>NC_079488.1:4967746-6217746 GCF_020520425.1 Spinacia oleracea | reverse complement strand
TAGTCCGCTTTTGGATTTGGTGCTTAAAAAGTGATCTTTTACGTACTCCCTCAGCATTTATTTAAGAGATACACTTGGTCGGACACGTGAATTAAAAAAAAAATTGAATGAAATAAAGTAATAAAATACGTGGGGTTGAATAGATATTTTAATAAGAAAAACAAGTGGGGACCATGTCATTTTAGGGAGTGGGGGGTGTGGGTGGGGTGTAGATATATTACTCCCTCCGTCCCGGAATACTCGACCCGGTTTGACCGGCACAGAGTTTAAGGGACTTGAATTGACTTATTTAATTTAATAGGTAGTAGTTGATAGTGGGGTATTATTTTAATGTAGTTAGTGGGAAATGTGTAAAGGGGTGGGATTGGGGGAGAGTAGGGGTTGAATTTTTAATTATTTTTTGTATGGAGTAAGGGATAGGTGGGTTAATAGGGGTGGAGTGAGAAATAATATAATATTGTTAGAATATTTCCATTTTTAGAAACAGGTCAAGTATTAAGGGACGGCCCGATAAGGAAAACAGGTCAAGTATTCCGGGACGGAGGGAGTATTTAATTAGATGGCGGGGTTGATAAGTTACTAAAAATGGCAAGTGTATCTCTTAAATAAATACGGCCGGAAAGACAAGTGTATCCCTTAAATAAATACAAAGAGAGTAAGGAAGAATGACCATCAAAAGTAGGGGTGTGCAAAAACTGGTCCGGACCGAAAAAATAGATCGGATCGAACTGAAGGCAATCAGTCCGGTCTCCTGGTCGAGAAATACTAATTTCTGATCTTCGATCCGGTCCGATCCGGTTCGGTCCAAAACCCGATTTTGGACCGTACCGATTTTTCCTTAATTAAATACTCGGTATAATATAAACTATTTAAAATTTTAATTCTCTCCTTTAATATGTTACAAATATTACTACATTGTGATATATTTGATTTTAGCTTCCAAAGAGGGTCTTAAAAAATTATTTTTTAATTATATTTTTTCTCTTTTACCATAATTTTTAGAAAAAAATAAAAATATATATAGAAATAGGTCTATAACTGGTCCAAACCGGTCCGGTCCGGATTTTGGACCGATTTTTCGGTTTGGACCGGGTCCGGTCCAAGCATAATCGGTCCGATCTTCGGAGTTTGATTTATCAAAATTTCAATTTTCAACCCGGTCTAGATTAGTCCGGTCCGATCCGGGTTTAGACCGATGAACACCCCTAATAAAAAGTATTAATCAGACATTCAATTTTTTTTATATACTTCGTATAACACATGAACTTTAATCTCTCGTGAGAAAAGGCAAATAAAACCTTAATAAACATCGTGACACCCCAACAAGCAGTATATTTAAAAGCATGCAGTGAAAAGGGTGATTTTGGATCTTTGTTTGCCATAACTTTAGAGAAAGTGCCCACTAAATATCCAACCAGATTATCCCCACCCACCCATTAAACTTCAAATAATCCACACCCAAATATTAAAAGCAAAACAACTTCAATCTGTAAAAGGACAGGATTGCTAATTTGCAATCATCACACTCACATTCACACTATTGATTTAATGCAATAGTAAATACAATTAAAAAAGTAAAGGGTACCAATGATGTCTTGGCCTAGTGGTTAAGACTGAGGGCCTGTGTAATAGGTCTCAGGTTCGAATCCCCCCGCCCCCATTTGTAATTTATATTGCCCTTGTGGCTCATTCGCACCAAAAAAAAAAAAAGTAAAGGGTGAGAAAAGAAATATATTCCATTCTCAAATTAATTGCTCTATTTTACTGCCTCCATTCTTAAATACTTTCTTCGTTCCTTAATACATGCATCATTTCTCATTGCACGTATGCTAACGCGCTTATTTGAACATTAATATCTCTAAATGCGTATAAGTAAAAAAATATAAAAAGTTGATATTTGGAATTCTTGCATTAATACAAATTTAACAAGATCTCACTTGACTATGTTTTTTCTTACACGACAGTGAAAGAAAGGTTGTCAAAGTTGATTGATGAATAGTGCGCAAATGAGAAATGATGCATCTATTGTGGAACGGAGGAAGTATTAGTCTCCTCTTGACTTTTCAACCCGTTTTAACTCGATATTTAAACGTAAATATCTCCAAATACGTATGTTAAAAAATATAAAACTTTGAAATTGTTAAACTACACATTGAGACGAACAAAGCATGAATATGTTTTGAATTACGTATTGGAAATAAATTAGAAGATTCTCTTAAATTGTAAATAGTGTCAAGATTCCAAATAGGGCTAATATTCAAGAACGGAGGGAGTATACTGAATTTTAAGGAAATTAAAAAATAAGAATGAGAGTCTCGCAAAAAATGGACAAATTTGGTGATTAATCTAGAGTATAAAAAATCGAGTGAGTAAATATAATGTAAAATCATAAATATATATTTTGTATAATATACTTCCTCCGTTCCGGAAATATCGCACCATTTTTTTTACACTATTTACACTACCATTTTGACCAGTTTTTTTTATTCGTACATAAAGAAATTTTAGTCATGTGGGGTCATGTTAGATTAGTATCGATATATATGTTCTAAATATTGATTTTTTATAATTTTTACTTGCACAAGATTTGAGATATTAAGAGTCAAATTAAGATGCGATATTTTCGAAACGGAAGAAGTATATATATAATTCTAGTGGTAGCTTTGATTTTATTTTTATTTTTCAATTGTATTGTTTGCTTTATTTATTCATTTATGATCCTCGAATTCAAAACTTATGCATATCAAAAAAAAGTAGCAAAATTTGCATGGTCATTCTTTTGGAGTTTTTGTAAATGGTAACAATGGTAAATTATACTTCCATATCACAATGTCTGGATTTCCCAAAAATACTTTGAAGAGTAAAAGAAAAGAAAAGAAAAGAAAAAATCCGATAAGAGTACGGAGTATATCATAACCAAATTGTAATATCCAAAACTAGATTATATCCCGTGCACACGCACGGATATTTTAAAATTATTGTTTAACCATATTTTTAATAAATATTTATCCCCCTAAAACGAATATCTATAACTATATACTAAAAGAGACACCAAGAATGACACGTGTCATCTCCTAGTGAATCCTTTAGTATTTTTCTTTTTTTAATTATTTTTTAACTATTTAAAAATAAAATTCCCTGTTTTTCCATAAAATTCTAAATAATTAATAATAATAGAAAAAGTTTTTTTTTAAAAAAAAAGTGAAATATTATAATCAGTTTAGTAAATTGACCGCATCTTTTACCAAAATTTTCAAATGAACGATCATAATAGAAAAAGTCAGAAAAAAAGCGTGTGAAATTGATATAAAAAACGTGATATCCTGTGGAAAAGATACCGCCATTTTTTTTAACTGGTATCCTAAAAACGTGGGCAAAGATCCTGTGGCACAAAATCCTGTGTGAAGTGAAAGAGATCCTGTTGAAAAGATCCTTTAGAATAATTATTATTTACAAAAATTTTGGTTAAATGGAATTAAACCAATTCCTAAAAACGTGGAGTTTCTAAAATTTAGGGGATAGAAACAGTTTTACAGTTGATAAAATTCCCTTAGAAATAGAAAAGAAAAGACTAAAATTAATCTACGTTTTACATTATGTAGTTCACGTTCAATTTTTTTAATAATTCCCTGAGTCCCTGCAAAATAGGAAAGCATAGAACAAGATTAAAAAAAAATCACATAAACTACGTACAAAACTTATAAATTACGAAATTTTAGGGAATTATAAATTTATAAAATACTCCCTGCTTATCCAGTAATCCCAAGAATCCTGAATAATCACAACAAATTAGGGTAGACTAGAATTCAACTGAGTATATATATACTCCCTTCTCAACCATCAATAATATCAAACATCAATATACGTGAAGTCTGAGAAAAAAAAAGGCCAAGAATTTTACACCCATACACACTATTAATCCTTCTATAGAGAACATAACGATTCAAGCAAGGGTTATCCGACTATGGAGCGTTCCTGCCTTCAATAATCCGAGTGAAACAAATGCTATTGAAATGGTTTTACTAGATGCAGAGGTAATTTGATCATTCATATTGTGCTAGGTTCGATACTAATATTCAAGTTTTAGTATGCTGCTAACTGATTATTTATTTTATTTTTATTGTATACTAGGGAGGCAAGATTCAAGCTTCTATTAAAAAGTCTTTCATCCCAAAATGGCGGAATGTTTTCCTCGAAGGACAAGCGTACAATATTTCGTATTTTGGTGTTGGAAAGAATGCTGGAGACTATAAACCCACGATGCATCCATACAAAATTAACTTCAGAATGTTTACTCAAGCTCAAGCCGTAGAAGTGGTTGCATCGACCATTCCTATGGATGGTTTTGATTTTAAGTCATACGAAGCACTCAAAGATCTAGACAACAGTGTGTTAATCGGTATAAAAATCTACTAAAATTTTGGTATATTATATTTTTTTTATTATTATTCGCTTTTAATATCGTTTTTTTGTAAAAACAGATTGTATTGGATATTTTTCTGGAATATTATCAACTAATCAATTTATTAGAGATGGTAACCCCCAAAAAATGATCAATATTCAACTAGAGGATTTGCAGTAAGTATATTTTTAATGTTTTTAAGGAAAGTACAATTATTATTTTTGTACTAACTTTGTTGTGTTGTCAGGAAAAATTTCTTGAGTTCTACTTTGTGGAATCAATATGCTGATCAATTGACAGAATATTTATCTAATCATCCAAATTGTCAAGTTTTTATTGCCATCCAGTATGCAAAAATCAAGACTTTTCATGGTATATATATTATTTGATATGAATTAAATCCTTGCGTCATTTAATACATTGATGGGGTTTTGCATTCTTATACGTTTATCTTTCTTACGCATTTAAATGTCTTGTTGGAATATCGAGTTCGCTATTTGTGACTGGACTCCATATAAATTCTGAAATTGCAGAGATAAATGATTTTAAAAAGAGGTATGTGTATTTTTTTTTTGTCCTTAATACCTTTTTTTTCTAATCTAAATAAACTTTTATAATAAGTATACTTGCAAAAAAAATTGTCATGCAGATTTGGGAGTGAAGGAAAAACTTCTTCAGAAATGGTGGAACAAATAAGTAGTCACATCTCTCAGAAACATGAAAACGAGTTCCTGAAAAAATCGGAGAGGAAACATGTTGATGAGATTCTTGAAATGCTGGAGGTGAGCACATTAGTATTGTTTAATTTGATGCTTATATAGACAGAAAAAACAAAAGATCTATCTCAAGATACTAATTTTGGATTTTTATGGCATAGGTTTGCAACTTTGTGACATTAGCCACAATCGACTCTATTGAGCTTGAGAATGGTTGGTTCTACCTTGCATGTAAGAAAGACTACAAGAAAGTTCAAGATCAAAAAATTGATGAGCTAACGAAGTTTTGGTGCGAAAAGTGCAATAATTATGTAGATCCTGTTCCAAGGTTCAAACTTCAAGTAAGGGTGAGGGATGAATCAGGAAGTGCTTCGTTTGTTATTTTTGATCGCGAGGTGGTACAAATCTTAGGAAAGTCTGCATTACATATAAGAGAATGCCAAATTAAGGTATACTTAGTTCATCTGTGATTGTTCCTATATGTTACTATATAGTAAAAGTGTATTACATATTATTGTAGATCTTTTGATCAATTTTTAAACTTGATGCAGGATGGCAATAAGGATGACAATGACGATTCAGTGCCTAAAGATTTAAAAGAACTACTGGACCGGAAGTTTTTATTTAAAGTTAAAGTTACAGATTATAACCTTAAGCAAAGCTGCCCATTATTCACAGTAACAAAGATGTCTGATGATGTAGGCCTTATAAAGACATTCCAAGATGTAGAGGGTCCTAATGAGGTACTTTTATAATCAAATAAAACTCTAATCTTTTTATCAATATACAATTGCTTACCCTCTCTATTTATAATAGGTTATGGAGCATGAAGAACAACTAGATGTAACTTCAAAATCTGTCAACCATTTCAAGGATACTAACACAGAGAAGGTATAAAAATAAATATCTAAAAGTATATTAAACACACGTATACATTTGATTTGTTGTTTGAGAGACATGTATCTAATTATTTCTATTATATGCAGAATGTACTCAACAATGACAATGAGAATATGGATGACAATTGTGAGGAACTTTGTATCACTCCAAACCATAAAAGAAGCTTTGAAGAGTTGGGGTGCACAAGCTCGGAAGGGCATATTACATCATCTGAGTTTTCTACTAATAAAACTCAGCGAAAGATTGTCGTCAAAAAAGAGAAGGACTAAAGTTACTGCTGGAACAATTAAGAGTATTTATTTACATTTGTAGTATTATTATTCTGGTGTTTTTTTAGGTTTAAAGCTTTTCTGTTTGTTGATTTTGGATTTTGAAGTGTTCTTTTCTTTTCATGTCGTTTTTATTGGTTAATGTTTGATGATTTTGGATTTTGAAGGGTTCTACTCTTTTCATGTCGTTTTTATTGGTTAATAAAAGCCTTTGAATTTTTTTCAATTTCCCTGCTATGTTCTTTATTTTTTAATACTTGATTATAGTTAATAGCATGATAAGTTTGAACCAAAACAGAAACCGGTATGGGCGTTAAAACTTACACAACAAAATTGACCAAAAGATCATGAGAAGACTCGAAAATGGATAGGAACTGTATGCAACAAAGTACCAGGTACATCTACTGTTTTTAAAAAATATAAAGTAGAATAAAAAAACTGTGATGCATGAGTCTTTTATAGCACTGAGAAGCTGCTCCCTTAATTCAATAGCTTCTCCCTTTTGGATGAGAACACTGAATCTTATACTGATCATAGAGGGTAAACTAGGCTGAAATTATTGAAATTGATATTGCAGTAACATTCGGCTAAGGGTAACAAGAATGTACCAGGTTCAGCTACTGTGAATGGAAAATAAAAAGTATTATACAAACCTGAACAGGTCCTTTCATAGAACTAAGAAGCTGGCCGTGCGGAGAAAAATCAGCAACTGCATTCGTAAGCTTCTCCTTCCAGATGCGAAAATTGTCAAACCTAGAAAAGAAAAAGAAAAAACTGAATTTTAAACTGATTAGAAAGAGTAATCTGGAATCAGTACCTTGAATTAAGAATAGGAAAATTGAATCATTAGGAACACAATTAAGCTACTGTTGTAAATTTTAATCCATTTTTCACACAACGCACTGATTTCCACACACTGCAATAGCAAGGGATGGTTCATCATCTAAATTCTGTTTTATCATGTCCAAGTATGCTTTCACAGCTTCTTGTGTATTTCCATGTTGCTGAAAAGCCAGTCATAGAACAAGGAAGTCAGATGCCACACGATCCATACCTGTTGAACATATGCCAGTTGAACAGCTATAGGTGCCAATTCATTTTCTATATCATCATCTGCCCAGTTATCTTCCATCAGTGATTCCTGACCCACTCTGTAAAACAAATAAATCACTCATGAGTCTACAAGATCAACTCAAATTTCAGCAAGAACTCCCACTACACTGCAATAGAAGTTATACCCATTTTTATTACCCTCACCCGAGACACTGTCAACAACTACCCTGCAGCAAAGTCTATGCCAGTGCGGTGTAAGGCAAGGCAAGTCATCTTAATGGTGTAACGTCGAGGGCAGGGTGGTGTAGCCCAGAATATGGGCATGTCTAAGGTGAGTGTAGATGCTGTAGTGTTTGCTGGAGGAAGGGTGGGGCTGGGGGCTGTGGTGAGGTCGAGTGAAGGGGTGGTGTTGGCTGTAGGGTGGACGACATGTGACAACCTGGGATGCAAGACTTGTTAGGTTATGATACATATGACAATTCATAAATCATGCGGAAAAACCATAAAGCCAGGAAAACATATTATTTACACATAATCATTTAGCATAGTTTAGATGCATACTCTTTGTTGCGTGCCTTCCCTAGCTGCGCCCGAACCGAACAAGAACAAGTCTTTAGGACTCCAAGTGTCGTCCCTCCGTAGATAGTCCACAGCACGTCCGGATCCGCCTTAAGATTGACCAACTAGAATCGCCCTTAAGGTACTACTTATTTTCGGCTAAATGGGCAAGAGATATGGCTGATTTTTCTGCTTAAAAATCCTAGCTTTGAATACTTGAAAAGTTATGTATAAATAATGACCCTAGGCCCTTATTTATAGAGGTATGGAAAAGGAATAGGAATCCTATTAGGATACTAATTTATTTAATTAGAATCCTGCTAGGACTCTATTTAAATAAACTTTATCTAATAGGTTTAGGATTTAATCTTTTATCGAATCCCGATAGCTTTAGGATTCACACACGAGCATCGCACGAGCACCGTACACCCGCGCAGGCCTTGCGGCCCACGCTGAGCGCACAGCGCTCGGCCCATGCTACTGTCCGCGCGCGCCCATGGCTTCGGCTGGGCCTGGCTTGCGCTGGGCCTGGTCGAGGCTTTGGCGTGTGTTGGTGATGCGTGTGGCTTGCTGGGCGATGGCCTGGCTTCGTGCTGGGCCTTCGTCTAGCGAGCCTCGTCCGATGCTAATTCATACGATACGCTTTCGATTAAATTCCCGATTCCGGAATTTATTTCCGATACGAACAATATTTAATATTTCCGATTCCGGAATTAATTTCCGTTTCGAACAAATATTTAATATTTCCGTTTCCGGAATTATTTTCCGATTCCGATAATATTTCCGATTCTGACAATATTTCCGTTTCCGGCAATATTTCCGATTCCGGCAATATTTCCATTTCCGATAATATTTTCCGATACGTACCATGTTTCCGTTTCCGGCAACATCTACGACTTGGATAATATTTATATTTCCGATACGATCCATATTTCCGTTTCCGGCAATATCATCGTTTCCGGAGTATTCATTTCTTGCCTGTGACGATCTCAGCTCCCACTGAAACCAAGATCCGTCGATTCCGAATATCCATAGATGGAGTATTTAATGCCATTAAACACTTGATCCGTTTACGTACTATTTGTGTGACCCTACGGGTTCAGTCAAGAGTAAGCTGTGGATTAATATCATTAATTCCACTTGAACTGAAGCGGCCTCTAGCTAGGCATTCAGCTCACTTGATCTCACTAAATTATTAACTTGTTAATTAATACTGAACCGCATTTATTAGACTTAACATAGAATGCATACTTGGACCAAGGGCATTATTTCCTTCAAGACTTGGGGAAGTGATGGCTGCTCGCTTTGGCCTGTGGGTAGCTAACAGACCTGAATTTTTTAAGGTTGAGTTGCAGTGCAGTGGCGAAGGCAATATGCAAGGGGAATATGTGGCGAACACTTAATGACAGCTATAAAGCAAGCTTTAAAGACACCTCTCCTGAATTTTGAACACTTAATTCTCCTCATACCTCTGATCAGACCATTTAAGTTCCTGAAACCGTACCCCAAACCAATCCAGTTTTGCACAGTTTATCAAATTGGACTACTTAATTTAGCCAAGTTCTAAATTACATTTATGCAAAATTAAGGAAGTTTCGATACATTTGATAAAATTAAATCTGAATTATGATTTGTAATTACATGAAAACTCCCTAATATTACTTAAATTAAACAACATTCCTACTAAATGAGTGATATAAATATATAGTATGATCCAAGTGAAAGCCCGACATTGATGCACATTGCATTATTCAAATACCTACTTTATTGCTTATTTACCTTTTCATAAACAAAGGCTTAATGCTGATTACATGAGATGATGAATCTATAAGGGCATTGCCCCTTAAAGGACTGGAAAGTTCGGAGAAGATAAGACTTCAAAAGAGTTAAAAAATACGAGCATATGGTAAAAAAAACATTCAGAACGAGCCAAATTATAATACTAACAGTCTCAAAACTTAATTCAGGTGACAAGGCTGATTTAACTTTGATAGAATTTAGAACTAACAGAAGCAACACAAATATTTCGTACACTTATGCTTTGTCGTTAGTTTCGAATCCCATAAAAGTGACATATTATCCAATCCTATAAAAGTGACATATTATCCAATCCTATAAAAGTGACATATTTTTAAATCCCATGAAAGTGACAGATTTTTTAATCCCTTCAAAATGACAGATTTCTAAATCCCATAAAAGTGATGGATATCTAAAAGATAAAATCATAAAAGATATTGTAATCTAGGGAAAAAAAGAGTTTGACACTTTATTGATGATTACGGAAAATATAGTGTAATGACATATTTTTAAAACCCTAAAAGTGACAGATAATTATGGGATAAAACTAAAAAAGAATCATTAATAGTTTGCCGCCAATATCAGATTCTTAAATTATACATTTGTCACTGTAAACCCAAACAGTTTTTAAAGTAGAAAAATAATGAATCCACGTTTGCTAGATAATTATCATTCATAGGTCATTTTTAAGGGGAAATCTTAACCAGAAAAGTTTGATCAGAGGCAGAAAAGAATGGATCAAATGCTTAAGAAAAATGCCAGGATGAACAGAATAACCATTTTAAGGGAAAAGCGACAACGACTATCAATGGAAGCAAGAAGGACATCAAACCAGTTAAGAAGACCACTAGGAGATATATCAAATGGCAAGTACTCTTAAGCATTCTTTAACATTTACATTTGAGCATTATAGAGGGTGTTTTCATTGATAAAAAAAAGAACATATTTTTTAGAATACGCATTTACAGATTATGAATTAAGCATAAAGAATTTTTTAATGCATTTACATATTATGCATAAGAAATTATATAGGAAACAAACAGATTATATTATGCATATAGACTTTGCATAAAGAATTTTATGCATAAACCGATTTATATTATGCATAAAAAGATTTATAGTATGCATTGACAGATTTATAGTACCCGTGACATGCAAGATATAATCATCTTATTATAAATTCTCCAATCTTAATATAATCATCTAAATATCTACATATACTATTATGCGATCAATCGGGGGAAATCTGTCATTAGAAAAGATAAGAACAGAATCTGATTTGTTCGTATAGAGTATCAGTGTCATTAGAAAAAATAAGAACAAAATCTATTAGCCTATTTTAAGTTTAAGAAAATCACAGGTCAAAGCCATCCATATTGGAAGGAAATTAAGTCATCTTTATCACATCACACATTCCAGTAAAGTAAAATAGAATTCTGATTGTGAATTTGGGATGTCTTCGTTTTATGAATTTGAAGAACAGATTAAGTAAAACCACCAGAGGATTTGCAGTAAGTATATTTTTAATGTTTTGTTAATGTACCTCAACTTTGTAGTCTCCGATGATCATGGCCAATCATCTTCAAGTCAGAAGCAATTTCGTACTCCTGGAGAACTAGCAACATCATCTGTGTGTCATAGCACCGAAAACTCTCATTGCATCAATGGGTTTGCTGCATCTAATCATTCACCTGAATCAATCAAACAAATGCCGACCAGTGGCATGAATATAACACCAGATAGATTCACAAGCGAAAACAATACTAACCATGCAAGTACTTCTTCAGGTATCTATTATATTTTACAAGCTATTACACCGTAAAAATTCAAATTAAAAATTCAGTCAGATTCCGAACTACTTATACATTAACACAAGTATCATTCTCATTATAGCATTTGGGCATCATATGGATACCGATAGCGACCATAACTCAAACGTTGATTATGAAGGTATTGGCCGACCATTTATCTTTTGTTTAATGTATTATTCTGTAGCTTATTACTATATCAATTTCAATACAGAACACGAGATCGTCGATGAACTGATTGAGGACGACTCAAATATTGACATTGAAGGTTTGAAACATCTCATCCTTTCCACGCCCACCCGGCCTCTCTGTTAGTAAAGCTCATTGTAAATTAATTATGCTACATTTTTTTTTGTCGGCATTCAAGGTGGGAACGATATATATGCGGATGTTACTGGTTTTGAAGGTACTTATTCCGCAACTATTTATATTTAATAACTAACAATCACCTATGTGATATTTATGTTCCAAACGTATTGATTAAACATGTAGGCTATTGGGACATTGGAGATCCAACATACACATGTGAATATTGTGATGCGTTCATGTGGTTTGAAGAGAGAGCAAGGAAAGATCGAAAAACAAACCCAAAATTTAACAAATGTTGCATGCAAGGAAAGGTTCAACTTCCTAAGCTCCGAGATCCACCTAAAGTACTTCAGGATCTATACACAAATCAAGATTCAGAGGGCAAGAATTTCCAGGAAAATACACGAGCATATAATATGATGTTTGCCTTTACTTCAATGGGTGGGAAGATTGATTCATCTGTCAACAAGGGACGTGGTCCATTTACCTTCATACTATATGGACAAAATTACCATAGAATAGGGAGTTTATTGCCAACAACAGGATCATCACCGAAATTTTCACAACTATATATATATGATACTGAAAACGAAGTATCTAACAGATTGCATGCTTACAGGTGTGTTGAGATTACCTTAAAATTATGTTGAAATTGCATATTATGCTTGAATCGTGGTTGACCCCATTGGCGTGACCTAAAGTGTATTCCTAACCGATATTTCTTGCCAATGTATTATTGCAGCTCAAACAGTGAAAGAAATGCAAGGAACGCATTAGATGATTCAATTGTTGAAAGTTTGCGAGAGATGTTGGATGCATATAATCCTCTAGCACAGGCATTTAGGGTGGCTAGGGATCGATTTGAATCCAATAATGAGGAGTCTGTTAAGCTTAAACTCATTGGAAATAGGGAAAGTGATGGCAGAACTTACAATCTACCAACTGCATCCGAAGTGGCTGCTCTTATTGTTGGAGATAATGGGAGTTCAACAGGAGAAAGAGATATTATAGTTGAGACACAAACTGGCCAATTGAAACGTATAAACGAGTTACATCCATCGTATCTTCCCCTACAATATCCGTTGTTATTCCCTTATGGAGAGGATGGATATCGACTTGGTATTCAATTAAGGGAAACATCTTCCAACAGAAAAAGAAAGAAATTGACCATGAGGTAATTTTTTGCATTTAGAATATGCGAGAGAAAAGATGAATCTGTCACTATTTTGTGGGCCCGAAAATTACTCCAACAGTTTTTGGTTGACGCATACACAATGATAGAATCTGAAAGGATGTGCTTCGTTCGAACGCATCAAAAACAGTTGAGAGTAGACAAGTACAAGAATCTGAGAGAAATACCAAGACAAAACACTAATTCTTCATCTACCGGAAAACGCATAGTCTTGCCTTCATCTTTTACTGGTGGTGCTAGATACATGGTTCAAAATTACCAAGATGCTATGGCTCTATGCAAATGGTATGGATATCCTGATTTATTTATTACCTTTACATGCAATCCAAAATGGCCATAAATCATGCGATATGTACAGAAAATACTTCTTAAACCTGAAGATCGGCCAGACTTCTGTGTAGAGTTTTTAAAATGAAGCTAGATCAGTTGATTACAGATTTGAAGGGTGGCAAATTATTTGGAAGAACACAAGCTTGTGAGTTTTAATATTTATATAATAAATATCTTTTATGATTTTTCATTTATCTTAATCTTTAATATATTCTATAGTCTAATATGAAACTTTATATGTGCAGTGGTCTACACAATTGAATTTCAAAAGCGAGGCTTACCTCATGCTCATATTGTATTGTTCTTGGCACCAAGAAGACAAGTTTCCTAATGCGGATGACATCGATCGGGTTATTTCTGCAGAGATACCTGACAAGGAAACAAATCCAGAATTATATAAACTGGTTACAGACTCCATGATTCATGGTCCATGTGGTGAATATAACATGCGTGCTCCGTGCATGAAGGATGGAAAGTGTACAAAGAAATTCCCTAAAAATTTCAACGAGAGAACGACAGTGGATGATCAAGGATTTCCTGTGTACAAAAGAAGCAATAACGGACGGACAGTAGAAAAGAATGGAGTTACTTTGGATAATAGATATGTCGTTCCATATAATGCTTATCTTCTATTGAAATATGGAGCTCACATCAATGTTGAGTGGTGCAACCAATCACGTGCAATTAAATATCTTTTTAAGTAAATTAGCAAGGGTCATGATCGAGTAACTGCATCGTTGAGTCAGACAAGTGAAAGTGCCGACACTATAAAAGATGAGATAAAAGCATACTACGATTGCAGGTAAATCTCAACATCACTTAAAAGACCTTATATGGTCTTCTAACTTCTATTTAAATGTTGAATATTTCACATAGTTTCTTTCTTTTCCATTTTGGGGTGAATTTCATTGTGTTTATCATTAACCTTCGTAAGTTTACAGGTATATCTCTCCATGTGAAGCTGTATGGAGAATTTTGGGATATGATATTCATTATAGGACTCCACCGGTTGAAAGGTTGAGCTTCCACCTACCCAATGAACAAAGTATTGTGTTTGAAGATGACGAGTCATTGGAGGACATCGTGAACAAGCCGGGGGTTGATAAGTCAATGTTCTTAAGTTGGATGGAATGTAATAGAACAAATCAGAAAGCAAGAGAATTAACTTATTGTGAATTTCCGACGGAGTTTGTGTGGAACAAAAACGGGAAGAAGGAATGGACGACAAGGGCACAAAGATTTTCTATTGGAAGAATTTACTATGTTCCTCCGGGAAGTGGAGAATTGCACTATTTAGGTGCTTTGTTGAATACAGTAAGAGGTGCGACATGTTACGAAGAAATCAGAACAGTCAATGGTGTAACGTACTCAACATTCAAAGAGGCTTGCTATGCTCTTGGATTACTGGACGATGACAGGGAATACATTGATGGTATAACTGAAGCAAGCTTTTGGGGATCAGCAGGGTATTTAAGGAGTCTATTTGTGACTTTATTGATATCAGGAAGTATGTCTAGACCCGAGTTTGTGTGGGAGAAAATATGGAGGTTCCACGGAGATGATGTTCTTTTTAGGCAGAGAGTTATTCTTCAAATTCCCGGTATGACGCAATATTATGCATTTACAGATTATAGAATTCAGCATAAAGAATTTTTTTATGCATTTATAGATTATGCATAAGAAATTATATAATATACAGACTATATTATGCATATAGACTTTGCATAAAGAATTTTATGCATAAACCGATTTATGTTATGCATAATCAAATTTATGGTATGCATCTATAGATTTATAGTACCCGTGACATGCAAGATATAATCATCTTATTATAAATTCTCCAATCTTAATATAAACATCTAAATATCTACATGTATTATTATGCGATCAATCGGGGGAAATTTGTCATTAGAAAAGAGAAGAACAGAATCAACTAGCCTATTTTAAGAAAAGCACAGGTCAAAGCCATCCATATTGGATAGAAATTAACTCATCTTTTTAGCATCGCATCACACATTGCAGGAAAGTAGAATCCTGGTTGTGAATTTGGGAGACTGGTTAAGTAAAACAGATTAAGTAAAACCCAGAAATATTGTACACCAAGGAGGATTCGACTCAATGCAGCAACTTACTTAGCACTGCACAAAAAATTTGACTTGAAAATATATAGGAAACGTATGCAACAAGTACCAGGTTCAGCTACTGTTTTAAGAAAATATAAAGTAGAATAAAAAAAACTTTGATGCATGATTCTTTTATAGCACTGAGAAGTTGCTCCCTTAATTCAATAGCTTCTCCCTATTGGATGCGAACACTGAATCTTATACTGATCATAGAGGGTAAGCTAGGCTGAAATTATTGAAATTGGTATTGCAGTAACATTCGGCTAAGGGTAACAAGAATGTACCAGGTTCAGCTACTGTGAATGGAAAATAAAAAGTATATACAAACCTGAACAGGTCATCCATAACACTAAGAAGCTGGCCGTGCGGAGAAAAATCATCAACTACATTCGTTAGCTTCTCCTTCCAGATGCGAACATTGTCAAACCTAGGAAAGAAAAAGAAAAACTGAATTTTAAACTGATCAGAAATAGTAATCTATAATCAGTACCTTGGATTAAGAATAGGGCACTGCACAAAAAATTTGGGTGGAGGATTAAGGAACAGAGCGGCCTGCACAACCATATTCATAATTTTGGTGACTTTCGGTATAGCTGATAATCTGGAAGGAGATTTTTTGCTGCATTTTTCTTATAAACGAATTTAGTATTAGGCATTGGTAAATTTGATGCAATCCCTAAATATCTACAGATCATATGGCATTAGTATGCATTTACTTAATCCCCTAGCAGTAGTATTATTGGTAATAGAATTTTATAGATTCAATAGTAACTTGCACATAACTAACATGCAACCATTTCCATACTAATGATATTGTTTCTTATTGTAGACTTGACGTTAAGTGAAGAGCGACTGAAAAACCACACTTTGGCATACATAGAGAATTTACTACAGAGTAATGGACGAAGTCTTTCACAATTTCCTCCGATGCCACTACCAGATCGGGATTTGATTTCAGATGGGTTGAACAAACTTATTCATGAAGAACTTTCTTATGACAAAATATCCATGGAAATAGAGCACAAAAGATTACTTTCATGTCTTACGGATGAACAAAAAGGCGTTTATGATGAAATAATTGGTGCTCTTGCTGGAGATAAAGGAGGTGTTTTCTTTCTTTATGGGTATGGTGGCACAGGAAAAACCTTCATGTGGAAAACACTTTCTGCCGCTATTCGATGTAAAGGGGAAATTGTACTTAATGTTGCATCAAGTGGGATCGCTTCTCTACTACTACCAGGCGGAAGGACCGCTCATTCTAGATTTGCAATTCCTATAAATGTAAATGAAGATACCACTTGTGAAATCAAGCAGAGAGCACCGTTAGCAGACCTTTTGATTAAGGCAAAACTTATTATTTGGGATGAAGCCCCAATGGTTCACAGGTTTTGTGTTGAGGCTTTGGATAGAAGTTTAAGGGACATTATGCGATTTAGTAATCCAAAAAGTATGGAGCAACCATTCGGTGGCAAGGTAGTTGTTTTTGGAGGAGATTTTCAACAGATTTTACCGGTTATTCCAAAGGGAAGCAAACAAGATATTGTTTATTCAGCTATTAACTCTTCATACTTGTGGGACTTTTGTCGTGTACTTTCTTTGACACGTTATATGAGACTTCAAGCAGGAAGTTCGGATTCAAATTTGAATGAGATCAAAGAATTTTCAGAGTGGATATTAAGAGTAGGAGATGGTAAAGAAGGAGACCCTAATGATGGGGAAGCAAACATACAGATTCCTGAAGATATACTGATCAAAGATGGAGGAATAAGTCCCATTGCATCTATTGTGGATAGTGTGTATCCTTTCATGTTAGAGAACTTGGATAACCCAAATTACTTTCAAGAGAGAGTTATTCTTGCTCCAACAAATGAGTGTGTGCATGTGGTTAATGAGCATTTACTGTCCATGATTCCAGGCAAGGAAAAAATATATCTTAGCTCAGATAGTATTTGCGCATCAAATAGAAATATAAGAGGAAATCAAGAGTTATATACAACAGATTTTTTGAACAGCATCAAAAGTTCCGGTCTGCCAAATCATACCCTAAAACTGAAGGTTGGTGTCCCAGTTATGCTACTTAGGAATATAGACCAACCTAATGGTCTATGCAATGGCACAAGATTAGTAATTACTCAGTTGGGTAACCACATAATCGAGGCTAAAATTATATCGGGAAACAACATTGGTATGAAAGTGTTTGTTCCTCGCCTGCTCTTAACCCCATCGGACATAAAATTTCCTTTCAAGTTTCAACGAAAACAATATCCATTGGTTGTTTGTTTTGCTATGAAGATTAACAAAAGTCAAGGGCAGTCTCTCTCACACGTTGGTCTATATCTTCCAAGGCCAGTATTTAGCCATGGTCAACTTTACGTCGCAATCTCAAGAGTTACAAGGAAAAGTGGATTGAAGGTGTTGATTTGTGATAAGGATGGCCAGACATATAATACTACCCAAAATGTAGTATACAAAGAAGTGTTCCAGAATTTAGCGTAATGAGGTAATTCGACTAATTCTTATACTAAAATAACTAAATATTTTTAGATACACAGTTTTAATGGAATATACTCTGTCCTAATGGATTTCCCTCTGATTTCAGCTTCTCCCGGTGCTCCAGTTCCAGATCCAGGTACTGTAGGTCATTATCCTTTCTTTTCTGGTTTCATGAAACCTCACTACCAAGTCAAATAAGCTGAAATATCTTTGTTTCAAGTTTCTGTCCTTGGCTAATATATTAGTGACTAATTAATTTGATAAATGTTAATTGATACTCCGTCCTCCTAATTGCAGATATATTATAAGACAAGAAAATCCAGGAGGCAAAGTGGACAATTATAGTAATTCTTTGTGTACCTTCAATTGTTTTTCTATCTTTATTATGCTTTATTTTTTAGTTGAAACACAGTAACTGAAACTCACATGATTGATAGCGTACCTTAATTAATTTCAGTTGGTCTTTTTCACGATTAAACTGTAAGATTAATGCATGCATGCTCAAACTTAAATCAGATTGGTCTCTAGATTGAAAAATAAAATCAGATAACTTACAGAAATATGTGAAGAACCCCCGTCATTGATGTATACTAGACACAAAGATCGTTTAACACGTCTTGCATTCGTTTAACACGTACAGCCAGAGTGCCAGACACCCAAAGTTGAACAAAGGTTCAAAAACAAATTTCGACACCAAGCATTTGTAAGTGAATTTGCAAGAAGGACACAAAATGCAGCTCAATAAGTTCACATCTATTGAAGAAAAATCTTACCATATTCATTGTTATAGCTATCCAAGAATTCGAATGCTGACAAGACCTCCCCAAGATTCCTTCTGGCTTCAATTAAAAGTTTCTGTATACAATAAATGGGCAGAATTAAATGGTTTAATTTAAATACCTGTTAGACATCCATGCCAACTGCAACAGTAAACAAGCTGATGAGCTTAAACTTAGAAGCATCGGTAACACGCTAGATTAGGATGCGAGATCAAATGAATTACTGCCTCAAATACCTTATCAAAACTCTATTTCTATATAGACATAGGAAGATGAATAACCACCTTGGAGATCTCGCTGAACCTAAAAGTTAAATGAACGACAACAAAAAAGTGCTGACTGATACTCCTTAAGAGTAACCAAAGTTTGAGCGCGCAACATTAGGGCTCCAGTGTGATTATGATCAAGCTCAAGAACAGATGTACATTCATCAGCTGCCTACAACATCAACATTATAGTTAGCTACAGAAACAGGAGTAGAATCTTCCATCAATAAATGTAGCAAAGGTTTCAAGTGAACTTAATTCTGTAGTAGAAATTCAATTTGGGCATGCAAATTGCAATTGTGTAAAGATAGATATGTCTCCCTCACATTGAAGCAGTGGCTATGCTCCAGCCATATAGGCCAGAGATCTCCCACTATAATACATATACGAGTAATTATTACAAAATGTAATACAGAGTCCCCTCCCCCTTCCAAATAAAAGGAATTTTTCTTTTGAAATTTAAGATTAAATGAATATCCATCATCTACTCCGTATAATGAGCAATGAAAGAGAATATTCAATTTAGACAGGACTTCTTGCTGATATAGTATATCAAGAGCTGATGTGAAGTTATACTTTAGCCTTAGGTTCTTTTCAAATAAGCAATAATTACACACCTAAAAAACGTATCTCAATTTTCCAGAATGTATCCAAAATTATTTCAGAAATATAATGTTATAAAATTTTCCAGAATGTATCCAAAATTATTCCAGAATGTAAAATAATAAGTGAGCTATTCAGTATTGATCTCAGACTTAAATATACATTGTTCTTCCTTCACTTCTAAATTCAAAATGGTGAATGATGTAAACAGGGCATCATTAACAACAATACACAAACATCACAAACTACATAAAGGTAAACATTTCACACAAACTATGCCTCAATTTTTTGATAGAGAAAATACTTTGTGTCATTAAACATATTCTTGAGCAGGATGCAATTTTCTATAAGCTACGTTGATACCAGACACTCACATAGTTGAAGAATCAAATGAACTATGTTATGAGATTCGGGTTCTGTAAACGTATTTTCCCGACCAAGACCAACTTATTTAGGTATTGGTTGTGAGAGAAAACACGATTTACACATAAGGGCCATGCTAGATTTCCACTCACAGCGGAATGTATGGAGTCGATCAAACTTGAGGCTTGGGCAACTGAAAATAGCATCCAAGTACTTTTCAGTTGACACAATCACCTTCAGCTTCTTCAAAGTCATGCTCAGTTTTGGCATCTCTCTTGAGAACCAATCACCCCCTACACATTTTACACCCCAGAGTATTGACACTCAAGCTTCACTACAGTCCCCTTTAATTATAGTTTCTCATGCTAAACAAACCATTAATTTAAACCCCTAAACCAACAGGACGTAATTTGAGTCACAAACTTGGGTACTAGGCTAATGATACAGATAATCATGCTATACAGGAATCCAGGTTAATTAGCAATTACTTTCAAGAAAATCAGAAAATACGAAAAGCTGATATTAGAATCAACAACAACACATTTTCATCAAAATGACCTTCCAAGGTACTTGCAGGGTGATATTATCAGTTACCTGCACATTTTCATCAGAATCAAAAACAACAGGGCAGCCATGACTATTCGGCCAACTCTTCCTCACCCGATCAGCCACCTCCGCCATTTACCGGCAGCGTCTTCCCAATCACCTCGCCCACCTACACCGCCGTTGGTGTCACCACCGGCGTTTCAATCGGAACAATTGACATGACCCGATTCTTCCAATAAGATGACCGATAACCGCTTGTGTCACCACCTTTGTATTAGGAACAAATCTGAATGCCAGAAAGGTCGAAATCAAGTGGGAATTGATCCAAATGAAATAAAACAATTAATAAGACTATTCTATCAATATATTTTCAAAGATCCAGAATATATTCATGAACTTTTTTCGATCAAACTATTTTCAAAGACATTCGTATATTTCAATTCTCAAAATTCAGAATTCAACCAAAATTGTATTATACTAACCTGGAAGACATTAGGAGGAAGAACGACGCAGATGGTGAACGATTTCAACGCAATACACGGAATCAACTTCAAAATTGAACAAAATGTGAAAGATTTATTTGGAGTTTTTGATTGGATTACCAAAACAGTTTTGTAAACTCTTGATCTAAATTTTGGAAGGTGTGAAAGAAATCTTGCAAACCTACAAATTTAGGCGTAATTTAATTTGTTCTTGGTTTGGCTTCAATCGATCTGGTGTGTTTTGTGGCATGAATAAGTTTTAGGCGGTGGAACAAAGGAGCAAATTGCTTCTCAATTTTTTTTTTTTTATGGTTTAACGCCTATTCAAATTACCATGTTCAAGAATATTGTCTTAGTACCTTACGAGATTATAATATTATCTTAATATTATAAGTGTAACGTCTTTTTACAAAAAAAATATGTCTTTTTTCTTTGCCAAACTGTATATCCATGTTTAATATAAAAATTTAAAATTGTT
Organism: Spinacia oleracea; assembly: GCF_020520425.1. Taxonomy (NCBI): domain Eukaryota; kingdom Viridiplantae; phylum Streptophyta; class Magnoliopsida; order Caryophyllales; family Amaranthaceae; genus Spinacia; species Spinacia oleracea. Next base: position 6,196,279 of record NC_079488.1, on the reverse strand, counting down.
TCTTATTCATGTATATATTCATATTATTTTTCTTTTATTTTGTTAAAAAAAAAAGTGGGGAGGGCAGACAGACAGGGGACTACACCGCGTATATATGCATATTATTAGTAGATAGATTGTTCACTTATGCACCGTAAGAATAATGGAAATAATAATTATACGAAGTATTTGAAAAACGGAATATTAGTGGTACATAATAGATGGATACGAATTATTTTAAAAAAATTATATTTATAACATATCAATAATTTTGGATAATCGTGCATGGCACGGGTCCTATACTAGTATAATTAATAATTTTGAGCATACTTATTTAATCGTCTAATATGAAAATTTCGTCCTACTATGTATTACGTACTTCATATTTTATACGTTTATTATGCTCATTTAATTAAAATATTGAGTATATATTTACATTATTGATATACGGACTTGACTAAAATAATTCCAAAATAATTTTAAGCAAACTATTATTATGTGGTGTCTATTATTGTCATATTTTATAGTCCAATATTTTTTTTCACGCATAAACCGTTTATAAAACATAATAGAAAAAAATTAAAAAAGTGAAGTAGATTATATTTTAGGAAATAGGATTTTGGCGGGAAAAAAATACATCAGGAAGTGACATGTGTCATTCTTGGTGTCTGTTTTAGTATAAAGTAATAGATAGATATTTTGTATGAAAAATGTCGCAAATGATTTGAGAAGGATATACTTCTTTCTTCTTTTTTAGTTGGCATAATTCTTTTATCACGTTTGACAATGTAATATTTCAATCATTAATATCTTTAATTATCAATAGGTTAAAAAATACTTTTATATAAAAAAAAAGGTTAAAAAATACTTCTATATTATAAATCTATACAAGGCAACAATTATAAGAAGAACCCACATGATTACTCTCTCCATTCTTGAATGTTAATCCTTTTTTGAATCTAGACAATCCAATATAAGTATACTTGTCACATCATCTAACACACATGGGTAGAGGAGAGAAATAATTAAGGGGTTTTATGTGGAAAAAAAATCTACTTGGGAATAAACGAGTGGCTATGTAGATATTTATGAGGGTATAATGAGAATAGAAATGTTGGATAAATAATGAAATATTTCAAAAGGGACTAATAAAAAAAATCCAATAAGAAAAAAAAGAGTAAGGCCATGTTCAGTTCAACTTATTCCACTTATTTCAGGAAAAATAAGTTCAGTTAAGTTCAGATAAGTTCAGATAAGATATTTTCAGAAAAAACAAGGCCGGGTTGACCCAAGTAAAATTTATAACTAAAATAAATTTTGATAAGTTCTAATAAGTTGAGATAAGTTCAGTTAAGTTCAAATAAGATAAGTTCAAGAAAAATAAGTGAAAATCAGGTGAATAGAACGCAGCCTAACATTCAAGAACAGAGGGAGTATATTTTTCCTTAAATACTCCATCTGCCCCTTAATACTCGCCCTGTTTTCCTTATAAAGTCGTCCCTTAATACTCGCACCGTTTCTATAAATGACATACTTTTACTAATATTATATCACTTTTTGTCATTTAACTATAGAACCACATATATTCTTCCTAAAGAAACATTAAAAATTCAACTCCTACCACCCCACCTCTTTATTTGACACTTTCCCACTAACTATACTAAAAAATATTCCACTATCAACTACCACCTAATAAATTAATAAGTCAATTTGCCTTAAATTTTGTGTCGGTCAAACCGAGACGAATATTAAGTGATGGAGGGAGGGATCCTACTACATGTACACCTAGTGTACAAAGCATCTTGTACACCATACTTTTCTATTGGTTGAAATGGTATATTTATTGTATTTCATTCTCATTTTTAGTGAGTTTGATGATGTGTCAACAAATTACTGGTAGGTGTACATATAACCTTTTTCCGAAGAGAGTATAAACTTTTAAATTACAATTAATAGTCAAAATAGATATATAAACTAGTATAGCACCCGTGCGATGCACGATTTACAATCTACTACACAAAATACTCCCTATTAAATTGACATGAAATCTAAACTATATCCATAGACAATTAACCAAAATAAAGCTTGTAGATATTCTTCTAAATTAAAATTAATCGTGGATAGTTTTTACTTTCATTCTCATTCATTACCCGTGTTACATAAAGTAATTCTCATATACCCTTTATTTCTATAGAGCTTGTATAACTAATACACAAAATATACTCACATAATACTCGCCCCGCATTTATCTCATTACTCGATCACTTATCACTTAGACACATCATGTACATTACTCCGCTAGAGATGACTTTTAGTCAAGGAAGGGCGGGCGCGGAGGATTGTCCCTCCGCACCCGTACTCACATTAAAATATCATCCTTATCCCCGCCACCGACGATATATATGTACGTTACCGACCTACAAAATAAAATTCATTCCCGCTCCATCACCCACCCATTTATCCAAATTCATCTCAAACCAACCATATACCCTTTTTTGGTAGTTTTCAATTTAATTTAAAACCCTATTTAGAGTATTTTCCAAATTGGTTGTCTTATTAGAGTAATTGAATAAACAAATAAAATGTTATAATATGTAGGCTAGTTGTAAAAAATGTTATTCATAATCAATTAGATGAAGGGTATGTGAGGTGGGAGGGTTAAATCTAAAATTCATCATTGCCTTGTCACTCGAGGCAGATACATTTTCTATCCACATCACCCACCAAATTAAAGTTTTCCACCAACCCTTCCAACTCGGGGCGTTGCATAAGGATCTCCCCAAAACCCGCCCCACTTGACAATCTGACATTCCTATATTTGGTCAATAATTCATGTTACCTTCAGTTAACTTTCTAATAAACTCACTCCGACCCTTTTGATTACGCCATGGCCAAAATTCAGTTTATTAAGAATTGAGTATAAAATGTGAACATAAGTTGATAAAGTAGTCACATGAGAGAAGAGATAGAGAGAGAGCAAGTGGGAAATTTTTTCGTTTAATGTATGGATTAATCTCAAACAGACACACCAAAGATGAATATGAGGAAAATAAAGGGACATAAGAACTATATATTGAATAAAATATTTGTGAAAGAGTAAAGTAGTGATATTCTTTATATAACTTCCTCCGTTTCTATATAGTTGGAACATACACATTATCACACTTTAAGAAAAAAGAATCAAAATTCTTTAATATAAGGGTATAAGTCAAAATGGGTTATGTTATTTTATTTGGTGTTTGAGAGGTTATAGTTAATAAAGAGAGTAAAGTATGAGGTAGAAATGTCAAATTATACAAAATAGTTTTGCATTTATAGTGTGTTGCAACTTTTCAGTTTTAGAAAAGCGTTGCAATTTTTTCGTTTTAGGGAAGTGTTGTAAATAAAAAAGTAGAGAAAATACTATTTAATACATTTTCTAAAATAATAGTTGAGACTCTTATAATATTATAAGTACTACGTAGTAAGAGTACGTACAATTTTGTAATAGTCATATTTTAAATACTACAAAGTCGGAGTACATATGATTGAATAATAGTCATATCGTAATTTCACCAATATTATACTTCCTCCGTTCCTAAATAGTTGCACCGTTTTGACTTTTGACACTATTCACTTGTGTTTCTTTGACCTCAATTTTCTACTAATAAATAAAATTAAAAACTATTATATAAAGTATTATTAGGTTTATTTTAATATATATTTTAAATATATCAACTTTTATAATTTTTACTAATACATAATTATTATAAGTATTGATGGTCAAAGTTATGCGTTGGGAAACGTGAAAGTCAAAACGGTGCAACTATTTAGGAACGGAGGAAGTATTACGCAATGTATATAGAATGCATGCATGCATATATACCCATTTGGAAAAAAACATACATTATAGTACATTTATATATATGTTAATAATAAAATCATACATTTTGGTCATAACTTTATGTTAAGAAAAAAATAAAAAATATACTTCCTCCGTTCATAAATACTCGCATCGTTTGTCACTTTCACGATGTCCATGCACAATTTAGATCGTCAATATCTTAAATTCTATTCAAGCAAAAATTATAAAAGTTGATATTTAAAAAATAAGTATGGAGACGAATCTAACAAAAGCCCAGATGGCTATGTTTCATTTGACATATAAATCACCAACAATAGTCAAAGTGGAATATGTGAATAGTGTAAAAATATCAAACGTTGCAAGTATTTATGAACATAGAAAATATAATTTTTGAGCAACCTAATAAACATACAATCTAGTACGGAGTATATATATTTCAATTTGATCATAAGTTTTTGTTTAATATCTTTTTAGTTATCGTATAAAAGATGTTAAATAATGATTATATTGTTTTGGTACTGTTCATATACTCTGTCTCTAATATTTTCCATAATATCTTAGTGTTAGACAATAGAAGTCAATAACATCTTAAAATTAAATAGTTTCTTGAATTTAGTATATAGATATTATTTTATACCGTATATTCAATAATATAGATTGTATTATCTATATACTTCGAAGTAATATAAATGATACGGTTTTTTCATGAAATGCCCTTGAGGTTTGCAATAATGCACCAAATACCCTCGCGTCTTTCGAATCACATAATATACCCCTATTTTTGCCTAAGTTTGCACCAAATACCCCTAAACCAGCCTTCCGTTAGTCCTCCGTTAAGTCATGTTTATAATTCACAGAATGCTCCTATTTTTTAACTTATTGCACAATATACACCTATTTGTAAACGAAGTTGCACAAAATACCCAAACTGCTTTTAAACTGTAGAATTTGAATCTAATGACTACTTTTATTGATTAAAATATAGCCTATATGTTCTTGCTGCTTATAGAAAATCTAGTACAACTTTGATTCTTAATTATAATAGAACTTTGATTCTTATAGAAAATCCATATAATCCAAAATTCAAGAAACAAGAGAAAAAAACTTAAGCTCTACATAACCCCCTAACTCAATGATTGGCCTTGGCGACTCTTTCAATCTCATCTTTCTTCTTGATAGCATAAGTGTTGGATGAACCCCTGGCACCATTGATGAGTTCATCAGCAAGGCACTCAACAATGGTCTTAATGTTCTTGAAAGCACTCTCACGAGCTCCGGTTGTCAGAAGATAGATTGCCTGATTAACACACCTGAGAGGCGAGATAACAATGCGAACCAAGAGCATTCTTAACGCACATTCTAGTGACCGGAAATAACAAATCCATCTAATGAGAATAAACACACTCCATAAGTTACCTAACGAGATATTCATCTGATCTAGCTTCAAAAGAGTAACACTCTCCAACATAAGTTGTTATCTAATCCTAGTGCTCTATGTAACAACTAAAATGATATGGATAATCGATTATATGTTACAGCAAGCTCCGCTAAATGATAGTGTAATCAAAACTAGTAACACGGCAAGACCGACACGGTGCATTCATTCAACCAACAATTGCCAAAAAATGAATTTGATAAAATGTAACTTTACACAAAATCACTATACCAAATACCCAAATACCAAGTACTAACAAAACAAAAACAAAACAGGGATCAGAGGAGATTAATAACACATTCCCCTAATGATAAATGCTTTAACTTTAATTTTTCTCTCAAATCCCCAAACTACAAGGAAAAACAACCATTATTCAACAATTTCTTAATTATACAATTCATTTGCAAATGATAATCTAAAATTACTAGAAAAATATAACCTAAACTCTTAAAGATCCCAAACAAATTATCAAACAGTAAAAAATAAAAAACTGTGCACAATACAAATGGTCGATTACTTAAATGATAATTACAAATGTTCACAATAGAAGCGATCAATCACTCAAAATTATGCACAATTGAAACAATTGAATACTGATATTAAAAATTTGCACCCAAATGAAACCACAACTCACATTGTTGGCCGTACTTTCTAAATTTTTAACAGCACCCATATACCGAAAACACGAGCAAAAAAAGCTAAGTTGAGTACATGAACATCTCTTGAGTGAGATTTTGGGGGATTAATGGACGCAATTTGATCAACCAAAGGTAAGCTTTCATCGGGAGAAGTTATAGACCCCATAATTTGATTTTGAAATCGCAAATTGCAATGAACCCTAGAATTTGCGTTAATCGGGTAATTAGGAAATTGGAAAGGTTAGCTTTTAGTAATGGGCGAGACATATTTTTGATTTTTGAAGCAGAGCGAAAATGGCAGGAGTGAGAAAGATGGAGTGAAGAAGATGATGAAGTACGAAAATGGGAATTTGAGATGAAGATGATGAAGTACGAAAATGGGAATTTGAGATGAAGATGCAATGGGTATGGGAACAGGAGAGGAGAGGAGAGAAGAGAAAAGAGTTTTTTTTTTTTTTTTTTTTTTTAAAGTTAACTGTAGAATATTGGATGCGTAAGGGGTATAAAGGTAAAATAATACTAACGGAGCACTAACGGCCGTTAAGTCTAAGGGTATTTGGTGCAAAGTAAGTTTATATAGGGGTGTATTATGTGATTCGAAAGACGCGAGGGTATTTGGTGCATTCTTGCAAACCTCAGGGGCATTTTATGAAAAAACCGTAAATGATATGCTATTAAGCAATAAAAAGTAAAAGTAAAATTAAAAATGACATGTGTCAACACCACATTGAGGTACCCTCTCTTTTAGTACAATATATAAATAGATAGATACATCATAGTGTCTTGTACTCTGTAGCATATATCAATTTTAAGATTAATAATAAAAAAAAATTGCATGATATGTGTCAGCTTAAGGTAGTGTCTGACAACTTACGTAGTACTCGTATATTTATGCTATATATATTTCACAGAATATTCATTATAAATGGTAATTTTCTTAGTGCATCATATTTACATAACGTTCACATAAGCCGATTGGAAATAGAATAATATGCATATTTTACATCTTCTATTTTTATTTAGTATTAAAAATAATCAAAATTTTTATTTCCATAAGTAAATAAGTATTTCATAGTGTAATTGATTTATTACCAAAGCAATTAGAAGGTTTAAGTAAAAACATATACGAAGTTTATTATCACATTTATTGCCATATTAAATATTTGAAGTAGATTATTGTTTATTTAAGAGATTACACTTGTAGTAAATGATATGGGTATTCAATTTGTATTATGTAAGTATTTAGACAAATCCAACAAAATGATACGGAGTACATGACTATGTTCATCATCTATATTAATAGTCACCAAATAACATTAAAATTACATAGATGTGTGAATATAATAGTTAGTGTAAAAATAAAAGAGTTGCATCTAAAAAATTGAGGAGTTACATAGTAGAGTAGTACTTATAAATATTACTTATAATTATCGAATTTATTGCCATATTAAATATTTGAAGTAGATTATTGTTTATTTAAGAGATTACACTTGCAGTAAATGATATGGGTATTCAATTTGTATTATGTAAGTACGTATTTAGACAAATCCAACAAAATGATACGGAGTACATGACTATGTTCATCATCTATATTAATAGTCACCAAATAACATTAAAATTACATAGATGTGTGAATATAAATATATAATAGTTAGTGTAAAACTAAAAGAGTTACATCTAAAAAATTGAGGAGTTACATAGTAGAGTAGTACTTATAAATATTACTTATAATTATCGAATTTATTGCCATATTAAATATTTGAAGTAGATTATTGTTTATTTAAGAGATTACACTTGCAGTAAATGATATGGGTATTCAATTTGTATTATGTAAGTACGTATTTAGACAAATCCAACCAAATGATACGGAGTACATGACTATGTTCATCATCTATATTAATAGTCACCAAATAACATTAAAATTACATAGATGTGTGAATATAATAGTTAGTGTAAAAATAAAAGAGTTGCATCTAAAAAATTGAGGAGTTACATAGTAGAGTAGTACTTATAAATATTACTTATAATTATCGAATTTATTGCCATATTAAATATTTGAAGTAGATTATTGTTTATTTAAGAGATTACACTTGCAGTAAATGATATTGGTATTCAATTTGTATTATGTAAGTACGTATTTAGACAAATCCAACAAAATGATACGGAGTACATGACTATGTTCATCATCTATATTAATAGTCACCAAATAACATTGAAATTACATAGATGTGTGAATATAATAGTTAGTGTAAAAATAAAAGAGTTGCATCTAAAAAATTGAGGAGTTACATAGTAGAGTAGTACTTATAAATATTACTTATAATTATCGAATTTAGTTGTAAAAATATTATACAATATTATAGTAACCTTTTTTATACTATATTAATAGTTCGTTGATTTTCTAATTTATTTGTATTCTAATTATGTAAGTACAAATCGGTAGATTACATTAATTATTTTTTGTAAGTATCCTACTATATACGTAATCAGTATAATGGATTTTTTTTTAATAAAAATATAATCATATATTGTTATATTTGTTACCAAAATATAAAAACAGATTTTATAAAGTATTCCTCGTGTATAGAATGACATCTTTTTTTTAGGAAAATAGAATCAAATACTTTATTAGTTTATTGGGTAAAAAGGTAACAAAATATTTTAAAATGAAGTATTTTTTTTTTTTTAATATCTAAAAGAGAGGCCAATCAATGAGTGACATTTGTCATCACCACATTGATTTCCTCTCTTTTAGTATAATATATAGATGACACTTGTCATTTTTTTTTAAAAACGAAGAAGTATAAAAACTAGGCGTAATGTACAACAACCAATTTATTATGTCTCCTGGTCTCCACATATCCACCTTAAAATTGGGAACTCAGTCAGGAATCCATAAGTTAAGCTTTATCTTCCACAAAGATTAAAGTACTGTCCATTAAGCTAAATACCTACTGGTGATTGACTGATTGGCTTATGTCATGGATAGTTGGATACCAATAATGGAGTAATCTTTCTTCCAAATGGAACAACACTAATAATTGACATTTTTACTATGAAAAATTTAAAGCAATAGCCAATATATGTCCGAAAAGGTTACATATATCCTAAGGGTATGATATCTTTGACTGTGATTGGTTTAAAATTTTAAATTTTATATGGGGTTATTATTTTAGATTTAAATTTTAATCCCATGTGAGATTGCTTATGTGAAAACAACCAATGTAGTCCAGGATATGTTACTATTGATACCCTGAAGATATATGTAGCAGCTTACATGTCCTACTGCTACATTGTGGCTCTCAAATTTGGAAAAAAAATTAAAAAAAATTTATACAATTCAAGAATTTCATATGTTAGTTTCCGGACATACTTAGAGCTAGGTATTTGCATATTTAAGGTTCTTTCTTGCTCATTTAATTAGTCTACTTCATTTTAGGAATTTTAAAATGAGAAAATAGAATTCAAGAACCTTATGTACACTTATTAGTTCACAAGTACACTAGAACTAGGTATATGTGCACTTAAGGTCATCTTTTGTCCATTTGATTAGTCTACCTCATCTGGAAAATTTAAATTTAGCAAAGAAACATGTACATTTAACTGTACCTGAATCTAGATGTACTCGATAACAAGATAGATTTAGTAATATAATTCTATATGTTAAAAAATTGTGTCTAATAATACAAGAACACATTTTGAGGCTGAGATGAGACTATGGGGACGCGGCCTAGTGGTAAAAAAATGGGTTTTGGTCTTGGTTATTCAATGGTTCGAGTCTATAGTTGGTCATCATTGGCCCGGCCAGAAATTAGCGAGTTATGGGCAGAATATTTCGGCTCGATTTTTGGGCCCGGCCCGACCCGAACCGAACTTTTTTAAAAAATTGCGGGCTTTGGACCAACGCTCAGATTGTGCAGGGGTGTGCATGGTGCTCTTGGTGCACCTGTCCAAAAATGCACATAAATAACAATAAAACGCAACAAAAATAAAAACCGCAAAAAAAAAAAAGAACGGAGAAAATAAACCATAAAAGAACATTAACAAGTAAACTAAAAGAACATTAACAAAAAGCCAAAAAGAACACTACTATAAAACGCAAAAAATATTAAAACAAAACGCAAAAAAGCAAAAAAACGAAAAAGAACTTAATAAACTAAACAGAAAGAACATGATAGAGTAAACGAAAAGAACATTAACCAAAACCTGAAAAGAACAATAATGTTAAAAAACCAAAGAAAAGGTAAAAAACGAAAAGAATATATTCTCTCTTCTGATAAACTATAAAAAGAACAACTATTTTTCAAAAAGAACATCATGTGAAATATGCAACAGAAAAACAAAAAAAAAAAATCAGAAAGAACTTGATAGAGTAAACGAAAAGAACATTAACCAAAACCCGAAAAGAACACTAATGTTAAAAAACCAAAGAAAAGGTAAAAAACGAAAAGAATATATTCTCTCTCTTGGTAAATTATAAAAAGAACAACTATTTTTTAAAAAGAACATCATGTGAAAAGTGCAACAGGAAAAAAAAAAAAAAAAAAAAAAACAACAAAAAAATCAGAAAGAACATAATAACGTAAATTAAAAGAACATTAACAAAAACCTGAAAAGAACATTAACAAAAATCTGAAAAGAAAATATCAAGTAAAACACTAATATTAACAAATCAGATAAAAGGTACAAATATGAAAAGAACATATTCGTTCTCATTTAAAATTTTATAAAAAGAACATCATGAGAAAAATGCAGGATAAATAGAACAAGATAATAATACTTGAAAAATAAAAAATAAATGTCAAAAAACCTAAAAATAACATAAACCATTAAAAATAAAAGAACAAAAAACTCAAAATTAATAAAAACAGAAAACTACAGGGGAAAAAAGCAACATATGAGAAAGAACAAGAAAAGTAAAAGAAAACAACAATAAACAAAAGTAAAAGAACAACAAAAGAACAATTTTATTTAAAGAATGTAAATGAAAAAGAACCACAAAGTCTGGAAAAAAGAACAACATTATTTTTAAGATTAATGTTTTTTTTAAAAGGTCTTTTTGTTCTTTTAATATAAAACGATGATACTTGGAAGGACGAAAATTATATTTCAAAGAAAGAATTATATGTTCTTTTAAAAGTAGTTGTTGTACTTCTAATACAATTTATTTTTAAGATTAAAAATATGTTTTAATTCCGTTATTTTATTTATAAAAAATAACTCAACACAACACTGTAAATATGTAAAAGAACAATTAGTGAAGATATAAAAGAACAAACAATGATGATGACACAGAAATAATATGTTATAAAAAAAGAACATTAGAATTTAAAAAGAACATAGAAATAAGAACAAGGAAGTGTACCTTAATCACCCTATGCACATTCATCATCAGCATCAATATCTTTGAATCGATAAAAAGATACAAAAACTAGCGAAATTAAACTAGTATTTTGCTTAATTAGCTAGTTTTCGATAAACGAAATTCAATTAAAATCACATGTTAGAGAGAGAAGGAGGAGAAAATGTATTTCGAACTTTCTCTCTCATAAAATCTCCCTTTTGTTGAGAGAAAATAAAACCTCTCATCGTTCTCTCTCTAAAATGTGTTTCTAAAATGAGAAATGATTGAATTCAATAGGAGAAATATTATATATATATATATATATATATATATATATATATATATATATATATATATATATATATATATATATATATAGAAAATGAAAAATAAAACAAATAAAAAAAAGGAGGAAGGAGAAGAAATATAAGCAGTGTTCATAATCAGAACGGTGCACTTGTTTTTTTGGGTTCAAATATGAAAAGAACATATTCGTTCTCATTTAAAATTTTATAAATAGAACATCATGAGAAAAATGCATGATAAATAGAACAAGATAATCAAATATTGATAATAATACTTGAAAAATAAAAATAAAAACGTTGAAAAACCTAAAAAGAACATAAACCATAAATAAAAGAACAAGAAACTCAAAATTAATAAAAAAAAAACAGAAAACTACAGGGGGGGAAAAACAACATATGAGAAAGAACAACAAAAGTTAAAGAAAAGAACATTCAAAATCTGCATGAATACTAATAAAAGAAAGAAAGAACATTACCAGTACATAAAAGAACAACAACAAAGCCTAAACGAACATATTAAGATAGAGAAACGAACAACTATAAAGAATTTCAAAACAGTACCGAAAGAACTGCAAAGTAATTGCGAAATTGCGAAATCATAATCATCAAACTATATAATCTAAAAACATTAATCAAAGTAATTGAGAAATCAAAAGGATCAAAATAATCAAAAACACGATAATTGCGAAATCAAAATCATCAAAATATATAATTCGTAATTAAAAAAATTGAAAAATTACCTTCACAAATCTGATTATCAGCTGAGAAATTCAAATTTGAAGAAGAAGAATCAATAAAATTTAATATTGAAGTAGAAAAATCAACCAATATCTAAGAATTTTCAATTACTTTCTCTCTCTAAAATCAAATTTACAGTTTATCACAGTTTCTTTCTCCTCCTTCACAAATTCTGATTTCAAAATTATGAAAAATACAGGAATATATACCCGCAAAAAGGAGTGAAAACAAAAGAACATACTAAAACACAGCTGAATAGAACAGAGAATTCCTTGTTCTTTTTTTAACAAAAAAAGTTCGTTTGTTCTTTTGTTCAACAAAAGATGTTCTTTTCTTCTCCAGATTTAATAAGAAATCTGCGTTTTACATTTATTGCTTGTTGTTTTGATACCGGTGCACCAAGAGCACCGTGCACACCCCTGCCCCCCATCATATTTGCGACTTTGGACAACGTAAAACAACAATTTTAATTATAATTTTGCCCCGGCCCAACAATGGCCCGAAATAGCAGGGTTTGGGCACACAAATTGGCCCGACCCGGCCCAGCCCAACATAATGGACGGATTTTTATTCCCTCGGCCTGGCCCGCCTTTTGATCAGGCTATAGTTTTAGTGACGCAATGTTGGTAATTAAACAATGAGCTAGACATCGAGCCATAATTAAGGCCCATATGGTTCATCCAAACATGTTGAATGACGAACCTTTCTGTATTTGATCTGCAATAGTGTTGCTCTTATTGTTGGTCGTTCCTTGCACCAAGCCATCTTACCCGGGCTTGATTTGAATAGGTCCCGAGTCCCGACCCACCTAGTTTCATGTCGTGTCGTGCCAAAAGTTTCAAAAGGGTCACCCTAGGCACAATACAAGATTCCAAGCCTACACATTGTCGATCGTGCTTATGTGCCTAAACTTAATTTCACTCAATTTAACGTTTTTTTGTGCTGGGAAGTGTTGTGCCGTGCACTTTCCGGGCCGGATTATTTTGTGGGTCATCTCGGGCCTTGGGGCATCCCGGCCCAGTGCTATCTAGCCAATCTTTATAAGGAACAAAATACAGATAATAATTCCTATTACCCCAACAATTTTAGATACGCCTGCACATTAGACAGCCTCATTACAGCCCTAGTAATTTTTATTTTTCATTCTGTATTACCAAGAAATCCTTAAGCAAGGCAGAAAAATAAAAAAAAAAAGATACATTAGAAGACATGATAATATAGTCTTTGCAATTAATTAATTAAATTAAATTAATTATAAAGATCCATTAATATGGATAAAGACCTGTCAACCCACTCTTCTCAATCTTAACAGCTAATATAATCCTATTAATAAGAAAAGTACACCGCTCTAACATTGCATGCTTCCAAAGAAGAGGTTGAAGAACATTGATACATCCAAAATATAACCCTTCATTATATGAAAATTTGTTTACTACTCAATCCATTATTTTTTGAGTTTTTTAGATCAATCAATCAAATTGGTTAATCATTATGAAAATTTGATCTATCTATCCAATAGTCAATAGGTCTTGTGTATTGAGAACCCAACCGCGCAGTAGATTGTTGTCTTCTTTTTTAAAAGTTTTTTACACTTAGGTCTTGTTATGTTCACCTTATTTCCACTTATTTCAGGAAAAATAAGTTCAGATAAGTTCAGGTAAGTTCGGTAAAGTTCAGGAAAAATAAGGGTTGGCCAAGTACAATTCATAACTAAAATAAGTTTTGATAAGTTCTAATAAGTTCAGGAAAAATAAGTGAAAATCAGGTGAATAGAACGCAACCTTACTATTTACACGGATTTCAATGCAATATTTAACCACTAAATCACTAATATATCTAATTGTGAAAAAATTATAAAAAATTGATATTTTGAAAACATATACCGAGACCAATCATATCTAACTTGATAAGTTTTGATATAAACGATGGTGAGAATGTCTGCTAAAGTTTTCATATTTTGAAAGCACAAAATATTTCCAGGAACATAGCATGTTGCAGCTACTATTCTCTTTATTTTTATTTTATTTTTAAATTTTTTATACCTTTTAGAAATAAAAATTACCAAGGAAAGAAATAAAAACTTTTTATTTGAAAAAAAAAACTAAAATGTTACTTCATGATTCATGATTGAAAATATTGCAATAATATCCTTATCCAAGTATCCAACTCCCACAAGCCCTTAAATAAAGGCTAACAAATTTCCCTCACTTTATTTTGAAACCCAAAAATAAAAAACTTTCAAACCCCCCCCCTCCAAAAAGACACCCCCAACAAATCAACAACAAAAGCAAATGGAAGATGGTGACATTGACATACCACCCTTTTGGCAACCACCAGCCACCATTACACGGCGGGGGCACGGCCGTCGTCCATCGTCGTCTCGGTTGCTAAACTCGTCTTTGCTAATTATCCTCCTCCCTTCTATCTCTCTTCTTTTCGTCGTCTTCATTGTCATCCCTTCAATTCCCAAAATCCTTCCACATTACATCAACAAACCAATTAATCCTCCACAAAACCAGAAAGCTATCTCAGTGAAGAAGAGCTGGGACACCGTCAACATAATCCTCGTTCTCTTTGCTATTTTATGCGGTGTTTTTGCCAAAAGAAACGACGATTCACCGGCGACTACGGAGCGTGAAGAGACGCGCAACCACGAACAACCACTTACACATTCTACTACTACAACAAATAGTAATATTAGTAGTAGTAGTGTTAATACTGTTTTACTACAAAGGAGTAAAACTATGATGAGTAGTGTACCACAATGGGTTGAGTACTCTTCTCAGCAGCAGAGGATCATCAGCTCTCCGAATGCGCCACCGGATACCGGAATCTCACGGTTGCGGCGGACGGTTAGTTCGGATCCTTACATGAGGTATCAAACCGGTAATAGCCAGTTCCGGTTCTTTGATGATCTCGATATTAGCAAGTTTTATCCTAAAGAGGATCGTGTTTTAAACGATGAGCTTCAATCTGATGAGGTTGCGGCGGCGGTGGTGGAGGTGGAGGAAGTGGACGACGTTGAAACTTCGACGGTGAAGGTAAAGGTGAAGGACATTGAGGTTGATACTTTTGCAACTGAAAATAGAGGAGAATTACCGTCACCGACATTTTCTCCGCCGAAAACTCCACCGCGAAATCCACCAGAGGCACCACCACCTCCACCGCCTCCTCCTCCGGCAAAGCAGAGACGGACATTTCAGACAATTCAGCAAAGGGGGCAGATTCCACCGTCTCCGCCTCCGCCTACACCACCGCCGCTGCCGCGACGTGGACGAGAAGAGAAGAAGAGGAGTTCTCGAAAGCGGAACGCAACGAAGGAGATCGCAACAGCTATTGTATATCTTTACAGTCACAGGAAGCGAAAGCGACGGCAAAAATTGAGCAGGAATTTCGAAGGTCCTTCACATTCGGAAATTCAATCGCATTTCGTTCCTCCGCCGTCTCCACCACCTCCTCCACCGCCATTACCACCTCATCCATCGGTTTTCCAAAACTGGTTCAAAAAAGGGAGCAAAACCAAAAAAATCCACTCCTTCTCCTCCATACCAACACCTCCGCCACCGCCAACACGCCAAAATCCGGTAAATTCCGCCAGAAAACCGCCACTTCCTTCGAGGAGAGAAAGTGGAAACGAGTCTCCGATGAACGGAATACCTACGCCACCTCCTCCGCCGTTTAAGGTATCGCAGATGAAGTTTAAACCAATGGAAGATGGTTATGTTAGGGTACAGAGCGCGCAGAGTTCTAGGTGTGGGTCGCCTGAGATCGACGGTGCTGATGATGACACGTTGTCGAGTTCAAGTAACATGAACGGTCAGGATGTAGAGAGGCTGAGTTCGATGACGTGTCCGAGTCCAGATCTGAACGTGAAAGTGGCCTCGTTTATTGCACGGCATCATGATGGGTGGAGGCTTGAGAAGCTCAACTCTTGGAGAGAGAAACTCAACAAGGCTGGTGATGGGCCCATTTCTAGGCCCACATTCTGAGGGCTCCAATTCTAGGCCCACCTTCTGAGGGCCCAATATTAATCCCATGCTTCACGCTCACTTGTCACTACCCACCAACTTAATGGAAATTATTTCCATTATTATCCTTACAAGTATATTTTTGTTTGGAATGGAAGCAGGGAGATTCGAATATGTGACTTATCGTACCATTATTATTACTGGTAGGAGAAAACTAAAAATGGTGTGTTACATATGGTCATATCGACTCATACGGATATATGGTCATATCGACTCATGTGGACATATGGTATGGGACTGGGTTGGTTGTTAGTTACATATGGTCATATCGACTTATATGGACATATGGTATGGGTTGATTGTTAGTTACATATGGTCATGCCTTGATATTGAGGTTAGGCTCTAATTTTGGTTGGTTTTATTGTATCCAAAACTAGAGTCTTGATTAATTATAGACACTATTACCCTATAGAAGAGTCAGGTTGGTTACAACTTGGGTTAGAAATCAACCGCTTAAATCGAAAATGAATCGAGATCGGTGGTCGACTTGATCAACTCTATATTTTACGGGTATCTATAGATGTTGATAAGAAGAAGTGTGACATGAGGTCATTTCTCCCCTTTTTTTCTTTAATTGGTGGGGAAAAGGGGATTGTAATTGCGTTTTGTTGATGGATACGTGATTTTTTTTTTAAAAACGCTCCATCTTTAGGAAGAGACCAAGAGGAGGCATCTTCCAATTTGTCTGGATTTGTTTTTACTATTGTAATTACCTACTCCCTCCGTTTCTTTTTGTTGTATCCGTTTCCATTTTAAGCGTTTCATATTGTTGTATCCATTTAGAATCTATTCTATTTTTGGACATACATTTTATCCTAAAATATCCTTACATTTCTATCTAATTACCAAAATACCTAAAGATTCTACCCATATTCCCACCTAATTTTCCCCACCCATAATATTTAATTCTTTTCCCTTCCCCATATACCCACTCTCTCACCTCATTTATCACCCATCATTATCATTACTCTCTCTTACCTTATTTCTTTATTATTTTCTCACTCCTTTATTTATTATAATCTCTTACACCCAATCATTTCTCTTACACCCAATCATTACACTTATACCCATACAAACCAAGATTCCAATTTTCTTAAATACCACACCAGATTCCAACTGGATACATCAAAAAGAAATGGAGGGAGTACTTTTTTTTTATTATTTACTTTTACTAGTGTATTTTGAAAGAGTAAAAAAACACATGAAATGTTTGGTATAGTAAGTAGAAAGTGAGTGATCATAGTTTTTAGCAAGCATGGTGGAAAGGGGGGGCTTTTTGTGTCGGTTGAAAGAGCAACGTGATCTCACAAGTACACTTCTTATGTAGTTGTAGGAAGTTACACAATCGTTGCTAGTTTGCATGTTTGTTTTGTTTCTTATAGTAATTACTACTCCATTGTTTTCTTGCATTTTGTGCTTGTTTAGTTGCGCATAAAAAGTAATAAGATGGTTTTTCCTTTTATTTTCATTTCATAGCCAATGTAAAATATAATTTGGTTGAGTAATAAATTCTAAGGAGCACGGAATATTTTCTATGAAATAGACACATTATGGAGCATATTGGATTACAAACGTAGAACACCTAATTTCATATTGTTGCAAGTATTTTGAAACGTATGGGGTATTATTCTAAACTCACTTTTATATGTACTTTATCCAAATTTATGGAAATTGGAACTTCTTAGAAAACGCATTAACCAAATAACTCCTCTCATTCGTCTTGTTTAAAATTTTCACCTCTTATGTATTTTGATATACTCCTCCCGTCTCTAAAATATTGTCCAAAATGATTTAGTGCACTTTATTAAGAATTGGTTATATTCAAAAGTAAATGGTACGGAGTATATAATTTGCCTATTAGTTTAATTAAATAAAGGTATACGAGGAGAGACATTTAAAACTACAAATCAAATGAGACATAGTGCAAACAAATAAGGGCATGATGATGGAGGGGGTCGTTTTTTCGGATATCAGATATGTGTGGCAACACAAATATCAGCTAAAAGACAAATAACTAAAAGACAAAAAAAGAATTACCATTCATAAATAATAAAAAGTACAATTCTGTAAAAAAAAATACCATTTTTGTTTCAGAAAACACTTTTTTTGTTTTTTTCCTACTTCTGTATTTTGCTATGACATACATTGCAAGCACATATCAGATATGCAAAAAGACTTCCTCGGACGGAACGAGTACCGACCAAAAAAACACTTTTTTTTTTATCATCACCTTGTACGTACCTTTAGATGATTTTAAAGATTTAAGAGAGAGTAAACCTAAAATTTTTCCTTTTTTTTCATGGAAGCCTAAATTTTTGCTTTACACAAACAATTTTTGAAAGGTACAGTAGTCAAACATATGATATGATCATCTTTTTCCTTTTTTTTTTCTATATATATAGTGGAGATAAAGTGGAATACAAATATATGGAGATGTTATATTCACATAGGGCTCCAGCAATTTTAAAAAGAAAAATTGTAGGGTCATTTTCAAAATAAAATTGTTCATGGAAGATAGTAAGATATCCTCAACATTGGGTTAATCATGAATTACTCAAAATTTGGATTGTTTTTAGAAGATCGGTCAAAAGTTGACTTATTATTTACAATTTTTCTAATATAAAAATTGTCTTTCATTTAAGCTATGATTGTTGTATTTCAACTATTTTTTATATCGTTGTGTTTTATTGCCCTTTTCAACGAGGAGGTTTATGAATTTGTTGTAGCCATTAAAGTGATTTCCTTCTCATTCGATCATTGGATTATAGTTGAAAGATTTACACTTTTTTAACTTCACATAAATCTTACCAAATAAATAACTTGTACTGAACTAAACTCACACTCAGTCAAACTTAAGCACTTAGGTAGAACAAAACTCACACTTAGTCAAAGTTAAGCAATTAGTTAGGCCCTGTTCTTTTTGGCTTAATTTCAGTTTCAGGACTTATTTGGCAGTTCAGTTCAGTCCAGTTCAGTTCAGGAGCATTCAGTTTAGTTCAGTTCAGTTCAGGAGCATTCAGTTCAGTTCAGTTCATGAGCAATAAGTTCAGTTCAGTTTAATTCAGTTTAATTCAATTCAATAATAATAATAATAATAATAATAATAATAATAATAATAATAATAATAATAATAATAATAATAAGTTCAGTTCTTCGCGCGTGTACTAGAGTTTCTAAACTCTACATTGCTATGCGCACTTGTCCGCCTCATCTGTTCGAAGCGGCCCAATTATCTTTTGATGTGGCTCTGCGGGCTTCTTTAGAGCGCATCGTGACTGCTTCGGGACCTGGGTTCGGTGACTGGCAATGGCGCCTTGCCACCTTGCCTTATTCTTATGGAGGATTGGGTGTTTATTCAGTTGGTGATGTTCGGCATTATGCTTTTCTTGCATCCCGTTTGCAGTCTTCTGGTTTGCAGGATTCGCTTCTTTGGCTTTCAGGTGTTGATGGTCCGGGACCGGCCTTTGATGATGCTCTTGGTCTTTTCAATAGGACCGTGGAGACCGACCTTATGCGTAGCCCTAGTGAGATCGTTGCCCCCACACTCATGAAGAAATTGGCAGACATATATTTCACGAAGGTTACTGCTGATGCGGAATCCGTCTACTCCTTATCTTCGCGTCTTGTTGCCCTATGGAAATCACAGCAGGGGGATCACTCCTCAGCTTGGTTGCGGGCAGTCCCCATCTCGGGGTTAGGCCAGGCTATGAACGGTAAGACTTATCGTTTGGTTCTTTGCTATCGGTTGGGTATTCCGTTGTTCTCTGATTCGACGCCGTGTTCTGCTTGCTCTCGGGTTTTCGACGGGGACATTTATGGGGATCATGCCGTGTCTTGTGCTGGGATTGTGGGTATCAAACATCGTCATAATGTTGTTCGGGATACCCTTTTGGATATTTGCTACCGGTCGGGGATTTCTGCTCGCAAGGAGGTTGATGTTGGGCTGACTAGTGAGAGTGATGGAGCTCTTCGTCCTGCAGATATATTGCTTTACTCATGGGATGGCGGTCTAAATGTGTGTGTTGACTTGACTGGGTCTTCCCCTATGACGCAATCTGGGTTGTCAGGCTTCGTTCCGGGTCGGGTTGTGGCGGTTGCAGCGCAGCGGAAGCAGAATAAGTATGCGGCACGTTGTAGGGCTTTGGGTTACGGTTTCTTACCTTTTTCCTTCTCTTCTTTTGGGGAATTAGAGAAAGGGGCTGTTTCTTTGCTGAAGCGGGTCCAGGCGTACTCCAGGGCTCAGGACATTGGGGCACGGACGCACGGGCAGCTGCCCACATTTTCAGCAGGATCGGGTTTGCCATAGCTAGAGGAGTGGGGGCCCAGATTGTATCTCGGCTCCCCTCCAACTTCTTGTAGTTCCCTCGATCTTTGTAGTTTGTTAAGCTTGTAACGTTTTGGTGTTTTCCCATAATAATAATAATAATAATAATAATAATAATAATAAAATTATTATTATTATTATTATTATTGTTATTATTATTATTAATATTACTTATATTATTATTTATATTATTGTATTACTTATTATTTATATTATAATATTATTATATTAATTATTATTTATATTCATATTTATATTATTATATTACTTATTATTATTATTATTATTATTTATTATATAGTTATTTAGTTATTAATTATTATTTATTCTTTAGTTATTTATTATTATTTATTCTTTAGTTATTTATTATTTATTATTATTTATTCTTTAGTTATTTATTATTTATTATTTATTATTTAAGAGATGGTGGTGATGTGGATGAGAGAAGGGACTAAGAGGGGGCAAATAAGAGTTACCTTATAATTGATGCTCTAAGAGCATCAATTATAGATGACTCTTAGCCCCTCTTAAGGAGAGAGAAATGTTAAGAGCTACCTCTTAGGAAAAACAAGGTAACTCTTAGCTTACTCTTATTTAGAGGTTGATGGAGACTTCCTCTAAATAAGAGGTAGCTCTTAGAAAATAAGAGGGGGTTGAGGTGGCACATTGTGGGATATCATGCTTAAATTTTTGCATTTTTGTTATAAAAGTAAATTTAAAATGTGAAAAAATTAAATAAGAGGTAGTGTATAAGAGTTAGTGTATTTCTTGGAATTTTTAATAGCTAACTCTTAATAAGAGTGATAATGAGGTGGATGAGGAGAGAGACTAAGAGTGGGAAATAAGAGATAGCACCACTATTGATGCTCTAATCAAGCACTTGCAATTTGCAAAGAGGTAATCCACAGACAAAAGTACAGCGTGGCGGTTTTTCGTCCTTCCAAACCAAATTACACCAATCATTTCACCTTCTTCCCTCTCTTCGCTCGCTAATTAGTTCTTCACAGTTCACACTCTTGAAATTGTTCTCCGACATTTTTACCTCAATTTCGAAATTGCGCAGAAGCTCTAAAAATGACAGCTGCAATTGCAAACCTTCAACAATTTAATTTTGATTACAGGGGAACAACATTTATCCCTACTATCAATTCTTCTTCTTCTCATCATTCTTTCTCCAAAGGTATTGTAATTTCCTTCTTCTTTGGTTTGTTAATTTTGAATATAGTGGCATTTTTATTGTTAAATTTTTGGACTGCCTATAATTTCAATTATATGATTTTAACATTAATTAGGTTTTTGTTTTGTTTTGTGGTAGTTGGGATTAATTCTCAGATATTGGACAAAAAAGATGCAAGTTTGAAGAAGATATGTTGCAGTAATAAGAGATTGCTGCGTAGTAGATTTCTGGTTACAAGATGCAGTGGTGGTAGTTCTAGCTCAAATGATACTTTGGAAGAGTCTTCTAGTCAAACTAAGGCAAGTTCATGTCAATATACTACTACCTCTTTTCCTAAATGTTCCTCCCTTTGGCACACTCACAATTTCTATCATTAATATCTCTAACCACGTATTGTTAAAAATTATAATATTTTCATATTGTTGAAGTAATTATCGAAACAAATCAAACAAGATTCCAACGTGACTATTATATTTTTTCTTATATGTTAGACATAATTCTAAAGATTATCTTCCATTGTAAATAGTGTCCAGATTTCAAATAGGAAAAAGGTAAGGAACGGATGGTCCATCCGTCCCTCAAATATTGCCCTCTTGTGATATTTTGGGTTAAACTTTTAAAACTTTGACCATGAATTCTCATTAGTCTTTAAGAAGTAATATTATCACGTGAGTCTTGTTAAATTAGATTCATTCAATATATGTTTTCGGAATATCAACTTTTTATAATTTTCACGTGGGTAGAACCAAAGGTATTTACATTTTAAGTCATATCTTGGATACCGTGATGCGTGAAAAGTCAAATGGGGCAGTATTTTAGGGAGTAAGGGATTATTAATTTTACTTTTATGGCCCGTCTGGTAGCACGATATTGAAAGGTTGTTAACAAGAAAACTTTTTTATTAAATGTAGCCTTAAGGGATATATTTCCGGAAATGTTACTTTACAGTGTGTTTGGGAATTGACTAGAGGTAAAATCTATGGAAAATTAAAACCATGGAAATATGTGGAAAAGTAAAACTATGAAAATTAATAATATTGTTTAATTAGTAAAACTATTGAAAAGTAAAATGATTTACCTAGTTTTCTATTGTTTGGTTAGTTTAATGGGGAAATCGTTGAAATGTATAATTAGTTTTCCACAGTTTTCCCATTGGTTTTGGTGGAAAAACTATGGAAAACTAAATGATTCAATCTATCTATTATATTATACTAAAATAGACACCAAGAGTGACATGTGTCACTTCCTGATGCAAAGTTTTTCCGTCAAAATTCATTTTCCTAAAAATAATTTACTTCATTTATTTTCATATTTTCTTTCCTTTTTAATTAACTGTATGTATGGAAAAAATATATTTGTTTATAAATTATGAAAATCATATATGGCACATAATAATAATTTGATAAAAAATATTTCAGTCAAACATGTTATAAAGTTGGTCAAATAATTTTACAATATCCATGCATGCACGGGATCTAATCTAGTTATAACTATTTATGAGAATTTCCATATACAACAACAACAACAACAAAGCCTTAGTCCCAAAATTATGAGAATTTCCATATACTTCCAGAAATTTATTTTTCCATAGTTTTCCCTCTCAATAAACAAACATGATTAGTATTTTTTTTTTTACTTTTAGCGTCTATTCGATAGCATGTAGTGGGGAGATTCAACATTTTCCAGCTTTAAATTAGCATTTCCTTCCATCAACTCATCTTTGTGATGAAATTGCTATTACATTGGGACATGAGAGGGAAAAAGGAGTGTCATTTCTAGTTTAATGTCTTCTGGGTATGCCTGTTTAGCTTCAAGTTAGTTGGAAAATTGTGGCCAATGTTTGAACTTCAGCGTTATGGTTGTTGTCTCTCTTTTTGGTTCCACATTCTGTTTGGAAGAAAACAAGTACAAGGGCACTCCTTCTACAATAGAAGTAAACTACTCCATCGGTATAGAATTAATTAGTGCACTTTGAAAGACACGAATTTTAATGAATGTGAGTTAATTTTATTACAACAAGAGATATGTGGGGTAAATGGAGAATAAACAATTGTAATAAAAGACTCAGGGGTATTAAAATAGTGGAGCGCTAAAAGCCGCCCTACATTACTCAAAACCGCCCCAATATTTTCCACTTTTCCCCCTTAATACCCTTACTTCCCAAATCTGATTTTCAACTTTCAGATTATCCATCTAGGAGAGAGAAAATCCAACCACCACCACAAACTCAACTTCACTCAACGCCGACCACGGCAGGGTCGCAGCACCTGTCGCCGGCGAACTGCAACTTCCGTTTTTTCTTGCCCACCACCCCTTTCCTGTTGCTCTTCTTCACTCAACGCCGACCACCCCTTTTCCTGTTGCTCTTCTTCTCGCAGCAGCCAACCACCCCCTTTCCTGTTGCTCTTCTTCTCGCAGCAGCCAACCACCCCCTTTCCTGTTGCTCTTCTTCTCGCAGCAGCCAACCACCCCCTTTCCTGTTGCTCTTCTTCTCGCAGCCAACAACCCGACCAACTTTCCGACGAACAATCCAGCGACGACGACGGGGCAAGAAACAGTAGCTCACGGCCGACTTTCCTTTGGATCTAGCAGCAGCAATACCGGTAGAATCAAATGACGGGTCGCCGAAATCCTGCGAAGGTAAGAAAAGAACCGCCGGCGACGAGAGCCAAGCAACCGGCGGCAAAGGGAGTGAAAAAACCGGCGAGGAAGAGGCTTGCACAACCTATTGTAAGTCTGATTTTAATTGTTCAATTGGGTCAATTGGGTGAAGCGAATTTGCTGGGTTTTTTGCTCAAATAGATGCTGCGTTTTTTGTTGGGATTTTTTGTTCAAATTGATTATGTGAATTTGATTTCTGTATTGCAATTGGGTTTTTTATGTTGTTTCTTACGAATTCAATTGGGTTTTTTTGTTCAAATCAATGATATTTCTGTATTGCAATTTGTGAATTTCATTTTTGTATTGCTATCTGGTTTTTTCTGTTGTTTTTTGCGAATTCTTTAGAATTAAAGGGGTGTTGGATGTACCTAACTCACGATCTGTCACAATTGCTGTTGGATGTACCTCATTACCAAGCAACAACCTTAGTTTATCTAACACCCACCCGTAGCTTTCAGCAGTCTCGTCCTTCATGAATGCATATGCAATGAGAAAATTCTTGTTACACGGTGTAACCCCACAAATTTCAAGGAATGGCATCTTGTATATATTCGTCTTGTACGTAGAATCCATGCCAATGACCCATGGATATGTGCGTAACAATTTCACCGATGTAGGGTGTGCCATGAATGCGTGTGTCACGACATGAGCCTCCTCCCTAATGTAGTGCAAGTAATCACTCTCTTTAGCAAGATGAAGAAATTGACTTATACTATCTCTTCCTTCTGCATCATTCCTCCTCATCCGATCTCTAAAATTGTAGATGTGTCTTCTATTGGGGTTCTCCTCAGGGAATTGTTCTTGGACAGCCGCCAATATGACATTTGGCCTTGCTTGAGCGGAAGACATATCACGAACAAGTTGCTTTGCGCCTAGACTAAGGCCGCTCATCTGCCGATTGCCCTCTCGATATGTAATTAATTCATGGTTGTGGATACCATGTTGTTCAGGACCCAAAACAATATTCCAACCTTCACCATCTTTGCATGGTGCCACCTTAATCAAAAACTTGCAACCACATGCTTGAGTTTTCGTGTTTGGTCGTTCCGCAGTTTCCAAATTTCTTCCTTTGCCTCTATTTCTTTCACCGCGGTTACATCTCAAGTACAATTCTCCTCGTTTCCATGAGGACTTCACAAGCTTAAAACCATTGCTAATAGCAATGTTTCTAGCCCACTCAACAGCAGCATCATCACTCGAAAATATTTCAGAAGTTACGAATTTTGGATTATAATTAATACCATCGCTTCCAAAATCTAGCAACGGAACCTGCCCATTTAAAAAAAAAAAAAATCTTTAAACAAAGTAATTTTTATAATCAATATATAAGAAAAATACTAATTTTATTTTAATGACACAAACTTATGCAGTTTAAGCTTATACCATGGTAGGGACTTATGCATTTTAAGCTCAAACCATGGTGTAGACTTATGCAGTTTAAGCTCCTGCCATGGTATGAGCTTAAAACACATAAGTCTGTCCCATGGTACAAACTTAAAATGCATAAGTCTGTACCATGGTCGGAGCTAGAATTGCATAAGTTTATGAATTGTTTTAAGTACACAAAAATTTTAAAAAAAATCTTGTGAGTTAACAGACTTATGTATCGTAAGCCCACACCATGGTGTAGACTTATGCATTGTAAGCCCCAGCCATGGGACGAGCTTAAAATTCATAAGTCTGTACCATGGTACAAACTTAAAATGCATAAGTCACTAATGTTTTTTTCGGAAAAATTTAACCAAATTAAACAACAAATAAAAAACTTAAAATTTAACGGACTTATGAATTTCTAGTTCCATCCATGGTATAGACTTATGAAGTTTTAGCTCCGTCCATGGTTGGAGCTAGAATTTCATAAGTCTGTACCATAGTTGGAGCTAGAATTGCATAAGTCTGTACCATGGTACAGACTTAAAACTCATAAGTCTGTACCATGGTCGGAGCTAGAATTGCATAAGTCCATTAAATTTTTTTCCGGAAAAAAAAAATACCTCTTGTGAATTTGAATTTCCTCCGGTAGTCTCGGCCATGTAAAAGTTGTTTCGCATTGTGGTGGTCGGCGTGGTGTTGGAAGTGGGTTCCGGCGGCGGTGCTCCGGGCTACAGTCACCGGCGGTGGTGCTCCGGCAGGAGGTGGTGCTCCGGCTGCGGTGGTGCTCCGGTGGCGGCGCTCCGGCAGTGGTGGTCCGGCGGTGGTGCTCCGGCAGTGATGTGGGGGAAGCGGTAAAAAAATAAATGGTAATGGTAAATGTTAAAAATAAAGGGGTAAATAAAGAGGGTTATATAGGTAAAATATTAGGGCGGTTTTGAGTAATGTGGGGCGGTAAATAGTAAGCCCCATTAAAATATTTAAAGAAAAGAAAAGATAAGTAACAAATGATAAAATATTAATAGTGAGGTACTTAGGATAAGAAAGAAATATAAATAAGGGAAAAAACTTCCATAAATAGAAAGTGCATCAATTAATAAAATACGGCTGATTATGGAAAGTGCACCAATTAATTTTATACGGAGGGAGCATAAACGAGGATGAAATTAGAAAGAATGGAAGGATTTTTTTAAAATTCTAGTGAGGTGTCACGTATGACCTCCCACGCCATCGCATGCAACGTCATGCAAGGCAATGAGCATCGCTAGGCAACGCAGTGCACCGCCAAGGGTGACAGCAAGGTCGCTGGGCACCATCGGAAAATGGCCCGTGTGGGTCGTCTAGGCAACAAAGTGCATCATGTGCATACCATGGGCGATGGCACTGGTCGCATAGGCAACATCATAGCAACAGGGCAGTAAGCAACAACTATCAAGAGCGCCCACCCCCTATAGAGGATTATTTTAAATAGGGGAAAAATTACTAGTGAACACCCACGTGACAATAACGTAATTACGTAAAAATGAGATGGTTTGGGGACCAAATAAAGTCCGTTAGAGCTGTAACTCGGGTCCCTACCAGTTTTGGCCCAATGAAGTTGATGGTTGGGCCAGATTTTCCTCATCAGCCTAGAAAGTCATGGTTTGCGGCAGGTCAATCCGGTTTGGCTCGTATGGTACTAGAATGTTCTACGAGGTTCTTAGGCATTCTAGCTTGGTTGTTTTTTGTAGGTTCTAGGTAATGGAACACTCTAGAATCCTTTGTACAAATTTTAGGGAGTTCTCTAGAAGCCTCCTTGTATGTATAAATTCCTTTGGAGTTGAGAACATTCTATAGAGTTGTAGGGTTTTCCTTGTAAAGATCAGTGTAGAATATTCTAGAGTAGAAGTTATAGGGACTTGGGTTCCTATTAATAGGTTGCCCCATTCATTTGTGTAGCGGGTACAACCAACCAACGCATTTATAATCACTATCAACCAATACAAAAACCTTTCTCAAACACTCTTACTTACCTGTTTACAAGTTTCCTTACATAGCCATTTTCGTAGCACACTTAACTTTGCAAAGTCATCGGATAACCTTGACTAGTGAACCAACGCCAGTGGGCACCGTATTTAAGGCTTGGAAATAAGCAACACAACATAGGGTTGTCTTTATGAGTGTGCCTTAAAAAAGCAAAAGGTTAATCTATGAAAAAGTTGTAGTCTACAACGATTTTGGAGTAAGAAGAAATAATCGTAGGGTGGAAATATTAACAACTAATAACATAGGGACGAGACTTGAAAGAATGGAGGGATTTTATCCGTGAGTGTTGTATACTGGTTATAGACTTGAAAGGATAAAATGTTGTCCTTCAATGTAGCCATCTATGACGTATTTAGAGAGAGAAAATTAAATTATTGCTGGACGGCAAATAGTAAGGAGTAACACATCACATGGACTTTCCGATATCTTAATAGCCCGTGTTTAGTATTATAATATTCCATTTCCCTGTATTGTATTTTGAATCATGAATCAAATTAGTATGCAATGTACAATCCAACATCTAGAATCCATGTTTCAGTGCGAAGGGCACTTCTATCAACCTACTTATTCTAACTAATACAAAGAGTCGTCCCAATTTGTGATTCAATACAAGTTTGGGTATGTCACACACTCAGACCACCTCTGATAAGGAGATTAAAAAAATGTAATTTTCCTCTTTATATCGTTCATCTATTAAAGATTCTAAAAGAATGTAATTTACCTTTACCAAAGGACGATGAACTGTCATTGATTATTTGTGTGCCTACCTCCTATTGATGTAGATTGTGTTTGGTTATTTTACTTATAGATTAATATATTTCTTCTGGAATAAAGTACTCATTATGCAATGATTTTGTCACAATTATTTTTGTATATGGTTATAGATACTTAAATAGAAATAAGTCACATACACCATGTATTTGAGATAATTTACAAAGTGAAGAGGGTGTCAACTCAGAAAACCTGAATTTTACGAGCACTTATACCAGAGTCTCAAAAGCTAGAACTTGGAAGATATATCTGATAGATCATCCTGTACTTAAATGCTGAAATTCCTCACTTATCCAGGCAGAAGATATATCTGATATATCATACTTGAATACTGAAATTCCTCACTTATCAATTGCAAAAACGTTGGAGAATGGATGGAGAATATATCGCATGGCGCTATTAACTTTTGAGTTTGTTGGTATTTCCCAAGTCCCAATGAAAAAAAAGATACAATTGTTGGTTGTTTTAAAAGAAAAAAAAATATATCTTTTGAGTTTCAACCCATTAGGAAGTTTGGGGGCAAAAATTCACTTCTATTAGGCGGAAAACTTCGCTCTTTTATAACTTCATTCTTGAAAGTTAGTCAACTGCAACATCATTTTCCGGCTATGTGAAGTCTTTCCCCAAGTATGCAAAAGGTAGGGGTGTTAGTGGATAAAATATGTATCTGTATTTTTATTAAAAAATACAAAAAAAATTGTTGCACTCCTAAAACGTGAGTTCACAAATTCAACAATGGTAAAGTGGAAAGCTAATGGTATGATAAGTCTCTGACATAAGATTCTGAACATATCCTGCGTTGCAAGTTTTTTTTTTTTTTTTTTTTTTTTGCTGGAGATATTTTAGAAGTGTTCCATGAATCAATTTTTGAACTATCATGTACATTTCTTTTTGCTATCTGACGGAAAAGTTGTGTTAAAATGCTCAATTACCAGGTGCCTTTTGGGTACAGCAGGAAGGATGTGCTGCTGATTGGGTTAGGAGTAACTGCTTTTGGAGTGGGATTGAAGAGTGGATTGGAGGTATCCTAACCTTTGATTAATTCCATAAGATTTTCATTTCATTGTTGGTTTGCAACTTTGCGCATTCTACTAAGGAATCCATTGTATATTTTCTTCTCAAATGTTTTGACTTTTGAGATTTCTGTTGCAATTGAAGATATTCTTTCTACATACAAAGTTAATTAGTTGTATGTAAATCTGTCTAAGAAAGTTAACCTAACCAGAATGACTGACCCAAAACCAACTTTTTTTGATGAAAAGGGTGACCTGTGAATTGTACCCGGAAGGAAGTTGATCTGAGCATAACCCAGTTAATAATAAAAGGCCAAAGATAGAAAACAAGATCAATATATCTAGTTTTAGTTCTTTGTACAAATTTGTTACATCAGTAAGTTATTAGCTTATGTTATGGTCTTATAAATTTGTCTCACAATTGTGTTCTGCGCAGTTTGTTGGAGTTGATCCATTACAAGCAGGAAATGTGGTTCAGCTACTTGTAGTCTTAGGCATGACAGTTGGATGGATTTCGTCCTATATGATTCGGGTTGCAAGTAAAGACATGACATACGCTAAGCAGTTGCGAGACTACGAGGGCAAAGTGATGGAGGTAGGCTTTATGCAGTTATGCTATGTTAACCTTTCTTGAATTTCCGCGTCTTTTTCTGAAGCAAGGCCAATCCTTCTATCCAATATTAATCCCACATTTGAATTATTAGAAATAATTATTTTTGTGGTTCCTGGACTCCTGGCATAGAGCCGGAACATCCTTTGGATTAGATCACCTTATCGTGCAGTTCTTTCTCGCTTTGGCTTCCATTTTTGGATGATTTCATGATTATATAAAGGATCCCACCTATGATATTTTAGGACCATGATTAGTCTTGTGAAATTCCCTAAACCACTCTCTAGTCCTAGTCCTTTTCCACATCAGTGATTTATAAGAAAACCAATGTGAAAAATGAAAATATGATAGTCAGAAAACATTGTTATCTTGAGGAAAGTTTAGTAACAGCCATTAGAAGACATATTAGGTAATGTTTGGTTGATAAAGTTCCTAGGAATAAGATTTTCCCATGTATTAACATTTCCTAGGAAGTACTAAATGTTGTTTGGTTGAACATTAGAAGTAACTTCCCATGGGAAGTTCCACTTACCTAGGGGGCCTAGGTAAGCAACTTCCTCCTTTTTAGAGCAACTTCCTCCATTTCATGGGAAGTAGAAGTTCCTAGGAGGTGTGACTTCCCATGTTTTCGCAAACCAAACAACACTACAACCTTCCACTTCCTAGAAAACTACACTTTCTATGGGGTCGTTTGGTTGATCGTGGGAAGTAGAACTTCCTAAGAAGAAGTTTTCCCATGCATAAGCATTTCCTAGGAATTGCGTGATGTTGTTTGGTTAAACATGAGAATTTACTTCCCATGTGATGTTCAACTTACCTAGGGGAACCTAGGTAAGCAACTTCCTCCATTTTGTAGGAAGTGGAAATTCCCAAAAAGTGTGACATCTTATGTTTTTGTCAACCAAACAATTCTACAATCGTCCATTTCCTAGGAAATCATATTTCCCATGGTTTTTCATGTTAACCAAACATCACCTATGATTTTTCATGTCGACCAAACAACACCTTCAATAATTTGGTCGTTATATATCATATACACGCCGTCTTCAGATGTGGACAATTTCAGACCTTAAGGTCTGGTCATTCAGGGTTCTTTCTTGATATGATACAATTCTTAGTTGCTACTCTGAAAGTCCGTATCTGTTCGTGAATTAGACAGGCCTTCACTTTCTTAATTGTGATCTAATTGTAGCCCTACCCTAATTATATCTGTAAGTGTGAGAAAGATAAGTACCAACTTAATACAAGTACCTCTTTGGGACCTCTTATCCTTTCTTTCTTGTTCAGTTCCTAAGCATTGATGTCTCTAATAAACATTCTGTCTCTTTCTGGCTCACTTGTAAGTAAACCATGTAATGTCCAATATGATATGTTTAACTCCAGCAGATCACCTTCTTCCTTAAAACAAGATTACGAAGCAAAGTGCCCTTGATTTAAACACCTTTTTTTTTTTGGTTACTATTCGACTTATTTTGTCTGAACTTATATGAACTTAAGCTCTATTCTGTTTTGTTCGACTTATTTGTTCATATAAGTTCAGATAAGTTCATATAATATAATAAGTTCAGCAAAAATAAGTTTTTTTCAGACATTTTCACACACAAATAAGTTTATTTCAGACAAAATAAGTATTTTTTCAGATAAAATAAGTTAAGATCAGTTCAGTTAAGTTTAGATAAGTTCAAATAATATAAGTTCGGTCAAAATAAGTCCAATAGAACGGAGCCTTAACTGAACTCATTTTATCTGAAAATACTTATTTTGTCATTTTGTCCGAAATAAACTTATTTGTGTGTGAAAATGTCTGAATGTTTTCTAAACTTATACTTCCTCCGATTTTTAATACTCGCAACGTTTGGGGTATTTTACACTATTCACATATTCTATTTTGACTATTATTGGTGACTTATACGTAAGATAAAACATAATCATGCAGAATCTTGTTAGATTCGTCTCAATTTGTATTTTCAAAATATTAACTTTTTATAATTTTTGCTTAAATAAAATTAAAGATATTAATGATCAAAGTTTTGCATAGGCATTCGTGAAAGTTACCAACGTTGCAAGTATTAAAAATTGGAGGAAGTATTATCTGAATTTAACTGAACTTATCTGAACTTATTTTGTCAAAAATAAGTCGAACAGAAACAGAGATCCATTGCGCGAGATTCTTTTTCCAGTCACTGCTTGCATCTCTATCTAATGCAGTTGTTTTTAACAAAGTTTGATAGTTAGGTTATTTTTACAGAGTACTCCATATATTCTTATACTAGTTGGTTTATTTTTGTTGCACCGTCTATAACCAGGTTCATCAGCATATAATCCCTTTATTCTTTAATGTATTATCCTTTTCATTTTGCAGAAACGATTGGAAGGCCTTACTGAAGCAGAAATTCAAGTTTTAATCGAGCAAGTCGAAGAAGAGAAAAGAGTTGCAAGCCTTGCAGCTAACAACAGACCCAACAGTGAGCAGGTTAATTAGCTTAAAACATGGTTTCTGGTAAGAAAATACTATAGTTTGTGATCAAGAAAAGTTGTGTATAGTATGGTGTATAATGTATATGGGAGGCTTTGTGACTATACAAATTACTAATTGTGACAATCACAACGTTTGCCAAAGTCTTAGTTTTGTACATTATTGGTCAGGTTGTATCTTATTTACAT
Organism: Spinacia oleracea; assembly: GCF_020520425.1. Taxonomy (NCBI): domain Eukaryota; kingdom Viridiplantae; phylum Streptophyta; class Magnoliopsida; order Caryophyllales; family Amaranthaceae; genus Spinacia; species Spinacia oleracea. The sequence goes on along the minus strand of NC_079488.1, from coordinate 6,163,352 downwards.
AAACGGTGTGTTACGTTACAGTTCAAACATACGATACAACTCAAAAACGTAGAAAATACGAAGTATGTGAAATTAAGTCTGAAAGACCTCTAATACACAAGGTGTACGATAAATTTATTGTATATTGAGGTAATTTTTACTAAGTTTTTTGGTAATTGTAACGTGTTTGTCGGAACAATTACAAAATTGTGATTATACTTTTAAAAAAAATGTCGGTTATAAAACTAAGAGATCCTTATTAGCATTATTAGCCAGAAAGGACAACAATATTTGTCCTTTGAGGACACAAGGGGAATACTTTGTCACTACTGTATGTAGCAATGTGATATTGCATTGTAAACTTGTGAACTTGTCTTTGGTTTTTTTTTTTTTTAAATGCGTCATTTGTATAGGCACACATTTTTAATAAGCTCATGCAAAAATATTACGGAATTTAAATGAGCGATTTCCTCCAATATTGTGTAAAGAACGTCAAATTCCTAAAATGCGCCACTTTCTAACTTAATTCCCACCATACCGTCCACGTCCGCATTAAAACCGATTTTTTTAAAACAAAGCGTCACTAAACCGTTATCTCAGGTAGCGGTTTATGTAAACCGCTATCTGAGATAGCGGTTTATGTAAACCTCTATCTGAGATAGCGGTTTATATATTCCCTAAATCAAAACTTACAGTGAGCTTCCAAACAAAAACTTACCGTACGCCAGTAATGTTTTAAAGCAAACCGCTATATGAGATAACGGTTTTGTTTTAAAGCAAACCGCTATCTAAGATAGCATTGAACCGCCATCTGAGATGACGGTTTGCTTTAAAACGAAACCGCTATCTCAGATGGCGGTTCAACGCTGAACCGAAAAAAAAATTACTTCTCTTTCTCCCTTGCTGACGTGGACGGTGTGGTGGGAATTAACTTAAAAAGTAACGTATTTTGGATATTATTGGATCTTTATGCAATATTGAAGGAAATCGCTCAATTTAAATAATATAAGTGGATAAATGAAAATTTAAAGATAAACAATAATGGAAATCATGATAGTGATAGCATGTGAAAGATGTCGAATTTTTTTAAAATTATTTAAGTGGAGGATATGGAAGAGAAAAACAATAAAATATTTTGAGTAGAGATTAATAAAAAAGAGAAACAATAAAATATGGTAGAAAACTACCAAATTGTAAAAATGATGCAATAAAAAACAAAATCCACAAAAGACAAGTGATGCGTTAAAAAAAATAGAGCTGGCAATGGTTGAGTTGGGTTGGGCCGTAATCAGGTCTATTCATTTATAAACGGGTTGAGATTTTTCCGACCCAATCCGACCTTTTTATTTAAAAAGGTTGACATTCTCAACCCATTACAACCCGGCTATAAACGGGTTAACCTGAAGTTGATCCGTTTAAGTCTTTTTTCATCTTTTAAGTGTAAATTGGCTTGACTATATAATTGCTAGGTGAATTTTTTGAGGCAAATCTCATAGAAAAAACTAATATTCCATTATGTATTTGTTCAAGGACACAAATGAGAAATAAAAATCTTTCGGATAACATTTTACATATCTATATTATTGCTTGAACTTAAACAGGTTAGGCAAGCTGTTTTCGGTTACCCATTTAGTTAAACTGGTTGAGTTGGGTTGACCCATTTAATTAAACGGGTTGAAAATCTTGACCCATCCCTTTATTATTGGGTTGGGTTGGTGGGTTGGGTCCGCTTTTATCGGCTCTAACAAAATGGAGGGAATGAATTTCAAAAAAAATTGCAAAATTGTTGATGTGACCACTGGCCAGTACGGTACAATTATTTGGTAAAAAGTCGATCTTATATGTAGCACCATCATACTTCATCCGTTTAGAAATAGTCATAACGTTTGGACTTTTTACACTAATTACATATTCTACTTTGATTATTATTGGTGATTTATGTGTCCGATAAAACATTCCCATGTGGATCTTGTTAGATTCGTCTAAATACGTACATTCAAAATATCAACTTTTTATAATGTTTGCTTGAAAAGAATTTAAGATATTAACGATCAAAATTGTGCATTGACATGCGTAAAAGTGACCAACGTTACAAGTATTTTCAAACTGATGAAATATATACGGAGTATAAGTTTGTGTACTTAAAAATAACATAAAACCTTAGAAATCATTTTAATTTCCAGCTGAAACAATAATCGATCACAAACTCACAAGGCATGGGAGAGAGTATGGAAGGCGACCATACTCATATTTTAATAGATTCAATCATTCAAACGTATGAAGATTGAAGAAAATGGATTAGTTCAGAAACTCAATTAGTCAAATATAAATCACTATTATTACTCCCTTCATTTTTAAATATTAGTCTTGTGTTGACTTTTCAACTCGTTTCGATTCAATGTTTAAATGTAAATACCTTCAAATACGTATGTTAGAAAAATAAAAAAAATTGATATCGTTAAACTACACATTAAGACGAACAAAATAAGATCTCACATGAATATGTTTTGAAGTATGTATTGAAAAAAAAAATAGAAGATTCTCTTCAATTATAAATAGTGTCATTCCCAAAGGGACTAATATTCGAGAATAAAATGAGTATGTGACTAATTAATTTTTTTTTTTTTTGAAATAACTAATTAATTTATTTAATTAAATTAAACAAAGTGGAAAAGGATTTTGTTTTCTGGTATGATAGTGAAAGAAAGAGGGTGAAAAAAAAAAGTAATGAGAATATTTGACTTGAGTTTGAATCAATAAAATGGCGCCACGTATGAGAAATGGGAAATTCTGTTGGTAGGTGGCAGGGGTCAAGCCGCTACGAAACAAACACGTTTTGTCGGGTTTTGGACTGGGCGCGCGCAAATCGGTCATTTTTATGGATTCAATAGCGTTTGAGTTAGCGGGTAATATTTTAATATGGGCCTGTTCGGTAAAAGTGGTGGCAGTTAGTGGTTAGCGGTTGAGTAGTGGGTAGCGGTTAGAGTAGCGAGTAGCGGTAAATAGTAACGGGTAACGGTTAGCTATCAAAGTAGCGGGTAACTAATATGAGTGTTCGGTAAAAATAACCATAAAAAAAATTATCACACAATAATATGCATAATATATAATTAACAACAAAAAAAGCTATATTCCTACATTTACTTTCTAAACATATAATTACTTCTCATCACGCATAATCTATAACCAAAAAAGTTTATAAAAACACTAACTTTAATAAATAATTGAACCTTTTATGTTTAAAACAATATAAATAATATATATAAAATAAATGGGTGACGGATCGGGTTATAAACGGGTGATGAGTCGGGTGAATGATAAAAAAACATCACTTGTATTCGACACCAATCCATCATCCACTTCACCCGGCCCATTTAATTTGATTTTATCCGTTTAATTATAGTGGCTGACCGGGTTATTAGATCATCCACTGGATATTTCCATCCCTACCCGCTATATTCACCACTATATGCTACTCTAACCGCTATCTGCCACTTAACCGCTGCCCGATACCGCTATTTTATTTCTAAAAATAAATAAATTAAAATTAAAATAATCTAAATATGTAACGTAGAGTACTAGAATTTGTAATTCGGAGTTGCTGATTTTGGGAACTTTTAGGACGGTGCCCCTAACCCTACTAAAAACGTAAGGATGTCAACATAACCCTACTTTTAGTATTTCACTACAATTATAATTTTTTAATAAAATTATGTAGGTGTGTTATATTTTTTTTTAATTTTTTCTGTAACAATACTACTCCCTCCGTCCCGGAATACTTGACTTGTTTTCCTTATCGGGCCGTCCCTTAATACTTGACCTGTTTCTAAAAATGGAAATATTCTAACAATATTATATTATTTCTCACACCACCATATTAACCCAACTACCCCTACTCCATACAAAAAATAATTAAAAATTCAACCCCTACTCTCCACCAACCCCACCTCTTAACCCACCTCCCACTAACTACATTAAAATAATATCCCACTATCAACTATGATCTATTAAATTAAATAAGTTAATTTAAGTCCCTTAAACTCTGTGTCGGTCAAACCGGGTCGAGTATTCCGGGACGGAGGGAGTACATTTAAACGCGCTATACGAATTGAAGTATCTAGTACACTCTTAGTTTATCACCTCATTTTTATATCTAAGTTATTTTAGATCAAAGCAGACTAGAAACATAAGTTTAGATTATATCATAATAAGTTTTGAAGATCATATTAGATTAAAATACTTATTTTACAAATTATTATTCCATCCGTTTGTTTAGAATTTATATGTTATCCTTCACAAATATTAAATTAAGGAAATTAAGGCACTGTTTAGTTCACCTTATTTCAAGACCTTATTACTTATTTAGTTATTTTAGATTTAATCAGATCAGATCAGAAAAAATAAGTTCTGATCAGATCATATTATTATTATTATTATTATTATTATTATTATTATTATTATTATTATTATTATTATTATTATTATTATTATCAAATGCTAACAAAGTCAAATAATTTACAAATAGTTAGTGGGAAGCCGAGATACAATCTGGGCCCCCACACCTCTGGCTATAGCAAAGCCTATCCTGGTGAAAAAATGAGCAGCAGCACGAGCCCGTCCTGTGTCCTAGAAAACTTCTGAATCCGCTTCAGCAACCCTACAGCATCCTTATCCAGCTCCCCCAAAGAAGAGAAAGAGAACGGAAGAAAGCCATAACCAATGGCCCTGCAACGTGCTTCGTACTTGACCCGTTTCCGAATAGCCGCATCAGCCACAACCCGGCCCGGGATAAATCCATCCAACCCAGACTGTGTCAAAGGGGATGATCCCGTCAAGTCAACACACACATCACAGCCCCGATCCCAAGAGTAGAGCAACACGTCTGCTGGTCGGAGTACCCCATCGTTCACTTTAGTATTATTATTATTATTATGGGAAACCACCAAAACGTTACAAGCTTAACAAGCTACAAAGATCAATTAAACTACAAGAAGTTGGTGGGGAGCCGAGATACAATCTGGGCCCCCACTCCTCTAGCTATGGCGAACCCGATCCTGCTGAAAATGTGGGCAGCTGCCCGTGCCCCTATGTCTTGAGCCCTGGAGTACGTCTGGACCCGCTCCAGCAACGAAACAACCCATTTCTCTAACTCCCCAAAAGAAGAGAAGGAAAAAGGAAAGAAACCGTAACCCAAAGCCCTACAACGTGCCGCATACTTATCCTGCTTCCGCTGCGCAGCAACCGCCACAACCCGACCCGGAACGAAGTCTGACAACCCAGATTGCGTCATAGGTGAAGACCCAGTCAAGTCAACACACACATCTACACCGCCATCCCAAGAATAAAGCAATATATCCGCAGGACGAAGAGCTCCATCACTCTCACTAGTCAGCCCAACATCAACCTCCTTGCGAGCAGAAATCCCCGACCGATAGCAAATATCCAAAAGGGTATCACGAACAACATTATGTCGATGTTTAATACCCACAATCCCAGCACAAGACATGGCATGATCCCCATAAATGTCCCCATCGAAAACCCGAGAGCAAGCAGAACACGGCGTCGAATCAGAGGACAACGGAATACCCAACCGATAGCAAAGAACCGAACGATAAGTCTTACCGTTCATAGTCTGGCCTAAACCCGAGATGGGGACTGCCCGCAACCAAGCTGAGGAGTGATCCCCCTGCTGTGATTTCCAAAGGGCAACATGACGTGAAGATAAGGAGTAGGCGGATACCGCATCAGCAGTAATCTTCGTGAAATATATGTCTGCCAATTTCTTCATGAGAGTGGGGGCAGCGATTTCACTAGGGCTACTCATAAGGTCGGTCTCCACGATCCTATTGAAAAGACCAAGAGCATCATCAAAGGCCGGTCCCGGACCATCAACACCTGAAAGCCGAAGAAGCGAATCCTGCAAACCAGAAGACTGCAAACGGGATGCAAGAAAAGCATAATGCCGAACATCACCAGCTGAATAAACACCCAATCCTCCATAAGAATAAGGCAAGGTAGCAAGACGCCATTGCCAGTCACCGAACCCAGGTCCCGAAGCAGTCACGATACGCTCTAAAGAATCCCGAAGAGCCACATCAAAAGATAATTGGGCCGCTTCAAAAAGATGAGGCGGACAAGTGCGCATAGCAAAGTAGAGTTTAGAAACTCCAGTGCACGCACGAAGAAGCAACAACTCACACTGGGGATCATTAAGCTTAGCTACAGCATCCATCAACACAACATTCTTCGACACCCGTCGCGAAACCAACTCCTTACAAAAAGAGGAATCCGTACTGACTGGACCACCAAGCAACTTATCACCAAGCGCAGGACGAGCAATATCCGTAGGAAAGACACCCTCTAGACGACTGCGTGGGTCCTCCGAAGGCCAGAAAACCTCTGTCTTCTCAACATTAACATGGAGACCTAAATGAGGACCCTCCTCCAAAATCAACTCCAAGACCTTTCCAACCACCAAAGTGTCACCAATGATAGTGCCATCGTCCAAGTACCACGCCTGCAGAGATAGATCAAAAGAGTCCCTGATTCGACACACCAATGGATGTAGAACCAAAGAAAATAGCAAAGGGCCGAGAGGATCCCCTTGCTGCACACCTTGACAAGACCACAAGGTATGCTCCCCATAATACAACCGTGCTGGAGAAGAGTAGCAAAATTCAACCCAACGCGAAAGAGCAGGACAATATAGCCGAACCTCACGCAACAAAGCCGAACGATCAACCAAATTGAATGCATTCTGAAAATCCACCAATAACATAGAGAGGCCAACATCGGCCCCACGAGCCTCAACCAAACGATTGACAGCATGGAGAATGGCCTCACCACCTGCTGGAACCCCAACTCCAAACTGAAGCCCTCCAAAGTAGTTCCCTAAACGCGGACCAATCATAGCAGCCCCGACCTTAGAAACAAGACGCCTCCAAATAGTGCCCACAGCAATAGGCCGAATACCACCACCCGGCTTAACAAGTGGCGTAAGAGGAGCACTAGCAATATATCCACCAAGCTCAGCAGGACACTTTCCAGCAAGAAAGAGATTAACTACCTGAGTGATAGAGTCCACCAACTCATCAGAAACAGCTACAGCAGCACCACCCAAGCAATCCAAAAGGTGTTGAGCACGCAAGCCATCTCTACCGCACGAAGTACCACGCGGAAAGCCTCTAATCTGCTCCAACACAACAACGGAGGAAGCAGTAAGGTGATGATCAACTGGGATATCCGGTAAGGTAGGTTCCGGAACTGAAGGGTTATTATTATTATTATTATTATTATTATTATTATTATTATTAGTATTATTATTATTATTATTAGTATTATTATTATTTGTGGTATATATTTATATCATTGTTATTATTACTATTATTGCTTTAATAAGAAAAATGTTGTTGTCTAGATCTGAACCGATATGTCCAGATCAAAACCATTATGATTAGATCATGTCCAAATCATAACTAATATGTACATATGATGTCCAGATCAGACTCGATCTATATAGGTCATGTCCAGAGAATCGATATAGACGACTGCGTGGGTCCTCCGAAGGCCAGAAAACCTCTGTCTTCTCAACATTAACATGGAGACCTAAATGAGGACCCTCCTCCAAAATCAACTCCAAGACCTTTCCAACCACCAAAGTGTCACCAATGATAGTGCCATCGTCCAAGTACCACGCCTGCAGAGATAGATCAAAAGAGTCCCTGATTCGACACACCAATGGATGTAGAACCAAAGAAAATAGCAAAGGGCCGAGAGGATCCCCTTGCTGCACACCTTGACAAGACCACAAGGTATGCTCCCCATAATACAACCGTGCTGGAGAAGAGTAGCAGAATTCAACCCAACGCGAAAGAGCAGGACAATATAGCCGAACCTCACGCAACAAAGCCGAACGATCAACCAAATTGAATGCATTCTGAAAATCCACCAATAACATAGAGAGGCCAACATCGGCCCCACGAGCCTCAACCAAACGATTGACAGCATGGAGAATGGCCTCACCACCTGCTGGAACCCCAACTCCAAACTGAAGCCCTCCAAAGTAGTTCCCTAAACGCGGACCAATCATAGCAGCCCCGACCTTAGAAACAAGACGCCTCCAAATAGTGCCCACAGCAATAGGCCGAATACCACCACCCGGCTTAACAAGTGGCGTAAGAGGAGCACTAGCAATATATCCACCAAGCTCAGCAGGACACTTTCCAGCAAGAAAGAGATTAACTACCTGAGTGATAGAGTCCACCAACTCATCAGAAACAGCTACAGCAGCACCACCCAAGCAATCCAAAAGGTGTTGAGCACGCAAGCCATCTCTACCGCACGAAGTACCACGCGGAAAGCCTCTAATCTGCTCCAACACAACAACGGAGGAAGCAGTAAGGTGATGATCAACTGGGATATCCGGTAAGGTAGGTTCCGGAACTGAAGGGTTATTATTATTATTATTATTATTATTATTATTATTATTATTAGTATTATTATTATTATTATTAGTATTATTATTATTTGTGGTATATATTTATATCATTGTTATTATTACTATTATTGCTTTAATAAGAAAAATGTTGTTGTCTAGATCTGAACCGATATGTCCAGATCAAAACCATTATGATTAGATCATGTCCAAATCATAACTAATATGTACATATGATGTCCAGATCAGACTCGATCTATATAGGTCATGTCCAGAGAATCGATATAGACGACTGCGTGGGTCCTCCGAAGGCCAGAAAACCTCTGTCTTCTCAACATTAACATGGAGACCTAAATGAGGACCCTCCTCCAAAATCAACTCCAAGACCTTTCCAACCACCAAAGTGTCACCAATGATAGTGCCATCGTCCAAGTACCACGCCTGCAGAGATAGATCAAAAGAGTCCCTGATTCGACACACCAATGGATGTAGAACCAAAGAAAATAGCAAAGGGCCGAGAGGATCCCCTTGCTGCACACCTTGACAAGACCACAAGGTATGCTCCCCATAATACAACCGTGCTGGAGAAGAGTAGCAGAATTCAACCCAACGCGAAAGAGCAGGACAATATAGCCGAACCTCACGCAACAAAGCCGAACGATCAACCAAATTGAATGCATTCTGAAAATCCACCAATAACATAGAGAGGCCAACATCGGCCCCACGAGCCTCAACCAAACGATTGACAGCATGGAGAATGGCCTCACCACCTGCTGGAACCCCAACTCCAAACTGAAGCCCTCCAAAGTAGTTCCCTAAACGCGGACCAATCATAGCAGCCCCGACCTTAGAAACAAGACGCCTCCAAATAGTGCCCACAGCAATAGGCCGAATACCACCACCCGGCTTAACAAGTGGCGTAAGAGGAGCACTAGCAATATATCCACCAAGCTCAGCAGGACACTTTCCAGCAAGAAAGAGATTAACTACCTGAGTGATAGAGTCCACCAACTCATCAGAAACAGCTACAGCAGCACCACCCAAGCAATCCAAAAGGTGTTGAGCACGCAAGCCATCTCTACCGCACGAAGTACCACGCGGAAAGCCTCTAATCTGCTCCAACACAACAACGGAGGAAGCAGTAAGGTGATGATCAACTGGGATATCCGGTAAGGTAGGTTCCGGAACTGAAGGGTTATTATTATTATTATTATTATTATTATTATTATTATTATTATTATTATTAGTATTATTATTATTATTATTAGTATTATTATTATTTGTGGTATATATTTATATCATTGTTATTATTACTATTATTGCTTTAATAAGAAAAATGTTGTTGTCTAGATCTGAACCGATATGTCCAGATCAAAACCATTATGATTAGATCATGTCCAAATCATAACTAATATGTACATATGATGTCCAGATCAGACTCGATCTATATAGGTCATGTCCAGAGAATCGATATAGACGACTGCGTGGGTCCTCCGAAGGCCAGAAAACCTCTGTCTTCTCAACATTAACATGGAGACCTAAATGAGGACCCTCCTCCAAAATCAACTCCAAGACCTTTCCAACCACCAAAGTGTCACCAATGATAGTGCCATCGTCCAAGTACCACGCCTGCAGAGATAGATCAAAAGAGTCCCTGATTCGACACACCAATGGATGTAGAACCAAAGAAAATAGCAAAGGGCCGAGAGGATCCCCTTGCTGCACACCTTGACAAGACCACAAGGTATGCTCCCCATAATACAACCGTGCTGGAGAAGAGTAGCAGAATTCAACCCAACGCGAAAGAGCAGGACAATATAGCCGAACCTCACGCAACAAAGCCGAACGATCAACCAAATTGAATGCATTCTGAAAATCCACCAATAACATAGAGAGGCCAACATCGGCCCCACGAGCCTCAACCAAACGATTGACAGCATGGAGAATGGCCTCACCACCTGCTGGAACCCCAACTCCAAACTGAAGCCCTCCAAAGTAGTTCCCTAAACGCGGACCAATCATAGCAGCCCCGACCTTAGAAACAAGACGCCTCCAAATAGTGCCCACAGCAATAGGCCGAATACCACCACCCGGCTTAACAAGTGGCGTAAGAGGAGCACTAGCAATATATCCACCAAGCTCAGCAGGACACTTTCCAGCAAGAAAGAGATTAACTACCTGAGTGATAGAGTCCACCAACTCATCAGAAACAGCTACAGCAGCACCACCCAAGCAATCCAAAAGGTGTTGAGCACGCAAGCCATCTCTACCGCACGAAGTACCACGCGGAAAGCCTCTAATCTGCTCCAACACAACAACGGAGGAAGCAGTAAGGTGATGATCAACTGGGATATCCGGTAAGGTAGGTTCCGGAACTGAAGGGTTATTATTATTATTATTATTATTATTATTATTATTATTATTAGTATTATTATTATTATTATTAGTATTATTATTATTTGTGGTATATATTTATATCATTGTTATTATTACTATTATTGCTTTAATAAGAAAAATGTTGTTGTCTAGATCTGAACCGATATGTCCAGATCAAAACCATTATGATTAGATCATGTCCAAATCATAACTAATATGTACATATGATGTCCAGATCAGACTCGATCTATATAGGTCATGTCCAGAGAATCGATATAGACGACTGCGTGGGTCCTCCGAAGGCCAGAAAACCTCTGTCTTCTCAACATTAACATGGAGACCTAAATGAGGACCCTCCTCCAAAATCAACTCCAAGACCTTTCCAACCACCAAAGTGTCACCAATGATAGTGCCATCGTCCAAGTACCACGCCTGCAGAGATAGATCAAAAGAGTCCCTGATTCGACACACCAATGGATGTAGAACCAAAGAAAATAGCAAAGGGCCGAGAGGATCCCCTTGCTGCACACCTTGACAAGACCACAAGGTATGCTCCCCATAATACAACCGTGCTGGAGAAGAGTAGCAAAATTCAACCCAACGCGAAAGAGCAGGACAATATAGCCGAACCTCACGCAACAAAGCCGAACGATCAACCAAATTGAATGCATTCTGAAAATCCACCAATAACATAGAGAGGCCAACATCGGCCCCACGAGCCTCAACCAAACGATTGACAGCATGGAGAATGGCCTCACCACCTGCTGGAACCCCAACTCCAAACTGAAGCCCTCCAAAGTAGTTCCCTAAACGCGGACCAATCATAGCAGCCCCGACCTTAGAAACAAGACGCCTCCAAATAGTGCCCACAGCAATAGGCCGAATACCACCACCCGGCTTAACAAGTGGCGTAAGAGGAGCACTAGCAATATATCCACCAAGCTCAGCAGGACACTTTCCAGCAAGAAAGATATTAACTACCTGAGTGATAGAGTCCACCAACTCATCAGAAACAGCTACAGCAGCACCACCCAAGCAATCCAAAAGGTGTTGAGCACGCAAGCCATCTCTACCGCACGAAGTACCACGCGGAAAGCCTCTAATCTGCTCCAACACAACAACGGAGGAAGCAGTAAGGTGATGATCAACTGGGATATCCGGTAAGGTAGGTTCCGGAACTGAAGGGTTATTATTATTATTATTATTATTATTATTATTATTAGTATTATTATTATTATTATTATTAGTATTATTATTATTTGTGGTATATATTTATATCATTGTTATTATTACTATTATTGCTTTAATAAGAAAAATGTTGTTGTCTAGATCTGAACCGATATGTCCAGATCAAAACCATTATGATTAGATCATGTCCAAATCATAACTAATATGTACACATGATGTCCAGATCAGACTCGATCTATATAGGTCATGTCCAGAGAATCGATATGTCCAAATCTGATCGGTATGATCATATCATGTCCAAATCATAACAATTTGTACAAATCATGTCCAGATCAGAACCGATATATGCAGATCAGAACCAATCAGTACATAACATGTTCAGATCAGAAACGATATATCCAAATCAAAACTGATATGTATAGATCATGTTCAGATTAAAACTGATCTATACAGATCATATCCAGATCAGAACTGATATGTGCAGATCATGTCCAAATCTGAACTGATATGTCTAGATCAGAACTGGTATGATCAGAACATGTATGATTGGTATGTGCAGATCATGTCTATATCTGAACCTTCATTTACAGATCAGAACTGGTATGTGCAAATCATATCTAGATCAGAAACCGATTTGTACATCTCATGTCTAGATCAGATTCAATGTGTACAGATCAAAACTGGTATGATCGGTATGTGCAGATCATGTCCAAATCAGAATCGATATGTGCAAATCATGTCCGGATCAGAATCAATACGTACAACTCATGTCTAGATTAGAACCGATCTGTATAGATCATGTCCAGATCAGAATCGATCTATCCAGATATAAACACATAATTCCATATAAGAACCGGTGTGTCCAAATAATGTCTAAGTCAAAACCATTATGTCCATATAAAAATCAATATGTCCAGATCATGTCTCAAATTAGAACCTATCTATCCAGGCCATGTCCAAGTCTATCTAATACACAAAGTATGGAATAGTTGACTAAAGTCAAATAAATAATTTGTAATTATAGCACTATTCTAAATTTGAATTAAATTTATTTTATATGTAAGGTAGTGTTCTCTTCACCTGAATTTCACTTATCTTATCTTATCTTATTGGCCATGAACTTATCTTATTTTATCTTATCTTATCTTATTGACCCTTATCTTATCTTATCTGAACTTATTGACCCTTATTTTATCTCATCTTATCTTATTGACCCTTATCTTATATTATCTTATTGAAACTTATAGTATTACCTTATGTAATATTTACCTCACCTTATCTTATCTTATCTTATTGGCCCTGAACTTATCTTATGTTATCTTATTGACCCTTAACTTATCTTATTTTATCTTATTGGCCCTGAACTTATCTTATCTTATCTTATTGGCCCTTATTTTATCTTATCTTATCTTATCAGACCTGAAATAAGTGAAAATAAGGTGAAGAGAACAGAGCCTAAATCATTTAATATTAATAATTGCAGTTTTGTTATTTAAATTTTAATTGCGAAAAATCAGATCAGATCAAATCATAAAAAATAAGTTTAGATCAGATCAGATCAGAAAAAACAACCCAATATATTCTTTAAACAACTGACCACATATACAAAGGTAGAGCCATGAATTTTAGGAGAAAACGAGCAACTGAAATGGTGCGCAAGAAAAAAGAATAAGAAAACTGCAAGAAAAGTAGCCTATGGAGTTCGAACCTTACATCTTAAAAGCCCAACACACTTATACTTCATCGATTTTTATTTACATTACACGATTATTTAGTCATGTTTGGCAATGCACAATTTTAAAAATTAATATTTTCAATTATGGATATGATTTTATTTTTATAAAAGGTTGATGTTTAAAAATTATATTTATGAGACAAATCTAACAAGACCTCACACGACTATATTTTTTATCGATCACAAAAGGAAGTTAAAAGAGCTTGCGTGAATAGTATCTAAAACCCAATTGTGTCATGTAAATAAGAATGAAGGAAGTTATGACATTTAACCACTAGGGCAAATGAGTATTTTTTTTTTAATCTTAAGGCCCTATTTGGTTCATTATTAGTAAAGGAAAGGAAGAGAAAAGAAAGGAAGGGAAAAGAAAGGAAGGGAAAGGAAGGGAAATAGATTTTATTTTCATGTGTTTGGTTTAAAGAAAAGAAATGAAGGGAAGAGAAAGGAAATATAAATGACAGCTTTTAATTTTCTCTTTCCTTCCAAATTCCTCCAATTTTGGGAGGAAAGGAAAGTGAAAATTTTATAAAGGAGCTTTTCTTCCAATTCCTTTCATTTCCTTCCAATTCCTTTCATTTCCTTCCACTTCCCATATAATTATTTGTGCCAAATACAGGAAACCTTATTTTACCTTTCCTTTCTTTTCTTTTCCTTCCAATTTCTCCCAACCAAATAAAGCCTAAGGGGGCTGGCTGCCCCCACCAGCCCCATGTCTGATGTCTCTGCCATTTTTTAAGGACGAAGGGAGTACTTCGTAGTCCGTACTCTGGGTAACCGTATAAGAAAGTATGAAATACGGAGTAACTAGTAATTTAATTTTTACATAAAATGAGCCTTTCAAAATAAAACATTCCCCAAAAAAACCAGCCAACTATGAAGTGATGATTAAAACCATGCTAGTGTAAAAATCCCCATGATTAAGGCACAATAATACGGCACAACAGCTAATCCGCAATTAAACTCATCATCACTCAAAAATACTTCTATATAAAAAAAGGAGGGAATTCTGGATACCTTAAAAAAAAAAAAAAAAAAAAAAAAAAAAGAATGTGGGCGACCACGAACACACAAGCCCTCCTCTCCTTCTCTCTCCTCTTTTTCTTTTTTTTTTTTTTCTTTTTTTTTTTTTGTCTCTCCTCTTTTTCTTTCTTACAGCCAAACTAACTTTTTTTCTAGAGAGAGAAAGACGTTACCGTATTTATCCACCTGTAATTTTATTTTCAATTTTTTTGTCTGCTCAGAATTATTCAAAAATAATTAAAAAAAATAAAATTTCTGTTCTTCATCTTCGTCCCCCACATTCCAGCTTAAAGTTCATTGCTTTTCCATTTTACTAATTAAACCTTCCTCTTTCTTTATTTCTCTCTCTGTCTTAATTTTTATTTTATTTATTTAATTTTTGCTTTATTTGTAAAATTCTCCCAAATCCCAATTCAAAGAAAAAGACCGTCATTTCGAATTTTCTCTCTCCTCTTTCTCCAAAATCATCATCGTCAATCCACAGGAGTCGAATCGATCATCTTTACGATCTGATAATTATTTGTTATCGCAATTTCGAGCTTAAAGGTCGCCATTACTTTTTTGTAATTCTATAAAAAAAATGGTAAGTTATTTATTGATTTATGCTTACTTTTGGAATTGTTGTTTTTGTTTATGATTTTTGTTCGTATAATTAGAATTTTGAGTTGAATTTTTTTCGATGATCCGGAAATGTTTGAGAATTGCGTAGGACGAATTTTGAGCGATCTAGGGATTTATTTTTATAGTTCGTAGTGAAATGTTTGAGAATTGTGTAGGACGATTTTTGTACGGAACTACGGATTGTTTTTGAGCTGATTTTCGTAGAGGTTGATGAATTTTGAATTTGACTTTGATGTTATATTGTGATTTCGGCTGGATCAAGCTGCTTAAATTATTATACAGGTTATATTGCTGATGAATGATTAATTGATTGGAATTTATTTGAGGAACCTGTTAATTTTGGGGGATTGCTTGTGTGAAGTTATTGAGGAATTGAGTTTGAACACCCGAGACCGATTAAAGGATTGATGAATATGATGATATGTGTTGGAATGGAGTTGGGAATTTATGGAGGTTATTATTAGTTTCGGCTTGTTTTGCAAAGGGGAAATTCTGCTTAGTTGATGTGGTGGGAGATGTTAGATCAATGTATATGGATACTAACGCGATTTAAACGTGCTTTTGGCGTGGCAATGGATCAATTGATTGTTGGTGGTAGTGGTAGGGGTTGAAGTATTGGCATCTGTTAATAATGGAAGTGTTTCTATATGACCGTGGCATGATAGAAGAAGGTTCTGTTGGCTTATGGGATGAGAATTTTGCTAGAAAGTGGTACCGAAGTTTCATCCTATATGA
Source organism: Spinacia oleracea (assembly GCF_020520425.1). Taxonomy (NCBI): domain Eukaryota; kingdom Viridiplantae; phylum Streptophyta; class Magnoliopsida; order Caryophyllales; family Amaranthaceae; genus Spinacia; species Spinacia oleracea. The sequence continues at coordinate 6,147,264 of NC_079488.1, read as the reverse complement.
TTGAATTTGTGGCATATTGAATGTTAAGATGAAAATGTTCATGGGTTTTGAAGCTTGCTATCTTGAATTGGCTACTTGTTACGTAGAAAGCAACACAATTGGCAGTAGACTGGAAGGTATTGTTGCTCTCTCTGGTGAGATGCTTGAAGTCAAACTAGGGAATGGGCTGTCGAGCTTTCATGTTGAATTTCAAGTTTGTTGTCCATGATGCTGCTGTCACTATCACAAACGTATGGAAAAACGAAGGATGTGGTGATCTTTTGGACCTAAAAATGTGACATTTAATGAGCACTAGGTGATCGCATTTGTATTATAAGTGACAGTTATTGCGCTTTTCCCATTCTTCTTGTTTGAACATCTACCTCTTGTTTTCTTTTTAATCTTTTCTCATGGTGATATTTGCATGATTACATGGGGGTTAGTGGTTCTAGTAGGAGGATTTATATTATGTGTCTGTAAATTTATGCATATTGCAGGCTTGCTTAATCTGTGTTCTGCAATATGCATACATGTCTTCGCTTTGCTTGTACTTGTTCTTTTTTGTGGCACTCTCTTTGAATTTTCTTTCACTACGGTATTGGCAACTCAATTTTATGGTTTTAGTAATTCTGTATCAAGTCTTGCGGAACTTTTTTTTGTAATACACCATATATTTGAACTCAACCTTCTTTTGTTTTTCCTGCACTTTACAGGCGACCGAAACTGTTATAGTAGGTTCTAAAGTATGGGTTGAAGATCCAGAATTAGCTTGGATAGATGGAGAGGTCACAAAAACCAGTGGTCAAGAACTTCATGTCAAAACTACAAATGGAAAATCAGTGAGTATAACAAGTTCTATGTGATGTTTAATCCATTGTTTAATAGAATTTGTTAGTGTTTTATCTTGATCAACATCAAGTATTTGTAGGCCTTAAAGTGTTCACTTATGAGGGATCTTGTGAAACTTGCCAGTGGCAGCTATGAAATCTATAATTACGCTGTCTATACTTTAAATTATTGTGCTTGCTATGAAATCTTTTGACCTTGAATTTTAGTTGCAAGAGAGGTTTTGACATTCATTCAAGGTCGGTGGAGCGGTGTGGGTAGCCTAGGCACTTCGTATATCCTTGCTTGTTACTTACGAAGTATTAGATTGTGTTTCTTTTTTATTATGCATATGATTGCTACTTTATGTAAAATTATCAATAAATTGAAATTCTGACTAGAGTTCTTATCTTTAGATTGTCACAGAGGTCTCGAAGGTCTATCCCAAGGATGAAGAAGCTCCTGCTGGTGGTGTTGATGACATGACAAAGCTTGCATACTTGCATGAACCAGGAGTTCTGTCTAATTTGGCCATGAGATACTCAATCAATGAAATCTATGTAAGATGATTTAATGTATTCCCTTGCACTTTATTTTGATTAAGATACTACTGCAACCCCCCCCCCCCCCCCCCCCCCCCCCCCCCCCCCCCCCCCCCCCCCCCCCCCCCCATCAGGAATAGATGCTCAGTCCAGAAGTTGGTGAAGCAGCTGATGTAAATTTCTTTTCTCTAGACATATACAGGAAATATTCTCATTGCAGTAAATCCTTTTCAAAGATTACCTCATTTGTATGATACACACATGATGGGGCAATATAAGGGAGCGGGATTTGGGGAGCTCAGTCCTCATGTTTTTGCGATAGCTGATGCCTCATACAGGTTACACTCATTACCGATGTCTTTTGTCATCTTTATTTTTAAGTGCTGAATCTCTCATTGATAGACATATCTCTTGGTAAAAAGGGCGATGATTAATGAGGGCAAGAGCAATTCAATTCTGGTTAGTGGAGAAAGTGGTGCTGGTAAGACAGAGACTACAAAGATGCTCATGAGGTACCTTGCATACTTGGGAGGCCGGTCTGGTGTGGAAGGGCGTACAGTTGAACAACAAGTTTTAGAAGTAAGACTCCCTGGTCCCTATGTTTTCCTCATTAAGGTTATCGATAAATATATTCTGGTTAGGTTGTAACACAGGCATTAAATGGAACATTTCAAATGCACACTAGTTTAATTGAAATTCTATTTACTTACTCATAGCTGTTTACTGAACAAAAGATATGGTGAAAAGTGAACTTGCCTACTGAATATGCTGCCTTGGTCTATTTGACAGTCCAATCCAGTTCTAGAAGCTTTTGGAAATGCCAAAACTCTAAGAAACAATAATTCAAGGTCAGTCCAATTATCTCCCTTATTTCTTTATAATATCAGTGGTTAGTTACTGTCTGTGTGATTGGCATTGTCCATTCTTAAGCTTGTTTGAGTTTGTTATTTTGTTTAGAAACTCTAAGAAAGTTAATATGTATATGGTTTTCTTTCTGTTGTACTACACAGTCGCTTTGGAAAATTTGTCGAAATTCAATTTGACAAGCATGGGAAGATATCGGGTGCTGCTATTCGAACCTACCTGCTAGAAAGATCCCGAGTTTGTCAGGTTTCCGATCCTGAGAGAAATTATCACTGTTTTTATCTCCTCTGTGCGGCACCTCAAGAGGTATAGTACTTTTTATTTCTAACTTGTTATTTTTCTCCTTTGATAAAGAAAACTTATTTTCCATTCATATATCAAAGATCCTCTAATATTTCCTAGATGGTTTGCAGGTTCGAGATAAGTACAAGTTGGATAGCCCTGATAAATTCCATTACTTGAATCAAACCAATTGCTATAAGTTGGATGGAGTTGATGATTCTGAGGAATATCTGGCGACCCGAAGGGCTATGGATATAGTTGGGATAAGTGCAGAAGACCAGGTCAGTATCACTTGGAATGTAAACTGAAATGAGACTTGTGATGTTAATTGTCTGAACATCAAATTTTCTTATAGGAAGCAATTTTTAGAGTTGTTGCCGCAATCCTTCATCTTGGTAATGTTAACTTCGCTAAAGGAACAGAGGTAGACTCTTCTGTTCTCAAGGATGAGAAATCAAGATTTCATTTAGCCATGACTGCTGAACTACTTAGGTATTTGTTCTACCTGTTCTATACTAGCTGTTGGGTGTCTATACTTTGTTAACAATGTGCAATGGCAGGTGTGATATCAAGAGCCTGGAAGATGCACTTATTAAACGTGTGATGGTGACCCCAGAAGAAGTAATCACAAGAACTCTTGATGCTCATTCTGCACAAATTAGTAGAGACGCATTTGCTAAAACTATATACTCGCGTTTGTTTGATTGGTAACAATCTCTTCTTAAATAACTTCACACTTTTCTGAATCCGTAGATCTGCTTAACTGTGCATGGACTCAAGTCATTTTTCACACTTTCTAACAGAAAGCATATGTTGCCTAATCTTGATAGATCTTGGAGCTCAATTGCAGCATATTGTTTGTTTTCCTCTTTTCATTTCATTGGGGCGGGAGATTCGGTGGGAGAGGGGGGTTTATCTTGGTAATAGTTGTGATGGCGAGGAAGCATATGTGGGTGTTATGTTGTGTTCCGTGGTCATCGCTCCATGTATTTGAAAATTCCCCTTCACTTTTGTAATTTAAGAGTTCTGGAACATGTTTTTAATTAATTGAAAACATGGTTTTTTTAGCTCCTTATTCTGGGAAGAAAGATCAGGTTTTAAACAAGTTTTAAATTTTCTTATTTGTAATAGTATCAATGTGCATGCCGTAGAAGCTTTAATAACAAATATAGAGTTTGATGCGGTAACATGAAAATCAATGCAGGTCATTCTGATACAGTAGAATGGACATTTCATGAATTGAATGGCTTTGATTTAGTCTCTTTGTTTGAGATGCTGGGATGGTAGGAAAAACAAAAAACTGTTGGCAGATTTAATTCTAGGATTTTAGACAAATAATTTTTTAATCAAAACTTCAAAATTATGTGGCGTCTGGATTACAATGGACAAAACTAATGGCTTATATTCGTCAATGCTCCTTACTTTTTGTGAACTAGAAAATAATTAGTGAGTACTGGATCAAGCGGTCAATCGGAAACAATCTGTCTTCGATCGCAAGGGTAAGGCGCTAGATTGATCAGAATCATAGTCTAGCATTGGGATAATGTTGACATTGATATTGTTGAAACGTTTAAGAGAATGAAAAGTAATACAACCTTACCCGACCATTTTTGAAGTAAAGATCTGGAAAATCCTCCACGGAATAGAACCAAGGGGAAGCAAGGGTAAAGCAGTTTATGCCACAGGAATTCATTCCCTGTACTTCTGTACATCTAATGTGGAAATTTCTATCACTTCGCTCTGGCTACAAAAATGAAAGAATAGCTAGGCATGCTATTCTCCAAGAAACCTCCTCCCTCTACCTGTCTAAAACTTACAACAGTAATCTGCCTTAAAGAAGGAGATGTGGTTATTTGGTCTTGTGTTACAGTAACTCCGGAAGCTCAATAGGCACAAATATATGTATTTCCTGGCTGCTGAATTTGCAGATTATTATAGATGTACAACCCATTATACCTATATTTTTCATCTGACTTTCTCTTGAGATGACGACCAAGTAAGATTATCAGTTTTGGCGAATCTTGGTTTAAATCTTATTTCGACCCGTCCTCTCAATCTCGAGATGCGGGCATTGGGAAAGCTCAATTTTATTCCGACTTTTTTACATTTTTATCCAAAACAAATCATTGCACCGTGAGAACGCTGCTTAAGTAGTTTATCATTTACGTATTATATATATATTTTTTTATCTTTCAGTCCACATTAGTGATGATCTCATATTTTCATATTTTCTTTTTTTGCCTTCATAATGTAGTTGATATGTTCCACAATTTCTTCAGATATCCTTTGAAGTTTTTTCTCTGTGCAGGCTTGTGGATAAGATCAACAATTCGATTGGGCAGGATCCTAACTCTAAGTCAATTATTGGGGTTCTTGATATATATGGGTTTGAAAGTTTTAAATTGAACAGGTAAGGGCAGTGTTTAATATTCTTTCTGGCACATAATAATTACTTTTTCTTCACCTGCTTACAAATTTGTGTGATCTAGTTTTGAGCAGTTTTGTATCAACTTTACTAATGAAAAGCTGCAACAACATTTTAATCAGGTGAGCTAACTTCGACCAGTATTGGTCACTTAACTGCTCATATCACGATTTATTACTCACTTTTTTCTTTTTTGAGGGAAGATTAATCACACTTAGATTAAATGTTCTTTTGTTTGTTTCTGCAGCATGTTTTTAAGATGGAGCAGGAGGAATATACAAAAGAAGAAATTAACTGGAGCTACATCGAATTTGTCGATAATCAGGATGTTTTGGATATGATTGAGAAGGTGTGTAACTGTTGCTTGATGGTTTTATTGTATATCTCAATATAGTTACTGCAATTTACTATTCATTGAAGTTTCTTGCTTAAGATATTACTGCTTTTGTATGTATGACTACCTATGACAATATTTATAACATGCTCTTTCATGTTCTGCAGAAACCTGGAGGAGTCATTGCGCTTCTTGATGAAGCATGGTATGTGGTTTTTTCTTTTTTTGCTGTGCTTAATTTTGATGCTGACCTGCTGGTCTTTGCTACTTCTATGTGTCACAGGGTGTGGAACTCTGTATTATGTAATCATATACATCTTATACAATTTTCTCTGCTCACTGTTCCTTTTTATTTCAAAATTCAGTATGTTTCCCAAATCTACGCATGAAACGTTTGCTCAGAAGTTGTACCAGACATATGTTAAACACAAACGCTTTCAGAAACCGAAGCTTTCTCGCACCAGCTTTACTATCTGTCACTATGCTGGGGATGTAAGCCGAACTTTCCAAAATACCCTTTTTCCAGACCTCACTTTTCCTCAGTTCTGATCTATTATCTGTCTTATTTGATTCAGGTGGTTTATCAAGCTGATCAGTTTCTTGACAAAAATAAAGATTATGTTATAGCAGAGCATCAAGATCTTCTGCAAGCCTCAAAGTGTTCATTTGTAGCTTCTCTTTTCCCTCCACTTCCAGAGGAAACATCAAAGTCATCTAAATTTTCTTCTATTGGATCTCGCTTTAAGGTATTCTACATTAACATCTAAATCATGAAATAGGTTTTTGCATTAAAAAAGCTAACTTTTGTCAGTTGTACTGAGGATTAAATATTGAAGCAGTAAATATTGGATCTATTTTTCAATAAGACAACATTTAAACTCCTCTTTATATCTTTATTGCTATTACATGGATTTCTAACTTCAAGATTTGTCGATACTAAATCAAGCGTGAGATAGCAGTTGTTTCTAACTCATTTTCGATGCACTAAATAGATTGACAATAAAGGGAATCACCCTTTATTTTTTATCTGATTAGGGAAAGGGATTTGTTCCTAGAATCTAGAATACTACTTCGTATTTTCTACCTAATTTGCAGTGCGCACATTCTCGAACTTTAATACCTGTACATTCTCTAAAGGGCTTAGATTTAGGTGCATGAATGGTGAACTTAGTCTGTTTATAGTGTTGCAACTTAGCAATCTTCTGCACCGAGCTTCCATGACAATCTTCTGTTCTGACAAAAAGTGATATGTAACAGCTACAACTCCAGCAGTTGATGGAGACATTAAATTCAACAGAGCCTCACTACATCAGATGTGTGAAGCCAAATAATCTCTTGAAGCCTGCTATATTTGAGAATGTTAACATCCTTAACCAATTACGGTGTGGTGTAAGTATACTGGCATAATACTTAGTTGCTTCTTTTATACTTGTTCATTAAGTTATAGTAACTTGACTTAAAATTGTTGAGTTTGATCGCAAATTTATTAGTTTGGGTCTTGAATAATGTTCAGAGTATCTAGGACTTGACTTGAAATTTTGCGGCCCGTGTTGTTATTTTTCTTAGGGTGTTCTTGAGGCAATCAGGATTAGCTGTGCTGGATATCCTACTAGACGAACATTTGAGGATTTTCTTCTTCGATTTGGTGTTCTTGCTCCAGAAGTTTTGGATGGGAAGTAAGTTTCTCCAAATGCCTGCATAGTGCTGATGCCCACATGTTTCCTTCTCTCTTTATTCTTCCTAAATCATCAACATTTGTATAATACTTGTATCTCTATTTGACCTTTTGGTGCCCCCCTTATGAATAGTCTACAATTCCCCTGTTTATTACAAATTATATTAATTACAATCCCAATATGTAATTAAGCACACATCGCGTGCATATGGGACTAGTTGCTATAATCATAAGGAATCCTTGAGTAGTGTTAGCATGTGGTTATCAACTTTAATGTTTTTTTAACCTAGTGCAAGGATATCCTCTGGATTATACTGACTTAGAAGCGCTACTTATCCACTTGCAGATGTGATGACAAGATTGTTTGCCAGAAAATATTGGATAAAATGGGATTGAAAGGTTACCAGGTAATTGATGAATTGTCTTACATGTGAAAATTGTATTTATGCTGCTGCTGCTTTGCAGTTTGCTCTGGGTTGGATGCTTTTTGTATTATTTTTATTTTTAAATATCTCCATATTCGAAAGATTTCCAATTTTATTTTGAATGACATGACAGATAGGAAAGACAAAGGTTTTCCTACGAGCTGGTCAGATGGCAGAGTTGGATACCAGGAGAGCAGAGGTTTTAGGGAATGCTGCGAGGAAGATTCAAAGACATGGACGTACATACATAGCTCGCAAAGAATTTATTTCATATCGAAATGCAGCTATTCAAATTCAGTCTTGGTGTCGTGGTATGTTTCTATTGTTGATTTATAGTCGTTATCCAAGGACATTAAATTGCATGAAAACAAAAGTCTTTCAAGAGTTCATACTGATCTATATACAAGGACATTAAATTGCATGAAAACATATAATGTTCATTTTTTAAGTTTAAGTAGATTCCAAGAACACAAATAGATATCACGTAGTCTAGGATATCATATGCTCCCTGTTTTGAATCTCAACAAGATGTCCTGTAATATTTTATCCAATGTTATCTTTTTAATTCTACATACTATTCTAAAACTCTGTGCCAATCTCTTGTGTGAAAATGAATTTTGGGACAGTAGGTGTAATAGGAAATATTAGAGAAATATTTTAATTGAATGAGAGAAGGAGGACCCTAACTTTTGATTGAGGGAGGAAAGAGGTAACAAAATATTAGTGGGTCCATGACAATTAAATTGGGAAGAACGTAAAGGAAATTGATGATTTAATTGGGACGGAAGGAGTAATAGAGAGGCATGCTATACTCCCTCTATCCAAAAATTGTTGTAACACTTATAAGTGCTCAAAGAGTACTCCCTTCATCCCCTTTTTAAATGCATCACTTTGACCGACACACTCGCCAATGCGTCATTTGACCATTAATTATCTCTAATTTTTTGTTTGTAAAAATTATAAAAGTTTGATATTATGAAAATAGGTTTTGTTACTAATCCAATTAACGAACACTATTTTACATAATAACATTTAATTTCTATAGATTAGTAAAAATTTCATGTCTATGTTAGCATATGAATAGTGCCAAAGTCAAAGTGATTCATTTTAAAAAGGGACGGAAGGATTAAGAGATAAATTATGGTCGCCGTATCTATTGTTAGTTTAATATAAAAGTAGACGTGATAGGAGATAGTGGGGTATTGTTATTTAATGAAAAAGTAAATGTGAAAGGAGGTCGCTATTCTTTTCGGAGAGGTTAGATAATAGAAAACTGGCTGATCTACAAGAGGGACAAACTATTATGGGACATATAGAAAAGAAAAATGTTCAAAATTATTCTGGGACAGATGAAGTATGAAACTTAGGGAAATGCCACTAGCTTTTAATTCTCAATAAGAATAAGAATTTATCTGTAGTAAATCCGTGACATTATAACAATAGAGGTCAATGTACATGTAAAGGAAAAGCATAGTCTTGTGGGATATTGTTGGACTTGTTTCAATGTTTTTTTTTTTTAAATAGCGACTTTTCATAATTTAAGAGATGTGTATATTGGAGATTTGTAATAAAAGAAAAAAGGATGATAATTGTGGGACAAAGGGACTAAATCTGTGAAACTTTGGGGCTGGGGCACAGAGAAGGGAGGTGAAGTCTCACAGGTGACTGTAGTTGTTTTGGGTTGACATTTTTATGGATAAAGTAGCAAGTTACGAAAATATTACAACAAAAATTTAACAAAATAAATCACCCTATATATAATCTATAACCTTCATATACTTTTTTGTTTCTTCAAAAATATTTTTAACCTTAAAACGGTTCTGCACTTTGCGGTTTGGTTTCGTTTGATTTCAAATCTTGAGAAACCAAACCAAATCACAGAAATGCGATTTGATTGAATTTTCAAACCAAACGGCAATTTTTAAACCGGAAAATAACGGTTTGGTGTGCAGTTTAGTGTGGTTTAGACCACACTCTGAATTACCCTAAATCAGATGTATCTGCGCACATTAATTGTTTCATGATGTGGCTTAGAAATGATATGATGTGGTCAACTGGTCAAAGACATCTTAGACTTAGATGACTATATATCTATCATGGTCTTAGTCTACTTGTTCCTATCAATTGAAGTTGTTTGCTTTATGCCTTTATCCTGCCAAGTTAATACCTTTTTGTATTACTAAGTACTTTTTCTGTCCTCCTTCATCTTTTAGGTGTTCTTGCCTGTAAGGTTCATGAAGAACTATGCAGACAAGCATCAGCCATTAGAATTCAGAAGAACTTCCGTTGCTATAAAGCTAGGCAATCCTATTTGAGAGTGAGGTTGTCTGCAGTTACAGTGCAGACTGGATTAAGGGCAATGCACGCTCGGAATATGTTCAGATACAAAAAAGAAACAAAGGCTGCCATCATTATTCAGGTCTACATCTATTCTATCCTTTTTCATCTCTTCTTATCATGGATCTAAATTCCTCCATGGATAACATACCAACTTGTTCTATTGATTATATTTTGAACTCTTTTTTGTGTTTCAGACTCGCCAGCGTTGCCACATGGCATATTCTTATTACCAGAACCTTCAAAAGGCTGCTCTTGTAACTCAATGTGGTTGGAGGCGGAGAGTTGCCAGAAAAGAACTTAGACAGCTCAAGATGGTTTGACAATTAATTTGCTTCAATGTTATTGTATTTTTCTTACTTTAGGTTAAGTGCCAAAACATCAATTTAATGTCTGTCTTGGTTGTAGGCTGCGAGAGAAACAGGTCATCTGAAAGAACTGAAAGACAAGCTGGAGAAGCGTGTGGAAGATCTTACATGGCGTTTGCAATTTGAGGGTCAATTAAGGGTAATTTTTTGATCTGGTTTGGGGTTTATTTGTTATTGTTTCCATATGCAGTATGATTGTGCTAAACTGCACTACCTGAACCTTTGATATTTAATGTAATAAAGTTTTCAACTGTGAACAGAAAAACTTAGAAGAAGAGAAAGGTCAAGAAATTGCCAAGTTACAGGAAGCTTTGCAAGCCATGAAGATGCAGGTCGAAGAAGCAAATGCACGCATAACTAAAGAACGAGAGGCAGCTAAAAAGGCTGTTGAAGACGCTCCTCCAGTCATCAAAGAGGTTCCTGTTATGGTTCAAGATACGGAGAAGGTTGAATCATTAACTATTGAAATAGAGAATCTAAAGGTAAACCTTTATTTTTCTTGTGCTCCTTAGCTTGAGTTTGATTGTTAATTACTGAAAACTATCTGCTGGATAAAATATTTTCTCTTTGGAAGCTTTTATTTAATTTGAAATTAAGTGAAGATAAATAAGAGACCTATCACCTGTTATCTTTCTAGATTTTGGAGGTTACAGTTGCATGTCCCGCATGTTTTATCTTTCTATTCACACTAAGCTTATGATTTCGATCTTTCTTTCTCCTTAACTTTTTAGAGATTGGCCTGTTTCTTTCATTATTAACTAGTCTTATATGCACGCGATGCGTGCGAATATAAGAAACAAATTTGTGTTATTACATTTAAACCTGAAATAACATGTAAAATATACTCCCTCCGTCCCTTAATACTCGCACCGTTTCTACTTGACACGCTTGCCAATGCACAACTTTGACCACCAATATCTTTAACTACATATTATAAAAACTAATAAAAATATTCATATTTTGAAAATATATATTAAGATGAAGCCAACAATATATTATATACTAACATTTGTTTTCATATACTAGAAATAAAATAGGGTCAAAGTGAATTATGTGAATAGTGCGAAAAGTCAAAACGGTGCGAGTATTAAGGGACAGAGGGAGTATAATATAAATGCGATGCGTGCAAATATAAGAAACATATAAGTTAGATAGAGACGAACGCATATAAACAGATTGATCAAAAGGGTAAGAATTTATTTAAGGGGCTAGATTGATAAAATGCTTCTTTGGGCTTTTCCTATTAGATAGGTTGTCATTATATTCTTTATTCTATAATTATGGAGGGTATTTTAGTAATCCAAGGGGACACCAAAAGTGAATTTACTAAAATAACCTCATCTCTTCACTTATATAATAGAGATACTTGGGTTGTGTAGAGTGTTACCTCGTATTATGAATCTTGTATATAATGTTTGAATACTAATAAAGCTTTATTATTATTTTTCCTGCCATATGCTTCCTGGTCCTTTTATGTTTTTATTGTTGTATCTTAGATTCTTATCAAATTTCATATACAAATGTTACCTATTTGAGTTGATAACTATACCCTCTGCCACACAGAGATATCTGTTAGTGACTATGATTGGAATATTTTTCATTAAATAGCTTCTGAAAGAAAATAACTTTGCAAACAAATCTAGCGATGTCTAATCTTTTTTTCCTGTCACCTGACAAATTCAGGAGCTTGCAATTTCTGGTTGTCATTCCCTTCAGGGGACAATTGTTAAAGTTATTTTTGAAATTTTATTGACGCATGTTGAGAAGTTGTGGCTTTCCATTACATTGTGTAACTCTTTTAAATGAAAGTTTATTTAAATTGGATAATTATAATCATAATATACTACCTCCGTGTTTTTTTTATTCTCAAACCAAGGAAATTTAGAAATATGTGGGTGGGTATAAGTAAACGGTGGATAAAGTAAGAGAAATAGATTAAAAAGGTGGGTGAATGTAAGATAAATGTGGAAAGGCCAACAAAGTAAAAGAGATGAGCGGAAATGTGGATAAATTATAGGGTAAGATAAGGTGTTTACAACAACAACAACAACAACAACCAAGCCATAGTCCCCAAATGATTGGGGTTGGCTAACAGCAACCGTCCGCGGAAAGTGAAGTAAGAAAAATAAAAGGTTATGTTAAAGGGAATAAACACACAAAAATGAGAAAGTGAAGTTGAGGCTATTGAGGTACGAAAAATGCGGAACACGAAAACAAGATAGGCTGGTTTTGAAGAAGAGCTGCAACTATGTTTTGAAAAAAGAAAAGAAAAGAAAAGAGAGAAGTTTGCAAAGAAAAAAGAAAAAACACCCTCTAAACGGAAAGCGGGTAGAACCAAAAAATTAGAAGTACTATTAAAGCCACGATTGAAGCTTGAGAATCAAATTCTTAAAAGTGATATTAAATTTAAGAGAAAGTATGCTAATTGTTCTGATGGTCAAATGTATGCTTTTACACTTTGGACAATTTTTTCTTGTAAGATCCTCTTTTTTTGACAATTAAATGACACGAGAACTTGAGAAGCAGAGCATAAATAATGGTCTAAATTCTAAAATTCAAAGCCTTCTATAAGTTCATGAGAATTCCTTTACATTCCAAGCGGTGGGAAGGTCTGATTGACATCACAAACACCCATCACACCAGCAGTTTCTGGCTCAAATCTACAGAGTTTCTGTGTATTCACATGTCAAAAGTGTAATGCATAGTGATTAATCAAGAAACTCCCAAATGTACTCAACTACATGGTTTCCTATCACGATAACAATTGGGCAACTTTTTTTTTGGGACGGTGGGTGCCAATTTGAGCTAGTTCACATTTTCGAGGGAGGCTGAATTGTTTGACTGAATTTTCTGTTGTTGGTGGAGAACTGGAGAATACTTGTTTGATACCACATTGCACCATCTTTTCTTCTCTCTTTTCTTGACAATATAAACATTTGCCCTAATTTGTATTTCTGGTTAGTTTGATAAATCTAAACATCTGCCCAAATTTGGTTCTGTTGTTGGTTTGGTTAACTTCTTGACCATAATGCAGGCCTTACTAGAGAAGGAGAAGGAGGCAGCAGAAGTGACCCGAAAGTCCGTCTCAGACACCGAAGAAAGAAATGCAGAGCTTGTCAAAAAGCTGGAAGGTTCAGACGACACGATAAATCAACTTAAACATTTTGTTCAAAGGTGTGTGCCTGCTTGCAGTTGCTCTAAAATTAGTACTGGTATCTTGGTATGATGGACAAATTAGTATCATGTAAATATAACATTGCTTTCCATGTTCTGACGGTTCTGTTAGCAATGGCAGAGCCACGTCAGAAAAGGTGGGTCGAAATGAACCTATTTGAATTTTGTAAGTTTCAAAAAAGTTGGGCAAATTACATACTCCTTACATAACAAAATGTTATGGGCCAATGGTTCACATTCTAGCTTTTGTCAAACAGGTTGCAGGTTGAATGCCTACTCAAGCCATTTTTGTCATAATTTTACGTTTGACAATAAAGGTGGATATAGGCCTCAATGATTTTGTCCTTTTTATGAGTTTACTCTCATATTTCTTTTTTCTTTTTGGGGGGATTACTCTCATAATCAAGTTGACTAGTTTTTAGCCCGTACGACGGGCCAGTTGCTTCTTAATTTTTTAAAAAAATTCTTGCTTTTCTATGTAATAAATATGAAGAATTTGAAACACTGGAAGCGGATGAGTTTGGGGTTTGAGGAAAACTGTTGAAGTGAAATTGGGAGATGAAACTGATGAAAGTAATTGTTTTGGAAAGATCAAAACATAGTGAAAGAAGGGGGGGGGGGGGGGGGTAGGATATGTGGCTTGCAAACTTCCGGTTATAAAATACGAGTGATATAGATATATTGAACTCACTTGATTAAAATTCTTGCTCCACCACAATCTGTTAGATCTTTGAAAGTTCTCTATAGCCTCTATTCCCATCATCGACTGACAATCCTCGTTGTATTTACTGCATGTTTGTTCATCCTTCTTTTTTATTCATATGATGAGTAATCAAACTCACATACTCATCATATTTTACACATTTATCTTGTATTCATTCGTTAGTAATTCAGTCCTTATTTTTTTAATTTCTTTGTATCAGGATGGAGGAGAAACTTTCCAATGCTGAATCAGAATCTCAAGTACTACGCCAGCAAGGACTGGAGATGACTCAAAAACTTTCCAGTGCAGAGTCAGAAATCCAGGATATGGCAGAAAAACTTAAGAAGGCAGAGTCAGAATTGCAAGCACTTCGACAACAAGCCCTGACAATGACACCTATATCCAAATCAGCTCCGGGCCGTTCAAAGACAATGGTTATTCAGGTGCACCTACCTAAATTTCTCTGATTACAAAGCTCCCTTTTCCACTTATTTGGTCCCATATAATATTTTTATGTTCAATACGAGCTAAAATCTCTTTGCCAAATGACAGAGGAGTCCAGAGAATGGACATGTGCAAAATGGTGAAGCCAAACCCTCACCTTTACCGGTAATTTAAGCCCTGTTTTTCCCGAAGGTTCTTTTGCCTTTTTAAGATTGTGGCGTAGAATTTCTCTTAACCCTTATGTCGTCTTTGTATCCCCAGATGGCAGCCATTGATGAGCATTCACCCGAGGATAAACCACAAAAATCACTTAACGAGAAGCAGCAGGTCTGCAAGCAGCTGTTATGCTTGATATAATTCTAAAGTTCATTTTTTTTGTTTCAGTCATAATATGTTGTTTAACTCCAACACGTGCACAATGAACTTTCCCGTTTTCAGGAGTATCAGGACTTGTTGATCAAGTGCATATCAGAGAATCTTGGATTTTCTAAGGGCAAACCAATTGCTGCTTGTGTCATATACAAATGTCTTCTTCAGTGGAGGTCCTTTGAAGTTGAAAGAACTAATATTTTTGACCGTATTATACAAACTATAGGTTCAGCCATAGAGGTATGGAGTTGACTTTTTTACTTCATTTTTTCTAAGAGAAAAATGCACTACTGGTTATTGACTTCCATTGATTCAAAACATGAAGTTAAATCTATGATGCTTGGTTTCATCTTATTCAAGGTCCAGGAAAACAATGACATGTTGGCCTACTGGTTATCGAATACATCCACGTTGTTGTTGCTACTCCAACAAACACTCAAAGCAACTGGGGCTGCTGGCTTTACTCCACAGAGACGTAGGACAATGTCGACTTCTCTATTTGGAAGAATGTCATCGGTATGAATGAATATCTTTTGTTGTTTTTGACAAGGAATTATTTTCTTCTTTTTCAGAGGAAGCTTACCCCTGTAGTGCTGTTACTAACATTTCTCTTTGAATTGTCTTTGCAGCTAAGAGCATCTCCCCAAAGTCCTGGCCTATCTTTCCTTAACGGTCGCCTCAGCAAACCAGATGATGTTCGACAAGTAGAGGCCAAATATCCTGCTTTGCTGTTCAAACAGCAGCTTACTGCCTTCCTGGAGAAGATATATGGGATGATAAGAGACAATCTGAAGAAAGAAATCTCTCCGTTGCTGGGGTTATGTATCCAGGTAAAGTAGTTCTCATAGGAGAAAAAAAGTATAATATTTCCATAAAGTTAACACTTAAACTACTCATAAAAAAATACAAATAAACTACTCGTAAAAAACTCTTTCTTGTGAAATTAATTCTCCCTTAATTTCATTATTTATAGTATAGGTCTCTCCATGTTGTAGCACATAGTTTAGTACTCTTCAAACCTAGAAAAAGCCAAAATACTACAATACCTTCGTGTTCAATAACACATTAAACTATTATAAGAAGAAAAGGAGAGGTATGCAAAGGAATATGAGTGGTGTACTACAAAGTGGTAGCATGTAAAAAAAATTAAAATCAGTTCATTCACAAATTTCTCCAGAATTTAGTTTTTTATACCAAATGAGTTTCAACAGTGGAACTAGGTGATTTTAATAACGAAAATTTTCATAACTCATAAAGGACTTTTTATAGTAGGTCTTTTGTGATAAAGGACCTTTGGAAAAGGGCAAAGAAGAACTTTATCGATCTTTGGTTGTGAGATGGGCGTATGGGACCTTGACCCATTTTCCGACCATTGACTTTTGGCATTGACATTTCGCGTGTCTTGCACGTGATTCTAAAATGAAGTACTTTAATTTTTTCCCATGTTTTCACTTTTCCTCTTTCTCATGTTCCTTTAGAAATTACAAAATTATTAAACCCTAAAAACCAGGAAACCCTAAATTTCCTAATTGGAAGATTTGGAGAAAGACAAAGAGGGCTTATGATGTTACATAATTCAACTATGTATGAATTGAAATGGGGAGGAGTAGATTTAAATTTTCTGAGGGAATTTAATGGTAGAGAAGAAGCTTTATGTATTTGCAAATGAGGAGAGATAATATGCATGTATTTTTTGGGGGAAATTTAATAGGGGAATTGGAGGGGAGGGAAAGATGAGTGAAAAAAATTGTTACTAATCGCAATGTGCATGCCGCACAAGATGTCAACGTTGGAATGTGAAAGTCACTGGTCCGAAATGGCTTAAGGTTCACAACCAAAATTCGTTTTAAGGTCCTTCTTTGCCACCTTTTTCTTAAAAGGTCATGTATCAGAGCATAAAAGGTTCTTTCTGGCAAAAAAAAACTTTTTAATAAATGTTAATTGCTCCCTTTTACTCAAAATAGAGTTCTTTTTCCCTTTTGGCGCAGACATGAGTGTCTAAGTGACTATAAGTCATACTCCCTCACCCCCTTAAGATTGTCCCATACTGTTTATTTCACTTTTTTAAGAGTTGGTTCATTTGAAAGAGTATGAGGCTTTTTTATTGTCTTTTTGTGGTTACACATGGGTTGTTGAGTGGGGAAAATATTTCATAAAGGAATGGGGCAAAGTAGTAAACTCAATGGGACATTCATCTTAGGAATACAGGGGAATCTTAGTGGGGAGGAGGGAGTATTTCCCTTGTTTGAGGATGTAATCCAAACAAAGGCACATTTGTGAATACATCTAACTTTACTACGTTAAAAGAACAAAGTGGCTAGTAGGTAATCAATAACTTAATTATTTTGTGATTACATCTTTGGAATCAAGGGTTACTGCCATTGTTGCTTCTTGTAGTGACATTTGTTTTTGTAACAATTTACAGGCACCTCGGACATCACGAGCTAGTTTGATGAAAGGACGTAGTCAAGCTAATGCTGTTGCTACACAAGCTTTGATAGCTCACTGGCAAAGCATTGTAAAAAGCCTTAACAATTACTTAACGATGATGAGATCAAACAATGTGCGTGACAATTTTCTCACTCATCGACTAACTTGTCAGATTATGGGTCTTAAGATTTTCTAACTTCTTGATGTGTACAGATCCCTCCTTTCTTAGTGCGGAAGGTTTTCTCCCAAATATTCTCATTTATCAATGTCCAGCTATTCAACAGGTTCATTTCTGTTTCTATTCTTTAATATGTCTTGAGGAAGTCCTGTCGACCTTTCATTGATAACTATAAATTGAATTTTCCAGTCTTCTGCTGCGACGCGAATGCTGCTCCTTCAGTAATGGCGAGTATGTAAAAGCAGGTTTGGCCGAATTGGAACAGTGGTGCTATGATGCAACCGAAGAAGTAAGTTCTTGGTCCAAAAGGTCTTGCGCGCACAAGGTGTACAATAAATTTATTGTACACCAATATAAGTTTTACCCAGTTTTTTATAACTTTTACCTAGGTTTTTGTAACTTTTAATATGTTTTGATTAACTTTTATATTATATATAAAAAAAGTTGATAGATAGACATTTTGAAAATTAAATAATTAATTTTATTTTGAAGAAATAATTTTTATTAAAATGAAAAATTTCATCACTAAAAAATAGATAAACTTTACATATACAAGCTTAACCTTTAAGCATTTTAAGTTAACTTTTACTTCGGTGTACAATATTTATCGGACACCACTTGTAAATAAGAATAATTTTCTTTCCCCCCTTCCTCCAATCAAAATGCAAAGTTTCATTTGTTGACAAAATTTATCTTTTTACAGTATGCTGGCTCAGCTTGGGATGAGTTGAAGCATATTAGACAAGCGGTCGGATTTCTTGTAAGTTTATATTTGTTTCCTATTTTTCCGAGGCAACTTTTTTAAGTGAGTGTCTTCTGATCTAATTGATCTTGCAATGATGTCATATCCAGGTCATCCACCAGAAGCCGAAGAAAACCTTAAATGAGATCACAAAAGATCTATGTCCTGTACGTCTCCCCTTTCTTTTACGTCCTACAAATTTATATCCTGACTTCATTCTCGTCCATTCAACTGATATCTTCGGACAATTTACAGGCACTCAGCATACAGCAATTGTATAGAATCAGCACTATGTACTGGGACGACAAATATGGAACTCATACTGTATCATCTGATGTAAGTCACCCCCTGTTAGTTTTCTGTATTTCAGTCCTTTATTTTACCGGGTTGTTTGGTGGGAATGTGGGGTGGAGTCTATTGTAGACTCATAGGTCGTTAATCAGTGGCGGCTCCAGGAAATTTTCATTACGGGTTCGCAATTTTCGAACATGACACAACTTAGTTATTGGTATCATTAAAAAGGATAATATTTTTTTTTGAGGGAACAAATATAATAAAATCAAATATTTCTGTCCCAATGTTAAATTTCAATAATAATATGGGTGTGTTGAAGGCAAAAAAAAAAATATGAAAGAAATGCCGTTTTCATCCAAATGTATGAACAAAAAAACAAGAAAATAAAAAAGTTTGGGGCAAGGGTTCGAACCCGTGATCACAAAAGCAAAGGAAAACACTACTTACACACGGGTTATGTACCAGTGAGCCATCACCATTTATCTTTCATATTAAGCGTAGAATATTATTTATACTTAGCTTGTTTTCTTCAGATTTCCAGCTTTTCCCCAGATGCCAGTACGGGTTCAGTTGAACCCACTGAACCCATACTGACGACCGCCACTGCACACGGGTTATGTACCACTGAGCCATCACCATTTATCTTTCATATTAAGCGTAGAATATTATTTATACTTAGTTTGTTTTCTTCAGATTTCCAGCTTTTCCCCAGATGCCAGTAGGGATTCAGTTGAACCCACTGAACCCGTACTGGCACCGCCACCGTCGTTAATATCTGGTTAACTGCAAGCTGTAATATGACTTACCAACAATGCTAAAAGAATACTCGAATTAATAGTTTGAGTTGTGTTCAATTTTCCTAACAAGTCATTAATCATCTAAGTACCAAACAACAAATACTGCAGTTCAAAGATTTTTTATTTGGTTCTTTTGCCCGGAAAATTACAACCCTGATTCTACAGCACATTCTTAGCCAAATGGAGCTAATCTGCTTTATTTTTTCATTACCCTCTAGAAGTTGCCACACTGATCATATATTGTATTCTTTTGTTATTGCTTTCTAATCAAATATAATGCATGGAACTTTCGCTAATTTCTGTAGTGTGAATATGGAGTCTAATTACAACGAAGGAAGGTCTTGGTCACTATATATCTGCCTTTTTTGTCCCTCTAATTAACTTCAACCACAAATTAATATTTTCTTCTTGTGGGAATTATAACCTACATATTATGCTTGGAGATAGAGGAAGGGCGGAGACAATAAGAATTATCATATGAAATGAGAACATAATTGAGCTTGCCAAAACACCGGATTCTAGTCATATTTCATTCTCGAATTTCCTTGCATTTTCTTTTGACATAATCGAATTTCCTTGCAAGTACAAAAACAAAATGGTTTGTTTGTCAACGTTGATTTCATGCATACATTAGCAATCAGTAAGAATACATTAATAGAAGAATCACATAATCGTGTAAGCTACACAGGTTATTTCAAGTATGAGAGTTCAAATGACTGAAGACGCCAACAGTGCTGTGACGAATTCATTCTTACTAGATGATGACTCAAGGTAAGACGTTTACAAACTTCAATCAAAGTGACCTTTTCTTCAGGCTTTGTTTGGTAGAAAGGAATTGGATGGAAAATAAGAGAAAGGAAGAAGAAAAATATGGTTTCCCGTATTTGGTTACAAAAATTACATGGGATTTGATGGGAAATGGAAGAAAAACATTTATTTAAATCTTCACTTTCCTTTCCTCCCAAAAAAGTGGGGGAATTTGGAAGAAAAGGGAAACTTAAAAGCTGTCAAATCATTTTCCTTTCTTCCTTCGCTTCCTTACATTAAACCAAACAACGGAAAATAAATTAAGTTTCCTTTCCCTTTTCCTTTCTCTTTCGTTCCTTTACTAATGTTGTACCAAACAAAGCCTGAATGTTATGTAATTTATTTCTTTTTTAACTCATCGGCTTCCTCCAATCGATGCAGCATCCCATTCTCCCTGGATGACATCTCCAGCTCGTTGCAACAGCAGCCCGGGTCCGGTGATATAGATCCTCCACAACTATTAAGAGAACACTCAGGTTTTTCATTCTTGATTCAACATTCAGAGTGAGAGAGATAAAAAGGTTATTATATCCACAACAAGAATCTCATCTCAGTTCCTCATGGCATGTCAATCTTGTGCATATATATAGAAAGTATATTCATTGGAACTCACATGATTCTTTATATGTTGGAAGGGCATCATGGTTTGCCTTTACACACACAAAAGGGGGTAGAGTTTATTAATTCGTTTAACCGTAAGTCACTTCCTTTTAGGGTGACGCGCGGGGTTATTCTTTGAATTTACATGTCCATATTATGGGCAAAGTGTGCAAAATTGTAGTGATATGATTTTTGTGTCACACCCCCACAAAAGGGTAAGGGGGTATATTTTTTATTTTATTTTAAAGTGGTTTGGCTTTTAATTAAAAATAGGTTATCAAGTTTTGGGTAGTTGTCACTCGGGTGTATCTATAGATAGGTTTGCCGATATTTGAGGCGATTGTTTGTTGTAAGTTGTAACGAGGAATTATGTATGTATTCAAGGTTTTGTAGTATATGTAATTGCATTTTGTATTTAATACTTTGCTTCTCCTCCCTTGATATTTAGGACAATGGAGTGACACTTTTATAGGTCCGTATAGGGTAATGAAGCTTTGTAGAATGAATTGCCAAATTTTTGTGACTCAATTTGGTTTAATGAGTAAAAAATTCCGAGTGTTTTTTTTGTGCGAATGAGTCATAAAAGCAATACAAATTATAATTGGAGGCCGGGGATTCGAACATGAGACATATCGTACACAAACTCTCAATTTTAACCACTCTGTCAAGACCTTATTGGTAAGAATCCCGAATTATTTACTGTTTATTTTGTGAGTATATTGTCTCACTCGCAATATATTTGAAATGTCGATGTCATCAAATGTTGTATCCTATAGAATTGTTCCTTTCCGTTTGCTCCACCCAAGTTACTATTCACTAATAAAAATAAAGTGAAGAAAATATTGCCTGAAGTACCTTAACTTCTGTCCAAACTTCCTCCGTCTTTTATTATTAACTTTTTATATTATTTACATATTTTATTTTGACTATTAGTGGTGAGTTAGTATTCCAACATTACAAGTAAGAACGAACGGAGAAAGTATATATGAACAAAACGACTACATTAAGATCAATTTTTAATTATTGGTTGCTAGCAGAAAAGGGCCTACTCACAAAACGAATAATTGATCCATCTTTTTTTGAGGGGATTAGTTAGTTGATCCATCGTCATCTTTTATGACTCTTCGAACATGTTAAATTAAAAGATATTTTATGAAATGAACATTTTTACTCAACTATATTCACCAAAGAGTATATATTAAAAAGTAAGAATATAAATACTCTCTTTTGAGTTGACCAAACGGATTGCAAGAATGCAGTGGATTACATCAAAAACCCAAGCTCTAGCCCATCGGAAGTCACACCGCTCGTTCGGGAAATTAACACCGTAGCTAGATTAGCTTCCTTTATTCTTATTCTTAGGTTAGTAGAGCTGCAGTCTGCCAGGCCCACTGTCTAGCACATGCATAGGGCAAGAACGGATTTGTAACTTTGTTTAGCTAGTTATCCTTACATTTAAGAATGACTTAAACGATTGATTTGTGAAGTTGAGTTGACTAACCTGTTATAAATATTGCTTCAATATGGTCATCTTTCTAAACTATTAAAGAAATTGAGTATTGAAAATCTGATATGTCCAAGTTGGTTCAATAAGCTCATGTTTCTCGTGTCTATATTTGAGATATTTCATTTGATTATGCGGAGTAAAGTCCACCTAATTTTGATATTTGGAGTAAGAGAGAGAAATTCACAAACGTCCACTATTGGCATGTTTTTAAACCACGTACTATCGTTATCAATCATTTATGGTTCACCAACCTTTAATTATGTCCATTATTAAAATATTTTTCAAATCGCATACTATTAGCCATTCTTTGAATATTGCCCCGTTGGAGTCAAATTTAATAATTTGATTGCGAGTGTTCACTAATCTATTATGCATACTTGATCCGCTCTTTTTAATTTTTATGTTTGATATCATGCTCGCGATTTAACAAATAATGAACATGGTTTTTTTATATTATTATTACATCAATTAATACTATTTTTACTTTTATCAAAATCCGACATTTATTGTCTTTTTGGATAAAACGATATTGATTTTGTTCTTTAAGTACTAAAAATAATAATAAATAACTTGAATCCACTAATTAATCTAACAACCAATAAAAATGTTTTGCGAAATGAACTTCGCTTATTAAAATAATCAACTGAAACATATTTCGACAGAATGTTAGGGGCAAACTTGTCCATTTATATTACAATATAAAAAGAACTAAGTACAACTATGCGTGATCTTATTAGATTTTTTTTGAAAATGTACATATTTTTATACCATCAACTTAATTTACAAGTACAACTACGCATGATCTTATTAGATTTTTTTGAAAATGTACATATTTTATATATACGATCAACTTTTTATAAGTTTTACATATATAAAAACATGGATATATATTTATGTTTTCAATTAACCAACACAAGTTGGTGGGGAACCCCTTCTGCAACGTTATATTTAACAGTAACTCAATCGTTGACTTAGAGCATCAATTATAGGCTCATTCTTAATTTGCCCCCTTTTAGTCTCTCTCCTTGTATACTTCATCACCATCTCTTAACAAGAGTTAACTACTAAAAATACTAAGAAATAGACTAACTCTTAAACAATACCTCTTATATTATTTTTAATATTTTTTTTAATGTTATTTTTAATACAAAAAGCAACCTAAATACACCACATTCTTCCACATCACCCACTCTTATTTCTAAGAGCTACCTCTTATTTAGAGATGTCTTAATCAACCTCTAAATAAGAGGGGGCTAAGAGTTAGCTCTTATTTATTAAGAATTACCTCTTATATTTTCTCTCTCTTTAAAAGGGGATAAGAGCTCCCTATATTGATGCTCTTACGTAGTTGTATGTACTGCTGACTGTTAGATACTGGTTCAGTAGAGTGTCGATGAAGACCATTAAATTTCAGATGAGTCAATATTTAATAATGCACTGAACTAACTATTAACAAATTACTCCATTAATCCACTTGCAATTATACAAAGACTCATATCATCCACAAATACTACAATATATACTTCATTCGTTCCGGAAATATCGCACCATTTGTTTTTTTTACTCTATTCACACTAAGGCTTTGGCCATTTTTTATGATTTGTATGTAAGAAAATTTTAGTGATGTGAGGTCTTGTTAGATTCGTACCGATCTATATTTTCTAAATATTATTTTTTTTTTATAACTTTTACTTGCACACGATTTGAGATATTAAGAGTCAAAGTAATGGTTAGAAGAGTAAAAGTCAACCATGATGCGACATTTCCGAAACGGAGGAAGTATATATTTCCTCCGTCTTTTAATACTCGCAACGTTTGGACTTTTGCCACTATTCATATAATATACTTTGACTATTCTTAGTACTTTTTATATAAGATAAAACATAGTCATGTGAGATCTTGTTAGATTCGCCTCAATGTGTATTTTCAAAATATCAACTTTTTATAATTTTTACACAAAGAGAATGTAAGATATAAATGATCAAAATTATGAACATGCGTGAAACTAATAAACGTTGCGAGTATTAAAAGACGGAGGAAATATATTCCTACCATAAAAGTCCTTCAAAAAGGGAAAAAAAAAGTTCCTCCCACAAAAATGGTTGCTCGAGTTTCCATTATTCTCCCCTTGTCCTTAGTGGTAGCACTGATCCTATGCTTCGCAACCGTAGCCTTATCGTCCACCTTCACCGATGACAATCCCATAAGAGTTGTATCAGACGGTCCACATGATTTCCAATCTTCTGATGTTTTCACCAACATCGTTGACATTCATGATGATGATGATGATGATGATGATGCCCCCATTTTGCCCAGGTTATTCTCTTTCTATTTCAAAACTTGTGTTTGAACTCTATTAATTACTTCCTGCGTTTCTTAATAGATTGTTCGGAATTTTGGTCACTAAATCTATAAGTTTATGCATAATTTGGTTAGCATATGGTTGGTAATCGTTAAAATATGTCTTGAATTGGTCAAGACTCAAATAACTCCTTTATTACGGTAGGCAATAGCGGACCTTGAACGGTTTTACGATAGGGTCCGATAGAAAAAAGTTAAGCAATACACTATGTAATTATACAATTATACACAAATTTTAGGAGGCCGTAACTAAAAATGCACTACAAAATTTTTCGGCCGCGGGGACAACCCCACCCCAGACCAAACAAAGATCCGCCCCTGCTTTACTACAAACGCCCCAACACGAACTATGTTTTGGGCCTATAATCTGGACCTGTTCGCGTATGACTAGAGAGTACTATATAAATTATGTAGGTCATCTTTAGTTGTAATACCTCCATTTTATAGAGATCTTTTTAGATACTATTTGCACAAATATTAAGATAAAAGTAGAAAATTGATTAAATATAATAAATTATGAATAAAGAAAGAGAAATGTGTAAAAAGGTGGGTGTAAGAAAAATAAAATAAAATAAGAGAAATATGTAAAAATGTGGGTGAGTGTAAGAAAACAAAAAAGTAAGAAAAAGTTAGTGAAAAAATTGTAAATATTGTGGGATAAAAAGGGTAAGGTAGTAAATTTTCACGTCCAAATATAAAATAAAGTAAAGTGTGAAAAACATTATGAAACAGACTAAAACGGAAAGTGCAAAGAACATTTTGAAACAGAAGTTGTATTCTATAATCTGTATTCCTCAAGATCAATAAAACTTGAATTATTTGCGTGGACTTGGGACCTAAAGCCAACAATTTGCTATAGCACTCCTTTTACATACATAGTATTGTTCATATAGCGAGTCCATTGCTTAACAATCAAAGGCATGCTATAAATTTAAGCACCAATGTTCTTAGACGTAGTAACCATTTTTTGAATCAAAGAAACCCTATGTTTTTAAAAGAGAGTTGTGACTTAAAATCGATCACATTATTTGATCACAACATGTACTACCGAGTACCCACACCAATTTGTTATTTTTTCATAATAATTCTAATAAACACGTCAAAGTAAATTAGAATCAAGTTGTTGACTTTTTTTAGGCATGGTCCCGATAAATTTAGTGTGGATCATGTCCATTTAGGAATTAGTGACAAAACTTTTCTGCCTATGGGCGTAACCAACACATTTTTAGTGAACCACGTTGAATCGTTGTGTTCTTTATTCAAGTTTTTAATGGTTTTTCGTTATAACAATAGTAACAAAAAAAAAACTAATAATCATAATTTCATGCTTTAATTTCCATAGAAGCAATATCAAAGCCATCTATCAATTTGGAGATTCGATTTCAGATACAGGGAACTTGATACATGAAAACCCAACCTTCAAGTATGCAAGGTTACCGTATGGCATATCTTTCTTTCAAATACCCACGGGCCGCCCATCAAATGGACTTCTTATGATTGACTATTTCAGTAAGATCTACTTTCTTCGATTTTTAATATTTGCAATGTTTGTGATTTCTACACTATTCACAAATTATACTTTGACTATTGTTGGGAATTTATACTTAAGTTAAAACATAGTCATGTGGAATCTTGTTAGATTCGTCTTAATATGCATTTTCAAAATATTAACTTTTTATAATTTTTGCATAAAAGTGAATTAAAAATATTAATGATCAAAGTTGTGCATTTCATGCGTGAAAGTAACAAACTTTGCGAGTAAATATGAATGGAGGAAGTATTTCCTTGCTCTCAATTTATGATTAGCATTCTTTTCAAATGTATACTTCTTCCATTTATTTTACTCCTTATGTTTCTGAATACTTGCAACAGCTTAATGTGTCAAGACGCTAGTTTGACCGTAATTATATGCAATTACATATTGTGGAGTAGTAAAACTTTAAAAAATGATACTTGAATAACGTGCATCAAGACTAATCTAACAACATATTAACATTTGATTTTTATATATTAGTAAGAAATTTTGGTCAAAGTTGATGTATGAATAGTATAAAAAATCAAACTGTTACAATTATTCAAGAACGGAGGAGTACACTTCTTTTGTTTATTTTATGGTGGACCGTCTTACTTTTACAATATTTACCTACTTTGTGCTAACTATTTGGTTACTTATATTCAAGAAATAAAAGGGCTTGTGAAGATTTTTGACAAAATAAGTTTAGATAAGTGTAGATAATTTTGGAAAAAAATAAGTTATTTTCAGTTAATTAAGATAAGTTAACATATATAAGTTCACATCAGTTAACATAAGTTCAAATAATACTCCGTATAAGTTCAGATAAAATAAGCGAAATAGAAAGGAGCTTTATTACCCGTTCAGACGTGCAATATTATCTATCTTTGCGATATACGTACTGACATACTCTTTGTTGGTTCTTATCGATGCAGCCAAGTACTTGAAAATGCCATTCCTTGATCCATATCTTAAAAAAGATGGTAATTTTAGTCATGGGGTAAACTTTGCTGTTGCTGGAGCAGCAGCACTCAACACTTCAATTTTAGCTATGAAAGATATTGTTACATCAAATGTTACCAACAGTTCTTTACTTGTGCAACTTGATTGGTTTAAGTCCCATCTTAATTCCATTTGTTCTACTGCTTCAGGTAAATCACATGTTTTCAATTTTTGGTTTTATAATTGAATTTTTTCAAAATTACCATCTTATAAAGTCTATTTTTTCGAACTTATCACCTTATACGATTTTAATTTAAAATTACCACCTTATAAAATCACAAACCTTCAAAGTTACCACCTCGGATTCTGTCAATTTTCCCGTTAACAGGTGGTAACTTTGTAACGGATTTTGTCAATTTTCCCGTTAACAGGTGGTAACTTTGAAGGGTTATTTATGTTTTTCCTCCAAAATTTTCACTTTTGGGTTTAAAATTACCACTTTATAAAATCACAAACCTTCAAAGTTACCATTTGTTAAAGGAAAAATTGACAAAATCTGTTAACAGGTGGTACTTTGAAGTTTTGCGATTTTATAAGGTGGTAATTTAAAATTAAAATTTTATAAGGTGATAAGTTTGAAAAAGTGAACTTTATAAGGTGATAATTTTGAAATTTTCCTTTATAATTTTTAAACTCATGTGATTAAGGTTGAACAATGCACTTAATTAATATCAGTTATGCTTAGGGGTCACACACACGTTTAGTTGATCATAGGAAGTACATTTCTTAGGAATTGTATAAACATTTCCTAGAAAGTACGAAATGTTGCTTTGTTGAACGTGGAGAGTTCTTCCAATTTTCTTTTTCGAAGTGTGACTTCCTATGTTTTTTTAAACCAAACAACGTCACGATATTCCACTTCCTACTATTCCTAGAAAGTTATACTTTTTGTAATTTATTTTTTCATGTCTAACAAACAACACCTTATAATAATTATGTCGAATTTGTATCCCAAATTCTTATATGAGACTGTCCTCACCATCAACTGATGGTGAGACCAGTTCACACTTGCGAATTGAGGTATAGTTTAGACATGTTACTTTTTTTTATAATTTTAGAGGAGGTACTTTTTTTAGTTTAGGTATGTTACTTCTATAGTTTATACATATTACTTTTTTTATACGGAGTAGTTTTAGGGAAGATATCTTCTTAGTTTTAGGTATGTTAATTCTATAGTTTAGACATGTTACTTTTTTTTTTTTAATAATTTTAGAGGAGGTATTTTTTTTTAGTTTAGGTATGTTACTTCTATAGTTTAGACATGTTACTTTTTTTATACGGAGTAGTTTTAGGGGAGGTACCTTTTTAGTTTAGGTATGTTACTTCTATAGTTTAGACATGTTCCTTCTTTTTTTTTTAATAATTTTAGATGAGGTGTTTTTTTTAGTTTAGGTATGTTACTTCTATAGTTTAGACATGTTACTTTTTTTTATACGGAGTAGTTTTAGGGGAGGTACCTTTTTAGTTTTGGTATGTTACTTCTATAGTTTAGACATGTTACTTTTTTTATACGGATTAGTTTTAGGGGAGATACCTTTTTAGTTTATGTATTACTTCTATAGTTTAGACATGTTACTTTTTTTATACGGATTAGTTTTAGGTGATGTACCTTTTTAGTTTATGTATTACTTCTATAGTTTACACATGTTACTTTTTTTTTATATAATTTTAGATGAGGTACTTTTTTAGTTTAGGTATGTTACTTCTATAGTTTAGACATGTTACTTTTTTTATACGGAATAGTTTTAGGGGAGGTACATTTTTAGTTTAGGTATGTCACTTCTATAGTTTAGACATGTTACTTCTTTTTTTATATAATTTTAGAGGAGGTACTTTTTTAGTTTAGGTATGTTACTTCTATAGTTTAGATCTGTTACTTTTTTTTTTTTTTTAGGGGAGGTACGCTATTGGTTTCGCGCTCGTCACACCATCAAGTTGATGGTGTGACTGGTCTCACAGGACACGTGCTGTTTGTATTTGGTAATAAACTGGAAATTATTTTGGTGGTTTTTGTTGGATATAATGCAAAGAGCTAGCTTTTAAACTCTAGCATTTTGTGAAAACGGGTTTATCCCACATTGGTAGAAATGCAAAAGGATGGCTTTGAAGCTTATTATTTAAAGCTAATGTGGTTGTCCCACATTGAGGGAAAAAAGAAGTTTTCTTTAGTTTAAATAAAGTAGCAAGCTTTAGAATGTTTGAAGTGCACTAGAAAGAGGCATTCCCTAGCGCGCTGCCGCCGTCCGGCCGATTCGGGTTTGTGGCACGTGCGCAATGGTGCCACCTTTTTGGGCCAAGTTGTAACAGATAGTCCAGCATTTACGAGACATATCAGTTACAAAGTGCACTTCGTAATTGCCGCTTGGTTTGTGAAATTTTGGTTTCAAACATTTTGATTGCCTCATTAAAATTTTATTTTTGGTTGCAAAATCTTTGTTGCTTTACAATCAGTTTTGGGGGTTCAGTTTCAAAAAACACGAAATATACAACTCTCTCTTCCCTTCTCTTCACTTACATTATGAGTATTGTTATGAGTTCCAAATTCCTCCTTAGTTGAATGCACATTTCGGAGGAAAGCTATGTTAAATCTTGGGGGTCATCGCCATTTCCGATTGCACCATAGTCGGGGCGAATTTTGCTTCTAAGACAGTGTTTTACACCACGTCACAACTTACACTACAAGAAATTGTACTATTAACGACGGGAAATCCCGTCGCGAAAGACCAATAATCGGGTTGATTAACGACGGGATTTCCTGTCGCAAACCCGTCATAAAAGGGGGCCGTCGTTAATAGAAATCCCGTCGTAAATCCATCATAAACCCGTCGTAAAAGACATTTGCGACGGTTATTCCCGTCATTGTTTGGTTGTTAGCCCCGTCGCAAAAGGCTTTTGCGACAGAATTTTTGACCCGTCGTAATTAGGTTGTCGTTAAAGATACAAATTCTTGTAGTGTTATACATATCAAATATTCGGCCCACATTTTCTTGCCATTTTTGGATTTTACAGTACATTTTTCATGATTTTATTTTTACTTTTCGAAAAAAAAAACAGAAAATTGAAAAAAAAAAAAAAACAATAGCGAAAAAATGTAGTACATGAAGATTAATATCGGTTTGGTGTACAACAGATGTATTGAACAAATTCCTTTATGAATTATGATTGCTTGTTCTTTGGTTTTGTTCCTCAGAGTGCAAAGAAAAACTCGGAAAATCCCTTATTATGATGGGTGAAATTGGAGGGAATGACTATAATTCGGTACTTTTTGGAAAAACCAGCATGTTGAAAGCGTATGATCTAGTGCCTGAAGTTGTTCAAGTTATAAAATATGTTATAAAGGTATGTCGAAATGTTTTATACTACATCTGTTCTTGAAATTTCTATACGCCATAAAATATGCTTTCAGAATATATGAAAACTTTGATCGTAAATTCTCACTATTGAAGTACATCAAAACGTTATCATGTACTCTTGTATAATCTTGTTAGATTGGTCTCGGTATGTATTTTCAAAATATCAATTTTTATAATTATTTTCACATATGGAATTAGATATATCAGTGATTAATTATTGCATTGGAGTCTGCACAAATATTAAGTGTGCACAGAGGAATTATTTTATTTGTGTTACTTGATGTTACATGATGTTACATAGAGATGTTAATTACGTTTGGACTTTGCACGTTTATTAACGTATAATAAAGATTTTTTTTAAAATTTTAAATGCTTTAGATTCCATCATTAATCTTGATTTTATTTTTTCAAAATCTGATATTTATGTCTCTTTGAATATAGTGCAAATCAGCTTTCATTTTTTATTAAAAAAAATAAACCCAATTAAAACCTCAATCCACTAATCATTACAACAACCAATAAGATTGTTTTATTTATCAAAATGAACTAATAATGGAAAAGCACACAGATTGCTAACTCAACATACTTGGGAAATTGTAAAGAAATTTAATAAGTTGAAAAAATAGGACCAATTAAAATTAAAAGCTGGCACAAAAAATGATAGTATAATAAATTTATAAATGGAAAGGTTCTCCCACGTAACAAAGATTGTGAAACATCCTAAAAAGAATACGTAACAAACAAAAAGAAACGGAGAAAGTAGTTACTAATTATAAGCAGTATGTGTTGATTAATCATTGTTGTACGTTTATACAGGAAGTCATTAAACTTGGTGCCATTCGAATAGTTGTACCAGGTAACTTCCCTGTTGGTTGTATGGCAATTAATCTTGCCTTGTACAAAACAAATGACTCGAGGATGTATGACGAACTCCAATGTCTAAAACATTTGAATCAATTTGCTGAATTTCAAAACAATAAGTTGCAACAAGCTATAAGAGAACTCCAAAAGGATCACCCACATGTTACAATTGTGTACGCAGACTACTTCTCAGCTTTCAAAGAAATTATTAAACATGCAACTTCACTTGGTAAGTCAGTGATATTGTTAGAATATATCTTGAATCGGTCAAGTCCCCTTATATATCACAGGAATTTCGCTATCTGTTACTTCATATGCTAAACTAATGTTATCTGTTTTAGGCCTTTTCTGGGATTTTTCGCATCTATCTAGAAAGTACTATATAATTAAACTCTTTAGATAAATAAGTTTTTTTTTCTCCTCTGCTTGTGGACGTAGCTAACACATTGTTAGTGAATCACGTTAAATTTTGTTTTCTTTATTTATGTTCTTAGTTGTCTTTCTTGCTTCCATTATAACAAATTGGTATCAGAGCTGGACTTTCGACCAGTCAGGTTATTTGTTAAACACCGGTATCTGTAAGCTTATTCCAATAATGGCCCGTATGTTGGTGTCTCCTAAGTGGCTAGGGTTTAATTGTATGGATGCTTTAGCCTGTTCGTTCAAGGGGTGAGTAACTTACCCTTAAGGGGACATTTGTTAAAAAGTATATGTGAGTATTGTGCGCACATCAGAAGATGAAGCAACGAGTTTCTAGTTTACAATCTAATTAAGTGGACTACGTCTCCTTTTGTCAATTGGTTTTAGGGTGGAACCTCACTTGAGTTTTGTTCGTGGACTTTTATTTTCTCCTTGATTCCCCCGTCTTTTATAATGTTTCTTACAATTTCGTGGTTGATGCACATATTTTAACTAATGAAATTGTTCGTGTATAGGTTTTGACAAGGATGCAACAATGAAGGTGTGTTGTGGAGTTGGCGAAAATGAATACAATTTTGACATGAATAGACAATGCGGAAGTGATGGTGTTGTTGCTTGTGAACATCCTAACCAACGCATATTTTGGGATGGAATTCATTTGACGCAACATGCTTATCGAATCATGGCTAATTGGCTTATTAAATATAATTTCGACCCTATTTTCTCTATGACTTGAATTATTAATTTATT
The DNA here is from genome assembly GCF_020520425.1 of Spinacia oleracea. Taxonomy (NCBI): domain Eukaryota; kingdom Viridiplantae; phylum Streptophyta; class Magnoliopsida; order Caryophyllales; family Amaranthaceae; genus Spinacia; species Spinacia oleracea. The sequence continues at coordinate 6,114,903 of NC_079488.1, read as the reverse complement.
ATTTGTCAAAATATAGGATCATGTACATTTCAAAATCCGAGTATGTTGTATCTAGTGGTAAAGGTTGAAACAAAGTTAGGAATTTCGATATGTAGGATTGGTTTGATTTTCTATTAACTAGGGTAACGATTTAGGTTTGCTTGAGAACCATCATTGCCAGGCTTATTTGACCTTTTAGCGGTCCATGAACATATTTATTTCAATGTTAATGCATGAAATATTTTGAAGGTATTGGATAGGTTTGTTCATCAAGCGAGTCCGTCTACACGTATGTCGCAAAAAATGGGAAATTTTCAATAATTGAAATTTGGTAGGGAAGTGCGCTTTTAAGGTGCCTACAGTGAATAAAAAATGTGTCTTTCACTTACCTTTCATCAACCTATCTAATTCTCAGCTTTACCTACTTGCAAATCAAATCAACCAATTTACGAAGTAATACAATTACCTAAAGTTTATGTACTTTCAATTTGTTGTACTTATTTAATTTAAAACACAGCAACAAGAAATCTCTTTGAATATCTAAGGGAAAAAACAGTGATGCGCTCCATAATCATAATTTCATAGGATTGTCAAATTGGATTATCGGTCGATTTTGAATCAGATATAATCTGATAATATTTTATGCGTGATCATTCTGCTTATTTAGATTGAACGATGACTTTATTTCAGGGTCATTTCTCGTCTTGTCGGAAGTTAATTGAATAGGGCCAGTTTTTGACAGTTCTAACACTATTACGGAGCATTATTGAATCATAGCCTACAAAAGATCTCCAATTCTCAGTAGTTAGAGTTGTCAATTTTCAACCCGAACCGTTGAACCCGCTGGGTTGATCCGATCGTTAAGAACCCGAACGTTAATAACCCGTGAGCCGGAAGCCAAAACCCGATCCGATCCGATAATGTTCCACCGTAACCCGAACCACCTCGAAAATGTTAACCCGATTAAGATCTGATACCCGATAACAAACCTCGAAAATATTAACCCGATCCGATCCGATACCCAATGAAGGGTGTAATGAGATTTGGGAAGAAAGGAAAGCTAAGCCCAAAATATATAGGCCCATATGATATCCTAGAAAGGATAGGAAAGGTGGCATATAGATTAGCCTTACCCATGAACTTACGTAGAGTGCACAATGTGTTCCATGTATCTCAGTTGAGAAAGTATGTCCCGGACAAGTCGCATGTACTGCAACCGGAGACCATAGAGTTAGACCAAAGTTTGACATTTGAGGAAAGACCTGTCAAGATCCTTGATAGCAAAGTGCGTAGTACACGGACTGAGGATGTTAAGATTGTTAAAGTGTTATGGTCTAACCAAGAATCTGAGGAAGCTACATGGGAAGCCGAGGAAGAAATGATAATTATTTTACAGGTTTAACACCCCACTTCATCTTGCTCATTCAACATCAATTCACCATGCATTTAATTCATATAACCTCTTCCACCCCATATCCCGATATCTCTCTTTAATACTCGATATTAATTCACCCTCTAATTTGTATATATTTTTCAACTTTCAACCCACGTACTGAAATCACAATTCCTCAACAAAATTAGCACTTTAAAAGACCGCTTAACAACCACTATATAATTTCCCGTTCATTAAACGGGCTCAGAAACTAGTTAGAAGAAAAAAGAAACCTAGTGGTATAATTGTGACAAGTGGTGCAATCAAAGCTTTTGCCCACCCTTGTCCAAAGATCATGGCTATGACCTGGGCAAAGCTTTTCTTTCTCCTAAAATGGTGAAATCTGATATTTTAAATATTTTTTTACACTATATCTCCTCATGCACAACTCTTATGGGCAACCGATGGGAGTGTTCTTAGTAAACCTCGTTAAATTATGTGTCTTATTTACCCTCTTAATTGTCTTTCTTGCTTAGGTTACAACATATACACTTCATTACTTGATGTCTAATGCTTCGTGTCACGATATTAATTATGTGATTGTTTTTATATGTAGGGTTTGATAAAGATGTTATGCAAATAGTTTGTTGTGATCATTGCGGAAGTAAAAGAGGTCCTATTTGTGAACATCCTTACAAACACGTAAGTTGGGACGGAATTCATTTGACGCAACATGCTTATCAACTTATGGCATAATGGTTGATAGAACATACTCATAGTAACATTTTTCGTGACAATATTTCTAGTGTTAAACGTTTGAATTATTCTAAGAATAAGCCAACCTTTTAGACCTATCTTCTTTTAAAAGGCTCCCTTCTACAATAACTTGCTAAAATAGGTAATATGCTACAAGATTTTTTAATCTATTTGTTAATTATATAAAGAAAAATGTTTAATTTGTGAGGTTGGTTTTCATATTACCTATTGTAGCAAGCCATTTACGAGGGAAGCCCTTTAAAAGAAGATATGTCTAGAAGGTTGTGTTATTTTTAGTTAAATGAAAAGTCAACTATTTTTAAGCAGATCGCTTAAATGTTGTATTTTCAAAATCAATTTTAAGCGATTTAAGGTATTGATAGGGATAAACTTTTACGACATATATATCCACCTCTATGGAACAAACACGACAACACGATATATATATAATGGAACTCAAATGAGAAGACACCTTATAATGAGAAGAATGAGAAGAAATCTGAACCACACAAATTAAGGGACAAGATTAAATCTGAATTCTTTACAGGTTATTTTCTTTTATTTCCTCCGATTTCTTTCTCCTAGTTTCCATTATTGAGCTTAGTTTTCTCTCTCCTCAAGCATTCAACAATGGAATCCAGCCCTCAACCTCCTTATTTTTCTCTCTCCTCTCCTCGGCCCAGCCAGACACCGCACCACCACCACCGTAATTTCGCCCAACCCTCCTACTTTATCTCTCCTCTGCTCAACCACGGGACAACCAAGTTCACCCAACTGTTTGTGCTCCATGCCACTGCTAATTTGCCGTCGATTGTCGTTGCCATCCTTCAAAGAAGATGGAGACCTTGTTACTGTTATGCGTTGTTGTGTTTCAATAACTCTATGTTTGTTGATATTAATTGATTTTGTTTTCAGACACCCAATAGCCAAGTCTTGGTTTTATTTTCCTAATCATCTAAGCTCAATTATCTCTTTCATTTTGATTGTAAAGCCCAAACCAGATTATAATTAAGCTTAAAAAATTACATTTGTCCATTTGATTTTTAAAATGCTTCATCCATTATTTTTTTTTTATATAAAAAATAGCCTCCACAATTATACGGAGTTAGTATTTTTGATTGGTCATAATTAGTGTAATAGACTTGATTTAATTGATTGATATAGTAATTCCAACTTATGTTGTTATGAAAGGAGGAAAATGAAGAGTTTGAGCGATTTAATTTGCTTATTTAAACAAAATGAGCAAAATAAACTTTGCTCATTTGAATAAATTTGTTTATTTAAAAACAATAAGCAAATGTTTAAAATCCGAACTTTAATATTTGCTTATTAGACACAATGAACAAAAGTTTAAAATCCGAAATTTAATATTTGTTCATTTAGACACAATGAGCAAAAGTTTAAAATCGAAACTATAATATTTGCTCATTTAGACACAATGAGCAAATGTTTAAAGTTCGAATTTTAATATTTTCTCATTTAGACAAAATGAGCAAAAGTTTAAAATCCGAACATTAATATTTGCTCACTTACAATGAGAAAAAAAAATTAAAATAGAAACTATAATATATGTTCATGTAGACACAATGAGCAAAAGTTTAAAATCGAAACTATAATATTTGCTCATTTAGACACAATGAGCAAATGTTTAAAGTTCGAATTTTAATATTTGCTCATTTAGATAAAATGAGCAAAAGTTTAAAATCCAACTTTAATATTTGCTCATTTAGACACAATGAGTCAATGAGCAAAATTTAAAATCGAAAATCGAAACTATAATATTTGCCCATTTAGACACAATGAGAAAAAGTTTAAAATCGAACTTTAATATTTGCTCATTTAAGAACAATGAGCAAAAATTTAATATCGAACTTTAATATTTGCTCATTTAGTCACAATGAGAAAAAAAATTAAAATCGAAACTATAATATTTGTTCATTTAGACACAATGAGCAAAAGTTTAAAATCGAAACTATAATATTTGTTCATTTAGACACAACGAGCAAATGTTTAAAGTTCGAATTTTAATATTTGCTCATTTAGACAAAATGAGCAAAATTTTAAAATCCGAACTTTAATATTTGCTCATTTAGACACAATGAGTCAATGAGCAAAATTCAAAATCGAAAATATAATATTTGTTCATTTAGACACAATGAACAAAAGTTTAAAATCGAAACTACAATATTTGCTCATTTAGACACAATGAGCAAAAGTTTAAAATCGAACTTTAATATTTGCTCATTTAAGAAGAATGAGCAAAAATTTAATACCGAACTTTAATATTTGCTCATTTAGTCACAATGAGAAAAAAAATTTAAAATAGAAACTATTATATTTGCTCATTTAGACACAATGAGCAAAAGTTTAAAATCGAACTTTAATATTTGCTCATTTAAAATCGAACTTTAATATTTCCTCATTCACACATGCAATTATAGAGCTCAAATTATTATTTAAATTTTTTTGTTAAAAGACCCAGATTCAATTGAAAACATTGGAGAAAATATTTCCTAACAAATAACCCAAAACACTAATCTATAACCAATACATATAGATCAACAATATCATCAAGTCTAGTTTAGTTTACAGATTGATTTTTTATTTATTTTTGCTGCGAGATGAGCAGGATATGCAAAAATGAAGGAGAGAGAAAAAAGAGGGGGGGGGGGGGGATTGGAGGAGAGAGAAAGAGGAAGGTGAGGGTCTGGTTCATGTAACCAGTTGTAAGTACTAAGTAATGGGTTATGCAGTTTCCCCAATATTTTACTGTTCAGTACCATCACTTCACTAGCATAAGATATTGGGTGGGGTTTTATTTTGTCGGATGTTCGGCTTGTATGATTCAAATGTTTGTTTTTGTTTTAATTATTGCACGCTGATGTTAAGCCGTTAGATTAATTTGATTGAACGGTCAATACCCCTTCTCAATCTTCTCATTTTAAGGAACTTCTCATTGGAGGTATATATATATATATATATATATACGAATCGGATACCAAAAAAGCGAGTGAGTGTTAAAAGGTTTCTAAAACGTTTAATTAAACGGGTTCACGCAATAAATTTAATTAAACGAGCCAGGTTATTGCTGAGATTTTCAATCCTGTTTATGTTTACGGAACACGTTCCCGATACGACAAGTTTGTGAAACATGTCATACAACTCGGGTACGTAGCTAAACCTTTTAGCTTTAGGAGATTCCTAGTGTGTGTATTAGTTTATTCAACTAGTATAGAACCCGTGCAATGCACAGTTTATAATCTTAACTTTAAGTGCAAAGTTAAATTAACTAGAAAAGAAATATATACAGGAAAATATGTAGATTTTTTTCATGCATCACCCATAATTTCATGTTAGGTATAAAAATTAGTTCTCATTCTATACTATGAGAGATGTCAATTCTCAACCTGAACAGTTGAACCCGATGGGTTAATCCGATCGTTTAGAACCCAAACCGTTAATAACCCGCGAGTTGGAAACCTAAACCCCATCAGATTATATTCTACGCGAACCGACCGGAAAATATTAACCCGATTAAGATCCGAAACCCGATAACACACTGTTTCGCAGCAACCCGATCCATTCAACCCGAACCGAATGGATCCGAAATCCGTTAATGACCCAATCCGTTTCAATCCGAGCCGTTTGAACCCGAGGAAAACCCGTTTACAACCCGAACTGTTTTAACCCGTAACCCGCTTAATCAGAACCGTTTACAACCCGTAACCCATTTAATTCGAATCGTGTGCAACCCATTACCCATTTAATCCCGTTTAATCCCGCTACTGATCTTAAATTCCTAACCTTTTCAAATGTTAGTTATTGCCTTTGTAAACATATCAGATTTTATAAACGTATTAAAAATTGTGATTTTATAATATGGAATCAAATTCACCTGACCCGAAGTACTGATGAGATAGGGTAGTGATTTAAGCATCATTTGAGTCGGTTTTATTCTATTTTTAGCATTTTTAGTCTTTATTTTACTCGATTTCTCATTTTAATTAATTATAGCTTAATTTAGGGTTTTTAGCTATTTTTGTTAGTTTTTAGGTCTTAGTTTCGTAATTTATTTATTTTATTTGTTTTATAATTTTATAGTTTAATTATGTTAGTTCTTGTTATTAATTTTCTATTTTATTTCTATTAATTTCTATTTAGTTGTTTCTATTTCCTATTATTTTCTATTATTTTCTATTATTATTATTATTATTATTATTGATTTATTTACTTTTATTTGTTATTATTACGTTATTCTCCCCTCGTGTTTTGGTTATGTGCGTAGGTGTCAATGTTCCCGAAGTTTGAAGCATAACATGAATTTGTGCGCAATTTTTTGGCTGCCCTCGGGTACAGCCAAGCTGGCTGTACCCCTAATCAAACGACGTCGTGTGATGCGGGTACAGCCAGCGCTGGCTGTACCCCCCCCCCCCGAAAACGACGTCGTTCAGCGTATTTTTATCCCCTTCCTGAGTTTCCTAAGTTTTCTAACTCTTTTTTTTTTGTTTCTTCTTCTTCAAGTTGCGATATATCTTGTTCTTAGGGTTTATTTCGATTTTTTCTCTCCTATTTTCTCTCTCCTCTGTTTCCATGGAGCTCGCACTTATGGAAAATTCTGAAGCTCTTTTCGAATCTAATTCTGGAATTTTAAGCACATTGATGTCAGAACGTAAGTTTATATTTTTATTATTTTCATTTATTTGTTTTGATTTCAATGTTTTTGGTTTTGATTGTTTTCGATTTTATATTTTGATTTCAATGTCTTCATCAGTTATTTTCCTTTTTGTTTTTCTTTCAGCAGGTAGGTTTGCTTTTGCTGCTGTTCTTTTTGATGCTGGAAAAGGAACACATATAAGTAAGTTTTAATAACAATTGTAGAATTTTTAATTTTATGGAGAACAAATAAATTTTAATTTTACCTATTTTTTGTCTTTGTTTTTCAAACTAAACCAACCTATCTTTCACCGGTACCGTTTTCTCTGTTGGAGAAGAACATACAATTAAGAAGTTTTGATAAACATGTAATACAATGTTTAATATTTTAGTATACTAAATATACCTTTTTGCATCTTGTTTTGTTCTTTTTCTTCTTCTTCTTCCCATTCTTCATCTTCCTCATCTTCCTCATCTTCTTCCTCTTCTTCCTCATTTTGTTCTTCCTCCTCTTCTTGCTCTTCTTCATCATTTCCCTCTAACTCCTCTTCTTCTTGAACCTCTTCTTCTTCCTTTCTTTTTTTCATTTTCCTTTTCCCTTTAACATTGACTTTTGCAAGTTTTGTGAACAGAACAAAATAGTAAAAATGTTTGAACATATTACCCAAAAATTTTGAACGAAATAGTAAGCTTTGAACATAAGATAATAAACTTGGAACATAATGGAGAAAACTTTGAACTTAATATAGAAAACTTTTGAACATGATGGAGAAAAACTTTGAACATATAACCAAATAGTTTGAATAACTGTGAGATAAAAACAGAAAGAATTTTTATCCAAACAAAAATAACATTTTATGATAACCAAATGAACGTTCCTTGAAAAAACTTTGAACAATGTTAAATGTAATACCTGTTTTCTGTTCTTCTTTCACTTCTTCAATATCATTTTTCTTATTTCTTTTCAATGCACTCCTAAGAGGAAGAATTCTTCCCTTAACAGGTGCTTTTTTTTCAACTCCTGTAAAAAAAATTACAATGTATTTAACATATTAACATTTAATCAAATATCTTAGATTATTTTTTAACAATGTTTTTTTGTAAATATGTTTACCTTTTTGTTTTTTTATTTTTATTATCTCAACATCCAAAGGCTCATCCTCATCTTCTTTCTCAGCCGCTTTCCATTTCTTTGGAGTATTTGTTACTTTGGAAGTAACTCCAGAAACATCTACATTATTAACAAATACTAAGTACAACTTACATAATAATATATTTTGAATATTTATTGAAATAAGATTGAACAATGTAAATAGTTACCTTTGCCTTCAAATTCTTCTTTGCTAACTACTTCAGCACAAACATTTTGTTGCACTTTCACTATTGATCTTGTACTTCTTCTCGGATTGTATGAATCTGATATGTTGTGCAACTTCTTTTGTAGTTCTTCATCCATAGTAATACTTAGAATGGTCTTCTTCTTGGTAGCTGTTGTCTTCTTTCCTCTTTTTGTGCCTTTACCACCAATGGTTTGAGCTTCACTCTCTGAAGCATTTACATTTTCAACCACCATGGCAATTGCTTTTGTGGCATCATCGTCTTCTTTTTTCTTTCTCTCATCTTCTCTTTTCTTTCTCTCAGCTTCTTTCCTTTCCGCTTCCTCTATCAACTCTTTGTTGTTTTTAGCCATAAGCTGGCTCATTTTTTCTTCATATTCTTTCTTTCTTTCCTCTAAATCCTTCTTCATTGCTTCAGCTTTATCTTCTTCTTCCTTCTTCTTATTAGCCTCGATCCTCTTGTTTTCAGCTTCTTTCAGCTCAGCTTCTCTTTGGGCATCAGCTGCAGATGCCTTCTCCTCATCCAGTTTTTTCGCTTCTGCATCAGCTGCAGATGCCTTTTCCTCAGCCACTCTTTTGGCTTCTTTCTCAGCTGCAGACGCCTTTTACTGAGCGACTCTTTTGTCTTCTGCATCAGCTGCAGGTGCCATTTTCTCAGCTTCTATTTGTGCTGCAACGGCAGCTGTATCTATCCTTTCGTCAGCTTCTTTGCTGGCCATTGCAGCAGCAGCAGCTGCAGCTACCATTTGTGCAGCCTTTTTTTTGTTGTTCTGCTTTATGCTCTTTGCTAAAAGTTGTTTCAGTAAGTTGTTGCCCCTGATAAACAAAGAACAAAAAAATTCAATAAATTAAACCGACAAATGTGTGATCATATATATGAAAACGTATGAAAAATATCATTTATATATAAAGTTACAAATAAAGAAGAAAGAAAGAGTTGTTCAATAATAAAGAATAAACCATAAAAAATAAAGAACAAACAATTCCAAATGAATGAACAAACAATGAAACCATTATGAACAAATATGCAGAAGAAAATGAATTGTAAAAAAATGCCAAATTCTACCTATTTTTTGTAGCAATCTTTCTTTGTACCAAAGATTTTGAAGACTCTTCTTGATCTATTTCACTGTTATTTGAATAATATATTTTTAATATACATGTTATTTTATATAAAAATTATGAACGATTCAACTAAATTGAAAATTCATATTAATTTTTACCTTGATGTTTTTTGAACTTCAGGCTGTGATTTTAATGAAGATTTCTTATCTCCTTCACTGTAATTTGAATAGTAAGGTGTAAACGTACAAGTCATTTTATATAAAATTAATAAAAAATTATTTAAAAAGCTAAAAATGGACATTATATTATACTGTGAAATTTGAACCCATGACTAAAAACTTGAACATTAGGGTAAAAAACTTTGAACATAAAGGTAATAAACTTTGAACAAAATGGAGAAAAGTTTTAAACATAATAGGTAAATTTGAACATTTGACTAAAAACTTTGAACATAAATGTTAAAAACTTTGAACAAAATGGAGAAAAGCTTTGAACATATAACCAAATAGTTTGACTGAGATATAAACAGAAAGAAAGGTTTTGAACATATGACTAAAAACTTTGAACATAAAGGTTAAAAAATTTGAACGAACAATGGAGAAAAGCTTTGAACATATAGGAGAAGCTTTAAACATAATAAGTAAATTTTTTGATCATAATTCATAAAAACTTTGAACACAAGGAGGAAATTTTTTGAACATAATTCATAAACGCAGATGAGATAAACTTTCAATTTATGAATGAATATTAAGCCATACACAATTGAACAAATAACTTTAAGAAAAAGAACATTTATATTACATGCATAATGTAGTAAAAAAATGGACATTATATTATACCTCAATGGTTTTTGAACTTCTGTCTCAGAAGTTGTACATGCCTTCCCATCTCCTTCACTGTATTTTTTATTAATATGATGTTAATGCACACATTATATTATATAATATTAAAAATCATTCAAATTTAATAAAAAATTGATATTATCTTATACCTTAATACTTTCTGAACCTCTGGCTGGGATTTAGTTGGTCTTCGCTTAAATTTGAGTATTAACCTTTGTGGTTGTTCTCTAGATTTTATAAATGTATAACTAATGAGTGTCCAGAGCAAAATTCAGTTTGAAGAAATGAATATTTTATGAAAACAAAATGAACATTTAACATAAAAACAGTTATCATGAGTTTTAATAATAAAAAGGACTGAAGAAATGAACAAAAGTTCAAACATTGAAATTATGAATATAGTAGTTGAAATAATTGAAGATTTCTAAACCAAACTTAGTATATCAGAGTAAACGAACATTTTATTAAAAAGAATTGAATATTTTAGCAAAATAAATTGAACATTTTTCGCAGATGAGTGTAGATTTAAAATTTTACTGTAGAAAAATTGAATATTAGTACAAAGAACATTTCCATTATGAATATAATACTAGAAATAATTCATAGTATATTCCAAAACAAAACTCTGTAACAAAATATATTCCAGAAAAAAAATTGAACATTTTATAAAAAAAAAATGAACTATCAAAATATATTGAATATTTTATAAAAAGAAAATGAATATTTTATCAAAATATATTGAACATTTTGGAGACAGACAGTTACCATGATTTCTGGATTTAGTTTTTGGACATATGAATGAACAAATGTTCAAATCATTTTAATTATATATATAACATTCGAAATAATTCAGTATTCCTAAAGAAAATCTCAGTAGACCAAAAAGGATATCCAGTTTGGAATATATGATCATTTTCCAAAAAGATATTGAATATTCTGCTATAATCAATTGAACATTTTGCATAAGATAGTTATCATGAGTTCTCAAGACTTAATTTATTTTACAGAGGAATGAACAAAACTCAGTGGACCAAAATGAATATCTAGCTTAAACAATATGAACATTTTACACATAAATTGAACATCTAACATAAGATTAGAAAAACTCAACAAAAGTTCATCACATTTACATTATTATAATAATATTTAAATTAATTGACATTCCCAATCCAAATTTTAATCATCAATAAGATTATTGTTAAATCTCTATGAATATGAACAATGTATCATTAATTTGTATTTGTATTGTATCAAATGTCAAAAACGGCACATTCGCAAATTAAATAGAAATAGATATTCAAAAACATAAAAATTACTTACTGGAATGTGTCTATTTGCTTTTCAGCTTCAATTTCCTTCTCAATTTCGTATTTTCCAGTTCTGTGATCAAAAAACCAATAGTTAGGGTTTGGTTAAATCATCACGCAACGAAAATGAACATTAAATTAAAAACGATTGAACATTAACATAAAATTGATTGAACATATGTAAATTAAAATGAATTTATCTACGAAAACTTAAAATAACTTACTCCTTCATGTCTGGTTGCTTTGCATTCACGATTTTTTGCTCTTCACTAGATCTTCCAGTCCTATAGCCAAAAAATCAGAAGTTAGGGTTTGCTAACATCATAAACCAAAAAATTGACCATTATAATGAAATTATTTGAACATTATAAAGAAAAATACTGAAAATAACTGAATTAAACAAATATTTAAGTAATAAAACAGTTGCATGTTCGAAATCTGAAATTAAATTACATACGTTTCCTTTTTTTCTTTCGGCATCTTCGTTTTTCTGAAATAGAACGAAAATAAGCAAAATTAGATTTCATTTTAGTTCGAAAATAAAATCGAAACATCAGAATCAATTGTAATTACTTACTTTTTGCTTTTCGGTGGATTTTGAAGCTTGTTCATGTCAATTTCGTCACGAACATCCATTTTTCTCTTTTTTTTCAGTAAAAAGAAGTCACAGATTTCTTCTCTTGATATTTTGTGGAAATTCAGCTTTAATAATGAAGATTAGTAGCGGTTTGAAGAGAGAGAAAGTTGATTGAGGTGGTTGCAGGAAGTTTAATGACGGTTTTAAGAGAGAGAAAACAACGAAGTAGAAGAGTGGGCAGAGGAGAGAGAAAATTTTTTGCGTGCTGAGAATTTGAAAGGTTTTCGAAATGATTTTCCTCTTTTTTTTTTTGTATTTATAGGCGATTCTTGCGCGAAATTTATTCCCACCACGTGCCACAATATTTGCTTACCCGCGCGTGGGTTCCACGCGCCTAACAATGGCAGGGGTACAGCCAAGTTGGCTGTACCTGGGTATTTTACCCAAACGACGCTGCGCGTCGTTTTGGGCAGGGGGTACAGCCAAGATGGCTGTATCTGGGTATAGCAATTAGGGATATGAATTTGTGAACTATGTGTAGTCAAAGCCCAACACCTCCACACCACCTCCTCTTAGCCTACACCACACCACTACCTCATCCTTCACCACCTCATTTCCCTCCTCTTCTCTCGCCCAAGATCACAGCAACAACAACACCAACAATATCATCCACCTCCAACATCTCAACCACCACCAACATCACGCAACAACGAGGAAAAATCAGCCCCAAACCGAAGCCATTAACATCGCAGAAACAGAGGAAAAACAGAGCACATTGGTTCGTTTGAACCCGTAATTAGTTCGGCCGAACCGAAAATCTAGAGTTCCTGCAAGTCTGAGGTCCGGACGAACCTCCATTGAGTTTGGTCGAACATTTGAGCGCGTTTGGTTGTACGGAATTAATGAAGGTCGACGGCTACTATTAATTGAAAATCGAGCAGCGAATTTGGTTCTTCGGATTGAATTCGACGGTGATGGATGATGTTGATCGATCGGCGATGAGGTGATGATGGATTGATGATGAAGATCAACCATTGATGATGGAAGATGCACGGTGATGATGCTGATGATGATGGGTGATGGACGATGAACGGTGGGAACGGAATGAAGCAGGAGCAGCGAAGAATGAAGAAAAGGACGATCGAAGAAGATGGGGGTTGGTTTTTTGATTTTGGGTTTTGGGCCTGACTTTACAAAGTCACGGGGGGTGTAATCTCTACTTCTTCATTTTTCTATTCCTCCTAAATTTTTTCTTTATTTCTTTATTTTCTCTTTCTTTTTCTTTTTCCTATTATTTCCTTTATTACACCATTTACTTTTTTTTGTTGAAGAGGAGCAGAAGCCGGTGCGAACCATCCCCCTCTCGAGGTCCTGGCCGTGTGACTCATATTATTGGTGGCCGACGAGTAATGGAATGTACAGCGTAAGGTCAGCATATTGGCTCGGTATGATAGGACACACTCGTACATGGGAGCTGAATTTTGGGGCAAGGGAATCGGATATGTGGTCGTGGGTATGGAGACTTGATGGGCCACCTAAGCTAAGCCACTTCATGTGGCGTGCCTGCAAAGGAAGCCTAGCTACAATGGGGGTGTTGTTTAGACGTCATATACGACAATCTATGGTATGTAATGTCTGTGGTGCACCTGATGAGTCTATCCTGCATACACTTTTTGAATGCAAACACGCACAACTGATATGGGCAAGTAGTGAGTTTGTGGATTACCTTAGGGACGCACCAGTCTCTTCTTTCGCTAAGAGATTTGTGTGGTTTGCCAGCAAGCTATCGAAGGAGAAGCTACGTTTGTTTGCTACCCTTGTGTGGGCATGTTGGTGCTGTCGCAATAAAGCAGTCTTCGAGGGAGGGGAGGTCGAGCCTGTGGAGGTGGCGGCTGGTTTTGTCCGTTTTGTGAACGACTACACGCAGTACAATGAGAGGGTGGCAGTACACGCTACTGGCCCTGTGGTTACGTCAGCTAGCAGTTGGAACCCACCACCACATGGAACAGTGAAGGTTAATGTAGACGCCCATACTTTCAGCACTGGTGTGGGGGTGGGAGTGGTGATTAGAGACTACAGGGGAGTGATACTCGCAGCTGCGGTGAAGCGCACTGACGCAGCCTGGTCAGCTGAGGTGGCAGAAGCTTCGACGGCTCTATATGGGGCTGCTCTGGCAAGGAGGCTCGGTTACGACAAGGTGATCCTTGAATGTGATGCCATGAACGTAGTTCGAACGATTGACAAAGGTGAAGAAGGTGCGGCTCCAATTTTCCTATTTTATGAGGATATCAGGAAGGTCATATCACATTTCTCTTTCTTTAAATGTATCCATGTTAGGAGAGGAGGCAATACAGCCGCCCATTTAGTAGCAAGATGGGAAGTCGAATTTGGTTCGGAACGCATATGTATGGGCTGCTTCCCCCAAAGTTTAACAACTTTGGCAGAACTTGATTTAACTTAATATAATTGCCCGTTTTTTCCCTCAAAAAAAATTAGAGATGAGTTTGAGGCGAGGTGGGGCGGAACGGGGCCTACAAACCCGTAGCTTCCTACAGTTCTCATCCTCATCCCCTTACATCCACCATATGAGCATACCTACCCCTCCCAATCCCTGTCTCGAGGTACAAAATAAAATTTATCCCCTCTTCACCACCTCCTCTCTTGTGTATACTCACTCATTTCATAAGAGTTTTGAATTTTAAAACTCTATTATAGAGTCTTGATAATTCGTCTGTCTGATTAGACTAATTGAGTAAATAAACAAAACATTATAATATGTAAGTTAGTAATAGTTATATATATATATTCATAATCAATTAGATGAGCGATTCGACGTGATCAGGTCCAATCTAAAATCCATCTCGCCCCGTCACACGCGATGAATACATTTTTTAACCCCGTCACCCACCAAAATTTCCTCCATTCCCGCCCACTTAGGGCGGATGCATGGGTAGATCTCCCAAAAAACCCGCCCTACATACAATCTGACATCCCTATGTTCGATAAATAATTCACTTTTCCTTTCAACTAACCTTTAAATATGTTGACATAATTTTATTCCGAAGTATTAAAATTGATTGAATTAGATATAATAAAAGTGACATACGTAATTAGGATTTGATTAGTGTTATCAAATCTAATCAATTCAAACTCGCTCCATCACTAAGGTGGATACATATTACCTTATACCCGCCCACCAACAACGTAACAAATCTTTATTTGTTAAGTCAACATCATTCAGTCGTATACATTTACCTTTGTCTTCATCCCAATATAGAATACAAACTCACCCCATCATCAAGTGTGATGCATCATTCACAAATATAGATTTAATTTTGCACAAATTTTTTAAAACTAATATTGCAATCATTTCCATTAACATATAAGCAATATTTTGTTTTTGCAAACATATTAATAAGGAAACTTAATCATCTAGGTTATATGATTTTGGAAATATTTGATTACGATATATTAGTCAAATTTCAATCAACATGCCTTAAGACTTCAATAATATGAACGAATAAAATTTATCATCCGTCCTATAACAATATTACGATAATGAGAATGTGACAAAATTATTTTTGATACTTAAGATTAAGTATATAAGATAGGGCTCGGCATAAAAAATGCAAAATATAGGGTTAGGGGTCTCATTTTGTTAGTTAACATTGGGCCTATAAATATTTCAGACAACCTTGTTAAATATATTAAATCAAGAATTAATGTTTGTTATATATGCATATCCTTATTCATTATATGACACAAATTGTTAAAATTTGATAGTATCCATTATGTGACACAAATGCTTAAAAATTTGATAATATTTAGTTGTTAAATCTCCACGTTGAGACCCGCCACCACCGTTAGTTTTAGTTACGATTCGACGAATACATTTTTGTTAGTACTCCCTCTGTTCTCGAATACGATTTCTATTTGGAATCTTGACGCTATTCACAATTGAAGAATTTTCTAATTTCTATCCAATACGTACTTTAAAACATATTTATGTAAGAGTTTGTTTTATTCGTCTTACTGTATAGTTTCAAAATATCAAATTTTTATCATTTTTTTAACATACGTATTTAGAATATTTACGTTTAAATGTTGAGCTGAAACAGGTGAAAAAAAGTCAAAACATGACTAAGCCCCTGTTCTTTAGAGCTGAGCTGAACTGAAATGAAACTGAACATGGCCTGATTTAAGAACCGAGCGAGGAAGAGCAACTTCAGTGGGTAAAAGAGGAACATACTAGCCACAAAAAATAAAAGCATATAAGGAGGTAGCCAACCATCGAGATATCAATGAAATAAACAACTATTAAAATCTTATATCTACTTTAAGGAAAAAAGAAATATAAGCTCATATTATGTTAGGAAAACTAATCAGATTTCTTAACAGTTCTAAATACCGTGTAGCTATAGACTATAGTAATTTGATTGGTCTAAATCTTTGCAGCTATAATAATTTCTAAATTGGTATTATTGAACAATATATATATATATATATATATATATATATATATATATATATATATATATATATATATATATATATATATATATATATATATATATATATATATATATATATATATATATATATATATATATATATATATATATATATATATATATATATATATAGAGAGAGAGAGAGAGAGAGAGGAAGGCTCATGTGAGAACACAATCTTATGTGAGAATAAATCTTGGCCTTTTGATCTTTTATAATCTAACAACTCAGAATCGAGGGATTAGTAATGACCTTTTTGTAAATTCATTGAAGAATAACCCAACCATTTCCTTCCATTTTCACGCATAATTTTTTCTCTCTCTAACCTTTGTTTTCTCTCTCTTCTCTCTCTTCACTTTGCTGCCATTAGAGAGCTCATTCAAGGTCGATTTTCGCTTCAATTTCAGTTTAATTCGCTGCGATTTCAATCAAATTCTCGAATATAATCATAGAATTTCCAGATTTTGCTTGTTTAAAGGTATGATACCAATTTTTATTTTCATGATTATGTAATTATTCTTGTGATTTTTGGCCCAATTTTGTTGAACTGAATTTTATTTTGGAGCGATTTTTTGTATTTTGATTCAATTTCGTTCTTAAGTTGTGTTTATATTCAGATTCTATCATGTTTGTGAAAGTCTATTGTTTGAAATTCTGTTCGAATTTAAATGTTCGATGATCAAGTATGTTGTTCTTTGATTCGACTTCGTATATTGAACATTGTTGTGTTTTTTTTGTTTTTTAATTTCAGATTGATGATTATTCTATCTGTTCGAGTTATGGAATTAGAAGTTCATCATACTCCGGTATCATCATTCATTGAATCTGATCAGTTTTGTTATTAATACGTCCGAGGTTTAATGTTCTGAATAATTGGTCATTGTGTTCCGAATAATTGTTTTAAATGTACTGAATAATTGTTCTTCTTGTTCTGAATAATTGCTTTTGTTGTTCTGAATAATAGTGTCTGATGTTCTGAATAATTGTTTTTCATGTTCTGAACTTGTATTCATATGTTCTATATGTTAGTATTATACATGTTCTGAATTATTTTTTTCTTTCTTTTGTAGAATCCGTTGTAAATAATGAACAACTTGCAAGTTGTTCTAATTCAAATGTGTCTAGTTGTTAAGTTTGGTTACCATGATCCGAAAATTCGCGAAAAAAAGTGAAGTGAACTTGTAAGTTATAACTTGTTATAACGTAATTTGAATAATTAGATTTCTATTTTATTTCTTTCATGTTCTGAATAAATGTTCACCGTGTTGTTCTAAAGAATACACAACATGTTCTAAGAAACTAGATCTCTATTGTGTTTTATACAATATAATATGCATATTGTTCTAAATAATATGCATCATGTTCTAAAAAATGTACAGAATGTTCTAATTTGTATATTACTTATATTATTCGTTTTTAGTTGTCTTAACACTAAATCTCTTTTGTTATTTTCAGGACTTTGTCATCGAATCAGTTTCTTCAAACAATACTTGATTTCAGTGTCGTGCAACTAGAGTTGATGATTTATTTGTTACATTTTTTTTAAAAAATTATCTAACGTTACACTCTTTGTTACATCATTTTTTTATATCTTGTTTTTAGTATTACATTTTAGTTATCATTCTGGATGGACAATGTTACGGTTCGAATTGTTATATAAATGTTATATGTTTTATTCTAATCGTATATTGGTTTTGTTGACCATGTTCTACAATTAAACACCTTTTTTCTACATATTGTTGATAATGTTCTAAATTTTTGCATATTTTGTTCTACATAGAAAAATAGAATATATTTCTTTACCAATCATTTGAACATGGTTTAGCTAATATATTTGTGAAGTATTTGACTTATTTTTAATAGATTCATTAGCATATCACATCATAAGTATTCGTCAAATTAAACTTCAAACAAGGTTAAAACTTTAAGAAAAATAATCTATTACAAGTTGATCAAAACCAACCAATATCGAAATTGTCGGTTTACTAATTTTACGAATTCAACATAAAGTATTTACAAGAAATTCAACGTAACATTGATGTTACAAAGGCACTATGATCTCGTTAAATTTGAATCTTTATTTCCCATTTCCTTGACTTTGAAATCATGATGTTCATCATTTTCCTTGTGCGCTAATATCTTGCCACAATATCTCTTCATTTTCTCAAACTGCAATGAATTAGATTTTGAATATTAGAAACAATAAAATAGCATATGTTATGAATTTATAAAGTAGATGTTCCGAATTCACAAAGTAGATGTTCTGAATTCCCAAACTAAATGTTCTGAATTCTAAAACTAGATGTTTTGAGTTCCAAACTAAATGTTCTGCATTCCTAAGCTAAATGTTTTGCATTCTCGAACTTAATGTTCTGAATTTACACAAGTACACATGAAAGAGCGCACAAACACATGCAAGTAACATGTACAATACTCAAGAGTCTAGCTTTCTCCAGCAGTCTTGATTTTTTATCCACTTCTACACAGTCTTGTGGCCCTGAACGCACCTCAACTATAGTCTTGTGCTTCTTGACATCTCTAACAATACTTTTTGTCCTCTCTTTCATCTTTTCAACATGTTTCCTTGGTTTTCAATGTTTCTGGTCCACTTCCTTAATATCGTGCTCAACAATTGGTTCCACATTATGTTGCACATCAGCAGGCCTTGTCCCCCTTTGATGAGATCAATTTCTTTATCGAGGTGAGCTTCGGTTTCCTCGCAACATATGAAATAAATTTAGTTATGTTTTAAATATGTACATATTATATTAAAAAAAACATATGTTATATGTTCTAACCAATGTACTATATGTTCTAACTAGTGAAGCAATATGTTCTAACAAGAGAAGCTATATGTTCTAACAATTAAACTTAATATGTTCTAACAATTAAACTTATATGTTCTAACAAGTGAAGCAATATGTTATGTACTTTATTCCTAAATGTTCTAATTAGTTAAGCTACATGTTCTAATCAGTTCAGCTATATGTTCTAATCAGTTAAGCTACATGTTCTAATCAGTTAAGCTACATGTTCAAATTAGAAGGAGATATATCAATCAACACAGAAGGATACAAAGCAAGAAACAAAGTCACTCCTGGAATTGTATATAAATTATGGAAGGGCATACCATTGGGCACTAGTTGATATGGTATTCTAAGACCAACATAAATGCTTCCATGAACCAACACAAATATGTTTGCATATGTGCTCATATTATTATTTCCTATAACCATTTCAAGATATTCAGGTAAAACGCATGTTCTTGAGACAAATTATATATTTCAAAAGAATTTCAGTCCAAATCTGTTTCTATTTTCATCGAGGAACACTCTTTTTTTTTTTTGCATGCCCACTTCATATGACCCAAAGAATGTCAATCACTTTCCCATAAGGACAACATTTACCAATTGACTATATGCTTTCACGGGACTTAGAAGACTTGAAAAGAAGAAGAAAAAACACTTTAGCAACTTCAATACGAAATCAACATATTAAGAAATGAAGGTTCATAATCTTAGCAACTACAGAACCCATAGGTTTTAATTTTCCATTTGGATAGTGGAAAAAAGGAGGGTTAACAAAGAGATAAAATAGACAGCTTCCAACTTTCGAATACAACAAGTAAAAAAAATTAGAATTGTGATTGATAAGTGTGTTTAGAGTTTAGACAACAATGATTGCCCCTTTTTATAAAGCGAAAGAGGCTCAAATTCTTCTAGCCAACCAAACCAACATATAAGATAGGTTTTGAAATTGAAATTTGGTTAAGAAAATATGAAGATACATCACAAAAGTTTTCTTCTTCAGAAAAAAATTATTCCTTTGCTACAAAAGGTCCAGTCTATATTTAAGAATAACTTGATAAGTTGAATTAAGCGTCTCTAGACTACTATTTATTCATGTTCCTGTGTGTGACCAACTTTCAATCTTGTCCACAACTCTTATGACACAAGATCTGGTTATTCCTTAATTCCTTTTCAGTATTTTCTAGGAAAATTATCAAAATGCTAAAGTTAACAGAGAATGTGTATGATTAGTTGTACGTTTTTGGTTACTGAATGAAGTAAAATTCTTGACAAAACTTATAAAGTATATCCCTATGCATAAAAATTAGATACAAAAAGCTAGGAAGTAATTTTGAATCAGCTTTAGGAGGATAAATTGAAATTTGTTAGTTCTGTAGCAGAGTAATATCATTATATTCACCATAATCAGAAAGAGAAAAGTAAATCCAAGAAACTCGGTAGTATTAAGCACATGATTCCTGATTAAATTACAATGTTTTCATTATAAGTACATACATATACCAAGACGATGAAACTTCAACTTATATAAAAGCGCAAACATCAAATAACCAAATTTAAATTCAAGCCAATATTTGTTGATTTGATGTTACACAGTCACACATAAGGTTCAAATATGGAAAATATAGTGAGATCACTATAAGTAACTTCCATGTTCTAAACATTAAAGAATTTTGTTCTCAATACAATATCTTCCAATATCTTCCATTTCTCAATACTTCAACCATCACTATAAGTAACTTCCATGTTCTAAACATTAAAGAATTTTGTTCTAAACAACAAACCTTCATGTTCTAAATGTTGAACCTTCATGTTCTAACGAATTGAGATTATAAAATATTACCTAACATTTACAAGTACGTCTTTCAGAAGTGCTTGTTCGAAAATAGGACGACTACATGTGCATTGTGGCTCTGATGTTTGGGTGCGTTTAATGTCATATCCGGCATTTGAATTTTGTCTATTTAAACATTCAGAACATATAACTATAAGTTTTAGAACATCATGAATTAATTCATACAATAAGCAAATAAGAAAATAAAGAAAATTTTCACAAATTAATTCAAAAAATCATAAATTAATTAATAACCTAATAATTCATAAATTCACAAAAATTCAGAACAAACTAATTATGGATTCAGAAAATAATAACAAAAACATTCAGAAAATAAGCATAAAAATTTTCAGAAAAAATATATCAAAAAACAGAACATTCGGTCAATTGATTACTCAAATTAAGGTCTAAAAACAAGAAAAATAGTGCAAGATTTGTGTATTGTTGTTTACCTTATTCCTTCGTAGGTTTTTTTCGGCTTATTTTTTGTATTTTTCTACTTCCTTCATCTTCAATCTTATAGGAATTCAAAAAATTAGGTCAAAAGTGGCGAAAATTGTAGAAGAAGAGAAGAAATATAGAAGAATTCGACAAGAAACTACCTAAAATCAGCGAATAATCGAGTGAATTGAAGCTTCATCGACATTTTTTTAAGCTTCAGTGACTGTTTTTTTCGGAGAGAGAAAATGGTGAGAGGGAGATGAAGAAGGTTGAATTTTAGAGAGAGAGAGTGAACATCTAATAATAGCTTTAGAAAGAGAAATGTCTGTCTTTTATTACTTTGGTAGGTGGGAGGTTAATCTTAGCCCTTGAATTTCATCTAATCCTACGAATTAGATTCATTCTCATATATACTAGTATACTCACATAGGGACCTATTTTCACCGGATCCCTCCCCTATATATATATATATATATATATATATATATATATATATATATATATATATATATATATATATATATATATATATATATATATATATATATATATATGAATCGGATACCAAAAAAGCGAGTGAGTGTTAAAAGGTTTCTAAAACGTTTAATTAAACAGGTTCACGCGATAAATTTAATTAAATGAGTCATGTTACTGTTGAGATTTTCAATCCTGTTTATGTTTAACACACGGATATGAATACGGAACACGTCCCGATACGACAAGTTTGTGAACCATGTCATACAACTCGGGTACGTAGCTAAACCTTTTAGGTTTAGGAGATTCCTAGTGTGTGTATTAGTTTATTCAATAGTTTCCTATCTATTATTATGGTTTTACTTTTACTTATTGTATTTGTATAAGGAAAACATTAGACTTACTCCTTTTGCAAAATCCTTTTCCCCGTATCATATGATTCATCGAAAATGGAAAAGGTCGCAACATGCGACCCTTAAATCGTGTTACAATGATGACATGGCAGACTTATGTGTCATGAATTAAATTGGAAACTAAAATATTTAACTTATATAAACTATTACACATGTTTCAAAAATGGTAGAAAAATCTTAATATTCTAATTTGTTTCCTTCTTTATATCGACTACCTTATTTACATATTTTCATAGTGAAAACATTGCATTAATAGTAAAAATATTCTGATGACGCATAGCCTACATGGGGCCTATATGTACCAATTGAACTCCGACACGTAAATATTACATTGATAGTAAAAACATTATGATGATGCATAGCTGAAGAAGTTCTATATTTAGAACTACAAATTGAGAGAAAGGGAAGAGAATTTTATTAACTAAGAATCGAGAATGATTCTTGTTACTTAACAGAAGCAAAGCACTACTGTTTTTATACTAGTGTGCTAGTTTTACAAGCCTAAACAAACACACCTAAGAGAGTTAGTTATAACTAACTATTACATCATGTAACAACCTTAGCCATGTCATCAATCTGTGTGCTGCAGTGCCACATCACCAATCTGTGCATTGTGGTCTTCTAGTGTCAGCAAACAAGTCAGCAGTGCAGTGATCAGTTTAGTTCTTGTGTTGGACTGATCTTGCTCGAATGTGTTAGTCAGTTGTTGCTCAACTGTGTTGCTGTCTTGCTTCAGTTGTTGTTCAGCTTGATTGCTGTCTTGCTTCTGATCATGATCATGTATTCCATGATCATGTTCTCCAATAGCCCCCCTCAAGCTAGGTGGGGGGTAGCATACCTAGCTTGGACAATAAATCAGAGTGTTGAGGGTATGACAACACCTTTGTTAACACATCAACCAACTGACTAGAAGTAGGAACAAAAGTCAGATCAATCAACCCTTCCAGCACTTTGTCCCTTGTAAAATGACAGTCCAGTTCAATGTGTTTAGTTCTTTCATGATGAACTGGATTCTTTGCAATGTGTATGGCAGACTGGTTGTCACACTGAAGCTTAACTGGACTTAGATTAGATATACCCATCTCTTGCAGCAATCTTACCAACCAAGTAATTTCTGAAGCTGCAGCTGCCATAGCTCTATACTCAGCTTCAGAAGATGATCTGGAGATGGTGCTTTGCTTTTTAGATTTCCAAGAAATTGGACTTGTACCAAGTAGCATAAGATAACCAGTGACAGATCTTCTAGTATCTGGACATGCAGCCCAATCAGAATCACAGTAAGCTTGTAAAACTAATTTAGAAGAAGTCTGAATGCATATCCCTTGACCAATTGTATGAGCTACATACCTAAGCAGATGATTCAAAGCATAGGAATGAGATACCTTGGGAGACTGCATGAATTGACTCAAAGTCTGTACTGCAAAGGAGATATCAGGTCTGGTATGAGTGAGGAAATTGAGTTTGCCTACCAAGCACCTATACTGAGTAGGATTAGTATATGGTTCATCTGACAAAGCAGTGAGCTTGAGTTTGACAGGAAGTGGTGTTTTGGCTAGCTTGGACACATCCATATTGCAATCTGCCAATAATTCTCTAGTAAACTTTGACTGAGACAGAAAAACACCATTATCAACTCTGGAAATTTCAATCCCAAGAAAGTAGCTCAATTCACCTAGATCTTTGATGCTAAATTTCTTGTGTAAGTGTGATTTGAGAGCAATAATCTCTGAATGATGAGGACCAGTAACCAAAATATCATCAACATAGACTTCAACTAAAGTGTGTTCATGATTTTGTGTTTTGATGAATAAAGAATAATCATTCTTTGATTGAACAAAACCAAGATGAAGCAGTTCAGATGTGAGCTTTGCAAACCACTGTCTACTTGGTTGTTTTAAACCATAAAGAGACTTTTTCAACCTGCACACTTGTTTTTCTGGGTTAGAAATCCCATCAGGCACCCTGATATAGACTTCTTCTGTTAGATCACCATGCAGAAATGCATTATTAATGTCTAGTTGATGAACAATCCAACCTTTAGTGACTGCCAAAGCAATTAAGAACCTAACAGTAGCCATTTTGATAACTGGGGAAAAGGTTTCTGCATAGTCTATCCCATATTTTTGTGTAAACCCCTTAGCCACAAGTCTGGCTTTGTGCCTTTCAATAGAACCATCCTTCTTCATCTTTATCCTGTAAACCCATTTACACCCAATTGCCTTTTTGCCTTTTGGAAGCATACACATTTCCCATGTGTTGTTGGCAGTAAGAGCTTCAATTTCTTTGTTCATTGCTGTAACCCATTCTGCAGACTGAGAAGCTTCATTGAAAGTGACAGGTTCAGAAACTTTAACAGCTTGAGATGCCAAAACTTTATGAAAAGTTGGAAAATCATTGTAACTAACAATGTTGCACCAACTGAGTTCAGAAACTGTGCATACATAATCATCCAACCATGTTGGAGGTTTGTGTAACCTTGTAGACTGTCTAGATGGCACTAACAGCTCTGTGGATGCAGAATTAGATGCATTAGGTTCAGGTTCAGAATCTGTATTTGTATTAGGAGTAGGTTCAGGTGAGGTGGTATGTGTTTCAGGTTCATTAGTTGTTTGAGAAAGTTCAAAATCTGTGCTAGGTGAATTTTGTTCTGTAGTTGGAGTATTTGGTTCAGATGGTATATCAAACACATCAGGGAAATCAAAATCAGTTTGAAGGTCAAAGGGAGTGTGAATTGGGAGAAAAATAGGGCTTGTGGTTGTGTGTTTGGTGGCTGAAATGTGGAATGGTAAGTGTTTCTCATGAAAGTGTACATCTCTGGAAACTATAATTTGTTTGGTTTCCAAATTGAGCATCCTATAACCCTTTTGATCAGGAGGATAACCAACTAGAACACATGGAATGGACCTAGGATCAAACTTAGACCTATTGGCTTTGATGGTAGAAACATAGCCAAGACAACCATAAACCCTCAAGTGATCCAACTGAACTTGAGTGTTGTTTAACCTTTCATAAGGTATGTCAAAGTTGATGCTATCTAGTGGCATTCTATTGATGAGATGAGTAGCAGTGAGCAAACATTCTCCCCAAAATCTCATTGGAAGTCTAGATTGGAAGAACAAAGCTCTTGCTGTTTCTAATAGATGCCTATGCTTCCTTTCAACTACTCCATTTTGCTGTGGAGTATCTGTACAGCTTTTCTGATGTTTGATCCCAAATTTATGATACAAGGACAAAATTCTCCCCTCACAAAGTTCTTTAGCATTATCTGATCTAAAACACTTTACTTTCAAACCATATTGAGTATCAGCAAAGGTCAAGAAATTAGACAAAATATCAACAGAATCAGATTTATGCTTCATCAAAAAAGTCCATGTATTCCTTGAATAGTCATCTACAATTGTAAGGAAAAATGTACAATTGTCATGAGTCTTTACTCTAAATGGTCCCCAAACATCAATATGAAGAAGTTCAAAACACTGAGAAGTCTTAGTATGACTAACAGGAAATGGTTTCCTACTTTGTTTTGCTTTGGGACAAATCTGGCAAAAACTATCACAATTTCTGCCAACAGAAGGCAAGGATTTATTCACTAAATGAAGTTTATCAAAAGGTAAATGGCCTATCCTTAAGTGCCATAACTTGATGTCTTCACTGACTGTAACCAAGACTTCTGAAACTGAGTTGTTCTTAAGCCTCTTATTCTCCAAATCATCCTCAACAACAGCATACAACCCTGATTCTATCTTACCAAGAACCACTGAAGCTTTCTGAGAATGTTCCTGAATCATACACTTGTCATGAGTGAAAATGATATCACAAGACAGATCTCTACACAGCTTATGAGTTGAGATAAGGTTAAAATGACAACTAGGTACATGTAGAACATTCTTAAGCACAATGTTTTTCCCAATCATAACATTACCAACATGTTTAACCTCAACTTTCTTTCCATCAGCTACTGTTATAGACCTAACATCTCCTTGCAACTCAGAATATGTATGAAACAAATCCAAATTAGAAGAGATATGATCAGTTGCTCCACTATCAATGATCCACCTTGTATTAAAAGATGTGATTAGACAAGTACCTGCCACATTTGCTGAGTGAACAGACTGTTCTTGACCATTGATGAGTGTTAAAAATTGTTGGTATTGCTCTTCTGAAATGTGAGTAACATTCCCATCACTTGGAGTATCCTCAGTACCTTGCATTACTGCTGCAAATCTTTTTCCCCTGTGACCAGGTGGATACCCATGCAGCTTCCAGCATTTTTCAACAGAATGGCCAGCCATGTTACAGTGATTACAGAAATATGAATTGCCAGCTCTTTTGTTTGAGACTGCAATTCTGTTGTTACCAGGACCTTGCAACATCTTTGGCTGATAAACTCTGTTGTTATTGTTGTTGTAATGAGTGTTCCTTCTGTCATCAGATACTGCAAACACCATTGGCTTTACATCTTGATCTTCAGACATTCTTTGTTGTTTCTCATCTTGAATAAGCAACCTGTATGCAGTTGCAATACTAGGCAAAGGGTTCATCATTAGAATATTAGTTCTCACTTGAGAGTGCTTCTTATGCAGCTTCATTAACATCTGAATCAATCTTTCTTCTTCTTTTTCTTGCACAAACTTTTGACTGACATTACAAGTACAACCACTGCAGATACAAACTGGTGTAGCCTTAGCACTATTCAATTCATCCCAAATCATCTTAATCTTGGTAAAGAAATCATAATGCTGCTATCTCCTTGTGAAATTTCACTTAAACTTTGTTGCAGACCATAAACCTGTGGTCCAGATGTAACTGAAAAACGTTCCTCCAAATCTTTCCAAATATCTCTTGCAGTTGGAAGAAAAACAACACTCTTGGCAATTGTAGGACTTAGAGATCTTAATAAGTATGCCATGACCATGCTGTTGCATCCGTCCCAAGCTTGGTAATCAGCATGATTGAGGGCTGGTTTAGGCAAGGATTCATCAATGAATCGAACTTTGTTCTTGACTGCAAAAGCTAGTAATATGCTCCTCTTCCACTCTGCATAACCTTCTCCGTCAAATTTATCAGACACCACTGCTGCATAAGGATTTTCTGATGTATATATGAAGTACACACTGTTTGGATCTTGCATTGCTTCTATTGCCATGTTGATCTTAGGAAATCAAATAGAAAATTTCAACAAATTGCTGCTTTCAATTATCAAGATTATTTTTCTGGCTTTGAATAACAAACCAGTTGAGAATTTATCAAAGAATTGCTTTTCTGTTCTTTTAACAGTTTAAAGAAATGCGGAATTTTGGAATTTTGGCAGAATCTAAGCCTGCTCTGATACCATGAAGAAGTTCTATATTTAGAACTACAAATTGAGAGAAAGGGAAGAGAATTTTATTAACTAAGAATCGAGAATGATTCTTGTTACTTAACAGAAGCAAAGCACTACTGTTTTTATACTAGTGTGCTAGTTTTACAAGCCTAAACAAACACACCTAAGAGAGTTAGTTATAACTAACTATTACATCATGTAACAACCTTAGCCATGTCATCAATCTGTGTGCTGCAGTGCCACATCACCAATCTGTGCATTGTGGTCTTCTAGTGTCAGCAAACAAGTCAGCAGTGCAGTGATCAGTTTAGTTCTTGTGTTGGACTGATCTTGCTCGAATGTGTTAGTCAGTTGTTGCTCAACTGTGTTGCTGTCTTGCTTCAGTTGTTGTTCAGCTTGATTGTTGTCTTGCTTCTGATCATGATCATGTATTCCATGATCATGTTCTCCAATAATAGCCCACGTGACATCTATATGTACCAATTAAACTCCGACACGTAAGATTATAGTTGCCGTAACGTATGACCTTTATCATCCCCATGATTCATATCCTACTCAAAATTGGAATAGGAATTGGAATACGAATCGAACACCCAAATATTTTCTACTATATATATAAACCCAAAACCCTCCCTCTAATTATAAAAATCGTTGATAACACAAGTCAATACAATAGTTGAAAACTTTAATTAAATTACAAAATATGAGAACAAATACTAATAATAATGTTACACTCGACATTGTAATTCCATGTATCGATCCATCATCCTACTCTACCATCTCCATCATCCTCTAAGAAAGTTCTCGAAGTTCATTTAATGTTGGACAAATACCAAGACTTAGTTTATTACTATACAAACGGTAAACGGTTAGTGAGTACCCGAAATACACATTCGGATCCTCAGTTTTTCAACCCGTTTTGCCATGACTGCAACTACCATGTTTTTAAAGCGGTACAATGTTATAACATGTCTTCTAATGAAGCGTATCAGACGTTGAAGAAGCTAAGGAACAAGTTACGGGATGAAGCGATTGTCACGTGTTTATCACGTGATGATAGTAGTATGAAATTCGAGATTTATGAGTGTAAGGTTGTTTGTTTTAATCTTGATGAACAAGTTTGTGATGAAGAGGAGTTTAGGGCTTGGGTTAGTGATGGAAATCGAGTTTTGGAGCAGGATGTACCAATTATTCAAGGGTTGGAAAGGGTTGATAATAATGTTGGTGATGATGTTGTTGTTGATGATGATAATTGTGGTATTTGTCTACAAAATTTGAACACCCTAGACATCGAAGATCAAGATCTCGATGGTGGTGGTGGTGGAGGTGGAGGTGGTGGTGGTGGTGGTGGTGGTGTTGGTGGTGGAGGAGGAGGTGGTGGTGGTGGTAGTGGAGGTGGAGGTGGTGGTGGTTCTGCTTGTGGTTGTGATTGTGCTTGTGTTGATGCTATACCAAAGTCGGGTTTGGCAATGTTGCCTTGTAAGCATGTCTTTCACGAGCCTTGTGTAATTTGATGGCTACTTAAAAATCATATTTGTCCTTTGTGCCGCTATGAGTTGCCGCGCCCGTATCCGCTCTTGTCAGATTATGATAGTTTCAGTCGTCCTGGTTGATCAATATTGCTAGGATCCTACTACGTATGTCGTTATTTACCGTTATGGTTTCATATATAAACCCATGGTTTATCCAACTTATGATCAAGGTTGTCAAGTTATTTTATTCAAGGAATATCGTTCCATATTTTACATATTTTAACATATTTAAACTTAATTTTTACTCTGACATACAATATTTATTGTACAACTATTTTTAAAGCCAAATTTGCTAAAAATTATAACCCAAAATTTGCAAGAAACAACATTTTTTTTTAAAATTATCCGAAGAAAGACCTAACTTAAAACAAAAATTATGAGAAACAACCAAAACCTATTTTCATGCGGTGACTCAGAAAATGCGGCAATTGATTTACCCGTGCAGGGCCCATATTCTTCATTTTGCCTATTAACACCCAATTTCCTTCCATATTCCCATATATAAGCAAATTAAAACCTTAAAAAAAATGCAAATTAACCTTTGAACTTCTTTGTTGCACCATCAAAAAAGAATCAGTCATCAATGAACATCAAATGAATATTGTAAGTCATCAATGCTCTTCTTCACTTCTTCCTGTACATAAATTGATGATTTTTTTTTTCGCTTTTGCTATATTTTTCTGACTCTTCTCACTATTCTTTTGTGCTCTTCTATGTTATGCTATGTTGTACTTCAATGGCGCCAAATTTAAGGAAAGGGAAAGGCATCAAATCAGACCATGATCAACCTTCCCAGACCCTCATTCATTATTGGCCCCATCAACCTTCATCATGCCCTTGTTCTTCTTTAACCTGTCAAGCTCTTCGGCTAGCCTTGCTCCATACATGCCAATATGTTCCTCATAATGACTAGAACAGTTGAGAACCTATGCTTTTCTGCTACAAGCACATTAGTAACATCTCTTTGCTAATCAACTATACCTTCATCAACCCAATCAAGTTTTTTGCACCCCCTTTACCCAGTCTCAGAATTGTAGAATTTGCAACCTACACATTAAAACTTCCTCCCCGGGTTTTCATGAGTCCAAGTAGTCTTCTTAGCAACAGAAAACCACATTCACATTTCACTACCTTCGTATGAGCCATAGTTACTGCAACTGCACCAATTAACAAACGCCAATTTCAGCCAAATCGATTCGATCAATTAAAAAATCTGGGGGGGGGGGGTATCTCAACTTTCTTACACTACAATTATACAAAATTAATACACAAACTTACCAAAATCTAGATGGTAAATGATTGAATTGAGAAAACAACAACCTTTGGAGCTTGCAATTTCTTCGATTTTGTATGAGCAGGGACAAAAAAGAATCGTGTTTTGGGAAGAAGAACAGAGAGAAGAGAAATGTCAGTGATTTTTTTTTGTTGTTATTTTTGTAATAGGATTGGCTTTAATAGAAAAATTGGAGGGAAAATTGGTGTGGTTAGCCAAATTGAAGAGTCAATGGCCGGAATGTTTGAGTCAACGCCTGAAAATAGGTCTTTGTTGTGTCTCGTAATTTTTTTTAGTTTACAGTCTTTCTTAGCAATTTTTTTTGAAAGGTTGTTTCTCGTAAATTTTGGGTTATAAAAAGTCGTTTTTATGAAATTTGTCGTCTTTAAACAAGAATTTACGTTTACTTTTCCGTTTACTTATTGTATAAGGAAACATGAGATTTAGTCTACATTGTACACGATGTTTAGAAAACCCTTCTAAGTCCTAATAGATTATAAAGGCATGTTTGGTACAAACTTAGGAAAGAAAATGGAAAGGAAATGAATAAGATGGGGAAAGGGTAGTGTACCATATGATGATGGGTTATTCTTGCATGGAATTGATCTACAATAATATTATCGTAGGCCTGAAGCCAACAATTTACTCTAGTACCCATTTTACGTATATAGTGACCTTTATGGTTCACATAATGACTATAATAAATTAAACATCAATTTTTTTAGTAATCATTTTTTGAATCAAAGTAACTCTATGTTTTTAAGAGAGAGTCGTAACTTAAAATCACACTATTCAAACATAACATGTACTAACGACACCAATTTGATTTTTTTTTTTTCATAATAATTATAATAAACGCGTCAAAATAAATTAGAATCAAGTTGTTGACTTTTTTTAAGGCATGATCCACAATAAATTTAGTATGTACCGGCCAAGTCTATTTACGAAATTATTGATGATCCATATCATACTCAAATTGAAACCGGAATCAAAAGGTCTTGCGCACACAAGGTTTGCAATAAATTTCTTGTACACCAAGATAACTTTTACCCTTTTTTTTTTGTAACTTTAACCTAGCTTTGATAAACTTTTATATTAGTAAAAAAAAGTTGACAGATAAACATTTTAAAGGGTTATATGATTAATTTTATACATTATTAGTAATTTTTGAAGAAATAAGTTTTACTAAAATGAAAAATTTATCACTAAAAATTAGATAACTTTTACATATATAAGCTTAACTTTTAAGCATTTTGAGTTAACTTTTACTCCGGTGTATAATATTTACTAGAATTAAGCCCGTGCGATGCACGGGTTAATAGTAAAAGAGGGAATGAATAATTTGTTACTTTTATTATGGGGTAAAACCGTGCATATTAGCTAGCGTTATACTCCGTATAGAATATGGTAGTTGACTCCTAATAAATTTATCTCATATTATATTATCTATTTTGACTCCTACCAAAATTTGTTTCTTACTCATGCGGCAATTAATCTCTTTTGGAGTTTTACTCAGTAGTTGTTCACTTGTTCATTATCGATTATGTTTAATACATCGATATAATAAAATTGAAAGATTGCACATAGTAAACCTATATTTACTCAGTAGTTGTTCACTTGTTCATTATCGACTATGTCGCTTATACCAACATAATTGGTCGATATTTAATACAATTAAGACTTCCTCTGCAGAGGTATATATACTTACACCAATCATATAGGAACTCGAGACCTCTTTCTTCCTCCCAATTTTGAGTTTTTGCAGCCAGAGCCTCCACCATCCCTATATGGAATCAAACACAATCAAAATCATACGAAATTGCTTGTTAAACCAGCCAGCAATTGATCAGTCAATTAAAAGTTTAAAACAGATATTTGCAAACACTACACACAGTTAACAGTTGAAAACCTTAAACTTGGAACTTTTGAACATCTATAGAATCATATATCAACTACATCCCTAAATATCATGTTGATCAACCAGAAATTAAACTGGCTAACCTCATATCATATCTCAACTACTACGTACATCCCTAATTATTACGATGCCAACCAGTGTTTAAGATGGTTAATCTCATACCTGTTAGCCTTAGGGGTGTGCACGGTCCGGTCCGGACCGAAGATTGGACCGGAACCGGACCGAAATTGGACCGGACCGAACCGGAACAATAGATTCCGGTCCGGTCCTCGGTCCTTGAAAATACACGATTCTGGTTCTCCGGTCCGGTCCGGTCAAAACCCGGAATTTTCCGGTCCGGATCGGTGACCCGGAATATAATATTAAAAATACAAATTTTAGATAGAAGAGCCCAATTTATAGCCCACATACATTAATCTCCTCCCGAAAAAAAAAGACTTTGAGAATTTTTGTTTATCAGTGGCCTTTATCCCCTTTAAATTAAGCTTATCATGTGATGTATGCTAAACTTAAAGAGAAATATAGGTCGTAAAAAAATAAAATTGTAAAAACAAATTGATTGTAAGATTGTAAATCGCAAAAATAAAAAAAACCGGTCCAAGCCGGTCCAAAACCGGACCGGACCTGAATTTTCCGGTCCGGTTCCGGTCCGGACCGGATTCTTTCGGGTCCGGTCCTTGGTCCGCGAATTCTGAAAATTCCGGTCCACCGGTCCAACCGGTACCGGTCCGGTCCGATCCGGTTTGGACCTGTGCACACCCCTAGTTAGCCTATCCTGTTCATTTTATTTTTAGTACATTTATAAATATTGTTCTTAAAATATACTCCGTAGTCCGTACTACGTACATATTAGTGATATAGCAAAATAATTTCATAGTCCCACCATTATGATTGGGAACTCCTTTCAGCCCTCTAACCTTTATTATGGTTCATTGTTGTGAATCATGCATTGAAAACAATGCTATCAATAGAAGGAGAGTGCCGCCAGAGTAGGTATAAAAACTATAAACTAACAAAGTGGAATTTTTTTGTTCTTTTTTATTCATAGAGGAAGCATGGCTTCAAAAGAAAACAAACCTTATTTGTGACATATAAAATGTTCTATACCTGGTAGCTTAGTAACTCTGCACATTTGATCAAAATCCCCAACTGAAGCCTGCAAAAGCCGCGCACCAATTAGTTAATTTTATAAGTATAAACTAAAACTACCATGTCAATGTAAAACTACAATAGGGGAAGCAAGGCGGTAAACGTTAGGGGAAGGGGGTGGGATTTGGGGTTGTTAGGTAGATTCATGAGCGTAAATAAATCTTTAACCTATGAATTAGCTTACAATTATGTAAAAATGTTACAGTATTTTTTTTTTTCA
Organism: Spinacia oleracea; assembly: GCF_020520425.1. NCBI lineage: Eukaryota > Viridiplantae > Streptophyta > Magnoliopsida > Caryophyllales > Amaranthaceae > Spinacia > Spinacia oleracea. Next base: position 6,081,122 of record NC_079488.1, on the reverse strand, counting down.
CATATACTTTCAATTTTATCTTCAGCGCGTCTCCTGTGAGACCAGTCACACCATCAACTTCAACTTGATGGTGTGACGAGCGCGAAACCAATAGCGTACCTCCCCTAAAACTACAAAAAAAAGTAACAGATCTAAACTATAGAAGTAACATACCTAAATTAAAAAAGTACCTCCTCTAAAATTATTAGAAAAAAAAGTAACATGTCAAAACTAAAAATGTACCTCCCCTAAAACTATTCCGTATAAAAAAAAGTAACATGTCTAAACTATAGAAGTAACATACCTAAACTAAAAAAGTACCTCGTCTAAAATTATAAAAAAAGTAACATGTCTAAACTATAGAAGTAACATAGCTAAACTAAAAAAAATACCTCCTCTAAAATTATTAAAAAAAAAGTAACATGTCTAAACTATAGCAGTAACATACCTACACTAAGAAGGTATCTCCCCTAAAACTACTCCGTATAATAAAAGTAACATGTATAAACTATAGAAGTAACATACCTAAACTAAAAAAAGTACTTCCTCTTAAATTATATAAAAAAAAGTAACATGTCTAAACTATTGAAGTAACATACCTAAACTAAGAAGGTATCTCCTATAAAACTACTCCGTATAAAAAAAGTAACATGTATAAACTATAGAAGTAACATACCTAAACTAAAAAAAGTACCTCCTCTAAAATTATAAAAAAAAGTAACATGTCTCAACTATAGAAGTAACATACCTAAATTCGCAAGTGTGAACTGGTCTCACCATCAGTTGATGGTGAGGACAGTCTCATATAAGAATTTGGGTTTTATCTTAAATTTAATGTGGATATATTTTATCCGATATTTTTTTACAGAATTTTTCCACAAACTTTTCAGAAAGGCCGATCTACGATAATATATTGTGTGGCGGCTTAAAAGAGGAAGGTTATCCGCACCTATTCTGTTCTTTTAGTTACCCTTATTGATGTAATAAGTTCTCTTTATTGTAGTTATAAGTTACCTTATTTTCAAGGCATAGAAACATCTTATTAAAAATCATTAAATGACAATTTTGGGTTGGTTGGCTGGCTTTTATGGCTTAGTTTATTTGTTAGAAAAAAATACTTTTGACTTACTGTATTTGCAAAATAAACAATTATGAGTATTAATTAGACTTAATATGGATTTTGAGTTAGCCTTTTTATTATTTAGACTAATATGTATGAAGATCATTTTAGAAAATTGGCATGATCCCACTATTTTTAAAACAATCTTAAAGTTTGTTAGGAAGTCACATCTTTTCGATGGTTAGGGTCACATTTATCCTTGAGTAAGGTAACTTTAGTTCTCAAATAAGGTCACTTATATCTTTGGTCTGGTTCACTTTTATATTTGGATGTACAGTAAAATACCGTAGATCGGGGGCACACAAAAGTTTTGGAAATTTTCAACACTTATCTGAAATTATTTTTATTTTATCATTATTTTTTGTGACGTGGAAATCCTAGGTGGCTCTCATTACTCTCCAAAAAACTCCCCTTTATATATATATATATATATACACCCCTTATAAATAAGAATTTGTGATTAGTTTAATCAATAGTTTCCAATTTATTATGGTTTTACTTTTACTTATTGCATAAGGAAAGCATTATGAGATTTATTCTTTTTGCAAAATCCTTTTCCCCGTACTCAAACTGGAATAGGAATCGGACACTCAAATATTTTGGAAAATGTTTGGTTGACCCTAAGGGTTGGCAACACCTAAGATACATATAACATAAAATAATATATAAGCATGATTAATTGAAGAGAGAGAATGTTGTATGTAAAGTTTCAATGAATTTGTAGCCAATCAAAATTCAATATTAAAAGGGTTACCAACCCTTAGGGTCACTCTATCATTATCCAAATATTTTCTATATAAAACCCAAAACCCTGAATCTAATTAATCCCATTAAAATCATTAACAATAAATTAACTTAATATTTGACATTAATTAAATACTATACAATTATGAAAATAGATATTAATAATGTTCCACTCGACATTGTAATTCCTTGTGTCCATCATCTTACTCTACCATTTTCTTCTTCATCATCTAAGAAAGTTCTCGAAGTTCGATTAATACTTGACGTTTACCAAGACTTAGTTTATTATCATACAAACGGTAAACGGTTAGTGAGTAGACGAAATTCACAATCGGGTCATCTCATTTTCAACCCGTTTTGCCATGACTGCAACGACGACGTTTTTACCGCAGCGTGCTATAACAACAACAACAACATGACTGTTAAAGAGGTGAAGCAGAAGTTGGAACATCTAAAGAACAAGGTTCGAGATGAAGCGATTGTCACGTGTTTATCACGTGATGAAGATAGTGAGAAATTCAAGGTTTATGAGTATAAGGTTGTTTGTTTTGATCTTGATGAACGAGTTTGTGACGAGGAGGAGTTTAGGGCTTGGGTTAGTGATGGAAATCGAGGTTTTCAGGAGGTGGATGTACCAATTATTCAAGGGTTGGAAAGGGTTAATAATAATGTTGATGATGATGATGATGATTGTGGTATTTGTCTACAAAATTTGAAAACCCTAGACATCGAGGTGGATCAAGATCCGGATGGCCGTCATGATACTGTCACTATTGGTGGTGGTGGTGTTGTCGGTGGTGGTGTTGTCGGTGCTGGTGTTGGTGTTGGGGTTGGTGTTATTCCAAAGCCCCTTTTGGCGAGGTTGCCTTGTAAGCATGTTTTTCATGAGCCTTGTGTGATTCGATGGCTTCTTAAAAATCAAATTTGCCCTTTGTGTCGCTATGAGTTGCCACGCCCTCCCCCACTCATGTCATATTGATAGTTTCAATCGTCCTGGTTTTACACTCGATCGTATGGTTCGTGTAGCGGTACCGTTACGGTTGTGAGCTGAGGGTGTGTTAGAGTTATGGTAAATTTAGGGTTTTAGTATCTCTAGGAAATTAGAGTTGTGTTAGTTTATTTAATAAAGGGGAGTTTTTTTTGGAGAGCATTTAGAGTGTCCATGTAGGATTTCCATGTCATCATATATAATTAACTAATATTTTACGTTTATTAAAAAATAAATTAATTAATAATATTAGAGTTTTGACATGATTAAATTGGTAGATAATATGATAAAGATAGATTACAACAAAAATTTATCCTACTCCGATTCTACCTTTTTGTATATATATATCGTCTTATCACTTTTAACTCGCAAACCTATTAACTATTGTTTGGGCTCCCAATTGATTCTCAATTGGGCCACTAAGTCCAAAGCCCAATGGCTCTAAACAAACAGCATCAAACCTACCAATGGCTAGTCAGCCATCCATCAAGGCCCAAGGCCCAAAAGCAATAAATGACCTATGGGCATTTATTATGCAAACACTATAAATAGGCCGCCAAGGCTCACACCTCAAGGTACGTCCAATTTATCGCCTTAAGACTACTCTTCTAGAGAACTTCTCTCTAGAATCCGAGCATCGTTCTTACTTAGGCATCGGAGGGGCTTTCCTCGGAAACACCCCCGAGGCTAGTGACTTTGCTCTTGTGCAGGTGAATTCGGACTCTACTCATTCAAACAAGCAAGATCTTCAACACATACGAAAAGGCCTTCATTCGAAGCCCATTGTTTCCATCTTTACAACACCGGAACAATTTGGCGCCGTCTGTGGGGAAGAACACTTCAAAGCCTTTGAAAGACATCAATCACCTCTTTCCGCGAAAATGGTTAATGATGTTATTAACAACAATGATGACGATATGGTGCGGTCAGATTCAGAATCTGACCAAGAGGAGCACCCTCAATCGATGGCGAGGTCACAGCCAAGCAGAGCTACGACCGCCACAAACGCAGGACCTCCGATTCCAACTAGGGAAGAGCTCACTGCGGCCATGACCATCATGCAAAACTTCCTCTTCAATGAGAAGCAGCAAGGATTGGCAAAGGACCGCTGAGAAGAGAGGAGGACCAGGCGAAGGCTGAACGAACAGCCTAATGTAGAAGTGTCCAGACCCGAAAGAGAGCTCCTCCCCTTGACAGGAACACACCTGAAGTCGAGATGAATGGAAAGCACGTGGGACACCCAAAAAAGGGCACAACAACAGCCAGATTGGTTTGCAAGACCATCGCCTACTCCAACAGCTCTCCAAAGCGAATTGACTACTCGTAACACTCGGATCCGAAGCTCGGTGCTCAGCAGGTTGAGGCCCTCGGTCCACTCAAGGTTAAGACCTTCGATCCATACGAGACTCGGGGTAGGTGAGTCAAGCAGATCTGGCGAACGACCCGAGGTCAGTAGCCGAGAAAGAAGAAGAGACAGGAGGCATGATCGAACCCCTAGTCCCCATCGTACGCCCGAACGTTCTAATCACAGAACCTCGGCAAACGAAGGCATCAGGGCTAGACTCGGGAAAAGAATCATGACTCCCACGTCATCCCCTTTCTCGGACGAGCTGATCATGGAAGAAATACCGAAGGTAAGACTGCCAGCACACCTAACCTATAGCGGAATCACGGATCCGAGGGATCATGTCATCTCCTACGAGCAGCAAATGTTCTTGAGTCCCTACTCCGAAGCATGTTGGTGTAAATACTTCCCAACCACGCTAACCGGAGTGGCGGGAGAGTGGTTTAGATCGCTGCCGAAGGGATCGATCAAAAGCTGGAAAAAGCTGAAAAAGAGATTCTGCACACAGTTCGTGAGCAACAATCGCCCCGAGCGAACCACAGCAGAACTGACCTCAATCCAACAAGAAAGAGACGAAAGTCTAAGAGAATTCATGGCCAGATTCATGAAGGAATCAACAAACATACCAAACTTGCAGCCAGACGTGGCCATCTTCGCCTTGAAGCACGCGCTCCAGGAAGGGAAATTCCGTGACGAACTCTCAATGAAGAACCCCTCCAGAATAGCTGACGTGCTCCAAATGGCTGATGCGTTCATCAGAACCGAAGAGTTCAACAAGGCCGCTGCAAGATTGTAAGGATCGTCGGATCCGAGAGACACAAAGAATACCCAGAGCAAGCCCGAGGGCGGCTCAAGGAAAGGGAAGGAGAAAGTAGGAGCTAGAGAGATGAGCCCGAAGAAAGACGGGAGAAGGGGTGAACTTCAACCCAGATACACTAACTACACTCCACTGACTCTGCCCCGAAAAGAAATCTTTAGCCTCAACAGAAATGATGAAAAGTGGAAACTACCTGGGAAGCTCAAGTCCAACCCAGCTCGGAGAAACAAGAACAAATGGTGCGAGTTTCATGATGACTTCGGTCACCACACCGAAGAATGCAACTCGCTGAAAGACAACATTGAGGACCTCGTTCGCCGAGGCTACCTGAAACAGTACTTGTTAGACCGAAGGGAGGAAAAAGAAAAGGCCGCAAGTGGCAAACAACACGAGCAACCCCAGAAAAGGGTCTACGAAGCAACAGGGCACAAGAAGAATGACATCCTAGTGGTGTTCGGGGGACAGAAGTCTGGCCAAGCCAGCAAGAAACACCTAAGAGCCCTCTCCCATCGGGTCAACTTCAGCGCGGTGGGAGACAACCAGCCACACCCCCCGAACATGACCTTCACTGCTGATGATTGCTTCGGAGTCCAATACAAACATGACGATCCTCTAGTCATTTCCATGGACCTCAATAACCACAACGTACATCGAGTGTTAGTCGACGGAGGAAGTGCCGTCAATATCATCTTCAGAAACTGCTTCGAGCAGCTGATCCTCGAAGAACCAGAGGAAGCACTGACGAAAGTCAGTTATCCTCTGATCGGATTCAACGGATCCGCAGCTATCCCTCGAGGAAAGATCACCCTGCCAGTCACGGTGGGTGAAGGCCAAGCAGCAAAAACCCTTCGGGACGAATTTCTGGTGATGGACTGCGACTCCGTATACAACGTAATCATGGGAAGAACCATGATTCACAAGATGCAAGCAGTCCCCTCCACATACCATCAGCTGATGATATACGTCTCGGATGCAGGATTCGCCGAACGAATCAGAGGTGATCAAGAAGTGGCGAGAAGAACCTGCCACACTGCTGTCCGAAAGCCCAAACTAGGGGACGGCCCCGAGGAAGAAAAAGGAGTTACGGGAGAGGAAAGCGAGGCAAAAAGGATAAGAGCAAGCACGAGCAGCTTATCTCCCGCAGAAGTTGATGCCCGCCCCGAAACCCTATCTCCCGAACCAGATCAAGAAATGGAGGATATCTTCCTCGAAGAAGATTCAGACAAGAGCGTTCGAATAGGCAAGGGCCTAAGCTCGGGGCTCCGAATCGATTTGATCCGACTACTCAGTTATCACAAAGACATCTTTGCATGGTCAGCAGCAGATATGCCAGGGATAAATCCGAAGCTGATTTGTCACAAGCTGGACGTCAACGCTGAAGCTCGGCCAATCAAGCAAAAAAAGAGGAATTACTCCTCGGAGAAAAACAAAGCCATCGCCGAGGAGGTGAAAAAGTTGCAAGAGGCCGGATTCATCGAACCATGCATGTATCCGAAGTGGCTGGCCAACGTGGTGATGGTCAAAAAAGCGAACGGCTCCTGGCGAATGTGCGTGGATTTCACAGATCTGAACCGAGCCTGCCCCAAAGACTGCTATCCCCTGCCAAGGATAGATCAATTGGTTGACTCCACCAGCGGCCATGCACTACTCAGCTTCATGGATGCCTTTTCAGGCTACCACCAAGTGTTCATGCACCCCGACGACAGGGAAAAGACAGCATTCATCACAAGTGCAGGAGTGTTCAACTACAAAATGATGCCTTTCGGCTTGAAAAATGCCGGAGCCACCTACCAGAGGCTAGTTGATCATGTCTTCGCCGACCAGAAAGGGAGGAATGTGGAGGTCTATGTGGATGACTCCATCGTAAAAAGCATCAAGGAGGAAGACCATGTCAAAGACTTGGCAGAGACCTTCGGAAATCTGAGGAAATACAGCATGAAGCTGAACCCAAAAAAATGCGTCTTCGGGGTGAAGTCAGGGAAGTTCCTTGGATTCATGGTGAGCGAAAGAGGAATTGACGCGAACCCAGACAAAGTCCAAGCGGCATTGGATTTACCCGAGCCGAAGACCAAAAGAGATGTGCAGAGGCTAACCGGCAGGTTAGCCGCACTAACAAGGTTCATATCAAAAGCTTCGGACAAAGGAGCCCCCTTCTTCAAAGCACTGAAACCAAAGAACCTCCCCGGGGGAGAAGCAGAACCAGTCAAGAGAAAGGGGGTCCCGAGGAAGATGGATCCCGAACTGATATGGGAACAGGAGCAAAAAGAAGCTTTTCAGCAACTCAGAGCCCACCTAGCTCAACTGCCGACACTGGCCAGACCAAAGGAAGGGGAAACCCTGTACCTATATGTCGCAGTCAGCCCTGGAACCGTCAGCGCAGTGCTTCTTCGGGAAGAAGAGAAAAAGCAACAGCCAATCTACTTCACCAGCCGAACACTCACAGGGGCCGAAACTCGGTACCCGCTCATTGAGAAAGTCGCATATGCAGTAGTGGTAGCTGCGCGAAAACTGAGGCCATACTTCGACTCCCACCAAATCACAGTACTAACTGACCAACCGCTCGAGAAAGTACTCGACAAAATAGAGAGGTCAGGAAGATTGGCTGCCTGGGCCTTCGAACTATCAGAGTTCGGCATCAAATACCAGCCGAGGACAGCAATCAAAGCACAAGCGTTGGCAGACTTCTTGGCCAAGTGCTCATACCAGGAAATGCTGGATGATACGAAAAGCACTTGGGAGGTCTTCACTGACGGATCTTCCACAATAAACGGCTCAGGAGCAGGAGTTGTACTAATCCCCCCGACGGGGAAAAGCATAGAGTATGCATTGAAGTTCGGCTTCAAAGCAACTAACAACGAGGCCGAATATGAGGCCGCAATCGCAGGGATAGAGCTTTGCTTATCCCTGGAGGCCGAGCATGTTTGCCTCAAAACTGATTCCCAGCTTGTAGCCAACCAGATCCGAGGGGAGTATGAGGCCAAATGGCCCAGCATGACAGCTTACTTAGCAAAAATTAAATCCTTAACGTCAAAGTTAAGATCCTTTGAAGTCATTCTCATCCCCCGAGGACAAAACACGCAAGCAGACGCACTGTCGAAACTCGCAAGCTCAACACTCATCGACCTAAACAGGTCGGTCCACGTGGAAGTTCACCAAGAGAGAAGCATTGACTTGCTACCCACCACAGTATGCAGCTTACATACCGAACCCAGCTGGATGGACGCAGTAGTTGCATACAAAGAAAGGGGAGAGCTTCCCGAGGATAAGCTGCAGGCGAGAAAACTGAAAAGATTCAACAAGTGGTTCATCATCAGCGCCGAAGGAGAGCTCATGAGGAAATCATTCTCCGCTCCGCTGCTAAAATATGTGGGTCCAACAGACGCTGACTACATCCTAAGAGAAATCCACCTCGGGATATGCGGAAACCACATCGGAGGCAGGACATTGGCACATAAAGCCCTTCGGGCCGGATACTGGTGGCCCACTATGGTTTCCGAGGCAAAGCAGATGGCAAGGAAATGCGAGAAATGCCAAAAGTTCGCACCAGCCATCCATCAACCAGCTCAAACCCTACAATCAACACTGTATCCCTTACCATTCGCACAGTGGGGGTTAGACATCATTGGTCCCTTCCCCTCAGCTACGAACCAGAAGAAGTGGTTGATTGTAGGAGTAGACTATTTTAGCAAATGGATCGAAGCTGAAGCTGTCTCCTCCATCACTGAACCTCAGGTCCGCAAGTTCATATGGCAGAACATCATCACAAGGTTCGACATACCAAGACTGATGGTCTTCGACCACGGGAAACAGTTCGACAACACCCCGTTGCAAAAATGGTGCAAACAGTTCGGCATACACCTAGCTTACTCGGCAGTTTGCCACCCACAAAGCAACGGGCAAGCCGAAGCTGCTAACAAACTCATCCTCAATGCACTCAAGAAAAGAGTCGAGGATGACAAAAACAAATGGTTAGAAGAGCTACCCGGAACACTATGGTCCCTTCGGACCACTGAGAAAGAAGCTACCGGGCGAACACCGTTCCACCTTGTATATGGATCCGAAGCTGTCATCCCTGTGGAAATCGGAACAGAAAGCCTAAGGATCCAGGCATACAACAGGTATGATGGGCTCCAAGGAGAAAGCAACAACCAACTTCTGTCCGAAGCTCTCGATCTACTGGACGAAGCTCGGAACGATGCAAGGACACTCAACGCAGCATATTTGCAGAGGGTCAACAAGCATTACAACCGAAGAGTCAACGCCAGACCCCTAAAAGTCGGTGATCTAGTACTCAGAAACGCCGCCTCGGTTCAGAAAGGACGGATCCATGGCAAACTCTCAGCCACTTGGGAAGGACCATACATCATCCATTCCGAAAAAAGGCCAGGCACGTTTATGCTGAAGCAGTTAGATGGAACAATTTTGAAGAACCATTGGAATACCGATGTTCTCAAGAAATATTTTGTATGATCTATGTCTGTAAACCAAGTAAGTTGTTTAATGAGAAGAGGAAAGCCATCGGCACCATGTGTTTCATTAAACTTATCTCTATATTTATTGTCCCTTTATATATATATATGCAGCCTCGGATCTGATCAATCCGAGACTAAAAACAGGTTGACTTTGCCCATTCCTTGATAAAATGCAAGAAATGACCAAATCATACACTTCAGGGAATCGTCCAGAATCCTCGGATTCGCGATACCCAGATAAAACTTGTTCGCAACAAACAGTCGCTCGAATCAAGTTATAAAACTTCGGCTCAGATCCACGGATCGCCGAAGTCATAACTAAGAGGCAGACTAGCGATCTCTTGCCCAGGTTTCCGAACCACAAGAGATCGGAAGAACAATCCAGACCTCTTAGCAGATCGACGGATTTGAAGAGTCTGGAAATAAAAGAGTCTCTTACCAGATCTACGGATTTGAAGAACTCGCAAAACTAAAGAGTCTCTTAGCAGATCTACGGATTTGAAGAACTCGCAAAATAAAAGAGTCTCTTAGCAGATCTACGGATTTGAAGAACTCGCAAAACTAAAGAGTCTCTTAGCAGATCTACGGATTTGAAGAACTCGCAAAATTAAAGAGTCTCTTAGCAGATCTACGGATTGGAAGAACTCGCAAAGTTAAAGAGCCTCTTAGCAAATCAAAGAAGAAAGAGCTCGAAAAGTCTACGGATTCAAAGACTTAAAATTGCGAAAGTACAAAATTGAAAAGAAGCAGCCAAGTAACAAACATTCATTTTTCATTCAATATTTGGGGGAAGTACAAATACATTGAAAACCTCAAAAATTGAAATCAAAATGAAACAGTTAAAATCGGCAGCCATCAACAGACAATACCGGCCTACCGAAGTACTAAGAAAACAAAAAGAAATGAGTACAACGCAGCGCCGAGGCAAAAGGGGGAAAGGCAAGCACATATTCGGAAGTCCTCAACTGGAACCGACCGACTCTGAAGAAGACGACTGCCCGAATCCCTAACTCTTGGGAGTCTCAGGAGCAGCCCCCAGGGGAGCATCCTTCGAAGAACCCCCAGCAGTAGTGTCACCTTCGGAAGTCGCCTTCTAGGCCCGAGCCTCTGCAAGAGCAGCTTGGCGTTCAGCTTCAGCTTCGTCTCGATCGGCCTGGCACTCCACCAAGTGATCCTGGGCCCTCATCCAGAGCGTAACCTTCTCATTCCAAGGGAAATGAGGCATATGCTTCGCAAACATCCGCCGAGCACCCAGGATGCCATTCCAGTATTGCTCCCTACACTGATCAGCAGTGTAGAGGTCAACTCTCTCTTGCTCCAACTTCCGAATGGCCGCATCCTTCTCTCGGATCTTCAGCTGGAGAACGGGCACCTTGTCAGCTTGATTCTGAATAATCTCCCGATGCTTGACAAACTGCTGAAGCCTCGCCTCCGCTTCCTGGCTCTGCTTAGTGGCCGCCTCAAATTTAGACGTCATCTCCTTGAGAAGACTGTCTTTTTCTTCAAGTTCGCTCGCAAACTTGGCGGCCATTTCTTTCCTCTCCTTGTCGAAGGAAGCTATCTTTTCAGCATCCTCCTCAACTTGGAAAGTGAGCTTCCCAACTCCGGCCCCGATCTGCTCAGCCGACTCCCTAGCCTCACGACTGTACTGAAGGTACAGTTGCTTGACCTCCACCAGCTCGGCGAAGAGCTGCCCAGCCTTCTGGTCCAAGATAGGGATATCACGAGCATAAGCCTCCTGATATCTCCTCAGTTGTCTCTCCTCAACCGAGCTACACTCGGAAGCGAACGAGGACCAGAAAACAGCCTGGGGAAGAAGAAAAGATGAGGAAAAGTAAAAACAAAAACGGAACTCAAAAGAGAAAATCCAACACTTACCTCATTCAGATAGTATTGGGCCATCATAGCTGGGTTCCTCTCCTCAGCTCCAGGAACCCTCCACTGCGGGTTGGCCCGAAGAAGATTCTCCCGTGCAGCTTCGGGACCCACCAAAGATCCCACATGAGCCATGGGGTTCTCCCCCAAAACCGGAGCCCTAGCATAGCGACCCATCGCCTCCCTTACCTCCTCGGGGATCCGTTTCAGCGGAACATCCGAGCAAGGGTCAGCGTGGATCAGTCTATCCAAGGCCGAGGTCGAAGTAGAGCCCAAGGTCGAGTGGCGCCTCTTCCTCGTCAGACCCTATTCGGGCTGCTCCTCCTCAGCAGAAGGGACCTCCTTCTCAGCTTCGGGAACCTCAACGTGTGCTTCGGTGAGGTCCACCATCTCCTTATCTGGACTTTTCTCTCTTTCAAGAGAAACGTCAGCAGATTCCCTCTTCTGCTCGGCCACAGTAAGGACATCCGAACCAGGAACAAGGTCGGCTTCAATCGCCTCCATCACCTTGGTGATATCCTGAATCTCGATCCCTAAAGGAGCAGACGGCTTCAGAGGAGAGGGGATGGTATCTTCCTCAGCCAACGGTTGGTCCACGGGCGGCGGTTCCGCAACCACCACACTCTTTAACTTCTGCCCTGGCAAGGGCATGAAGTGAAGGAGATTCTTGGGAGGAGGCATGTCTTCCGAAACAGTTTCCTGCAAAACAAGCATTCAAAGGTCAGCTTCGGAGAAGGGAAAAACGGACAACAAAAAAAAGCATCCAAGTCAGAGCAAATACCTTCTCCGAGGACTGGGAAGCCTTCGCTTTCTTCGGATGCGCGGAAGGCCTCAAAAGAGTGCTACCCTTCCTTTTGCATTGATCCTAAAAAGGGGAGACCAAGGGTCAATAAATGTAAAAGAAGACAAAGGAAGAAATAAAGAAAAAAAAAGCGTGAAGTACCCGGTTCCTAGATAAAGAGATATCTATTCGAGCCGGAGACGAAACCGAAGGAACGGCACGCGGCACAGCGTCAGTCCCAGGACCCTAAAAAGATGGTCCAGGACAAAGACGTTAGCCGACGGCCAACCAGAAAGAAAGACAAACAAAAGACTTCGGGATATAGAAACACTCACCGGATCCAAGGTTGTCCTCAAATCAGGAAGCACGACCTTCACTGGAACAGCTTCGGGAGAGGAGGCAGAATCCCACGGATCAGCTCGAACTTCAGATATCCGAGCGACACCCGAAGGAGACAGCACGTAATCCTTCAAGCGAGGATTACGAGGATTCTCTTTCCCGAACTTGTAATCAGGAGCCGAGTCGTGAATAGTCTTCAGATCCAAAGAAATGCCCAAAACCACAGGATCAATGCAGCTAAAGCCGTACTCTGCAGAAACAAAGCACAAAACAAAGTCAATAAAACGAGACAAAAAGGAGGAGGACAAACTTACTAAAGCACGGTCCCAGCCGAAAGACACCTACCCCTGTCAAAAATCCTGCTGAGACCGGCAACAGCAAGAATGTCCTCCCGCAAGATATAGTTGAGGTTCGGGAGCCAGTTAGACGGCAGTTTGTAGTTGTCCTCCCGAGCCAAAAACCACTGGAGGAGATCCACGTAGTGGTGATGGTTCCGATCCGGAGCAGCCACGCTTCGCATATCAGGATCAGGAGTCACAAACCACTTCGGAGGGCGATAAAAATGTGGATGCTTCGGATCTGTCGGCACACGAACGAACAACCACTCCGTCTTCCAATTATGGTCAGAGCTGAGGTAAGGGTAGGCCGTAATGTAGTTCGGCTCCCCCTTTCTTCGGGACTTTTTGTTGATGATGGTCCACCAACCATACCCATCCCCCTTGGAAGCGTGATTGAAAGACAGATCGTGGAGATCCCGAAACACGGCGACAGAGCAGGGAAAGTTAACAAAATCGCACACCCATCTAAATCCGATGATGTGCCTCATAGATTTGGGGGTAAGTTGGGCCAAACTGATGTTATACGACACCAGGAGCTCGGAAATGAAGGGATCCAAGGGAAAGCGGAGACCGTTCTCCAAATGATGAGTATACACAGAGATGAACCCCCTCGGCGGATGAGTCACCCGAGGACGCTCCTGATCGGGAAGCTCGCACCAGTACCCCAAGGCGTGCTGGATTCCGTATAACTCTTCAGCCCTCCGATGGTAGTTCCCCAGCTTCGCCTCCACCAACCAGTCACCACTGACCGATTTCTCCAACGGACCATCGATCTTAGTGGTCTCATGCAGGATCGGGGCATACTTACCCTGCGGATCAGCTTCAGTCCAATGAACTGGAAACTCAGGGTAAGGACGGCGAACACCCGAAGAACCAGCTTTCTTACCAGAAGTTGCGCGTTCAGACGCGCTAGACCCGCCAACAACATCATCTTTGGAAGCGTCCCAACCAGTCGAGCGCCTCTCCACCGGCCTCTCCGAAGGCCGACCCCTCGAAGTTTTCGGTAACCTTCCCGAAGGCACGTTCTCCCTCTCACTAGAGGAGCCAACGACGAACTTGCTTTTGCCCCTATTCTTTGCCATGGTCGCGAATTCTCGATCTAGGGTTTAGATTGAGGGGTAGAAGGAAAAACGAAGAGGAAAGGAGAATTCAGAAACAAATTACCTTTTTCCGAAGCGGAATTCGCCGATAAAACGAACAACCCAAGTTCCCGAAGTCTAAAGCTGGCCGAATTTCGTAGATCTGAAGAAATTTGAAAACTGCGATCGCCGGAATTTAGAGAGAGAATAAGTTTGAAAGAAGGAGTAAAAAGTTCGAAAGGAGCAAAGCACCCAGTATTTATAGAAAAGAAAGGGGGCGCATCAACTTCCTCAACCCATGATCTCCACGACACAATACAAATCCCCACACTTGTCATCAATGCAAGTCGTCTCTTTTCAAAAAAGAGAGGGAACTTTTGGACTTCTGACAGCTGGAAACCCACCCATTTAATTCTAAATGGACCGGGTCTGGGGGGCATGTTGTTTGGGCTCCCAATTGATTCTCAATTGGGCCACTAAGTCCAAAGCCCAATGGCTCTAAACAAACAGCATCAAACCTACCAATGGCTAGTCAGCCATCCATCAAGGCCCAAGGCCCAAAAGCAATAAATGACCTATGGGCATTTATTATGCAAACACTATAAATAGGCCGCCAAGGCTCACACCTCAAGGTACGTCCAATTTATCGCCTTAAGACTACTCTTCTAGAGAACTTCTCTCTAGAATCCGAGCATCGTTCTTACTTAGGCATCGGAGGGGCTTTCCTCGGAAACACCCCCGAGGCTAGTGACTTTGCTCTTGTGCAGGTGAATTCGGACTCTACTCATTCAAACAAGCAAGATCTTCAACACATACGAAAAGGCCTTCATTCGAAGCCCATTATTTCCATCTTTACAACACCGGAACAACTATCTTCGTATTTTTTGAGGGTTTTGGAATGGAATTCCTTCCCGAGAGCCCCCATCCAAATCATTGTATTAACTTTGGTTGTGTATTTTTGTATTAACTTTTTATTGTTTAATCAATCAAAAGATGAATGAATAGAAGCTTTTCTTTGATTTATTGCCAAAGTTCAAATCTTTTTGGCTGATTTTGATATTTGGGTAGTTTGTAGAATGGTTTTTTGATGTGATTGTATTAAATTGTATTACCATTTGTATTATATTCGAGGCGAATTAATAGTTTATAAACGAGATTTCTTGCCAAATTGTCTGCTAACATGTAGCATTTTGTGTTTGCGTAAGTAGTATTGGGTTGTATTATTGCTTTCTACGAATTCTACCGTCTATATATCATAATTTTCAAGGTTTCTATTCTGGAATATTCATGGAGGAAATAACATTCATGCTAAAGGAATAAGTTGCGTTGCTGAGGTCTTGAAAGATAATGATGTTATTACAACAGTAAAGCTCCTCCTATTACCTTTTACTATTTTAGATGTTAACTTATGATATTATCTGGTCATATGTTGCAGATTGGACGAAAAGGTGCAGAGTACATATGATAAAAGTATAATACCACCATATCAACACTTGTCACTTGACTTGAGAGCAAACGGATTGATGGATGAAGTATTTTCTTACTTAAATTTATGCTCTGAGCTTCCTGGATATACTACAATAGCCATGCTTGATATCTCCTTTTTCACGTTGTAATATTTTCAATTACATTTTTCATTGCAGGGCGTAGTTTGTTTAGCACAGAGCTTGAAAGTGGTGAATGAGGCCCTAACTTCATTAGATTTGGGATTAAAAAATATTATTTTAGATTATTTTAGATTTTTAAAAATTAAAAATAGATAAATAAATACCGGATAAAAGATAATAAGAGATAGAGATAAATAAAACTCTAGAGAAAAATCAAATAGATATAAAAACCCAGTAAAAAATAATAAAAGATAAGATAAATAAAACTCAGAAAAAATAATAAGAAAAAAATAAAAATAGATAAATAAAGAACTGGCAAAAAATAATAAGAGATAAGTTTTGATTTTTTTTTAAAAGATAATAAGAGAAAAATAAAAATAGATAAATAAGGACCGGTAAAAGATAATAAGAGATAAATTTTGAAATTCTTTAATAGAAATAAGTCCGTTAAAACTGTCATACTCATTGATTATAAAAGAGTTGAAAAAACAAATCTCATAATAAAAAAAAGAATTAACCCGTGCATCGCACGAGCTTTAAATCTAGTATAATATTATTAGGATCTTATGTCGTTAATTATGCCCAATTTTTTGGCTGCATAGGTATGCACGCATCTCAGCGTGCATACGAGCCTAAACGCAGCGTTTTACTCCTATGCGTCGTCGTTTTGTCCTAAACTCATCTTCCTTCTTTGGTTTCCTTCTAAAGCTTCTGACAGCGTTGATTTCGTTTTTCCCCTTTGATTTCCTTTCCTTCTTGATCACGACATTAATTTTAGGACTTATTTTTGTTAATAATAAAAAATATTCTCTCTCCTCTTCGTTTTCGCCATTAACGCAGAGCTCCAATCTCATCCATGGCTCTCTCTGTTTCTACATTATGCGCTGCCATTGATTTTTCCAGCAAATCTTCCATTGATGATTGTAGACACCTACTTTTGTCCCCATTCCCGAAAGGGAAAGGTTCGATGATGAGAACATAAATCTCCACTTGACAACGCATCTCCTATAAAATAAACGAATCTCAATTCCCCTTTTCATTTCACCCGAAACCTGCTATTTATAGAAACCTGCTAAAAATAGTAATTGCCGTAAAAGGTAGCTTCAAAAAGTGGCAAGTCATAAAAGATAGAAACCTGTCAGAATTAGGTGTTGCACTCCAACATAAATCCTAAATGAGATAGAAAACTGCGAGAATCCTATTCCTAATATGATTCGGAAATAAGAGTTACGTATTAATTAAAATCCTAACGAGCCTAGAGTTCATAACGGGCCCAGACGCATTCCGTCATGAAATTGATACGCACTAAAAAACTCGATTAAGTCTCAAACATTACGGATTCTAGGAATCCGAATCTGACAAAGAAACGACCCAATCATCAATTTCAACGCCCAGCCCTAGGCGCTGAAATTGCATGGATCCTATTTCCAACGCCCAGAGCTGGGCGCCGAAATCTTTGACGCCCAGCCCTGGGCGCTCAAAATACCTGGGTACGTGTTTTTTCCTAATTCCTCGAGGATTAGAGTTCTACAATTCTATCTTTCCACGAACTCTTTTCTATAAATAGGGCCCTAAGTTCGACGTGAATAAACACACAACAATAACAACACACAATTAATATTATGAGTATTGACTCCAACCCTTAGCCTAAGCCTCACGCTGCGAAATTGTTCACGCGTTCTGTCGCATTCGATCCATAAATCGAACAGAACGTATCCTGTCCCATAATTGAGATTCGCTAAATAAAAAGGAGAAATAGCAAAGTCAAAGTGGTTAGTTTTCTGAGAACCGTGACGCACCTCTCAAGGGTGCGTCGTAATGTGCCCCTTCTCGATGATTTAATTGCTTTCCTCGCCCTTTTTATGAACTGTTAAACTAACTAAATCTGATTGTTCTATCACGCCTAACAAATATAATATTTTTGGGAAATTGGATTATCATGCTAGGTCCCTTAATGCTATCTAAATCAGATAATCGCAATCAACCTAGTATTATATGTTGCATATTATTAAAATCAACTCAGATTAGTTTAATAGTTAACGTATGTCCCTTCAATTATTTATGCCGAGCTAGTAAGGATATCCTGCCTCTGGAGTTATCGACGAGCGAAGTACTCCTCTCGGTAGTTACAGTCCCCCGAACCCTCAATCTCTACCTTGCGGGTGTATGTTGAGAGATCCCCACACCAGGGATCACAAGGGAACCTACGGCCTTCGTGGTCAAACATAATTGCACTCCCTTTATGTCACGATAACCGGGTTTTGTCAGTTTTTCTCATTGTCGTCAAAAACTGAATGGCGACTCCTATATTACTAGTCAATTGGGTGTAAACTCACAGGAAATCCAATTACACTTGATTGAATAAAAAGAATCGTCACACCCACGAGGGACGAGGTCACGCATTAGCCTCGTGCTTTTTCGACCCCCTCACAGTGGTGACGCCACTGGGGATAGTGAAGGAAATACTCGTGCTTGTAGGTAATCAAAATAGCCGAAGGGTGAAACGATCCTACCCCGCGTCTATTTCCCCATCAAGTTGGGACGACCTGAAAATCAGCATATTAATGTGAACGGGCAGAACCGCATAACGAATCTCGACTCCCTCGGGAGTTGGGAATAAGGATACCTTTTTTCGCCAATAGGGGGGTGCATACGCCGCGCATGTTGCCCACTCGGTACTTGTGCAGGTAGTACACCTATCCCGAACCTAATCGCTCGCTCATTAGGTCCCTCTCGCCTGCATGCCCCCTTGGCTTGCACTTGCGGGTTTGCCTCTTGGGCGAAATTCGTCTGTTGAAGACACTACCTCGACCGGGGCATGTGTTGGATCTACGATAGAAGCGGTACCAAGCCAGGCGCAAATAACTACCCATAGAAGCCTATCATAAACTACATGACATGTTATTATCGCCTCATGATGAATGTTAGTTATGTGTAGCGAAATATGTGATTATGTGTAACAAACTATCCTAGAAAACCAACGACCTTAAAAATTGCCCAAACATTCATAGACTAATTTGCCAAAGAGTTATACCAAAATACGCGTTCCGCAAACCCGAATGATCGCCACAAAAATAAGCGACGCTCGGGATGGCCTGTAACGAATCCCACAAACGCTGCACAACGCGTAAAGGACGTTATTAGGCAAGCACGCAAAATCAAGTCGCATAAACAAAAAATATACGCAAACAGAAATCGAGCACCAGTCAGGGACGCATTTTCAGCGCCCCTGTCTGGGCGCCAATATTTCTAACGCCCACTGCTGGGTGCTGAAGTTGCTGCCTGGCCTTCTGGTCAGGCACAGCAGCCTCGGTGCCCACGCATGAAGAAAATACGTAGCAAAAAAAACTTTTCGTGAAAAAAAAGTTGCTGCGAGGGCGTATGAAAAGCACTCGATTCTAAAAGCGACTTAAAAAAAAATAAATAACTCTTTGTGTCGTTGTTAGACCTCCTACGACGACGATGTTCGGCACCAAAACCGAGCATGCTAATTAAACCTTGAATGTCACATGGGCAAAGTATTCAAAAAATAATGTTCAAATGAAGTTTTCAAAGTAAAATAATGTTCGAATAAAAAAATAAATCCGAGTCTAGACTAGGCTATGCCAAAGTACAATCTAAATCCTAAGTCTTAGTTGTCTTATCCATAGAATCGGTCCTAATGCTTGGTGTCGTTCTGCAAGTTAAAAGGTTAAACCATATTGAGTCTCCTCTCCTAACATTTAAATCAATAAGCACCCATATGTAATTGTCATCCTTTGCTAAGAATCAACGTCCTTAATACTCTCTCTCACCAATAAAAAGAATATATTATAGTATTTGCAAAATGGAAACAGTTACATTCTGAAAATCATTCCCCCATAGTCGCACAACCCCGAAAGTGAACCTAAGGTGTCAATACCATTAGCACAAAATTAATGGCCTCAAGGCTCATGATCACATTGGGTCACGACTATCATAGTCCTCTTGAGCCACTCGCTCCTTGAAGTACCCCTAAGTACGGACTAAAAAGATTTTCCATGAATACAACATGACAAACCATGAAAATACCCAAATCGGCATGCCATAAGGCTACCATTGGGGTAAAGCAATACACGCTAAGAGAGAAGCCGCACTAATGATTCTAGTCTTGCAAAAATAAAAATCCGATCTCCCCAACTAACTACCTTGCCAACATTAAGCAAAATGGCGCATGACAAATGAACACCCAAGGGTTAAAATCTAAAGTGTCAACCAACGAAAGTTATGGTCCAATTAGCCTAAGTCTTAGAGTCGCTGGGTCAAGTATTATAGGCTTACGCCGCGTCATTATTTTGAGTCTAGGCCACCTCCTTATATTCATGCCCTGGTTATAATCAGAAAGATTAATGAAAGTTTGAGTCTAAATCACAACTTCCAATTAAATCCCAGAAACTGGAATCTGAAAAGAAACAAAAAATTATTTTCGATGTAATTCTTTCGTTAAATTTCAATAAGGTAAAAACAACATTTTGAATCTACGCTATTTGCACATTTTAAACGACTAAATACGCTTGCAAAGTAAGACAATTTAAAAGGTCCACCCTAGGCCTACTAAAATTATAGGTCCACCCTAGGCCCACTAAAATTAAAGGTCCACTATAGGCCTACCAAACGAGGCTCACTCAGTCTCGCCTCGTGACTCAAAGAACACAACCATCCACCCTTTTAGCCCAAATAAAAAATTTGAAGTATTTATGTTGGGGAGAAATCCCAAGCAAAAAGGAAAAAAATAAAAAGAGAATAGGGAGAGCGAAAAGAGCGAGCCATGAAATACTTAGCCCGTACCTCCCAAAGTGCAAAATTTACCCAAGTAGACGAAGGAAAAGAATTGAGTCAACCAATCCAAATCATGCCACAAAGACTACATAAAGTTCTACGATGTTTACCCTTTCCAATCCTTATGCTCTTAGACGCCTTCGCTCTGGGGTCCCTGTTCAGCTCATTTAACCCATCCATGTTCTCATTGCCATAACCCAAGAAACCATTACTTCAACTCTTGTTTCTGAACTTGTTATCAACTGCAAACCACGCACGACCATTGACACGTGCGTCATACCCATTATTTCCAAAGTCCAAACCTGTTCTTACACCACCATTAGCATAATGACCATATAACTTGTGTGGATACATCCTGTTGATATACCCTTGAGCCGTCCCCATACTACTCATTGGCCTTGGTTGATTTAAACTCGTGACACTAGCTTGAGGCTGCAAATTGTGAGTCCTAGCAGATATAATCCTCATGCTTGACCAATGCCTATACAAATTATCCTACCTCATTCAACCCATCTTTCAAACCGTCTTGAGTCACGAGTAAAAAAGGAAGACAAATGAAAAGTACAAAAAAAAAAAAATAATAATAAAAAAGCAAACTTTGCAAAGCGCCTTTAAAAGTTTGTCTAAAAAGAAAAAGAAGCATTTAGCGCACCAAAAAAAGATCCGCCCAGAAATTATTTTTAGCGCCCACAGCTGGGCGCCGAAATCTTTAGCGCCCCAGCCTGGGCGTTGAATCTCTCTGCTTGCCAAATTTTGTCCAGAATTGCTCGTCATTTTATCCGCACATACACGAAAAAATAACGAACACTTGGGGGGTACAACATGTATTCAGATATACTACCACCAAAGAAATACATGTACTCAATCAAAAAAATATAAAACAAATTTTTGGCTTACGGCAAGGCAGCAGATTAAAATAATAATAAACTTCACTTATTCTACCGTTTCAAATAATATGTTTCCACCTCAGAACATACTTATCAAATTCGGCATTCTAAGAAACCATTTTCTAGGCTATGAACTACGCAAGACCTGATTCCAAATTAAATCTATTTAAGGCGGATACGTAGGCAATCCATGATTCGGTCCAACCAATTTGCAAAGATGTTAAAGCCTATAGAATAACAAGAATAAAAAGTCCCTTATTGAAGTTTAATTACTTGCAATCCAAGTCGAAAGAAAAATTTAAGTCAAAGCAAGAATCCAAGTCATCAAAATGCCAAAATTAATGAGCACACATCGAAAAATAATAAGGGCACATACCCTTGCCAGAAAGAGAACTCACACTCCTAGGCACCTAGCCAAGACTCAAAAGATCGCTTTGCCTCAATTAAGTGGGGGCTAGCGCAAGCGTCCATGACCTCTAAAGTACTCGACTTAACCCTCCCTAAAAGCGAACTAACTCACTTAAAGACTTTCTTTCACCACTAGACATAGTCGTTCGCTTAAAGACCTTCTTTCACCACTAGACACAGTCATAATCGCCAACAAGTAGTAAAGGCAGTAAGCTTGCAATAAAGAGAATTGTTCTACGGCATTGCCCCATCGTTCCTTCGAACTCAGGGCACCCGTTCATGGTAATTCAAATGCTTGCGAATCCCCTTTGAAAAAAACAGACATTGTCAATAGGACTTGGCACTTAACCACGGCTCACCCTACTCAGACATATGACACGGGCATCTAAAATCGAAATCTGAAAACATTATTAATGGGAAGACATAAACAGCAACTGGGGGCTAAAAATTGAAATGAAAGAGATAGGGAAGGAACTAAGTATACCTCGACCTTTTATACAGACATACACCAAGTAAATCTAAGTCGATTTGAAAACGGTTTATATTCCCGCAATTTTGGAAAAGATGGCCCTAAAAGCCTAAAGTATATGCCAAACGGGCACAAGTATACCTTGACGCCTGCACCTTGGCTTCCAGTTAATCCTTAGACAAGCATTCCAAAAATCGTAACAGTATTTTGATTCACTCATGTAATCCTGTACGAATCCTTCTATAAGTCAACTTACTTAGGACACCTCGGATTGTACACAGTAGGACTCAGACTTCAAATAATTTTCAAAGACTTCTTTGAACATAATAAAGTGTCGTTGGTTTAGGCTAAGTATGCGTTTATCTCAATGTTGCAAGTGAGTCAAAAGATTTCTAAATATGATTATGGGTAAAGAAAGGCATCTAGCTTTTGGTCAAGGCACACTTCAACATGTGACTACCTTGACCATAGCAATGTCGCACAATACGACATTTACAAGAGAAGTAGCAAAATCACTACTCGAACATACCTCGCACTAAATGAGTCTGGTTCAAACTATTCATGATCTATGTCACCATGAATGCACAAAAACGTATGCAAGGCATTATAGCACCAAGCCAATCCCGTAGCTACAGTTGGAGGCTTGAGAAAAACACTCTAAAAATTCTCGACGCTCATGCTATACATATGTCATAGGGGCACAATCCTAAGCTTTAATCGTGTAAAAGAACCTTAGAATGGCTACAACCCCTCCCAAATTCTAAAGCACTACTTAGAATATATAAAGTCACCCCACTAACAAGGGTAACTGAAAATCGCGAGTCACCAAAACTCCGATCAAACTACTGCACATAACGCTCGCCCTACTAGCGCCTGTTACACAGCCTACCTCGTTCCAAAGCAAAAGCGAAAGAAAAAAAAAATCAAGGATAAGAACTGTAAAAATATACCCAGAAATCATTTTCAACGCTCAGAGCTGGGCGCCTATATCTTTAACGCCCCAGCCTGGGCGCTGAATCTTTCTGCTAGCCAAGTTTTGCCCAGATAAAAAAAAGAGGGGAAGAAACACCTATGAATCCTCACATCGAATGAAGTAATAAGCCGTGCAAACCCACGCAGAAGATGCTACACTTGTTCGAACACCTGAACGAGGCATGATGAAGTACTCCAATGCAAAAAATAATGATATCCCAACACCTGGAGAAATTTTCTAATACATGTTGTTAGGCCACACAAGCCTACGTCGCACCATAAGTTCAGCCATCCCACGGTGCAAGTCTAAAAAACGAGGGTAAGGCATATTGCACTAATGTAGGCACGACCAAGAGCACGTGTAAAAGAGGCAAAGACTACTTATCGCCCAAATTCAAAATGCAAGCCACAGGACTTCTACAATAAGGATTAAAGGTAGCAAAATATTACCTACCACGGAAGGGATAGCTCGCACCTACACGAGCGGAACCCCAAGGCATCTTTCTCGAAAGAACCTACCAAAAATCGTACGCCAAAAGGAAGCATCCCAACATCCATACTTGGGGGCTCCAAGCTACGAAACAACCATAGCAAAATAAAAAAAATCTCGGAGCAAATGTTCGAACAATCGAAAGGGCGATGTTTGAGCCCACTTCATGAATGAACCTGACCCCTATCAAGCTGCTAAGCAAACTATTCAAAATTAGTCATTGTTCAAAAAAATGATTCAAGCAAACTGATTAATGGACCGCACACGACGGCCATTCTATGAACGCTCGTTCGCACATACATATCATCATTCTAAGTATCAAACATTCACGAACGCGTTCAAAAGAAAAAAAATATATATACAAGAGCGATCAAAATCTTACGCCTCGAGGTATGTTCCTCGGGCCAAATAGACTCGCCCAACTATTGCAATAACTGTACGCCTTAAGAGCAACAGTTCCTTAAAATAATCGCCCCAAAGCGACAAGCACCGTAGTCCACCAATCGGCTACGGCTTCTCAAGAAAATCATCACGTTCTAAAAATAAAGAGAAAAACAAAAGAGAAGAGAATACATAGAACTTCCAAACGAATGAGCAATAGGCCAACTGTGTCATCAAAAGACCAGCCCAAACAACACTTTCAACGCCCCACCTGGGCGTGAATTATTTCGACGCCCAAGCCTGGGCGCCGAAAATGAACCCAGGCTCAAAAAAGGCCCTAATTTCTATTGGGCCCTGCCGCATCCATTTGACTCGAAAATTATCGATTTCCTTACTGAAAGTCGCACCTCACGACTTTGTCAAGAGTAGCACACCACTACAAAGATCGCTCGCATTTACGAGTACAATCCCAAACATGATCAAGGACGTCACAAATTGCGTATCCCCAAGGAACCCCTTTGACAAGAAATGACCGTCAAGCACGAATGCTTGGGGGCTCAAAAGAAAATATACATTTCAAAAGAGAGTATGCAAAGTTAAAACAATATTCCTAGACTACGCTGTACGAAGTCCCGTGTTTGGATGTCTCAAAAAAATAAAACCAGTTTACGACCTCAAGACAAAGGTCGTCGTTGATACTTATACATAGTCCCCTAATCAAGGACCCAGGTAGTGGCAAAATTGAGCCAAAAAGACTAGCTCAAAACCATGAAAAGGTGATGACCACGAGACTATGGTCCATCTAAACACATTGTCAATCCACATTCAGGTTGCAACTAAATTCGAGCATCCCTCGGAAGAATTCACTCCTATAAGAATGAATAAAAAGAAATTCTCAAAAGAAATCACAAATGAAATAGGGACTTGCCCACCTCAATCGGGCAAGATCGCGACACGCAAATCCCAAATCGAAAAGACGAATTCAGGTTCGCTCACCTCCAGCAAGCGGGGCGTCCACCCTTAGCGGACAGGGCTCGCCCATCTTCAGCGGGCGGGGTCTGCGTCACTAGCCGCCCAGGTCCTCAGTTTTCGAAAAATAAAGTCTTCAAATTCAAAATAGGCTCGCCATCTTCAGCCGGCGGGGTCTACATCACAAACCGCGTAGGTCCTTATTTTCAAAAAAAATAAACGAACTTCAAAACAGACTCGTCCACTTCTATCGGACGGGGTGTCCACCCTTAGCGGACAGGCTCGCCATCTTTAGCCGGCGGGGTCTACGTCATAAACCGCGTAGGTCCTTATTTTCAAAAAGCACAAACAAATTTCAAAATAGATTCGTCCACTTCTATCGGACGGGGTGTCCACCCTTAGCGGACAGGCTCGCCATCTTTAGCCGGCGGGGTCTACGTCACACGCGTAGGTCCTTATTTTCAAATTTCAAAAACAGATTCGTCCACTTCTATCGGACGGGGTGTCCACCCTTAGCGGACAGGCTCGCCATCTTTAGCCGGCGGGGTCTGCGTCACTAACCACGCAGGTCCTTAGTTGCTGCAGCGATAACTTTTTTCGGTTTTCCCTTTTTCCAAAAATTAAAAGGATTGGTTTTCCGTTTTTTCCAAAAAAGATGGATGTGCTGGATTTTCCTTCGTTTTACGTCCCATAAAAACAAGGGGGTTTTCTCGTTTAGCTAGCCCTGAAAATGAGAATCTTTAAAAACATTTTTACCTCGTGATTGGGCTTGGCCAGGCCCAATTACACTTTATAGCTTTGATTTCGAAAACATCTGTAGCTACTCCCAATGACAAAGTGAGGGAGTTTCTACGCACCTTTAGATCCTTCCAATGACAAAGTGAGGAAGTTTCTATACTATCAGTTGACAAATCCCAATGACACGTGAGGGATATGTCGACATTTCAAGTGATGACCCTTAAGTCAAATGTTATCACTCGGGGGCTCGTGAGACCCTCGCAAAACAGGTCACATACACCATGGTTTGTGTGACGCACTCCGTCTAGTACTTTGACCATCGTCTTACTCCAAGACTCAGTCAAAGTGGGGGCTAACTGTAGACACCTACTTTTGTCCCCATTCCCGAAAGGGAAAGGTTCGACGATGAGAACATAAATCTCCACTTGACAACGCATCTCCTATAAAATAAACGAATCTCAATTCCCCTTTTCGTTTCACCCGAAACCTGCTATTTATAGAAACCTGCTAAAAATAGTAACTGCCGTAAAAGGTAGCTTCTAAAAGTGGCAAGTCATAAAAGATAGAAACCTGTCAGAATTAGGTGTTGCACTCCAACATAAATCCTAAATGAGATAGAAAACTGCGAGAATCCTATTCCTAATATGATTCGGAAATAAGAGTTACGTATTAATTAAAATCCTAACGAGCCTAGAGTTCGTAACGGGCCCAGACGCATTCCGTCATGAAATTGATACGCACTAAAAGACTCGATTAAGTCTCAAACATTACGGATTCTAGGAATCCGAATCTGACAAAGAAACAGCCCAAACATCAATTTCAACGCCCAGCCCTGGGCGCTGAAATTGCATGGATCCTATTTTCAACGCCCAGAGCTGGGCGCCGAAATCTTTGACGCCCAGCCCTGGGCGCTGAAAATACCTGGGTACGTGTTTTTTCCTAATTCCTCGAGGATTAGAGTTCTACAATTCTATCTTTCCACGAACTCTTTTCTATAAATAGGGCCCTAAGTTCGACGTGAAACACACAACAATAACAACAAACAATTAATATTCTGAGTATTGACTCCAACCCTTAGCCTAAGCCTCACGCTGCGAAATTGTTCACGCGTTCTGTCGCAATCGATCCATAAATCGAACAGAACGTATCCTGTCCCATAATTGAGATTCGTTAAATTAAAAGGAGAAATAGCAAAGTCAAAGTGGTTAGTTTTCTGAGAACCGTGACGCACCTCTCAAGGGTGCGTCGTAATGTGCCCCTTCTCGATGATTTAATTGCTTTCCTCGCCCTTTTTATGAACTGTTAAATTAACTAAATCTGATTGTTCTATCACGCCTAACAAATATAATATTTTGGGGAAATTGGATTATCATGCTAGGTCCCTTAATGCTATCTAAATCAGATAATCGCGATCGACCTAGTATTATATGTTGCATATTATTAAAATCAACTCAGATTAGTTTAATAGTTAACGCATGTCCCTTCAATTATTTATGCTGAGCTAGTAAGGATATCTTGCCTCTAGAGTTATCGACGAGCGAAGTACTCCTCTCGGTAGTTACAGTCCCCCGAACCCTCAATCTCTACCTTGCGGGTGTATGTTGAGAGATCCCCACACCAGGGATCACAAGGGAACCTACGGCCGTCGTGGTCAAACATAATTGCACTCCCTTTATGTCACGATAACCGGGTTTTGTCAGTTTTTCTCATTGTCGTTAAAAACTGAATGTCGACTCCTATATTACTAGTCAATTGGGTGTAAACTCACAGGAAATCCAATTACACTTGATTGAATAAAAAGAATCGTCACACCCACGAGGGACGAGGTCACGCATTAGCCTCGTGCTTTTTCGACCGTTCTTGCTGAAATTAATGCCGACAATTCTTCAATTCTCTCTGCATTGATGAAGGAATTTGAGTTTTAATTTTTATTTATGAGTTTCAATTCTATTGATTTTGTTATTTGCGATTTTGATTCGATCATTTTTAAAAAAACGTTAGTTCGGTTCTGTTATTTGAGATTTTTATTCAATTATTATAAAAACAATTGTTAGTTTTGATTCTTTTTACGTTAATTTTTTATTTAGGTTTACATTGTGAACAATTGTTGATCGGATTTTGTTTTCATTTTTCAGTTTTATGTTTTATGATTTTGAACATATATTACTTATATGTTGAACATGTTTTTCGTTATTTAATACGTTCGTAGATATTATTGTATTAAATGTGAACATGTAGTTTTAGAAGTTGCACATGATTATGTTATTATTAAAAATATGTATTGTATTTCGTATTATGAACATGTGATTTTAATAACTGCACATCATACATTTTTTTTTTATTTGAACATCCCTCTTTTTGGCTGTTTTGTATTTCACTTTATGAACATGTGGTTTTAATATCTGAACATTGTTTATTTATAATTGAACATGTCTCTTTTACTTGTGTTTTAACAGTGTCCAAAGAAGTTGTTGTGGTTCAAGAAGCTCCTGAATCAGCATTAATGTTAAAAGAAGTTAGGAATGATGATGAAGGTTATGAAATGTATAATAACTATGCATTTGAGAAAGGTTTCAGTATCCGGAAGGGATTAATTAGGACTAGTCGTAGAACTGGTTTGTGGAGTATGCGTAGATTTGTTTGCTCCAATGCTGGTTTTAAAGATGTTAAGAAGGAATCATCTAGGAAGTATGAGAGGTATGAATTGCGTACAGGTTGTACTGCGTTTGTTCAGTTTTTTATTACCAAGGATGGTGTTTGGACTGTTGTCAGGCATAACATGACACACAATCATCCTATGATTCCAGTTGACAAGAGATATTTGCTTAGGTCTCAAAGAGAGATTACCGAGGAGCAGCTGAAGTATCTTAGTGAAATGAAAGCTAGTGGTTGTCGAGTGTCTGATCTGCTTCGTGCAATGAGAAAAGAAGTTGGTGGATCTCCTAATCTAGGATTTATTAGTGTTGATGCTTACAATGCTTTATTGACTGAAAAGGCAATGAAGCTTGATGGTAAAGATTGTAATCAGTTAATTAGGTATTTTGCTCAAAGACAAGCTTCTGAGAGTGATTTTTATTATGATTTTGAGTTAGATGAACATGGATTGCTAATTAGTTTCTTTTGGAGGGATGGGAGGATGAGAAGGGATTATGAATATTTTGGTGATTTATTGGTATTTGATACGACATATCGGACAAATCGGTATGATATGATTTGTGCGCCATTTGTTGGAATGAATCATCATTGCAACAATGTACTTTTTGGTTTGGGTTTTATGGTCAATGAGCGTATTCCTTCTTTAATTGCCGCTTTTTAATTATAGATGCTATTTTTGCTGAACTGGGAAATTCCTTCCTGTTGAACATGGTCATTATAAATTTGAACATCAAACATAATAAATTGAACATGGAAAACTGAAAATGAATATGAGACATAAGAAATTGATAAATTTGAACATCAAACATGAGAAATTGAACATACAGTTTTAACAATTTGAACATATGTTTTATATTTTGAACATGAACATACAATTTACAATTTTACTTTTTGAACATACAGTAGAAGTTGAACATTTAACCTAATAATTTGAACATTGAACTTATATAGTTGAACATGGAACCTAAGAAAATGAACATGGCCCTTGAATTGAATATGAGACTTGAGAAACACAATAACATTCAAGTTGAACATGAAACTAAAGAAACTGAACAGAAAACGGAAGTTGAACATAAAACCTAAAAAGTTGAACATGGAACTTAAGAAAATGAACATGGCATGGAGATTGAATATCAGACATGAGAAACACTCTAACTCCCAAGTTGAACATGAAATTAAAGAAACTGAACAGAAAACAGAAGTTGTAGCTTCTTGTTCCTTTCTCTTTTTTTTCCATTAGGATTGCTAATGGAATATCTTCTTCATCAATCCTGCAACAATCAATCATACAATCAGCCTTCTGAAGTCAATCACTACCATACATATTTGAACATTAAAATTCACTCACGGTTGAGAAGCTGAGTCAGATTCTGCCACTGGTTTCTTTGAATTCAATGGTTTCGGTTTTCTGGAAGAGGAAATATTTGAAATATCAGCATTCAAAAATTGAACATAAAGTTTTACATTTTGAACATGACCAATTAAGTAAGAAACAATACAATATTGAAGTAACATATATTGAACATCATCATAAGCATTTGAACATATTTCATAAACATTTGAACATATTCTATAAATATTTGAACATGATCAATTTGAACAGAATCACAACAATATTACATTAGCAATAACTCTGAACATGTTTTTATAGAAGCAATATAATGTTAAACATATTTCATAATTATTTGAACATCTGTTATATAAAATTGAACATGATCAATTTGAACAGAACACAACAATTTTTCATAATTTGAAATGATCAGTTATATAAAGAAGAACTGCAAATATCTCATCACCAGTTCAATTTTGAACATCTAGTTTTAAAATTTGAACATGATCAATTATGTACAAAAGATCTACAATATTGCTAACAATCAATATTGAATATCATTCATTAAAAGTTGAACATTAGTAATTTTCAAAAAGTTTCACATGCAAATTCAAATTCAGTGAAAGCGACACTTTCAGATCTACTCGTATCTTATTATGAACATGTAGAAATAAAATATGAACATGATTAAAATTACTTCTAAATTCATAAACAATTCGAAATTCAACAAAAAAACGATTTCAAATGTAAATTCACTTACAATGTAGCAGAAGTCTCACTCGATTCATCTTGATTTCTGCGAAAAATCTATTTATCAAATTATTTCTAGTTAATGCAAAAAATTATGTACATTATAAACAAAAATGCTTATATTATACTTAATTTCGTCTCCTTCCTCTTTTGAAAGTAACTTTTGATTTACTCAAGATTAATTCCTCGCGCACGTCCATATTTAGAGTTTCGAAATTTTCGAAATCCTTTGGAATTAGTACAATGTCACTGAATTGTGGTTTAATTAACTGCAATTGAAGGTTTTATAGCACAAAAATGGACGGTTAAGGTGAGAGTGGGCGGTTTGAGGAGAGAGAGAGTGGGCGGTTTTAGTGAGAGAAAATGGCGAGAGCTCAGAGGAGAGAGAAAATTTCAATAGCATTAAATGACGTCAGGTTGGTAATTTATACCTGTTGCTTGTAATTATATAAGAAGATCACGTGAGCTGCACATGCGATTCCAATTGCAGCGTTGATTTCCAATTGATGGAACGATGGCGTTTTGCTTCATATGCATATATAGATAGGTGCATACCTATCTATATATTAATAATTAGTTAATTATGTACTGTTATCTCCATTATATAAGTGAGCTCCTGAGGTTATTTTAGTAAATACACTTTTGGTGTCCCCTACAAAATAGACTAAAATACCCTAAACTACTTCACAATTTTAATTCAATAAAAAGCTATGTATTTAATACTTTTTGATCAAATATATTTAATATTTAAAACTGATTGGTATAATAATTCGGTAAAACAAAAAATATGTCACGCTTAATTATGGCACTCTAACGTCAAAAAGTCAGGCAATAAATTTGTACAAGAACATGCAATCTCTCATTTTCCCTTTTTACTTCAGCCAAAACAATAAATTCTCTCTATAAAAGTCAAAGAAAATAAAATACAAATCTTATTTCAAATTTATTACAATTGCCAAATTACACAATGTATATTTGACATTCAATTTACTGCATACCTAATGCTACGTGAAAATTTTCAATTCTAAGAAAACAAAGTAAATCACACAAACGAGTTCATCACAAAATCTCCACCACGGTTTCTCTTGAAGTCGCGTCGATACATGTAAGGATATTCTTCACCTAAATTCATACACCTATTAAAACAGAAAATGTGTTATTGGGGCTGTAATTGAACAATTGATGATTATATAATATATATCCGACAGAATTTGCATTGTTGCTAGGTAAAATATGAATATGCCGTACTCAAACAGTTGCATCGATCTTTATGTAGATTATATAATCAGTCATTGCAATCAATAACCACCATCGAATCACTTTCAAAAGATAAGCTATGTTTTACATCGTCCCAACTTACTAAAATTAACTATTCCTGAATTTTTAAGGTTGAGATGTCCAATTTCATGTATACACTTTCGATGTTCGATTTTTATGCAGGCTTTAAGTTCGGTTAAAGTTCTTCACCGCATACAATAACCACCGGCATAACTCAAAAGGTATGTTTTCTATTAATCTCTTAATTAAACAAAAAAGTAAAACGTAATATGCATGCTTTTTTATTTTTGACTTTAATTCTTGGTTATATGTTTTTTATATGTAATTTAATGATTTAAAAAAAGAATTCAATCCACTAATAAAAAGATTTTTTATTTTGAGGGAATATAAAAAAGAATATCAAAATAAAAGAAACAACAACAACAAATGGAGTATGCATTGTGCATGAAAAGACAAAGACTTGAAATTAGATTGCATTAACTAAAAAACAACATAATACTTCCGTTGTCATAGGATTACTTTGTGTATTCTCCTTTTTTGTTTAACAATGCAACAATAACTCTATTCTATAAGAGAATCCATGAGATCATTATCGTAAATGATCATTTGATGTCCTCTTGTGTAATAGACTGTATTATCCTTGGTAACTTCACAATTTAATTGAAATGCAAATCACAAAATTTCAAACACCATAGACCATAGGAAACAAGAAAACAAAAGGTAAAAAACGTCACAAAATAATCATCAAAAAAGGTCACAAAATCATATAAAAAAAACGTCAAAAGTCTATATTTAATGATAGATGCAAATCACCAACTCATAATATATGGAAATTAAGGCTGAAATAATATTAGTCAATCTCACAATAATTCCTCTGGTTTAAATCTCTCGATTAAAGTCAATATTGACATAAAAAAAATAATACTCTCGAAATTATTAAAACGACAATATCCATCAAGAAAACTTGCCTAATTACTTCAAGAAAAACCAAAATGGAATTTACTAAGTGGCTTGACTTATGACTAGCTACCTTAAATTAAATAGGTTACGAGTTATGGGCCTTATGACCCTTAGGCCTTTCCTCGTGGGAGTTATCAAATTGAGTGTGCGGGAATAAGGTATAATCATTTTATTTTTTAGAATTGATATTTTTTGAGCAAATTTTGGTTTATAAGGTGAAATATATACTCCGTATTAATAAGGTTATAATAATGTTTCCTTCAATAAAAAGGTTACTCCGCATGATAATTAGCTCATATTATATTTGAAATTAGAAGGGAAATAATTTACATTTATGCAACCTAATTGACGTAATCAAGTCAGGAAAAAATATTTTCAACCTTCGAAAACAAAGGTTTTTCTCGGGTGTTACCTCCACCAACAATTAAAGAATTCAATCAAGAACATTTTTATAATGTTAATATGTTCTGCAAATCGATTGGGAGCACATGTGGTTAGGAAAATACATTGCGAGCAATAAAAAAGCGAAACACACTATTTTATACTCATGTACTACGATTTAGATTTATCGTCATGTATATTTAATTAATAACATTAATTTGGTACTACGATTTAGATTTATCGTCATGTACTCATGTAAGGACATGCGTATTACATTGTTTCAGTATTTAGATTTTTTTAAATAGAGAAGATGTCTAAGTTTTCATTATGTGCCTGTTATATATATTTATGGTGATTAGTTACAATAACACAATTTTTAATTATTATATAATCTCGCACGCATAGCGTGCATATAAGACTAGTGGTTTCATATACAAACCCATGCTTTATCCAAAAAATCTAGTTTATGGTTTAGGTTTTGATTATTTTATAGTTTAGGCTTAAACTGTAATTCTATATGTATATCTTCCAAAAAGTACCTAGGATTGTTTTATATTTTAAGCATATGAACCATTTTTATATTGGCCTATCCCTTATTTTGGGTACTAAATATTAGAATTGTTGTGTACATGGTACCCAACAAGAGAGTCGTCCCGAAAATTGAGAACCGGAACCCGTTGCAACAGATTCTCAATCTTGTTACCCGATTTGAGAACCTGTTGCAACAGATTCTCAATTAATCTTGTTACCTGGAACCGAAACTTCAGGTTGCGGAACCACAAGTTCTTAATAGGTTCTGGTTCCGATTTAGAGTACATGATTTTTGCTGGGAGTGTGTGACCCTAATTTTTTGGTATATATATATATATTGTGAGGTCATTTTTAATATGTTGCAAAAAAAGTTCCCTCTAGGATTTCCTTGGGAGGGTTTTCGTTCCTAGCAACCTACTAGGGTTTCGTTCTTCAATCTCGAAGGTTTTCTTCTCGAAATCCGAGAAATTACAATCTCAATAACATAGTAATGGCATCCTCAAGCACAAAGATGAGAAGCCATAATAAGGAGGATATCACCACGGAGGAAGAGGAGGAGGTTGAATGGAAAATTGACGGGGAATAGGAGGAGGAGGCAAGGGAGGCACTAGGGGTAATAGGTAAATTATAGACAGACCGTAACATCAATGCTAATGCCCTAATCACAATGATGAAGCAGATCTGGAACCCCAAATTCGGCCTAGAGGCAAATTGCGTAGAGAAAAACACCTTCTTTTTCCAATTCCACCACTGGAAAGACAAGGAATTCGTGATGGAGGCACAACCATGGACGTTTGAGAAACATGTCTTGGCCCTATGTTGAAGGAAATAACTCCCTTGGTCCAAGTATGCATATAATATTAAGTCTAATAAATGCGGTTCAGTATTAATTAACAAGTTAATAATCCAGTGAGATCAAGTGAGCTGAATGCCTAGCTAGAGGCCGCTTCAGTTCAAGTGGAATTAATGATATTAATCCACAGCTTACTCTTGACTGAACCCGTAGGGTCACACAAATAGTACGTAAACGGATCAAGTATTTAATGGCATTAAATACTCCATCTATGGATATTCGGAATCGACGGATCTTGGTTTCAGTGGGAACTGAGATCGTCACAGGCAAGAAATGAATACTCCGGAAACGATGATATTGCCGGAAACGGAAATATGGATCGTATCGGAAATATAAATATTATCCAAGTCGTAGATGTTGCCGGAAACGGAAACATGGTACGTATCGGAAAATATTATCGGAAATGGAAATATTGCCGGAATCGGAAATATTGCCGGAAACGGAAATATTGTCAGAATCGGAAATATTATCGGAATCGGAAAATAATTCCGGAAACGGAAATATTAAATATTTGTTCGAAACGGAAATTGATTCCGGAATCGGAAATATTAAATATTGTTCGTATCGGAAATGAATTCCGGAATCGGGAATTTAATCGGAAGCGTATCGTACGAATTAGCATCGGACGAGGCCCGCTAGACGAAGGCCCAGCACGAAGCCAGGCCATCGCCCAGCGAGCCAACACGCACCATCGCATGCCAAGCCTCGACCAGGCCCAGCGCAAGGCCAGGCCCAGCCAAGGCCTGGGGCGCGCGCGCGAGAGCACAACAGTGGGCCGAGCGCTGTGCGCCTAGCGTGGGCCGCAAGGCTTGCGCGGGTGTACGGTGCTCGTGCAATGCTTGTGCGGGAATCCTGAAGCAATCAGGATTCGAAGTGTGATTAAATCCTAAAACTATTAGATAATGATTATTTAATTAGAGTCCTAGTAGGGTTATAATTAAATAAATTAGTATCCTAACAGGATTCCAAAACCCTTTCCATAACTCTATAAATAAGTGCCTAGGGTCACATATTTTCAGAGATTATTCAAGTATTCAAAGTGAGTTTTTGAGAGAAAATCCAGTCACATTTCTTGACCATAAGTGCCGAAAATCTTTAGTACCTTAAGGGCGATTCTAGTTGGTCAATCTTAAGGCGGATCCGGACGTGCTGTGGACTATCTACGGAGGGACGACACTTGGAGTCCTAAAGACTTGTTCTTGTTCGGTTCGGGCGCAGCTAGGGAAGGCACGCAACAAAGAGTATGCATCTAAACTATGCTATATGATTATGTGTAAATAATATGTATTCCTGGCTAAATGGTTTTTCCGCATGATTTATGAATTGTCATATGTATCATAACCTAACAGTTGTATCACGAGCCTCTTATTATTTTCATAATCTAAATTGCATAAACATGGTTAAATATTACAAATTTGCAAGAATTAAAAGGGGTGATTAATTTTCGTAATTGTTAATTAATTGCAAATTGCGTTTATTTAATTATACATACGCAGTTTTTCGGCAGTTTCTTCGTTACTCATCCAAATCGAGTGATTTTTGTGTCAATTCCGCATGTAAAAGGCATTCTAAAATTTTGACAAAACTACTAGTTTTCGGCCGAACCCAGAATTCTCAAATTCAAAGCCTAACTATGACTTTTAGGAGGTTTTAGTTTTTCGAATGCAAAATTTCGTAAATTTAAGATGTTAAATTAAATATTTGCGATTCTTGTTGATAAATCTTGAATTTTTGATTGACCTACTGTATATGTTTAACAAGTTTGAATGCCTAGCCTTGTTAATTATGCAATCTAATTTGTAATTATGATTAATTTGTTGAAAATTAGAATAATTTAGAATTAATTTGATTTTCATAATTAATTATAATTTAATTAGATACCTATGATTAAAAACCACCATAAAAATTGTAAATTTATGTTAAATTTTAAATTTTATGACATAGACTTGAATCCATGTTAATCGAAAATCAATTGAATAATAAATTTTCGATTTTTCGCCCTAAAATTATGAAATTAATATTAATTTATTAATTTGTCATTAATCTTAAATATAAATTTTTTAAATTTTATGCGATTCGTTCATATAACTTGCACGCACAAAGCAATGGACGCTACGTGTTACCCTTAAGGGGTGTTGTATAGTGCGGGTATGCGACGACGAGCAAGGGAGCTCGTCGCCCATGCGGCACGAATGCAATGAGCAAGGGCATGGTGCACGAGCACAAGGCAGCAACCCTGCCTTGTGTCGTGGGCTATGAGCAATGGACGAATGGGCATGGGTGAAGGCAAGGCACGGCAGTCGCGTGTGGGCAGCAAGCGAGCTGCGCCACAACGCGCACTGCCTCGCGCAAGCGCGCGCAGCGAGTGCAAGCTCGCGTGCCACGAGTGCTGCGCCCAGCGTCGATGCCGCGCGCAGCGAGCGCTGGCTCGCACCAAGCGAGCGCTAGCGAGCGCGCACAGCATGCGCTGGCGAGTGCACGAAGCGAGCGCTGGCTCGCTTGCATCGAGCGCTGGCGCGCGCGCAGCGAGCACATGCTCGCGTGCATCGAGCGCTGGCGCGCGCGCAGCGAGCACCAGCTCGCGCGATTGCTTGCGAAGGGTAGAAGCAGCAGCTATGCGACGCAGCGCATGGGCTGCGCGCACATGGCCAGCGATGGCTGTGTGCGTGTGGCCCATGGGCGTGCAATGCGTAGGGTGTTTGCGTTGCGATTAGATCGTTTTGAATGTTTAATTTGAAATTTTCAGTTTACGTAATTTTAATTAATTTTAAAATTAATAATTTAAATTATTTTCTTGGATTTTAATTTTGAATATTGTAATTATAATAAATTTTTATTTATTCTAATTATTTTACTAAAATTAAAATCATGAATTAATTTAAATACGACTGAAATTAAATTAAACTTTTGGATTCAATTATAAATTTATATGAGCTTTAAATTTTAATTAAATTTGTATGTTTCCGGTTAGACTAGAAATACATTTTTATGTTTAAAAATTAGTAAAGCATATGAATTTATTGGTTTGAGTGGGAGCCCTTTTTAGTCATAAACTCTTGATTAGGTCTACAAATCCTTAAGGTTAAAACAACTTGATTAGAATTAATAAGGACTGAATAATTGGTAGATTATTGGTGCCCTTGATTAATTGCTGCAAATGTTTACGTGATGCATAATGTGTTTTACTAACCAGCTATGTGGGCCATTCATGATAATGAATAGGTGAATGGTATATATTGTATATGTACTGTTTTGCAGGTTATGAAGTGACTAGTATGGCCCAAATAGGATAGAAAATACGGTATGCGTACCATTAATTTGAATGTAATTGGTCTAAAATACCAAAGTTGTTTTTCAATTCAAATATGGTCTGCGTACCATCAAATAGTTGTAATTAGTTTTTGTTAGGTTATGATACATATGACAATTCATAAATCATGCGGAAAAAGCATTTAGCCAGGAATACATATTATTTACACATAATCATATAGCATAGTTTAGATGCATACTCTTTGTTGCGTGCCTTCCCTAGCTGCGCCCGAACCGAACAAGAACAAGTCTTTAGGACTCCAAGTGTCGTCCCTCCGTAGATAGTCCACAGCATGTCCGGATCCGCCTTAAGATTGACCAACTAGAATCGCCCTTAAGGTACTAAAGATTTTCGGCACTTATGGTCAAGAAATGTGACTGAATTTTCTCTCAAAAACTCACTTTGAATACTTGAATAATCTCTGAAAATATGTGACCCTAGGCACTTATTTATAGAGTTATGGAAAGGGTTTTGGAATCCTATTAGGATACTAATTTATTTAATTATAACCCTACTAGGACTCTAATTAAATAATCATTATCTAATAGTTTTAGGATTTAATCACACTTCGAATCCTGATTGCTTCAGGATTCCCGCACAAGCATTGCACGAGCACCGTACACCCGCGCAAGCCTTGCGGCCCACGCTAGGCGCACAGCGCTCGGCCCACTGCTGTGCTCCGCGCGCGCGCCCAAGGCCTTGGCTAGGCCTGGCCTTGCGCTGGGCCTGGTCGAGGCTTGGCGTGCGCTGGTGTGCGTTGGCTCGTTGGGCGACGGCCTGGCTTCGTGCTGGGCCTTCGTCTAGCGGGCCTCGTCCGATGCTAATTTGTACGATACGTTTCCGATTAAATTCCCGATTCCGGAATTCATTTCCGATACGAACAATATTTAATATTTCCGTTTCCGGAATTATTTTCCGATTCCGATAATATTTCCGATTCTGACAATATTTCCGTTTCCGGCAATATTTCCGATTCTGGCAATATTTCCATTTCCGATAATATTTTCCGATACGTACCATGTTTCCGTTTCCGGCAACATCTACGACTTGGATAATATTTATATTTCCGATACGATCCATATTTCCGTTTCCGGCAATATCATCGTTTCCGGAGTATTCATTTCTTGCCTGTGACGATCTCAGCTCCCACTGAAACCAAGATCCGTCGATTCCGAATATCCATAGATGGAGTATTTAATGCCATTAAATACTTGATCCATTTACGTACTTTTTTTGTGACCCTACGGGTTCAGTCAAGAGTAAGCTGTGGATTAATATCATTAATTCCACTTGAACTGAAGCGGCCTCTAGCTAGGCATTCAGCTCACTTGATCTCACTGAATTATTAACTTGTTAATTAATACTGAACCGCATTTATTAGACTTAACATAGAATGCATACTTGGACCAAGGGCATTATTTCCTTCAGTCTCCCACTTGTCCTTAGGGACAAGTGTGCATTTCCTAATTCCTTTGTCGCTCGATGCTTGCTCTTGAACATAAGGTTAGAGTTGTCATCCTTATTATGTCCAGAGGTGTTCCTCGGTTTCAGAGTTCAACTGATCAAATAAACAGATAATCATAGCCTATGATTCATCCGAGCACGGCCATGCATTTCACAGTTTCTAGCTCTCTGAGTGGCCTTGTACAACTTTTAAGCATCTCATCCCGATTTATGGGAGGACAATCCCAATCTTGCGATCTTGAGATTAGACTTCGTTTGATAGGTGATTACCTGAGCGTTGCCTTTATAGCCTCCTTTTACGGTGCGACGGTTGGTCAACGTCAAAGCAACCAGTTCTCAAACAAGTAATCTCAAATCACTCATGTATTGAGGATTTAGTGTCTAATAATTTTAATGAAATTTACTTATGACAGATTTTTATCTCTTACAGTAAAGTTTCATAGGTCTTGTCCGATACTAGTCTTCCCAAAGTAAGTATCTATGCAAATGATTATGACATTGCCATGTCCACACAGTTCAAGAAACAGAACTACTAGTCATCTTGCATTCTAATCGTCTAACGTTTTCTATGCGTCCAATTTTATAGAAAACTCCGACTAGG
Organism: Spinacia oleracea; assembly: GCF_020520425.1. Classification (NCBI taxonomy): domain Eukaryota; kingdom Viridiplantae; phylum Streptophyta; class Magnoliopsida; order Caryophyllales; family Amaranthaceae; genus Spinacia; species Spinacia oleracea. The sequence continues at coordinate 6,041,414 of NC_079488.1, read as the reverse complement.
GACCATTTTCAACCTTTGACATTCAAGTTCACTTGATAGACATTTCTTATTCACAGGACTGGTCCTGACAGTCTATCTTGAATATATCGTCAAATTGAAGGGACTCATCATTTAATACTAAACCAAGATTAAATGGAATATGAAAATACATTTCATATATGATAAATGTTCAACCTCATTGTTTTACAACCATGGGCCTCAAACCCATCTTTAAAACAGTTCATGGAATTCAAAGCTATGCTTGATTTCCAGTGCTACAACGTGAGTGTTGCTTCTCACTTGTTGCATAGGTTTAGTTATCACGCTTTGCCAATCTTAACATCCTTTTCATCGAATGTTCTTCGAGATATGATGATAAGAACTTTTGAGTATGTTTATTTTGTGATCTAGTCTTTCTTGCTACATTAGTGGTTCTACGCATTTTGCAATGAAGAACCATTAAGTCAACAGACATGTGATCTTCCCAAGTTCAATGAAGAACTCATATAAACAACTCTATTTTATTGCTTCTTAGGCAATAATTACTTTTACTTCAACTGTATAGGTTGCTAGTGATGCTTTGTTTGGATCTACTTATCCAAGCAGTTCACAGATATGTGGAAGACTCTCCAACTATATCTTAGAACATAGAAATTATTATTTTAATTTCCCACGCAACAACTCATGGTCTTCAATCCATGTTGCCATTTCGAAACACGATGCTCTTTAGCTCGTCCTTGTCAATGGTTAACTCCAAAGGGTCTTGCTTGATCCTTTTCCAGTGTTTATGCGTGTAGCATCAATATTTAGCATATATTTATTTCCTTGAATCAAGAACTATTCCTATGTACCTTTTCAAGTACCATAAGTGTTCTTGATCTCAATCTAGTTGATCTTCACTTAGATCAATAGAGATTGGTATATGTTCGTCATGCCTAAAGTCATACGATACGTTTTTGGCGATCCTCATATTATATTATATACATGATAAATTCTTTTGCAGAATAATTCCCAATTGAATTCTATTCATGTAACTTTAGCTCATTCAGTTACAGTAGATACTGAATCCAACTAAATTCTTTGACATATAATATAGGTGAAGAATCTCATTAGATTCTTTGATGTTTAACTTAGTAAATTCTTATACATAGTTCAAACATTCATTACTTAGATTTATTCATATGGTTCGAATATCTCCAATGGAGTCTTTCGTGTTTGATTTAGTAAATGCCATTACTAAACAGATCTTAATACCCAGACCATAATTTTGAATATTGTAATTATAATAAATTTTTATTTATTCTAATTATTTTACTAAAATTAAAATCATGAATTAATTTAAATACGACTGAAATTAAATTAAACTTTTGGATTCAATTATAAATTTATATGAGCTTTAAATTTTAATTAAATTTGTATGTTTCCGGTTAGACTAGAAATACATTTTTATGTTTAAAAATTAGTAAAGCATATGAATTTATTGGTTTGAGTGGGAGCCCTTTTTAGTCATAAACTCTTGATTAGGTCTACAAATCCTTAAGGTTAAAACAACTTGATTAGAATTAATAAGGACTGAATAATTGGTAGATTATTGGTGCCCTTGATTAATTGCTGCAAATGTTTACGTGATGCATAATGTGTTTTACTAACCAGCTATGTGGGCCATTCATGATAATGAATAGGTGAATGGTATATATTGTATATGTACTGTTTTGCAGGTTATGAAGTGACTAGTATGGCCCAAATAGGATAGAAAATACGGTATGCGTACCATTAATTTGAATGTAATTGGTCTAAAATACCAAAGTTGTTTTTCAATTCAAATATGGTCTGCGTACCATCAAATAGTTGTAATTAGTTTTTGTTAGGTTATGATACATATGACAATTCATAAATCATGCGGAAAAACCATTTAGCCAGGAATACATATTATTTACACATAATCATATAGCATAGTTTAGATGCATACTCTTTGTTGCGTGCCTTCCCTAGCTGCGCCCGAACCGAACAAGAACAAGTCTTTAGGACTCCAAGTGTCGTCCCTCCGTAGATAGTCCACAGCACGTCCGGATCCGCCTTAAGATTGACCAACTAGAATCGCCCTTAAGGTACTAAAGATTTTCGGCACTTATGGTCAAGAAATGTGACTGGATTTTCTCTCAAAAACTCACTTTGAATACTTGAATAATCTCTGAAAATATGTGACCCTAGGCACTTATTTATAGAGTTATGGAAAGGGTTTTGGAATCCTGTTAGGATACTAATTTATTTAATTATAACCCTACTAGGACTCTAATTAAATAATCATTATCTAATAGTTTTAGGATTTAATCACACTTCGAATCCTGATTGCTTCAGGATTCCCGCACAAGCATTGCACGAGCACCGTACACCCGCGCAAGCCTTGCGGCCCACGCTAGGCGCACAGCGCTCGGCCCACTGATGTGCTCCGCGCGCGCGCCCAAGGCCTTGGCTGGGCCTGGCCTTGCGCTGGGCCTGGTCGAGGCTTGGCGTGCGCTGGTGTGCGTTGGCTCGTTGGGCGACGGCCTGGCTTCGTGCTGGGCCTTCGTCTAGCGGGCCTCGTCCGATGCTAATTCGTACGATACGTTTCCGATTAAATTCCCGATTCCGGAATTCATTTCCGATACGAACAATATTTAATATTTCCGATTCCGGAATCAATTTCCGTTTCGAACAAATATTTAATATTTCCGTTTCCGGAAATATTTTCCGATTCCGATAATATTTCCGATTCTGACAATATTTCCGTTTCCGGCAATATTTCCGATTCTGGCAATATTTCCATTTCCGATAATATTTTCTGATACGTACCATGTTTCCGTTTCCGGCAACATCTACGACTTGGATAATATTTATATTTCCGATACGATCCATATTTCCGTTTCCGGCAATATCATCGTTTCCGGAGTATTCATTTCTTGTCTGTGACGATCTCAGCTCCCACTGAAACCAAGATCCGTCGATTCCGAATATCCATAGATGGAGTATTTAATGCCATTAAATACTTGATCCGTTTACGTACTATTTGTGTGACCCTACGGGTTCAGTCAAGAGTAAGCTGTGGATTAATATCATTAATTCCACTTGAACTGAAGCGGCCTCTAGCTAGGCATTCAGCTCACTTGATCTCACTGAATTATTAACTTGTTAATTAATACTGAACCGCATTTATTAGACTTAACATAGAATGCATACTTGGACCAAGGGCATTATTTCCTTCAGTTTTAATTATAGCTTATCCTATTTGAAGAAAATGGTGCCTCCCACGGAGATTTTCAAGACGGACTTTGAAGTTAAAGCTTCAAGATGAAGTCGGGCCATACTAGATCACATTTATCTTATGCATGTTTTAAGTTATTTATTGCTTTTAAATATGTCTTAAAATGCATGAGATCAATAGCTTGATTATGTTGCATGATTAAGGATTTTAGTTCACTTAAAATCTAACCAACATAGTAAGAGCCTTCAGTTCCAAACTTAAAAATTGAGTTAAAAGGTGCCATGCCAAAATATACACTTGCTTGGATATCCTTTACATCAATCTAGTAATAGTTTTCGCTCAGCGAGGTGTTACTTATTGGTCCTAAAGGGGCAAGGTACACAAATAATTGTGAGTACATGTTAGTTTTGGTGAAACTCAACGATATAAGTAAGGAGTCCTTTTATGTCGTGGCAAAATCGATAGGTTTACCTAATAAGTTCTTAGACGTACCTATCAACCAAGAATAGTTTCTAGACTATTAGCAAAAGGCTTTTGCTTACCTAAGATGTTTTAGGATTAAGTCGACAAACTGTGCTTAATTCTTCAATGATTTTAGGATCTTGGAATCATTTTATTCACACCTGCCGGAACAATAAATTCGAATAAAATGCTAATAACTTGTTAAAATTGCATGATTGCTTTAATTTTCAAGTTATTACTCATGATAAATGTTTAGACTTTGCATGCTTCAATGTATGTCTTAATTATTGTTTATAATTAAATATCTTGCACTGCAGTAAATCCTTTTAGAAAGGTAACAGTAAATTTCCTCGATTGGTAGTGAATCCAAGAACGATTCACGGAAATGAGAGAAAGTGAGCAATTTAAAATGTACGTTTCTTATAGAGACTTTTATGGTTGTTTTCGAACATCAAAGTTGAATGGCAAACTAATTGGTGCTTGTGAATTGAAAATACACTGTAGTTTTGAGATCATAAAGCATTGAGTTTAATACGCTCAGCTTTACCAATGGTTAACAACCTAATATCTTTGTCCATTTAATTCTCGAATGAGTCTAGTCCCTAGACATTCGAATAGATCGATGCTTAGAGAACTTTAGAAGCTTCTAGTAAGATCATCTAGTTGAAACTTAATATTCAACATAAATTAAATGGTAAGAACCTTGTTGGGGTGACATTGGACATGTCTAACAAAGTATAAAAGTCAACACTAAAGAATTCAATTCTTAAGACTATAAGAAAGGGTACAAGAAATAGGAAAACAAAGGAACAAATGAAAGGAATTTATAATTCCGTTTCTACCTATAAGTTTATGTTTAAAGAGAAGTGACCTAGCAATCAAACTTCCTTGGTATCATATACCGCTTGAGGTTCTTACTTCGGTAATAACTCAAACAATGGAAGCTAGGATACTCTAATGACCTACAAGTGGGAAATGAAGCATAGCAATGCTACATTAGTTGTAGGATCATCTAGTTTGTTTTAAGTCCTTTCAAAGGCTGGAACTTAATGGCTATTTTGTTCCATAATCAGCATACCTAAATTTCTGCTTCAAACACAGAAAGACTCACATTCAGAAGAACGAAAACAATGCTTGTTTGTTTGTTTATTTGAATGAAATGGTCATTTACGGTTTGAGTCAATATGCTTGATTAAAACTAACAACTCTTTAAATAAAAACTTTACTAGGTTCAAATCAAACCCTTGATTTGAGTTCCATTAATCTTTGGCATTGTTGCTTAGACCATATCAACAAGTTAACATTCACAAGCTCTATTTTAATGGACTTTTGAAAGTTGGTTGATTTCTAGATCAACTTAAGACAAGCTAGTCTTACTTGTTGAAAGTAACAAAGAATATGAACTATTGTTAGAACGCCTAGACAATAGAGTTCAAAGCTAAAGAAAGATTTTACGACTTTATTATTTCACATGGATTTGAGTGAATATAGGTTTATTTACGCAATGTGATATAAGTTTGAATCTGTTTGGCTAGTTCAAAGATTCAGAAGTATAAAATCCACTTGGCAAGAAATCATAAAGATCTAGGTTAGATCATGTTGATGATTACTTGAGACCAAATATGATCATCAATGATTGTGTGTTGTAATTTCACAATCTATCTCCATAAGATATGGCATATCTACGTTGGAATAATCGAAGTCAATTAGTACTTGATTCGATCAATGGTGGATCATAAAGACTTTTCCTATAATTTCTAAAACAAAATGCTCAACTACCACCAAACTAAACCAAATTCGTCAAAGTTATTGAAAAGTAATTTCAGAATAACTTTTCATAAAATATATCTAGAGAGTTCCTAAACTCAGTGGGAGCTTTGTGTTTGTTATTCAACAAACTAAGGCCCAAGTCTAGATATATGTTTCATTGTGATTTATTCAAATGAGACACAAGGGTATTGTTTCTACCACGAATTTTTGAGAACATAATGTTTGTTTGCTCGAAATAATGTCCTTTTGGAGATTCGTTTCCAAAATGACAAGTGGGAGAAAATAGACCTCGAAAGTCTTCGAGGCGAACAACAAACATAGACGGACATTCTGGAGGCTTTTCGAAGTTCTTTAGAAAATCCGAACACGTATTCTTTAAGGACTTTAGAAGTGGCTTTTAAAGAATAGACATCTCTTAGAAGACTTTACAAGTGCTTCAAGGAGAACAGAATATTCAAAGGACTTTCAAGTGGCTATTGATATTCTATTTGTTTGATGTTCTATACCCAAAGTAGGCATAGATTTCAAGTCACTGGAACTATGATATTCTTCTATTGGATAGTGAATAAACATGGAGTTCAGGTCACTAAAGCTATGCGATTCTTCTATTAGATAGTGAAGAAACCTACAACTTACAGTCAAACTATTATCATGTAGATTAATGAGTTTGTGACCTGTAAGAAAGCTATGACGAAACCCAGATTCCCTAAAATGGTTAGAGGCCATATATAGACTCAAATGTTTTAAATGGTTAGAGGCCATAAAACATACTCAATGTTTTGATGACAAAATTGAAATTTTGTTGATTTGCAAGAATAGTTTCACACCTATTGGTTGCAAGTCTGTTTTAAGGATAAAAACCATCAAACATGAAATTGTGTTCACAACACAAAGCTAGATTAGTTGCTAAAAGGTTACAAGCAAATTCATGGCATGGATTGTGTTGAAACCTCATGCATAATCGTAATGCTCAAGTCTATAAATCAAGCAATGATTGCATATTGGTACATATGGCAATTGGATGACAAAACATATTCCTCAATCAAATGTTGGAAGAAAACTATGTACATGGTATGTCATAGGATTTGTGGATCCAAATAAATGCTTGAAAAGAAAGCTAGTTTATAAAATCTAAGTACAGATTTAAGCAAGCAATTAGGAATTAGAAATGTATTTTAGTGAAACTAATAAGTATTTTAGTTTCATAAAATGTACATGATTCTTATAGATATATAAGAAGTTTAGTGGGAGTACTTAAAACTTAATTGGTCCTATGTGTATTACACACATATCTCTCTATTGTGAAACAACATTCAAATACTAATGACTTAGATTTGAAATTATTCATCAATGATGGACCATGGCGAAACTTAGTACATACTGGGTATTAAGATCTATATACAAAGATCTTATGATATTGTTTTGGATTAAGTAATGGCATTTACTAAATCAAACACGAAAGTCTCCATTGGAGATATTCGACCCATGTGAATAAATCTAAGTAAAGGATGTTTGAACTATATATAAATCTACCAAGCGTTTCTTATTCCATTGGAGATATTCGACCCATGTGAATAAATCTAAGTAAAGGATGTTTGAACTATGTATAAGCATTTACTAAGTTAAACATCAAAGGATCTAAATAAGATTCTTAACCTATATTATATGTCAAAGAATTTAGCTGAATTTAGTATCTACTGAAACTAGATAAGCTAAAGTTACATGAATAGAATTCAAATGGGAATTATTCTGCAAAAGAATTTATCATGTATGATATAATATGAGGATCGCCAAAAACGTATCGTATGACTTTAGCCATGACGAACATATACCAATCTCTATTGATCTAAGTAAAGATCAACTAGATTGAGATCAAGAATACTTATGGTACTTGAAAAGGTACATAGGAATAGTTCTTGATTCAAGGAAATAAAGATATGCTAAATATTGATGCTACACGCATAAACACTGGCAAAGGATCAAGCAAGACCCTTTGGAGTTAACCATTGATAAGGACGAGCTATAGAGCATCGTGTTTTGAAAATGGCAACATGGGTTGAAGACCATGAGTTGTTGCGTGAGAAATTAAAATAATAATTTCTATGTTCTAAGATATAGTTGGAGAATCTTCCACATATCTATGAACTGCCTGGATAGGTAAATCCAAACAAAGCATCACTAGCAACCTATACAGTTGAAGTAAAAGTAATTATTGCCTAAGAAGCAATAAAACAGGGTTGTTTAAAGTTCTTCACTGAACTTGGGTAGATCACCTATCTGCTGGCTTGATGGTTCTTCATTGAAAAATGCGTAGAACTACTCTTGAAGCAAGAAAAACGTCTGCTAACTTGATGGTTCTTCATTGCAAAATGAGTAAAACCACCATCAAAGTAAGAAAGACTAGATCACATAATAAACAAACTCGAAAAGATCTTATCATCATATCTCGAAGAACATTCGATGAAAAGGATATTAAGATTGGCAAAGCATGATAACTAAACCTATGAAACAAGTGAGAAACAACACTCACATTGTAGCATTGGAAATCAAGCATAGCTTTGAATTCCATGAACTGTTTTAGAAGATGGGTTTGAGGCCCATGGTTGTAAAACATTGGGGTTGAACATTTATCATATATGAAATGTATTTTTCATATTCCATTTAATCTTGGTTTAGTATTAAATGATGAGTCCCTTCAATTTGATGATATATTCAAGATAGACTGTCAGGACCAGTCCTGTGACTAAGAAATGTCTATCAAGTGAACTTGAATGTCAAAGGTTGAAAATGGTCCCTAGTCGGAGTTTTCTATAAAATTGGACGCATAGAAAATGTTAGACGACTAGAATGCAAGATGACTAGTAGTTCTGTTTCTTGAACTATGTAGACATGGCAATGTGATAATCATTTGCATAGATACTCACTTTGGGAAGACTAGTATCGGACAAGACCTATGAAACTTTACTGTAAGAGATGAAAATCTGTCATAAGTAAATTTCATTAAAATTATTAGACACTAAATCCTCAATACCTGAGTGATTTGAGATTACTTGTTTGAGAACTGGTTGCTTTGACGTTGACCAACCGTCGCACCGTAAAAGGAGGCTATAAAGGCAACGCTCAGGTAATCACCTATCAAACGAAGTCTAATCTCAAGATCGCAAGATTGGGATTGTCCTCCCATAAATCGGGATGAGATGCTTAAAAGTTGTACAAGGCCACTCGGAGAGCTAGAAACTGTGAAATGCATGGCCGTGCTCGGATGAATCATAGGCTATGATTATCTGTTTATTTGATCAGTTGAACTCTGAAACCGAGAAACACCTCTGGACATAATAAGGATGACAACTCTTACCTTATGTTCAAGAGCAAGCATCGAGCGACAAAGGAATTAGGAAATGCACACTTGTCCCTAAGGACAAGTGGGAGACTGAAGGAAATAATGCCCTTGGTCCAAGTATGCATTCAATGATAAGTCTAATATATGCGGTTCAGTATTAATTAACAAGTTAATAATTCAGTGAGATCAAGTGAGCTGAATGCCTCGCTAGAGGCCGCTTCAGTTCAAGTGGAATTAATGATATTAATCCACATCTTACTCTTGACTAAACCCGTAGGGTCACACAAATAGTACGTAAACGGATCAAGTATTTAATGGCATTAAATACTCCATCTATGGATATTCGGAATCGACGGATCTTGGTTTCAGTGGGAGCTGAGATCGTTACAGGCAAGAAATGAATACTCCGGAAACGATGATATTGCCGGAAACGGAAATATGGATCGTATCGGAAATATAAATATTATCCAAGTCGTAGATGTTGCCGGAAACGGAAACATGGTACGTATCGGAAAATATTATCGGAAATGGAAATATTGCCGGAATCGGAAATATTGCCGGAAACGGAAATATTGTCAGAATCGGAAATATTATCGGAATCGGAAAATAATTCCGGAAACGGAAATATTAAATATTTGTTCGAAACGGAAATTGATTCCGGAATCGGAAATATTAAATATTGTTCGTATCGGAAATGAATTCCGGAATCGGGAATTTAATCGGAAGCGTATCGTACGAATTAGCATCGGACGAGGCCCGCTAGACGAAGGCCCAGCACGAAGCCAGGCCATCGCCCAGCGAGCCAACACGCACCATCGCATGCCAAGCCTCGACCAGGCCCAGCGCAAGGCCAGGCCCAGCCAAGGCCTGGGGCGCGCGCGCGAGAGCACAGCAGTGGGCCGAGCGCTGTGCGCCTAGCGTGGGCCGCAAGGCTTGCGCGGGTGTACGGTGCTCGTGCAATGCTTGTGCGGGAATCCTAAAGCAATCGGGATTCGAAATATGATTAAATCCTAAAACTATTAGATAATGATTATTTAATTAGAGTCCTAGTAGGGTTATAATTAAATAAATTAGTATCCTAATAGGATTCCAAATCCTTTTCCATAACTCTATAAATAGGTGCCTAGGGTCACATATTTATACAGATTATTCAAGTATTCAAAGTGAGTTTTTGAGAGAAAAATTCAGTCACATACCTTGCCTAAAAGTACCGAAATTATTAGTACCTTAAGGGCGATTCTAGTTGGTCAATCTTAAGGCGGATCCGGACGTGCTGTGGACTATCTACGGAGGGACGACACTTGGAGTCCTAAAGACTTGTTCTTGTTCGGTTCGGGCGCAGCTAGGGAAGGCACGCAACAAAGAGTATGCATCTAAACTATGCTATATGATTATGTGTAAATAATATGTATTCCTGGCTAAATGGTTTTTCCGCATGATTTATGAATTGTCATATGTATCATAACCTAACATAATCGCCAACAAGTAGTAAAGGCAGTAAGCTTGCAATAAAGAGGATTGTTCTACGGCGTCGCCCCATCGTTCCTTCGAACTCAGGGCACCCGTCCATAGTAATTCAAATGCTTGCGAATCCCCTTTGAAAAAAAAATCAGACATTGTCAATAGGACTTGGCACTTAACCAAGGCTCACCCTATTCAGACATATGACACTGGCATCTAAAATCGAAATCTGAAAGCATCATTAATGGGAAGACATAATAGCAACTGGGGGCTAAAAAATTGAAATGAAAGAGGTAGGGAAAGAACTAAGTATACCTTGACCTTTTGTGCAGACATACACCAAGTAAAATCTAAGTCGATTTGAAAACGGTTTATATTCCCGCAATTCTGGAAAAGATGGCCCTAAAAGCCCAAAACATGTACCAAACAGGGCACAAGTATATCTTGACGCCTGCACCTTGGCTTCCAGCAAATCCTTAGATAGCATTCCAAGAATCGTAACAGTATTTTGATTCACTCATGTAATCTTGTACGAATCCTTCTATAAGTCAACTTACTTAGGACACCTCGGATTGTACACAGTAGGATTCGAATTTTAAATAATTTTCAAATAATTTTCAATGACTTTTTCGAACATAATAAAGTGTCGTTGGTTTAATCTAAGTATGCGTTTATCCCAATGTTGCAAGTGAGTCAAAAAGATTTCTAAATATGATTACGGGTAAAGAAAGGCACCTAGATTTTGGTCAAGGCACACTTCAACATGTGACTACCTTGACCATGGCAATGTCGCACAATACGACATTTACAAGAGAAGTAGCAAATTACTACTCGAACGTACCTCGCACTAAACGAGTCTGGTTCAAACTATTCATGATCCGTGTCACCATGAATGCATAAAAACGTATGCCAAGCATTATAGCATCAAGCCAATCCCGTAGCTACAATTGGGGGCTTGAGAAAAACACTCTAAAAATGCTCGAAATGACGATTTTATCGCAAATTCTCGACGCTAGTGCTATACATACATCATGGGGGCACAATCCTGAGCTTTAATCATGTAAAACGAACCTTAGAATGGCTACAACCCCTCCCAAATTCTAAAAGCACTACTTAGAATATATAAAGTCACCCCACTATCAAGGGTAACTGAAAATCGCGAGTCACCAAAACTCCGATCAAACCACTACACATAACGCTCGCCCTATAAAGCGCCTGTTACACAGTCTACATCGTTCCAAAGCAAAAGCGAAAGAAAAAATCAAGGATAAGAACTGTCAAAATATACCCAGAAATTATTTTCAACGCCCAGAGCTGGGCGCCGATATCTTTAACGCCCCAGCCTGGGCGTTGATTCTTTCTGCTCGCCAAGTTTTGCCAAGATATAAAAATAAGAAAGAAACACCTATGAATCCTCGCATCGAACGAAGTAATAAGCCGTGCAAACCCACGCAGAAGGTGCTACACTTGTCCAAACACCTGAACGAGGCATGATGAAGTACTCCAATGCAAAAATAATAATGATATCTCAACACCTGGAGAAATGTTCTAATACATGCGGTTAGGCCACACAAGCCTACGTCGCACCATAAGTTCAACCATCCCACGGTACAAGTCTAAAAAAGGAGAGTAAGGCATATTGCACTAATGTAGATACGACCAAGAGTAAGAGGCAAAGACTACTTATCGCCCAAATGCAAGCCACACGACTTCTACATTAAGGATTAAAAGTAGCAAAATGTTACCTACCACAAAAGGGATAGCTCGCACCTACACGAGCGGAACCCCAAGGCATCTTTCTCGAAAGAACCTACAAAAATCGTACGCCAAAAGGAAGCATCCCAACATGCATACTTGGGGGCTCCAAGCTACGAAACGACCATAGCAAAATAAAAAATCTCGAAGCAAATGTTTGAACAATCGAAAGGGTACGATGCTTGAGCCCACTTCATGAATGGGCCTAAACCCTATCAAGCTTCTAAGAAAACTATTCAAAATCAGTCATTGCTCAAAAAAAAAAATGAAACAATTCAAGAAAACTGATTAATGGACCGCACACCACGGCCATTCTATGAACGCTCGTTCGCACACACATATCATCTTTTCTAAGTATCGAACATTTACGAACGCGTTCAAAAGAAAAAAAACGGACGAACAAGAGGCCGGCTGTGTCATCAAGAAACCTCGCTAGAAATTATTTTTAGCGCCCAGCGCTGGGCGCCGAAATCATTCCAGACCCAAAAAACAGCTCTGACTTCTATAGGGCCCTGCCATATTTATTCGACTCGAAAATTGCCGATTCCTTTACTGAAAGTCGCACCTCACGGCTTTGTTAAGAGTAGCACACCATTACAAAGATCGCTCGCACTTACGAGCACAATCCCAAACACGATCAAGGACATTACAGAATGCGTATCCCCAAGGAACCTCTTTGACAAGAAATGACCGTCAAGCACGAATGCTTGGGGGCTCGAAGGAAAATATATATTATGCAAAGTTAAAACAGTATTCCCAGACTACGTTGTACGAAGTCCCATGTTTGGAGGTCTCAAAAAAATAAAACCGGATTACAACCTCAAGACAAAGGTCGCCGTTGATACTTATACATAGTCCCCTAATCAAGGACCCAAGTAGTGGCAAAAATCGAGCCATAAAGACTAGCTCAAAACCACGAAAACAGACGGTCGCAAGACAAAGGTCCGTCTGAACATGTTGTCAGCCCACGTTCAGGTTACAACTAAATTCGAGCATCCCTCGAAAGGATTCGCTCTTACAAGATTGAACAAAAGAAATTCTCAAAAATAAAGAAATCACAATGAACAAAAAATAGAGACGTGCCCACCTCAATCAGGCAAGATCGCGCCGCGAACCACGCAAGTTCCAAAACAAGGAAAAAACGAATTCAGGGATGTCCACCCTTAGCGGACAGGGCTCGCCCACCTTCAGCGGGCGGGGTCTGCGTCACTAGCCGCGCAGGTCCTCAGTTTTCCAAAAATGAAATTTTCAAAGTTCAAAATAAAACAGGCTCGCCATCTTCAGCCGGCGGGGTCTACGTCACAAGCCGCGTAGGTCCTTATTTTCAAATTTCAAAAATAAGATTCGTCCACTTTTTCGGACGGGGTGTCCACCCTTAGCGGACAGGTTCGCCATCTTTAGCCGGCGGGGTCTACGTCACAAACTGCGTAGGTCCTTATTTTCAAATTTCAAAAACAGATTCGTCCACTTCTATCGGACGGGGTGTCCACCCTTAGCGGACAGGCTCGCCATCTTTAGCCGGCGGGGTCTGCGTCACTAACCACGCAAGTCCTTAGTTGCTGCAGCGATAACTTTTTCTGGTTTTCCCTTTTCCAAAAATTAAAAGGATTGGTTTTCCATTTTTTCAAAAAAGAACGATGTGCTGGATTTTCCTTCGTTTTACATCCCATAAAAACAAGGGGGTTTTCTCGTTTAGCTAGCCCCGAAAATGAGAATCTTTAAAAATATTTTTACCTCGTGGTTGGGCTTGGCCAGGCCCAATTATACTTTATAGCTTTGATTTCGAAAACATCTGTAGCTACTCCCAATGACAAAGTGAGGGAGTTCCTACGCCTCTTTAGATACTTCCAATGACAAAGTGAGGAAGTTTCTATACTATCCGTTGACAAATCCCAATGACACGTGAGGGATATGTCGACACTTCAAGTGATGACCCTTAAGTCAAATGTTATCACTTGGGGGCTCGTGAGACCCTCGCAAAAACAGGTCACCATGACTTGTGTGACGCACTCCGTCTAATACTTTGACCATCGTCTTACTCCAAGACTCAGTCAAAGTGGGGGCTAACTGTAGACACCTACTTTTGTCCCCATTCCCGAAAGGGAAGGTTCGATGATGAGAATATAAAATCTCCACTTGGCAACGCATCTCCTATAAAATAACGAATCTCAATCACCCTTTTCATTTCACCCGAAGCCTGCTATTTATGGAAACCTGCTAAAAATAGTAACTGTCGTAAAGGGTAGCTGCTAAAAGTAGTAAGAATAAAAAGATGGAAACCTGTCAGAATTAGGTGTTGCACTCCAACATAAATCCTAAAAGAGATAGAAATTGTAAAAGGAATTCTATTCCTATCGCAGTTCGATAAAAGAGTTAACGTAGTAATTAAACTCATAACGAACCTAGAGTTCGTAAAGGGCCCAGACGCATTCCGTCGTAAATTGATACGCACCAAATAACTCGGATTAAGTCTCTTAATGAACTCCGTACTCTAGAGTCCAATCTGACAAAGAATTCTGCCAGACCCTATTTTCAACGCCCAGCCCTGGGCGCCGAAATCTTTGACGCCCAGAGCTGGGCGCCGAAAATACCTGGGACGGATTCTTTTCCTAATCTGTTTCGTATTCAAATTCCTGAAAAACTATCTTCCTACGCCACTCTTTCCTATAAATAGACCCCTAAAACCGACGTGAAGAAAAACAACAACACACAATTATATTCTGAGTATTGACTCTAAACCCCTAAGCCTAAGCCTCACGCTGCAAAACTGATCACGCGTTCTGTCGCAATCGATCTATAAATCGAACAGAACGTATCCCGTCCCATAATTTGAGATTCGTTAAATAAAAGGAGAAATAGCAAAGTCAAAGTGGTTAGTTTTCTGAGAACCGTGACGCACCTCTCAAGGGTGTGTCGTAATGTGTCCCTTTTCCATGGTTTAATTGCTTTCCTCGCCCTTTTTATGAACTGTTAAACTAACTAAATCTGATTGTTCTACCACGCCTAACAAATATAATATTTTTGGGAAATTGGATTATCATGCTAGGTCCCTTAATGCTATTTAAATCAGATAATCTTGATCGATCTAGTATTATATGTTGCATATTGCTAAAATCAACTCAGATTAGTTTAATAGTTAACGCATGTCCCTTCAATTATTTATGCTGAGCTAGTAAGGATATCCTGCCTCTGGAGTTATCAACGAGCGAGTACTCCTCTCGGTAGTTACAGTCCCCCGAACCCTCAATCTCTACCTTGCGGGTGTATGATGAGAGATCCCCACACCAGGGATCACAAGGGAACCTACGGCCGTCGTGGTCAAACATAATTGCACTCCCTTTATGTCACGATAACCGGATTTTGTTAGTTTTTCTCATTGTCGTTAAAAACTGAATGGCGACTCCTATATTACTAGTCAATTGGGTGTAAACTCACAGGAAATCCAATTACACTTGATTGAATAAAAAAGAATCGTCACACCCACGAGGGACGAGGTCACGCATTAGCCTCGTGCTTTTTCGACCCCCTCACAGCGACTGTGCGAGTATTAAGTGGATATTACTATCGAAGTGAAGGGCGGGTGAGTTACATTTATGCTTGACACAAGTGGTGAATGAGAATGAAAAAAATTTCATGTATGTACCCTTATTTGTTTAAATTATTTTACGGAGTAATAAGTAAGGCGCCGAATGAGCAATAACAAATTCATCAATCATTAATTACTTTTTATTTTAAGAATATCTAAACTCTATTTTGATGATAATTATCTGTAAGATTTCATATAAATTTATATTTAGATTATAAATCGTGCATCGCACGGGCATTATACTAGTATATTATACTAAAAGAGAGGAAATCAATGTGGTGATGACAAATGTCACTCATTGATTGACCTCTCTCATAGATACAAAAAAATTATACAATAAAATAAAATACATGAGTCTATAATTATTTTGTTAACATTTACCTCAAAAATATATTTGATTCTATTTTCCTCAAAATTAGAATAAAAAAAATCATTCTATATATAGGGAACGTTTTTTAAAATTATATATCTTTTCTATATTTGGTAACAAATATAACCAACATAAGATTATCTTTTTATAAAAAATTAATCCATTATACGGAGTACGTAATATGACTTTTATAAAGTTTAAGAGTAGTCTACTTATTTGTATTCCATACTTACATAATTAGAATACAAATAAATTAGAAAATCAATCAATTATGAATAAGAGTGCATAAAAATAATTACAATAGTACTCTATAATATTTTAACAGCTAAATGCGATAATTATAAAAGGTCATTGATTGTACTATTTTATACGTAGTACATTTAGCAACTAAATGAGATAATATAATTATAACCGTCATTGATTGTGCTATTGTATACGTAGTATATTTAGCAACTAAATTCGATAATTATCACCGCAATTGATAATGATATTTACTTTAAAAATATTATGTAAATTTTTTAAACATGAGCAAAACTTGTGTAATCTAATTTATCTACTACTTTACTACGTGAGTGCTATCAAGTTTCATTAAGAAATTGTCATATACTGAGTACAAATATGTTCGAACGTTCCTCTGATCGTTTATTATTTGTAATCCAATGAAAAATCTTTGCATTCAACTCTGATAACCGATATAGAAGATCTTATAATAGTTTAACTTAGGCTATCAATTATATTATTATAATACTATCGAATTTTTAAGAATTTGTGTCATAAAATGAATATGGATATGCATAACAAAAGTTAACTATTGATTTAATGTATTTAGCAAGGTTGTCTCAAACATATTATAGGTCGTTTCTTAACTAACAAAATGAGCCCCCTGGCCATATAATTTCTTTAGTACGAAGCCTATACTAAATCTTAAATATCAAAAATAATTTTTATCACTTTCTCACTATCGTAATATGTTTATACGGAGCACGGGTAATAATTCGTTCATATAATTGAAATCTTAAGAGCATGTTGATTGCAATTTTGACTAATACATCGTAATCAACTATGTCCAAAGTCATATGATCTACATGATTAAGTTTTATTATTATTTATATGTTTGCAATAACAAAAATAATTTTTTATATATTTATGTAGATGGTTGAATTATCACTTTAAAATTTCGTGCAAAATAAAATTTATAAATGTAAATGGTGAATCACACTTGATGATGGGGCGAGTTTGGATTTTATATTGGTCAGGCAACAAAGTTAAACGTAGATGATTGACTAATGTTGACTAACAAAAAGAGATTTTTGGTGGATGGGTATAAGGATAGCACGTATCCACCTTGGTAATGGGGCGAGTTTATAGAATTTATCGGATTTGATAACACTCACCCAATCCTAATTATGTATGTCACATTTAAATATATTTTTTCAATATTATAGCTAATACAATCAATTTTGAAAATTCGTAATAAGGTTATCAATATATTTAAAATTTAGTTGAAAGGAAAATTGGATTATTTATCCAATATAAGGATGTCAGTCAGTGGGGCGGGAGATCCCTCTGTGCATCCGCCCCAAGTGAGCGGCGATGGAGGAAAGTTTATTAGGTGACGAGGTTCACAAATGTATTCGTCGCGGTTGAAGGAGCTATGATAGATTTAGATTGGACCCGCCTGAGTCGTTAATCCTTCATCTGATTGATTATGAATATATAAAATAAAGTACTATTAACTTACATATTATAATGTTTGTTTATTTGCTCAATAGCTCTAATTAGACAAATGAATTTTCAGAGGCTCTATATAATAGAGTTTTAAAATTCAAAACTCTCTTACCAAAAAAAAAAGGTCGAGTCTAGGGGTGGGTGTGGGTACAAGGGAAGGGAAGTGATGAAGAGGGGATGAATTTTATTTTGTACCTCTCGAGATGGGGGTTGGGAGGGGTTGGTATCGTTCCTATCGTGGATGGAAGAGATGAAGATAAGAGTTGTAGGTGGGTGCGGGTGTGCATGCCCCGCCCCAAAGTTATCTTTAACTCAATAAAGTAAATGATCTAAATAGGTGTTAAGTGACCGGGTCATGGGGTTGACGGGGCGACTGTTCGAGTATTAAGTGGATATTACTATCGAAGTGAAGGGCGGGTGAGTTACATTTATGCTTGACACAAGTGGTGAATGAGAATGAAAAAAATTTCATGTATGTACCCTTATTTGATTAAATTGTTTTACGGAGTAATAAGTAAGGCACCGAATGAGCAATAACAAATTCATCAATCATTAATTACTTTTTATTTGAAGAATATCTAAACTCTATTTTGATGATAATTGTCTGTAAGATTTCATATAAATTTATATTTAGATTATTAATCGTGCATTGCACGGGTATTATACTACTAGCTATACTAAAAGGGTAGCCACCACAACATATTAAATCTCAACCATTGAATAAAAGTTAACTAATCTAAACCATTGATTATGCTGAATTCTAATTTATTTGTAACTATTTTACAATTTAATTGAAATTAGTTTTTCTTTAAATTAAACTCATAAAAGATACCCAACTTTCATCCACTATCTAGAGCAGTTTCTTCGTTTCATTCTCTACAAAAAATTTGAACAAAATTTTCGAAACATTTCAATTGCATTCTTGATGTTTTTGTGAGAATCAAATTGAGAAAAAATTGATGTTATAGTTGTAGAATTAACGTTTGAGATCTTCAAATATTTGGTGGATTACCGTTTAACAACATTTCTAAAACTCTTGGCCGGGTTTCATTCTTGATGTTCTTGCCATAATCAAATTAGGAAAATTGATGTTCCTATTGTTCAATGAACCCTAATTTTTTCTCCTCTAATTTGAACAACTAAATTCTCAACTCCAATCTTAACCCTAATTGATGAAGAGGAGAGCAAATTGATTTTTGGTTTTGTTGCATAATTAATTGGCTTAGATTTTTATTTTTATTTTGGTGCAAAGTAGACATAATCGCGGAGATGAGAATCAATCACAAGATCACCTGGAATCGGGAGGAAAGCTCTAACCAAGTAACCAACTAAGCTATCCCCCACTCTCAATTAGTTTAGACTAGTACTAGTATTTTATGCACGCGATGCGTGCGTGAATTTTAGAATTTTATTGTGCCTATTATTTCATGCACGCGATGCGTGCGCAATTTTAGAAATTTTAGACACTAAAAATCATTCGCAAAGTCCATATGTTGCGATATTCAGGTCATACAATACTCGTAGCCTTACATAACGAATGATCGAATCTTATGAACAATTAAAGCTATTAAAAAATTTAACATTATTTACATAAGTAGTTGCTGATTTTGATGCATTTTTTTTTCTTTTTTGCTAAAACAAACGTTTAAATTTAAAATAAATTAAATATTTTATTTTGTTTCCTTTCGCTTTTCTTTTCTACTTAAACGAAAGTTTAAATTATAATTAAATTAAATATTTTATTTTAATGTTTTTTATTCTATGCTTTTCCACTAAAACGAAAGTCTATTTCCTGTAATCAAACATAACTTGTCAATTTTTTATTATTTATTTTGTATTTTCATATTAATATTCTTATAAGAACTTTAGATGATACTCCGTAGAATTTTGTTCCGTTTATTTTATAAACCACGACATTACTCCATTCTATTAGTGAACTCTCATTTTCATTTTCAAGTTAAGAAAGCAGGCCCATTTAATTCCCAAGGCCCAATCCATTCTATACTCAACATGTCTTAAACCCTATCTCCTTTTGTTGTCTATCCGCCGCTTCCTTCATTCTGGAACATATTTTTATTTTGTTTCCTCCTTTCTCTCTCCTCGTTGATCGGATCTCCTCTCTCTCCTTGAAGAAGCGGCATAAACCTCAAATATGGCGAAAATACTGCGCTCAAAATGCCTATCCTTTCAAATTCCGATCAACATATTGCGAAAATACTCGGATCAAGAAATATAAGGTTAATCTCTCGCCTTTCCCTCTCCCCTATTCTCTAATTCAGATAGGGTTTTATGTAATCTAACTAATTCAACTCAGATTAAGGGTTTTATGTTATATAAGATCAAATTTTCTTGTAGATAGGGTGTTTAAGGTTTAATTTAGGCTTAACTAATTGAAGCTTGTGTTCGTTTGATTAATTGTTGCTTCACTGTTTTTTTTTTTTTGTTTGCATTTTTGGTTTGCATGTCGTATCACTGTGGAGAGAAAGCTGCTGGTGAGGAGGCGGCGGCGATGCGGTGGCGAGGCGCGCAAGGCGCTGGGCGATGCGATGCGAAGGTCCGGTTCTGTTTGATTTTAACTCTTTTTAATTTAAATTTGCTTTAATTGGGTGATATTTGTTGTTAATATTCTGGGTTTGTCAATTATTTGTATGTTGCTTGAATTGACGTTGTTTTAATTTGGTGAGATTTTTGAGGGTTTCAGGAAACAATGTGAAGTCACCCCGTCCAGGGAGCTGTATGTTAGAAATTGGGGTATTCGATTTTTTAGGGTTTCATGTTTGAAATTGAACTCAATTTGAGGATATCAAGTTATTGTTTTGATGCCTTGACGAAGGTAATCCCAATATTTTAGCTTCTAGGTGATTGAAGATGAGGGTTTCTTGGCTGAAATTGATCACAATTTGGGGATTTTAGTTAGTTTATATGATTTTGGCTTCTGGTAATAGATAAAAGTAGGGTTTCAAAAATGTAATTTATACCATTTATATTTGGTGATTACTGGGTTTATATTGAATTTTTTTCTGGTCTTAATTTCGTTGTTCAATTTTTAATGAACATAGGGTGTTAAGTTCAAAATATGCGATGAACATAGGGTGTTAAGTTCAATGAATTTTGCGTGCATGAACTTTATTTGTTAAGTTCCACTGTCAGTTCTTAGGGTGTCTTGAAATCAAAGAATTAAGAGTCTAGACTATGGATGTCTTATAATCTTTGAGAATTTGCAAGATTAAACTTTATTTGTTATGTTGTTATGCGATGCGTGCGAGACAATTCATTAAATCAAAGAATTAAGTTCCACTATCAGTTCTTAGGGTGTCTTGAAATGAAAGAATTAATTTGAATATTTTGAATTTAACAAATAAAATTAACACCACTGGGTTTAATGAATTTCGCGTGCATGAACTTTATTTGTTAAGTTCCAGTGTCAGTTCTTAGGGTGTCTTGAAATCAAAGAATTAAGAGTCTAGACTCTGGATTCTTGAAAACTGTATTTTCATGCTTGATGCTTCTAGCATCTCTGATGGTTAGTCTGGTTTTTTAACTGAATCAGCTGTATGGCTAAAATTCTGAGTTGTACTTGATTTCGTAATTTAAAAAACTGATACTAATCTTTGACATTTGTTAGTGGTAATGATATTTATTTGAAAATTAATGAAGTAAATTAAATTTCTAGCTATTTGTCCTACCAATAAAATTTGAAAATAACAGCATATTTTTTGAAATAAAAGCATGAACATCGATCTGTAATAATTAATTGAAATCAATAAAATCATGCATATTACTATTTGGTTTGAGATATTGATGGGTGCATACCTTACTCTGTTGGTTATTGTATGCCTTGACGAACTTGACACCCAACTTGCGAACTTTAAACGGTTATTCTGATCTGCATAAACCATGAATTATTGTCAAGTACTTAATATTTTGTCAATAAAATATGAAATTAGAGATTTAAATCAAATAAGAAATTATTTAATCAAAAACATTAATTAAAATATGAAATAATTTATTAAACATTAATTTTGCGTATATTTAAGTTGTTGCAGTTAAAAAGCTCGTAGTTGGACCTTGGGGTGGTACGACCGGTCCGCCTTTTGGTGTGCACCGGCCGTCTCGCCTCTTTCGCCGGCGATGCGCTCCTGGCCTTAATTGGCCGGGTCGTGCCTCCGGCACTGTTACTTTGAAGAAATTAGAGTGCTCAAAGCAAGCCTACGCTCTGTATACAAAAAAAAAAAAAACTAAAACAGACACCATATCGATTTTCTTCTCCCCCAAGCTGAGAGGGTGTACGTTAAGGGTGTTTACTAACGTGCGCCACCTTCACCAATGGCGAAGAAGAAGAAGGCTAGCTTGATTGTAACTTCACCAATGGCTTCGGAGGATGTTTCCGCTCAGTCTAACCCTAGAAATGAGTCTCTTTTGGTTCCAGAAGGGGGCCAAAAATCGAACCCATCTGCTGCAAATAGCGCGACGAACTCTGAGAATGAAGAACTTGTTTACTCCAATCTAGTGCACTCCTCGGCTGGTATGATTCCTAAAGCTCTTCATGACACCATTATTGCTTTGAATCAATCGTTGGGGCTCACTGGGGAGGGGAATTTGATTCCTCAGTGTAGTACGGACTCTGTTTTTCGAAACTCTGGTCATGTGGGTGTTATTGGTCAACCATTGAAGCATCAAGCTTCTCCTAGTGGTTCGACACAGGTTCCTAAGGAGGGGGGAACTGTTAAGGAACCATGGGTGAATCTATTTGCTGGGGCTAAGCTTGCTTCCAAAGGAGCTCCCCTGGAATTTGTGACACCTTTGGTTAAAGATGGGAAAAAAGTAGCACAACTGCAGCAATCTGAGCTTGCCACTATGGCTGATAAATGGCAAGCCTCTTTAGTTATGTATGTTGTAGGAGAATCACCAACTTTGGCCTCTGTAAGGAGATTTATGGCTGCTGTGTGGAGTGAAGTTTCTACTCCTCAAGTGTTTTTTCATGATGAAGGGTACTTTATCATTAGATTTGAGTGCATTGAGGATAAGAATCGCATTGTTGCAGGGGGTCCTTACACCTTTTATGGTAAGCCAGTGATCATTAAGCCATGGGCAGCAGATTTCAACTTCTATGAGGAGGTTCTCAAAGTGATTCCCTTGTGGGTTAAATTTCCTAATTTGCCTTTACATTGCTGGGGGAGTGATTCTCTCAGTAGGATCAGTAGTTTGTTGGGGGTTCCCTTGTGTGCTGATGAGTGTACAACAAAGCAGGAGAGAGTTTCATTTGCCAGGGTTTTGATTGAGATGGATATTACTACTGTGTTACCAGACCATGTTTGGATTGAAGATGCTAGGGGAGTTGTGTTCAAACAGGCTGTAGTGTATGATTGGAAACCCCTCTATTGTAAAAAGTGCAATACAGCAGGCCATGATTGTACCAAGCCCTCTAATGTAGCTCCTAAACCAGCTGTAAAGAAGATTTGGGTGGCTAAGCCAACTCAGCAGCATGTTTCAGCCCCACAGCAACAGACAGGGGGGATCCTTACTCCCCATCATGATCCACCTGTAGTTCAAACTAGTGGTCAAGATTGGAACATTGTAACAAGGAGAACTAGGGGACCTAGCAGGATGAGGAATTTGAGCCCTAGTAATCCTTTCACTGTGCTTTCTGGTGATTTGGGATTCAAGGAGATATCTGGAGAAATGGATAGTGATGGTGTGATTGTGCAGAATACCTCACATGAACCTCATGAAGAAGGTTAACTTATGTACTTGGAATGTGAGAGGCTTTAATGATCCTGTTAAAGCTTCTGAGGTAAAGCATCTGTTGCAAGTTAACAATGTTAATATCATTGCTTTATTAGAAACTAGAGTAAAAATAGCTAAATTTCCTAGGTTGTCTTCTAAACTTGGTAGACACTGGAGTTGGGAGAACAATTATAGCTTGAATCCTAGAGGCAGGATCTGGTTGGGTTGGCAACAATCAGAAGTTGATCTGTCAATTCTGCATACTCATGAGCAGTTTTTGCACTGTGTGATTAGGGATAGAACTGGTGATATTTCTTTCTTCTTTACAGCAGTCTATGGTTTGCATACCATTGAAACTAGGAAGGATCTTTGGCACTCCCTTGTGCTTATTCTCCCTAGTGTTGGTTCTCACCCTTGGCTCTTATCTGGTGACTTTAATTCCCTCTTGTCTGACACTGATAGGATTAATGGCTCTCAGGTTTCTATTGCTGAAACCAAAGATTTTAATGAGTTCATTTTGACTGCTGGTCTTTGTCCCCTACAAAGTGTGGGTCACTATTTCTCATGGCATAAAGGTTCTGGTGATGGGAAAACAGCTAGTAGAATTGATTGGGGGCTTGGTAATGCTGGTTGGATCCATAAGTTTAGTGGTGTTCCTGTTCAATATCTCAACTCTTCCATTTCTGACCACTCTCCACTCTTGGTGAACTGTTTACCTGATAAAATGGAGGGAGGCAAACCTTTTAGATTCCTGAATTACCTTGCAGATCATAGTAAGTTTGCTTCTCTGATAGAGAATAGTTGGGGTACCAGAGGGAAAACAGGTTCTGCTATGTTTAGTTTGTGGTCTAATTTGAACCTTGTGAAGCACAAGTTGAAAGCTCTGCATTCTGAAGAGTTTGCTGGCATCAAAGAGAGAATTGAAATGGCTAGATCTCAGCTAGAGATAGTTCAAACCTCTCTTCAAACTACTCCTTCTCCTGAGTTGTTTGAACAAGAGAGAACTTTCACTGATAATTTGAGGAAATGGCTTAGGGTGGATGAAATTGCTTTGAGGCAAAAATCAAGAATTCAATGGCTCCAAGTGGGGGACTCTAATCACCATTTCTTCTTCTCTTCTATCAAGGAAAGGAATAGGCAAAACAGGATTACAGTTCTGTTTGATGATTGTGGAAACAAATTGGTTGAAGCTGATGCTATTCAGGGTGAAATTGTTGGTTTTTATAAAAAATTGCTCGGGTCAGCTGCTCAGTCCTTGCCTGCAGTTCACATTCCTACTTTGAGAAGTGGTAGTACTCTCAGTATTCCTGCTAAACAATGGCTATCCAGAGAGGTAACCACTTTAGAAATTGACCAAGCTCTTAAAGGGATTGGTGATGACAAAGCCCCTGGCCTTGATGGGTTCAATGCTGTTTTCTTTAAAAGAACTTGGCATGTTATTAAGGCTGATGTGTATAAAGCTGTACTTGAAGTTTTCAGAACTAACACTATGCTGCCTCAATTCAACTGTACTTCCATTACTCTTGTCCCTAAGGTTCCTAACCCTTCTAAGGTTAAGGATTTTAGGCCTATAGCTTGCTGTACTGTTATCTATAAGCTAGTGGCAAAGATTCTCACAACCAGGATGCAGAGTGTTATTGGTGATGTTGTGAATGAAGCTCAATCTGGCTTTATTCCTGGCAGGCAAATCTCTGATAATATTCTCCTAGCAACTGAGCTGATCAAAGGTTATACCAGAACTCACATCTCTCCAAGGTGTCTCATAAAGGTGGATTTGAAGAAAGCTTATGATTCCATTGAGTGGTCTTATCTGAAAAGTGTTATGGTGGAACTTGGGTTTCCTGTGTGCTTTGTGAGGTGGGTTTTCACCTGTATCTCTACTGTTTCTTATAGCATTTTGATCAATGGGAAGCCATCACAACCCTTCAGAGCAAAGAAGGGTTTGAGACAGGGTGATCCAATGTCTCCATTTCTCTTTGCTATTGGTATGGAATATCTTACAAGACACTTACAACAGCTGCAGAATTTGCCAGATTTCAATTTCCACCCTAAGTGTGAGAAGTTGGCCCTCACACACTTGATGTTTGCTGATGATCTTCTTATGTTCTCAAGAGCTGATACTCTGTCAGTTGAGATGCTTTTTGCTGCTTTCAATAATTTTTCAAGAGCTTCAGGTCTTGAAGCTAATTTGGACAAGAGTAACATTTACATTGGTGGGGTTTCTGCTGCTACCAAAGCTGCTATTCTTGATGCAGTTCATATTCCAGAGGGGCGATTTCCCTTTAGGTATCTTGGTGTTCCACTCTCTACTAAAAAACTGGTTTATAACCAATGCAGAACTTTGATTGACAAGGTGGTGGCTAGAGCTAAGTCTTGGACAGCTAGGCATCTCTCTTATGCTGGTAGACTTCAGTTGGTTCAAGCAATCTTGCTTAGTTTGCAAGCTTTTTGGTGTCAAATCTTTATTTTACCTAAGAAAGTGTTAAAGGAAATCCAGAACTTCTGTAGGATTTTCCTTTGGACTGGTCTTACTGATCCTTCCAAAAGATCCATGGTGGCATGGCACTCTCTTTGTCTTCCTAGAAGTGCTGGTGGGTGGAACCTTAAGGAAATGGGGTTATGGAATAAAGTTGCTGTGTCTAAGCTGCTTTGGGCTCTAAGACGGATTGTGGAGCAGATGGGTTCACACCTATTACATTAAAAACAGGCCTCTTTCCACTCAATGGCCAGCTACAATCTCTTGGTCACTGAGGAAGATTCTGGATTCTCACACTCTGATTGATGATGTTGGTGGATGGGATGCTGTTGTGCAGAAAGGGAAATTCTCCATTAAATTGATGTATAAACATCTCCTTGGTGTTCATGACAAAGTTCCCTGGAAAAGAGTGGTCTGTAATAATAAAGCTTCCCCTAAGAGTGTGTTTATCACTTGGCTTGCACTGTGGAACAGACTTCCCACCAGAGATAGGCTGCTAGCTTGGAAGATTGTCACTGCTAACAGTTGTCCACTTTGCTCAACCATGCCTGAATCTACTGGTCACCTATTTTTTGAGTGCTCATATTCTGCTGCTGTGTGGGGAAAGATCCTTCAACAGTTGCAGTTTCACAGAAATCCTGCTCCATTTGATCAGGAACTTGCTTGGATATTGAAAGCTACTAAAAGAACTGGTGATAGATATAAATTGCTGCTGATGTTCTTCTCTGAAAGTGTTTATGGCATTTGGCTTCAGAGAAATGAGATGGTGTTTAACCAACAATGCAGAAGCCCTGCTGATTTAGTGCATGATATCCAGTTTAGGGTGGCTTGTAGGGCCACTGACAGTCAGAAGCTGCTATGCTGAGTTTGTGTTAGAGGTGTCCTTTTTTGCTAGTGTTTAGCTTTGTGCTTGTTGTTTTTGGTGTTCTGGTGGCTTGTGCCTAACACTGTGCTAGTTCTTTTACTAGCCCTCTCCTTTTGGTAATAAAATAACTTTATTTGCCAAAAAAAAAAAAAAAATCGGTTAAAACCATGCCTATTACTATTTTTTGTGTAAAAGATTGTTGGGGAAGATACCGTAAGTCGTTCTTTATTGTATCTCTTTATGTACTTCAAAACCAACTGAAAATCTGCATAAAAACCGATTCAAGTCAATTCTTTTTCAATTCATAATTCTATTAACACAAATTTACGTTATTTCTGTTAAACATAACTTATGTTTTGCAATCTGCAAATAGAGATTAAAAAAATTATATGAGATAATTTAATTAAAAGCATGAATTAAAATATGAAATAATTTATTAAAATCCACAAAAGCACGAAACTTACATACCTTATATTTTCAAATCTGTAAAATAAATAAACGAATAGTGTGTTAGGTAAGCATATTTAATTTACATAGCATAAAAATTCAAAAATTTTCGAATTATTATTATTAAATAATATTTCTTTAATTTGGCAATGCATATTCAAATCAGAAGAATGGCTATGAGAATAATATTTCTTTAACACATACCTTATACGGAGTATTTTTAAATCTGCAAAATAAATAAACAGGTAGTGTGTTAGGTAGACAGATTTAATTTACATAGCATAAAAATTCAAAAGAAGAATTTGTTTATGCATAAAAGTTTTCGAATCTGAAGAATGGCTCTGAATTAAATGGCTCTTATTCATGAATTTGTTTAAAAATTTAGATGTTTAATCTCTGTTGTTGTTATGCATTAAAATTCATGAATTAAAATAATTTGAAATTTGTTTAATTTTTATTTTTATTTTCAGGATTCGTGAGAAAAGTATACTTACGTTACGTGTGTGGGAGCGACTTCAAGAAGTATGGTGATATGGGGTTTTCGAGAATGGCGTTCTTCTGAGAATGATTTTTCAGTGCGGTAGGGTTTTTTTCGAGAATGGCGTTCTTCTGGAGAATTTTTCAGGCTTTTTGGTTTACTGGAGAATTTTAAAGAATTTTTTGTGTACTTGTGATTTTGTTTCCTGATTTGTAATAATTTTCAATTGTAATAATGTGTAGTATTTTCCTTAATTTTCTTTTTCTTTCCCGTTTTAACTCCTAATCAACCAAAATTGGGGTAATTGACATATAAAAGATTTTATTTGGGTACAGCAGTGATTGTACATTAAATGGGCCATTAATCACTTTTTGGGCGTTAGTAATTGGAATCAAATTGATCACTTCTGCCATACACTGTTAAACAACGAAGGGTATTTCTGTAAATTGCCTGGGGGACACGAAAAGTTAATTTACTTAAAAGCCCTCAGGAGCTGGCTTATATAATAGAGATTGAAACTCGTGCGATGCACGGGTTTGTCAATTTTCGTACATATTTGTCTCATTATATCATTGTATACAAATAGGTGTTTTATAAATTATACGTATAATAGAAAGTTAAAATAGGTCTCGTTTCAAGTTGGAGTATAAATGTGTTATTTATATTTAAAATGTTTATGCATAAGACCCTCATAGAAAACCGAGTTATGAAATGGTTAGTTCAATAACAGTAAAACTCGAGTTAGTTATTCAAGCCCGTGCGATGCACAAGTTTGTCAATTTTCGTACATATTGGTCTTATTATATCATCGTATACAAATAGGTATTTTATAAATTATACGTATAATAATAGAAAGTTAGAATAGGTCCCTTTTCAAGTTGGAGTTTAAATGTGTTCTTAATATTTGAAATATTTATGCATATCTTATTTTTTTTAAAGGGGATAATTGTATATATGTTTTTCTCATATTATCTTTAACTTAGTACTTATTTATCTTTTTATTCCCAGCAAATTGTATCTCTTATTATCCTTTATCGGGTAAAAATTTGAATAATATTGGTTAAATATTTATAGTAATGAGGATTCATCAGACCCAAAAAAAAATTGACGAAAAGAAAACACTATAGTATAGTTGGGGTGTTAGCATGATTGATTGTTGATTAAAATATTAATTATGCACTCTATTATAATTAGATTTATTATATATAAATTAAGATCGTTCTTAGTTTTTCGATTCCGTATTGAAATAATAGGAATTTCCCATGTATTGTTATCTTATTCAACCCCCACTATAGTGTTCTTTTTAAAAAAAATACTTCGTACTTTAGAAAGATCTGCCTCTCACGTAACTCTTTTTGTTTACAATTCTATCTTATTTTTTATAAAGGGGTTAATTGTATCTTTTTCTCTGATTATCTTTTACGTAGTACTTATTTATCTTTTTTATTCATATCAAAATTTATCCCTTATTATCTTTTATCGGGTAAAAATCTGAATAATATTAGTTAAATATTTATAGTAATAGTTTTGTAGCTTAGTAGAAATTTTGGAAATCTACAACTTTTAATTAAAAATTTCATGTTTAGGGGTTTAAAATTAAAATTACACTTCTATATTTTTTGGGCGGGTATTTACTTCGGACACATTTGCTTATCGGAGCTTTGGCTTAACACTAAATATTACTCGTAGTATATATATATATATATATATATATATATATGGATTTTTTGCCAAAAAGGACCTTTTATAAGCATTTTTTTGCGAGAAAGGACCTTTTATGTCAAAATTGGTGAAATATGACCTAAAATACAATATTTTTTGTTAAGTGGGACCTTTGCCCGGATTCTTGGAGTCAACCCAAGTTTCTGGCGTTGACTTCGACACGTGGCAGCCGGAAACTGCCACGTGTCAATATCCTTATTTTAAAAAAAAAAATTTATTTTTTTTCCCAAAAATCATCGTTTTACTGAAACAGTTTTACCCAAAAAAAAAAATCGATTCTCGATTCTCTTCTCTCTCCTCTGCTCCTTCAACTCGACGCCATTGTTGAAGATTCAAGGTTGAAGGAAAGTGCTTCTTCACTCAAATTGCTTGCCACGAATTGTTACTCAGGCCTCCACGAATCAGGTATGCTATTTCCCCCCCTCAAAATCCTCTTCAATTGTTGTAATTTTGGGTCGAAAAAATTAGGGTTCTTCCCAAATTTGGGGATTTTGTAATTCGTTGTGTATTTGTGTTTTAGATTGATAATGTCCCATCAAAAAGCGAAAATTTGGGGACTAATTCAGTTTTACTTAGTGGTTGGTGTAGAATGAAGAATCTAATGGAAGCTGGTGAAATCTGGAACGAGATGATTGATCAAGGTTTGAACCCAGATGTTATTACTCATAACATAATGTTAGATGGGTTGTTGAAGGTTAATAAGAAATCTGATGCAATCAAGCTTTTCGAGGTGATGAAAGTTAAGGGTCCACCCCCAAATGTTCGGACCTATACTATATTGATTAGGGATTTGTGCAAGCATTCAAAGTTGAATGAAGCTGTTGCTTACTTTGATGGGATGACTTCTTCAGGTTGTAACCCAGATGCTGCTGTATATACTTGTTTGATTACTAGATTTGGGAACCTTAAAAAGATGGATATGGTGTTTGGTTTGTTAAAAGAGCTGAAGGAAAAGGGTTACCCACCTGATGGGCAACTGTATAATGCTTTGATTAAGTTGATGACGAATAGAAGAATGCCGGATGATGCAGTTCGTGTTTAAAAGAAGATGATTCAGAGTGGAATTGAGCCAACAATTCATACATATATTATGATGATGATGAAATCTTACTTTGATTTTTTTTTTTTTTTGTGGGTAAAAATGTTTCAGTAAATGATGTTGGTTTTGGAGGGAATTTTTGGGAATTTTTTTATTTATTTATTTTTTTTTTTTTTTAAATAAGGATATTGACACGTGGCAGTTTCCGGCTGCCACGTGTCGAAGTCAACGCCAGAAACTTGGGTTGACTCCAAGAATCCGGGCAAAGGTCCCACTTAACAAAAAATATTGTATTTTAGGTCCCATTTCACCAATTTTGACATAAAAGGTCCTTTCTAGCAAAAAAATGCTTATAAAAGGTCCTTTTTGGCAAAAAATCCTATATATATATATATATATATATATATATATATATAGGAAAATTTGTAATTATTAATCCAACCTTTGCCCAGTTTTCTTTAACTACCTATGCGATATTTCTAAATAATCCAACCTTTATGACCCAACTACTATTATTAAGCCTAGATGACCGGTTACCTGCTACAAAGTCAACGTTAAAAACGTTGACAACCAAAAGTTGTTTTCCCTCCTAAAATATTGGACACGTCATCATCACTTGTCACCTGAACAAGGATTTCATTTTTTTTTCCAAAAAACCCTTAACCCTTCTCTGTACCGTGTTTCAATTCCTCTATCCTCCATTACTGCTGCTTCAACCACAACTGTACTGGTTCTTGACATCATCAACGATTTTCTTGTGGAAATAGGTGACTTCATCCACGCACATTCAAATTTCGTCTCCAAAATCGTACAATTGAAGGTGAACTTACGAACCTTAGCGTTTTGTTCCTTTTTTGGTAAATTTTGAATTTTGGGCTTCCTTGATGGTCAGTTCGTAAAAACCCGAGTTGTTGCAATAATATAGTTTTTTTTTATGTTGTGGGATGTTGGTTATTGTGGTCTTGTTGAAAATTTAGAAAGAAAAAAAAACCTTGAATTTGAAGAAGATCCAGATCCAACAGGCAATTGCTTTACCCCAGCCATAGCAATTGCTGATTATTTTTGATGAACTTCGAATGGAGAGGTATGAGGATCGACAATGGTGGAGAAGAGGTAGAAGAGATATAATGGAGAGGAGCACAGAGATGAAACAGAAAATCGCAGAGGAGAGAGGAACGAAAATTAAAATAGCAATTAAAGAAAATAAGGGGAAAAAAAATAAAAAAAATATATAATTGTTATATGCCACGTAAGGGTGAATACCGCCTATAGCAGGTTAGTAACTTGTTATGCTTAATAATAGTAATTGGGTCATAAATGTTGGATTATTTAGAAATATCGCATAGGTAGGCTTAATTAAAGAAAATCGGGCGAATGTTGGATTAATAATTACAAATTTTCCATATATATATATATTAGATTATTAAATTGTGATGGCTACATTTTATTGTATCCATGAACCATCCATAAATTTCATTCAAATTTGGCATTATAAATTTATAATGCAAAATCCTTTTCCATCGTATCATATGATGTTTCATATCCTACTCAAATTAGAATCAGCATCGAAATCGGACATGGGCCATATTCGACACCCAAATATTTTCTCTATATAAACCCAAAACCCTCCATCTAAATAGTTGAAATTAATTAAATACAAATTATGAAAATAGATACTAATATTACGCTCGATGAACTCGACATTGTAATTCCATGTATCCATCATCCTACTCTACCATGTTCATCATCATCTAAAAAAGTACTCGAAGTTCGATTAATATTCATCAAATACAAAAACTTAGTTTATTACTATACAAATGGTCGAAGATTAGTGAGCACCCGAAAATCAGAATCGGATCCTATATTGTTCAACCCGTTTTGCGATGACTGCAACGACGACGTTTTTCCCGTGGTACTCATGTGCTATAACGACTCTGCTGAGGAGGCGATCCATGAGTTGAATAATCTAAGGAGCAAGATGCGGGATGAAGCGATCGGCATGTGTTTATCACGTGATAGTAGTCTGAAATTCAAGGTTTATGAGCATGAGGTTGATTTTTTTGATCTTGATGAACTAGTTTGTGATGAGGAGGAGTTTAGGGTGTGGGTTTGTGATGGAAATAGAGTTTTTGTGGAGGATGATGTACCAATTATTCAAGGGTTGGAAAGGGTTAACAATATTGTTGATGATGATGATAATTGTGGTATTTGTCTACAAAATTTGAAAAGTCATGATACTACTAGTGGTGGTGGCGGCGGCGGTGGCGGTGGTGGTGGTGGTGATGGTGGTGTTATACCAAAGCCGTTTTTGGCGATGTTGTCATGTAAACACGTCTTTCACGAGCCTTGTGTGATACGATGGCTTCTTAAAGATCGTATTTGTCCTTTGTGCCGCTATCAGTTGTCGCACCCACTTCCGCTTATGTCAGATGGATAGTTTCAATCGTCCGTTAGAGTTATGGTATATTTAGGGGGAAATTAGAGTTGTGTTATTTTATTTAGGAATCTAATATTGTTAGATGGTTTCATATATAAACCTATGATTTATCTAACTTATTATCAAGGTTGTCAAGTTATTTTATTCAGGGAATATCGTTCCATATTTTGACATATTTTAACTTAATTTTTACCCACATACAATATTTATTGTACAACTATTTTTAAAGGCAAATTTACAAGAAACAACCTTTTATAATCCAAAAATTTGCAAGAAACAACCTTTCATGTTCTTCATTTTGCCTATTAAATCCCAATTTTCCTCCATATTCCCATATATAAGCAAATTAAAACCTAAGATAAATAAATTACGCAAAACGTTTGAACTTCTTTGTTGCGCCATCAATGAACATCTAATGAATAATGTAAGTCATCGATGCATCAACTCGGACCCAAATCAGCCTTCTCACACCCCAACATGTCAAGCTATTCAGCTAGTCTATTATTCTCTTGCTCAATACATGTCAATTTGTTCCTTATAATGGCTGAATCAGCTGACAACCTATGATTTCCTGCTACGAGCACATTAGTAACATTTCTTTGCCAATCAACTATACCTTCATCAACACAATCAAGTTTTTTGCATCCCTTTGACCAATGCCACTTCCCTCGGTTAGTATATCCTAAAATGCTATAATATGCATGTCTTGAATCGGTCAAATCCCCTCACTGCAATGCCCCAACACTGGGATTTGTCTTCTATAATCAGTATTTATCTCCTCTGCAGGTGGTGGATGTAGCTAACACATTGTTAGTGAACCACGTTAAATCTCTGAGTTCATGATCTTAATTGTCTTTTTTGCTTCCGTATGTCATAACATAAATACTTCATAATTCGAAGTTTAAATCTTTGTGAATGTTGTATTAATTATGTGATAGTTTTTATATGTAAGGTTTGACAAAAATGTTATGCAAAGTAACTTGTTACGATCATTGCGGAAGTAAAAGAGTTCATGTTTGTGAACAACCTTACAAACATGTGAGTTGGGACGGAATTCATTTGACGCAAGATGCTTATCAACCAATGGCGGACCCACGTTGGGGTAGGGGGGAACGTGCCACCCCCGGGAAAAAAAAAAAAAAAACTGAAAATGTGCAATAAGAAAAAATGTAAAAAGATATATATAGAACCTGCACTAAGTAAGCAGAGAGTATGATTGTGTTGTAGTGGTCAAGGAGATATATTTTCCTTGATTTATAATGTCCACCAATCAGGGGGTCGAGACCCGATAATGGCAATTTTGGTTTATTTATTAACTTATTTGTTTCTTTTCTTTTTAACTCTTTTTTTTCATCTTTATATTTAATTGGACTACCCTAAAACAATATCATGACCATCAATTGTTCATTTCATATTATTTGTTTCATTCCTTTCTTTCCTAAATAATTCCATTTGTTATCTCTAGCTTTGGTTCTTTTTTTTTTTAACCCCAATTGAATATTGTCTTCTTTTTTTTCCACCTTCATATTTAATTGGACTATACTACTTCCTTCGTTTTGGAAATATCGCATCATGATTGACTTTTACTACTCTAAGCCTTACTTTGACGCTTAATATCTCACATCGTGTGCAAGTAAAAATTATAGAAAAATAATATTTAGAAAATATATATCGATACGAATCTAACATGACCCCACATGACTAAAATTTCTTTACGTACGAATCACAAAAAATCGCCAAAGTCGTAGTATGAATAGTGTAAAAAAATGGTGCGATATTACCGGAATGGAGGAAGTATAATAAAAAAAAATTATCGAGAACAAAATAAATTCAATTCCATCATTTACTGCTATTAATCGCTTAAATTTCATACAAATTTTTTATATTTAGTTATATATATTGATAAAAAAAATTCTCCTCAGCCCCCAAAAAAAAAAACAATTGTGCCACCCCTGACCCAATTTCCTGGGTCCGCCACTATTATCAACTTATGGCGGAATGGTTGATAGAACATACTCAAAGTAACATTTTTTATGACAATATTTCTAATGTTAAACTTTTGAATTATTCTTTTCCTCTTGTTATTTTTATTTCACTAGTTATATTTATATGTTTAGGATGAAAATAGGCATAATTAACTATAATTAAAGACCTTTACGATAAAGCTCTTTTATACATCTCTTTTCTATAAGGGGTGGGAAACCCGAGGGTGACTTCTTTTGGTGTACGTCCCGTGTGAATACATATAATACCCTTATTTATAAATATT
This sequence comes from Spinacia oleracea, assembly GCF_020520425.1. NCBI lineage: Eukaryota > Viridiplantae > Streptophyta > Magnoliopsida > Caryophyllales > Amaranthaceae > Spinacia > Spinacia oleracea. The sequence continues at coordinate 6,006,262 of NC_079488.1, read as the reverse complement.
ATACAAAATATTATTTTAAGGAATAATTAACAGTCCTACGTTTAATACTACTACCTCCGTTCCTAAATGATCTTTACGGTTACTATTTGCACGGTAATTAAGGAATTTTGGTGAACATGTGATGGTGGGGTAACAAATGGAAAATGAGTGGCTATAAATTGTCCAACAATGTGAGTGGGTGAAAACTAATATTAAAGTATTGTGAGTGGGTAAGTTATGGTGGGCCAAATAAGAGTAAAACTGGAATAAAGTAGGAGTGTAAAGAACTTTCAGGAACGGACTAAAACGGAAAGCGTAAAGAACTTTTAGGAACGGAGGTAGTACATGTTTTTTTTTTTTTTTGATAAGAGGCTTAATACTACATGTTGGAATTAAAGCTTGGAACAAAGCTTTGCCCAGTAGTACCGGGTGGAGTGACCCGGCCTGGCACAAATACAAATCAAATTTGAAAGGTTAAACTGCTTGACCCGGCAAATATGCTCGTTATTTCTACTTTTTTTTAGTGTGCCCAACCGAGTAGGATCGCCCGACCATGAGAATATACTCGTTATTTGCTATTTGTTTTAGTGTGCCCGACCGAGTAGGATCGCCCGACCAGGCTAATATACTCGTTATTTGCTTATATTTTTTGTGTGCTCGACCGAGTAAGATTGCCTGGTTTGACGTCAACATGTGGGACATCATATCAAAAGTGGTCTCAAAGTCATGAGTATGAGACGGTGTCATATGAAAGTAACCCAAGTATCCAACTTAGTTTGATCCGAGAACCGTTTAATTAAACGGGACAACACGACACGACACGACAAATTTTATTAAACGAGCCGAATTACAGCTAATGTTTCCAATCCCGTTTATGTTCAACACAAATGCTTACAAATTAACACGTCCCAACACGTAAAAGTTTGTCTAACTCTATCCAAAACTATACAATTCGGGTAGCTAATTAAACCTTTTAGCTTTAGGAGTATCCGAACGAGTGTGTATTATTTTATTCAATAGTTTCCTATTTATTATGGTTTTAGTTTTACTTATTGTATAAGGAAAACATGAGATCAATCTAGTCCCTTTGCAAAATCCTTTTCCCCCGTTTCATATTGGAATCGGACACCCAAATATTTACTCATATATAAACCCAAAACCCTCAATCTAATTAATCCCATTAAAATCGTTAATAATACAACTTAATTAATATATAGTTAAAATTTAATTAAATAGAATATGGAAATAGTAGATATTAATGTTACGGTCGAACTCGATAAACTCGACATTGTAATTCCTTGTAGCCATCATCCTATTCTACCTTCATCATCATCACCTAAGAAAGTGCTCGAAGCTCGATTAATATTCGACGAATACCAAGACTTAGTTTATTATCATACAAACGGTAAACGATTAGTGAGTACCCGAAATTCACAATCGGATCCTCTCATCTTCAACCCGTTTTGCCATGACTGCAACGACGCCGTTTTTAACGCAGTATTGAAGCAGAAGTTGAAACATCTAAGGAACAATATGTGGGATGAAGCGATCGTCAAACATCTACCATCTGATGATGATAGTAAGAAATTCAAGGAAGTTTATGAGTATAAGGTTGTTTGTTTTGTTCTTGATGAACGAGTTTGCGATGAGGAGGAGTTTAGGGCTTGGGTTAGCGACGGAAACAGAGCTTTCAAGGAGGAGGATGCAACATTTATCCAGGGGTTGGAAAGGATTAATAATAATGTTGTTGTTGATGATGATGATGATGATGATGATAGTAATTGTGGTATTTGTCTACAAAATTTGAAAACCCTAGACATCGAGGAGGATCAAGATCCGGATGGCCGTCATGATACTGCCACTATTGGTGGTGGTGTCGGTGTCGATGTTGAAGATAATGTCACTACTGGTGGTGGTGGTGGTGCTGGTGCTGGTGCTGGTGCTGGTGTTAATGTTATTCCGAAGCCCTTTTTGGCGAGGTTGCCATGTAAGCATGTATTTCACGAGCCTTGTGTGATTCGATGGTTTCTTAAAGATCATATTTGTCCTTTATGTCGTTATGAGTTGCCGCGTCCGCACATGTAAGATTGATACTTTCAATCGTCTTGGTTTTACACTCGATCGTACATATCTTTTCGTATAATGGCACGTGTTACTGTCGATGTGGTTGTGAGGGCGTGTTAGAGTTAAGGTGTAGTTTATTTAGGAATCTAATATTATGATCCTATTGATGTTGTTATGTACCGTTATGGCTTCATATATATAAAACCCATGATTTATTCAAGGTTGTCAAGTTATTTTTATTCAGGTAATATCATTCATTAGCATTGTACTCTTTAATTTAAAGTTATACGTTAAGTAGTTTATATAAAAACTTTAACTACTCGGCTTAGCTATTCGACTTATAAGTGAACAAATTTATATTGTACTATCACTAGATTTTAAGGTCCTGTTCTTTTGGACTTTTTTGCAGTTCCATTAAGTTCAGTTCAGTTCAGTTCAGTTCAGTTCAATTCAGTTCAGTTCCATTAAATTCAGTTCAGTTTGGTTCAGCTCCATTAAGTTCAGTTCAGTTCAGTTCAGTTCAGCTTCATTCATTTCAATTCAGTTCAGTTCAAAAGAACGGATTCATCTTTCTTTGTAATTATTTTTATTCTTGATATTGCAATTAAAATTGACATTTATTACTTATACATATAATACTTATTATTATCGTTATTATTACTTAAATATTACTATTATTATATTAATATTATATGTAATTATTGTTATTAATAAATAATTATGATTATTGTAGTTATTATTTATTACTATGAGTATTGTTAAAAATATTAACATTATATTTATTATTAATTATTAATTACTAATAATTAATTATTACAGTAATAGTTAATTATTTTTATTATTTTATTATTTAATTATTTATTATTTGTTATTTGTTATTTGTTATTTGTTATTTGTTATTTAGTATTTATTATTTATTATTCTATTATTCTATTATTCAATTATACTATTATTCTATTATTTATTATTTATTATTTATTATTTATTATTTATTATTTATTATTTATTATTTATTATTTATTATTTATTATTTATTATTTATTATTTATTATTTATTATTTATTATTTATTATTTATTATTTATTATTTATTATTTATTATTTATTATTTATTATTTATTATTTATTATTTATTATTTATTATTCTATTATTTATTATTTATTATTTATTCAGTTCAGCTCCATTCAGTTCAGTTCAGTTCAGTTCAGATCCATTAAATTCAGTTCAGTTCAGTTCAGCTCCATTAAGTTCAGTTCAATTCAGTTCAGCTTCATTGATTTCAATTCAGTTCAGTTCAAAAGAACGGATTCATCTTTCTTTGTAATTATTTTTATTCTTGATATTGCAATTAAAATTGACATTTATTACTTATACATATAATACTTATTATTATCGTTATTATTACTTAAATATTACTATTATTATATTAATATTATATGTAATTATTGTTATTAATAAATAATTATGATTATTGTAGTTATTATTTATTACTATGAGTATTGTTATAAATATAAACATTATATTTATTATTAATTATTAATTACTAATTATTAATTATTACAGTAATTCTTAATTATTTTTATTATTTTATTATTTTATTATTCATTATTTGTTATTTGTTATTTGTTATTTGTTATTTTTTATTTATTATTTATTATATATTATTTATTATTTATTATTTATTATTCTATTATTCTATTATTCAATTATTCAATTATTCAATTATTCTATTATTCTATTATTCTGTTATCTATTATTTATTAATTATTATTTATTATTTATTATTTATTATTTATTATTTTTTATTATTATTTATTATTTATTATTTATTATTTATTATTTATTATTTATTATTTATTATTTATTATTTATTATTTATTATTTATTATTTATTATTTATTATTTATTATTTATTATTTATTATTTATTATTTATTATTTATTATTTATTATTTACAATTTATTATTTATTATTTATTATTTATTATTTATTATTTATTATTTATTACGTAGTATTTATTATTTATTATTTATTATTTATTATTTATTATTTATTATTTATTATTTATTATTTATTATTTATTATTTATTATTTATTATTTATTATTTATTATTTATTATTTATTATTTATTATTTATTATTTATTATTTATTATTTATTCTTTATTATTTATTATTTATTATTCTATTATTTATTATTTATTATTTATTCAGTTCAGCTCCATTCAGTTCAGTTCAGTTCAGTTCAGATCCATTAAATTCAGTTCAGTTCAGCTCCATTAAGTTCAGTTCAGTTCAGTTCAGCTTCATTCATTTCAATTCAATTCAGTTCAAAAGAACAGATTCATCTTTCTTTTTAATTATTTTTATTCTTGATATTGCAATTAAAATTGACATTTATTACTTATACATATAATACTTATTATTATCGTTATTATTACTTAAATATTACTATTTTTATATTAATATTATATGTAATTATTGTTATTAATAAATAATTATGATTATTGTAGTTATTATTTATTACTATGAGTATTGTTATAAATATTAACATTATATTTATTATTAATTATTAATTACTAATTATTAATTATTACAGTAATTGTTAATTATTTTTATTATTTTATTATTTTATTATTTATTATTTGTTATTTGTTATTTGTTATTTGTTATTTGTTATTTATTATTTATTATTTATTATTTATTATTTATTATTTATTATTCTATTATTCAATTATTCAATTATTCAATTATTCAATTATTCTATTATTCTATTATTTATTATTTATTATTTATTATTTATTATTTATTATTTATTATTTATTATTTATTATTTATTATTTATTATTTATTATTTATTATTTATTATTTATTATTTATTATTTATTATTTATTATTTATTATTTATTATTTATTATTTATTATTTATTATTTATTATTTATTATTTATTATTCTATTATTTATTATTTATTATTTATTCAGTTCAGCTCCATTCAGTTCAGTTCAGTTCAGTTCAGATCCATTAAATTCAGTTCAGTTCAGTTCAGCTCCATTAAGTTCAGTTCAATTCAGTTCAGCTTCATTGATTTCAATTCAGTTCAGTTCAAAAGAACGGATTCATCTTTCTTTGTAATTATTTTTATTCTTGATATTGCAATTAAAATTGACATTTATTACTTATACATATAATACTTATTATTATCGTTATTATTACTTAAATATTACTATTATTATATTAATATTATATGTAATTATTGTTATTAATAAATAATTATGATTATTGTAGTTATTATTTATTACTATGAGTATTGTTATAAATATAAACATTATATTTATTATTAATTATTAATTACTAATTATTAATTATTACAGTAATTCTTAATTATTTTTATTATTTTATTATTTTATTATTCATTATTTGTTATTTGTTATTTGTTATTTGTTATTTTTTATTTATTATTTATTATATATTATTTATTATTTATTATTTATTATTCTATTATTCTATTATTCAATTATTCAATTATTCAATTATTCTATTATTCTATTATTCTGTTATCTATTATTTATTAATTATTATTTATTATTTATTATTTATTATTTATTATTTATTATTATTATTTATTATTTATTATTTATTATTTATTATTTATTATTTATTATTTATTATTTATTATTTATTATTTATTATTTATTATTTATTATTTATTATTTATTATTTACAATTTATTATTATTATTATTATTTATTATTATTATTTATTATTTATTACGTAGTATTTATTATTTATTATTTATTATTTATTATTTATTATTTATTATTTATTATTTATTATTTATTATTTATTATTTATTATTTATTATTTATTATTTATTATTTATTATTTATTATTTATTATTTATTATTTATTCTTTATTATTTATTATTTATTATTCTATTATTTATTATTTATTATTTATTCAGTTCAGCTCCATTCAGTTCAGTTCAGTTCAGTTCAGATCCATTAAATTCAGTTCAGTTCAGCTCCATTAAGTTCAGTTCAGTTCAGTTCAGCTTCATTCATTTCAATTCAATTCAGTTCAAAAGAACAGATTCATCTTTCTTTTTAATTATTTTTATTCTTGATATTGCAATTAAAATTGACATTTATTACTTATACATATAATACTTATTATTATCGTTATTATTACTTAAATATTACTATTTTTATATTAATATTATATGTAATTATTGTTATTAATAAATAATTATGATTATTGTAGTTATTATTTATTACTATGAGTATTGTTATAAATATTAACATTATATTTATTATTAATTATTAATTACTAATTATTAATTATTACAGTAATTGTTAATTATTTTTATTATTTTATTATTTTATTATTTATTATTTGTTATTTGTTATTTGTTATTTGTTATTTGTTATTTGTTATTTATTATTTATTATTTATTATTTATTATTTATTATTTATTATTCTATTATTCAATTATTCAATTATTCAATTATTCAATTATTCTATTATTCTATTATTTATTATTTATTATTTATTATTTATTATTTATTATTTATTATTTATTATTTATTATTTATTATTTATTATTTATTATTTATTATTTATTATTTATTATTTATTATTTATTATTTATTATTTATTATTTATTATTTATTATTTATTATTTATTATTTATTATTTATTATTTATTATTTATTATTTATTATTTATTATTTATTATTTATTATTCTATTATTTATTATTTATTATTTGTTCAGTTCAGCTCCATTCAGTTCAGTTCAGTTCAGTTCAGATCCATTAAATTCAGTTCAGTTCAGTTCAGCTCCATTAAGTTCAGTTCAATTCAGTTCAGCTTCATTGATTTCAATTCAGTTCAGTTCAAAAGAACGGATTCATCTTTCTTTGTAATTATTTTTATTCTTGATATTGCAATTAAAATTGACATTTATTACTTATACATATAATACTTATTATTATCGTTATTATTACTTAAATATTACTATTATTATATTAATATTATATGTAATTATTGTTATTAATAAATAATTATGATTATTTTAGTTATTATTTATTACTATGAGTATTGTTATAAATATAAACATTATATTTATTATTAATTATTAATTACTAATTATTAATTATTACAGTAATTCTTAATTATTTTTATTATTTTATTATTTTATTATTCATTAATTGTTATTTGTTATTTGTTATTTGTTATTTTTTATTTATTATTTATTATATATTATTTATTATTTATTATTTATTATTCTATTATTCTATTATTCAATTATTCAATTATTCAATTATTCTATTATTCTATTATTCTGTTATCTATTATTTATTAATTATTATTTATTATTTATTATTTATTATTTATTATTTATTATTTATTATTTATTATTATTATTTATTATTTATTATTTATTATTTATTATTTATTATTTATTATTTATTATTTATTATTTATTATTTATTATTTATTATTTATTATTTACAATTTATTATTTATTATTTATTATTTATTATTTATTATTTATTATTTATTACGTAGTATTTATTATTTATTATTTATTATTTATTATTTATTATTTATTATTTATTATTTATTATTTATTATTTATTATTTATTATTTATTATTTATTATTTATTATTTATTATTTATTATTTATTATTTATTATTTATTATTTATTCTTTATTATTTATTATTTATTATTCTATTATTTATTATTTATTATTTATTCAGTTCAGCTCCATTCAGTTCAGTTCAGTTCAGTTCAGATCCATTAAATTCAGTTCAGTTCAGCTCCATTAAGTTCAGTTCAGTTCAGTTCAGCTTCATTCATTTCAATTCAATTCAGTTCAAAAGAACAGATTCATCTTTCTTTTTAATTATTTTTATTCTTGATATTGCAATTAAAATTGACATTTATTACTTATACATATAATACTTATTATTATCGTTATTATTACTTAAATATTACTATTTTTATATTAATATTATATGTAATTATTGTTATTAATAAATAATTATGATTATTGTAGTTATTATTTATTACTATGAGTATTGTTATAAATATTAACATTATATTTATTATTAATTATTAATTACTAATTATTAATTATTACAGTAATTGTTAATTATTTTTATTATTTTATTATTTTATTATTTATTATTTGTTATTTGTTATTTGTTATTTGTTATTTGTTATTTGTTATTTATTATTTATTATTTATTATTTATTATTCTATTATTCAATTATTCAATTATTCAATTATTCAATTATTCTATTATTCTATTATTTATTATTTATTATTTATTATTTATTATTTATTATTTATTATTTATTATTTATTATTTATTATTTATTATTTATTATTTATTATTTATTATTTATTATTTATTATTTATTATTTATTATTTATTATTTATTATTTATTATTTATTATTTATTATTTATTATTTATTATTTATTATTTATTATTTATTATTTATTATTTATTATTTATTATTTATTATTTATCCATGGGTTGGAAAGGATTAATAATAATGTTGTTGTTGATGATGATGATGATGATGATGATAGTAATTGTGGTATTTGTCTACAAAATTTGAAAACCCTAGACATCGAGGAGGATCAAGATCCGGATGGCCGTCATGATACTGCCACTATTGGTGGTGGTGTCGGTGTCGATGTTGAAGATAATGTCACTACTGGTGGTGGTGGTGGTGGTGCTGGTACTGGTGCTGGTGCTGGTGTTAATGTTATTCCGAAGCCCTTTTTGGCGAGGTTGCCATGTAAGCATGTATTTCACGAGCCTTGTGTGATTCGATGGTTTCTTAAAGATCATATTTGTCCTTTATGTCGTTATGAGTTGCCGCGTCCGCACATGTAAGATTGATACTTTCAATCGTCTTGGTTTTACACTCGATCGTACATATCTTTTCGTATAATGGCACGTGTTACTGTCGATGTGGTTGTGAGGGCGTGTTAGAGTTAAGGTGTAATTTATTTAGGAATCTAATATTATGATCCTATTGATGTTGTTATGTACCGTTATGGCTTCATATATATAAAACCCATGATTTATTCAAGGTTGTCAAGTTATTTTTATTCAGGTAATATCATTCATTAGCATTGTACTCTTTAATTTAAAGTTATACGTTAAGTAGTTTATATAAGAACTTTAACTACTCGGCTTAGCTATTCGACTTATAAGTGAACAAATTTATATTGTACTATCACTAGATTTTAAGGTCCTGTTCTTTTGGACTTTTTTGCAGTTCCATTAAGTTCAGTTCAGTTCAGTTCAGTTCAGTTCAATTCAGTTCAGTTCCATTAAATTCAGTTCAGTTTGGTTCAGCTCCATTAAGTTCAGTTCAGTTCAGTTCAGTTCAGCTTCATTCATTTCAATTCAGTTCAGTTCAAAAGAACGGATTCATCTTTCTTTGTAATTATTTTTATTCTTGATATTGCAATTAAAATTGACATTTATTACTTATACATATAATACTTATTATTATCGTTATTATTACTTAAATATTACTATTATTATATTAATATTATATGTAATTATTGTTATTCATAAATAATTATGATTATTGTAGTTATTATTTATTACTATGAGTATTGTTAAAAATATTAACATTATATTTATTATTAATTATTAATTACTAATAATTAATTATTACAGTAATAGTTAATTATTTTTATTATTTTATTATTTAATTATTTATTATTTGTTATTTGTTATTTGTTATTTGTTATTTGTTATTTGTTATTTAGTATTTATTATTTATTATTCTATTATTCTATTATTCAATTATACTATTATTCTATTATTCTATTATTTATTATTTATTATTTATTATTTATTATTTATTATTTATTATTTATTATTTATTATTTATTATTTATTATTTATTATTTATTATTTATTATTTATTATTTATTATTTATTATTTATTATTTATTATTTATTATTTATTATTTATTATTCTATTATTTATTATTTATTATTTATTCAGTTCAGCTCCATTCAGTTCAGTTCAGTTCAGTTCAGATCCATTAAATTCAGTTCAGTTCAGTTCAGCTCCATTAAGTTCAGTTCAATTCAGTTCAGCTTCATTGATTTCAATTCAGTTCAGTTCAAAAGAACGGATTCATCTTTCTTTGTAATTATTTTTATTCTTGATATTGCAATTAAAATTGACATTTATTACTTATACATATAATACTTATTATTATCGTTATTATTACTTAAATATTACTATTATTATATTAATATTATATGTAATTATTGTTATTAATAAATAATTATGATTATTGTAGTTATTATTTATTACTATGAGTATTGTTATAAATATAAACATTATATTTATTATTAATTATTAATTACTAATTATTAATTATTACAGTAATTCTTAATTATTTTTATTATTTTATTATTTTATTATTCATTATTTGTTATTTGTTATTTGTTATTTGTTATTTTTTATTTATTATTTATTATTTATTATATATTATATATTATTTATTATTTATTATTTATTATTCTATTATTCTATTATTCAATTATTCAATTATTCAATTATTCTATTATTCTATTATTCTGTTATCTATTATTTATTAATTATTATTTATTATTTATTATTTATTATTTATTATTATTATTATTATTATTTATTATTTATTATTTATTATTTATTATTTATTATTTATTATTTATTATTTATTATTTATTATTTATTATTATTTATTATTTATTATTTATTATTATTATTTATTATTTTATTTATTATTTATTATTTATTATTATTATTTATTATTTATTATTTACAATTTATTATTTATTATTTAGTATTTATTATTTATTACGTAGTATTTATTATTTATTATTTATTATTTATTATTTATTATTTATTATTTATTATTATTATTTATTATTTATTATTTATTATTTATTATTTATTATTTATTATTTATTATTTATTATTTATTATTTATTATTTATTATTTATTATTTATTATTTATTATTTATTATTTATTATTTATTATTTATTATTTATTATTTATTATTTATTATTTATTATTTATTATTTATTATTTATTATTTATTCAGTTCAGCTCCATTCAGTTCAGTTCAGTTCAGTTCAGATCCATTAAATTCAGTTCAGTTCAGCTTCATTCATTTCAATTCAATTCAGTTCAAAAGAACAGATTCATCTTTCTTTTTAATTATTTTTATTCTTGATATTGCAATTAAAATTGACATTTATTACTTATACATATAATACTTATTATTATCGTTATTATTACTTAAATATTACTATTTTTATATTAATATTATATGTAATTATTGTTATTAATAAATAATTATGATTATTGTAGTTATTATTTATTACTATGAGTATTGTTATAAATATTAACGTTATATTTATTATTAATTATTAATTACTAATTATTAATTATTACAGTAATTGTTAATTATTTTTATTATTTTATTATTTTATTATTTATTATTTGTTATTTGTTATTTGTTATTTGTTATTTGTTATTTGTTATTTATTATTTATTATTTATTATTTATTATTTATTATTTATTATTCTATTATTCAATTATTCAATTATTCTATTATTCAATTATTCAATTATTCTATTATTCTATTATTTATTATTTATTATTTATTATTTATTATTTATTATTTATTATTTATTATTATTATTATTATTATTATTATTTATTATTATTATTTATTATTATTTATTATTTATTATTTATTATTTATTATTTATTATTATTATTATTATTTATTATTTATTATTTATTATTTATTATTTATTATTTATTATTTATTATTTATTATTTATTATTTATTCAGTTCAGCTCCATTCAGTTCAGTTCAGTTCAGTTCAGCTCCATTAAATTCAGTTCTGTTCAGTTCAGCTCCATTAAGTTCAGTTTAGTTCAGTTCAGTTCAGCTTCATTCATTTCAATTCAGTTCAGTTCAAAAGAACAGATTCATCTTTCTTTGGAATTATTTTTATTCTTGATATTGCAATTAAAATTGACATTTATTACTTATACATATAATACTTATTATTATCGTTATTATTACTTAAATATTACTCCCTCCGTTTTCTTTTTGTTGTATCTGTTTCCTTTTTAGTCGTTTCATAATGTTGTATCCACTTAGAATCTTTTCTATTTTTGGACATACATTTTTTCCTAAAATACTCTCACAGTTCAATCTAATTACCAAAATACCTAAAGATTCTACCCATATTCCCACCTAATTTTCCCCACCCATAATATTTTATTTTATTTAAACCACCCACCTCCCTTATTAAATTAATAAAATCCTAACGTCACTCTCACCCCCTCTCTCCTTATAAACCATCCCTCTCACCCCCTCTCTCCTTATAAACCATCCCTCTCACCCTCTCTCTCCTCATTCTCCTCGGATCCCTTTCTTTTTCTTAACTCTCTCTCCTCCTGTCTCCCTCTCTCTCCTCAAGAAATCTCTCTGTTTCTCTAAAAACCCTAACCTTCTCCGCCCCTGTTCTTCGATTTTGGTAAGATCTCTCAGATCTTTGGGTTTTTCGCTCAAATTTGTTCTCAAACTTTAACCGGAACCACATTCCGGTGAGATCCCCTCTAGTTTTGTCCCCTTTGTCGTCCCAAATCCCGGTTGGTAATCGATTCTCTAGTGAAATTTTTTTGGGGGATAAAATCGGAGTTTTATTAGGGTTTTATTAATTTCTGAATGGGATCCTCTTCCTCCAAATATCTTCCGAGTAATTCGGTGGGTACTTCTGGGCAACGAATTCCTAGCCCAAACTGTGATTGGGGCTCGAAATGCAATTGTCCCAACAACGACCACTCGTATTCTGGCGAGTATCTGAATAATTTGAGGTTGGCCCAGAAGGAGAACACGAGTACTCGAAATTATCTCAAAGCTTGGTTTGAGAAAATGGAAGTGGAGCCTGGTGAAGAGGTGGAGTCCAAATACGACGATCGAGTCCCCAAACCAGCAGATCTGAGATTCTTTGGAGGAGACGAATCTGATGAGGTATATTTACTTATTTTTGGGTTGTTTTCCTGATTTTTCGAGTTAATTAGGGTTTACTCTGTTTTTGGGATTTTTTGTGTTTCTTGGAGAAAATCTGTGATTTTTGGTTGAAACGTAGGGTTTATAATAAAAATAGGGTTACTCTGCATGTTCTGATGTATTGTGATTTTTTGTGAATTTTTTGATTTTTTTTCATTTGTTGATGATTTTTGGTTATTTTTTTAGATTTAACCTTGGTTCATTTGTTTTCGGTTTATTTCAACATGCATGTCCGAAAAATGTTGATCTTATTGTATTGTCATGAAGTAGTTTGATTTCATCATGCATGTCCAAAAAATGTTTGATTTTTTGTGTTAAATGATGAAGTTTTCGAATTGCATGTCAGAGATCCCTTGATATTTTTTGTTAAATGATGAAGTTTTCTAATTGCATGTCAGAGATCCCTTGATTTATTTTGTTAAATGATAATTTTTCGAATTGCATGTCAGAGATACCTTGATTTTTTTGGTTAAATTATGAAGTTTTCGAATTGCATGTCAGAGATCCCTTGATTTTTCTCGAATTTTATGACTTTTTTAAATTGCATGTTCAATACCATGAATGTTGGTCTGCTTTGGTTGATTTGGATGTTCAATTCCATGATTATTTTGATGATGTTGTTCTTTGATCTTGTTAAGTTGATCTAGTTCAGTTGCATGTTGCATGTTCTTTAAATTGCATGTTGAATCCCGTGGTTGTTCTTTGGTGATGTTGTTCTGTTCAGACATGTATGATGGTCTTCGTATGATGATCTTGTGACTTGATCTTTTTATGATGATCTTGTTCAGTTTAAATAATAAATCCCATGAATGTTTGTGATGATCTGAAATATATTAAACATATTTTATGTCCCCTCTTGATTGCAAGGAACCCAATCAGTCTGATTCATTCGACCTATACTATGTGGGTGAGTGTGAGAACACAACTGCTGGTCCAGAGGTTTCTGATGGGCAATGTTCGGTTTCGTCCCCAAACGTGAAGGAAGATGAAATAAAAAAAAGCCACCTAAGGGTGTTGATGATGCTTAGAGATAAGTGTGTCTTCTATAAACCCTCTTTTAATTATATTTGGATTGCTGGTTAGCTGTGGAGACATAAGGTGGAGTAGCCAACAACTGTGATCTGTTGTTGGCAAGGGGTGTTGTTGTTTTGTTGATGATGTTATAGGGTTTAGAGTGTATTCATGTCCTCTATTATTGTCTTGTTGCTTGAAACATGTTGCCTTGTTGATTGATGAATGTTGCCTTGTGTGCTTGCTGGTTTTAAAAATGTTGCATGTTAAAAATTGTTGTGATATTGGTATAAAACCTTATGTACCCACTGATCTGTTTGTTGGTTAACAACTGTGATCTGTTTGTTGATTGTCAACTGTGATATGTTTGCTGGTTGATTAGTGTTGCCTTGAGAGGGGTGAAAGCATATGGGATGGGTTTATGAATAAAATTTTAACATATGATTGGAAAAAAACAGTTTCATTAAAGTCCCCTCTTATTGTTTGCCTTTCCTGAATGTTTGGTCTGTGATGTTAGGGTTTGAATGAGGTCTGTGATGAGTCTTTCAGTGCTGAGAAACTATCCATGTTTCATAAACCACAGTGCGCCATTAGCATCCAACCGTAGGCTGTATGAGGCTTTTGTGTGCTAATGATTTGTGAACATGGTGTGCTTCAATGAAGCTTGGGGACATCTGAGACCAAAATTTACATGATTTGTGATGGCTTTCCGGTCTTTTGCCAGTTTCAATGTCCTAGGAAACAATGAAATTGAATCCTTTACATATAAACTGACATTAGACGGGAGAGGCAATACATGTCTTGTATATTTAGTTTTTAGTTGTCCCCTTAAGTACCTTTGTTATGTTACATCGATGATGAGTCTTTCATATGCTGAGAAACAATTCAAGTTACCTACACTCACTCGTGCTGCCATTAGTATCAGTGATGATGCTTCTCAGGCGCTAAGTGTGTGTAGGTTGAATTTGTTTCAATGATGCTTGGGGACATCTGAGATGAATTTTGATGTCATGCATGTTTCACTTTTGTTAGTTAGGTGGTCCTTCAAAGGGGATTGACTTATTGTTAAATATTTGTTATTTGTTATTTGTTATTTGTTATTTATTATTTATTATTTATTATTTATTATTTATTATTTATTATTTATTATTTATTATTCTATTATTCTATTATTCTATTATTCAATTATTCAATTATTCTATTATTTATTATTTATTATTTATTATTTATTATTTATTATTTATTATTTATTATTTATTATTATTATTTATTATTTATTATTTATTATTTATTATTTATTATTTATTATTTACTATTTATTACTCCCTCCGTCCCGGAATACTTGACCTGTTTTCCTTATCGGGCCGTCCCTTAATACATGACCTGTTTCTAAAAATGGAAATATTCTAACAATATTATATTATTTCTCACTCCACCCCTATTAACCCACCTACCCCCTACTCCATACAAAAAATAATTAAAAATTCAACCCCTACTCTCCCCCAACCCCACCCCTTTACACATTTCCCACTAACTACAATAAAATAATACCCCACTATTAACTACTACCTATTAAATTAAATAAGTCAATTCTGTTAGGTTATGATACATATGATATTACATAAATCATGCGGAAACAACCATTAACCCAGGATTACATATTATTTACACATAATCATATAGCATAATTTAGATGCATACTCTTTGTTGCGTGCCCTCCCTAGCTGCGCCCGAACCGAACAAGAACAAGTCTTTAGGACTCCAAGTGTCGTCCCTCCGTAGATAGTCCACAGCACGTCCGGATCCGCCTTAAGATTGACCAACTAGAATCGCCCTTAAGGTACTAGAATTTTCGGCACTTTTGAGCAAGATGTGTGACTGAATTTTTCTCTCAAAAACTCACTTTGAATACTTTAAAACTCGTTATAAATTGTGAACCCAGGCCACATATTTATAGGGGTATGGAAAGAGAATTGGAATCCTATTAGGATACGAATTAATTAAACTTAGAATCCTACAAGAACTCTAATTAATTAATTTATCAAATAGAATTAGGAATTTAATCATTAACCGAACTCTGCACGTTTTAGGAATCGTGCATGAACACAAACACTTACGCACACACACACGGCAGCCACGATGGGCCGCCCATGCGCGTGCGTGCGAGCAGCAGCCCACGCAGCGAGGCCTACGCGAGCTACAAGCCCACGCAAGCACCTGCGCGCGCTGCGCGCGCTGTGCGCGCTTGCCACGGCCTGCTGGGCCTGGCCTTGCGCTGGGCCTGACGTGGACTTGGCTGTTCGTGTGGCGCGCTTGGCTTGCTGGGCGATGGCCTGGCTTCGTGCTGGGCCCTCGTCCGGCAGGCCTCGTCCGATGCTTATTCGTACGATACGCTTCCGATTAAATTTCCGATACTGACAATATTTCCGTTTCCGGCAATATTTCCGATTCTGGCAATATTTCCATTTCCGATAATATTTTCCGATACGTACCATGTTTCCGTTTCCGGCAACATCTACGACTTGGATAATATTTATATTTCCGATACGATCCATATTTCCGTTTCCGGCAATATCATCGTTTCCGGAGTATTCATTTCTTGCCTATGACGATCTCAGCTCCCACTGAAACCAAGATCCGTCGATTCCGAATATTCATAGATGAAGTATTTAATGCCATTAAATACTTGATCCGTTTACGTACTATTTGTGTGACCCTACGGGTTCAGTCAAGAGTAAGCTGTGGATTAATATCATTAATTCCACTTGAACTGAAGCGGCCTCTAGCTAGGCATTCAGCTCACTTGATCTCACTGAATTATTAACTTGTTAATTAATACTGAACCGCATTTATTAGACTTAACATAGAATGCATACTTGGACCAAGGGCATTATTTCCTTCAAATTCAAGTTCCTTAAACTCTGTGCCGGTCAAACCGGGTCGAGTATTCCTGGACGGAGGGAGTATTTATTATTTATTATTTATTATTTATTATTTATTATTTATTATTTATTATTTATTATTTATTATTTATTATTTATTATTTATTATTTATTATTTATTATTTATTATTTATTATTTATTATTTATTATTTATTATTTATTATTTATTATTTATTATTTATTATTTATTATTTATTATTATTATTATTATTTATTATTTATTATTATTATTATTATTATTATTATATTATTATTATTATTTATTATTTATTATTATTATTATTTATTATTTATTATTTATTATTTATTCAGTTCAGCTCCATTCAGTTCAGTTTAGTTCAGTTCAGCTCCATTAAATTCAGTTCAGTTCAGTTCAGCTCCATTAAGTTCAGTTCAGTTCAGTTCAGTTCAGCTTCATTCATTTCAATTCAGTTCAGTTCAAAAGAACAGATTCATCTTTCTTTGGAATTATTTTTATTCTTGATATTGCAATTAAAATTGACATTTATTACTTATACATATAATACTTATTATTATCGTTATTATTACTTAAATATTACTCCCTCCGTTTCTTTTTGTTGTATCTGTTTCCTTTTTAGTCGTTTCATAATGTTGTATCCACTTAGAATCTTTTCTATTTTTGGACATACATTTTTTCCTAAAATACTCTTACAGTTCAATCTAATTACCAAAATACCTAAAGATTCTACCCATATTCCCACCTAATTTTCCCCACCCATAATATTTTATTTTATTTAACCCACCCACCTCCCTTATTAAATTAATAAAATCCTAACGTCACTCTCACCCCCCCTCTCCTTATAAACCATCCCTCTCACCCTCTCTCTCCTCATTCTCCTCGGATCCCTTTCTTTTTCTTAACTCTCTCTCCTCCTGTCTCCCTCTCTCTCCTCAAGAAATCTCTCTGTTTCTCTAAAAACCCTAACCTTCTCCGCCCCTGTTCTTCGATTTTTTTGGTGAGATCTCTCAGATCTTTGGGTTTTTCGCTCAAATTTGTTCTCAAACTTTAACCGGAACCACATTCCGGTGAGATCCCCTCTAGTTTTGTCCCCTTTGTCGTCCCAAATCCCGGTTGGTAATCGATTTTCTGGTGAAATTTTTTTGGGGGATAAAATCGGAGTTTTATTAGGGTTTTATTAATTTCTGAATGGGATCCTCTTCCTCCAAATATCTTCCGAGTAATTCGGTGGGTACTTCTGGGCAACGAATTCCTGACCCAAACTGTGATTGGGGCTCGAAATGCAATTGTCCCAACAACGACCACTCGTATTCTGGCGAGTATCTGAATAATTTGAGGTTGTCCCAGAAGGAGAACACGAGTACTCGAAATTATCTCAAAGCTTGGTTTGAGAAAATGAAAGTGGAGCCTGGTGAAGAGGTGGAGTCCAAATACGACGATCGAGTCCCCAAACCAGCAGATCTGAGATTCTTTGGAGGAGACGAATCTGATGAGGTATATTTACTTATTTTTGGGTTGTTTTCCTGATTTTTCGAGTTAATTAGGGTTTACTCTGTTTTTGGGATTTTTTGTGTTTCTTGGAGAAAATCTGTGATTTTTGGTTGAAACGTAGGGTTTATAATAAAAATAGGGTTACTCTGCATGTTCTGATGTATTGTGATTTTTTGTGAATTTTTATGATTTTTTTTCATTTGTTGATGATTTTTGGTTATTTTTTTAGATTTAACATTGGTTCATTTGTTTTCGGTTTATTTCAACATGCATGTCCGAAAAATGTTGATCTTATTGTATTGTCATGAAGTAGTTTGATTTCATCATGCATGTCCAAAAAATGTTTGATTTTTTGTGTTAAATGATGAAGTTTTCGAATTGCATGTCAGAGATCCCTTGATATGTTTTGTTAAATGATGAAGTTTTCTAATTGCATGTCAGAGATCCCTTGATTTATTTTGTTAAATGATAATTTTTCGAATTGCATGTCAGAGATCCCTTGATTTTTTTGGTTAAATTATGAAGTTTTCGAATTGCATGTCAGAGATCCCTTGATTTTTCTCGAATTTTATGACTTTTTTAAATTGCATGTTCAATACCATGAATGTTGGTCTGCTTTGGTTGATTTGGATGTTCAATTCCATGATTATTTTGATGATGTTGTTCTTTGATCTTGTTAAGTTGATCTAGTTCAGTTGCATGTTGCATGTTCTTTAAATTTCATGTTGAATCCCGTGGTTGTTCTTTGGTGATGTTGTTCTGTTCAGACATGTATGATGGTCTTCGTATGATGATCTTGTGACTTGATCTTTTTATGATGATCTTGTTCAGTTTAAATAATAAATCCCATGAATGTTTGTGATGATCTGAAATATATTAAACATATTTTATGTCCCCTCTTGATTGCAAGGAACCCAATCAGTCTGATTCATTCGACCTATACTATGTGGGTGAGTGTGAGAACACAACTGCTGGTCCAGAGGTTTCTGATGGGCAATGTTCGGTTTCGTCCCCAAACGTGAAGGAAGATGAAATAAAAAAAAGCCACCTAAGGGTGTTGATGATGCTTAGAGATAAGTGTGTCTTCTATAAACCCTCTTTTAATTATATTTGGATTGCTGGTTAGCTGTGGAGACATAAGGTGGAGTAGCCAACAACTGTGATCTGTTGTTGGCAAGGGGTGTTGTTGTTTTGTTGATGATGTTATAGGGTTTAGAGTGTCATGTCCTCTATTATTGTCTTGTTGCTTGAAACATGTTGCCTTGTTGATTGATGAATGTTGCCTTGTGTGCTTGCTGGTTTTAAAAATGTTGCCTGTTAAAAATTGTTGTGATATTGGTATAAAACCTTATGTACCCACTGATCTGTTTGTTGGTTAACAACTGTGATCTGTTTGTTGATTGTCAACTGTGATATGTTTGCTGGTTGATTAGTGTTGCCTTGAGAGGGGTGAAAGCATATGGGATGGGTTTATGAATAAAATTTTAACATATGATTGGAAAAAAACAGTTTCATTAAAGTCCCCTCTTATTGTTTGCCTTTCCTGAATGTTTGGTCTGTGATGTTAGGGTTTGAATGAGGTCTGTGATGAGTCTTTCAGTGCTGAGAAACTATCCATGTTTCATAAACCACAGTGCGCCATTAGCATCCAACCGTAGGCTGTATGAGGCTTTTGTGTGCTAATGATTTGTGAACATGGTGTGCTTCAATGAAGCTTGGGGACATCTGAGACCAAAATTTACATGATTTGTGATGGCTTTCCGGTCTTTTGCCAGTTTCAATGTCCTAGGAAACAATGAAATTGAATCCTTTACATAT
This sequence comes from Spinacia oleracea, assembly GCF_020520425.1. Taxonomy (NCBI): domain Eukaryota; kingdom Viridiplantae; phylum Streptophyta; class Magnoliopsida; order Caryophyllales; family Amaranthaceae; genus Spinacia; species Spinacia oleracea. The sequence continues at coordinate 5,985,843 of NC_079488.1, read as the reverse complement.
AAACTGACATTAGACGGGAGAGGCAATACATGTCTTGTATATTTAGTTTTTAGTTGTCCCCTTAAGTACCTTTGTTATGTTACATCGATGATGAGTCTTTCATATGCTGAGAAACAATTCAAGTTACCTACACTCACTCGTGCTGCCATTAGTATCAGTGATGATGCTTCTCAGGCGCTAAGTGTGTGTAGGTTGAATTTGTTTCAATGATGCTTGGGGACATCTGAGATGAATTTTGATGTCATGCATGTTTCACTTTTGTTAGTTAGGTGGTCCTTCAAAGGGGATTGACTTATTGTTAAATATTTGTTATTTGTTATTTGTTATTTGTTATTTATTATTTATTATTTATTATTTATTATTTATTATTTATTATTTATTATTTATTATTTATTATTTATTATTCTATTATTCTATTATTCTATTATTCTATTATTCAATTATTCAATTATTCTATTATTCTGTTATCTATTATTTATTATTTATTATTTATTATTTATTATTTATTATTTATTATTTATTATTTATTATTTATTATTTATTATTTATCATTTATTATTTATTATTTATCATTTATTATTTATTATTTATTATTTATTATTTATTATTTACTATTTATTACTCCCTCCGTCCCGGAATACTTGACCTGTTTTCCTTATCGGGCCGTCCCTTAATACTTGACCTGTTTCTAAAAATGGAAATATTCTAACAATATTATATTATTTCTCACTCCACCCCTATTAACCCACCTACCCCCTACTCCATACAAAAAATAATTAAAAATTCAACCCCTACTCTCCCCCAACCCCACCCCTTTACACATTTCCCACTAACTACAATAAAATAATACCCCACTATCAACTACTACCTATTAAATTAAATAAGTCAATTCTGTTAGGTTATGATACATATGATATTACATAAATCATGCGGAAACAACCATTAACCCAGGATTACATATTATTTACACATAATCATATAGCATAATTTAGATGCATACTCTTTGTTGCGTGCCCTCCCTAGCTGCGCCCGAACCGAACAAGAACAAGTCTTTAGGACTCCAAGTGTCGTCCCTCCGTAGATAGTCCACAGCACGTCCGGATCCGCCTTAAGATTGACCAACTAGAATCGCCCTTAAGGTACTAGAATTTTCGGCACTTTTGAGCAAGATGTGTGACTGAATTTTTCTCTCAAAAACTCACTTTGAATACTTTAAAACTCGTTATAAATTGTGAACCCAAGCCACATATTTATAGGGGTATGGAAAGAGAATTGGAATCCTATTAGGATACGAATTAATTAAACTTAGAATCCTACAAGAACTCTAATTAATTAATTTATCAAATAGAATTAGGAATTTAATCATTAACCGAACTCTGCACGTTTTAGGAATCGTGCATGAACACAAACACTTACGCACACACACACGGCAGCCACGATGGGCCGCCCATGCGCGTGCGTGCGAGCAGCAGCCCACGCAGCGAGGCCTACGCGAGCTACAAGCCCACGCAAGCACCTGCGCGCGCTGCGCGCGCTGTGCGCGCTTGCCACGGCCTGCTGGGCCTGGCCTTGCGCTGGGCCTGGCGTGGCCTTGGCTGTTCGTGTGGCGCGCTTGGCTTGCTGGGCGATGGCCTGGCTTCGTGCTGGGCCCTCGTCCGGCAGGCCTCGTCCGATGCTTATTCGTACGATACGCTTCCGATTAAATTTCCGATACTGACAATATTTCCGTTTCCGGCAATATTTCCGATTCTGGCAATATTTCCATTTCCGATAATATTTTCCGATACGTACCATGTTTCCGTTTCCGGCAACATCTACGACTTGGATAATATTTATATTTTCGATACGATCCATATTTCCGTTTCCGGCAATATCATCGTTTCCGGAGTATTCATTTCTTGCCTGTGACGATCTCAGCTCCCACTGAAACCAAGATCCGTCGATTCCGAATATTCATAGATGGAGTATTTAATGCCATTAAATACTTGATCCGTTTACGTACTATTTGTGTGACCCTACGGGTTCAGTCAAGAGTAAGCTGTGGATTAATATCATTAATTCCACTTGAACTGAAGCGGCCTCTAGCTAGGCATTTAGCTCACTTGATCTCACTGAATTATTAACTTGTTAATTAATACTGAACCGCATTTATTAGACTTAACATAGAATGCATACTTGGACCAAGGGCATTATTTCCTTCAGTCTCCCACTTGTCCTTAGGGACAAGTGTGCAATCCCTAATTCCTTTGTCGCTCGATGCTTGCTCTTGAACATAAGGTAAGAGTTGTCATCCTTATTATGTCCAGAGGTGTTCCTCGGTTTCAGAGTTCAACTGATCAAATAAACAGATAATCATAGCCTATGATTCATCCGAGCACGGCCATGCATTTCACAGTTTCTAGCTCTCCGAGTGGCCTTGTACAACTTTTAAGCATCTCATCCCGATTTATGGGAGGACAATCCCAATCTTGCGATCTTGAGATTAGACTTCGTTTGATAGGTGATTACCTGAGCGTTGCCTTTATAGCCTCCTTTTACGGTGCGATGGTTGGTCAACGTCAAAGCAACCAGTTCTCAAACAAGTAATCTCAAATCACTCAGGTATTGAGGATTTAGTGTCTAATAATTTAATGAAATTTACTTATGACAGATTTTCATCTCTTACAGTAAAGTTTCATAGGTCTTGTCCGATACTAATCTTCCCAAAGTAAGTATCTATGCAAATGATTATGACAATCCATGTCCACATAGTTCAAGAAACAGAACTACTAGTCATCTTGCATTCTAATCGTCTAACGTTTTCTATGCGTCCAATTTTATAGAAAACTCCGATTAGGGACCTTTTTCAACCTTTGACATTCAAGTTCACTTGATAGACATTTCTTAGTCACAGGACTGGTCCTGACAGTCTATCTTGAATATATCGTCAAGTTGAAGGGACTCATCATTTAATAAACCACAAATTAAATGGAAAAATGAATTCTTTTCATTTATTGTGAATGATTAACCAATAATGTTTTACAAAGATTTAAACTCTAAAACTTTAAAACATTAAATAGAGACATCAAAGCCATTCTCCAATATGCTTGATTCCCATAGCTGCAGTGTGCGAGTTGTGCTTCGCTTGCGGCAGAGGTTTAGTTAATGGATCTGATATGTTGTCATCAGTTCCAATCTTGCTTATCTCGACTTCTTTTCTTTCAACGAACTCTCGTAGAAGGTGAAATCTACGAAGTACATGCTTGACTCTCTGGTGGTATCTAGGCTCTTTTGCCTGTGCAATAGCTCCGTTATTGTCACAATACAGGGCTATTGGTCCTTTAATGGAGGGGACTACACCAAGTTCACCTATGAACTTCCTTAGCCATATAGCTTCCTTTGCTGCTTCATGTGCAGCAATATACTCCGCTTCAGTTGTAGAATCCGCAATGGTGCTTTGCTTAGCACTTTTCCAGCTTACTGCTCCTCCGTTGAGGCAGAAGACAAACCCAGACTGTGATCTGAAATCATCTTTGTCGGTTTGGAAACTTGCGTCCGTATAGCCTTTAACAATTAATTCATCATCTCCACCATAGACCAGGAAGTCATCTTTGTGCCTTTTCAAGTACTTCATAATGTTCTTGGCAGCAGTCCAATGCGCCTCTCCTGGGTCTGACTGGTATCTGCTCGTAGCACCGAGTGCGTACGCAACATCCGGGCGTGTACATATCATAGCATACATTATTGAACCAATCAATGATGCATATGGAATCCCATTTATTCGTCTACGCTCATCAAGTGTTTTTGGGCACTGAGTCTTGCTTAGAGTCATTCCATGAGACATGGGTAGGTAGCCTCGCTTGGAGTCCGCCATCTTGAACCTATCAAGCACCTTATTGATATAAGTGCTTTGACTAAGTCCAATCATCCTTTTAGATCTATCTCTGTAAATCTTGATGCCCAATATGTACTGTGCTTCTCCTAGATCCTTCATCGAAAAACATTTCCCAAGCCAAATCTTGACAGAGTTCAACATAGGAATGTCATTTCCGATAAGTAATATGTCGTCGACATATAATACTAGGAAAGCAATTTTGCTCCCACTGACCTTCTTGTATACACAAGATTCGTCTGCGTTCTTGATGAAACCAAAGTCACTGACTGCTTCATCAAAACGTATATTCCAGCTCCTGGATGCCTGCTTCAATCCGTAGATTGACTTCTTTAGCTTGCATACCTTTTTAGCATTCTTTGGATCCTCAAAACCTTCAGGCTGTGTCATAAACACAGTTTCTATTAAAACGCCGTTTAAGAAAGCAGTTTTGACATCCATCTGCCATATTTCGTAATCGTAATATGCAGCGATTGCTAACATTATCCGAATAGACTTTAGCATTGCAACTGGTGAAAAAGTTTCATCGTAATCCACACCGTGGACTTGCCTGTAACCTTTTGCAACCAATCTAGCTTTGAAAACTTCAAGTTTCCCATCCTTGTCCTTTTTCAGTTTGAAAACCCATTTGCTTCCAATGGCTTGGTAGCCATCTGGCAAATCGACCAAATCCCATACTTGGTTTTCAGACATGGAGTCTAATTCAGATTGCATGGCTTCTTGCCATTGCTTGGAGCTAGGGCTCGTCATAGCTTGTTTGTAAGTCGCAGGTTCATCACTTTCAAGTAATAGAACGTCATAGCTCTCGTTCGTCAAAATACCTAAGTACCTTTCCGGTTGAGATCTATATCTTTGCGATCTACGCGGGGTAACATTTCTAGATTGATCATGATTCTCACCAGATTCTTCTAAAGATCTCTGAGTTTCATCCTGAATGTCATCTTGAGCATTCTCTAGAGTTTGTTGTTCGACTCGAATTTCTTCGAGGTCTACTTTTCTCCCACTTGTCATTTTGGAAATGTGATCTTTCTCCAAAAAGACACCATCTCGAGCAACAAACACTTTGTTCTCAGATGTATTGTAGAAGTAATACCCCTTTGTTTCCTTTGGATAGCCCACAAGGATACATTTGTCAGATTTTGGATGAAGTTTGTCTGAAATTAATCGTTTGACGTATACTTCACATCCCCAAATCTTAAGAAAAGACACATTTGGAGGCTTTCCAAACCATAATTCGTATGGAGTCTTTTCGACAGCTTTAGACGGAGCTCTATTTATAGTGAGTGCAGCTGTATTTAGTGCATGTCCCCAAAATTCTAATGGAAGTTCGGCCTGACCCATCATTGACCTGACCATGTCTAGCAAGGTTCTGTTCCTCCGTTCCGACACACCATTCCATTGTGGTGTTCCAGGAGGAGTCAATTCTGATAGAATTCCACATTCTTTCAGATGGTCATCAAATTCATAGCTCAGATATTCACCACCTCTATCAGACCGCAGTGCCTTAATCTTCTTGCCTAATTGATTCTCTACTTCACTCTGAAATTCCTTGAATTTGTCAAAGGATTCAGACTTATGCTTCATTAGGTAGACATAACCATACCTACTGAAGTCATCAGTGAAAGTGATAAAGTAGCTGAAACCACCTCTAGCATTTGTACTCATTGGTCCACATACATCTGTATGGATTAAACCCAATAGTTCATTTTCTCTTTCTCCAACTTTAGAGAAAGGTTGCTTTGTCATTTTGCCAAGTAAACATGATTCGCATTTACCATAATCCTCTAAGTCAAATGGTTCTAGAATTCCTTCCTTTTGAAGTCTTTCTAAGCGTTTCAAGTTTATATGGCCTAATCGACAATGCCACAGATAGGTGAGATCTGAATCATCCTTTTTGGCCTTTTTGGTATTTATGTTATATACTTGTTTGTCGTGATCTAATAAATAAAGTCCATTGACTAATCTAGCAGATCCATAAAACATCTCTTTAAAATAAAACGAATAACTATTGTCTTTTATTAAAAAGGAAAATCCCTTAGCATCTAAGCAAGAAACTGAAATGATGTTTTTAGTAAGACTTGGAACATGGAAACATTCTTCCAGTTCCAAAACTAGCCCGGAGGGAAACGACAAATAGTAAGTTCCTACAGCTAATGCAGCAATCCGTGCTCCATTTCCCACTCGTAGGTCGACTTCACCCTTGCTTAACTTTCTACTTCTTCTTAGTCCCTGTGGATTGGAACATAAGTGTGAGCCACAACCTGTATCTAATACCCAAGAAGTTGAATTAGCAAGTATACAGTCTATAACGAAAATACCTGAAGATGGAACGACTGTTCCGTTCTTCTGATCTTCCTTTAGCTTTGGACATTCTCTTTTGTAATGGCCTATTCCATCACAATAAAGACAGCTTGATGTGGACTTGTCCTGCTTTGATTTAGCATTGCCCTTGGACTTTCCACCTTTCTTGAACGGTCTCTTTCTAGCCTTGAGTAAATCTTTGGCTTCACAGTCCAGTATTATTTCAGCCTTTCTGACAAGGTGAACAAATTCTGCAACTGTTTCTTCTCTTGGTTCACTTAGGTATAGTTGCTTGAAGCGACCAAACCCACTGTGTAGTGAATTGAGCAAGACAGAGACTGTCATCCTTTCGCTTATTGGTGTTCCTAGTAGACTTAGGCGATCAAAGTATGAACACATAAGATCCACATGGAACCTCAGTGGGACGCCTACCCTCTGTTTAGTGCGAAGGAGCTGAACATGTGTTTCTTGGACCTCCATCCTATAACACCTGTTGGGAGAACTAACCTTTAGACCAGACATTGATTCAATCAACTCATGGACGTTCAGGTCCCTGTCCTCCGTACTTCCACGACAGATATCCCTCAGATTCTTGATGAGCGTAAAAGGTTCATAGGCTACAAACCTTTTAGCCCAATCATCAGGGATATTGTTCAGCATGAGACTCATAACCTTTTTGAGATCCGCATCCCAGGCGTAAAATCTCTCAGGGGTCATGTCTCTGGCATAGTAGCTTGGCATGGGATGTGACAGTACATACTCAAGTCCATTGAGTTTGACTATTTCAACTAGCTTAGCTTCCCATTCAAGAAAATTTGTCAGGTTCAGCTTGACCATAAGCTCAGAACCCATGATGATGTTTTGATTGTTGTTTGCCATATTAAAAACTACAATTGAAAAGAATAAACAAATAAATAACCATTCACAGTTTCTCTTAATAAACTTAAATTCTAGCATACATGCATAATTCAATGTTTATTAAGAATTTTATTCAAGTTATGTGTTCCGGCAGGTGTGAATAAAATGATTCCAAGATCCTAAAATCATTGAAGAACTAAGCACAGTTTGTCGACTTAATCCTAGAACATCTTAGGTAAGCAAAAGCCTTTTGCTAATAGTCTAGAAACTATTCTTGGTTGATAGGTACGTCTAAGAACTTATTGGGTAAACCTATCGATTTTGCCACGACATAAAAGGACTCCTTACTTATATCGTTGAGTTTCACCAAAACTAACATGTACTCACAATTGTTTGTGTACCTTGCCCCTTTAGGACCAATAAGTAATACCTCGCTGAGCGAAAACTATTACTAGATTGATGTAAAGGATATCCAAGCAAGTGTATATTTTGGCATGGCACCTTTTAACTCAATTTTTTTTTTAAGTTTGGAACTTAAGGCTCTTACTATGTTGGTTAGATTTTAAGTGAACTAAAATCCTTAATCATGCAACATAATCAAGCTTTTGATCTCATGCATTTTAAGACATATTTAAAAGCAATAAATAACTTAAAACATGCATAAGATTAAATGTGATCTAGTATGGCCCGACTTCATCTTGAAGCTTTGACTTCAAAGTCCGTCTTGAAAATCTCCGTGGGAGGCACCATTTTCTTCAAATAGGATAAGCTATAACTAATTACAACTATTTGATGGTTCGCAGACCATATTTGAATTGAAAAATAACTTTGGTACTTTAGACCAATTACATTCAAATTAATGGTACGCAGACCATATTTTCTATCCTATTTGGGCCATACTAGTAACTTCATAACCTGCAAAACAGTACATATACAATATACATACCATTCACCCATTCATTATCATGAATGGCCCACATAGCTGGTTAGTAAAACACATTATGCATCACGTAAACATTTGCAGCAATTAATCAAGGGCACCAATAATCTACCAATTATTCAGTCCTTATTAATTCTAATCAAGTTGTTTTAACCTTAAGGATTTGTAGACCTAATCAAGAGTTTATGACTAAAAAGCGCTCCCACTTAAACCAATAAATTCATATACTTTACTAATTTTAAACATAAAAATGTATTTCTAGTCTAACCGGAAACATACAAATTTAATTAAAATTTAAAGCTCATATAAATTTATAATTGAATCCAAAAAGTTTAATTTAATTTCAGTCGTTATTTAAATTAATTCATGATTTTAATTTTAGTAAAATAATTAGAATAAATAACATTTATTATAATTACAATATTCAAAATTAAAGTCCAAGAAAATAATTTAAATTATTAATTTTAAAATTAATTAAAATTACGTGAACTGAAATTTTCAAATTAAACATTCAAAACGATCTAATCGTAATGCAAACACCCTACGCATTGCACGCCCATGGGCCGCACGCACACAGCCATTGCTGGCCATGTGCGCGCAGCCCATGCGCTCGTCGCATAGCTACTGCATCTCCCATCGCAAGCCATCGCACGTTGTGGTGCTCGCTGCGCGCGCGCCAGCGCTCATCGCACGCGAGCCATCGCTCGCAGTGCGCGCTCGCCAGCGCTCGCCGTGCGCGCGAGCCATTGCTCGCTGTGCGCGCGAGCCATCGCTCGCTGTGCGCGCGACATCGCTCGCTGTAACCCATCCCTCTCACCCTCTCTCTCCTCATTCTCCTCGGATCCCTTTCTTTTTCTTAACTCTCTCTCCTCCTGTCTCCCTCTCTCTCCTCAAGAAATCTCTCTGTTTCTCTAAAAACCCTAACCTTCTCCGCCCCTGTTCTTCGATTTTTTTGGTGAGATCTCTCAGATCTTTGGGTTTTTCGCTCAAATTTGTTCTCAAACTTTAACCGGAACCACATTCCGGTGAGATCCCCTCTAGTTTTGTCCCCTTTGTCGTCCCAAATCCCGGTTGGTAATCGATTTTCTGGTGAAATTTTTTTTGGGGATAAAATCGGAGTTTTATTAGGGTTTTATTAATTTCTGAATGGGATCCTCTTCCTCCAAATATCTTCCGAGTAATTCGGTGGGTACTTCTGGGCAACGAATTCCTGACCCAAACTGTGATTGGGGCTCGAAATGCAATTGTCCCAACAACGACCACTCGTATTCTGGCGAGTATCTGAATAATTTGAGGTTGGCCCAGAAGGAGAACACGAGTACTCGAAATTATCTCAAAGCTTGGTTTGAGAAAATGAAAGTGGAGCCTGGTGAAGAGGTGGAGTCCAAATACGACGATCGAGTCCCCAAACCAGCAGATCTGAGATTCTTTGGAGGAGACGAATCTGATGAGGTATATTTACTTATTTTTGGGTTGTTTTCCTGATTTTTCGAGTTAATTAGGGTTTACTCTGTTTTTGGGATTTTTTGTGTTTCTTGGAGAAAATCTGTGATTTTTGGTTGAAACGTAGGGTTTATAATAAAAATAGGGTTACTCTGCATGTTCTGATGTATTGTGATTTTTTGTGAATTTTTATGATTTTTTTTCATTTGTTGATGATTTTTGGTTATTTTTTTAGATTTAACATTGGTTCATTTGTTTTCGGTTTATTTCAACATGCATGTCCGAAAAATGTTGATCTTATTGTATTGTCATGAAGTAGTTTGATTTCATCATGCATGTCCAAAAAATGTTTGATTTTTTGTGTTAAATGATGAAGTTTTCGAATTGCATGTCAGAGATCCCTTGATATTTTTTGTTAAATGATGAAGTTTTCTAATTGCATGTCAGAGATCCCTTGATTTATTTTGTTAAATGATAATTTTTCGAATTGCATGTCAGAGATCCCTTGATTTTTTTGGTTAAATTATGAAGTTTTCGAATTGCATGTCAGAGATCCCTTGATTTTTCTCGAATTTTATGACTTTTTTAAATTGCATGTTCAATACCATGAATGTTGGTCTGCTTTGGTTGATTTGGATGTTCAATTCCATGATTATTTTGATGATGTTGTTCTTTGATCTTGTTAAGTTGATCTAGTTCAGTTGCATGTTGCATGTTCTTTAAATTTCATGTTGAATCCCGTGGTTGTTCTTTGGTGATGTTGTTCTGTTCAGACATGTATGATGGTCTTCGTATGATGATCTTGTGACTTGATCTTTTTATGATGATCTTGTTCAGTTTAAATAATAAATCCCATGAATGTTTGTGATGATCTGAAATATATTAAACATATTTTATGTCCCCTCTTGATTGCAAGGAACCCAATCAGTCTGATTCATTCGACCTATACTATGTGGGTGAGTGTGAGAACACAACTGCTGGTCCAGAGGTTTCTGATGGGCAATGTTCGGTTTCGTCCCCAAACGTGAAGGAAGATGAAATAAAAAAAAAGCCACCTAAGGGTGTTGATGATGCTTAGAGATAAGTGTGTCTTCTATAAACCCTCTTTTAATTATATTTGGATTGCTGGTTAGCTGTGGAGACATAAGGTGGAGTAGCCAACAACTGTGATCTGTTGTTGGCAAGGGGTGTTGTTGTTTTGTTGATGATGTTATAGGGTTTAGAGTGTATTCATGTCCTCTATTATTGTCTTGTTGCTTGAAACATGTTGCCTTGTTGATTGATGAATGTTGCCTTGTGTGCTTGCTGGTTTTAAAAATGTTGCCTGTTAAAAATTGTTGTGATATTGGTATAAAACCTTATGTACCCACTGATCTGTTTGTTGGTTAACAACTGTGATCTGTTTGTTGATTGTCAACTGTGATATGTTTGCTGGTTGATTAGTGTTGCCTTGAGAGGGGTGAAAGCATATGGGATGGGTTTATGAATAAAATTTTAACATATGATTGGAAAAAAACAGTTTCATTAAAGTCCCCTCTTATTGTTTGCCTTTCCTGAATGTTTGGTCTGTGATGTTAGGGTTTGAATGAGGTCTGTGATGAGTCTTTCAGTGCTGAGAAACTATCCATGTTTCATAAACCACAGTGCGCCATTAGCATCCAACCGTAGGCTGTATGAGGCTTTTGTGTGCTAATGATTTGTGAACATGGTGTGCTTCAATGAAGCTTGGGGACATCTGAGACCAAAATTTACATGATTTGTGATGGCTTTCCGGTCTTTTGCCAGTTTCAATGTCCTAGGAAACAATGAAATTGAATCCTTTACATATAAACTGACATTAGACGGGAGAGGCAATACATGTCTTGTATATTTAGTTTTTAGTTGTCCCCTTAAGTACCTTTGTTATGTTACATCGATGATGAGTCTTTCATATGCTGAGAAACAATTCAAGTTACCTACACTCACTCGTGCTGCCATTAGTATCAGTGATGATGCTTCTCAGGCGCTAAGTGTGTGTAGGTTGAATTTGTTTCAATGATGCTTGGGGACATCTGAGATGAATTTTGATGTCATGCATGTTTCACTTTTGTTAGTTAGGTGGTCCTTCAAAGGGGATTGACTTATTGTTAAATATCCAATGCTGATAGTTCACAATTTGTCAATTCCCTTTGGAAGGACCACCATGACACTTAAACAACATGTTTGATTGTGGTGTTAATGATAATCAATGATGTTATAGGTTGATATCCTGAGATTTATGTTTCAATACTTGTCCTTTAACTCCTTTTGTCTAATGGAGTGATTGTCATTTCACATGATCAGTAGTAAATATCAATCATTCCGTTAGGGAAAAGGATGTTAAAGTTGAGAAAATGTTGATACAATAGATCAATGATGCTATTCAACAACTCTGAGATTGAAACCCTAATGTTTGCTAATGTCTCATGTGTGAGTTTGATCATTGTGATCTGTGATGTAATTGTTGATTATCTTAGATTTTGGTTTCTAACATATTCCCTCGTCCCCGTTTACAAAAGGGGATAAATTTCATTTCACAAACGAAGAAGTGATCATGTAATCCCTTTTGTGAAAGGGTGATGAGGTTGTTAAAATTTAGAAACATACTAAATATATGTTGTAAATCAACCTAACTGAGATTGTTGTGCCTTGTCCATTGCTGCCTTGTTATTTGTTTTGAGTCATTTATGATGAGTCTTCATTTGCTGACACTCAAACCCTATATTCCATTAACACACATGCGCCATTAGCATGAATAATGCTTCTCAGGAGCTAAGTGTTGGTGGATGGGGTTTGTGTGAGGGATGCTTGGGGACATTCTGAGATGGTTGTGTGTACTTGCTTCTATGTACTTGATGCCTTGTTCTTGATGCTTTGTTCAATGATGAATTGGTTTAAGCATATCGACATTTACTTTTGTTGACGCATCGGTTTCTAAGTGGGAAGATTTTCCATCTGAAAATGATGTGATATGCATTCTTTCCACTTAGATGCCGATGTGTTTAGAGAAGTGATTTTGCATATGACTTTCTAAGTATGTTGTAAGTAATTACCTTGCCTTTGCTGCCTTGCTCATGCCTTGTATTTTTTGAGTTGTTCAATGATGAAATGGTTTAGTAACTCGAATATTACATCTTTTGACGCATCGGTTTCAAAGTGGGAAGATTTTCCATCTGAAAATGATGTGATATGCATTCTTTCCATTTTGAAGCCGATGTGTTCGAAGTTGTGATTTTGCATGTCCTGAGTTTCCTAAACTTTTAGTATCCTATGTCAAATGGAGTGACTTTCCTTTCCCATTTCTGTTTGTGTTAGTCATTCACTCCATTTGGGAGGAGGATATTAAAGTATAGGATTCAATGATGATGAACAAATACAAACTGAGAACAACATGTCCCCATGCTTTGCCTTGGCTTGAAAATGAATTCATGTGTTGCCTTGAAAACATAAAGATGCCCCCTTCATGGTTTAAGGAATGGCTGACTGATTCAATTGATGTTTTGTGTTTCAATCACAACTAGAAATAATAAACATGATTGTGATTATGATGAACAAAAACTAAACTATGATTGTGATTACCTAGTTATTGTTGCCTTGTGCATTGCTGCCTAGTTATTGTTGCCTTGTTCATGCTGTCTTGTTCATGTTGCCTTGTGCATTGTTGCCTTGTGCATTGCTGCCATGTTCTTGCTTCCATGTACATGTTCCCTTATGATTTTGCATTGCCCTGAGTTCATATGTGATTATGCCATGTACATGAATAAGTACATGAATGTGAGTATGATGAACAAAAACTAAAGATTAACAACAATAAATTGATTCATTCATTCTTCCAGTTGATATGTTGCTTCCAAAATGTTTTAAATACATGTGATGCTTTCATTCAAGATTACAAAAGTGACATTCTGTTTGTTCTTGTAACTTTTAAAACATGTTCCCAAAACACAAAAAGTAATCTCTCGTTCTTGCTCTATACTTCACTGATTTGCTCTCCATTCATCAACAAGTTGTTTGCATTCATTCACAGCCCACCTTGGGGCCTTAACTTGTTCTGGCAGATTCCTCTCATCTTCTAAAATCTTTTTCTTGTTGTGTGGGAGTTGGTAGTTGTTGTCCCCCTTGTGTTTCAAAATTTCATTTCCAACATATTGAAGTGACATCCACACATTAGATAGAGTCTTTGCATGCAGTTCATTATATGCCTCAGCCACAACACCACTTAAATCTTCAACTGTTTTAGGCATCTTTTTGTGCATTAGTGATTGAATTGACCTAAAGAAACCCAAGTCTAATATGTTACAATCTGGACTGTTTGTTGGCTGCTGAGTCAATATCAATGTAAACCCATCTTGCTTGTAATGTTGCTGCCATTCTTGATCATTTTGCAAAATGTGTGCCTTTGCATTGTCTTGAATGATGTATATCACCTTTTCCCCCCTCATGTGGTGGCCATTTCTCTTTAATTGCTGGGATTAGGTAGTTGATTAGCATGACCCTAGTTGCAATCTGATTCACTGACTTGATTGGTTTAGTCTCAATTGTCCCCTTCACTCTGTTTTTGGATGTTCTCTTTGCTGCCACTACATCTGTGAATGGAAATATACCAAGTTTCCCATCCCACTCACACTGCCCATCTTGTCCCCACCTTGGCCTTGCTACTGCTGCCATGAACATGAACTTTGGAATCTTAGTTCTTGATTTTCCCTTCCTGTGTGGAAATGGTTCATTGTTTGCTAAATAAACTCTTTGACTTTTTTGTGTAAGATAGAACCATTTCTCATCGATGTGAATGAAATCATACATGCTGTAATATGTGGGATCATTTGGTATTGAGTAGTCCATTAAGAGACCAAGTACCCACTTCATCCTTGCCATCTTGCATTCTTCTGAAATGCCTGGATTCAAGGGACTTGAATGTGGTTTTATCTGTTTTCTTTTCACCATTCTCCAAACTGTTGTGGGACTCAAATTAAGCATCCTTGCAAGATCAATAATGGTTGTTCTATCCCCCACGCCTATGGAGGCTATAGACTCATATGTTACTTGAATTCTCTTCCTCCCACAGTTGTGATATTTGCTATCATAGAAATACGAATCCATAGCTGCCTTATGTGCCAATGCTCTCTACCATATTAAGTCTAATTGTCATCCTTGTGTAACCAAACTTTATAACAGCCTGCCTATTTGTCCCATGAATGAGTTCATCTGAATGCTTTTCTTTTCTTAAGAGAAGGAACAACAAGATTTCCAACCTTAATTCGTTGTTAATCCTTGGGGTTCTAGGCTTATGATGATTTTTCTCTGTTTCTGTTTGATGAATTGGAGATGGTGGGAACTCTTGTTGTGCTGGCATGTTCAAATCAAACAAAAATGGAACTGAGTGGTTATCTGATATACCTGATGTATGTTGTGGTCCCACTTCACATTCATGTGCATATTCTTGTCCCACTTCATTAAGATCTGACAATTGTTGATTATGCTCAAAGTCCCCAATTTGATGAGCATTTACTTCACTTTCAGCATTTTGGGTTGCCTCATCATCATCATAATCTGAATCAGAGTTCGTGCCGTCTCCTTCATCATCGGAAAAACCGAGGAACTCGTCCTCCTCTTGATCTGAAGTCATTAATGTCCCCTTGCTGATTAATTATAGTGCATTTATTGCCTTTGGTTTTTTGTTGTTGTAACTGATCATAAAACAGTTGGAATTTATGAGGGTTTTTTGGTAGAAATTGACCCCTATTTATAAAGGGTGTGTGGTAAATGTAGAAAGTTTGGAGGGAAAATTTGCAGCCAAAAGTTTGGAGGGAAAACTTTTGGCTGAAAATCTGTTTTTGGAGGGAAGTGTAAAAAGGGAAGTGGACTTTCCCAATTTGGGAAGTCCTCCATCCGTTTTTTATTTTGTTGCTTAACTCTCATTGGATGAAATAAATCCAACTCATGTACTTTGGTCCCCACTTCAATCGGATTTTTTCTGATTTTTGATTAATTAATTGAAAATATCCCCTTTCCCATAATTCTTTAATATTTTCTCTCTCCTTACTTTATTCTTTAAAAAGGAATCTCTTGCACATTCTTACACACAATCATTTCTCTTACACCCAATCATTACACTTATACCCATACAAAACAAGATTCTATTTTTCTTAAAAACCCCCCAAGATTCCAAATGGATACAACATTTAGAAATGAGGGAGTACTATTATTATATTAATATTATATGTAATTATTGTTATTAATAAATAATTATGATTATTGTAGTTATTATTTATTACTATGAGTATTGTTATAAATATTAACATTATATTTATTATTAATTATTAATTACTAATTATTAATTATTACAGTAATTGTTTATTATTTTTATTATTTTATTATTTTATTATTTGTTATTTGTTATTTTTTATTTGTTATTTGTTATTTTTTATTTATTATTTATTATTTATTATTTATTATTTATTATTATTATTTATTATTTATTATTTATTATTTATTATTTATTATTTATTATTTATTATTTATTATTTATTATTTATTATTTATTATTTATTATTTATTATTTATTATTTATTATTTATTATTTATTATTTATTATTTATTATTTATTATTTATTATTTATTATTTATTATTTATTATTTATTATTTATTATTTATTATTTATTATTTATTATTTATTATTTATTATTTATTATTTATTATTTATTATTTATTATTTATTATTTATTATTTATTATTTATTATTTATTATTTATTATTTATTATTTATTATTTATTCAGTTCAGCTCCATTCAGTTCAGTTCAGTTCAGTTCAGCTCCATTAAGTTCAGTTCAATTCAGTTCAGCTCCATTAAGTTCAGTTCAATTCAGCCAAATAAAGCTCAGAAGAACAGGGCCTAAATTAGTTATGCTTCTATAACGTTTAGTTATGTTCCATACTTTAAAAGTAAAAGAAGTTAATATATTATAAAAAGATGACGTCAAGCTCGATCTGATGGTAAGCGCTCATGTAAGATGGTCTTACAAGAAAGTTGTACCCACCTTTAATAAGAGTTTTTGAAATTGTCATCCATTTGAGTTATATATAGGATTTGGAGAGAGTAGTGGGCCAGGTATAGATGGGCTTGAATTAAAAGCATTTGTTGTAGTAGATGGGCTTGAAGAGTCTAGTTGGTCAGTTTCAGACTTGACATGTAGATTTCAGACTTTGGCAAGGGTGTTGGAGGTGGCTTTTATAAAAGCTATGGAGGATCTTTTTTATATATATATATACTCCCTCCGTATTTATTTAAGGGATACACTTGCCTTTTCTTGCTGTATTTATTTAAAAGATATACTTGTCATACTAGTTGTTAGACCGTGCGCTAGCGCGCACGATCCCCCAAGATATATAAACTTGTTTCGTAAAAATGTTACGTAAAATACAAACATTTACAAATTTGTAGTAAATGCAAAAAATTGGGTAACTGGTAGAAAAGTTATGTTGAAATTCAATTTCCATGTAATAAATACAATACGAAACCAATACGTTTACTTGATGTTGAGAGAGATAGAGGAGATAGTAAACACAAACATCATTACACAAAGTTATGAGCGGAGGAGAAATCAGGAGCATGGTTCCAATGGAAGGGGGGTTTGAGGGAGGAAAGTAAAGCGAAAGAAGATACGCTCAAATGAACGGGTGAGAAAAATCTCAAAGCAAAGGAGAAAGTGGCACTGGTAAATAATCCGAGGGTAAGATAGTCCATGCACTATTATTAAGAATAAGACAAATACAAAAACAAAGCACAAAATGGGGGTAGAATCGGTAAATCACTATTGGGTGAATAGTAAACCAAGTTCAAAGCTTTATAAGTGTTAGGATTTAATAATTTATCAACCCCACCATCTAATTAAATAATACATCTAATTTACTCTATGACCCATCATCCTATTAAACAAATAATTTCAGAAACTCACCCCACCTCCCATCCCCCAAAATGACATGGTCCCTACTTGTGTACTTATTAAAATATCTACCCAACCCCACTTGCTTTATTATTTTATTTCATTCAATTTTTCTTCTTAATACCCGTGTCCGACCAAGTGTATCTCTTAAATAAATACGGAGGTAGTAATATTAATAGAAAAATGTAATTTGCATTATTTAAATTCAAAAAATGAGGAATCTTTATCAACATTAATTAATTGTTACATCGCATGCATGATATCAAACGTAATGAATAAAAAGGGTCAGAGGGAGTAGTCTTTACTATTTA
The DNA here is from genome assembly GCF_020520425.1 of Spinacia oleracea. Taxonomy (NCBI): domain Eukaryota; kingdom Viridiplantae; phylum Streptophyta; class Magnoliopsida; order Caryophyllales; family Amaranthaceae; genus Spinacia; species Spinacia oleracea. The sequence continues at coordinate 5,968,156 of NC_079488.1, read as the reverse complement.
AGTTGTTGTAGCTGAGAAAACCATATACTACGTATAAGTGTTCTTTACAATCTACATTGATGGGTTATTAGATGGGTGGGTTAATTAGGGGTAAGTGGCCGGGTACTTCGTATATTAGAGGTTAATTGAGTTAACTAGAAATTGATGACGTCATAATGATATTTTGTATTTTAAGTTTTAAAGCAGAGCTATTTGATGAATGTTCCCGAAATTCAGGGGCATTTCATGAAAAACCGCTGATTTTATAATTTTTGGCACAACCCTAGCTACGTCGTCTCCAATCGTCCATCCCCATTGTAATTATTGGTGTTATTATTATAATAATAATTAATATTATAATAATAACAACTATATTAATTATTAAAAAGTTATGGTCTAGTATGGTGTGGTCTGAATGTTGCTAGTATGATCTGATCTGATTTAATAGGATCTAATCCAATAAGTAACAATGAAAAGGTGAAGAGAACATGGTTAGGGGTGTGTGCAAAAACCAGCCCGGGCCGAAAAAATTACCGGACCGGACTAGGCTGATCTTGGATTGGACCGGATCGGAGATAATCGGTCCGGTCTTCCGGTCGAGAAATATAAATTTTCCGTCTCCGATCTGGTTCGGTCCAAAACCCTTTAAAACCGGGTTTTAGACCGGATTGGTTTTCCCTAAAAAAATATGAAGTATAATACTTCGTATAAGCTATTTAAAAAGTTGGTTTTCTCATTTATGATGTTTTAAATATGGAAAATTTGCCAAATACAACTTAATAAAGTTCTTTATTTGCCAGACCTCAAATTTCTATTTTTGTCAATTACAACCTTAAACTTATACATCCATTTTAAATTACAACTTGAAATTATTTTCCGAAAAAAATCACCGGAAGATGATGTCATAACGTTATTAAAAAATATAGTTACATATTTTCTATAAAAAAACTAAATCGATAAATAAGAATTATAGTTACATATTTTTTTACAGATATTATGTATTTCATAATTTTTTTAATAACGTTATGGCATCATTTTCCGGTGATTTTTTTTCCAGAAAATGATTTCCGGTTGTAATTTAAAATAGATGTACAAGTTTAAGGTTGTAGTTGGAAAAATTAGAAAGTTGAAGCTGTAATTGGCAAATAGAGAACTTTATTAGGTTGTATTTGGAAAATTTGCCTTTAAATATTTACTTTATCATGAGATATTTTATTTTAGCTTCCAAAACATGGCCTTACATAATTAATTTCTTAAACAATTAATTTTTTAAATAGGTGTACAACCGGTCCAAAGTGGCATGGTCATGGTTTTGGACTGATTTTCGGATTCGGTACGAGTCTGGTCCAAGTATAACCGGACCAGTCTTCGGATTTTAAATTATCAAAATTTCGGTATTCGATCCGATCGGAATTGATCCGGTCCGGCCAGATTAATCTCAATTCTCAAACATAAATCTTGACTTTTTTAATCGGTAAACGTATTTAAAGTCAAACCCTTCAAAATAAAGAAAAATTAAAAGATGGCGAGATTATTCCCCAACTTAGACACAGTCCCACTCACCAATCATCCCAAATTTGCGGAAACATCGAATCTTCGAAAAAAACGCAGAGTTCATCATCAAATTCGATTTTCTGCTTCACTGAGTCGTCGTCAATTCAGAACAACTCTAGCAATGTCGCTAAACCCAGGTTGTTTCCTTCACTATTTCTTGCAGTTTTGCTCCATTTCTTAGGATTAATCTTAAACTAATAATATCTTGTTTGTTTAGGGTTGCATTTCTAACAATTTTTTATACGGGAAGTTAATTAAACTTGAGATAATTTGATGCCCACAAAAAAAAAAAAATTGTATTTGCATGAATTTCTGCATAAAGTTATCTCAGGTGTCTAAATTTTGGGTTTGATTTGCTGAAAAAAATAGAAATTGATGTTGGGTTTTCGTTTTTATTCTAATGTTATTTGTTTAGAGTTGCATTTCTGACAAACTTTTTACGGGAAATTAATTAAATTTGAAATAATTTGATGCCCACAAAAAAAATATTTATATTTGCATGAATGTCTGCATAAACTTATCTAAAATTTGGGTTCGATTTACTGAAGAAAATAGAAATTAATGTTGGGTTTTCATTTTTATTTTTGTTAATTATGATTGCTGTCATTTCAATTTTATTTTCAATGTTTGAATTTCATTTCTTCAAATAACAAGAATGTAATGACATTTCTGAGATCAACATTGTGGGTTTGATATGGATTTTTTTTGGTATAAATGTAGTATTTACCTATGTTACTCGGATATGGGTACGTATCCAAGTGTCCTTATTTTGTGAAAAACATTCATGATTTTGGTCCAAAATGAAGTGTCCGTACCCATGTCCGGGTGTCGAGAATCCGACGTGGGTACTTAAGGTAAAATGAAGATTCCAAGTAACATAGTTATTTTATTTACTACCTAGCTGTTGTTGTAGCTGAGAAAATGAGATATGTAACTATGTAAGTGTTCTTTACAGTTTACATTGACTGATTATAACTCGGAGAAAATTATGTTCTTGTAGTGAATGAGCCACAAAAGATAGTTGTACTCAACTATCAAAGCGAAAAGCTGGTTGGGCTGTTACATGATACAGGATCCAAAGATGTTGTGATAGTCTGCCATGGGTTCACAAGCCGTAAGGTTTGTAAAACATGATGTGTAACTTACTTTCTATGATGTTTTGAAATGCAAGACAACACAACTACACAAATACGTAGCATAATGTAGCAACCGATGGGCAGATTTAGGCTCTATTCTCTCTACCTTATTTTCACTTATATGGGGAAACATAAGTAGATTAGTTAAGTTGTAGACCAATTAGTTGAGATAAATTAAGTTTAGAACTAACATCTCAATAAGTTTAGCTGAGTTTAGATAAGCTCGGATAACACTAGATTTAAGAATAGAGAAAAAAGAGGAATTCTCTTCTATGTTTTCTTATGTTATGCCTTGCGGCTGCTGCCAATATATACACAAAACTAGGGTAATGCTAGCTAAGATTAGTTAGGAAACTAAGCTACAAAACCGGAAACTATCCAACTATATATTCCTAAATAAATTGAACAAGATATTATGAATAATATGCCTAATTATATGCCTAATACTCCCCCTCAACTTGGAACATGAATATCTCGAATGCCTAACTTGCGAAGAAGTACCAAAACTTTGATTTTCCAAGAGCCTTTGTAAAGACATCCGCCAATTGATCACTCATTCGTATGTATGACGTAGCAATATTACTAGCCTTAAGCTCATCTCGAACAATATGACAATCCACCTCAATGTGCTTCGTACGTTCATGGAATGCTGGATTTGCTGCAATATGTAAAACCGCTTGACTATGACTATCACAATACAGGCGCATAGGTCGATCATGTCGTACACCAAGAAAAAATAAAATAGACTTCAACCATTTTAACTCGCAAGAAGTCATAGCCATGGGACGATACTTTGCCTCGGCGGAAGAGCGTGAAACTGTGGGTTGTTTCTTTTTCTTCCAAGATAACCGGTTAAAGATCGCCGTGTAATAGGACAATTAGGCATATTATTAGGCATATTATATTAGTCATATTACTAGGCATACTATTCATAAATATCTTGTTCCATTTATTTAGGAATATATAGCTGTATAGTTTTTGGTTTTGTAGTTTAGTTTCCTAACTAATCTTAGCTAGCATTACTCTAGTTTTGTGTATATATTGGCAGCAGCCGCAAGGCATAACATAAGAAAACACATAAGAGAATTTCTCTCATTTCTCCATTCTTAAATCTAGCATGGTATCAGACCAGGTTGATTTAACAATTTTCTTTTCTCCTTTATGATATTCAATTCTCCATCGCAATGGGTGACACTGAAACTAACAAGGGTGTGGATTCTTCGTCTTTTCATATTATTTACACCCTTCCTCGAACATAGATCGAATTATCTCCCCGGTGGTGCTCTATGGGAATAATTACAATGGATGAGCTCGGTCTGTCCGCAATGCTCTCAAAGCGAACAACAAACTTGGGTTTATTGATGGCTCGATTGAGCCACCCAAGTCGACAAAATCGACGATGTATTCTCCATGGGTGCAGGTGAATTCTATGCCCGGGGCATGGGTATATAACACCCTCGATGCATCCATCCGTTCTATTGTCCCTATTACTGAAGATGTTGGGGATATGGGGGAAGATATTAGGCAGCGTTTCTCGATTGGAAACAGACCTCAAATCCATGAATTAACGAGTCAATTGACTCATCTTGAACAAAGTGACGACTCGATGGTCGACTATTATGGAAAAATACAAATGATTTGGGATGAATTAGCTTGCTATTCAACCCCTACGTGTACCTGTAGCTGCAAATGTGGTGCGAATGATGCATTGGTGAAGGAAAGGGAAGATCAGAAGGTTCACCAACTTTTATTTGGTCTTACTCATCCATACATGGTATGGTACGTTTTCAGATTCTGATGCAAGAACCTCTTCCGGCATTGAACACGGCGTTTTCCAAGGCATTGATTGAGGAACGCCATCATTCCATTGTTCGTCAAGGTGACAAGAAAGTTGAGTCTGTGGGTTTCGCGGTGCAAGGCGGTGCTCGTGGGCGTGGAGCAACGCCTACCAAGGAGGGTGACAAGTCTCGCTTCACCGGCACGTGCTCTCATTGTAACAAAGTTGGGCACGACTTCCAGCTTCTGGGATTTCCTGACCGGTAGTATTCTGAAAATAGGGCAGCAGCTAGGGGTGTCGGCAAGTACACCCGCGGTGGCAGGGGCAACGGCCGTGGCCGTGGGAATGTGGCCAATGTTGTTGGTCAACCCTTTGGCAGCACATCATCAGGCCAACGAATTGGCGCACCCGATTGCAATGGGGTGCAACAGTTGAATGCACAATGACAACATTTGTTGGGTATGCTAAAACCCTCTCAACCTAATGATGCTACTCCTATACATGATGGTACATATAAGGCCACTCATTGACACTTGTTGTTCGAACCATATAATCGGAAACGATACAGCTATATATTCCTAAATAAATGGAACAAGATATTTATGAATAATATGCCTAATAATATGCCTAATATAATATGCCTAATATAATATGCCTAATAGATAAGGGGAATTTAGGTGAGAAGAATGCAGCTTTAGTTACTTTATCTAACGGGAAGTCTTTGAACAACAATTTTTTTACGGAATAGCTGATTTAGGTAGAAATTTTCATTGATTCATTTGAGTCATATATAGGTTTGAATTGGCTTTTATTGTACTTGTTTTCAGGAGAACAAAATGATGGTAAACATTTGTGGTGCATTGGAGAAGGAAGGGATAAGTGCCTATCGTTTTGACTTCTCTGGAAATGGGTATGTGGTGATTGGTAATCTCGTAAAGTGCATGCATGTTCATAGAAAGAAGTTTCTTGGTTCATAGATGTGTTGAAGTTTCTAATTCATTGTATCTGCATGTGATATTGGGATAAGGAGCTTTACTTTTGCTGATTTCAATTACATGTTAAGGCGTATGATACTCAAATAATCAATAATATAGATCCGCAACTAGTTACAGCTAGTTGGAAAGGTTACAGTCCATCTTCTGCTCCCATCAGATTCTTTTTCGCTTCAAATTAAATCTCGTTAATGAAGAAGTGAACTATGGCTTCTGATTGGAGGAAGCTGGGAAAGAGTTTTTACAAAAAAGTAAAATACAATTCGAGAATTTAGCATTTGGGGATCTAGGTAGCAGAGAATGCTGAAAAACTTTTGTTAGCTGCCGGTTTAGAGTTGTGAGGTTTCTGTCATGCCTTTTTTGCTGAAACTTGCTTCTGTACTGGATAGGTGGGTAAAGTCTCGTCGTGGGCATATATTTTGTGCTTCTAGGTGAGTTATGGAATTCTAATCTTAGCTAAGAGCTGGTGATATCGAGGAGAGGTTGGTGGAAGAGTTGGTATTAGGGTTGATAGTAGGGAAGAGCTTCTGTAATGCTTCAGATTTCAACTTTAAGTCAGTGTTCTTGTAGTGGAAAATTTGCAAAAGTTGTATACCTTTGGTGGCTTTGAAGTCAGCCCTGTATTCTGGATAATATTTTTGCACTGCCCTTGCTTTTAACACGCCTTAAGCATTTTCCATTTCCAGTAAAGTTTTTTTGTGGTTGTCCGTTGTCAATTGAAGTTATTTTGCTTAATCTTGTGATGACATTTTTTCGGCTCTTTTTACCATTGTTACTGTTGCTGTCATAAACAATTTACGTCTACTTTTTCCGTTATGGTGCTTCTGTCTTGAACATTTTAAAGCGGTTAATTTCTGAGTTTCTAATTGGATGAAAGGTCCTTTTGTGTACTTTTAAGTTCTAAGTCTCTGGTCTCTTATAATTATCCTCTTCTTTTTGTGCCATATACGAAGTAATAGACAGGTGGAAGTTTCCTTTCTGTCTTTTAGATACTCCAATTACATTATACTCCGTATTTTTCTTTAGTGAAATTTTTAATCTTTTTTGCTTGTGTTATGCAGAGAAAGTGATGGTACATTTGCCTACGGAAACTACATGAAAGAGGTGGAAGATTTATGTGCTGTGGTCAAACATTTTAATGGGGAAAACCGAATTGTGAGTGCAATTGTAGGCCATAGTAAAGGTTAGTTCCTACATTTAATAACAGAACTTTCTCCTACGATTCAGTGAAGAACAAATTTAGATTCTTTGATGAATTTATGTAATATTGTTTTGTCATGTCCAGTTATCTATTGCATGCAATCATGAAAATCCTTTAGCTACAACAAGGGTTACAATCAGTTAATAATCATGTATTGTATGGATTCGCAATATATCCTCTTGTTTATTATTGTCTAGTGTTTCTCCCACTCCTTCAGCTTTCAAGTAGTAACCATGCTGTGGGATTTGTCTTTCTGCAAAGACTCCCCTTGAGTGATAGTTTTCACTCCTAGCTTGGACATTAAGTGTACATGCTTGACTATAAGCAGCAACTTTAGTGAGTAAATATCAACAACCTTGATCCTCACAAAATGACAATCAATTTCAATGTGCTTCATTTTCTCATGTTAGACATCATTTGCTGCAATGGGTAATGCAGTTTTGTTGACACATTTTAGGATTCTAGACTACAAATGCTCCAGTCGAGTTGAGCAATCTAAGCAATCTCATATGTTTCCAATGCCATAGGCCATAGCTCTATACTCTATCCCAGACCTCAGTAGTGGACCTTGCCACCATTTACTATTTCTTTGACTTCGATGAGATTGGAGATGACAAACATGTTGTCGATTTTCTGCATATAGCATGTAGGAATCCTTATTAAGTCACGATATATTTTGAGAACAACACAAAATTGGAAGGTAGGAGGATGCCTTGTCCAGAGATGACAAAAGATATTTCAATACCTTTTTTGCCACTTCATATGAGCAATGTGGGTTTGTGCATAAATTGCGTCAGAAAATGAACACCACAAGTGATATCTGATAAAGATTGACCAAATCATTGTCAATCTTATTTAATACCTTGTTGATTCTCCAAAGCTGTCTATAGCTATGTGTATCTAAATATTTTCCTCATAGCTTTGTATATCTTTTGTTACCTAATTATAGTTGTGCATTCCTAGGATTTTAACACCAAGGGGCTGTTTGGTTTGCCTTAGAGAAAGGGAAAGGAATTAAGAAAGGGAAATTCAATATATTGTTTGGTTCAAGGCGGAAACTGAAATATTTACCCAAAATATTTTTCTGAAAGCAATGTTCTTACAGGAGGTGATGTTGTCTTACTATATGCTTCGAAGTATCATGATATTCGCACGGTTGTCAATCTGTCTGGGCGTTATGACTTAAAGAAAGGCATAGCAGAACGTTTGGGTGAAGACTTCATGGAAAGAATCAAGAAGAACGGATACATGGATGTGGAGTGTCAAAAAACAGGTATCAATCCATTAACTAAATCATTAAATCATTGTCCCAGACCCCCGTTATGTGTATTTCTCCACATACCATTTAATATGAAAAGATGTGCTGAGATTTGGGTTTTCTTTGGATACTTAGATAGTCATTTCTGCATGTATTAGTGGTTCCTTCCTTGATACTTGTTTCAATTGTGTACTTGAAGTTCTAGATGAAATTGGCTTGACAATGCTTTGCTATCATTCAGGAAAGGTATTGTATCGTGTGACCGAGGAAAGTTTGACTGAGCGCTTGAATACGGATATGCATGAGTTAGCCCCTAGGATTGACAAAAATTGCAGGTTCGAGATAAAATATTGCTTTCTCAACACAGTAACAAATGCCATTATAATTATTAATTTTGTTTACAAAAAGAGTACTACACATGCTTTACTTTTGCCACACTATAATATTGTTATGACAAGCTTTATCTTCATGTGAATTGTTGATGATTTTTTCTTATTAGAGAGTAAAACACTAGAAACACCCCCCCCCCCCCCACAAAAAAAAGGAAAAAAAATTGTGATTGTCCAACTGATTTTGAGTACTCCCTTCGTATCTTAAAGATTGCCGGCATTGCCTATCACATTCTCACTTTTTAAGAGTTGTATTGAGTGGGTAGGTAGATTTGTATTTTACGCTTTTGGCGCGTAGGGTAGTAAATAAAGTAGAGAGAAGTGGTGGGGAGTTGAGGACCTAACAAAAGAGAAAATGGCGCAATATTTTAGGAACGGTCCAAAAAGTAAAAGGGGGCAAGCTTGTAGGGACGGGGGGAAACTTTCTGCAAATTGTAGTATACCATTTGAGAGACCTTCTGTGAGAAAGTTTCCGACACCCCAATATTTAGGTTGCTTGCATATATTTTACTGGAAACATTTGAAGGGTTGTATTGACAGCTGAAAGGGAGTACAATCACTGAGAGGACAAGCTATCCCTTGAACAGAAAAAGTAGAATTACAGAGTAACACAATTCCTTTGAACCTCCCCAAACCTAGTAACTCTTAAATGTTCATTACTCCTTAACCCATAATTAAGCTAATAAGTGACTCGAGAAACGACCCGAGAGTATCACTCCACACAGTCACACCACATAATTCTAGGAAAGTATTTCTCTATGGAACCTTCTTCTACTTACCACTACCAACACCTAAAAGAAATTTACAGCCAATCCATAGCCTTTAAAGGGAGAACCCAGGACTCCTCATGCAGCACAAACAACCTCCTCCAATGTGACTCACCACTTAAGTTAAGTGTAAGAACACGTGTGACCTGAAGACGAACCCTTACCTCCGGAATGAGGTTTGCTACTGGAAAATCTGGAAGCTAAGGAATCAATTTAAGGAGCTTAAAAAATTATTCACAAACTGGCTTTTCTAATGGAGTGGGGAGTATTAAATTGTTTATCTACATTGCATTTGTTCTCATCCTTTTTTGTAGAAGGATTGGTAGGTTAGTATCACTTTTGAATATGGTGATTTTGTGTAGTTGTAATGTGATACAATCTGCCCATTCTCAACCCATGTGGAAGAATCTCTTGTTTCAACTAGACTTGGTTATTGCACAGGGTAGTCCAATGGATATAGGGTTAGGGTCAAGTTAATAGGGTTTTTATTGGGCCGGGCTTTTATTAGACAGGGTCATTATAGGGTCAAACTTATACCGCAATTATTTTGAAAATTAAAATAGTAATGATACAAAAAATTATGTGTATAGCTTCATATTCACTTGTACTTGCACATGGCTCTTTTGTTTTTCATTTTTCATTGCTCGTTTATTGACCCGCCCACTAACGACCCGCTTTTGACCCGCTAAAAATGACCCTTTCAATACCCGACCCTCTTTTGACCCGCACCGACCCGACCCGACCCGCCCGATAACCAGGTCTAGACGTCTAGTTTCAACTTTGGGTTACAATAAATGTGGATGGACCTAGGCACTAAGCCAAATATCTCACTAAGTGTCCTCCTTTATGATACTAAGTTGTATGCAAGTGAGTTGCCATTTCGGGTCAAGGATTAAAAAGAAACTGTCTTTTTTGCAAACGTGAGATATGGCTGAGAGGTTCTTTGCAATCGTATGGGTAAGGCTGCTTACAGTTGACCATCCTCAGAGTCTTCACTCAGCTAGGTGGGATGTTGTTATAGGTTTCGAAAAAATGTTTGGTATTATATTCTAAGGTATTACGTTAATTCATTTCTATACCGTTTAGAGATTGATTGTTTAAAGGAACTGTAACATATTACAATTTATTGTGGAAAGGGATTTCTGATTGGCTAGCTTCTACTCGTTGAAGTGGAGACTGAAGAGCTGTATAGAAACTTATTCTAATTTGCAAGCCTAACACAGTTAGAGTAATTTGCTTAGCTTTGGATCAATTATGAGGTGAACATCATAGTTTCAGCTCTGTTGAGCAAACCTAAGATATTAGTCTTCTGAAATCAGTTAGCCTAAAGTAGTTAAATCGGTTGTTTAACGGTTTCCTAGTTTTTAAGGAAACAGTTAGTTGTCTGTGAGCTAGGATTAAGAATCTGACTTTCGTAACTTTTGAGTTGTAATAATCATCTTGAAAATCAATTATAATTATGTTTCTCGTCTCTTTTCTGGTTTCTCTCCTTTCTCAATTTCTGATTCTATCTTCTATATTCTCCCTCAAATTCTTCATCCATATTAGGCATATCCCAGCAGTTGAGCTTAGCACCTTAGCACCTGCAACAAACTCTCCTTGTTTTATCTCTCGTGTCGGACTTGTCTCTCCTTTTAGTGGGTGGACGGGCATAGATTGAATATAATTTCTTATTTTATAGGGAACTAGATATTAGTGTGGAAATAAGCTATGTTTGCTTCTCTAATAAGTTCTCAGTTTTAGACAGCTCATTAGGTTTAGCTAGTCTTGAATATATTTCTGCAGGCGAAACATTATACATACAATAAACACTTAAAAGTACACTATAGTTTGCATGTGTTACATACTATCAGTGCATCACCTCTGGAGTATATACAACATTTCTTAGCAATGTTGATCGATTATACCTTGGGGCACGATTGTATAATTGCACGTCATGTATAGATCTGACAATGAACTACTGAGGGATGCGTCTATTTATAAAATTCGAAACATCTGCCTGTCATCTGTAAATGAGTGTATGGGACACTTTTGAGACCTGTAGGTTGATTTTGTATTTGGCAGCACTCTCGTGGCATCATTTGTAAATCTTGATAGAAGCATTTTTTATCCACCTCCGCTATCCAAAACTCAGTCACCTACAGTTTGGCATTAGTACTCACAACTCTCTTAGGCCTTGTTCTCTTCACCTGATCTGATCTGATTTTTCTAATTTCTGGTCTGTAAGTGCTTTTTGCTTCTTCTGGTATGGTCTGATTTGATCTGATTTTTGGTCTGATCCAATAAACAATAAGAATAAGGTGAAGAGAACAAAGCCTTACACACCTAGATTTTCTTCTCAGTTCTTATTATTGGCTACTGCGTAAGTGATTGTGTCTATGAATGGCCTTTATTCAGTAGTAAATTCTAGTTTATTGCAAAAGGGAGCCATTATTTTTAAAATCCCTAGTGATTTTTCTCTCTGGTTACACTTTTTCTAGGGTGTTGACTGTTCATGGATCTACCGATGAAATAATCCCCGTTGAAGATGCATATGAATTCTCTAAGATAATACCGAATCACAAATTGCACATCATTGAAGGAGCAAATCATTGTTTCACTGAACACCAAGATGAGGTAGTCCCAGTCGTCATCGACTTCATCAAGTCGTGCATGCAGCAAAACAAAGAAAGCTCTGACTAGGTATGCTAATGCTTATTGCTATTTCGTAATGGCCACTTTTTTTGGTTTCTTTAACGAAGGTTTGAGCTATGCAATGTTTTGCCTTACTTAGGGTTACACTTCTTTTGAAGGTTTATTCTTACAGATCTAAGGGATTTTCAATTTAAGCAATTTGCTCAAGATCTTTTTGTTCCGAGCAATGATCTAGATCTTTCCAATTCATATTACTTTCTCATTGTTGTGTACATTTAAATTCTTGGTCCCGCCACTGATTGTGTATATTCACCGGAAAGGAAATTTTCCTGGCCGCTCATTGTTGTGTGTATTCACCAGAAAGACTAAATTCTCGACCGTCCATTTTGGTAATGCTTTTGTTGCCAAAATCTAGGATAGCTCTCAAGTTTCCAGACTTTAGCATGAGAGCTTTTGAGGAAATTGTAATATTAATAAGTCGTCCTTGGTAATTTTTAAAGTATTTTTGAAACTCAATAAGTCTTTAGCCTACTCTTTATCCTAACATCGAAGTTGACACGATCATGGAGGAAGAATATGTCTTCTTGCTTGCTGGAGAGAACATGCTTTCATTCATGTGTACAGTCGGGTTAGGGCTAGGCCGGGCCAAGCTTAAATGAGTTGGGTTACACTAAGTTTTTAAATGGGGTGAGGATGGGCTACGAGTGGTTTATACTTTGAGATAAAGGGCTAGGTTGAATTGGGCTAAGACCCACCTCACCCTAGCCCTTTTTCTCAAAGTATAAACCACTCGTAGCCCATCCTTATTAATGTGATTTGTAAGGGCCCATCACTCATAATCCATCCAAGGTTGGGCTAGGCCCTTTTTCTCAAAGTATAAACCACTCGTAGCCATCAATATCATTGGGTTGGGCGCTTAAAGGATTAGATCACGGAGAAATATACATTTCGAATTTGATTTTTTTTTTTTTTAAATAAAAAAATTCAAAAATCGTATAGATCTAACATAAAAGACCTCAATCGCACGGAAGTTTGTCAATTCTGGAGCTCTAGAATTGAAGTTTATAAGTGATGAATTGTGCTCTACTAACACCATTAGAGGATCATTTAATGGAAGTCTTCAGATTTTAATATCAAATTATCCTAATTTTAATATGAATTTAACAAGTCATATAATTACTTCCATAAAATTGATCGCAAAAAAAATTAGAAAAGGGGTAATCCTTTAACAAATTAAAAGGGGCAAAGAAAAACTTCCTTTGAATCTAGATGGTGATAACTGATAAGAATGAAAATGCAATATGAGAGTTTGGAGAAGAGGAATGGAAATTAGAATTGTGGCGGCTAGCATATCTTTTTTCGTTTCCCAAAAAAAAAATATTTAAAACGTCATTTTGTTGTTTCCGCTTCTTGGTTTTGGTTTTGTGAATTACTCCGTATAACTGAACTAAAACAAAACTTGTTTCTAGCAACGGTAATTGGCGAACAGGTTTCGTTTTAACTTTTCCAAAATAAAACGGAAAACCTACTAAAGCACGATAATTCCGAACGTTGCCTTAACTTTTCTATTTCAGATTTATTGTACTCCCTCTAGTTTTTCTTTGGTTTCAGTTACTGTAGATACAAGAATTTAGAAGGGTATGAGAAGGAAGTAAGTTAGCGAGGTTTGTTTAGTATTAATTCCACATCCGTAAAATGAGCAACATGCATGCGTATGATATTTTGTTCATTTTTAAGCATATTTTATACGTAGTACATTTGAATGAGATGTGACTATATTTAATCACACTAATTACTGGAAATATAATAGGCGTTTTAAAATCTCTCAACTTAAACCCAAAAGTTATATGGGCATAAACAACCACTTTGTCAACCCAAATCCGAAAGTGAACGGCCTAAATGGCTAAATGAACATGTTGCATAAAAAATTACTCTTTCCGCTTTTGCAACAGTTTGACTTTTGCAATATCAATACATTATCTTTGACCAAATTTTCTCTTATCATTGTGTACACTTATACTATTGGCTTTTGTAATATCTTTGACTTTTGCAATATTCATACATTATACTGTATATATTCAACCAAATCAAATATTATTGTGGAATATATTATTGAATTAGTCTTAATGTATATAATTTCTTTTAAGTTTCAAAAGGTCTTGTGCGCACTAGGTGTACAATAAATTTATTGTACACCAAGATAACTTTTACCTGTTTACGTTGATAGATAAACATTTTAAAGAGTTAAATGATTAATTTTATACAATAAGTTTTATTAAAATGAAAAAATTTATCACTAAAAAAATGGATAACTTTAACATATATAACCTTAACTTTTAAACATTTTGGGTTAACTTTTACTCTGATGTACAGTATTTATTGTACAGCCCTTGTAAATAAGAATTTGTGTTTAAATTTCAAAAGGTCTTGCGCGCACTAGGTGTACAATAAATTTATACAATTGCGAATAATTAGTTAATTACGGTCAAACGAGTGAACCTTGTTAAAAAAAAAAAAAAGTATAAAAGCTTCTTTGACTAGATGAACGAGCTACGACCTTTCTATTTTTCAACATAACCGTATTCTTCTCACCAACACTGCGCCACCAATGTCGGATCCCTCTCCACCGTCGCCACCGCCAGAATTTCCGCCGGTAGAACCAACTAACTTCGACCTAATAGTAATCGGCACCGGACTTTCACAATCCGTCATCGCCGCCGCCGCTTCCACCGCCGGGAAAACCGTGCTCCACCTTGATCCAAACCCCTTTTACGGCTCTCATTTCTCCTCTCTCTCCCTTCCCGAGCTTTCCTCCTTCCTTCTCTCTGCTCCTTCTCAACCTTCTCATTCCTCCCCAATCTCCGACGAATACGACGTCGTTCCTCTCTCTTCCCGCCCTCTGTACTCCGATGTCGAGATCTCTGCTTTACCGACGGAATTGGAGGATTGTAGTAGGCGATTTTGCTTCGATGTTTCGGGGCCTAGGGTTTTGTTCTGCGCTGATTCAGCGATTGATTTGTTGTTGAAATCTGGTGTGAATCACTACTTGGAGTTCAAGAGTGTTGATGTTAGCTTGATTTATGATGGCGAGAGTGGGAAATTTTCTAGCGTTCCAGGTTCAAGGGCTGCCATTTTTAATGATAAAAGCTTGAGCTTGATCGAGAAGCTTACATTGATGGGGTTCTTCAAGCTTGTTCAGAAGCATTTGGGAGGAGAAGGAGAAGATGTTATTTCTGAGGAGGATTTGGAGAGTCCCTTTGTTGAGTTCTTGAACAAGTTTCGGTTGAATAAGAATCCTCTGAATCAGAAAATTAAATGGTACTTAATACATTTAACTCTTTGTTCCTTAATTGTTGTGATTTTTAATAGTTAATGATCTTTTGCTTAATTATTTTCTTCTAGTAGACATAGATAGTACTCCGTAACTAGAACTCATGTGAAGTAGAATTCGATGTTCTGTAGTCAGCTAGGAAGATGAGAGCGATTCGCTACTCTAGAAAGCGTAATAGGGGATCACTCATGCTTTCTGGTTGTAATGCAAGTGATTCACTTTGTGTGCATTGTATAGAGAATAATGTGATTGTTGCGATTTTTAATAGTTAATGATCTTTTGCTTAATTATTTTCTTCTAGTAGACATAGATAGTACTCCTTACCTAGAATTCCTGTTAAGTAGAATTCGATGTTCCATAGTCAGCTAGGAAGAGGAGAGCGATTCGCTACTCTAGAAAGCGTAATAGGGGGATCACTCATGCTTTCTGGTTGTAATGCAAGTGATTCACTTCGTGTGCATTGTATAGAGAATAATATGATTAGATTAAGCAAAAGTGAATTTGGTTTCGGATAAAATGGAGGGGACTAGGTGTAGATGGTCTAAACACATTATGATGGTGAAGCTTTGTGACCAAAGTTGGAAGGTTTAACAGAAAGTGGATTAGAAATTCCGAGGAAAGATTGAAAGAAGTGGAAGACTGTATAAGAAATTTGTGCTTCTTGGTTGAAATGAAGTTGATTTTCCTTGATGTGCCATTGTATGTATAGAGGATAAAATTAAGAATAGAAGTGATCACATAATGCTAAAGTGAATTTGGTTCAAGGGGAAATGCAGTGCACAAATTTTGAGGCTCTAGTTAGGAGATTTAAGAGAAAGAGGATTATAAATTCTCAGGAAGAACTTCAACTAAATCTCTCCAAGATGATAACTAGTTGAGAGGAGTTTATGGCCCATTTGTCATCTGGATTCACGTGTCTCAGAGTAGTTCAAGGCCTTTTTTTAAGCTCAAGGTGTTCAATCCAGTAGTTAGGACTTCCTCACTTCCTCTGCCCCCTTACCGTTGGTAGTTGGTACCCCGTCTGCAGTGTTGATATGCTGTCATCTAGAGTTTCTTTGTGTAAGCTAAATGTATAAGAATTGATATAAATTGCCTTTACTAGCATCATTTTAGTATTTTATTTCTGTTAGTAAATTTATTGGTTACTTTTACTGTTATTTAAGATGGTGTTCTTGGTCAAAGTTGATATAGTGTTGGACTGTTGGATTTGCTTTGCATTTCTGCCTATATGATGTAATTATTGGCTTTTGATTTTTATCTCTGTAGGATTATCCTGTATGCCATAGCACTTGCAGATTACGACCAAGAAAATTTAGAAGTCTGCAAAGATTTGCTCAAGACAAAGGATGGGATTAATCGTTTGGCTCTATATCACTCGTCAATTGGAAGGTAAACATTTGTAGTATTTACATGATTTATTATTTATCTCCTATTGTATTTTGCTCCCTTTATCCTGTTTTGACTAAAGGCTGAAGTTTTGTTTATCTACCTGTGAACTATCTTCCCATCCTGTTTAAGATTCCCAAATGCACCAGGTGCTATGTTATATCCTATGTATGGCCAAGGAGAGTTGCCACAAGCATTCTGCCGCCGTGCTGCTGTCAAAGGATGCATATATGTAGGTGCCTGAGAGTATAATTTAGAAAGTATCGTCTTGATTTGATCATTGTTTTATACATTCCGTCTACATATGTTTGCTTCGAATACATTTTAGCATAGGACTTCACCTTACTATCAGCTAAAATTCTCTGGTGACTTCCCCATCTTTTCAAGTCAGTTGCCTATAGATTATAATGAAAACATCCTCGATCTTTTGAAACTGTAGGAATAAGGATAAGCATAAGGCAGCATCTTAATTCTATGGGTTAAGGCCAAGACAGCCTCTTTTCCACTATGTGAGTAAGATTGTTTGCCTAATAAATTACACCCCCCCCCCCCCCCCTCCTTCACCTGCCTTACGTGGGAGCCTGTCAGAGGTATTGGGACCATTACTTCTAGCTTTAGTCTATTTATTGTATTGGGGCAACTAGGAGCTGGTTTTCCATTGAAATAGAGGGACGTTCAGGAATCACGTAAAATTGAATCGCTTGAGTGATGGAGTTTGCTACTGTTATTCTTGTGGTTTTACATAATTACCGTCAATCACTTATCAAATTTAATGACATTACAAAGGGGGTTTTATATGGGTGGCTCAGTATTTTTTTCCCCTGCTAAATAAAGGAAGTTCTATTATCAAAAAGGACAGTTAACTGGCTCTTCATTTGAAGTCCTATTTTGTTGAAGCATTGTGAAGCCAAATTATTGATGTCCGTATTAATATTCTCTTTCTGTTTTAGCATGTGAAATTGATGCGTTTCTCATGTGAAGGTGATTATTAAAATTATAGGTCGTTACTAAACTTTTTTTGTAATATCGCAGGTACTACGAATGCCAGTAGCTGCTTTGCTTGCAGATAAGGTGTGAAAATGTAATCATTATTGGTTGTGCAACTAATTGCTCCATGGCATGTAGGAAAACCAGACCATTTGACAAATTTACTTATATTGCTGCAGGGTAGTGGGCTATACAGAGGTGTAAGATTAGCTTCTGGTCAGGATCTCTTCAGCCATCAATTACTCATTGACCCACAGTTTGTAATTCCTCAAGCTTTGGCTTTGTCCAAGTCGGGTAGTTTACAAGTAAATTCTCAAAATTCCATCCCAAAAGATATCAAAATGAAGGTAGCAAGGGGAATATGCATTACTAGAACATCATTGAAGTCAGATGCTTTAAACCTTTTGATAGTGTACCCTCCAAGATGTACGATTGAATATCCCTTCTTCAATTCTATGTGTTAGTTTCATGGGGATCATAAGCTCACTGACTTTTTCTCTAGCTTTATATCCTGAGCAGGTGACATCAGTCCGAGTTCTCCAACTAGGCAGCAACTCAGCAGTGTGCCCCGTGGGCATGTAAGTTCGAAAGCCAAATAATATGTATTTGTTAGAATTTATGTTATGCCTGACTGCAGGGTATTACTTTTGAGATTGCCTATGGTCTTCTATGATAATGTTTAAAGGGACCAACTAGGCAACTACCCCTTCACTGTGATAGATTTTACTTCCATTTAGCCAATAGAGTTTCTGATGAACCGGGAGGTTCTTTCCAAGCACCAACATTAACTAGTCAATTGTTTGCTCCTTTTTCTCTGAATCTTGGAATAGCCACATGTGTAGCATCCTCTCATTCTTTTAAATAAAATGGTAATCCTACTAGACATTTGAGAAGTTGGACAAGCATAAGAAATATTTGTGTGTTATTATGTTTATTTCAATAGTAACTAGTCAATGGTTTGCATTTTCACTTCTTTTTTGGACAGCAACTTGTATAGCACCTCTGACTCTGCAAATAAACTAATAATTTGGCTAGATATTTGAGAATGTTGGTTGTAGGAAATAATTATTTGTGTATAAAGCATATTTATGCGTTTGTTTGATCTAACCTTTCCCTCCTTATCTACGATGCAATGTACAAGAGGAACAGAATGACTCATGTTGTGTACTTTTGAAACAGGTTTGTTTTGCACCTCTCCAGTTTCTGTGATGATGCGAACCAAGGGAAGAAGTTGTTAAAGGCTGCAGTGGATGCTTTATTCAAGCAACCTTCTTCTGTAATCTCTGAAATAAAGTCCTCTGAAACTCCTGAAGACAATTCAGTAGATCAGGGTGCAGTTACAGAAGAGGAAAAACCAGCATTGGTGTGGACTGCCTCATATCTCCAGGAAATTACAGAGGTTTGACTCCTTTTCTTGTTGTACCCCAGTTGAGGTTGAGCGATTCAGTTGTGGAAGAAGTTTTTGATATTTCATTATTGTGTAATGATAATCATGACATACATTTTATACACTAGGCTATTCCCCGTGACAGTGCCCGTATCTTTCTAAATCATTGCCTTATCCGCTCCCTATGGTTCTCTTGCTCATTCATTACTGGATTGATGCACAATTCACATCATTTTGGAATCTTTTGCTCAATTTTATCAACTTGAAGGGATTCACCACGGTCATCCTTTTTTATCATCTCATCAAACACGAATTTCTTTTATTTAAGGGTCAACAAAATTTTGTTTGGATGGTTGTTCAGACTGTTCACCAGTTCCCTCCCGCCATTCCTTTCACCCTCTTTCTTTCCCCATATTATCCCTTCTTTTTTCTCTCCTTTACCATCATTATCTTCACTAAGTATCTCATAACTCTTCCCGTGGTCTATTATCACCCAAACTTGTGGCTTGGTCAAATATTTTCCAGACACGGCATAAACTTAATCTGCTTGTATTTATACTTCGTATCACCTATCTGAAAAAGAATAAAGTGGATCACTGTCAAGCGAAGAAAGATGGGTTGAACTGCTTCATCATGAATAAAGATTACAGCACCTACCGCGAGCGTTAATCCCTCGAAGACTTTGTCAGGGGAGTTCCATCATAATATATGCAGCCATGCTCTTACTAGTCAAAGGTTTTTAAGAGATGTCTCCTAAAGTGTGTATGTAAAGAACAATAGAAAATTCGAGCGAATGGTAACTGGAATAGTCTAGCAATTGATGGGTGTTTCTTATTTCTCCTCCCCATTTTTGTGGAGAACAGGAGAGAATGGTTATTACAGGGGCTTGCAAAGGTGAATAAAGGGTCATCATGATAGAGAGGGAGGGGGAGGATAAAGGAGAGAATTTGGAAAATAAGGTGAATGAAGGGTGGCTCAAATACCTTTGGCATGGTATTGCCGCCTGCCAGCTACAGATGCTGGTGAAGTTCGTGATGGGAGGGATAATTTTGTCATTTGCAAGAGTTATGTTGGACTAGTAACTAGTAAGCTATATGTGGTGGACTCTTTCTTAACATTGGTTTACTAATGGTATCTGGATGAAAAGGGGGCTTAATAGTCGGGTTCGTGAAAATTGTTTGGAGCATGTTATAAAATCGAAATTAGCAGTAGTATCTTCTCTTTTTATGTACCGAAGTATTAAAGAAAAAAAGAGTAAACTTTCTTGTTACATTACTTTGGGTTACATCTCATTAGTTGGGTCAAAACTCAAGCTGCCTTGTTGATTCTTTATTTTCCCTCTATGATATGTCTGAAGTTTATTGGTTAGCAGGATTATGTTTTGGGAAAGTGAGGTAGGTAACAATTGTTTGCTATGAGACTATCTTGAAATATCATGCCTCATGCTTCTGCAGTAAGAGAGATGAATGGTTATTACCTAGAGATTTCGGGAAACTTTTTAGAAGTAGAATAATATTGCTTTCACTTTTATGACAGTTAGGGAGTTGGCATGCTTCATGTCTTGATATTGTTCATTTTTTCTCTTTCTTTTATGAGTTCCTGTGATTGTGAATGATCTCTGGAACCGATATACATGCGACAGTATGCATGAATTTAACAGGGGTAGTTTTTATGAAACATGTTTCATTTCAGGAATCAGTATCATGATGAAACAATTTGTTTACATGTTTCATTTCAGGAATCAGTATCCACTATCAGCAGCAGTCCCTGTCCTGATGGAAATTTGAGCTACAATAATCTCATTGATACCACGAAAAAGGTATGTAAACTCAAATCTGAGCAGTGCAAAATCTGAGCAGCCACTGTTTCTTGCAACTGGACATTGTAATTGCTTTTATTTGATTGCAGCATGTATGTTCATTACTCTCTCCGTTCCTAAATAAGTGTCTATAATTCTAAATCGGGCTTTCCTTAATAAGTGTTCACTTTCTGTTCACTTTCTATTTCTGTACATACACTTTTCCCACTTTTCCATAAATCATGATTGCTTTTTCTTACTCATTCTACACTTTTCCCACTTTTCCATCCCTCCATCCACTTTTATTGTACTTTATCAATAAACAATTATCTACTTTATCCTCTCCCCCCAAAAAACACTCATCATTGTTTTTCTTACACACTTTTCATTTTCCTTAATTATCGTGAATTCCCTCAAATGGATACTTATTTAGGAACAAAGAGAGTACTTAGCTACTGTTCTCTGTGCTTTTGCAATGTTGTGCCAAGATGTGTTTTCTCTTTCCATTTGGAAGGAATTGAATTGAAACCAGAGAAGCCGAATGGTGCTAACTACTGTGATTGGTGATCTGATTTGCAGATGTTTGAACAAATGTTTTCTGGCGAAGAATTTTTCCCAGACGCTCCTGAGGATCCTGACAATGTCGAAGACTCTGCACCCGAGTAGAGGATATGGGATAATGAAACATAATAGGTGTAAAACTTACTGAACTTGACTAGAAACTCTTATTGTTCGATTTACCAGTAAATTTGTTTTGAACCAAGTCCAGATAGTTTTGCCATTTCCTGGTGTATTGTCAATTTGTCATTTTAAATCCAGTAACCTTTTGCAGGTTGATTATATAAAGTAACTTTTTTATGTTTTACAGACTTGTTGAATATATATATGGGTATATCTTTCTTCTCGTTGTGGACATGGAAGGTAGTGTTAATCGTATCTATGTAATAACAATCTATTAGAGCCCTTCAATTTGGCAAATTTGGACATTTTTGGAAACTGAAAACGTCAGAAGGCTCGTACACTTATCGTATTCCACATGTATTCCGGGAGCACATTGGGTGCTTAGAATCATCTCCTTGACTTTTTAAATAGCCTTTTAGGCAACTTTCTTTAAAAAGCGCATCGTTGAATAAAGACCATTATGGGGTTTTAAGGGACCATCAAGTTTTTTTTAACCAAACTACTTGTATGACCAATGACCAATGACCAATGGAGTACATTCCCCCCAAAACATTCTGAACTCATTTTATCTGAAGTGTAACAAAACTTATCTAAACTTAAATCTGAACTTAACTGAACTTATTTAAACTTATATTAACTTAAAGTGAACTTATTTTGTCTCAAATAAGTCAAAATAAGTGAAACAAAACAAAGCTGTAGTTTAAGTGTGAGGCAGCAGACAGAAACCAAAACTTCAGTGATAGTCTAAACACACAAGACTATTCAAGAAAATGTAACAAATGCTGAAAAATGATATACTTCGTATATTTACTCTCACAATTCATCCATGGATTCCCACCTATACACTATAATGTAAACCAAGGGAAAATGAATTTACAACTTCATCCTGCAATGTAATTTCCCAAAAACGCTAGCATTCGAACCAATAAAAACACAAAGTACAGCAAATAACGCGGCCAAAAATGAAAAAAAGAAGTATCCTTTTATCCTACTCGAAGATTTACTAGCTCTACCTGCAACTGCTGCGGGGATGATAATTCTGGAATTCAGTCTTATCCGACTAAAACTAGACATCCTTTGAAATGCCTTGTTCAACAAAACGCTGCTCTCAGCAGCTGATGCAGGGGGTGCATGTATAGAATCCACTAATGACCATAAAGAAGAAGACGACCAAGGTTGTGAACTTTCGGCCTCTTGATTTTGATTCAATCCAGAAATACCATCATCATATACGACACCTGAACATAATACCCAAAAAACCTCTGATATCAGCAAATATAGTCTTTCCATCGAGCCATTTCCATTTCAAATTACAGCAAAAACACCATCTGGGGTTTTCCCACCACTTGAATGGTAGAAGGAAGAGGGTAGAGAATGAAATAATATATGTTCAAGAACATATTAAGTGAATGAATCAAGTATTGTGATTCACAAAAGTTAGTTCAGCTGATCAGAAGTATATAAATTCGGTCTATCTACTCAAAAACCTCTGATATCAGCAAAAATAGTCTTTCCATGTCGAGCCAAGGACAAGCAGGCTTTCCAATTCATATACAGCAAAAACACCATCTGGGGTTTTTCCCACCACTTGAATGGTAGAAGTTAAAAGGGAATAGGATAGAGAATGAATAATAAGTGAATGAATGATTCACAAGGGTTAGTTCGGCCGATCAGAAGTATACAAATTTCGGTCTATCTACTCAAAAATGCATCATGCCAGGTTGAAGTGTTAGCATGGGAGCAGTAAGTCTGTAAGTATGTACCTGAGGATGGTACTGTAGAGTTGACCGGGAAAATGTTGGGATCATAAGTCCACATCTCACTAACTAATTCACTTTCATGTGATTGTGAGCTATGATGATATTGGGAAAGAGACGCTGTCTGGTGGTGGTCATCGCCTGTCAATTGATGTAAAATGGCATCAGCATCATAATACAGATCAAATTGACTCAACCCATCATCTTCTACTCTCAAGTGTGAATTCCCTGAGATTTCTCCACCGATTGGCTGCAAAAGCCCTGTACTTAGACCTTGGAGAGGTTCCGGAGCAAAAAGGTCGTCCATCTCGATAAAGTCATCCTCCCGCAAAAGTGTAGTGACTTGCTCAAATGATGATTGATTTGTTACCACACTCTGATTTCCTTCTTCACCAAAAAACTGCAAAATAGATGACAAACAAATTCAGCATAAAAAGCACCATAAAAAAGTTGCAGAATTTACTAGTTACGGTGGGATGTAAAATTTTAGACCTGATCAAATTGTGGGCCGGGACTTAAAAATTATGCCACTAGCCACTAGGTCGGGCTGGGCCAAACTTTGGGTCGGAAATTTCTATCCAAAACCCGCTAATTCAAGCCAAAAATAGCGGGTTTACGGGTCATGCCTAATTTATAACTAATGTTGCAATTTTGAGTTGTCCAAAACCCACCCAAAAAATTTAAAAATTCAGGCCCGGCTCATGACGATCATGTGTAGAAAATTTTGATCCGAAAAATATTTGCAGAATACACAAAAACAACTCGGAAAACACAACTGACCTGAGATAGCGCTTGCTCAAAGTCATCATCATTTACAGGAAGTGGTGCAGGCTCATCAAGTACACGGTTCAAAAGCTCATCAATGTCATTCACTGAAAGATCTAATTGCTCATTCGGACAATAAACAGTAGGAAGAACATTAACCACCTGTTGAGCTGCACAAATCTGGTTGCAGCTGCTAGTGCTTTGTAATTGCGGGCAATCATCTTCAGCCCAATCTTCCTCTCTAAAAGGGGCACCATACTGCTCACCATTCTTAGGACCTGGACCACTCTTCTTAAATACTTTGTAAATCACATAATAATCATAAACATTTTGGCACCTTTTTAGCTCATCTTCCTCTAATACATACTCATGCATTACCCAGTCTGTGCGCTGACCAGTAGGTGCACGACCTTTGTAGAAAACCAAAGTTTTTTTGATACCAACATTCCTTGAATTACAGTTAATAGGGCGGTCTTTTCCAGTTGCTTTCCAGTAACCTTGTCTTGTTGCTCTGTTAGCTCTTGATCCATTGGGGTACTTCCTATCCCTGGGGCTGAAAAAGAACCACTGTCGGTCCCCATTCTTCAGTACAGATAGCCCTGTATTCAAATTGCAAACAGACAATTAATAACCGGTTGCTCAACGTACATGATATTCATGACTTGAGCAATAGTCTATTAACGATGTGCGCAAAAACAGTGTTATCATCAAGTTAGGTCAAAAATGACAGCAATGGAAAACATTCTATTTACATCAAGGAAACTACATAGAAAAACAGGTTTATTGTGGCTGGTCTTTATGGTACTGCAATAGATGTTACCTTGTTGGTACTAGAAAAAACTATAGTATAAAGAACCATTTACGATCTTTTCAGTAAACGAGATAACATAACATCGAGTAGTAGCTACAAATTCCAGTCAATGAAACTGTCACGAACACCAAACCACACACAAAAGTAAACCAAATCAAGATCAGATCAACATACTATTAATTAGAAAAAACTATAAAGAACCATTTACAATCTTTTCAGTAAACAAGATAACATAACATCGAACATTAGCAAGATAACTACTCCAGTCAATGAAAACCAAACCACACACAAAAGTAAACCAAATCAAGATCAGATGAACATACAATTAATTAGATTACCAAATCGCATAAATTTCACTAAGGGGTCAATCTAAAATTTATCAAAGAAAAGAAACCCTATAGGAGATTTTTATTGATGGCCAAGCTCCTAAGTCGCCCAAATTAAAGGGTAAGTCAAGAAGATAATAGGAAAGGACTTGGCCAAGATTATAAGAAGTCAACATCCTGCAAGAAATCAAGAATCAACAAATAATCATCCACAATGAAAATAACACCAAGACTCAACTATCAAAACGTCAATCATTCAAAACAATAATCTTTTAATTAGAAAAAAATATACCCTGATTTCAAGATCATATAATCATACCCTAATCATCAAAATTGCAGAACTTCAGTAAAACTCAATCCAAATCAATAATATCACACAGTACAAAACCCTAAACAAATTGAAACACCATTAATTTTATCAAAACCCACCATTGAATGAATCAACCAAAATAAATGATCAGATAACGGAGACACGCCAAGATTCAACAATCAATCAAAATCAAGAACAAAATAAATAAATAAACAAAAACCCTAAACCTAATTACAAAAAATAAAAAAAATAGAAGAAACAAATATATACGTACCAGGTAATTCTTCAGGTTCGCACTTATAAACATCAACTTCAGCAATAATATCAAGCTTCAATCTACGACGAGAGATCTTCCGTTTGAGATAATAAAGAATCAATTCTTCATCAGTTGGATGAAATCGGAAACCAGGCGGCCATACATCATCAACGTCGGCAGCTATGATCGAAGTTGAAGCCGCCATTGATGAAATCGATAAGTTTGGAGAGAGAAAATCGAGAACGAGTAACAAAAAAAAAAGGATAAAAAATCACTTTACACAACTACGGAGTACACTGCAATTTTCCTGATTTATGGAAAATGGACTTTTCTAAGGAATGTGATATGACAGTAATAACCTCCTTGTGTGGAGTGATTACAGCTGTGTAATCAGTCAAACATGTCAAAAATCGACCCCATTTGAAACTTGACCCGAAATAATGGGTTTTGAACAAGATTTTTTTTTTTTTTTTGAGGGAATTTTGAACAAGATTTTGTGATTCATAACTTGATTTTATTTGAACAGAAAAAATCTTAAAAATAATGGTTCAAAATCTGATCGAACTCTTTTTTAACCAACCGATTAAAAATCGTTGTATTTTTAATTTAACGCAATAAACATGTTGTTATTATTGTTGGGTGTAATATGATTTTAATTTTGATTTTAATTGTACGTTATTTTATGATTGAACTAGTATTTGGGTACGGGCGATGCTCCGGGTTAATATACGGATTTTAAATAAATTCAATACTCCATAATTATTAAATTGTCATTTGTTATATTTTGTTATGAAAAGATGACATATAATTTGATTTGGATTAGTGGTTAATTGTTTGGTTTACTAATTAGAGGTCACGGGTTCAAGACTTGCACATTGCCTTTTAATATATAGTATAGATTTGATTAAACATAAACTTGTGTATGAAAATTTGTTAACTTGTGCGCATATTTTGTATATTTATTACACAAATTAGTGAAAATATAATACCCCGGACCTGAAAATTCTGGGTCTTAAACAAGTCATTGCAAACCCAAACCTGAAATTAATGGACCCGATTTAATCCAAACCCGAAATAATTTTTCATAACTCAATCTGACCAACCCGTTTAACTGGTCAAGTAACAGGAGAAGTTGAGTTGGAGGTGAAAAGAGGAAAAGGAGAGGAATGGAAATAATATCATTTTAATTAACTACAATTGTTAACCATGATTATGTTGGTCTAATTGACTAATAGTAATGTGTTTTGGTCAAATACTCAAGCTAAAGACACTTTCCTAGAAGGTGCGTGGTTCCTTTTTGGTAAGTTTAATTTGTTTTATCTTTCTCTTTTGGTAAGTTTATATTCGGTGTCATAGAGTTTTTATATTATTTTTTTATAATCAGATTAATCCATTGATAAAAAAGCATACCACATTTAAATGAAGATTTGAGTCTAGTTAAAAATTACATAATAATCGAATCAAATAAAAATTTCTTGCACCATAGATACGATCGTAGTATATCAAACATTTTATAAACCCTCTTTTATATCGCTTGATTTACAGTTTTCTTAGACGAGATCTATAGATCTGTTGTATCCGTGATAAATATGATTTATGTCTGGTTGTATTCGATTTATTAACTTTCTTTTCGATCCTGCACAAATTAAGAAACAACTATATTGATTTAAGTTTTAAACATTTTGACTTAACTTTTACTCATGTGTACAATATTATTGTACACTCCCTTTTTAAAATAATGGATCAATGATATAAAAGTCAAAGTATGGAATAGTAGTTTGTATCTTTTGACGGGGTCAAAGTAGTAGTTAAGACTGAATATTTGTATACGATAGTTGATAGGTCTCAACTTCAAATTCTTCACCCCCTTGTAATATATACTAGGTTATAATCCCGTGCGATGCACGGTTTTATGTTTAATAGTTTTCTTATTATACATTTATAGAAAACGAAGTTATCTATTTGACCATCTATACGTACCCTACTCTAAAAGTCTATTTATACTATTTTTTTTTAAAAAATCAATCTATTTAAAATATTTAATTATTGATAATTTATTATTTCTAAAAATCTACTACGCGCGTATCGTACATAGTACCTGTTTATGACGAACGGTAAATGTGACAAATATGATAAGGTCAAAATATCATGAAAATAAATAATTTATACTCCTTCCGTTTCAAATTAGTCTTTACACTTACTGTGACATAAAGTTTTACTAATTTATTAGAAAAGTAGAGAAATTAGATAGTGGAATATTATTTTAATTAAATAAGTATATAGGTTGCACCTAATTATTTATCTACTTGACACTCGACTTTTTTAGTTCAAAAATAATTTCGAAATCTTATTTTTTATTGGCCGAAAACATAAGATTTCCTACGTGACGCGCTAATATTGGATTAGTGTTTGATTAGATTTGAATTTTATTTTAGATTAATGTTTGATTTAGGATAAATTTTATTTTAGATTTTTTAAAATTATTAGAGTGTTTGATTTTGGATGGAGTTGCATATATTATTAATTGATTAATTAAAATATCTATGTGGCACCTAATTAATTATCTACGTGGCATACAAATTTTTTAATTTAAGAATAAATTAGAAATCTTATTTTTCATTGGCCGAACCAAATAGTAATCCTATGTGGCGCTCTAATAATTCAGCAAATATGTCTCCTTTATATACATACATACATATATATATATATATATATATATATATATATAGGGGAGGGATCCGGTAAGAACACCTCCTTATGTAAGAACACTTCTTACGGTAAGAACACTTTTACACTCTTCATGTTCTAAATTTGTTCAACCATGTTCAAAATTTGTTCAACCATGTTCAAAATTTGTTCAACCATGTTCAAAATTTTCAAGCTCATTTTCTAAATTTATTCAACCATGTTCTAAATTTATTCAACGATGTTCTAAATTTGTTCAACTATGTTCTAAATTTATTCAACCATGTTCTAAATTTATTCAACCATGTTCTAAATTTATCGAACGATGTTCTAAATTTATTCAACGATGTTCTAAATTTGTTCAACCATGTTCTACATTTATTCAAGTATGTTCTAATTTTATTCAACCATGTTCTAAATTTTTAAGCTCATGTTCTAAATTTATTCGACGATGTTCTAAATTTGTTCGACAATGTTCTAAAAATGTTCAACCATGTTCTAAATTTATTCGACGATGTTCTAAATTTGTTCGACAATGTTCTAAAAATGTTCAACCATGTTCTAAATTTATTCGACGATGTTCTAAATTTGTTCAACCATATTCTAAATTTATTCAACCATGTTCTAAATTTATTCAAGCATGTTCTAAATTTAGAACAAGTCAACACATATACATATATAAATGTTCTAAATTTTTAAGCCCGTGTTCTAAATTTATTCAAGCATGTTCTAAATTTGTTCAACCATATTCTAAATTATTCAACCATGTTCTAAATTTATTCAACAATGTTCTAAATTTATTCAACCATGTTCTAATTTTATTCAACTATGTTCTAAATTTTCAAGCTCATGTTCTAAATTAATTCAAGCATTTTCTAAAATTATTCAACCATCTCAATTTTCAAGCTCATGTTATAAATTTATTCAACCATGTTCTAAATTTATCCAACAATGTTCTAAATTTAGAACATGGAACCTACTCAACACATATACATATATACTTGTTCTGAAATTTCAAGCTCATGTTCTAAATTAATTCAAGCATGTTCTAAAATTATTAAAAAATTTATAAATTTATTCAACCATGTTCTAAATCCAATCAAGCATGTTATAAATTTATTCAACCATGTTCTAACTTTATTCAACCATGTTTCAAAATTTAGAATAGAGAACCTAGTCAACACATATACATGTTCTAAATTTCCAAGCTCATGTTCTAAATTGATTCAAGCGTGTTCTAAAATTATTCAAGCATGTTCTAAATTTATTCAAGCATGTTCTAAATTTATTCAACCGTGTTCTACATTTATTTAAACATGTTCTAAATTCATTCATGCATGTTCTAAATTTATTCAAACATTTTCTAAATTTGTTCAACGGTATTCTAACTTTATTCAACAGTGTTCTAATTTTATTCAAGCATGTTCTAAATGTATTCAAGCATGTTCTAAAATTTTTTATAGCATGTTGCCACTTTTCTTTATTGCCAATGTACACTTGATATATGTTTGAAGCATAAATTGCAAAATTAAACTCCGAAATTTGTATTACTCTATCAATTCAATTGTTCCCTAAAGATTCTTACAATTAGCTGATAAGCAGTATGTAGATGTAGTTTGAAGAACAATTAATTCACAATCATAACAAGCAGAACACCTACACAAAATAAGATTAAATTATCGTTGCTTAGCTGAGCCAATAATTATGTAGTACCTAAATCAATAATGAAAAAAAATTAATTTATGAACTACATTCAAGGTTTCCTCTAAGCCAATAATTATGAACTACATTCACAACTACAATGACATACAACTTGTCTTTCATGCCATACAGCCGGACAAAAGCATGTCTCCACGAAGTCAATTGAAAAATCGATTGAGAAACCGATTGAAAATTGCCGATTAAAATTGCTTTTGAATTTGATTTTGAATTGAAAATCCGATTTCGTATTTGAAGAATCGATTGAAATCGATTTGAATTTCGGAATTGAGATATCGATGGAAATTGATTTTTGAAATCGAATTCAATGAAGAATCGAATGAGAATTGCTGAATTGAAATTATGTTACCTGATTCGCGAAACACAGCCACCGCCACCACCATTGTTGGTTCGACTTCAGGTTCAGCGACCAGCGATTTTGTCCGAACACCGGCGAAATTGTTTGAGAAGCAGCGAGCGACGAGAGGCGAGGAGAAAGAAGGAACCACCGCGAGAAGGAGATTTTGTTCGAACACCGGTGAAATTACTGGATTTCTGGTTCAATTAAACGGGATTGAAATTTCGATTGAATTGCTGCCACCGGCGCGGCCAGAGGCGATCAGCGGCGGCGGAGAGATGCGATCAGCGGCGACGGAAAGATGCGATCAGCGGCGGCGAGAGGATGTCGCCGGATGTTGGTGGTGGCTACGAGCAGCAATCGTCGGGCACCGAGAGAGAGAGAAGAGAGAGAAAGTAATGAGGAGGGGAGAGAGAGAATATGCCCTTATTATCCTATCAATTTTGGGCGGTTAGATCTGATTTCATCCTACGGTTAAGAAGGTGTTCTTACCGTAAGAAAGTGTTCTCACCGTAAGAAGTGTTCTTACGGGAGCCTTTCTCTCTCTCTCTCTCTCTCTCTCTCTCTCAATATATATATATATATATATATATATATATATATATATATATATATATATATATATATATATATATATATATATATATATATATATATATATATATATATATATATAGGAAGGTTCATGTGAGAACACCCCCTCTATGTGAGAACACCATCTTATGTGAGAATAAATCTGGGCCTTTGGATATTTTCTAATCTAACATCTCAAAATCAAGGGTTTAGTAATGGTATTTTTGTAAATTTATTGAACAATTAGCCAGCCATTTTCCTCCTTCTTCACGCTCACTGCTTCTCTAAAATCTACAGACCTCTATTTTCTCTCTCTTCATTGTGCCGCCATTAGAGGCTTAGAGCTTCAATTAAGGTTTGAGTACACTTTACTTTTGGCCTAATAGGCGCAATTTCACCCCAGATTCTCAAATATATTCACCACATTTCCAGATTTCGTGAGTTTAAAGGTATTATTTCATTTTTGTTTAATTTTTCAATTTTTATTTTCAGGATTATATGTGATTAATTTTGTGATTTTAGAACGATTTTGTTGAATTTGATTGTATTTTGGAACAATTATGTGTACTTTGATTCAATTTTGTTCATAAATTTTTGTTTTTTTATTTGAATTCGATCATATTTTGCTAAATCGTATTGAATCCGAACACGGATTTGCGAATTCATATAATTGTGCGACATTCGAAATCATGTTGTTCTTTGATTCGATTATGTAAATTGTTTGATTATTGTTGTGTTTTTCATGCCTTTTAATTTCACATTAATCATTATTCTATCTGTTTATGCTACGTAATTAGAAGTTTTCATAATCCACTATCGTTAATCGTTGGATCTGGTGCGTTTTCTGATTAATATGTTAATAGTTTAATGTTCTGGATAATTGTTCATTTTGTTCTGAATAATTGTTTTAAATGTTCTGAATAACTGATGTTTTTTATTTTTGAACTAAAATGAAACTGACAATGTTGATGTTTTGAATAATTGCTTATGATGTTCTGAATAATTGATCTTCTTGTTCTGCACTTTTATTCATATGTTCTATGTTATCATTATATATATGTTATGAACTGCTTTCTCACATTCTTTTGTATCAGTTATGCAAAGGACGCGAGGATCTTGGTTACCATGATATCTGAAATTTTCCGGAAGAAGTAAAGTGAACTTTATAACTTTTTATAACTTGATTTGAATATTTAGATTACCATTTTTATTTCTTCCATGATCTGAATAAATGTACATCATGTTCTGAAAAATATGCATGTTCTAAAAAATATACAACATGTTCTAAACTTTACACAACATGTTCTAGGAAACTTTGCATTGTGTTCTACACAATATGCTTAATGTTCTAAACAATATACATGATGTTCTAAAATATGTACAGAATATTCTAATTTATAGTAATTTTATTATTTTTTGTTTAGTTGTCTTGACACTAAATCCTTTTTATTTTTGTTATTTCAGGACTTCATCGAATATGTTTCTTCAAACAATACTCGATTTCAATATTTGTTGTGCAACTAGAATTGATGATTTTATTTGTTACATCTTTTTTTTTTTTTTTTTACTTTTGAAGAATTATGTAATGATGTACTCTTTGTTATATCATTTTTTATATCTTATTTTTAGTGTTACATCTTAATTACTATTCTGGATTAACACAGTGTTACGATTCAAATTGTTATATAAATTTATATGTTGTATTCTAAAGGTATTTTGTTTTGCTGACCATGTTCTAAAATTAAACACCTTTTGTTCTATATATTGTTGATCATGTTCTAAATTTTTACATATTTTGTTCTACATAGAAAATAGAATATAGTTTTTACTAATCTTTTGAACATAGTTGAGCTAGTAGATTTGCAAAGTATATGACTTCTTCTTTAATCGATTCATTAGCATGTCACATCAAAAGTAAATCGTGAAACTTTCAAACAGTTAAATCTTCAAGCAAATGAATGTATTACAAGTTGATCAAAACCATCCAAGATAGAAATTAATTCAACCATTGATGCTAAAAAATATGATCCCCTCAAATTTGATTCTCTGTTGCGCATTTACTTTGACTTTGAAATAAAATTATGTTCGAATTGTCATATAAATTTATATGTTTTATTCTAAGCGTGTTTTGGTTTTGTTGATCATGTTCTAAAATTAAACAGATTCTTTTCTACGTATTGTTGATCATGTTCTAAAATTTTCATCTTTTGTTCTACATAGAAGAATAGAATATACATTTTTTACAGATCTTTGAACATGGTTTAGCTAGTATAATTGCGAAGTACTTAACTTCTTTTTAATGGATTCATGAGCATATACATTACATGTTTATTCGTCAAATTAAACTTCAAACAAGGTTAAAACTTCAAGAAAATGAATTGAATCTATTACAATTTGATCAAAACCATCCAATATAAAAAATGTCGGTTTACTAATTTTACGAACTCAACATAAAGTATTTACAAGAAATTCAACATTTGATTTTACAAAGACATTATGATCCCGTTAAATTTGATTCTTTGTTGCCCATTTCCTTGACTTGGAAACCATAACACGATGCTCATCATTTTCCTTGTGCGTCAATATCTTACCACAATACTCAACCATCAATCTCTTCATTTTCTCAAACTGCAATGAATAAAATTTTGAATATTAGAAACAATAAAATAGCATATGTTCTACACTTACAAAGTAGATGTTCTGAATTCACAAAGTAGATGTTCTGAATGCACAAAGTGGATGTTCTGAATTCACAAAGTGGATGTGGTGAATTCACAAAGTGGATGTTGTGAATTCACAAAGTGGATGTTCTGAATTCACAAAGTGGATGTTCTGAATTCACAAAGTGCATATGTTCTACATTTACAAAGTAGATGTTCTGAATTCACAAAGTAGATGTTCTGAGTTCACAAAGTAGATGTTCTGAATTCACAAAGTGGATGTTCTGAATTCCCAACCTAAATGGTCTGAATTCTAAAACATATGTTATGAGTTCCCAAACTAAATGTTTTGCATCCCTAAGCTAAATGTTCTGAATTCTCAAACTAAATGTTTTGAATTGACGCAAATACACATGAAAGATCGAGCACACACACATGCAAGTAACAT
The DNA here is from genome assembly GCF_020520425.1 of Spinacia oleracea. Taxonomy (NCBI): domain Eukaryota; kingdom Viridiplantae; phylum Streptophyta; class Magnoliopsida; order Caryophyllales; family Amaranthaceae; genus Spinacia; species Spinacia oleracea. The sequence goes on along the minus strand of NC_079488.1, from coordinate 5,934,252 downwards.
ACACAATAAGTGTAAATACAACCAACATAGATTGAAAACATCACAATCTCGTATGGGTACGTGGATAAGTATCATGCTTTGAAACGATTTAGTACAATTTATATTAGAAGAACCATATAAGGTTTATCATTAAATATAAAATAAACTTACGTCGTCCTTTTTCAATCATTAATTAATATTGACATTGCTTTTCATTTCACCATTCATATTGTTTGTTCTGTTGTGCTCTATATTCTAAAAGTTAAAAAAAAAATCTCTAAGCATGTATTGTATTTATGTATATTTTAGGAACGCAACAAGCTATCAGAAAAAGAAATACTCCCAAATCCAAGGGTTATTGGTAAACAAACTATTAACAATAACCAAAACAATGTTGTACATAAGCTAACTAGAATAATTGTTAGACACAAGAAGCCAACAGTACAAGAGTTGATTTGATGTCACAAAGTCACACACAAGTTTTTAAATATGGTAAGTGTAGCCAGATAAGATCTAAAGTCTTCTAATATGTTCCATTTCTCAACACCTGAACCATCACTATCCCTAATTTTTGAGGTTTAAAAAAGTAACTTTCATGTTCTAAATATTACAAAATTTTGTTCTAAACAATGAAACTGTATGTTCTAAATTGTTAAACTTTCATGTTCTAAGGAATTGAGATTATAAAATATTACCCAATATTTTCAAGGATGTCCTTCAAAAGTGATTCTTCGACAATTGGGCTACCAATTCCCTCTGGCTCCGATGTTTTAGCGTGTTTAATCTCATTTCCTTCCTTTGAATATTCCCTATCTAAAAATTCAGAACATATAAGTATAATTTTTAGAACATCATGATTTTTTTCATATAATCAGGAAATATATTTTGAAAAATTCACAAATTAATTCAAAAATTAAAAAAATTAGAAGTTAATCACAGAAAAATTCAGAAAACATGAATAATTAATCACAAAAATTCAGAACAAACTGATTGTGATTTCAGAAAATAATCAGAAAAACTGAGAACAAACTGATTCCAAATTCAGATAAAATAAAACAACAAATACAACATCAAATAATACAATTTGAACATTCAACCAACTCAATTGCTTACGATTTTTTTGTAGTTTTCAATTCAGAAGTAGTGTTTTCATCTTCATTCTTGCGCACTTCATCCTCACTTCGAATATGAACCTTTTTCCTTAAAATTAAAAATACAGAAAATTAACACAAATCAATGATTAAAACTTGTAGTATATTTCGTATTTTTTGTAGAAATTCTTACCTTTTTCTTATTCCATAGGTTCTTCACTTTGATTTGTAGCTAGCTTCTTTTTCTTTTGTCATCTTCAATTTTGAATTTCTAGGTTTTAATTCACGCAGTTTTTTAAGTATAAGAAGAATTATAGATGAAATCGGCAACAATTTGGTTTGAAGCAACAATATGCAGCTGTAATTGGCAAGAAAACGACGAGAAATCGGAGATGTTCAAGCTTCTATGGAGGTTTTGAGGAGAGAGGAATGGCAGTATTGTTGAGAGAGAGAGAGAAAGTGGTAGAAACTAATTTTGGAGAGAGAAAATAGCGTTTCATCATTAAATGGGAAGGTTGAATTACAATGTTTCCATTAGTTGTTTTAATCCTAGCTTTCCGACTGAATCTAATCCGTAGGATTAGATTCATTCTCATATATACTAGTATACTCACATAGGAACCTATTTTCACCGGATCCCTCCCATATATATATGTATATATATATATATATATATATATATATATATATATATATATATATATATATATATATATATATATATATATATATATATATATATATATATGGTGACTCATTTGCATTAAAAAGTTTGCCATTAATTTAAATCTGACAACACAAATTCTGATTTAAGGGTGGTATACAATAAGTATAGTACATCGTAGTAAAAAATAATTTTTAATTTACCCCTTTATAATGTAAAAAAAAAAATAAGGTAAAAGTTAATCAAAACATGTTCAAAGTTAACAAAAATTGGATAAAAGATACTCTAATATATAATAAATTTATCGGCAACTTTTGTGTAAGACCGCCTTACCGAAAATACCGTTTTGATATTGCTTAACTAATTAGTTCAATTGCTTAGCTATTTGGTTCCACTGATTAACTACTTAGTTTCATTGCTTAACTAATTGGTTCTTGTATTTAACTAACTAATTTTAGTGCTTAATTAATTAGTTTCAATGCTTAACTAATTGGTTCCATTGTTTAACTTATTGGTTACATTGTTAACTTATATGATACCAAGATGGTCTTGTGTATAATAGAGCGCCTTATCTAAAAGTTTGTATAAATTTGTTGTACACCTAGAACGTGCAAGAACTGTTGAAAAGTACGGGTTTGAGCAACCTCAAATACGCATTTGTAGACCAAAGCCCCGAACCCGACCTAAAAAGCCCAACATAACCCGTTTCGACCCGAAAAGCCCACATCAATTTATGAGTTTGGACATTAATTTTATACCAAAGCCCAGCCTGTCCCGATCCAAATTTTAATCACCTCTAATTGAACCGATGGAGTACGATTTGGTAAGGGTGCATTGTAAATTCCAAAAATCCAAAATGGACGAACTTGTAAAATTTCCCAAACTTTAGGGACTCTTTATGAAAAACCATAAAAAGCTATTTCTCCCAAATTGGTTCTTTCTCTCTCCTTCAAGGGTTTAACAGTCCCGTCAACTGGCAAAACCTTCCACACTCAAAGCAGCTCGATTTCTCCTCCTTCCTTCAGTTCTTCTTGTATTTCGCTTCAAGATCTGTTCTCAGTTATTCCTTCAAGATGAAGATGGTCACAGGAGCCTTCAATGGCAACATGAAGGTAATCTTTAACACCTCTTTCTTCTTCGTTCTGATTTAATTTTTCACTCTTGGCATTTGCTTCAATTTGTATATTTTATCACTTCGAATTCTGGGTTTTTGTTGGATTCATTGTATGATTTCTGGGTGAAATGTTATTACCCATGTCAGATTTTGGTGTTTTAAACAACCCTTCTATGGAATGCCCGCCAAGTGTTTGTGAAAATGCCCAGAAGAACTATCATTGTTTTCTGTATTTGATGGTTGTTAGGAATACTGCACTGTGGAATAATGGATGATTTTTCAGAAATTTGGTAGCTTTTTTTATTGAATTCGGGAAAATGAGGAGTAATGCCGTGTTTGTGAAAATGCCCAAAATGAGGAGTAATGGATGAATTTCAAAACTTCAATTTTTGGTAAATTTGTTAGCTTTTTGAATTGAATTCGGGAGAATGAGGAGTGAGAAAATGAGGTGCAAGCTATTGGTTGTAAGATCACAATGTTGCTCAATGATGGACGTTTGTGTCAATTGAGGAGTTTATACGTTGCCTTTTTGGTTACGCTTTAGCATCCAAATTATCTGCAGACTCAGGGTTTGCTTACGTAGAGGTATTATGTAATTTACTCAGAAACTATGGTGTGAAGGACCTGAATCTATAAGCCGTGCACTCAAAGCACACAACTTCGCATCACTCATCTCTTTTGTGACTGTAACATGGCTCGTCACAGTCTCTGAAAACCAATCAGGACTAATTACAATATTCTTGAAGTGGGTTCCAATGAATCCGCTGTGAACGTCACAGCGTTCATGATTCCTTTACTTCGGGCGGGGGTCAATCATGGCGTGGGAACTCACCGCAGTAATGAAAATAAAAGGGAGGAATAAGCAATTAGTAGGGAGTTTGGGTTCTCTCTTACATCTAACCTAGGTAAGTATCTTGGGATGATTGTCAGATTGTTGGGCAAAAGTGTAATACTGCTGAGTGTTGGAAGGCACCTGTACACAGAGGAGTGAAATACAAGAAAGTATGACAGCCTATGTTTATATTTGATATTTGATGTTGGTTTGATTATGTCAAAGAATTCATGTTCATTCACCATAGGACTGGTCTGCTCTAATGATTTGGAGTGATGATGTGTTTGTATAGCCTTATGTTGCAATGATTCCCTGATGTATTGGGCTTCATGTGCAGATTCAAGTAGTATAGTAAGTTTTTATGCACCTGTTCACAAACTTTGTTTTTTCTTTGTGCAGAGAGCCCTTGCTGGGTTGAGACGTATTGATTTGGATGGTTTGCGTTGGAGGGTATTTGATGCCAAAGGCCAGGTGAGAACCTTTTTTTTAATACCATTTTATGATTCTATCCCCCCTTCCCGCCTTCCTTCTACTACACTCTGTGCCCTCTGGCATATCTACAGAAATTAGAATTTGCTTCATATGATGATTAAGAAGCTGAGCATTATTTTCAACCAATTCTTGTTGCACGGTAGGCATCTATATTTGTCAGCCACTTAAGAGAGCAATTCCGTTGTTCTTGATTTTATATGAAGAAGTATCGGTGTTTGGATATGTATCCCTATTTTAATTTTTTGATTCCTCTTGAAAATGCACTTTGTCGTGGTTAGCTTTGTCAATCCTATATGTTTAGATGGAAACTGTGTCTTTTGGACTCTTTATTTTTAACCAAACTAGTATCTGTATCGGTCTCTGAAAGAAATATACGAAATAGTCAAACTTCAAACTAGACAAAGAATATGGGGAAATCTATAAACGTACCCAAGTCCAACCCTTCAAAACATCCGATGATACATTACTTGACCTACCCAGTTTTCCACTTCTGTTTTCATCTTTGCTTAACCGTCTTCAGGCTCCTTTCCCCTTCCTCCAATATTGCAGGAAGCTCAAATCTACTGTCTCTTAGTACAGACCTGCTGGCATATGTTTTTGTTTTTCACAAGCCTTCGTGTGGTGTAGATTTGCATTGTTTTCTCTGTAACAATTGCATTGTTTTGGCTTAGGTTCTTGGGAGGTTAGCATCTCAAATATCTACTGTGGTACAAGGGAAAGACAAACCTACATATGCTCCTAATCGTGATGATGGGGATATGTGCGTTGTCCTTAATGCAAAGGACATTTGTGTTACAGGGAGGAAGCTTACAGATAAATATTACCGATGGCACACTGGGTAAGCTCCTAGGATAACTTGGTTATGAATATGATAGACATTATACTGGATGTTGGAAGAATTCTCTCCGAACCTTCTGTCTTCTATCTACTCAAACTTACTGTTATTCACTTAATTTTGAAAGTTCTGTGGATAGCAATGACTTTGTCTGCTGCTTGCCTGTATAAGTTCAAACTATTTGGTTGGGTTTTATGGAGGTTATAGTTTTCAAAGTTCAGACTTCAGACTATATGGGGGGTTCTATGGAGGTTGTATGAAAAGCAGAAAGTAGAAATGAAGATAGGTCTCAGATGTTTGCTATAAACTGGTCTGTAAAGTGGGATTTGAGATCTGGATTTGTCTAATTTCCCTCAAATAACTTGCATATTTTTACTTATGTAACCTTTTTTTTATACTAATATTTGTCTATTTTTGGTTTAATAGGCATGTGGGCCACCTTAAGGAAAGAAGTTTAAAGGATCAGATGGCCAAAGATCCTACTGAAGTTATTCGTAAGGCTGTCCTGCGCATGCTTCCTAGGAACAAATTACGTGATGTGAGTGTTACTTCTTGAGCCTAAAAACTTATTTATGCAATCCGATTGTAGGTCTTATCTTAAAGTTGTTTATTTGCTCATCCTTTATCCCCCCTTTCCTTTCATATTACTTCCTATTTTGCTTATTCAACTAGTTATCTTCTGTGACATGATTCCTAATTTTGGTAGACATGTTTTTAAGAAAAGGGGGATGATGGACTGATGGGAGAATATGCACTTAGGCTACGTTTGGTGGGTGTAAAACGTTTTCATGGAAAACGATTTTCCTTTTTTCAATCATTTTACGTTGTTTGGTTTGGCAAGGGATGGAAAACAATTTTCCATAACTCCCTCAAAGGTGGATAAACATTTTCCATTTGAAAGGAAGGGAAACCGCGTTTCCATCTTTCCTCCTTTCCTCCTTACCTCCATCTTCTTTCTTCCCATCAATCCTCACCCGTCTTCTCGCATTTTCCTTTTTTCTATTTATTTTATTGCAAGGAACCAAACAAAAGAAAACTAGGTTGGAAATTGTGTTTCCTTGAAAAAAGTTTTCCATGTAAAATCAATTTTCACTAAAAACGTTTTACGCCAAACCAAACAAAGCCCTATTCTTGCTATGGCTGTCAGGGCTGTCACTTCTGGCAACAGCTAAAATCACACCATTTTGCTGTTCAGTGAAGGAATCAATCAGAAAAACCTGCTCACTTTTTTACTCTAATGGATGTAGGATAGAGACCGGAAACTTCGGATATTTACCGGTGATGAACACCCATTTGCTGATAAACCCCTTGAGCCATACGTCATGCCTCCTAGACAAGTGCGAGAAATGCGGCCCCGTGCTAAAAGAGCTTTGATTCGTGCACAAAAGAAGACAGAGCAACAACAAGGTGTTCCCACCATGAAAAAGAACAAGAAAGATGAAGAAAAGGCAGAAGTGAGCGCGTGATCGATGGATTCTGAGGCATAATGTTTTTCTAATCAGAAGATCTGATGTATAAACAAGGGTTTCACTCATGAAAAGGAGGGATAATCACAATCAGAGCCAAACTGTGGCTTTGGATGAATTTTGGTTTGGTTTTGTTTTGTTATCATTTGTACTAGTATTGATTACTATGTACTATGTTTTAGAGACTTCTTTTACCTCGACCGTGGTTATATCAGGTCTGTTTATGTTCATTTCAAATAATTTTTTGTTTGAATGAAGTATTCAAACCTTTTGATGTTTCAACTGCATCCTTTTACACTACTAATGTCATGCAAAATGCCTTGGATCCCTGGCATAACATGTAACATGCACTCTTAAGTAGGGGTGTAACCAAGCCGAGCCGAGTACTACCCACTCTAGCTTTCAACTGAGCTCAAAAATTTGTTCAATTTCTGTTCGTTTAAGAGATTTTGTGTTCATGAATGTCTTGTTTATTAATCGAGCGGAGTTCATATACGAGATTTTTCTTAAATGAGCGTTGCTCTTTAGAGTTTAACCATTTGAAATCAAAATTTGAAATGTGTACTAATTTTGCAACTTAAATTCTATTTTAAAAATACTTCTATGCTAATATGATTTCTATGTATAATATGTGTTATATATGGTAAATTTAATTATGAAAATGAATAGACGAGTTTGTTCATGAACATAAATAAACGAATTGTTCATGAACTAAAATGTACGAGCATACATATATTCATGTCCAAGTTCATTTATTAAACGAGCTACAAATTTTGTTCAATCTCTATTCATTTATTAAACAAGCGAACATGAACAAGCTCTAACCAAGCCCGAATTCGAGTAGTTTATTAAAAGTCTCGACCCATTTACACCCCTAAGTTTAAGTCTTAAATCACAATTCATGGAATGATAATTGTCATGCTGATAAAAAAGGAAGTGCCTTTCAGCCGATTCTCCATATCAAATTTTCATTTTTACTGACAAGATGCATCAAGCAATATGCTATACATAAGGTACACATTCAATTTAATACACAGCCTGAAATATGCTATACATAAGAAACTGTATACACTGATAATTTCCATTCATCCCAATTCCAGATCAATTCTCATCTTCAGACTCAGAACCGACGAAAGCACCATTTTCATCTCCACTGTCATATGTTTGCAAGTAGGCCTCTTCATCTTCATCCTAGAAATAAGGGAAGCGAACCGTTAATCAGCAAAATTATACTGACCAAACATAAAACATCCCTTGATAAAACAACATCCATTCCAGCACTAAAAACTCAATTCTAATTTCTGCAGCCCCAAAAATGTGCTTAATTGCCTATTACCTCCTGCGCTAAGGTACCGTTCTCTTCACCTGAATTTCACTTATATTATTACCCCTTATCTTATCTTATATTATCTTATCTGAACTGAACTTATATTATCTTATCTGAACTTATTAATCCTAACTTATATTATCTTATCTTATCTTATCTTATCTTTTGGTGAAGAGAACAAAGCATAACATTGTGTTTAGTTAGCAATTATTGAAGGAAGGGGGAGGAGAGGAAAAGGAGGGCATTTCATTTCCTTCAAAACCTTAACTTTTTTAGGATTTCATGTATCTAAAGGGAAAGAAAATAGATCCCTCCAATTCTCTTTCCTTCCTCATTTTCTATCTAAATAAAGGAAAATGGATAGCTCATTCTCCTTCCCTTCCCTCCAAATTCCCTCATCCAAACGCCGTATTAGTGAACAAACTATCCTACAATGTTTCCAAAAGCCTACAAATTAATAGCCCTATTAGTCTTACCTCTTCCATCTCGTCATCAGAAAGAATAGCAGTATCATCTAATTTCTTATAAAACGTTTTATCATCAATCTCTTTTCCGCTTTTCATATCTTCCTGCAGAAAATTAAAAAAAAAAGGAGGTCGGTCAACCTTGAAGTTTACGTCAAAGTTGCAACAAAACATGTGTAAAACAAACATGGATACATACTATTTCAGACTTCAGCAACTCCATTTGTTCTTGTAAACTTGAGATATGATGCTTCAATCCCTGTATGAGTTGTACAACAAATGTAAGAAGAACGATTTCATTATGTTAAATGATAATAAATAAACATATGTACCACCAGAGCTCACCTCACGTCTTTGCAGTTCGATTGACCGAGCTAATGCTTGCCTTCTTGTTAGTAAATTCCTAGGCCTCAATCGAACAGGTTGCCGATAGTTCTTTCCTCGATAAATGATGATTGCATACCCTTTAGTAGTTTTATCCATTGATACAAGCACACCACCAGTCTCTGCCTCTAAAGAAATCGCTACATGTTTTACTTGTGAAAAGTTTTTACCCTTCACAATTACCTTCACCAACTCCCTGAATTTCCAGTGCAGATGTATGTTCTCTATGGTACCATCAAAAACTTCTCGCCTCCCTGTAAAGAAGCAGCTTTTGTAATTAATTTTCTAGGATGCCAAAATCTATTTACATTATACTAAAACAGGCATCAGGAGCGACACATGTCACTTCCTAGTGCAGAATTTTCTCGCCAATACTTTTTTTCCTAAAAAAATCTCTACTTTATTTATTTTTTCATTTTTATTTACTGTTTTTGTATTAAAAAAAAATATTTGTTTATAGATTATGTAAATAATATATGCCACATACTAATAATTTGCTAAAAATGATTTTTGGTTACATTTTAGTCAAACCGTTCGTATTAGATGATTATAAATGAGTATGTTCACGATTTATTAATTACGGAGTATGCAATATTTTAGGGAGAGAAACATTTCAGTCAATAATTAGTCAAATAATTTTAGAATATCCGTGCATGCACGGGACCTAATATAGTAAGCCTAAAAACTGAGTTGACATGCTTACCCACAAGCAAGAAAGGCTTCATGCTTAGGCCAATTCTACGAAATACTAATCTCTCCTCATCTGTTATTGTTTCTAAATCTGAAGGGAGCTCTTCCGGCTCTAGATATCCCTGTACTTTTTCCAAAGCATTCTCAGCCTTCTTAAGCTTCTCATTTGCCTGCAGGAAATTTAGGAATAAAGAACGCGAGTCAGAAAGCATTTTTTAGGGTGCTTATTATGCATCCGAAACTGGGATGACTTATTTTGACTCATTGCACACAAAATAATTTCAGATAAGTTGAGTTTCTTTCTTTTTCCAGACATTTTCACACACAAATAAATTTATGTCAGAAAAATTAAGTTTCTTTTCCAGATAAATAAGTTCAGTTCAGTTCAGTTAAGATAAGTTCAATAAAGTTTAGATAAGTGCAGATAATAAGTCGAACAATAACTTACAATAGCTAACTTCTTTTTATGATACGCAACCAGTGAAGCACGTCTAGCCAGAGCTGAGTCTTTTATCATTTTCTCAACATCTTCATCGTTTAGCTGCTTTCCCCAACGAGAGGTTGCGGCAACAGTTTCTGCAAGAGTCCCAGCGACCATGGGAACCTTATTGTTTTTGGAGTTTGAATTAACCAAAGCTAATGAATTCCGCCGTTCTTCTTCTTCCTGATACTGATTCATTGTCAGCCTTTCCCGTTCTTTCAGTGATTCTGTTACAATTGGGGGCAAGAAGTCATTTCCTCGATAAAAGACTATGTACTCTTTATTTCTTGAGAGTAATGTCCCCCTAGTCAGTCTCTGCAATTTCAAATTGAAAGCGCTTGTTAGAAAAGATGGCAAATTATAGACCCTTGCATTATTGACAAAAGGAGATTAAACTATTAAAGCGTTAAAGAATGAAGATTTAAAACAATCAAAAGACCCAATAACAAAACCCATTCTTTAAGTTTTATGAAATGAACAACAGCTTTTCAACTTGACAGTTCTTGAGAATTTTAGTTAGAATTCTGAAAACTCAGCAAAGTCCTGTAGCGTTTTCTTCAATAGATAACGCATGTATAACTAACTTATATGTGAGGTAACCAGATATGATCTTGGAATATGTTACCCGGACTCTTCATTTTGTCTCAAATACCCGTGTCCGATCCTCGACACTCGGACATGGGTATGGACACTTCATTTTGGACCAAAAATCATGCAATTTTTTCACAAATAGCCGTGTCGGACACTTGGACACGTACCCGTGTCCAATATGGGTATCCGAGTCCGGGTAACATAGATCTTGGATGTACCAAATTCAATTTACTTGAAAAAAAAGAGTGGTTGCTCTGTTGCTTTTCAAAAGGAAATAATATCAAATTTATTCTCAACTTATCTGGAAATTCACCAAGAAAACAAACAAGGTGAGCCTTACCTTCAGCTCCCAAGCCATTCTCTCATTGGAAGTATTGAAGACACCACGTTTAATGGCAATTTTGGCAATAGCACTTTTCTCCCATAACTTTACCATAGCTGCAGCCAGACCTTGAAGTTCTCTGCTCCTCCCTACCACAATCAATCGAGGAAAAATCTGTGAGTCAGCAAAACTTTATAATCTAAACTGTTGTTACTAAAAGGCAAATTTGTCAAAAACTACCTTATAAAATTGTGCTTTTGTGAAACACTACCTTATAAAAACAAATGTTGCAATTAACTACTCCTTCCGTCCCAAAATTATGGTCCTGTTTTCTAAATCGGGCGTCCCAAAATTATAGTCTTGTTTCTAATGTTGGCTACTAAGGTCCCCACTTTCTCATGTACTATATTAATTAAGAATGTATTGAAAACCCCACCCATGTACTATATTCTACTTTCCTATGTACTATATTATTTTTCACATGCACTTTATTCCACTTTTCCATACAACTCAATCATCATTTGTACTTTATTCTACTTTTTCATGTACTATATTTCATTTTTCTTAAAACCCGTGTTTTTGGTCAAACGGGACTATAATTATGGGACGGAGGAGTACCTTATAAAAAATTTATGTCGAAATATACTACCTTTAGCCGAATTATGAACGTTGACTCAAAATTTTAAGGTTTACTTTACGATGCCTATCTCACGTGTCATTTAATCACCCATTTCCAATGAGATTCCACGTAAGATACACATAGTAAAGTCAAACCCGAAATTTTGATTTTACGTTCATAATCCAACCAAATGTAGGATCCTACGAAATAAATTTTTTATAAGGTAGTTAATTACAATATTTTGTTTTTATAAGGTAGTTTCTCGCAAAAAAAAACGACTTCATAAGGTAGTGTTTGACAAATTTGCCTTACGGAAAATGTTTCTGACATACCCAAAGCAAAATGTGGATGGGTGTTCCTTGAAATCCTACGAAACTCTGTTGTTTCTGCATCTTTTAAACAACGCCGAACACCATAAGGAAGAAGTCTGAATGGAGTTCTATATCCAGGAACCACTGCTGGAAGCAAGTCTGCATCAACAGGCAATGGAAGAGGGCCAGACCAGTCTACATACCGCGGGCCCAACTCATCCAATAGATTGTTGAGCTCACTCATCTCCATCGACTCTTTTTCAGACACTATCTTTTGAGGTCTCACCCCATCAGAAACACGTTTTCCTAAATCATGTGAAGCATCTACATCTACTTTCTTCTCTTCCTTATATGTTTGTACACAATCTAGTTTGTAGGTTAATCCCCTGAATAGCACTACCGAACTACCTGATCTCCATATCACCAAGCCTCCCGTTCTTCTCTAGCAAACGGTATGAAGAACATAGCTTAGATTCATATAATCAAATACAAGAAAAGCCTAAAGCAACTACACTTCGCACATTAAAAAGTGAAGCATGCGTATACAACCTATTCAAAATGAAAACATTAATTTGAAACATACACATATCACCAAGCCTCTAGTATTACTCTAGCAAATGATATGAAAAACATATCTTAGATTCATATACTCAAATACGCGAAATCCTAAAGAAACTAGACTTCACACGTTAAAAAATGAAGCATGAGTATACAACCTATTCCAAAAATGAAAACATCTATTTGAAACATATACATACAAAAAACTACATCCAAAGATTATCATATCAGTCTAGTTTGTAAGTTAATCTCCTGAATAGCACTACCGAACTACCTGATCTCCATATCACCAAGCCTCTCGTTTTACTGTAACAAATGATATGAACAACATAACTTAGATTCATATACTCGAATACACGAAATCCTCAAGCAACTACACTTCACACATTCAAAAAAGAAGCATGATTGTAAACCTATTCAAAATGAAAACATCCATTCGAAACATATACATACAAAAAAGTGAAAAACTACATCCAAAGATTATCATGTATTAGTCAATAAACAAGAAGCATGATTATACAACCTATTCAAAATGAAAACATTCATTTGAAACATATACATTAAAAAAAAAGCTAAAAAACCATAAAACCACATCCAAAGATTATGTTATATATAGTCAACAAACATGAATCAGAACACAGGATTCAAGCAAAATGATACAGGAAGAGCATTCTGACCTCAAGAGCATCATGAATCCTCTTCATATTATACGTGGATGGCCCCTCGAATTTCATCTTCACCACTTCATCAATCTTCCATTTCTCATGAATGGCATCCACCAAGGCTTGTGTAACACCTGCTTCCCCAACTTTTATCCTCTCTTTCATCCTCAATGCTACATTCCTCAATCTCGTAAGCTCATATTCCGGGATTGATTTCTCCGCTACCTCGGTCTTGCTCTTCTTCTGCCTATCTTCACCAACTTCATCCAATTCAGTTTGTGATACCCATGGCAACCTATCTGTATTCTTCCCTTTAGCAAAATTCTCACTAACATCCTCCTTAACCTTCCGAAAATCGCCACCATCAACATCATCAAATTTTCTGCTAGATAATGCCACTCCATTACTCCTGTCTGTATTCTTCCCTTTAACAAAATTCTCACTAACATCCTTAACCTTCCGAAAATCGCCACCATCAATTTTTCTGCTGGATAATGCCACTTCACTACTCCTGTATTTTTGCACTCTAACATCAACCTTTTTCTCAACATTATCCTTATCTAATTTTTTCACCAATTCAGCACTAACTAACTTAGGTTTTGTCAATTTCTTGTTCTCAGCAAATGGAGATGAAATCAAAACATTAGCAAAATCAGAACTAACAGGATTACTAACTGTTTTGCTTAAATTTTGATCCAATTTTCTACCGAAATCAGAAATGGGTTCTTCAATTTTGCTACCATGAATCAAATTAACAGAAAATTTGGGAGTTTCAACCCCAGAAGTTAAATCTACCTCCTTGTGAATTTCCACCATTTTTGATGCTGAAATTGAAGGTGGGTCTTCTTCTTCTTCTTCTTCCTGTTGTTGCTGAAGCTGCCATGGAAATTTCTGGGTTTGAGTAATGGGTTTGACAGACCATTTATCACGAATTTGTTCGTAGAAACTTGGTTTTGGCCTCCTTTTCTTCTTCCGAACCTCAAAATTGGTGTTGGGAAGTTGGGATTTCTGGGTTTCTGTTTGGATAGTGTTGTTCTGTGAACAACAAAGTCTGAATTTGAGAGGTTTCAGAAGAGGGAGGAAATGGGTGTGAAGATTTGGAGAGAGAGAAAAGGAAGAAGAAGAAGAAGAAGTGGGGTTTAAGAGAGGGTGATAAGAATATTGGTGTGACCCTGGAATTGCCATAACCGATTATCACCGGAGCATGGTGTTTCCAGTTTTTTTCAAGAGGATGAGGGCTGTCAAATCGGGTTTTTGGTCGGTACGGGTCGGGTATTAACGGTTTGGATTAGTTGGATAATGTTTTGTGTTAGATTATTCTTTCATGTAGATTGAATGTTTTCAATTTTTTTTTCTAGTTCAATTCGATTTTATCGAATGGGCGATTAGATTGGGTCAGTTTTTGACAGCCCTCATGTTACATGTATCTGGGTGTACGGTGCACCCTCACATACTTTCTCCTTATATGCGAGGAAAAAATAGGGTAGAGACCATTAATGGGCACAAAAATACCCCTCGGGGTGCACGGTGCATCCGGTCCCGGTTTATGATCTGCGCTTCAATGGTTGACCGAAGTTTTTGGTGTACTTAGTACTTTCAGAGTTTCAGCTATGAGTCGCATGGAGCATGATGTTGTTCAGAACATTTCAAGAGAGTCGATCACTGCCAAAACCACGTGTTTTGGTGTCGTGTTATGTTTATGTTTAAGCATAATTTCACTCAATTTAGTGTATTTTTTCGTATCGGGTCATGTTGTGGTTATAAAAAAAAATAATTGAGCATTCCAAGACCCTAGACTTCATGTTGGTGTGCGTAGTACTGTATCGTGTTGGGTCATGTCAGTACAGGTGCGTCGTCATTTCTTACCTATCATAACTCTTCTTTGTCCGTCTCACAACTTCACACTCTCCTTGCAATACAACCTTACTCTTTCTTGTCCCATCAACTATTAAATTATTTCCCTTTCTGCTGGTAAATTGCACTACTCCCTCTGTTTCCGAAAAGATGTATCAGTTTGACTTTAATGTTTGACAACGCACAATTTTAATCAATAATTTATCTACTCCGTATTAACAAAAGTTTAAACAAAGTTGATATCATTAAAATATTAATTGGGAAAATTTCAACAATATACTTCGTATTACATTGTGGATTCTTCTATGAGTCCATCCTCCCAATGAAAACTCTATACATTTCCCCATAATTCTTTGTTTTCCATAAGATTTCTGCCACTTTTGGCTCAAAGAATATGCATACAGCTATGGTGAGCAAAAATTGATCCGGTCCGAAAAAATTGATCGGACCGGACCAAAGGCAATCGATCCGGTCTTCAGGTTGAAAAATATCTAATTTCGGTCATAGGTCCGGTCCGGTACAAGGTCCGGTCCAAAACCCGATTTTGGACCGGACCGATATTTTCTTAATAAAATATAATTAAACTATTCAAAAATTTAATTCTCCCCTATACTATGTTGTAAATATTACCATATTGTGATATATTTTATTTTATCTTACAAAAAAGGCGTAAATAATTTCTTTTTTTATATATTTTTTCTCTTTTACCATAATTTGTAGAAAAAATAAAAAATATATAGAAATAGGCCTACAACCAGTCCAAACTGGTCCGGTCTGGTCCGAGTTTGGACTGATGAACACCCCTACATGCAGCTTTCTTCTTTTAATTCACAACAACCAACTTTGCCCCTTCTTGGTTTTTCTCTTTTACAAATACTTGGTGTTTTGTCCATTTGATGTCCATTTGTTATTCGACGTTCGCATATATTACAAAATACCCTCAATAATTAGGGAAAGTACTATCGCATATATTACAAAATACGGATTTTTCATGAAATACCCCCGAATTTTGGCGAAATTCACCAAATGCCCCTCGACTTTCAGAAATACACCAAATGCCCCTCACAAATGACTTAATACACCAAATACCCATAATGACGTCACATCACCATAAAAACCAATTATGATCTAATTAACCTATTAATCCCCTAATTAACGCACTAATCTATTAATTAACCCACCCATTACCCATACCCTCTAATTGACCCATATTTTTTTTTCTTTTCTCACTCCCTGTTCCTCTATCCCTTTCTTCCATGGAAGGCGCCATCTTGCTGCCTCCAGCACCCCACCCACCACCTTCTCATTCCTCCATTCTTACCCCCAAAATAGTAATCCGACCACCACAAAAATAATTCGACCACCATTACACTCCCCAATTGCATCCCCCAATTTCGGTGATTTCTAGATCCCACCTCAAACCAATGGCGTCACTTCCACCTCCACAACCGACTACGTATGCGCTGATTTCTTCTTCAATCCGTTACCCCCTGAATCCTAACTCAAGAATAATGAATTCTCCAATTGGGCCCAACCCACTTCAGACCTATCTTCAATTCGGGTTCTGTTCCTGAAAATATCTCCGAAGCCTACGATTAGAGCTTTGCTGCTATCCTTGTTCGGCAAAGTCGAAGAAGAAGATGGAAGAAATAATATTAGTGATAACAATCTCACCAAAATGGAATTATGAATTTAATGTTTTTAGCTTGAATTTTAATGGGGTTGGTTCAGATTTGATTGTGCTAGTAATAATAACGGGCACAACTCACACTAAATTGAGGGTGTTGTAAAAAAAGTAGGAGAGAGAATTAGCTAGGGGGCTGGTTTTTTCCCCATGTGATTCTTGATTGCTATGGGTGAGGAGGGAGGAGGTAGAAGGGAGGAAGTGTGGTGTGAGGTAAGCGACGATGCAGTGGTTGGTCGATGACTCGATCGGGGTTTGGTGTAAGAAATTGGAGCGAAAGAGAGAGATTAGTGGTACGGTGCTGGTGCGTTGGTGGTGGCCGGTGGCCGAATTGTGGTTGGAAGAAGTTGGAGGTGGCTTCCATGGAAGCCAGGGAGATAGAAAGAAAAGAGAAGAGTAAATGGGTTAATTAGATAATAATTGGTTGATTATGGTGATGATGACGTCATTATGGGTATTTGGTGTATTTTGTCATTTGTGAGGGGCATTTGGTGTATTTCTGAAAGTCGAAGGGCATTTGGTGAATTTCGCCAAAATTCGGGGGTATTTCATGAAAAATCCGTACAAAATACCCTCAATAATCAGGGAAAGTACTATTTTACCCTTATAACATAAAACCCTTACATCTCACGCATCTTCCCACCATCTTCATCTTCATCCGAGCAGCCAATTACCGACCATCACCATCATCCAGTAGCCATTGTATGGTAGCACCACCATCATCACCCTCACAACCATCCCCCTCGCCTCCTCTCACCCGTTTTGCACAGCTTTTCCGTGGCGACCATGGTGGTACCACGGAGCTTTTCCACAGCAACCATTGTAACAGCAGCAGTGGTATAAGTCTGACAGTTTTTGAAACTTTTGCAGAAGCAAGTTCAAAGCATAATACAGAAATACTAGCACAGAAGAACAATAAGTGCTTTCTACAATCACTTCAAATATGCTTCAGACTAGGGACAAAAGCAAGTACAATTTTGATTAATTGATAGACAGATATGTATGCAAATCATCAAACCAATTGCAGTTTAATTTAGGTGACAAGACATATCATCTTGCAAAGAAAGATACTGGAAATTGGATGAAAACCAACAGCAGCACCAAAACCTCAACCCCGAAAAACAAAGGATAGAAAATTTCCATCTTCATCTATTTTCTTGCAGCAAGGTCAGCAAATCAGCAATGTAGTTCTCTCAATTGATAAAACATCAGCAAAATACTTGATGAAACTACAAAAATTTAGACGACGTTGCGAGGCACTTCTAGATCTCCTCCTCTTCAAATGGATCTCGTTCAGGGAAGTCTCCCACCTGGAAAACGAAGGGCTCGTAATAAGTTCATAACATAGAGTGGCAATTCGACATCCAAGGGGGGTGAAAGTAAAAATCCAAGTATTTTCTTGTACTACCAACCAGAAAGTTCATCGATTAATATAATAGCCTATGTTACCCGGACTCGGATATCCATGCCAGACACAGATACGTGTCCAAGTGTCCGACACGGCAATTAAAACTGCATGATTTTAAAACTGCATGATTTTGGTCCAAAATGATGTGTCCATATCCATGTCCGAGTGTCGAGGATCCAACACGGGTATTTGAGGTAAAATGAAGAGTCGAGGTTAAATAGATAATAACAACCAAAGTGGGACACTCACGAAGGTATTTATTAAGGGAATAGAAGAGAAATGCTCAAACTCTAACTAAATAAGCTCGTTGGTACTCGCGATCGCAGCAAATTCTTATCCACATTAACAAAGGTTTTAACTAATTTAACCAGCACTGCAGACTTTCAAGCAGAACATTCCCACAGAGCTATAAAGGCATCATTTAAGAACAGCTGTTGTGTACTTTTAGGGCATGTTTGGTATAAATTTATGAAAGGAAATGGAGAGGTAGCAAATAAGAAGGGTAAAAAGGATTCACTTGTAACAAATTGGGATTGAAGAGGGTAACACTTTTGTTACCATAGGTTTGGGAGGGGTAACAAATGGTTGTAATGGTTACCCATAGGAAATGCATTGTGTTAAGTTGTTAACACGCCTCTCATACCAAACATTAGCTAATAAAAATAGTTAAGTGATTCCGTTTTGTTGAAGAATGAAGGGCATTGATCACAGATGATCACAATCAGTATACTCATTCCTCCCTAGATATTATTTAGATATTTAAGCAATATGCTAGCTGTTAAAGTTTTGTCTTGTGTGTGACCATTGTAAATGATGTCACTAATCATTATGTGGTAGAATAATAAAATGTATGGATGGGATTGATTGTAGGTTAATAGTACAGAGAAGGTACTATATATTTTGTAAGAGAATAGGCTGTTAATTTTACGTTTTTGGTTGAATGAATCTGACTGCCTCGTTCTCTCATTTTGTGCAAATAATTGCTGCTGTATTTTTGCTCTTCACGTTTCCATCACTTAAAAACTCTATAAAACAATGCTCTTAGTTCATGAAAGAAACATCTTATGTGAAAAAAGACATGACACAACATCTTATACACGAGTTTTCTGCTCCCAATTTCATGGACTCATACTACAAACAAATTTTACTTATTTAAATTGAGTACGTTGACAAGGATGGGAGTCAATCAGTCACAGACTCATGTGACAGCTAACTCATTTATCTCAATCAAACAAGTAATCAACATGAAATGATGACTAAAAGATTCAATAAAAAATTAAGTAAAAATCAGTTTTCATCAACAGAAATCAATAACTATAAAACATACACAACGATCAATAAAAATAAGTTTAAAATGTAAAAAGCAGTTTTAATCAGTAAAAATAAGTCTAAATACGTAAAAATCAGTTTTAATACGGAAGATGAATATTACTCCCTCTGTTTCTTTTTGTTTGTTACGTTTGGACTTTCGCACGTTTATTAACGTATAATAAAGATTCTTTTTCTTTTTTATTAAAAAAATAAACCCAAATAAAACCTCAATCCACTAATCATTACAACAACAAATAAGATTGTTTTATTCATCAAAATGAACCAATAATGGAAAAGCACAACGATTGCTATAACTTGACATACTTGGGAAATTACAAAGATATTTAATGAGTTGAAAAAATTGGACCAATTAAAATTAAAAGATGGCACAAAAAATGATAGTATAGTAAGTTTATAAAAGGAAAGATTATCCCACGTAACAAACATTATGAAACACCCTAAATAGAATACGTAACAAACAAAAAGAAACGGAGGGAGTAGTCTTTTCCAATGAAATGAAAGGAAATATTCCCGACTTAGACAAATGTAATTGTGAACCAACCTGTACTTTGTCCGGTCTAACCATCGCACCATGAAGTGGTGGACAATTGAAGTAGCGTCTTCCTTTTACCCTGCAACATGAAAAACTGGAATGAATAATCTAAACATACTTCAGTTTTTGCTGTATGCAGTCCTAAAACATGTATACTCCATAATAGCTTGTCAACTTCAAATAGTCCAGATAACATCTTAGACCATGCAATGGCAAAGCAACATTAGCATACAGTAAAATTCAAGTGAAGAACAAAAGGACAACAAGTCTTGTGGTTGGTAAGACCATCAGAAAGTTTCCATGTGATTAAATTAAGGGAATCGGTTCACATACAATCCATCATGCTTCCCCAGTGGTTCATCATATTGAACTCCAACCCAGAAACCAGGGCCTAGATTTTCTGCTTGGCCAACATATTTCACAACACCACGTTTGTCTCCTGGTTTAATTTGACATCTATCTCCCACCTGAAACAAAATAAGAAGTTATAGGTCGACAGAATCTGTGTATATACAATACTAAAGTGGAAATCACTAAATCAGATCCCCTCCCCCTATATTTCCTCCTAAACATAATAAAAGCTAGACTAGTTAAATGGCTGCCTTGAAATTGTATGCATGAAACGTGTTGAACAACTAATTAATTACCAAAACTGTATTTTCCAATGCAAAGAATTTATTGATTAATATCTTGAAAATTACTTTAATATAGACATGCTTGTTTTTCCCCCATATATATATATAAGGAGGTGTTCTCACCATAAGAAGTGTTCTCACCATAAGAATTTATTGATTAATATTTTGAAAATTACTTCAAAAGTGTTCTCACCATAAGAAGTGTTCTTACATAAGGAGGTGTTCTCACCGGATTATATATATATATATATATATATAGGGGAGGGATCCGGTGAGAACACCTCCTTATGTAAGAACACTTCTTATGGTGAGAACACTTTTACACTCTCTATGTTCTATATTTATTCAACAATGTTCTAAATTTTCGAATTCATGTTCTAAATTTATTCAACGATGTTCTAGATTAATTCAAGCATGTTCTAAAATTATTCAACCATGTTCTAAATTTTTAACCTCATGTTCTAGATTAATTCAAGCATGTTCTAAAATTATTCAACCATGTTCTAAATTTGTAAGCTCATGTTCTAAATTTATTTAAGCATGTTCTAAATTTATTCAAGCATGTTCTAAATTTATTCAAACATGTTCTAAATTTATTCAACGATGTTCTAAGTTTTCAAACTCATGTTCTAAATTTATTCAACCATATTCTGAACTTATTCAACCATGTTCTAAACTTATTTAACCATGTTCTAAATTTATTCAACCATGTTCTAAATTTTCAAACTCATGTTCTAAATTTTTAACCTCATGTTCCAGATTAATTCAAGCATGTTCTAAAAGTATTCAACCATGTTCTAAATTTGTAAGCTCATGTTCTAAATTTATTCAAGCATGTTCTAAATTTTTTTTAACGATGTTCTAAATTTGTTCAACCATGTTCTAAATTTGTTCAACCATGTTCTAAATTTGTAAGCTCATGTTCTAAATTTATTCAAGCATGTTCTAAATTTATTCAAGCATGTTCAAA
Source organism: Spinacia oleracea (assembly GCF_020520425.1). NCBI lineage: Eukaryota > Viridiplantae > Streptophyta > Magnoliopsida > Caryophyllales > Amaranthaceae > Spinacia > Spinacia oleracea. Next base: position 5,912,955 of record NC_079488.1, on the reverse strand, counting down.
ATTTATTTAACGATGTTCTAAATTTGTTCAACCATGTTCTAAATTTGTTCAACCATGTTCTAAATTTGTAAGCTCATGTTCTAAAATTATTCAATCATGTTCTAAAATTGTAAGCTCATGTTCTAAATTTATTCAAGCATGTTCTAAATTTATTCAAGCATGTTCTAAATATATCCAAGCATGTTCGAATATTTGCATTTTTCAAGATCCAAATACATTTTCCGGAAATGTCTCTTAACCGCAAACAACCAGCAAACCTAGTCCTTCCATTTAGCCACGAAAACTGAATCTCGTAACCTCAGATCAGTTCAGCCACGAAATCACAAAAAATTCGAACAATCAATTGAGAATGCCGATTGAAAAATCGATTTCGAACAATCGATTAAAATTTCCACCGCGAGCAGCGATTCGATTTAATATTTTCGATTGCAATTGATTTCGAATTGAGAAGTGCTGATTGAAATTGATTTCGAATTGGAGGAGAAAGGAGGAGGATTGAACAAACTTACCGAAATTGCTCATGGAAATCGATTTCGATTTCGAACACCAGCGATTGAAACGATTCATGATTCACGAACCATGACCATAACCACCGGCGATTTAAATTACTGCAGCGGCGGAAGGCGAGCAGCGGCTGTTGGTGGTGGTGTTCTGGTTCGATTTCGCGGCCACCAGAAACACCGCTGCCACCGGCGATTATATTTGCAGCAAGCAGCTAGTGGCGGCGAGCGGAGATCGGAGAGCCGGATGTTGATGGTTGCTACGAGCGGTGGCCGGATGTGGTGGTGTTCGAAAAGAGAAGAGAGAGAGAGGAATAGAAGAGAGAGAACAACCGCCGCCACAACCGCGAGATACGAGCGGCGACAGGCGAGCGGCGATCGGCGTCCGGCGAACGACGAGCAGTGACCGGCGAGCAGCGGACTGAGCAGTGAGAGAAGCGTTCGAAAGGAGAGAGAGAAAGGGGAATCGAAGAGAGAGAAATAGGGCTGGAAATAATGAAAAAAAATGGTTAAAAAATAATTATATTGGGATATTTGTTCATAATAATTACGAAAATGCCATTATTAAAAAGTGTTCTCACCGTAAAGAAGTGTTCTCACCGTAAATAAGTGTTCTAACGAGAGCTTTCCTCTATATATATATATATATATATATATATATATATATATATATATATATATATATATATATAATATTAATTTAAAAAATATTACCTTTACGTGGTACTCTAGAAGCATAGTCTAACACACTGGACATAAATACTAATTAAATAAATAAACGACGAAACAGAGATATAAAGCTTTAAACCAGCTAGTCTTAATTGCAAATTAGTTAGTATCTTAAGTTTTCAAGCATGACACAATACGACAGAAGCATACTGCTAAAAGCCCTTTGTATAATGATAAAGTCTTAAGTGCAAATTAGCTAGTACTCCGTATCTTAAGTTTTCAAGCATGACATAATACCACAGAGGCATACTGCTAAAAGCCCTTTGTATAATGATAAAATGAAGAAGCAACAGGTCATGGATGACATGATCATAAAGGAAAAGCGCCCAAAGTTTTCTAGTCAAGTATAAAACTTTGGTTTTCTGAATTTTGATTAAGTAGCTAGAATGGGATACATAGCAAAGCAACAATACTCAACCATAACCATATCAAAGTTTAATTTATAAACTCAATGCGCCTTAGAACTTCCATCCAGCAGTTTATAAATATTCCTTTAAAAGCCACTTAAAAAATCCTCTCTAGGAAACACTCTCTGCAAAAATAGCGCAAGAAATATACCTTCTCAAGAATCTCAACAAATATGCAATATGAACTAAAATTTCTTCATGAAAATAGAAAACAGAAAAAGTTTAGAAAAGTTGATCGAGATTTCCAGTTCATATAAGGAACAAATAGGTGGATTGAACAAAAGGTTAGGACTGAAGTTCATGTGAATTGACTGGATGGCCATACTACAAAGCCATTTCTTTTTGTTTGTTTCTTTTATTTTTTATTATTCCTATACCCTGGAAATTTTCTTGATATATACATGATTTTTTGAACAAGATTCCAAGGAAAACATGAAAAGTTAGGATATTAGATGACAATGATCTAGATAAAAAGGAAGGTAAGACAATGTTAATTAGCATCCTACATAAGGTATTGGAGTATTTTCCTGCAGTCAGGACTTGGGAAAGAAAGTAGCTGGGATGGTACATCCGTACACAGAAAGGACTAACATATGTAACTATGACTACGCATATCACCACTACGGATTATCTTGAATCCATTTGATTCTAATAAGAACTAGAACTGAGGGAACCATATATCCTCCAAACAGAGAACCGGCAAAGAACGAAATATTGCAACATAAAGCAATGCAGTTAAGCACCAAATTATGATCAAGAGCGAACATCAGGAAATGAACAAAGCATATATCATCATAATTCCAAATACCTAGTGAGCAAACAGTGAGAAATTGAACACCCTTACATTATTTTGATGATGCAATACAATTAAGGGATATGTAAACCACAGAAAAGCTTAAGGGAATTTCAGATTTTCTATCGGGAAGCTAAATTCTCCTTTCATTATATTTTTACTGAGGTTGACAAAGAAAAACTATCTAACCATTCCACTGTCTAACCCGCAGGCTCATGGACCACCCTCTGCTTTAACCCTTAAACAGTTGTTTATAAGCCAAACAACAAACATGAACAAGAACAAGCTATTACATATTTACATGATATGATAGCACCCAGGTATGAAGGGTTGCAACAGCCCGTACACATCCGACAGGCTGGAGAAGTGTGCTATGAAGTATGAACAGTAAAGAAGAATATAACTAACCTTGATGTTAGCACAAAGATCTTCCATGTAATTGTCAGGCAACTGCATAGCAGAAAAAGCCATGAATTTCAATGACCAAAGTATTGTAATCACAATTTGTCAAGTATCTGTACAATTTTCGAATTCATGGTAAGATATAGGTTCCACAAACACAGAAGAACAGGTTGTAGTGCACGATGACACATAGCAATTAGCAAAATTTTCAAGGTTTACCTTATTACTAGCACCTGGAGGATTTTGAACAGCTAACTTTTCCTTAAATTTTCTGAAAGTACCTAAAATAACATCAAATCAATAAAATTAAGTATTCTTTTGATATCTCAGCTAAATTTGCACTCTTGTTGCAGGGAAACAGGGGGGGCGGGTGGGGGGGGGGGGGGGGGCGTAAAGGGGATACTGGTACTTGTTTGGGCTGCAAATTTGTAAAGAAAAATGCATAGTGTCTGATGGTTCTCTTGTCACCCCACATCCAAACATTATGGGGAATTTTCTTCCTTGACGATGGTTTACTCCAGTCACCCCAAAGTATATTTTGGTCAAATTAGAAACATCATCCCTTAATTATGTGATGCTTTCATTTTCGGGATAGTAAGAAACAAATACCCACTGTTCAACTACCCTTTTCCTGTGCCCAAATGAGAGAAAATGTTTTATGCACCTTATCCGACGAATCAATATACAAAATTTAAGGTTTTTCTAATGCCTTCAGAAGTATCTTGAATATCAGATAGAAAGAAAACTGAAAACTGAAAATAAAAATTTATATCATAAAAGATAAGAAATCTACCCTATTGAAGATAATGAAAGATAAAATATAGTTCTTCAAGGTTCCTTAATGAAAAGACAACAAACTGAAGATAATTTGGCCAAACTTCTAGCATCATGATAATACAGGAAACAGGTGAAGATAAATATCACTCCTTGAGAGGAAAATGAGAAACACTAAAAACACACAAGATTTTACATAAGCTTAGATTATAGTTTTGGGGATACTTGCCATCACGTTTTTTAAAAGCTTCATCGGAAATTTCATATTTCTCCACCAAAGATGTGTCTTCCAGCCAGCCACCAGAAGTTACTGATGCTGGGTCAAGATCTACAACATGCAGCCGACATCTTTTGTGACCCATCGGGCCAGAAAAAAAAAATAAACCGAACACAATATCAGTTAAAATGATTGCATAGAGAGATAGCCCCGGGTTAAAAATGACTTTTAAGGAATAAATTCTATATATATTACAAATAATTAGAAAAGAATAACCAAACAACTTAAAAACGGAATCAATATAATAGAGCAACTCTTTTTGACAATTGAAAGAAGAAATTCAACAACAAATGCACACGAGAAGAAACACGAGGAGTTATCTCACCCATTCATTGGAGAATAGAACCCAAAGGGTCTTGCATTATCACTCAGATCAGCAATTTTAGCACCTGTGTCATCATAAAGCTCAAGGGACATTGAATCTACAGAAGTACCACATTTTTTCCAGAGCTTCTCTTTCATGGCTTCCACAGTTAGCTGACCATATACATCACATAATATTAATTTGAAGAAAGAATTATCACTATAAATTATATTATTATAATAGAAAGAGTAATTGGAAGATAACAGCTCACGCACCTGAAGTGAAAATCGAACATCAGCATTGAAGCTCTTGAGATTAGAATGTGTAACATGACAGAGGACTGACTCATCCCCTTGAATTTGCAAACGAGATGCCATCAAATCAGAAGATTATTTCAATGTTGTTTCCTAGAAACCAAAAAATCAAAATGTTAAAGTATATATAATTACAAATTGACCTAGAGATGCAAAGACTATTTCGCACAAAAAAGTTGTAATAGTATTAGTTAACAAGAAAGAAACTCAACATCAAAATTATACAGAGTAGTAAATAAAACTATTCACATGATTAAGTGGTCATTTATATTAAAGCAAATAAGAATAGAGGGAGATAAAAAGAAAGGGGAGAGAGAGGAAAATATGCTCCACCATATAAGTGTCGCTTCTCCGTTAGTTACATGCCTACATTTATTCTTTATGGTTATGGGTTTGGAGTCCTTATTCAGCCACAATACCATAAGTCACCCCTTATTCAGCCACAATAGGTTCCAATACCACCATAGCCACCATGACCACCACCACACATTTTGATATCACCACATACATAATACATAATCACGAGTACCACCCCCCAAAACGGTCATCACCACCCATGATTGCCACCAGTGGCAGAACTTTATGGTTATGGGTTTGGAGTCTTTCATAGTTCAGACACATATAATGAATTGGAGGTTTGTTTTAAGGTGGTTCAAGTAGTCTTGAATTTGGGGAAGAACACACTAATGATTTTTGTGGCTTTGACAAGCGGTCTTTCAAAAAATACTCCAAAACCTTCATCTCCAAACTGTAAAATATAACAATAACCCAAATATATACTACGTACATATTAACAATCACAAATTCAAAATTCATACATCACAGTAATTATGAACTAATTTGAATCGAATATCACATGTCAAATTGTCAACCTATTCAAATCAATGATTTCAATTTCAAATAACAATATTTCTACACTATATTCAAACCTAACTCCTTAAATGGTAAAACAACAAATAGAGTTTAATTCTACACTAAAATCTGAACTTTGATCTAACATTCAATGAAAACTATAAATCTGACTTTAATCTAAAACTCCATTGATCAACCAACTTTAATTCAAATTGAATATATTTGCAATTAGTAATTAGACAAATAAGATAATTACCTTAAAAAATATTCGAGATCTAGATGAAAAACAAGGCCACAGGGGAGTGAGGGGAAAAGAGGGTTTAGCTGAATAGCAATCCTAACCCAGTATGTTCTTAGTTATTTCTATTATTTAATAAAGAGGGCCTGGATCAAAACAAACAATTAGAGTACTGATCTGCTTCTAATCTTTTCGGCGAGAAGCTGCAGGAACTATCTAAAAAACAGATCTGCCACAAGCTTAGAGGTGGTTTGTTTTAGTGGATAGAATAGGAAGATCAAATAATATCAAAGGAAAGAAGAAAGATATTGTTGAGCAAAGAATGTCTAACCTCACCACCACCAATGCAGCCACCAAGTGTCGACGTGCTGCTGACCTGCTGAGAAGAGATGACAGACTGTTGAGTGCTGGCAGAAGAAGAAAGATTTCACATTATCAGAAGGTTTGGCATTATTAGCGAAGAGAATAAAAAATAGGCCGCTGGATATATTATGAAAGGAAACACGTTCACCTGTTAATAACTAGCTTTTGTTTTAATTTACGTTGCAGATTTGTTTTTCCAGATAAGGTGTGGGTCCAGTGAACCCATACTAAATCTAAATCCACCATTGATTGCCACAAAATTCACTCTTCCCTCACTAATTACAGCCTCTTATGGTGTAGAGAGGAGGTTGAAAACCACTGAAACCATCACCACCTTGTTCATGTGACTGAGGAAAGAAAGCATTGAGGAGAGACCAAGAGAGAGAAACAGGAGAACAGAGAATAGGTGTAAGGAACTAATGGAGTCTTAAAAAAAATCAAATATTAGTTCCAATGTTAAACACTACCAAAATTTACATAACTACATGGTATCTCTATGATTATTCTAGTGTTAAGAGTATTTTAAACACCTTTTCTCATAATGTTCAACTTTCTACGAGTATTCCATTGTTAATACTCAGCCTAGGGAGCCTGCTATTGAATGGTAGTACTAGTGGCTGCAATGAACTCACCCAACCTACCCTTGATCCGTACATATGCCAGGAAAAGAAGACGGAAGCAACATGAGGACAAAACGGAGGCAGCAGCTTTTGCACAGCAGTAGCACCAACAGCACCAACAGAAGTGGTGGCAACGGTTCTGAGTCATTAAGGGATTTTGTCCTACTGCAACTGTACTTGCTACCTATGTGCTTTTGATTAAATACTTTTGTCTTTTGTAGTAGAATTGTAATTAAACCGGAGGGAGGAAATCAGTAGAAGACATCTTGAGAAATATTGAGTGGAAACTAGGGAGAGAAAGGACCCTCGCGAATGTTCTCAACATTTTGTGTTACAAGCTTTATGCTCTATCCATGGAATTAAAACTCGGCCGTTCCGTTACGTAACGGCCGTTCTGTAACCTATTTTGGATTTGCCGTTACGCGAAAACCCGTTACGTTACGGTTTGACAAAAATCACGTCTTTCTCCCCGCGACGTCCGTTACGTAACGGTGACTCGCCGCGTTAGACGTTTTTTTCTCCGTTACACCGTTCTTTTACATAAATTGACCAAAAATATTTTTGTAATTAGTTATGTAGTTTATGAAACATGATATTTCTAGTGCTTATTTGTTCACAGAATATAATAGTCACTCATATTAGGATAGATTTGGTTATATTGTCTTGATATAATACTTTTTAGACTAAAAATGTAATAATAAGGCTTAGACATGCTAACGTGGTTTTTTTCAAAAAATTCACACCGCGTTAGCCGCGATCCGTTCTATTCTTCCGTTACAAGCGATTTCCGCGACAACGCGACCGTTACCGCGAACACGACCGCATCCGCGTATTTTTTCTATGGCTCTATCAAGCAAACAATTAATATTCCTTCTATTTGTGCGTGAATATTGATGTATTATGTCAGCAGGATCTGAGTTCATCCCACTTGGTATCAGAGCAGGCACGATGCTAGCCTCACACACACAAAGGTTAGATAATATAGAACAGGGCCTGGGAGGAGTGAAAGAACAGTTGGATGGGCTTGCGAGTTCCATCGGACAGTTGGTCACCGAGGTCGCAAGCACGAGTCTGGAACAACTGAGAAACACTATTGCAGAGGAGAATCACATAGCCTTTGAAGTGGAGAGTCAGGAGAAGGGTGACAAGGTGACTTCAGCCTTTACCTTGTTGGATGGAAGGTTAAACCGTTTCCGGGAAGACCAAGACTTTCAACTAGCCCTGCTGAAAACCCAACAAGACAAGCCATGGAAGTAGCCGCCAGAATAGAAGAAAGAAACGGGGTAAATGGGCCAAGAAAATTCGAATCCACGAACCCGGGTCAAACCAAGCCACTCCCCATTTACAGTTGCAGGTCGGGCTCTTATGTCGGTGGATCAGGATATGAAACGCGTCCGAGTAGGAATTTGGGAGGCCAAACATCGTCTGTGGGAAGCCAAGCCGGCCCAACGAGTGCTTCAAAAAATGGGCCACGAGGTTCTAGTTACTCCCAGATATCCACGGCTTACCACCGATCTTCAAATCAAAACAACCGACCTTCCGGCGATTTCAAAAGGTTGACGGAAAAGCAGCTCCAAGAGAAGAAAGAGAAGGGTCTACGTTTCCGATGCGACGAGAACTGGGGGATAGGGCATGTTTGTCGGAGGAGGAAGGTGAGGAAGGTGAGGAGGACGAACACGACGACGAAGGAGACATAAATTTGCTAGTTGAACCGGTGGAGATCTCTTTGAATTCGGTTGTTGGGCTCTCGAATCAGAAAACCATGAAGTTGATAGGGGTAATAGCGCACAAAGAAGTGGTTGTAATGATCGAGCCAGGAGCAACACACAATTTCGTTTCATTGAGAGCGGTGGAAGATTTGGCGACCACCTCCGGCGGATTTGGGGTCTCCTTGGGAATTGGCCACGCAGAGGAGGGTTTTGGGCTTTACAAAGGGGTCACTCTCACGCTAGCAGGAGGTGTACAAGTAAGAGAAGATTTCCTGCACTTAATTTTGGGAAATTCAGATTTAATATTAGGTATACAATGGTTGGAGAAGTTAGGACCAGTGACTACGAATTGGAAGTCGCGGTTGATGAAGTTTCAACTAGATGGGCTGACAGTCACATTACAAGGTGACCCCTCATTGTCTCGTTCCAGAATTTCCTAAAAAGCCATGATTCGAAAAATGCGGAAGCAGTGCGGTGGAATGTTGCTCGGGTTAAATGCATTAGAAGGGAAGAACGGAGCAAAACAGGTGGATGTGGTGCACCATGAGTTTTTGCAAGGTGATCTTGAGCAGTATGATGCGTTGTTTCATATGCCGAATGGGTTGCCGCCGGTACCATTCTTTATAGATTAGATCTACAACGCTCATTTCAAGGGGGTGCAACACTTTTAAGTTTGGGCCTCTTCAAGCTTTTGAGCTTAAGCGAAGCTTTTCGATGCGGATGTCAAGACCTATGAAGCACATGTACGGCTCCTAGGTACCGTTTCCCGTACTGGGTACGGATAAGGTACAATACGGGTACGCCCAGGATACGTACCCATGGCGAATCCAAACCGGCGGGTACGCGGGTAGCTTATGGGTACGGTTTAGGTAAACTCGGGTACGGCATGGGTACGTATTTGAATAGGATTGCACATACCCATTTGAGGCCAAATTCACATTTTAGGGTTTTCAAGATCTCTCACCTCGCCGCTGTCAAGATCTCGCACCTCGCCGCTGTCAAGATCTCGCCGGCCATTGAAACCCCTCGCCACTGGTTGATTAAGGAAGAAGATGACTTTTTATTTTAACAATGGCGATGGAAGAGAAACTGGCGTGAAGAATGAAGAAGACGAAGAAGACGAAGAAGAAGAAAAAGAAGACTAGCGTGATAAAGGAATTCAAGGCCCATTCCCTTTACTATTTTATTTTTCTTTTATTTACTGTGCCTAGTTTTGTCCTTATCAAAGGGGAAAGATTCCTTTATTTATGGACAGCTGTTATCTTTTTTGGGGTTGCATTACATTTCTTTATTTATTTTTCTTTATTTATATTTTTATTCATGTATTTATTTTTCTTTATTTAAATTTTTTTGTTTATTCATGCATTTATTTTATTTATTTTATACATTGCACACAGTAGGTGAATCCGTGAATATTTTTCCTTTCAAAAAAAAAAAGGAGAATATTTTATATATTTAAAGTTAATTTTTTTTTAATGTTTTAATTTTTTTGCCGAATCCATGCCGTACCCGTTTTTTGCAATTTTGAGTTTGCCGTTTTCCGTCCCCGTACCCGTCCCAGTACCCGTCCCCGTACCCGTTTCCGTGCAACCTAGGTCAAGACACGAAGAGTCGAAGAAAAAAAAGCGCATTATTTTAAGAAATCCTTCTAGAGTACGAGTATTGCTGCTCCTTGGGCCATAACAAGGTATAAAGCCGAAGACCTCTTTGAGGTGAAGGTGTCAATTACTCAATTACACGGCAGATGGCACCTCTGGACCCAGAGGGGGATTGGGACCATCGGGGCGCTCAAGCCCTAGACCTGAACTACCACAGGGGAGAAACCGTTGGAAAGGCGCGGAGTCAAAGCCGAAGCCTTTCCAGGAAAGGTACGAAGTTGGACTAATTTGGAAACATTGGGTGGTTTAGGTTCAATCCAAGACCGGGAAAGCGGAGCACGCTATTGTGCTAAGGGAAGGGAGCAATCAAGTCAAGTCAGACCTTATAGATCTCCCCAGTTTCATAGGATGAAATAGAGAAATTAATCAGGGAAATGTTGGAAGCAAGTATTATTCGGCTTTCTACGAGCCCGTTTTCAAGCCCGGTTCTTTTGGTTAAAAAGAAAGATGGGTCCTGGCGGTTCTGCGTTGATTATCGGGCCTTAAGATACTACCAAATCAGACTAAGGGCGGAGGATACCTACTAAACAGAATTCTACACCCATGAAGGCCACTATTAATTCTTGGTCATGTCGTTCGGCTTGACAAACACACCATCGACTTTTCAATCTCTCATGAATGAGGTATTTAAGCCTTATCTTCGAAGTTTGTTTTAGTACTTTTGATGATATTGGTATATAGTCATAACCAGGAAGATCATGTTAGCCATCAAGAGTTGGTACTGAGAATGCGAGTTTGAGAAGGGAGAAGGAGAAAGTTGCGTACTTGGGCCATGTGGTATCCAGGGAAGGAGTTTCGGTGGATTTAGAGAAGGTCCAAGCCATGATCGAGAGTGGTCCACACCCAAGAATTTGAGGGAACTCCGTGGTTTTCTGGGTTTAACAGGATATTACAGAAAATTTATATCCCGTTATGCCCAAATCGTGCACCCTTTGACTGATCAATTACAAAGTGATGCTTTTTTGGGTGGTCGGAAAAAGCTACCGAAGCGTTTGAAGAGCCGAAACGCGCAATGTGTGTCGCCCCAGTGCTAGCCATGTCTGATTTGGGAAGCTATTTGTACAAGAAACCGATGTGTCGGGGATCGTGTCAGGTTTTGTAGTGATGCAGGAGGGACGACTGATTGCTTTTTACAGCAGGTTGTTGGGGCCACGAGCTCAGTGCAAGTCGATTTATGAGAAGGAACTAATGGCGGTTTGTCTCTCCATGATAAAGTGGAAGCACTACCTGCTGGGGAGGCGATTTGTGGTACGAACCGACCAACAAAGCCTTAGGTCTATCACACAACAGACTGAGATAGGGACAGATTATCAGAAGTGGGTATTGGGTAAGCAAACTTATGGTTTTCGACTTTGAGGTGCACTACAAACCGAGTTCCTCTAATCGCGTGGCGGATGGGCTCTCCACGAAAACACACGACAAGGTGGAGGTGGGTACTGTGGTGACCACGCAAAACGTGATATGGGAGACCTCAAAGCAAGAGATAGAAAATGATCCTTTAATTAAGGGGATCAAAGAAAGTTTGTTGGCATTGGCAGGAGAAAGCAAGGTGGGATTTGAGTAAAGTGAGGGCATGTTACTCTACAAGGGGAGGAAAGTAATACCCAAATCTGCTACAGCTATTCCCAACTGTTCGAGTACCTAGACAGCACGTTGGGTGGGAATGCAGTCAAGGTGAAGACCTTTCTACGCCTGGCTCAAGTTTGGTTTTGGCCCGGAATGTGCAAGTACGAGTACGTAGAACGATGTGAAGTATGCCAAGGAAATAAAGCATCACAACAAAATCCGGCAGGGCTACTTCACCCGCTCCCTAATCTCACCCAAGTATGGGACGACATCTCTATAGTGAAGGACGTGACTGCGTACGTAAGACAATGTGAAGTATGCTAAGAAAATAAATCATCACAACAGAATCCGGCGGGGCTACTTCAGCCGCTCCCTAATCTCACCTAAGTATGGGTCGACATCTCTATGGTTTTCACTGAGGGGATGCCCATGTCCAAAGGGGGTGATACTATTTTTGTGGTGGTTTATCGACTCTCGAAATATGCACATTTCATTGGGCTGCGCCACCCTTTATTGCCCTAACAGTGGCGGAAGCATTTAAAAGAGAGGTTGTACGTCTACATGGATTTTCATCATCTATTGTATCTAGGGGTGCAAATGGGCTGAGACTCTCAATAAACTACTCGGGTTCCGGCTCGATTAAAGCTCTTTCATGTTCGTTTATTTAATAAATGAGTCGTGTTTGAACAACTTTTGAAGCTCGTTTAATAAACGAGCTTGAACATGAACATACATATGCTTGCTCATTTATGTTCATGAACAAGTCCTTTATTTATGTTCATGAACAAGCTCGTCTATTTGTGTTCATAATCAAAATTTCCATACATTATTGTATGATCATAGATAAAAATCGTATTCTGACTTTAATTTTAACAACCAAAAAAATATATAATAGAATAAAAATATTTAAAATTTAAATGGCTAAACCAGTGCACATTCAAAATTATGTTTTCAAATGTTAAACTTTAAAATGCAAAGCTCGTTTACGAACTCGGCTCGGTTAATAAACGAGAAATTTATGAACCGCTCACGAACACAAAATCTCTTAAACGAACCGAGGTTGAACAGATTTTTGAGCTCGACTGAAAGCTCAAACTCGGGATCAGGCTCGGGCTCGGGCTCGGGCTCGAGCTCACCTAAATTAAATGAACATAAACATGAACAGGGTAGTACTCACCTCGGCTTGTTTGCACCCCTAATTGTATCCGACCATGATCGCGTGCTCTCAAGTGTGTTTTGGAAGGAGTTGTTTCGTTTACAAGGCAATGCACTAAATAGGAGTACAACTTACCATCCCCAAACCGATGGGAAAACAGAGGTAGTGAACAAAAGACTTGAGACGTACTTGAGGTGTTTTGCTTCGGGGCACCAAAAGGCTTGGGCAAGGTGGCTCTCTTGGACTGAGTTATCTTGTAATCGAAGGAATTATGTCCTTAGAAATTTCCGGCAATTACTAAATATAAATAGGAATTAATTATGAAGATAATAAGTTAATTATGTTATTAATCATACTTGCTTGCTTGAGAATAAATGTGATTACTAGGACAATATTGATTGGGCCTACAACTAAAATATATTAATCCTATGAGGTCACACTGTAATGAACTCAGTCACTCACTCAAGTTAGGATAAAGGAAGGTTGTTATATTAAAGGATAAAGCTTCAAGCTTGCAATTTTACAAGTATTCTGAGAACTTTCGAGAGGCCCTCTACTCTCCCTATTCAGCCAAATACATTCAACATACCCTGCTCATTTCCTCCCCTCCCTATTTAATTGATAACTACTATAATAAGACAAAACTCATTAACAAAAAGTATCAGGACAGAGACTGCAATTGGGGTGCCTCCACTAAGTGGGGTGGTGCCTTCCTTCTGACGTGGTAGCTGCAGTGTCTGCTCCAACCTTGTCCTGTAGCGCTGACTGTTTCTTCTTCCTCCTTGTATACACTTGGAATGTAGGAGCGTCCCCCTGGTGCATTGCAATACTCCCTCCCAAATTATGCACCTTGTCCTCAAGGTGGAAGTCAGGAAATCGCTGTGTGATCATGATTGCCTCTTCCCAGGTGGCCTCAAATGTAGGCAGTCCCTTCCACTTCACTAAGACTTCTGTTCCTCCGGTACTTCCCTTTCGAATTTCCAGCAACTCTTCTGGCACGGTGAGTAGCTCTAACTCTGAATTGAGTTGCTCTGGAATGTTTGGGGCCACGGTGGTAGTGCCAACAGCCCGCTTGAGCTGCGATATGTGAAACACTGGGTGCAGCTTGCATGTGGCAGGTAACAGGAGTTTATAGGCCACCTTGCCCATCCTTTGAGTGACTTGGAACGGACCATAGTACCTTGCAGCAAGCTTCTCGAAGGGTCTCTTGGCTAAGGACTTTTGTCGGTACGGCTGCAGTTTCAGATAGACCATGTCCCCCACCTCGAACTCATCCTCTCTTCTTTTGCGATCTGCATACTCCTTCATTCTCTGTTGGGCTCTGATCAAATTCAACTGGAGCTCATCCAACATAAAATCTCGTTCTTGCAACCTCTCCTCCAGGCTCCCCACGACAGTGTGCTGCTGGCTTAACTTCATAAGTCTGGGGGGTTCTCTCCCGTACACCACCTTGAATGGACATACTTTAGTTGAGCTGTGCGGGGTGGTGTTGTACGAAAACTCTGCCCATGGAAGCCATTTAGCCCAAGCTCTCGGCTGGCTGGAAGCAAAACAACGAAGGTAGGTCTCCAACTTCTTGTTAACTACCTCAGTTTGGCCGTCCGTTTGAGGGTGGTAAGCCGTGCTTCGCTTGAGTGATGTGCCCTGTAGGCGAAAAAGTTCCCTCCAAAATATACTTAAGAAAATCCGATCACGATCAGAGAGGATGGAGGATGGGAACCCATGTAGCCTGACTATCTCTTTGACAAACGCATCAGCTACGGTTACCGCTGTAAAAGGATGGCGTAGGCCAATGAAATGGCCGTATTTCGACAGGCGATCAACCACTACTAAGATGGTGTCCACCCCTTTAGACAGTGGGAGACCCTCAATGAAGTCCATGGATACTTCATCCCAAATGAGTGACGGTGCCGGCAGTGGTTGGAGCAATCCGGCTGGGCTCAACTGAGACAGCTTGTTTCTCTGACAAATCTCACATTTCCTCACATACTCAGTCACGTCCCTTCGCATGCCAGCCCAAAACCATTCTTGTGCTATTCTCAAGTAAGTCTTCACCTCCCCTGTATGTCCTCCCACTGCTGAATCATGATACTCTTTTAACAACTTGGGAATGAAAGTGGATGTCTTAGGAATCACATACCTCTGCTTATAGACGAGTTTCCCATCTATCAATTCGAAACCCGCTCTCCCTACCCCTGATAATACCTCCTGTTTCACCCCTTGGAGTGTTACATCTCGTTCCACCTCTCTCTCTAGGGCTGTCCAGTCCACCCCTTTATGCGACTCAAGTGTACTCAAGGCAAACTCCCCTTCTGTTTTGCGTGACAGTGCATCGGCCACTCGATTAGAGGAGCCCGGTTTGTACTGAATTTCAAAATCAAACCCCATCAGCTTACTCACCCATTTCTGATAATCGGCGCCGACCTCCCTTTGTTGTGTGATGAATCTCAAGCTCTGTTGATCACTACGCACTATGAAACGCCGACCCAAAAGGTAATGCTTCCATTTCAATACGGACAAGCACACAGCCATAAGTTCCTTCTCGTAGACCGACTTGGTCTGTGCTCTTGGTCCCAACAGGCGGCTAAAGAATGCCACTGGTCGCCCTCCCTGCATCAGTACGGCCCCAAGGCCATAACCCGAGGCGTCCGTCTCTACCACAAACTCTTTTCTGAAATCCGGCATTGTGAGCACAGGAGCAGCACTCATGGCCTTCTTGAGAGCCTCAAAAGCTTCGGTGGCTCTGGTGGACCACCCAAATGCGTCTTTTTTCAGTTGCTCGGTTAAGGGTTGCGCGAGTTGTGCGTAACGAGCAATGAACTTCCGGTAGTAACCCGTTAATCCCAAGAACCCTCGAAGTTCCTTCAGATTTTTGGGTTGAGGCCAGTCGAGCATGGCCCTAACCTTTTCCATATCGACCTCCACCCCTTGATCGGATACAACATGTCCCAAATAGGCCACTCTATCCCTGCCGAATTCGCATTTCTTATAGTTGGCATATAGCTGATGGGTTTTGAGTACGCCCAAGACCAAGCGCAAATGCTCCACATGCTCCTCCCAACTTGCACTGTAAATTAAAATATCATCAAAAAACACCAAAACAAACTTGCGTAGATATGGTTTAAAGACTTCATTCATGAGGGATTGAAAAGTTGCCGGAGCGTTAGTCAATCCGAAAGGCATCACCAAAAATTCATAATGCCCTTCGTGTGTCCGGAATGCCGTTTTCGGGGTGTCTTCGGGTCTGACCCGGATCTGATGGTAACCTGCCTTGAGATCAAGCTTAGAGAATATTGTTGCGCCATGTAATTCATCCAAAAGCTCATCGATAATTGGGATGGGGTACTTGTCTGGAATGGTTTCTCGGTTCAAAGCTCGGTAATCAACACAAAAACGCCACGAGCCGTCTTTTTTCTTCACGAGAAGTACTGGGCTCGAAAAAGGGCTAGTTGAGGGCTTGATGATACCGGCAGTCAGCATTTCTTTGATCAAGCGCTCGATTTCATCCTTTTGAAACTGGGGGTACCTATACGGTCTGACCCCGACCGGATTGCTTCCCTCCTTCAAAACAATCGAGTGTTCATGGCTACGTGGTGGTGGTAACCCTTCCGGCATCTCGAACACCCCACGAAACTCTGTTAGAAGCTCCTGCAGAAACAGTGGCACATCAACTTTCAGGTCCCCCCCATTCTCTCTTTCCAACCGGTTCAACTCCACCAACACTCCAGCTCCCTCTTTCATAAGTGTCCGCATCATTGATCGGAGCGATATTTTTGCTCGAACCAGCGACGGATCCCCTCTCAAGGTCACCGTTTGCCCCTCCACCTGGTACCTCATAACATGAGTTTTCCAGTCAGTGTTTACCACTCCCAACTTCTCGAGCCATTGCACCCCTAAGATCAGGTCTGAATGCCCCAAATTCAACGGTAAGAAATCCTCCCTTATCACTATTCCTCCTTCCAACTTTAATTCCACCCCAGGGCACAATCCCGTTCCCCGCACTGACTCTCCGTTGCCAAGAGACACGCCAAACCCCCCTGAATCTGTAACCGGTACCTTGAGAGCTTTTACGGCGGCCACGGAGATAAAATTATGGGTGGCTCCCGGATCAATCATCACTACCACCTCCTGGCCCGCAAGCCGTCCCCGTAGCTTCATCGTCTTCGGGTCAGTCAGCCCGACCACGGAGTTCAAGGATATGTGGGTGGGGGATTCCTCCGGTGAGTCTGGTGATAACTCTTCCTCTTCCTCCGCCGCCCATTCATCTTCATCCACCAAAATCACACTCAGCTCCTTCCTCTTGCATACATGCCCAATTCCCCATTTGTCATCACACCTAAAACAGAGGCCTCTCGCCTTCTTTTCCGCCAACTCCCTCTCTGTGAGTCGCTTCACCTCGCCGGCACCGCGAAGAGGTTTTGTCGTCGGCCGGCTATAGTTGGTGGAAGCTTGTGAGCCGACGAACGAACTCGCCCCTCCTTGAAATTTCGAAGCTTGGTTGGTATGACTCCCTACAGAAGAGTTTTGCCCCCCTTGAGGTTTAATTAACCCATTTTCAACATTCGACCCGTTTCCCCCTTGTAAACTTGAGTTGCGGTTATAGATAGAAAAAGACCCGGTGCGGGCCTGACTCACTGGTGGCCCACTCTTCTTGGGTCCATTCACCCGAACCCGTTCTTCAATCCGGGTTGCTACATCCATGGCCTGGTCCAAGTCATATGGGTTGAGCAGCCTTAATTCTACCTTGATCTCCTCCTTGAGCCCATTAATGAACTGGCCCATTAATAAGCTTTCTGGAACGTCTGTTAAGGGTGACGCCGTCTCAATGAACTTCTTTCGGTACTCAGCGACGGTGGAGGTCTGAGTAGTGGCTAACCACTGCTCGTGGAGAGATCCGGTGTGCATTGGTCGAAAGTGCTGTAGAAGCTTCCTCTTCAAGTCCTCCCACTTCCTTAATGGTCGGCGGCCATTCTCCCACCTAAACCACAACAGTGCATCTCCCTCCATATAAACCACCGCAGCTTCCACCCTCTCTTCGTCGTTCAGACGATAGATGTCGAAATACTTCTCACTCCTTAGAATCCACCCATCGGGGTCACTTCCATCAAAGTACGGCATCTCCAGCTTACGATACTTCCACTTCCGACCACCCTCAAAACCGCCATCTCCTCCGATTCCCGAGTCTGCCGCCTCCTCGTCTCCTCCTGGTGGTTTCTTCCCCTTCATCCACTCCCTCATTTCCTCCTGGAATTTTACTTGTTGGCTTTTGATCTCCGCTACCTGTTCTACTTGCGTATCACGAAAACGGTTCAGCCGGCCTTCCCACAAGGAGATTGTTTCGGCCAGCTTGTCATTGTTCCTCTGCGCCTCTGCCTCTGCTTCCCCTGCTCGTTGGGTTTGTTCGTGGATGGTGTCCTTCAGCCCACTCATCTGTTGAGCTACTGCTTCAGCCACTATGCGACCAATGGTCTCCGCGAACCCATCTAGCCGGCCTTCTAAGGAACCGAGTCGTTCCCTTACTTCTCCGATAGCTTGCTCTGTCACATCCAAACGTTGGGTGTTCGAGGCCGGCATCATTAACCGGCTCTGATACCAAGTTTGTAATGAACTCAGTCACTCACTCAAGTTAGGATAAAGGAAGGTTGTTATATTAAAGGATAAAGCTTCAAGCTTGCAATTTTACAAGTATTCTGAGAACTTTCGAGAGGCCCTCTACTCTCCCTATTCAGCCAAATACATTCAACATACCCTGCTCATTTCCTCCCCTCCCTATTTAATTGATAACTACTATAATAAGACAAAACTCATTAACAAAAAGTATCAGGACAGAGACTGCAATTGGGGTGCCTCCACTAAGTGGGGTGGTGCCTTCCTTCTGACGTGGTAGCTGCAGTGTCTGCTCCAACCTTGTCCTGTAGCGCTGACTGTTTCTTCTTCCTCCTTGTATACACTTGGAATGTAGGAGCGTCCCCCTGGTGCATTGCACACACATATAAGCACTAATGGGAATGGGGACCCAAAAGGCCCTATGGCAACCGGCCTACTAAGAGAAATAAGGTTGGGCTCTGTTTTCCTGTTAATCTAAAACTCTCACATTATAAGAGTTATAATGTCAGGAATTTAGTATAAACGTTCATTCAATATCTGACACAAAAACCCTAACTCATTCTCTGAAACGCCGTTCTTCCCAAACAAAGCAAGAGATTAATTGTGATCGTTCTCTTCCGTACTAGCATACGTTGGATTCAATTGTTGCTTGTGGACTAAGTAGAGGAGAAACGAGTGGGGCTCTCAGATCTTCGAAGCTTGCTTACGAACGGGAGAACACACTACAGAAGTGATTCTTCTTTCATCATAATCAGATTCATATTATTGTTATGCATGTTATCCTGTGATAGATGTTAGGAAATTGTTTCCCGAAATTCCGTTTTATGCATTTATATTATCCTACAGTGGTATCAGTTTTAGCCTCATGCATAATATTTTATGATCATGATTGTATGCAATGTTATTATTTTGATTCAATCACGGGAAGATGTATTTATGGCTTGAATTTGCATAATTGATATATGATATTAATTAATTGGAAATAATAAATCGTGGTTTATTTAATTTATGCTCAAAATAAATTTATTCCAAATTTTTAATATGGGGCCGAAATTAACAGTTAATTTCACACAAAAATTTTCGGATTTTTTATTATTAAATTCGTTAGATTTTAAATTATTTATTGGTTAATAAGATTAATCATGAAAATAATTTGTTAACAATTAAAGATTTGATTTTTAATTTGTTAAATAAATCTACTGATCATCCCATAATTATTATACAATAGCCGGATTTTTTTTGTAATTTTTCCACTATTTTTCGAAATTTTTGTATATAAATTATTGAATTTGGTTAATTTTTATGTTTAATTCGATTAATCATAAAATTTAAGGATAACAATTAAAATTTTTGATTTATTTGTTAAGAAAATTCAATAGATCAGCCTAATAATTAAATTCTACTTTTTTGGAAAATAATTGTTACTATTCTGAATTTTTGAAATAAAATAAGAAATTATGCCCTAAATTTTGAATTCTTGTTAATTTAATTTTAATAAAGATTTAAAATTGAAATCTAACTCTTAACAAACCTAAAATTCAGTTTAAGGTTTGTTGATTTATTCAAAATTTCTAGCATAATTTTTGGACTATTAAACCCTAATTAAAAAATTTAATCTTTAAACAAAGGGAGCGATTTCCTTCAATATTGTTTAAAGAACGTCAAATTCCCAAAATGCGCCACTTTTTAACTTAATTCCCACCATACCGTCCACGTCAGCATTAAAACCGGTCTCTTTTTTTTTTAACGAAGCGACACTAAACCGCTATCTCAGATAGCGGTTGACTTAAGTAAACCGCTATCTGAGATAGCGGTTTATAATCACGTACTATTTATAAATGGTAAAAAAAAAACTGCATCACCTAGGGGTCGAACCCACGACCTTTTGCTTAGGAAACAAACACTCTATCCACTGAGCTACAGACACTAATGTTGATAAGTTAAATTTGGAAATGTTTATAATTAATATTAATAAATGGTTAAAAAGAAATAAACACATCAGGTAGGATTCGAACCCACGACCTCCTGCGTAGAAACAACACACTCTATCCACTGAGCTACAGACACAATTGATGTCACAAGAGGTTACTTCTAAATTATATTTCTATTTAAACTGTAATTCATGTTAAAAATAATTTACAATTAAGTAAACCGCCATCTGAGATAGCGGTTTTGTTTTAATACAAACCGCTATCTGAGATAGCGGTTTATAACATTGAACCGCCATCTGAGATGGCGGTTTGCTTTAAAACGAAACCGCTATCTCATATAGCGGTTCAATGCTGAACCGGAAAAAAAAATTACTTCTCTTTCTCCCTTGCTTACGTGGACGGTATGGTGGGAAATAACTTAAAAAGTAACGTATTTAGGGAATTGTTGGATCTTTATGCAATATTGAAGGAAATCGCTCAACAAAGGTTGGATAAAGATTAATTTAAATTGGCAATTATTGCACAATTTAAATGAAATTGCCCACCATGGCTGGGTGGCACCACCTGCGACGGTGGAGCCACGTTGGAGGGCGGCTTAGGGCGGTAGGCAAGACCAAGGGACGGTGGCTCACCGGCGGCATAGCAGCGGCGAACAGCGCATGTTTGACGTGCGTTGCTCGCGTCGCTGTCAGCCTGGCCGCGTTGGTGGCTCTTGCTGTCGGCATGGTCTAGTTACTGGAGTCAACCGGCGAGGTCACGTTTTCTCGGCCGCAGATGCTGGCCGGCGGCCCTGATGGTGCTGGTTGGCGAGTGCGTCGAAGTTTTAAGGTGTTGAGGTTACTGCGATTTTGCTGCTGCAGTTACATTAAAAAAAAGGGAAATTGAAAATCAGTTTGACATTGCATTAAAAGGAAAATCTGATTTTCCTAAACAAGATCCGAATATTGAAAAAAAAAATTTGAAAAGATGGAAATTATTTTAATTTGGCTTTTCTAAATTTAAAATAGTCTTATTTTTTAGTAATTTGAAAAGAAAAAAAATTGGAAAATCATATTTTCTATGTTTTGAGCATAAATCAATAAATTTCCTTTAAATGTAAATTTGTGATTAATAAAATTATTCTAGCCATATTTAAATAGTAATTGGATTAAAATATAAAGTTTCCTAAATAATATTAAACTTAACAGTTAATAAGTAATTGGTTTTTAATATATTATGATATTATATGCGTGTATGAATATATATGATATTTTGTTACAGGCAAGTGACTAGTATGGCCCAAAATAGGATAGAAAATACGATCTGCGTATCGTTTTGTATTCTTGTAAATTTTGAAATACGATCTGCGCATCGTTTTGTATTGTTGTAATTATAAAGTTTTATTTTAAGCACAATGGAGTAAGAAGGTTCAATCAGAAAATCAAGGATGAAGATCCAAGAAAGATGACAGGAACCGAAGAAGATTTGAGCTTACATATTATGGGCCATACTAGGATCACATTTAATTTTATGCATTTTATATCGCCTTAAAATGCTTAAGTTTATGTACTACGTATGTGGTTATTTAAGTTATGTGTTCACTTTTAATTAACCAACATAGTAAACTTAGGTCCCGAATAATATTGAGTTTAAGTGTTTTTCCATACAACACCTATAAAGCCTTAGATCATAAGTAATAGGTTCTGCCAAAGCAGGGTGTTAGCTTATAATTCCGGGGATAGTAGGGTAGGTTTTTGAAACTTACATGTTAATGTTAGATTGTTAGGTTTAACTCAACAAAACTATCAAAAGACAAAGTTTTGGGTTTTGAAGCTAAGAGATAGGAAAATACAAAGAGTTGTTAACCTATCTACCAAGAGTTATAATTAGTTATAATTATTAAAATGTTTACTTACCTCAACTACTATAAATTAAAGTAGTAGGGTCAAAGTCCGTTGGATTGTAGTGGGAGGGGATCTTGGTTATTTCTTTATTCAATGGGGACTTCTAATTTTTAATAAAGGGTAGTAGTTAATTAAATTTGTTTAATTGGTACTTTTGATAAACATTATATTGAATCTTGCTTTACCATTTTATTGTAGTTATCATGTCTGGTGCAAACAACAACTCTACTTTTAACTTGCGCCCTCTGATTGAAAAAGACAAACTAAATGCTACCAACTTCCTACAATGGCAAATGGTTGTGAGAATTGTTCTCAGAGCGGAAGCAAAAGAAAGTGTTCTTGACAATCCTCTCCCTGAAATGCTGCTGCGGCTCAAAAGCAAGCTAGACAAACTCTAGAGGATAACTCCCTGAAAGTAACATGTTTGATGCTAGCTTACATGGAACCAGATTATCAAAAACGTTTTGATGGTCTGGATGCCTGTTTCAGAAAAATGATAGATTGGAGAGATTTGAAGCAAACTGTAAACTTCTGGATTCCAAGTTGGAAGAGGGGAATCTCGTTGGTCCGCACGTGTTCGATTTGATTGGACATTTTCAGACCATGGAGAAATTGGGCTTCCCTTATCCTAAAGACCTGGCAACTGACATAGTCATCAGATCCTTGCCTGAAGTTTTTCATACCTTTAAGTTGAACTTCTATATGCAAGGAGGGGAGGCTACCCTGCAAGACTTGCATGGTTCGCTGATTCAGGCCGAGGAAACTTACTAAGTAAACCTGAACATAAGGATATTCTAATGGTTAGAAAAGGTAAACAGTTCAAGAAGAAGGGGGCTCCCATAAAACAAGGGCAAGGTGGTTGTCAATGACAACTCTTCAACCAAGCCAAAGGCCACTCCTAAGGCTAAGGTAGCTGCTCATCATGAGTGCTACCACTGCCACAAGACTGGTCATTGGAAGAGAAACTGCCCCAAGTATCTGGAGGATAAGAAGATTGGTGTTCAACTTCAGGTATCTATGTCATATAAGTTAATTTAGCTACAACTGCTTCTTGGATATTTGATACCGCTTGTAGATCTCACATTATTGGTAATATGCAGGGACTAAAAAGAAGTAGGAGCTTGAGCAAAGGCGAAGTGGATCTCCGAGTAGGCAATGGAGCAAGAGTGGTTGCTTTAGCTGTAGGAGATTATAGTTTATGCTTACCTTCTGGTTTAATATTAGAACTATATAATTGTTATTACGTTCCAGTTATAACCAAGAACATAATTTCGGTTCCGAATTTGGATTCGGAAGGTTTTTCATTTCAAATTATGAATAATTGTTGTTCTGCATATTTGAATGGTATGTTCTATGTCTCTGCTAAATTAGCAAATGGTCTATATGTACTAGACTTAAAAAAACTATATTTATCACATAGAAAACAAGAAACACAAACCAAATGATTTGAACCCTACTTACCTATGACATTGTCAATTAGGCCACATAAGCTCAAAGCGAATAGAGAAACTTCATAAGGATGGAATTCTCAAATCATTTGATTTCGAATCATTTGAAGTATGTGAGTTTTGCTTAATGGGAAAAACGACAAAGTCTCCTTTCACAGGCTCAAGTGAAAGGGCCAATGATCTTTTAGCCCTCATACATACTGATGTGTGCAGACCTATGAGTACTTTGGCTAGGGGAGGGTACGGGTATTTCATTACTTTTACCGATGATGTGAGCAGATTTGGATATGTTTACCTCATGCGGCATAAGTCGGAATCCTTTGTAAAGTTCAAGAAATTCCAAAATGAAGTATAAAACCAACTTGGAAAGAACATTAAAGTATTGCGATCCGATTGTGGTGGTGAATATTTATCTCAAGAGTTTGGTGATCATTTGAAAAATTGTGGCATACTTTCACTATTGACTCCACCAGGACACCACAGTTGAATGGAGTTTCCGAAAGAAGGAATCGAACTCCATTAGATATGGTTCGGTCCATGATGAGTCTTGTTGACCTTCCTGTCTCAATCTGGGGATTTGCGCTTGAAACAGCGGCATTCACACTCAATAGAGCACCGTCCAAAGCAGTAGAGAAGACGTCATATGAGATGTGGACTGGAAAAGTTCCAAAATTGTCTTTTCTAAGGACATGAGGTTGTGAAGTTTATGTAAAACGTTTACTTTCTGATAAGCTTTCACCCAAGTCCGATAAATGTCTTTTTGTGGGTTACCCAAAACAGACTAGGGGATACTACTTCTACAACCAAAGCGAAAACAAAGTGTTTGTTGCTCGCGATGGTATCTTTCTGGAAAATGATTTCATTTCCAGAAAAACAAGCGGGAGTAATGTATATTTCGAAGAAATTCGAGATGAGCAACAAATGGATGAGGTTCGCACCTCGTCAGAGGCGATCCAACATGAAAATGCTCAAGAGGCGGTGCATTCCATTCACGCGCCTTCTACCGTCCCACTTGGAGATAATCCATGCGAAGTCCCTCAGCCTAATGAGGTAGAAACTTCTCTTGTTGTTCCCCAAAGTAGGTCTAGTAGGACCGTCATCCCGTCAATATATTGATTTCCTTTTGACTGAAAGTTTTGAAATAGAGATTTTAGAACACGAGGAACCTACTAGCTACACAAATGCTTTGACGAGTCAAGACTCCTAGAAATGGCTCGAAGCCATGAGATACGAAATGGATTTGATGTTTGAAAATCAAGTATGGGACTTGGTTGTTTTGCCTGATGGGGTTAAACCCACTGGTTGCAAATGGATTTTCAAACTGAAAAAAGACAAATATTGAAACATTGATGTCTTTTAGGCAAGACTAGTGGCAAAAGGTTTTAGAAAAATTCATGGTATTGACTATGATGAAACCTTCTCACCAGTAGCCATGCTAAAATCCATTAGGATAATCCTTGCGATTGTTGCCTTTCATGACTATGAGAATTGGCAGATGGACGTCAAAACAGCTTTCTTGAATGGGTTCTTGAAAGAGGATGTGTACATGACACAACCACAAGGTTTTGAAGATCCTAACAGTCCAAGGAAGGTTTGCAAGCATCCCGGATGGGCAAAAGCAAGCATCCCGGAGTTGGAACCTCATATTTAATGAGGCAGTCAAAAAATTTAGCTTTCTTAGAAATGAAGAGGAATCTTGTATATGCAAGAAGTTGAGTGGGAGTAGTATTGCTTTCCTGGTCTTGTATGTGGATGACATATTTCTCATAGGAAACAACAAGACCATGCTTGAGTCAGTCAAGGAATGACTTAAAATTTGTTTCTCCATGAATGACCTAGGAGAAGCTGAGTACATCTTAGGAATAAGGATCCATAGAGATAGATCCAAAAGGCTGATTGGACTTAGCCAAGAGACTTATGTTGATAAGGTTCTTGCAAGGTTCAAGCTGGAAAACTCCAAAAGAGGTTTCATTCCCATGCAACATGGCATATCACTTGGCAAGACTCAGTATCCTTCGACACCTGATGAAGTCAAGCGTATGAGTAATGTTCCTTATGCCTCTGCAGTAGGATCCATTATGTATGTCATGATATGTACTCGACCGGATGTTGCATATGCTTTGAGTATGTGCAGCAGATAACAGTCAAACCAAGGAGAGGCGCACTGGATGGCAGCAAAGAATATCCTAAAGTACTTGCGAAGGACTAAGTATAATTTCTTAGTTTATGGTGGAGATAACGAGTTGGTTATCACTGGATACACCGATGCAAGCTTCCAAAGTGACAAAGACGACT
Source organism: Spinacia oleracea (assembly GCF_020520425.1). Classification (NCBI taxonomy): domain Eukaryota; kingdom Viridiplantae; phylum Streptophyta; class Magnoliopsida; order Caryophyllales; family Amaranthaceae; genus Spinacia; species Spinacia oleracea. The sequence goes on along the minus strand of NC_079488.1, from coordinate 5,887,129 downwards.
TCCGAGGTTTCGTTTTTTGTCTCAATGGAGGAGTTGTGAGCTGGAAGAGTTCTAAGCAGAGTACCATCGCAGATTCTACAACAGAGGCCGAGTATATTGCAGCAAGTGATGCAGCAAAAGAAGTTGTTTGGATCAAAAAGTTCATTAGTGAACTTGGTGTAGTTCCTAGCATTGAAAATGGCATTGAGTTGTACTGTGACAACAATGGTGCCATTTCTCAGTCCAAGGAGCCCAGGTCACACCAAAAATCCAAACATGTGCTCAGGAGATTCCATCTTATTCGAGAGATCGTTGAAAGAGGGGATGTGAAAGTAAGCAAGGTTCATACTGAGGATAACGTGATCCTCTGACTAAACCACTTTCTCAACCTAAGCATGAGAGTTATACTAGGTCTATCGAGCTTAGGCATATGGAAGAATGGCTTTAGGTTGTTTACTTCATGTTTACAATTGTAAAAACATTTATTATGCTTTGAATGTTTATCAATAAAAGTTCATTCTTATTTAATTGCTTGGTTTAGTATTAAATAAAATGTCCAAATAACTTGTGTTTTTAAATAGGATTATCGAAAACGTTTTGGTAATGGAACCCTATAAAGTGAACTGAAATCACAACTTATTAAAGTCCCTAGTCTAAATCACTAAATTGGACATAAGTGATTTATGTGAAGACTAGCATGTAATTAATTGATAGCAGCGCAGTTCCAGGGGCTATGGAGACATAGAGATGTCTAATTGAGTATATGGATGTATACTTGATGCATTGAGATATGGCCTAACTAGATTCTAAAAGTAAAACCAAAACTTCTATATTTAGTGGATTCCTTAGACATGAGTATGTCTTAATAAGCATGAGACAATTAGTTTAACCTTGACGCTGTTAAACGTTGTGCCGTAAAAGGAGGTTATAAAGGCAGTGATCAGGTGGGCTAAGAATTGAGTGGGAGTTATGGTCATACAAGAGTGAATAAGTCCTCCTATTTGATAGGAATGGTGTCTTGGCCTCTAGATGAGCGAGAACTGAAAAAATTGCATGGTCATGCACAATAGGATTAAAATGTTAATCTTTATTTGAACAGTTCGATCTCAGCAATCAAGAAACAAGAATTTGAGAATAACATTGCGTTATCAAATTTTGACATTAAGAGACTTAAGGAATTTAGCATTGGGTTCTTGTCTTCGGACAAGTGGGAGATTGAATAAATTATGTCCTTAGACATTTCCGGCAATTACTAAAAATAAATAGGAATTAATTATGAAGATAATAAGTTAATTATTTTAGTAATCATATTTGCTTGCTAGAGAATAAATGTGATTACTAGGACAATAATGATTGGGCCTACAACTAAAATACATTAATCCTATGAGGTCACACATATAAGCACTAATTGGAATTGGCCCAAAAGGCCCTATGGCAACCGGCCTACTAAGAGAAATAAGGTCGGGCTTTGTTTTCCTGTTAATCTAAACTCCACATTATAAGAGTTATAATGTCAGGGATTTAGTATACACGTTCATTCAATATCTGACACAAAAGGAAAACACAAAAACCCTAACTCATTCTCTAAAACGCCGTTCTTCCCAAACAAAGCAAGAGATTGATTGTGATCATTCTCTTTCGTACTAGCATACGTGGGATTCAATTGGTGCTTGTGGACTAAGTAGAGGAGCAAGGAGTGGGCTCTTAGATCTTCGAAGCTTGCATACGAACGGGAGAACACGCTACAAAGGTGATTATTCTTTCATCATAATCTGATTCATATTATTGTTATGCATGTGATCCTGTGATAGATGTTAGGAAATTGTTTCCTGAAATTCTGTTTTATGCATCTATATTATCCTACAATAATACCTTAGTTTTAAAAAGCGCGAAGCGCACCGAAGCGCACAAGGGCCCTGGAGCTAAAGCGCAAAGCGCAAAGCGAAAGCGCGGGCTTTTCGTAGGTGAAGCGCACCTTAAGTGCCAAAAACCTTTAAAATCATTTCTAGAACATATTTTGTACTTAAAACAATATGTTTTTTATATTATAAATGCATAAATTAACAAAAGGAAGCATAATTCATTACTAGACATCAAACCGGCATACGTCTAAGAGTCTAAAGTACTAACAAAAGACTTAGAGTAAGTCACAAGCTCACAAAAGTCACAACCAACATAAGCAAGTAAGTAGAAAGACACTTGGTCACATTTCTAAAACCTCCTACCAAATGTTGCTTCATTCGTAGAGCCCCTCCTTTTGTTACTTTACCACTAAAGCTACAATGCCAATTGGTCTTATTAGTAGGTTCCGGTTTACCATACTTTCTTGCCGGATCCACGGTGTCTAAAGAAAGAGTGCTTGAACCCACCTCATTGGTAGCCATCCTAATATTAAAAGGCATGAATTAAAACCAATTGAAAAGAAACCACATAGCAGAAAACGTTGCTACTGCCTACTGCCATTACTTAAAAAAAACAGAATAAACATGAATTAAAAATGAATTAAAAAAACAGAATTAAAATGAATTAAAAAAACAAAATAAAAAATTGAATTAATAAAAAGGATAAAAAATGGAATTAATAAAAAAAACAGAATAAAATAACTTGAGTAAAAATAGTTTAAAAAAACGAATAAAAACCTAAATAAAAAATACAAAACCAGAAACCCCACAACTCCATTACCCCACAAATACATAAGTACGTAACCCGATAAAAGAACAGAGAAAATCAAAAAAAAAAATGGAGAAACAAAGAACAGAGAAGCGAAGAACAGAGAAGATTTTGCAAAAAAAAAAAAGAGAAATTGAACATACATGGAAATTCGAAAACTTCCGGCGAGATGGTGGCTGGTGGCTGGAGCAAATCCGGCAGCAACAAGTAAGTGAATTGCTCCAATATTGCAGCTAGGGTTTGGAGAAAAACCCCCAAATATTGAACTGATTTTCTCTCTCTTAGTTTCTGCCCGTTATTCACAGAATCACAGCAAACACCCATTTTAAAATGGGTCACGTGAGAATCACGTGATCATTTATTGAAGTCAGACTTTTCTTTTTCCTTTACCTGCGCCACAGACACAAGAAGCGTTCGCTTCCGCAAAAGCGCGCTTCACGCTAAAGCGCAGAAGGCGCGCGCCCCTTGTAGGTCGCCACGCTTAGCTTACCTGGCGCGATCTCAGCCGCGCTTATGCTCGCCCTGCGCTTTAGCGCGCTTTTTAAAACTAAGAATAATACCACGCCAAACAGCTCGACAAAGATGACACCATTTGGGGTGGTTTACGGGAGGGATCCACCTGTTGTGGGATATTTTGTGTAGATGACGTGTCACGCGTTCCTTGGAGGTATCAAGTATGTGCTGGCACGATTTTCCTGCAACCTGCAAAATAAGAATATTCCCGTAGGAATATTCCCTCCGATGCCTAAGTAAGTATAGGCTAGAGAGAGAAGTAACTTTTAGAGAGAAGGCAGAGCAAAGATAGTTTTTGGTAGGTGGGAATGAATTGAATGCCCCTTTTACCTTGGGATCTGAACTATTTATAGGACTAGGGTTTCTTGGGAATTGATCCCAAAACCCTAGCTGCATGATTGGATGACCTCTGTGATTGAGACATGTGTCCTTTAGAGGAGGTTTATAGGGCTTAGCGTGCCTTCCTATGTTGGGCCTGCTTTTGGGCTGCTACTTTATTCCCTAAAATGGGAGACTTCTTAAGTATCCATTTCATCATACGAAGGACACGTGTCACTCTTAAGGAGACTTTTAGTTTAGGCCACATCACCACCCACGATCATCAAGGTAAGCCATGGCCAAACCATGGTGGGCAGCTTAGAAGAATCATTGATGGAGAGGGACCTGATGTTGAATGAGTTGCGTTTGAACTTGATACAAGCCCAACAACATATGAAAGATATGGCATACCGAAGGAGAAGAGACGAAGAATTCAAGGAGGGGAAGATGGTTTACTTGAAATTGCAACCATACCGGCAAAAGTCACTAGCCAAACGCCCCCTTGAGAAGTGGGTTGCGCAGTTCTATGGCCCTTTTGAAGTGACTAAACGTATTGGCAAGGTTGCATATCAGCTTAAGCTACCTCCAGAGAGTAAGGTACAGTCAGTTTTCCATGTGTCTCAACTTAAACGAGCCATAAGGAATAACATGATACTATTCAACTTGCCAACACAACTTACCCATGACTTGGAGATGTCTCTGAACCTAGAGGAGCTAAAGGATGTGCGTACAACACTTCGCAGTGGTGAGAAGGTAATAGAAGTGTTGATTAAGTGGGTTGGTCTGTCAGATTTTGAAGCTACTTGGGAGGAAGCTTACTTGGGAGGAGGCTACCTTGTTTCAGGCGTGTTTTCCAGATTTTCACCTTGAGGACAAGGTGAGTTTTTGGAGGCGGGTATTGCAATGAAACACCCAACCCACCCTTGATCCATACATATGCCGAGAAGAGAAGACAAAAGCAACATGAGGACAAAAGGGAGGCAGCAACTTTTGCACAGCAGTAGCACCAACTGCACCAACATAAGTGGTGGCAACGGTTCTGAGCCATTAAGAGATTTTGTCCTGCTGCCGCTGTACTTGGCTACTTGCTATCAATGTGTTTTTTATTAATTACTTTTGTCTTTTGTAGTAGAATTGTAATTAAATAGGAGAGAGGAAATCAGTAGAAGACATCTTGAGAAATATTGAGTGGAAACTAGGGAGAGAAGGGAACCTCTTGAATGTTCTCAACATTTTGTGTTACAAGCCTTATGCTCTATCAGTCAAACAATTAATCTTCCTTCTATTTGTGCGTGAATATTGTTGTATTGTGTAAGCAGGATCTGAGTTCATCCCAATGCCCCTACCCCTACCATATTGGTTCATCACAGTTTTGTACAAGGAGGAAATCAGGGAGTGGCCTGGTGGCATCTATTTCAATGAGCATTTGAGAAAATGATATTCTAGTTTTTGTCGTGGTAAATTCATCAGCAAAAACAGGATTCCCAAGTGATGCCTTTCCTACTCAAGTAATTAGAACCTTAACAACTCCTAGAAAAATTAGGCAATTGGACCGTAAAACATGAAATTTAAACTATTTTCCAGCGCTTATGATGGTTTGATGTCTATGATATGGAGAAGCCAAAATTAACTTTCAGAACATGTGCTAGTTCGTACTTGTTGAAAATCCTAATACTTTCGTGGGATTGGGAAGCTATCCATGAGATAATGTACATCAAGTGTTCCCTTCCCTAAATTATGGCATATGGTTGAAAAAACACCGAATTGAAGTTGTACACACAAGGTTCAAACTTGCTACTCTCCACCCTTCACACAATGAACTTGAGGTCGTTTCAATCAATTCTCTTCCCCAAATTACGGCATATGATTAAAAAAAACTAAATTGAAGTTGTACACACGAGGTTCACAACTTGCTACTCTCCACCCTTCACAGTTCGCACACTGAACTTGAGGTCGTTTCGATCAACTGTGATTTGCTACATTTGAACTTTATATTATCCAATTGTTATATGTTCTGAATATTCCATCAACCTACATTTCAAATGTAAGCAACAAACCTACAATCAAGCATTCAAGCCCCACGAAATTCTAATTTTGGCAAAAAGATAGATTTATAAACTCAACACAAATATGGTTCATAATAGCAGCAAATGTATTATGTTTGAATACGAAAAATCAATCAATTTAGTCAAGTCTATCAATTCCACCGACAACAACAACAAGAACAACCAGAAAATTGACAGCAACAACAACAATGGCAACGAAAAACAACAACAATGACTACAACATTCAACACTGAAATCAATAAATAGCAGCAAATGGAATATGTTTGGATTCGAAAAAAAACAATAAATTTACTCTAATAGTCTATCAATTCCATCGACAACAACAGCAACCAGAAAATTGACAAAAACAATGGCAACCAAAAAAAACAACAACAATGACAGCAACATTCAACACTGAAACCAAAAAATGCAATTCCAATATAGTCAAGGAAGAGAGGGAGAGAGTGGAAGCTCACGACGGGCGAACTCGACAGCGGCGAATAAGGACGTCGGAAAGGGGAAGGCGGCGGAGGCGACGCGGCTTGGCGACGGTGGTTGATCAGGATTTGTTCCGGCGATATTTGAGTAGTGGGAGCAGAGAGGGGAGATTTTGCGCAAATTGGTGGAGCACTGGAGCCCGACCAAAACGACGTGGTTTTTATCATTTTAAGTCATTTATATATATTTTTTTATTTTTTTTATGAAAATAGCGGTTTATGATATAAGGCTCCGTTTGGTAAGGCGTAAAACATTTTCATTGTAAAACGATTTTCCATGGAAAATAGTTTTCAAGGGAAAACACAATTCCAAACTAGTTTTCCTTTGTTTGGTAACTTAAAGGAAAATGGGAGAAAATGGTGAAGATTGAGGGGAAGAAAGGAGAGGGAGGTAAGGAGGAAAGAAGGAAAAGTGGTTTCCCTCCCTTTCAAATGGAAAAGAGTTTTCATCTTTGAGAGAGTAATGGAAAATTGTTTTACATCCCTTACCCAACCAAACAACGTAAAATGATTAAAAAGGGGGAAATCGTTTTCCATGAAAACATTTTACGCCCTACCAAACGGAGCCTAAATGTAAAAACGGACAAATGGAGTATTACATAACTGCGAAGTTTGTATGCAAGCGAATAAGCGATACGATATGTGCTTGTAATTAAAAACGCACATACCATAATACTCATTTGGTTACATTTTTTTTATTGATAATTTTTTCTTAGTATCTTTTGAAGTATTCGTATTTGGTGATTTTAGTAAATATCTTTTAAATTGATTCTTTTTTATATTATAATATAAAATGTGTTTGTGTTTAAATTATTTTCATTTTTCTAATTTTGGTAAAGTGTAAAATAGACAATCAAAATTTACGTCGTCAGACGTTCCCTTCTATAATATAGATAACATTAATTTTGAATTTTATACATTATTAAGAAAATGTAAGTGTAAAAGTCATATTGTTGCGAGTATATTTTACTTGAAGATTCAAACTTTTGAGCAAATTAGTGAGGTTCTTCATTGAACCGACTATATGAGCTACCTTTTTCTTTTTATGAGAGTCAATTGAAATGCTTTTGTTGGAAAACCGTCTCCTTTTTCCTTCGAATGGATCATGAAACGAAATTCAGAAATCGAGAAGATGATAGGAGATGAGAAAGATATGGAAGAAATGTTTTTAAAAATCTTTTATTTACAAAAACTACTTTTACAAGGTTTATGAGCTTCGTGGGAAGTTGGGAACCAACTGGCTAGCCTACATGCATGAATGATAATTTTTAAATTTTTTAATGCTTGAACCTATGATTAGAATGTATGCATTATGACCAATGAAGGTTCATATCCCTTGGAAATCAGATCGCTTTAGTTCGAGAATATTACGCAATTGATGTTAATATGCATTAATGCAAATGAAATGAAGACTCGATGACTCTTGTGAATGCAAGTAGAAAATGAATGGATTAATGAATGATAGATGGGTGGATGCCTTTGAACCTTGAAACCAAATGCAATTATTGGACTTACAGACGTGATGAATGCATGGACTCTAACTTTTACAATGCATGAACTCTTATGAACTTAATGGTGCAATGTGGGCTTAAAGGACCTAGATGAGACATGAGACACGAGACTTACATGGACTCGATCAAGTGCATGTATTTGAATAGCTAGATGAATGCAAATGGACCTCCTATCATGATCATCGCCCTAAATGGACTTGGACTCAAGTAATACGATGGGATTGGACTTAAACTTAAACTCAAGTAATGCAACTGAAATGAACTTAAACTTAAACACGAGTAATATAATGGACATGGAATTGGACTTAATGCAACATGCAATTTTACTTTGTGCAATCATTTCTCACATATACAATATAATCGACACTAAATGAAACATAATTATCCGAGGGTATTATAACATATAAATACACCAATAATATACGGATCAGTACTTATATTAATAAACAAAATAAACACACAGGAGACTACAAGACTTTATTTTGTTCATCTTATTCTTATTGCTTATTATAACATATCAAAAAAATCAAACTACACCAAACTAGACAAAAAAATGCAAAAAAATACTCACAAAAAATAATCAGACTAAAACAGATCAAACCAAAAACCACACGTCCGCACTCAAGATTGTAGGCGGGTATAATGGAAAAGTTACCGCAATGCTAGACCTAAAATCTTTACTATTAGATCCAATTATTCTCCTTTTCACTTTTCACATTTCACATTTCACATTTCACATTTCACATCATGCTTTATAAATTTTAACTCTCATCATTACAATTTACAATTACATGCACGATCGGTGAAATAAATTTCAACAAAACTTTCCCCACCACAATCATATGCAAGCTCCACTTTCACACTTGCACGTGTGAGCATAAAATCATAAGTACATGAAAAGAGTTTTAAACAAATTTAGCCATCGAAAACTATTTATTTTGACAGAAAACACTTTTGATGGAAATTGAAACATAATTTTTCATTACAAATAATTCAAAAGTTCTTGCACGTATAATTTGTATAATAAATATATTGTAGATTGGAATAACTTTTACCCAATTTTTTAAAACTTTTAATATGTTTTGATTAACTTTAATATTAAGAAACACTACAAGATATTGTACCATTAACGACGGGAAATCCCGTCGTTAAAGGCCAGTAATCGTTGATTAATGACGGGATTTCCTGTCACGAACCTGTCATAAAAGGGGGCCATCGTTAATGCGAAATCCCGTCGTTAATCCGTCGTAAAAGACATTTGCGACGGTTGTTCCCGTCTTTGTTTGGTTGTTAGCCCCGTCGCAAAAGTCTTTTTGCGACGGGATTTTGACCCGTCGTAATTAGCTTGTCATTAAAGGTACAAATTCTTGTAGTGAAAAAAATGTTGACGGATAAACATTTTAAAGGGTTAAATGATAATCTTATACATTATTAGTGATTTAGAAGGAATAATTTTTATTAAATTGAAAATGTTATCGCTAAAAAATAGATAATTTTTACGTTATATCGGGGTAACTTTTACTCCGATGTACAATATTTATTGTATACTATCTTTAAATAAGAATTTGTGGAAATAATTTTCAAAGGAAGACACAAGTGTAAAATAGTTTTATTTTGTTTGTTTCCTCACAAGAAAAGTAATTGAGAAAAAAAAAATTAAAGCGAGAAAGAGAGGATGGATGGGGCGAGGAAAGGATAAAAAAGTGACATTCTTTCTTTGCAAACGAAAATATATATTTTCCGTCCCTTCAGAAAAACAAACAGAGAAAATTAGGAAAATCATTTTTCCGATAAAATGTTTTTTGTCAAAATAACCCTTAATGAAAGCACAAATCTTTATTTAAAGGTGGTGTACATTAAATACTGCACAACCGAGTAAAAGATAAGTCAAAATGTTTTAAAGTTACCTCGATATAATGTACTACCTCCGTTCAAAATAATTTTTACACTTTTCATTTTAGTCTGTTTCACAATGTTCTTTACACTTTGCTTAATTATATTTTTGGACATGAAAATTTACTACATTATCTTTCTTACCCCATAATCTTTATAAATTTTCACTCTCTTTCTTTTACTTTATTCATTTTTTGCTTACACGCACCCTCCTTTTTACACATTTATTTTACTTTATCCATATTTTATTATATTTAACCAACTTTTTAATTTTTTCTTAATATTTGTGCAAATAATAACCGTAAAAATCTTTATGAATCAAATGTAGTAAAAGTTATATATTTTTGAGTGATAAAATTTCCGGTCAAAAATTAATAAATTATTCTTTCAAAATCACTAATAATGTACTTCGTATAATAGTAACCCTTTAAAATGTTTATCCATCAAAAGATAATTATACTCCGAAATTGGATAAAAGTTACCCCAATATACTATTTACCGCCCCACATTGCTCAAAACCGCCCTAATATTTTACTTGTATAACCCTCTTTATTTACCCCTTTATTTTTAACATTTACCATTACCATTTCTTTTTTTACCGTTTTCCCCACCGTCGGAGCACCACCGCCGGACCACCGCAGCCGGAGCGCCGCCGCCGGAGCACCACCGCTGCCGCCGGAGCACCACCACCGCCGCCGGAGCACCACCGCCACCGCCGGAACCCACTTCCAACACCACGCCGACCACCACAATGCGAAACAACTTTTACATGGCCGAGACTACCGGAGGAACTTCAAATTCACAAGAGGTATTTTTTTTTTTCCGGAAAAAAATTTAATGGACTTATGCAATTCTAGCTCCGACCATGGTACAGACTTACAGACTTATGCAATTCTAGCTCCAACTATGGTACAGACTTATGCAATTCTAGCTCCAACCATGGACGGAGCTAAAACTTCATAAGTCTATACCATGGTTGGAACTAGAAATTCATAAGTCCGTTAAATTTTAAGTTTTTTATTTGTTGTTTAATTTGGTTAAATTTTTCCGAAAAAAACATTACTGACTTATGCATTTTAAGTTTGTACCATGGTACAGACTTATGAATTTTAAGCTCGTACCATGGCAGGGGCTTACAATGCATAAGTCTACACCATGGTGTGGGCTTACGATACATAAGTCTGTTAATTCACAAGATTTTTTTTTAAAAATTTTGTGTACTTAAAACAATTCATAAACTTATGCAATTCTAGCTCCGACCATGGTACAGACTTATGCATTTTAAGTTTGTACCATGGGACAGACTTATGTGTTTTAAGCTCATACCATGACAGGAGCTTAAACTGCATAAGTCTACACCATGGTGTGAGCTTAAAATGCATAAGTCCTTACCATGGTATGAGCTTAAACTGCATAAGTTTGTGTCATAAAAATAAAATTAGTATTTTTCTTATATATTGAATATAAAAATTACTTTGTTTAAAGAATTTATTTTTTAAAATGGGCAGGTTCTGTTGCTAGATTTTGGAAGCGAGCTGGTGATGGAACGAAGAGGGGTGGGGGAACGAAGTGGGTGCCGGTGAAAAGGGGACAACGCGGACGAGGGGAACGAAGTGGGTGCCGGTGAAAGCGCCGGTGAAAGGGGTGCCGGTGAAAGGGGACGGTGAAGGGTGTGGTGGTGGTCCGTTTTTTACACTGCCGATGAAGGGAGTTTCTCTCTCTTAAGAGAGAGGGAGGGTTGAAAAATGAAAAGTTACTTTAAATTAAATAAGGGTATTGATGTAAAAGAATAGGGCGGTTTTGAGTATATTGGGGCGGCTTTTAGCGCTCCACTAAATTTATTATACAAGCAAGTGCGTGTAAGACTTTTTGTAATTAAATATCGTTTAAAGTTCTCATTATAATTAATTTGTACACTATATGTGATCATTTATAGTGCAACTAGTAATTAGGGGAAGCTTTATTTTGGTCTATAAAGGAGAATAAATGCATGCATTTTGTTTATTAACTTTTGAGACGTTTGAAAATTTTGTTAACATTCGATCTCAATTACACACACGCTCAATTGGGTTGCTAGTACTACATTATAAAGCTATGTTCCCTCTTCTTAGGCTTCCATCATTGTGTTTTGTTGCTGGTGGTTAGGGTGTTACCTGCGCCTCTTTTGCCTTTTGCTTGCCTCCTGATTTTAGTGGCGAATCTTGGACACTTTTATGAGGAGATCCCTAGAAGAATTAAACAATATTATATGCAATTCATACAATTATGTACAAAATTTAGGGGGCTTAACGAGAAAGTCTTATATTTTGCATTTTTATTTAGTACCAAACCACATAGTTTGGTACAAGAAAAGTAGTTGTATTTTCTCATGTGATAACAAACAACATAGTTTGGTAACATGGTTTCATTTTTATTTGGTTCCAAATTGGTAATGACAAGTCAAAGATAAATGTTATTTTTCGTGGGCCGGATTCAATTTATTACATGAACTTACCATTTAACCTTTTATATACCAACTGAAGTTACTATTTTGCCATTAGTATACAATTTTAATGGTATACCCAGTATAAATTCAGAAAATCTCAAGGGGTAACTACTATGAAGTTTTTCACCCTGGGGTCGGGCCCACACGAGCCATTAGAACATCCGCCACTCCCTTCTTCTATATTTTCCGACTCTAAATTACTTTTTCTCCCCTCTCATCGTTAATGAAGCATATTACTCCCTCGGTTTTTTAGACAAACAAATACCCCCTCCGTATTTTATTAGGAGACACCCTTACCATTTCCGGCTGTATTTCATTAGGAGTCATACTTCCGTTTTTAGTAACTTTTTCTACCCCACCTTCTAATTATTTTAATATTACTAATTTCCCGTAGGAACCACCACTAAATAAACAACCTATCTACTTTGATTAAAATACTTTCCCATCATCTTTTTTTCTACTTGTTTATTACTCCCTCCCCCTACTTGCTTTATTATTTTTTATTAGTAGATTCAACTCTCCTTCCTTAATACGTATGCATGTTAACATGTGACTCCTAATAAAATACGGAGGGAGTATTGCGATGCATTTGTTTTATCAGACGCGTCATAAAAAATCATACTATGTTTGCTAAGTTTGCCTATGAGTAAAAAGTAACACACCGTCCAACAACGCTCTAACTCATTATTATTATTAGGCAAATTTGCAAAAAATGACCTTTTATAACTCAAATTTTGCGAGACTCCTAATAAAATACGGAGGGAGTATTGCGATGCATTTGTTTTATCAGACGCGTCATAAAAAATCATACTATGTTTGCTAAGTTTGCCTATGAGTAAAAAGTAACACACCGTCCAACAACGCTCTAACTCATTATTATTATTAGGCAAATTTGCAAAAAATGACCTTTTATAACTCAAATTTTGCGAGAAAGGATCTTATATAATTTTTTTTTTTGTGAAATCACACCTTAATGAAATTTTTTTGCGAGAAAGGACCTAAGGGAAGTTTCCGGCATTGACTGAGCTTTTCCAGCCATTGACTTGCGCGTGAGAAGCACTTGTGGCTTAACTTGGCTAAAGACACTGATTTTCCCGAGTCTAGAAATTTCAAACTTGATTTTATTTCGATTTTTTTCAACTTTAGGTTTTAAGGCTTAGAATTTTGGAGGAAAATTGGGTTTTTGGTTAGCAAAATAAATCCACACGTGCTTCTCACGTGCAAGTCAATGATCGGAAAAACCCAGTCAATGCCGAAAACTTACTTTTGGTTGTCTTTCGCAAAATAAAATTACATTAAGGTGTGATTTCACAAAAAAATAATTATATAAGGTTATTTCTTGCAAAAAAAAAAATGTACATTAAGGTGTTATTTCACAAAAAAAATTCACAAATTCTTATTTACAATGGGTGTACAATAAATATTGTACACCGGAATAAAAGTTAACTCAAAACGCTTAAAAGTTAAGCATATATATGTAAAAGTTATCTATTTTTAAATGATAAATTTTTTCATTTTAATAAAACTTATTTCTTCAAAATCACTAATAATGTATAAAATTAATAATTTAACCCTTTAAAATATTTATCTATCAATTTTTTTTATTAATATAAAAGTTAATCAAAACTAAGTTAAAGTTACAAAAAAAAATGGTTAAAGTTATCTTGGTGTACAATAAATTTATTGTACACCTTGTGCGCACAAGACCTTTTGAAAAAAATTTATAAGATCTCTTCTTACAAAATTTGGGTTATAAAAGGTTTTTTTTAGCAAATTTACCTTATTATTATTATTACTAGTATTGATGGTCAAAGTTATGCGTTGACAAACGTAAAAATTAAAACGATACAACTATTGAAACGGATGGAGTATTCCTTACCTATTATTGTCACTACAATTTTGATATAAGGTCATGGACAATACATCAATCACCCAAAATATTCCCAAAGGGCTAAGCTAATCTAAGCTAAGCTAGGGATAGAAATCAGAAAATGGCGCAATTAGGTTGAACATCAAAATCACGAGGGGATTATAGGTAGCTGGCAGAAACCGTAGGTTGCTTCTTAAAGAAGCAGATCATTGCTGAAATATTTCCGTTTCTGAATAGATGCATCATTATATTTACTTTTTACGTTATTTATTTACTGGAGTAACTTGATTATATTTATCTATAAAGACAAAAATTTGTATTTTCGAATGTTATTCGGTTAATCTCAATACGGAATACATATTTCCAACATATCTAATTTTAATTTTATTTTCTTTATATGCAATGAAAGATATTGATGCCCTTTGTCGTCTTCACGAAGTTGGCAAATGTTGAATATACAAAACAATCTCTTTGTTCCTCTGTAATTTGACTTTTGCGTTATCCATACATTAACTTTGAGCATCAAATATTATTGTGTAACATATTATACGGTTAGATCAATATATTCAAAAAACAACTTTTTTATATATAGTTTTACTAATATATAATTATTAATTGCATATAATCACGATTAAGCTAGTGTCTTGACAGATGCGCCAGTCAAACTGTTACAAGTATGTATGAACGAAGGAAATAATAATATACTCCGTGACTATGGAGTACATAGGTTTGCTATACTCCGTGACTATGGAGTATATAGGTTTGCTTGTCTTGCAGAAAAATAATTTAAGAGTACTTTTTTTTTTTTTTTTTTGACATTGGTAATTTAAGAGTACTTGTAATAGAAATATAATGCCATCATATATGAAAATTTATGGCAAAAACACTCATACTGAGAGTCTGAGAGTTGTAATTGTATTTCAAAGACATAATGCCATCATTTTTAATAATTAATATTTTCCAACCTAAAATAATACGCAACTTCATTATTATCGTAATTCATGTAAATACAAATAAATTTAGATAAGTTGAGGTTTTATTTTGTGGTACGTGCTAGACTAAGTTTCCGTTTTGTTCAACTTATTTTGTTTGCAAAAGGTCTTGCGCGCACAAGGTGTACAATAAATTTATTGTACACCAAGATAGCTTTAAACCTTTTTTTTGTAACTTTAACCTAGTTTTGATTAACTTTTATATTAGTAAAAAAAAATTTAATAGATAAATATTTTAAAGGGTTAAATGATTAATTTTATACATTATTAGTTATTTCAAATAAATAAGTTTTACTAAAATGAAAAAATTTATCACTGAAAAATAGATAACTTTTACATATATATGCTTAACTTTTAAGCATTTTGAGTTAACTTTTACTCCGGTGTACAATATTTATTGTACACCCATTGTAAATACAATTCCACTTGCATGGACCCGGTCCACCATAAGATTACCATGGACCAGGGTAATTAGGTAATTTTAACAGTGAGTAAATTATAGAAACTGTAGGTTTTGTAAAGTAACTATATCTCCAGAATAATAACTATGAACATAATAATGATAAGAATAACTATTCTATCCAAAGAGTAACTATATCATATAGAAAAGTAATTTTAACTGTAAAACAATTACTACTATATATTCATTCTTGCAGACAAAAAGAGTAAATTATAGAAACTATAGGTTATGTAAAGTAACTATATTTTCAGAATAGTAACTATGAAATAAATAATAATAATATAGTAATTTCGATGAGAACAATTATTCTATCCAAAGATTAACTATATTATATAGAAAAATAACTTTAGCTGTAAAAGAATTACTATATTATAAAAATAAACAATATGATATAGATGGTTTAGAGGTCATATAGTAATTTTTTCTATTATATATCACATAATTAATTAAATATAAAAGAGTAACTATATCAAAAGTAACAGTAATTATAACTCTTGAACAATAATAAAGAAAACATTAACTACTTGGTTAGTTGTTTTAGCTACGACATTCTAATTCTTTGCATCTATTAAATAAACCATGTTAAACTCAAATGTTTTTTGAACTAAAAAATACTAATCGACACGTCCACGTGGACCACGTCTCTTTTTTTCCACCAACACATCATGTCCTTCCTCTACCACGTTATTGGTTTCCATTGTTGTCAGGATTTTCTTCTTCTCCTCATGCTTTTGTTTTCCTTGCAGAATTTATTCTTTGCACGATTTCAATTCTGGGTGCATCATCTTTGTATTTCTGAATCAATAATATTTAAGCTAAGTTAATAATTTAACATTTAAATATGAAAAATAACATAGTAACTATGTAAAACGTGTAGTTTCTATTATGCATCATATAGTAACTCTTACAATTAACGATGGTAAAATACTTGCAGAATTGCATATATAGTTATTGTTATTGTTATAGTCATATAGTTACTGTCAAAATAATATAGTCACTTTTATTAATAATAACATAGAGTACAAAGAAAGATCATAAAAAGAACATAATGATAAGATAATAACTATTAAAAATATATAGTTACTATTATACATGATATAGTAACTCTTAATATTAATGATAGTCATATACGAGCAAGGTTGTAGATATAGTTATTGTTATGATCATATAGTTGTTGTGATCATAACATAGTAACTCTTATTATTAATAACATAGAAGACAACAAAGAACATGAAAAGAACATTATAATATACATAAAAAACTATACCAAACATATAGTTACTATAATACAAGATATAATACCTATAAATATTATTGATGGTCATTTAGTCACAGAGTTGCAGACATAGTTGATGTGATAATAATATAGTAACTCTAACCATAATACAGTAACTATATCATTAAAAATATAGAATAACATAAAAACATGCACATAACATAATAAACTAACATAGTTCTATTTCAAAAAATATAGTAACAGTAACTATATAAAACGTACAATAACTATTAAAGAAAATAAACATATGGTAACAAGTCATGATAAAATAAACATAATATATATTTCAAACATATAGTAACTATATAAATAATATAGTAAATATATAAATAATATAGTAACTATTGAAAAAAATAAACATATGGTAACACATCATGATAAAATAAACATAGTACCTATTTCAAACATATAGTAACTAATATAATAATATAGTAACTATTGTACACATATAGTAACTATTATAATCACACAGCAACTAGCTTAACATATAGTGACTATTATTATAATATAATAAATACTGTACAAATATAGTAACCATTATAATCATATAGTCACTATCTAAGAAGCAGACAAAAATATACTCGAAATAACATATTACATAATGTAATCGTATAATAACTATTATTTATCAAAAAGTCACTATAAACTGTTCTTAACATAGTAACTATCTTAAACACATAGTTATTGTTTTAAATTTATAATAACTTTCTAAAAAATATAGTAACTATTTTAAACACATAGTTACTGTTTTAAAGTTATAGTAACTTTTTAAAAAATATAGTTATTCTAAAAACTACTACTAACATAAGCACAATGAATATTCCAATTACTATTAAAAACATTATTTCGCAACATAAATTATAGGTAACTATATCATTTATATACTAACTATATGAAACACTAACCCTAATTTCACCCAAACAACAAACACTATTTCTACCTCTTGTGCTTTGCTGCATCAATTCTTAAAGTTCACAGCCTTTGTCTCTTTTTTCTAAATTTAAGGCATTATTTCTTCTTATACAAATGATATTGTAAAGTATTTTTGAAGATTCGTCACTAGATAGTGCAACTTTAGGTCCTGGAATAACATGTGATTGATACTTCGTATTATTTTCTTATACAAATATCAAATATATAGTAACTATATAAACCATATAGTAACTATATAAAACATATAGTGACTATTATTAAAATATAGTAACTATTGAACACATATAGTAACCATTATAATCATATAGTCACTATCTAAGAAGCGGACAAATAAATACTCTAAATAACATAGTACATAATGTTATCGTATAGTAACTATTATTTATCAAAAAGTCACTATAAACTGTTCATAACATAATAACTATCTTAAACACATAGTTACTGTTTTAAACTTATAATAACTTTCTAAAAAATATAGTGACTATATATTTTAAACACATAGTTACTGTTTTAAAGTTATAGTAACTTTTAAAAAAAGTATAGTTACTCTAAAAAATACTACTAACATAAACACAACGAACATTCCAGTGACTATTAAAAACACTAATTCGCAACATAAATTAAAGGTGACTATATCATTTATATACTAACTATGTGAAACACTAACCCTAATTTCAACAAAACAACAAACATTTCGAATCACTCAACAAAATAATAACTATTGTACACATATAGTAACTGTTGTACACATATAGTAACCATTAAAATAATATAGTAACTATTGTACACATATAGTAACCATTAAAATTACATAGTACCTCTTTAAACCATATAGTTACTGTATTACTCATATAGTTACTATTTAAAATCGTGAAGTCACTGATCGAATTCGCGAAGTGAAAACGATACTTCGGTAAAACACAAACATTAATTTCTTCAAAACAACAAATATTTTCAATTTTAAATAAAAATAGACTTAAAATTCTTTTAAAAAACAACAAACCTAGATGTGATCTCTAAAAATTCTTGCGAAGATTTGTAGGCGAGCGCAAATTCTTCGATTCGATTTCGGCAACGACGAACCTCCTTCTTGATCTACTACTTCCTCCAATTTTTCTTCATCAAATAGATCCAATCATAAGAATTATAAGATAATTACGAAAAAAATCGAACAAAACCTAGAAATTTGGGCTAAATTTTGAAAAGCATAGAGAGAAAATAAAGAGAGAGAAAATGAAAGAGAATGAACAGAATGTAGATCTGAAATTTAGAAAAATAAAAAAGTTTAAAACGTATATAAAGTGGACTAGACACAAATCGCATTAGAACTCTTCAAAACACATAGTAACTCTTTAAAACACATAGTTACTGTAATACGCATATAGTTACTATTTAAAATTACAAAATAACTGTCACGTGACAGTTACATATGTTACCCATAAAAATTACTCCGTTGCCCTAGTCCACGCTAAGTTAGCATGGACCAGGTTTATATTAGTGTAAATATTGTAAATAAGAATTTGTGTTTTGCTTGAACTTATATTACTTGAAGAGTTGAAGCTATATGAACTTATATGAGCTTAACTATTTTATCTAAAAAAAAAACTACGGTTGGCTAACCAATTTTAGGTCAAGCAACACATCCTTAATATGCATTCAATTCTTTATAACATTTTATTTTAAGGAGAATTAGGAAAAGAAAATTAATTATAGGTGACTCTTTTTCTTTTACATTTTAACTCTTAAATACTTGCAACAGGTTGACTGACACATTTGTCAAGACACTAGTTTAATCAAAACTTTAACCAACATATTAGTAAAAACTTTAAAAAATTGATATTCAAAAAGTTACATTGAGACTTAACCAACACCATACTTCACAACAACATTTGATTTCTATATATATATATTAATATAAGAAATTTTAGTCGAAGTTAATAATATTGCAATAGTCAAATTGTTGCAAATATTCAGTAACGGGAGAGTAATAAAGCTAGGATGCTACATGGGTCAAGTGATAATGTATTAACATAACTTTATAGATTTGCATGTAGGCATTAATGAGCACAAAATCTATGCAAATGTCTTCTTCACAACTTTACTTACACCAAAATGTATATGATATGAATTTAATCTCTAAACCAAGGCTGGATGCATAAAATCATAATAATTCGACCAAAGATTCTCATAATCCCTTAAGATGGGTTGTAATAATACCCAATTTGGCCCACCCTATTTCAAACCCATACTTTGGCAACATACCAACCCTATACACCCTTTATTTAACCGTGTGATATGAGAGAGAGAAATCTATAGGATGTTACTTTCGAATCTTTGCTTAATTATGTGACAAAAGGGTTCATTACATATATCAACACGTATCATACTTTATCTGTTTCACAATATATGCATGTACTGTTTGACTAATACAAATTGGTCTGCATTTTAATTAATTTTATGGGTTTTTATGGAACATATGACACTACTTAACTAATACCTCGATTCTAACGTGTATATCAAACAAGGTTTTGTTATTTTCACCTTATTCTTATTACTTATTAGATCAGATCAGACCAGACCATATCAAAAACAGCAAACAAACACATACTCATAGGAAACAATCAGAGTAGGGCAGACCAAACAAAAAACTAGATAAATCAGACTATACCATGTGAAGATAATAAGTCCTAAGTTTTGCAAGTCATACATACTAATTGAAAGTGATGATGGATTGTAAGAGAATTTGGTAAAAAGTACATACTCCCGAAGAGCCCCAATGTAGATTGAACCCATAACCTTGAAGTCACGAGGCCAACCATTACGAGTTGATTGACTCTGTTCTCTTCACTTTATTCTTATTGCTTATTAGATTAGATCAGAAAAATCAGACCAGAAAAAGCAACAAACACTCATATGAAACAATCAAGCTAGATCAGACTAGACCAGATGAAGAAAACAAGGCCTAGCCTAAGCATACAACTTTGAGCCTTTGATATGAATGTGAGATGGGCGAGAAAATCTATAGGATGGTACTTTCTAATATTTTCTTAGTTATGTGACAAAAGGGTTCATTACATAGATCAACACGTAACATACTTTCTCTGTTAACCAGATTTATAGGGCATACATACTCATTGAAACTTTGAAAGTGAGGAGGAATTGAGAGTGAATTGGTAGAATGTATTGTACTCCCAAGAGTCGTAATGAGATTGAACCCATAACCTTGAAGTCACGAGGCCAACCATTACGAACTGACTGACTCTGTTCTCTTCACCTTATCCTTATTGTTTATTAGATAAGATCAGAAAAATCAGACCACATCAGACTAGAAAAAGCAAAAAAATACTAACATGAATCAATCAGATCAGAATAGACCATACCATATCAGACCAAACAATGCGAAGAAAACAAGGCCTAAACATACAACTTGGATTCTTATTGATATGAATGTGAGATGGGTAAGAAAATCTGAGTGTATCTTTCGAATCTTTACATGAATATGGAAGAGTAGTGTGCCAAAGAACTTTCTATTTGTGTATAAGCATATAAGATCCAATTGATATGAAGGTTGAAAAAAAAGTCATGCATGACGTTGGAAAAAAATCTAGCACAAAAATTTAAAAAGCTATTGTATTGCATTCGTCCTTTCTTATCTTTGGAAAAATCTGTACTAAGTTATGCCATCCAATGTCGCTTTTGGATGATCTCTTTGAGATCTTTCTCTGTCCAACCAAGATTTCTTGACTAATCTACCATGCAAAGTGTTTGGAACTCAACAAAAGAACAATACACTACGTGGATCTAACTAGATAATTAAGTTGATAACTAATTAATTGATTCATTATACAAGCTATGATCTATCGTGTCAGTGAAGGTCTGTCAAAAACTTACCCGATTTGATCAACTGACATCCGACAAAAATCGAAAGGACTCGGGAAAAAAGTTCCTACATTCAATACGCATGAGCACAATAATCCCGCAAAAAACATAATCGAATTATATCTGAACGGATTATACCCAATCTGTAACCGATCGATGACCTGAGTTAACAACTTTTATTCATGTGAAGCTCGCTGAGATATTCGTATTGGGGTGCATTTTATGCACCTGATTTCCACTAACGCTTATTTTTCTTGTACTCGTTGTATCTAAACTTATATTAATTTATTTTTCTCGAAATAGTGGGAATAAAGTGAACCGAACATAATCGTGATTGATAATATATAAGCGTGAAAGAATGATTTCAAATGTAGTGGTAATTAAGGTTTGTTCGTGCCTCGTAATTATGATGTCATTGTGGGATCAAATTGTATTTTCCCGAGTTGTTATAGGTGGAATTAAGATATTGTTGAAGAATATCTAATTTGTAATATAAATGGAAAGGTATGGCCACAGATAAGACGAGACCATCAAATATTAATTCTACTCCGTTATATTTAGCAGATGTCCTTCCTTGCAAAGACCTTGGTCAACTTAACATTATTACTCCGTAATTTTATTTTATGTAGCTCTGTTTCTTCTTGTACCTTTTGTAATCGTAAAAAAAATAAAAAATTGTTAATAAAAAAAAAAAGTTACATATTTTGGAACAATCTTATTGCATCGTCATAAATGAGCTTGCTGAAATTTGGACTTAGTGGTATGACAAAGTCATGGCTAATAAGGTTCTCTTGGATTCTAAAGTCTTAATGCCTATTTCACCGTTTAATTTGTTTTGCATGAGTATCACATTTTTCGTAGAAATTGGAAATTTTCACAATATCAATTTTCACACTCCCTCAGACAAAATAAATAAATAAAAATAAAATCAATTTTCACGCTGTATATTGACTAAAGTATGCTTGGATGTCAACTAACATACGTAGTAGTTGTTAAAGTCTGGAGGGGTGGTACCAAGACCTGAGATCGAATCTTGTCTACATACACGATTTATCGTTATACCAAAAGAAAAAAACTATGTATGAAAATTGGTCGATTTTGACACATCTCTTTACTGCGGTGATAAACTTTTATCACGTAAAATTGTGTTCCCTCAATCCTCTATTCCACATCGTAAATGGAAGTGCATAAAAATAGTTGTATCTATTATGTACTGTGAACACATTTTACATCATTAATTAAGTTTATCCGATCTTAGTTTATAAAGAGATTAATTGATATTAAAATTTCTAAATTAGAAAATTTACATATATACTCCGCCGTAGAATATCTAAGAACCACATATTTATAGTTAGCGCATCAAATGACTAAATGTCATAGAAAGTATTTGGTTGAGAGAGGTTTAAAGTAAAAAGAGAGGCACGTACATGATAAGTTGATTTTTTTGAAACGATTACTATATAACCATATGCATGGTTGTTTAATCTATCTATTATTTACTATGTACTAAAAGAGACACCCGAAATGACACGTGTCAATTCCTGGTGCGACTTTTTCCCGTCAAAAATCACTTTCCCAAAAAAGAGTATCTGTGTTATTTTATTTTTATTTTCCACCTTTTTTATAACTATTTATGTATGGAAACAAATTTTAGTTTATAAATTATGGAAATAATAGATACAACGTAATAATAATTTATTCTAAATTTGTAATATTTTAGTCAAATCGCTATATTAATAATGGAAAATATATCACTCCATATTTTGGTCAAATTGGTAACATTTCAAATATGCCTATTAGATGAATAAATTTAAACGAGTATGTTAAAAATGTTATCACTATGCAGTAGTTTGGGAGATATTCAGTTTAATATTTAGTGAAAAAAAATATCAAAATCCGTGCGTGCACGAAATCTAATCTAGTTTGCATAATGAGGAAGCTAGCTAATTAAGGGCGAAGATATAAATTAATTAAAATTAATTTCATAATTTATTGGTGAATGAAAAGAGAATTACTTAGTTAGAAGAATTTTAAAAAGGATTATACTTCTGAAAAAATTTTAATTGCATTATTTCGCTTATTTGATTGGATGGACTTGTATAATTTATATAATTTCATAATGTATTGGTTAAGAGAGAACTACTTAGTTAGAAAATTTTAAAAAGGATTATACTTCATCCAACGTTTTTAATTATATTGTATCATTTCGCTTATTTGAAAATTGCATATTAATTGCACCGATTTTTATATAGTACTCCGTACTAATCTTTTATGCATAATATGTTATTTGACGTGTTCACAACTTCACCGGTTCACCCACTGTGCTATAAAGTTTTGTCATGTAATACTCTTGTAACTTTCGTACTCTTTAATTTAGAACAATCTTATTGCATTGTCATAAATGAGCTTGTTGCGATTTGGACTTAGTGGCATGACAAAGTCTTATTGCATATCACACTCTTCGTTTTGCTTGTTTGCATAATAGGGGGTCAATGTACGGGTAGACATATGAAATTTTAAACGGTATGTCGGATATAAACTTGATGGACTTGTTTAATTATTACTTACTTCAATTTTTTACATTGTGAGCCTGTTTGGCAATCGGCGGTTGGATATTAGCGGTTGGTTGTTGGTTGATGACTGTTCGTGTTTGGTTGTTTGATTGGTTATTTGTGTTTGCTTGTTCTGACTGGTTGTTTGTGTTGGCTTTTTAGGTTACCTTTTTATGTTGGTTGTTTGACTGTAGACTATCTAAAAATGTGCTTGGCAACTGGTTGTTGGATATCAACGATTGGTTGTTGGCTGCTGATTGTTTGTGTTTGCTTGCTTGACTAGTTGTTTGTGTTTGTTTGCTTGACTGGTTGTTTGCGTCGGCTTTTTAGGCTGGTTGTTTGACTATA
Source organism: Spinacia oleracea (assembly GCF_020520425.1). Classification (NCBI taxonomy): domain Eukaryota; kingdom Viridiplantae; phylum Streptophyta; class Magnoliopsida; order Caryophyllales; family Amaranthaceae; genus Spinacia; species Spinacia oleracea. Next base: position 5,862,908 of record NC_079488.1, on the reverse strand, counting down.
GACTTTCTAAAAATGTGTTTGGTAAGTTGATTGTTGGCTACTAGCTGTTTCATGCAAAATGTAATAATTAAATTGAAAAGCTAACAATCAATATAAAAAAACCTATTCTTACTAGCTTTTGAGTTTTGACGGAAAGCCGACTTTTTAGCCAAAGAAAAAACCACTTACCAAACATGTTTATTGGTTGTTTGACCACTTAAAAAAGCGAAAAACCAAAGAAAAAGTCAATTACCAAACATGACCTGTATATTAACTATCTTCTGAAATTTAATTTTGACACATCTCCTACCCTTTTAACTCTACTCATTCGATCTTTACTAACAAGATCTTAGTTTATAAAGAGATCGAGTACATTATAAATTGATCCTACATAGATCTTAGTAAGAACCATAGATTTGTAGTCGGGACCATGTAATAAGTTTTGTCACATACTCCTTCCACTTCGTTATATGAACCACCAATATTCTTGATAAAAAAAACTTTGCTTAGAGTTATTTTTAACAATCTTTTGTCCATTGTTTAATTTGTATGTATTATACTATTTGAAAGGTGCAATAAATTTCATGAAAAGTGCCCTTGACTTAAGATCTCCCTTTAATTTGGTATCACAAAAAACATTATTAATTTCCCACAGTAACTAAATTAATTAAAAGTCTTGAAGCAATTAATTAACAAGGACAACTTACCTACGACGACAGATGGGGAGCGTTTAAATTAAAATAATGCCTTCAAAAAAGATTTGAAGAGAATTATATCCACATACTTTTTCCTCTAAGGTCCTGTTCTCTTCACTTGAGCTGTTTTGATTTTTCTAGATTCTGGTCTGATCTGAATGTTTTATGTGAGTGTTTTTTTTTTAAATCTTTTCTGATCTAGTTTTTTCTAGTTTCTGGTCTAATTTAATTTGATCTAAATGTTTTATGTGAGTGTTTGTTCCCTATCTGATATGATCAATAAGCAATAAGGACAAGGTGAATAAAACAAATCAAGCCTAAATCTTGTATATATATACCCCTCAAAACTCAAAGGTGACTCTCAACTCCCAACTCTCAATTCTCAACAAGACCTCTTACTTACATTTTTCTTGCTTCATATACTTTCTCTCTCCAAAAATGACTAAAACTAAACTCCCAATTCTATCATCTTTCTTCATAGTATACATAATTAGCCGTTTAATGTCAATCTTAGGCATTAAGCAAAGGCCATCATTACCAAATCTTCTATGTCCATACCTTTCATCTAAGCTTAGTCTAGACAAACCTTCCCTTGCCATGGCTTCCACCGATTTTGGCAACTTAGTCCACAAGATTCCGGCCGCCGTGTTCCACCCTTCATCCGTACAAGACATAGTTTCCTTACTCAAATACACTTATAGCCACCCATTACCCTTTAAGATCGCGGCCCGAGGCCGGGGTCACTCTTGTAGGGGACAAGCCATGGTTGAATGTGGTGTTGTTATAAACATGCCATCTTTGAGTAGTACTAAACCTAAGCTTAACATAAATAATGGCATTGATTGTGATTATTATTGCAAAAATAATGGTGGTTTAAATGATAATAATGGTAATGTTAATGTTAATGTTAATGGTAATGGTAATGATAGGATTAGGGTTTCACAAGATCCTACACTAGGGTTTTATTATGCTGATGTTGGTGGGGAACAATTATGGATTGATGTGTTGCATGCAACACTAGGGCACGGTGGCGGCTTTGCGCCGGTGTCGTGGACCGACTACTTGTACCTTAGTGTCGGAGGAACCCTCTCTAACGCCGGGATTAGTGGCCAGTCTTTTCGTTACGGTCCTCAGATAAGCAATGTTTATGAACTGGATGTTGTTACTGGTAAAGATACTACTCCCTCTGTCCCATAATTATAGTCCTGTTCTTCTAACCAGGTGTCTTAAAATTATAGTACTGTTTCAATTTGAGTAATATACACCTTAATGCATAGCATATTACTATAAGGAACATATGTACTACATGAATTAGATAAATAATGATCATTTTGTTTGGTTTCAGGAAAAGGAGAGTTATTTACATGCTCAAAGAAGAAGAATTCAGAGCTATTTGATGCGGTTTTAGGTGGTCTTGGCCAATTTGGAATTATTACTAGAGCAAGAATCAAACTTGAGGCAGCACCAAAAAGGGTAATCAATTAAACTATGTACAAATTTTAATATATCATTGATTTAGGTTCTGTTCTGTTTGAGTTATTTGATTTATTTCAGACAAAATAAGTTGAGATAATATAAACTCAGAAAAAATAAATATTTTCAAATATTTTCACATACAAATAAGATTTTTGAGACAAAATTAATTTTGTTTTCCATATAAAATAAGTTTAAATAAGTTCAGATAAATTAAATAAGTTCAGATAAGTTAAGACAAAATAAATCGAATAAAACATAGCCCCAGTTGTTTAACATAACCTCATAGGTAATATCATGGTATGGAATTTGGCTTACACCATTAATTATTCTTTAAAGGTTGTTTCAAAGTACTCCATCCATATCATATGGTCTGTCACATATGATTATGTAGAATGGATTAGATCATATACTTTATTACAAGGTACAATAATCACAAGAATAATTAAACAAAATTAAAATATAAGCTTAAATTAAACTTAGCTTGGAAAAGGCATGACAAATTCAAAAAAGTGGACCAATCTTGTTGTACCTTTTTCCATCTAAACATGTGTTTTTTACATCAATCGTCATCCCATTAATTAATCAGTTTAATAATCTCAGTAGTTAGTTTAGGGCTGGTTTTGTATCGTTTTTGTTTTCAATAGTTTATGTTTTTTTTAATAAAATTAAAACTTAAAATAAGAAAATCACAAAAAGAAGTTTTCAATTTTGTTGTTAGTTTCAAAATTAACATGATTACTATAGATATGGCTATTTTTTAGTAAATAATTCAATCTAAATCATATGCCTTTTAAAATCAAAAAATCAAAAACTGAAAACTGACAATGAAATCGAAAGAGCCCTTAATTAATTAGTCTGTATAAACTAATTTATGTAAATGAATCAATTGTATGTAGGTGAAATGGGTCCGAATGTTATACGATGATTTTGCAACATTTACAAGAGATCAAGAACACTTAATCTCACTTCATGGAAATTACCAAGAGTTAATCAACATTAATGATGGTTTAAACTATGTCGAAGGGACTATCATTATGCAACAAGCTGATCCAAATAATTGGAGATCCTCTTTCTTCACATCAAATGATCAAGCTAGAATTACCTCTTTGGATGTTCCTAGTGGTATTCTTTACTTCTTAGAAGTTGCTAAGTTTTATTATGATCACTATGATGATGCCTACATGGACAAGGTAATTTACATTTCAGTCGTTACATTGTTTCAACCTCGATTAAACTAGGGCATTACAATGATATACTTCCTCCGTATTTTAATACTCGCAACGTTTGTTAGTTTCACGCATGCCGATACACAACTTTGATCATTTATATCTTAAATTCTCTTTATGCAAAAATTATAAAAAGTTGATATTTTGAAAATACACATTGAGACGAATCTAACAAGATCCCACATGACTATGTTTTATCTTATATAAAAAACACTACGAATAGTCAAAGTAGATTATATGAATAGTGGCAAAAATCCAAACGTTGCGAGTATTAAAAGACGGAGGAAGTATTAATTATTGGAAAATCGGCTTTAGATAATAACAACTACTGTTGATGGGTGCTAAATAAAACGACATTAGAACATTCTAATTAACTGAAATAGTATATAAAAAGGAAAATTTGGTTATATTAATCCAACCTTTGACCGATTTTCTTTTATTATGCCCACCTACGACATATTTTTTAATAATCCCACCTTTACCACCCAACGCATTTTATTGGGCCCAACACGTCATAAACCTATTGTAGGCGGTAATATGTCCCTAAGTGGAAGTACTCTCTCTTGATATATTCAGTCATCATCATCAATTCATCACCATCTCGATGATTTTTTCACCGGTTATCGGTCACTTAAGCCCAATAAAAGTCGTTGGGTAGTAAAGGTGGGATTATTAAAAAATATGTCGTAGATGGGATTAATAAAAGAAAACCGGCCAAAGGTTGGATTAATATTACCAAATTTTCCTTAAAAATTAATTAAAATTATTTTCTAACTAAATTAATTGTTTTATTAAATTTTAGCAAAATTAATGTCAGTGAGTTAATCATCAATTTTTTGAGTAGCTATAAGTTTAATTTGGTTATTTAATTAACCTTTTGGTTGTACTTAATTAAATAGATTTTTTTTAGTTAGTAAAAATTGTGGTTAGCTATAATTGATTTATTATTATTTAAATATACTTAACTATTTTTATCAGTTAATTTAAATTTTTAGTTTGTTAGTTAATTAACAATTTTGTGCCTTCGTTTAATTCAAATTTTAATAAATAAAATTTTACCCTAGTTGAAATATTCTTTTACTTTCATACGGAGTATCATTTAGCACACAATGATTGAAAGTTAGTATTATATATAGCAAATATTTAAGATCATATTATTTAGCACTCGTTGTAGTTGGTATTATTTAAATCCAATTATCCTTAATTATTTCGTGTTTAATTTTTTTAATCTTATGGTATTATATATGAATATGTAGGAACTTGAGAAGGAACTCAAAGGGCTGAATTATATTCCAGAATATATTTTCACAAAGGAAGTATCTTTGGTAGAGTTTTTGAATCGAGTTCGAAAAGGAGAGTTAGAGCTTCATTCCAAAGGATTGTGGGAAGTTCCACATCCATGGCTCAATATCTTCATACCTAAATCTCAGATTCAGGAATTTTATCATGTTATTCCTAATATCATTGCCAAGGATAACACTGATTTAGCTGGACCCGTACTCTTTTATCCATTAAACCGTAACAAGTATGTTATTATTTTATTTATTTTTAGTTATATTTCAACATTAAATTAATTGCACAATCAATGTGACTATTAAGGTGTTAGTGAGCCGAGCCGAGACTGGTCATTTATAGGCTCGAGCTCGAAGCTCGTGAGCGCAAGCTCGAGTCTAGCTTGAAGCTCGATCGTGACCTCAGGCTTGGCTCGAGATTGAAGCTCGTCGAGCCTGGGACGAAATGGGGCTCGAGCTCGAATCATTAAAACCGAGCCTGGTTTGGCTCGAAACACGATAGGCTCGTTCAAGGTTGATCATCAAATGTTTAATTGAGAATCATGTTCATCGAAATTTTCATGTTTTATATGTTAAAAATAAATATCTATTAAAATTAGTTTATGCAAAAAATTATTTTTTATAAACATGTATTAAAAAAAACTATCAAGCTTGTTCACAAGCTTTCGAGACGAGCCATTGATAGCTCGATTAAGCTTAGCTTGTTAAGATCTCGAGCTGAAACTGAGCTAGAGTCGAATCTGCTCGAGCCGAGCTTTGTCGAGCTAAGCATCAAGTAGTTTGCGAGCAAACTTGGCTTGTTAATGCCCCTAGCTAGCGACTATTGTATGATTCTAGACAAGGAAGTGACTTTTTTAAATTTAATTTTCTAATGACGTGTGCCGGTGCATGTGATACAGGTGGGACGATAAGATGTCAGCAGTAACACCAGATGAAGATGTGTTCTACACACTAGGGTTGCTCCACTCTAGTGGTTTTGACGACTGGGAAAAATTGGAAAGAAAAAATGAGGAGATACTAAAATATTGTGACAAAAATGGGATTAAGATTAAGCAATATCTCCCTCATTATACCACTAAGGAAGATTGGGTAACTCATTTTGGGTCTAAGAAATGGAGTATTTTTCAACAGAGAAAGACTTTGTTTGATCCAAAAATGATATTGTCTCCTGGTCAAAATATATTTAATAATTGAATCTTGGGTTGGTCCATATATAGAAGACAGCTCGTTGTACATATAATATTTGTTGTAATGCTAAAATTATCTTTTCTTTTGTCTAATAATATGAATAATCAAAGATAAAAGTAATTAGTTTCAATCGCTTATTTTTCAGTTCAGTTCAGTTCAGTTTATTTTAGTTAATTTGCCAAAATGTGAATATATTAAAGTAGGTTATGTAATTGGATGTTGAAGATTGTGTAAGATACTCGATCTCAACCATGAATGTCAATATTCAATACGTTGTTGTCTCAAAGTTGACACTTTGAAAGAGAATGTTCAAACAGAAACGGAAACAAATTTGGTTGGTTGACTAAGCATCATCTAACTAATGTAAACGATATCTAGTATTTAAAAAATTTATTCCATACGTGTTTAGATGACATGTGTTATTCCCTTCGACTTGTCATTTATCAATTTGATATATTTTTTCAACTTTTTTTTGGATATATTTTACTGTACAATTCTAACGACTTTTGCACTTCATCTTCCTCATTCAACACCTATTCAACATCACATATATTCATTCAACATCTTCCACTTCATCTCCCCTTTTAATACTAAATATTAATTCACAATTTCATTTATATCTATTCCTTCAACCTTTAAATTTCACCTCTATTACTAGAATCACAAGCCCTTAATAAAATCAAGACTTAAAAGACAGGCCACCAAACAATTACTATACAACCGTCCGTTCTTTGAACAGGCTCAAAAGATAGTTTAGTTAAGACGCTAGGTATAAGTTAAATAAGATCTTAACGTTAAATAAGTTATATTCATCCGTTCCGGAAATATCGCACCATGGTTGACTTTTACTCTTTTAACCATTACTTTGACTCTTAGTATCTCAAATCGCGTGCAAGTAAAAATTATAAAAAATTAATATCCAGAAAATATATATCGATACGAATCTAACATGACCCCACATGACTAAAATTTTATTACGTACGAATCACAAAAAATGCCCAAAGTCGTAGTGTGAATAGTGTAAAAAACAAATAGTGCGATATTTCCGGAACGGAGGAAGTATAAGTTATTATTTTTTGCAATTTGGTAGGATCTTATGATTCTACGATCTGATTTTACCAATTCGATATTGTCCTCCTCATCGATTCCAAGTGAGATCCTGATCCAAACAATGGGGCAATATGTCTTATATAGACTTATCAGACCTAAATTCGGCATCCACGAATGTAAAGAGATTCGAACATGAGACCTATTGTACACACACCATCATTCTTAATCACTAGGCCAATGCATTATTGGTACATCCACTGCGTAAGTTGACAACAAAATCGATTATGATCTAGATTAAAATTTACCTTATTGTGTCCCTGAGAAAACCCCATACCTAAATAGTGATTTAAATTGAACTAGTAACAGTGGCGAATTCAAAAAGTGTAGGAAATAGGGTAACTACTTAAAAATCAATGAAAAAATAACAGAGATAAAGTATTTTTTTAAAAAAATTACTCCACCTAATTTTAGTTAATTTTTTTATTTTTTTTAACAGATATGATTACGTAACCCCACTTAAACCCTTGTATCAGCCACCTGACTAGTAAATTGACTCGAACAAAACGTCCATATTAACTAGATTTTTTTGAAGATTTTTCAAGATAATTGACCATAAATGTTTAGAAGATCGATCTTGTAAGATACTCTCACCCATGTGAATATTTACTTATTTAGTTGTCTCAAAGCTTATCCTAAGAAATCAACTTTGAAAGAGAATGTTCAAACAGCATTCGACCTCGTTGATTCACTATCATGCATGCATCTAACGTTGACTCTTTTTGAGTCAAAATAATGCTAATTAGTCGTGTTGAACGTTTTAATTGTTTTTGAGATAGGACATAACATGAATATTCATGCAGTATATGTATAAGATTCTTCATCCTGATCGGATCAGGATGACATATTTCCTCCGATTTTTAATACTCGCAACGTTTGTCACTTTCACGCATGACAATGCACAACTTTGATCATTAATATCTTTAATGCTCTTTAAGCAAAAATTACAAAAAAATGATATTTTGGAAGTACACATTGAGACGAATCTAACAATATCTTACATGACTATATTTGATTTTACTTATAAATAACCAATAATAGTCAAAGTAGAATATGTGAATAGTGTAAAAAGTCCAAACGTTGCGAGTATTAAAAATCAGAGGAAGTATATATAATTTAAATTTTGCATACGGTCACTTTCACTTAGGAGTGAATCAAGCGAAAATATGCGTAATCGGACTGGTTAACTTGTAATAGGTATTGGTTCAGTAAGATCATTTCTTCTTACCTTAATAAAATAATACATGGTGACTTTCACCCTGTCCGCATGGTTATTAAAATCGTGCTTTCTACGATTCAAATATGTCATACGATTCGATTTACAATTCTACACTTTTTTTCAACTAGCGAAAACCTCGTAAATTTGAATCATGATGAGAAAGTTATTAATAGAAAATTATTGTTAATTATTGCTTATTTAACTATTATACAACTACATATTTCAGTTATTAAGTTTTTTACCTAAAATATAAGCGCCTTAAATGAATTTGAGAATAAAATCTTGATTATACTTGTTCATGTAAGATTATAGGGTTCAATTCTTTGAGTCTCTTCCGATTCAAATATTGAATCACGATTTTGATAACCTTACCGGACCGATGAATGACATAATTGGTTTTCTCCCTTACTTGCTTGTCTACACTTCTTTATACAACAATGTTGTTTGTTCTAGTGTTGTATTTATGCCTTATTGAGAAGGAAATTGTAGTCGAAAGTAGTTGATAGTTATTTGCATGAATTGTAACGTTGGCCGCTTTGCAAGTTGTGTTTGTATGGTCCTTCCATTAATTATTGAACCTTCAACCCTTTCTTAATTTTGTTTGCACATTATACCGCTACAAAGAACACCCAACAGAACTAAAGCTAAGTCCTCTAGAGATAGGCATGATATATTGAATTATTTGAGAACATCCTCTAGAACTAGGCAAAAGCTAAAGTAGATTGAATTATCTGGAATTTTAGCGCCTCCACTCACTCACAATACACCCATTGATGCCAAAAAGCGAGCTTAGTTGGACATAGTAAGCCTTATGAAGATAGAACACATAAGGTTCATCCTCTCAAAATACCCTTGGCTGTACGGACGTACGGTGCACCTAATAATTTTCATTAGAAAAATTCCCAAAACATGTTTCTTAGCATTATACTGTGATGAGAGATATCCGTGGTTCACACTTTTAAGATTTCATCCTTAGCATCTTGCTATAATCGAGCTTCAATCACTTTATGAGTTTGTTCAAGGATGAATAAGAGTTTAGCTGTGGGGTGTTTGATATGTTTTAGGTTGCACATATCTAGGAGCCACCAAAGATTCTTTTATGTACGTATTAACGTAGTTTAGGTGCATACAGTTAGGTTGCATTTAGAGCAATTTCTATTCTCTTGCATTTCTTTGCTTGTTTCATACGGAGACTAGGTTGTGTTTTTTCACAGTCGATAAATAAAAAAGTAAATAATTATTGTCATAGTACAAAGAAGAGCAATGGTGTCTTGATTTTCATTGTCATATTGTTTTCAATGTGGGCAATTCCTCATTGTACGTCTTAGTACGATAATTAAATAGAAAAAATGAGTGTGTTCCGTGTATAGAACTGGGAATGCTCTGCCTGGAGATGTTGCCCTGTCAGACAGAACGAACGTAAGCTAACCTTGGGGGTTTAACCGAGGAAACCCCCTCCGATGCCTAAGTCAGCAAATGAAATAATATTCTAGAGAGAAAGTGGAGAGGGTTAAGAATTGTACTTGTATTGAACGTATCCGCAAATGAATGGGGACGACAGTATTTATAGGCGTACTATTCAGTACTTTGGCCTATTCAGATGCTGCCGCGTGTACGTTGGTGATGTACTTGTTATTTGTCCTTTTGCTTAACGACGTTTCTCTGTTGTCGTCTAGCAGGTCGTTGCCCCGCAGACCTATGGGTCTGCGCGGTCCTTGAGGGTTTGTATTACCTTCAATGATTACTTCCTGCGGCTGTTCTGCTTGGAAGGTCTTGCCAGACGATCAATGGTCTGATAGGTCATGAATGGTCTGATAGGTTGCTTCTACTCCCGTACAACTAGTCCCCAAGAGTAGGGCTGACTACTTGGAGTTAGGCCTGCTCTTTCTGTGTTTTAGCTGTGCCCCGTACAACTAGTCCCCAAGAGTAGGACTGACTACTTGGAGTTAGGCCTGCTCTTTCCGTGTTTTAGCTGTGCCCCGTACAACTAGTCCCCAAGAGTAGGGCTGACTACTTGGGTTAGGCCTGCTCTTTCTGGCCACTTATTGCGCAGTTGGCTATATGTGCCATCGCTTTTTTTTTTTTTGACATATAAACCGTCGCGGTTTTACTGTAATAAATTTTTTGAAACAAAGCAAAATAATCCGTCACGGTTTATTTTGCCCCACGTGTCCTTCATCGGGGTGGGTGACTTCAAAAGTTCTTCTAATCTGGGCCGTTCATTTTCCTCTTTAAATATGTCACTTCAGTCATTTTTCTTTTCACTTTCCTTATTTCTTACCTTCTTCCTCCTTTCGCTTCCTTTCAACTTCCTTTTTTTCTTCGAACTCAATTTCGCCATTTCTGAGGTGTTTTAACTCCAAGTTTTGCGCTTTCTTGTGTTTTCGTATTATTCCGGTGATTGCGCGTCGATTGGTGGTGGTTTCTTTCCCTGGAAGTGCCGAGGTTTTCTGGGTTCGTGTTTTTTCTCGAGGGTTTTAGTCCGCCATTGTTGAACTTCCATTTCCGTCTTTCTCCTTTCCAAGTATCTCTTTTGCTTCTCTTTTGCTACTTTTGTTGGTTTTACATGTGAGTTCAATTGTTTTGGTAGTTTTTGTGACTTTTTGTGGTATGTTTATTTTTGGGTATTGAGTTGGAGTGTTTGCGTTTTTTGAGTTCGCCATTTTTGCACTTCTGAAACTTTTCTTCTTCTTCCTCTTCTTCTCTTTCTTCTTCTTCTTTTTTTTTATGTCGTTTTGTGCTTTCCTTCCTGTCGTTTTGTGTCTTCCTGTCTTTATTTTGACTTTTCTCCTTCTACTCTTTGTTTATTCTTTTTTCTTTTTTCTCTTTTCTTTCAGTCAACATGTCTGATACCTCTGATAGTGCCAACCCTAGTAGCCATGGGTATATGAGTGACTCTTCCGAGCCATACTCTCCTTCTTCCCCTTCATCTGTTTCTTTATCCACTGCAGGCCCGGTCCTAACATTTTGAGGGCCCTAGGCGAAATAAGGGATTTGGGCCCCTTTCAAAATAATACGTCTTTAACTGATTTTTTTTTGTGAAATCCATTATATTGTTGAATTCAAATCAATAAAAACTTACTATATCTCCTTTGTAGGATCCTAGAATTTCAAAATCCGGCTCTAGTTGATTTCTTGAAATATTTCAATAAAATAAATACTCACTTAATTACAAGATAATTAATATGCGTAAAGAGATATTTTTTAAAAATAAAGGTTCATTTTGAGCATATAAAAATATCAGTTAATTTTGCCTTCATTAAAATGCTTATCTATTTTAAAACTTATAAACCCATAGTCCATCAAATAAGCATTTTTTTGCTCACATATAGTTATATCAATTAGAACTAAGTACTAAAATCAAATACTACGTATATAAACTCAACGTAAAACACAAAAATAAAAATATTGACAAAGTTTAAAAAGAAAAGAAAAGAGTTAGTAAGGGGAGTCGAACCCTAGACCTCTAGTAGATATCAAAATTTTAGAACCTACTTTCTACCAATGAGCCAAGGAAATAACATGTGTATTTAATGCGGTGTTTATTATTAGTACTAAATAACTGGATAGACAATTATTTTGGGCCCCTTTCCGCCTTGGTCCCTAGGCGGTCGCACCCCTCGCCTACCCCCTAGGGCCGGGCCTGATCCTCTGATGAAGAAGTTAGGACAATAGCAGAGAATAGAACTAAATCTCTGAATGATGTCGTGTCTCGTTTTGAGCCTGCGGTGATATCCATTTCCAGTGGTTCTTCCTCTGGAGGTGGATCTCCCGTTGCAGGCAGGGCTACGCCTGCTGTGCTAGAGCCTACTCCTTCTTGTCGTCAGCTTCTTAGAGAACTGCGCCATGAGCATTTGGCCAGGGTAGTTCGACTGAACCCTCCCTCTAATGTCCCTGTTGGGTAAGATATCCAACCTTTGTCAGAAGTAGCTTGGTTGGACAGTTTTGATCAATTAGACGAGCCTTTTATTGGAGGTATTGATGGGTCATTGCATGTTTACCGCAGACGCTCTACAATGGCAAGTGGTCCTGGCAGTGGTTCTGATAACGCAGAGCGTCGCGTTGAGAATCCTATTCTCGAAGAGGTGGAGCTTCTTCGGCCGTTTCCTCTGTATGTCGAGGAAGATGTGCCTGCTGGTTCGACCGATGATTACTTAAGTCCTGAAGTTTCTTACGGTCCTCTGAATGCTGCGCCAAATGCGGACTGGCTTAAGGAAGCTCGCCAACATGATTACCCTAGTTTTGGCAGGGAGCTCTATGCTTTTCCCCCTGGTTATGAGTTGGTTGTTCCTGATGATGATGCTCGTATCACTGCTCCCCCTTCAGGTCATGTTGGTTTATATTCTTATCATTTGGATTTTGGTCTGCGTTTTCCTCTTGACCCTACTTTGGTCAAGTTCCTGAAGGCGTTCAACGTCTGCTTGGCGCAGCTTCATCCCTTTGCTGTGCGGACCTTGATCTGCTACCTATGGGTGGTGCGTTTCAAAGGCTTTCCTGAGACTCTTTCCTTGTGCAAGCGGCTACATTACATTAGGAGTAGTGATAATAAAGAAGGAAGCATTGGTTGGTTTACCACTTATACTACTCGGGGCAAGATGACGTGTCTGGGTAATCCAACCTGGTAGAGGGAGTGGAAAGGACGGTTTTTTTGGCTCCGGGTTCCGTCTGACTTTCCTCTGCCTCGTACTTTTGTTCCTCCCAATGGTAGGATGGAGGGTGTGGAGGTCCTTGTTGGTCACAATTTGGAGGATGCTGCTTATGAGTGGTTTGACTCCATGATTAAGCGTGACGCCAATGGAAAGGACATTGGTCGTGCCCCAAGAAATTGGCCGCCTCAGTCAATGTACATTCTGCGGAACGATGTTCTTTCCGCCATGCACTTGTGCAATACTCATCCTCATGGTACATTATCCTTTCCTTTGACAACCCTGTTTTTGTACTTAGTTTTTTTTTTTTTTTGTGACACTTTTCTGTGTTTCTCTGTCCTGCTAGGTCGTCAGTATCTCGACATGAGTTCTTTGGGATTGGCAGCTGACGGAACCCCACAGACTAACGAGCCGACAGAGGATCCCGCCAACACCTACCGAACTATAGCTGATGTTGTTGGCGGACGTAGAGCTAGCTCTCGTCGAACTGTCCGGGGGGGGAGTTCTGCTGCTAGTCGTACTGCTAGGGGTGGAGGCTCTATGGTTGGCCGCACTGGCAGAGGTGGGGGCTCTGTTGGAGTGGTCATTGGGGCAGGCACCTCAGCACCGCGTTCTGCCCCTGCTCCTCAAGCTACCCCTTCCACTCCTGCCTCTGCGCGGCGAGGTCATACCACTCGTGGAGGAGGTAATGTTGCAGGCCAGCGCCGGTCTCGTTCTGAGATGGAAGGCGTTTCTGTCGACGCTGCGGGGACTGCTGCAGACTAAGTCGTGAATTCTTCTGTCTCTAAGCAGGTGGAGATTGTGGCTGAGGAGCGGGACGTTCCTTTTGTGCAGCGTGAAGGCAAGTGTCACTGCACTGGGGAGAGTTCTCGCTCGCAGGAGCAGACCCAAGCTTCCATTCCTGCAAACCAAAGTACTGCCTCTCTCCCGATTTCATCCGCTGCTCTCGCTGCTTATTTGGAGGAGCAATTGAAGTTGCCTGAGTCCTCCATCCCCTCTTATGTGAATATTAGGAACAGGGAGTTTTTGGAGAAGGAGACCATTGACGTTCGCCCTGAGGTGAACCCGGAACTGGCTGCCTTCTTCCCCACCGCGCCGATTAGCGAGGATATCTTTGTTCCCAATTGGGATGTTAGAGCTAATGAGTCCTTATATGCCAGCTTCCCAGAGAAGGGCGGAACGTTGGCATATCAGATGTTGAGGGGAATAGCGCTGCCAGCTGACCATCCACGTGAACGTGTTTATACTCCAGTGGCTAATGCTTGTCAAAAAGTATTGGAGGTAACCTTTGTGGTTTATGTTGCATTTTACACTTAGCTATTTTTTTTGTGTGTGTTTCTTCCTTTGGCTTTTACTCATATTTACGCTTAGTCATTTTTTGTGTGTTTTTCTTTTAGGCTGGGGGTGCTGTGAAGGAGCTCTGTGACTTCTTCATTTATTATCAGAGGAAGCACGATGAGCACCTAGCTCTGCTGGAAGATAGGGACAGGCAAATCCGGGATTTGACCTTGGAGAATGAAAGAGCTTCTTCCTCGCTTACAATTGACAATGCCAATGTGCAGGCTATCTCTGTTGAAAGAGATAACCTGGCTAGCGAGGTTGTGGCTCTGCGTCCAGCTGGGGAAAATTTGGCTAAGGCTCAGGCAGAAGTAGAAGCATACAGAAAACGCACTGAGGAGCTGGCAGAGAAGTGGAGTCTTGCTGAGCAGAGGCATGCCGATGAGCTAGCAGACCTATGTCGATATGTGCAAAAGGAGGTAGCTGCCGCTGTGCGAGAATTTTGCCGGTCTGATGCTCAGTATGCTCTTCTAACTCAGAGGTATGACGGCGGTTGGAAGGCAGCTTCCTTGATAATCAAGAGCAAGTACCCGCAGATTGATTGGGCATTGGTTGAGGAGGATTGGCTTGCTGGTCTGCACCTCCCTATCCTTAGGGAGTTGCGAGAAGCTGAGGTTGCCGCAGGTCGCGTAGCAGAGCCAAACGAAGTGCCTGATTATTGCGTCGAGAATCTTCACCCAGGGGATTTTCCTTTCTCCGACGAGGGCGACGCTGAAGGCAATGATGAATAATGGGTGTGGCGGCTATCACCTTGCTCTTCTTGTGTCACCGGATCTGTTATGTAATAATCTAGCTTTAAACAATGTTATTTTTATATTTTAGCTTATTTTGATGGCGCCTGTGTCGCCTTTTAAAACAATATTTGGTAATCATTTGCCTTTTGGAACATCGTTTGTTTGGGTCGATTTTTTGGTCTCCCAGGGCCATTTTGTAGGGCTGCACTTTATCTTTTCCCTTGATTCTTTAATGAAGGTATAGCCGCCGGCATGTGTTTTTCTGTGTTGTGTCACTAAGTACTTAGCCAAATTTTCGATATCTTTTTTGCCCTTGCATTGTTCTGGCCTTGGCCAGAGCAAAACTTGTAAAACGTTCTGCGATATTTGGCGAACCCTTTGGGCTGCTCCCAAATTTTCGAATTGTCCTGGCTTTGGCCAGGACAAAACTCATAAAACATTCTGCGATATTTGTTAGGTTATGATTCATATGACAGTTCATAAATCATGCGGAAAAACCATAAAGCCAGGAAACATATTATTTACACATAATCATTTAGCATAGTTTAGATGCATACTCTTTGTTGCGTGCCTTCCCTAGCTGCGCCCGAACCGAACAAGAACAAGTCTTTAGGACTCCAAGTGTCGTCCCTCCGTAGATAGTCCACAGCACGTCCGGATCCGCCTTAAGATTGACCAACTAGAATCGCCCTTAAGGTTCTAATATTTTCGGTTAGGTAGGCAAGAATATTGGCTGATTTTTCTGCTTAAAAATCTTAGTTTTGAATACTTAAAACTTGTGTATAAATAATGACCCCTAGGCCTTTATTTATAGAGTTACGGAAAAGGAATCGTAATCCTAGTAGGATACGAATTAATTGAAATTAGAATCCTACATGAATTCTATTTAATTAATTTATCCAATTAGGAATAGAAATTTAATCATACACTAACTCTTGTAGATTTAGGAATCACGCATGAGCACAAACTCACACACACACGGCAGCCACAAGGGCTGCCCATGCGCGTGCGAGCAGCAGCCCACGCAGCGCGGCCCACGCATCCGTGGCCTTGGCGCGCGCTGGGCCTGCCTTGCGGTAGGCCTGGGCGCTGCCTTGGTTGGGCTTGTGGCGCGCGTGCTTGCTGGGCGATGGCCCGGCTTCGTGCTGGCCCTTCGTCCGGCAGGCCTCGTCCGATGCTAATTCGTACGATACGCTTCCGATTAAATTTCCAGTTCCGGAATATTTAATATTTCCGATTCCGGAATTAATTTCCGTTTCGAACAAATATTTAATATTTCCGTTTCCGGAATTATTTTCCGATTCCGGTAATATTTCCAATTCTGACAATATTTCCGTTTCCGGCAATATTTCCGATTCTGGTAATATTTCCATTTCCAATAATATTTTCCGATACGTACCATGTTTCCGTTTCCGGCAACATCTACGACTTGGATAATATTCATATTTCCGATACGATCCATATTTCCGTTTCCGGCAATATCATCGTTTCCGGAGTATTCATTTCTTGCCTGTGACGATCTTAGCTCCCACTGAAACCTAGATCCGTCGGTTCCGAATATTCATAGATGGAGTATTTAATGCCATTAAATACTTGATCCGTTTACGTACTATTTGTGTGACCCTACGGGTTCAGTCAAGAGTAAGCTGTGGATTAATATCATTAATTCCACTTGAACTGAAGCGGCCTCTAGCTAGGCATTCAGCTCACTTGATCTCACTGAATTATTAACTTGTTAATTAATACTGAACCGCATTTATTAGACTTAACATAGAATGCATACTTGGACCAAGGGCATTATTTCCTTCAGTCTCCCACTTGTCCTTAGGGACAAGTGTGCATTTCCTAATTCCTTTGTCGCTCGATGCTTGCTCTTGAACATAAGGTAAGAGTTGTCATCCTTATTATGTCCAGAGGTGTTCCTCGGTTTCAGAGTTCAACTGATCAAATAAACAGATAATCATAGCCTATGATTCATCCGAGCACGGCCATGCATTTCACAGTTTCTAGCTCTCCGAGTGGCCTTGTACAACTTTTAAGCATCTCTTCCCGATTTATGGGAGGACAATCCCAATCTTGCGATCTTGAGATTAGACTTCGTTTGATAGGTGATTACCTGAGCGTTGCCTTTATAGCCTCCTTTTACGGTGCGACGGTTGGTCAACGTCAAAGCAACCAGTTCTCAAACAAGTAATCTCAAATCACTCAGGTATTGAGGATTTAGTGTCTAATAATTTAATGAAATTTACTTATGACAGACTTTCATCTCTTATAGTAAAGTTTCATAGGTCTTGTCCGATACTAGTCTTCCCAAAGTAAGTATCTATGCAAATGATTATGACATTGCCATGTCTACATAGTTCAAGAAACAGAACTACTAGTCATCTTGCATTCTAATCGTCTAACGTTTTCTATGCGTCCAATTTTATAGAAAACTCCGATTAGGGACCATTTTCAACCTTTGACATTCAAGTTCACTTGATAGACATTTCTTAGTCACAGGACTGGTCCTGACAGTCTATCTTGAATATATCGTCAAGTTGAAGGGACTCATCATTTAATAAACCACAAATTAAATGGAAAAATGAATTCCTTTCATTTATTGTGAATGATTAACCAATAATGTTTTACAAAGATTTAAACTCTAAAACTTTAAAACATTAAACAGAGACATCAAAGCCATTCTCCAATATGCTTGATTCCCATAGCTGCAGTGTGCGAGTTGTGCTTCGATTGCGGCAGAGGTTTAGTTAATGGATCTGATATGTTGTCATCAGTTCCAATTTTGCTTATCTCGACTTCTTTTCTTTCAACGAACTCTCGTAGAAGGTGAAATCTACGAAGTACATGCTTGACTCTCTGGTGGTGTCTAGGCTCTTTTGCCTGTGCAATAGCTCCGTTATTATCACAATACAGGGCTATTGGTCCTTTAATGGAGGGGACTACACCAAGTTCTCCTATGAACTTCCTTAGCCATATAGCTTCCTTTGCTGCTTCATGTGCAGCAATGTACTCCGCTTCAGTTGTAGAATCCGCAATGGTGCTTTGCTTAGCACTTTTCCAGCTTACTGCTCCTCCGTTGAGGCAGAAGACAAACCCAGACTGTGATCTGAAATCATCTTTGTCGGTTTGGAAACTTGCGTCCGTATAGCCTTTAACAATTAATTCATCATCTCCACCATAGACCAGGAAGTCATCTTTGTGCCTTTTCAGGTACTTCAGAATATTCTTGGCAGCAGTCCAATGCGCCTCTCCTGGGTCTGACTGGTATCTGCTCGTAGCACTGAGTGCGTACGCAACATCCGGGCGTGTACATATCATAGCATACATTATTGAACCAATCAATGATGCATATGGAATCCCATTCATTCGTCTACGCTCATCAAGCGGTTTTGGGCACTGAGTCTTGCTTAGAGTCATTCCATGAGACATGGGTAGGTAGCCTCGCTTGGAGTCCGCCATCTTGAACCTATCAAGCACCTTATTGATATAAGTGCTTTGACTAAGTCCAATCATCTTTTTAGATCTATCTCTGTAAATCTTGATGCCCAATATGTACTGTGCTTCTCCTAGATCCTTCATCGAAAAACATTTCCCAAGCCAAATCTTGACAGAGTTCAACATAGGAATGTCATTTCCGATAAGCAATATGTCGTCGACATATAATACTAGGAAAGCAATTTTGCTCCCACTGACCTTCTTGTATACACAAGATTCGTCCGCGTTCTTGATGAAACCAAAGTCACTGACTGCTTCATCAAAACGTATATTCCAGCTCCTGGATGCCTGCTTCAATCCGTAGATTGACTTCTTTAGCTTGCATACCTTTTTAGCATTCTTTGGATCCTCAAAACCTTCAGGCTGTGTCATAAACACAGTTTCTGTTAAAACGCCGTTTAAGAAAGCAGTTTTGACATCCATCTGCCATATTTCGTAATCGTAATATGCAGCGATTGCTAACATTATTCGAATAGACTTTAGCATTGCAACTGGTGAAAAGGTTTCATCGTAATCCACACCGTGGACTTGCCTGTAACCTTTTGCAACCAATCTAGCTTTGAAAACTTCAAGTTTCCCATCCTTGTCCTTTTTCAGTTTGAAAACCCATTTGCTTCCAATGGCTTGGTAGCCATCTGGCAAATCGACCAAATCCCATACTTGGTTTTCAGACATGGAGTCTAATTCAGATTGCATGGCTTCTTGCCATTGCTTGGAGCTAGGGCTCGTCATAGCTTGCTTGTAAGTCGCAGGTTCATCACTTTCAAGTAATAGAACGTCATAGCTCTCGTTCGTCAAAATACCTAAGTACCTTTCCGGTTGAGATCTATATCTTTGCGATCTACGCGGGGTAACATTTCTAGATTGACCATGATTCTCACCAGATTCTTCTAAAGATCTCTGAGTTTCATCCTGAATGTCATCTTGAGCATTCTCTAGAGTTTGTTGTTCGACTCGAATTTCTTCGAGGTCTACTTTTCTCCCACTTGTCATTTTGGAAATGTGATCCTTCTCCAAAAAGACACCATCTCGAGCAACAAACACTTTGTTCTCAGATGTATTGTAGAAGTAATACCCCTTTGTTTCCTTTGGATAGCCCACAAGGATACATTTGTCAGATTTTGGATGAAGTTTGTCTGAAATTAATCGTTTGACGTATACTTCACATCCCCAAATCTTAAGAAAAGACACATTTGGAGGCTTTCCAAACCATAATTCGTATGGAGTCTTTTCGACAGCTTTAGACGGAGCTCTATTTATAGTGAGTGCAGCTGTATTTAGTGCATGTCCCCAAAATTCTAATGGAAGTTCGGCCTGACCCATCATTGACCTGACCATGTCTAGCAAGGTTCTGTTCCTCCGTTCTGACACACCGTTCCATTGTGGTGTTCCAGGAGGAGTCAATTCTGATAGAATTCCACATTCTTTCAGATGGTCATCAAATTCATAGCTCAGATATTCACCGCCTCTATCAGACCGCAGTGCCTTGATCTTCTTGCCTAATTGATTCTCTACTTCACTCTGAAATTCCTTGAATTTGTCAAAGGATTCAGACTTATGCTTCATTAGGTAGACATAACCATACCTACTGAAGTCATCAGTGAAAGTGATAAAGTAGCTGAAACCACCTCTAGCATTTGTACTCATTGGTCCACATACATCTGTATGGATTAAACCCAATAGTTCATTTGCTCTTTCTCCAACTTTAGAGAAAGGTTGCTTTGTCATTTTGCCAAGTAAACATGATTCGCATTTACCATAATCCTCTAAGTCAAATGGTTCTAGAATTCCTTCCCTTTGAAGTCTTTCTAAGCGTTTCAAGTTTATATGGCCTAATCGACAATGCCACAGATAGGTGAGATCTGAATCATCCTTTTTGGCCCTTTTGGTATTTATGTTATATACTTGTTTGTCGTGATCTAATAAATAAAGTCCATTGACTAATCTAGCAGATCCATAAAACATCTCTTTAAAATAAAACGAACAACTATTGTCTTTTATTATAAAGGAAAATCCCTTAGCATCTAAGCAAGAAACTGAAATGATGTTTTTAGTAAGACTTGGAACATGGAAACATTCTTCCAGTTCCAAAACTAGCCCGGAGGGCAACGACAAATAGTAAGTTCCTACGGCTAATGCAGCAATCCGTGCTCCATTTCCCACTCGTAGGTCGACTTCACCCTTGCTTAACTTTCTACTTCTTCTTAGTCCCTGTGGATTGGAACATAAGTGTGAGCCACAACCTGTATCTAATACCCAAGAAGTTGAATTAGCAAGTATACAGTCTATAACGAAAATACCTGAAGATGGAACGACTGTTCCGTTCTTCTGATCTTCCTTTAGCTTCAAGCAATCTCTCTTCCAATGCCCCTTCTTCTTACAGTAGAAGCATTCGGATTCAGAAGTGGGTTGACTGACCTTTCTCTTTGCAGATTTGGCGCCAGTTTGCTTAGTTGGGCTGGCCTTGTTGCCACCTTTCTTAGCATTCCTCTTCTTTCCAGATTTCTTGAACTTGCCCCCACGCACCATAAGCACATCCTGCTTATCACTTTTGAGCGTCTTTTCAGCGGTCTTCAGCATACCGTGAAGCTCAGTGAGCGTTTTTTCCAGACTATTCATACTGTAGTTCAGTTTGAACTGATCATACCCGCTATGAAGAGAATGGAGGATGGTGTCTATAGCCATTTCCTGAGAAAATTGCTGATCCAGCCGACTCATATTCTCAATGAGTCCAATCATTTTGAGAACATGTGGACTTACGGGCTCGCCTTTCTTGAGCTTGGTCTCAAGAATTTGCCTATGAGTCTCGAATCTTTCGACTCGAGCCAGATCTTGGAACATGTTCTTCAACTCACTGATGATTGTGAAAGCATCTGAGTTGATGAACGTTTTCTGCAGATCCGCACTCATGGTGGCGAGCATTAGACATTTCACATCCTTGTTGGCATCAATCCAACGATTGAGGGCTGCCTGAGTGACCCCGTCGCCTGGAGCTTCGGGCATCGCCTCATCTAGGACATACTCCTTTTCTTCCTGCATAAGAACTATTTGCAAGTTCCTTTGCCAGTCAAGGAAGTTTTTCCCGTTCAACTTCTCCTTTTCGAGAATTGATCGAATGTTGAATGAATTGTTGTTTGCCATATTAAAAACTACAATTGAAAAGAATAAACAAATAAATAACCATTCACATTTCTCTTAATAAACTTAAATTCTAGCATACATGCATAATTCAATGTTTATTAAGCATTTTATTCAAGTTATGTGTTCCGGCAGGTGTGAATAAAATGATTCCAAGATCCTAAAATCATTGAAGAACTAAGCACAGTTTGTCGACTTAATCCTAGAACATCTTAGGTAAGCAAAAGCCTTTTGCTAATAGTCTAGAAACTATTCTTGGTTGATAGGTACGTCTAAGAACTTATTAGGTAAACCTATCGAATTTGCCACGACATAAAAGGACTCCTTACTTATATCGTTGAGTTTCACCAAAACTAACATGTACTCACAATTATTTGTGTACCTTGCCCCTTTAGGACCAATAAGTAACACCTCGCTGAGCGAAAACTATTACTAGATTGATGTAAAGGATATCCAAGCAAGTGTATATTTTGGCATGGCACCTTTTAACTCAATTTTTTAAGTTTGGAACTTAAGGCTCTTACTATGTTGGTTAGATTTTAAGTGAACTAAAATCCTTAATCATGCAACATAATCAAGCTTTTGATCTCATGCATTTTAAGACATATTTAAAGCAATAAATAACTTAAAACATGCATAAGATATTTGTGATCTAGTATGGCCCGACTTCATCTTGAAGCTTTGACTTCAAAGTCCGTCTTGAAAATCTCCGTGGGAGGCACCATTTTCTTCAAATAGGATAAGCTATAACTAATTACAACTATTTGATGGTTCGCAGACCATATTTGAATTGAAAAATAACCTTGGTACTTTAGACCAATTACATTCAAATTAATGGTACGCAGACCATATTTTCTATCCTATTTGGGCCATACTAGTCACTTCATAACCTGCAAAACAGTACATATACAATATATACCATTCACCCATTCATTATCATGAATGGCCCACATAGCTGGTTAGTAAAACACATTATGCATCACGTAAACATTTGCAGCAATTAATCAAGGGCACCAATAATCTACCAATTATTCAGTCCTTATTAATTCTAATCAAGTTGTTTTAACCTTAAGGATTTGTAGACCTAATCAAGAGTTTATGACTAAAAAGCGCTCCCACTTAAACCAATAAATTCACATGCTTTACCAATTTTAAACATAAAAATGTATTTCTAGTCCAACCGGAAACATACAAATTTAATTAAAATTTAAAGCTCATATCAATTTATAATTGAATCCAAAAAAAATTTAATTTAATTTCAGTCGTATTTAAATTAATTCATGATTTTAATTTTAGTAAAATAATTAGAATAAATAACATTTATTATAATTATAATATTCAAAATTAAAATCCAAGAAAATAATTCAAATTATTAATTTTAAAATTAATTAAAATTACGTGAACTGAAATTTTCAAATTAAACATTCAAAACGATCTAATCGTAACGCAAACACCCTACGCGTTGCACGCCCATGGACCGTACGCACACAGCCATTGCTGGCCATGTGCGCGCAGCCCATGCGCTCGTCGCATAGCTGTTGCTTCCCTATCGCAAGCCTCCGCACGCACTGATGCTCGCTGCGCGCGCCAGCGCTCATCGCACGCGAGCTATCGCTCGCAGTGCGCGCGCGCGACATCGCTCGCTGGGCGCGCGACATCGCTCGCTGGGCGCGCGAGCCATCGCTCGCTGGGCGCGCGACATCGCTCGCTGTGCGCGCGAGCCATCGCTCGCTGGGCGCGCGACATCGCTCGCTGGGCGCGCGACATCGCTCGCTGTGCGTGCGAGCCATCGCTCGCTGGGGCGCGACATCGCTCGCTGGGCGGGCGACATCGCGCGCTGTGCGCGCGAGTAATGATGGGCGCAGCGCTCGTGGCACGCGAGCTTGCGCTCGCTGCGCGCGAGGCTGCGGGCTCTTGTGCGAGGCAGCGCGCGTTGTGGCGCAGCTCGCTTGCTGCCCACACGCGACTGCCTTGGCTCGCCCTTCGCCCATGCCCATTCGTTCATTGCTCGTGGCACACGACACAAGGCAGGGCTGCTGCCTTGTGCTCGTGCACTACGCCCTTGCTCATTGCATTCGTGCCGCACGGGCGACGAGCTCCCTTGCTCGTCGTCGCATGCCCGCATTATACAACACCCCTTAAGGGTAACACGAAGCGTCCATTGCTTCGTGCGTGCAAGTTTTATGAACGAATCGCATAAAAATTTAAAATTTATATTTAAAATTAATGACAAATTAATAAATGATATTAATTTCATAATTTTAGGGCGAAAAAATCGAAAATTTATTATCCAATTGATTTCCGATTGTTATGGATTCAAGTCTAGGTCATAAAAATTTAAAATTTATCGTAAATTTACAATTTTTATGGTGGTTTTTAATCATAGGTTTCTAATTAAATTATAATTAATTATGAAAATCAAATTAATTCTAAATTATTCTAATTTTCAACAAATTAATCATAATTACAAATTAGATTGCATAATTAACAAGACTAGGCATTCAAACTTGTTAAACATATGCAGTAGGTCAATCAAAAATTCAAGATTTATCAACAAGAATCGCAAATATTTAATTTAACATCTTAAATTTACGAAATTTTGCATTCGAAAAACTAAAACCTTCGAAAAGTCATAGTTGGGCTTCGAATTTGAGAATTCTGGGTTCGGCAGAAAAATATTATTTTTGTCAAAATTTTAGAATGCCTTTTACATGCGGAATTGACACAAAAATCACTCAATTCGGATGAGTAACGAAGAAACTGCCGAAAAACTGCGTACGTATAATTAAATAAACGCAATTTGCAATTAATTAACAATTACGAAAATTAATCACCCCTTTTAATTCTTGCAAATTTGTAATATTTAACCATGTTCATGCAATTTAGATTATGAAAATAATAAGGGGCTCGTGATAACACTGTTAGGTTATGATTCATATGACAGTTCATAAATCATGCGGAAAAACCATAAAGCCAGGAAACATATTATTTACACATAATCATTTAGCATAGTTTAGATGCATACTCTTTGTTGCGTGCCTTCCCTAGCTGCGCCCGAACCGAACAAGAACAAGTCTTTAGGACTCCAAGTGTCGTCCCTCCGTAGATAGTCCACAGCACGTCCGGATCCGCCTTAAGATTGACCAACTAGAATCGCCCTTAAGGTTCTAATATTTTCGGTTAGGTAGGCAAGAATATTGGCTGATTTTTCTGCTTAAAAATCTTAGTTTTGAATACTTAAAACTTGTGTATAAATAATGACCCATAGGCCTTTATTTATAGAGTTACGGAAAAGGAATCGTAATCCTAGTAGGATACGAATTAATTGAAATTAGAATCCTACATGAATTCTATTTAATTAATTTATCCAATTAGGAATAGAAATTTAATCATACACTAACTCTTGTAGATTTAGGAATCACGCATGAGCACAAACTCACACACACACGGCAGCCACAAGGGCTGCCCATGCGCGTGCGAGCAGCAGCCCACGCAGCGCGGCCCACGCATCCGTGGCCTTGGCGCGCGCTGGGCCTGCCTTGCGGTAGGCCTGGGCGCTGCCTTGGTTGGGCTTGTGGCGCGCGTGCTTGCTGGGCGATGGCCCGGCTTCGTGCTGGCCCTTCGTCCGGCAGGCCTCGTCCGATGCTAATTCGTACGATACGCTTCCGATTAAATTTCCAGTTCCGGAATATTTAATATTTCCGATTCCGGAATTAATTTCCGTTTCGAACAAATATTTAATATTTCCGTTTCCGGAATTATTTTCCGATTCCGGTAATATTTCCAATTCTGACAATATTTCCGTTTCCGGCAATATTTCCGATTCTGGTAATATTTCCATTTCCAATAATATTTTCCGATACGTACCATGTTTCCGTTTCCGGCAACATCTACGACTTGGATAATATTCATATTTCCGATACGATCCATATTTCCGTTTCCGGCAATATCATCGTTTCCGGAGTATTCATTTCTTGCCTGTGACGATCTTAGCTCCCACTGAAACCAAGATCCGTCGGTTCCGAATATTCATAGATGGAGTATTTAATGCCATTAAATACTTGATCCGTTTACGTACTATTTGTGTGACCCTACGGGTTCAGTCAAGAGTAAGCTGTGGATTAATATCATTAATTCCACTTGAACTGAAGCGGCCTCTAGCTAGGCATTCAGCTCACTTGATCTCACTGAATTATTAACTTGTTAATTAATACTGAACCGCATTTATTAGACTTAACATAGAATGCATACTTGGACCAAGGGCATTATTTCCTTCAATATTTAGTTAACCCTTTGGGTTGCTTCCAGTTTTTGCATTGTCTTGGCTTTGGCCAGGACAAAACTCATAAGTTGCTTTGCGATATTTAGCCGACGCTTTGGGCTGTTTCTAATTTTTGAATTGTCTTGGCTTTGGCCAGGACAAAACTCAGAAATTGCTCTGCGATATTTAGCCGATGCTTTGGGCTGTTTCTAATTTTTGAATTGTCTTGGCTTTGGCCAGGACAAAACTCAGAAATTGCTCTGCGATATTTAGCCGACGCTTTGGGCTGTTTCTAATTTTTGAATTGTCTTGGCTTCGGCCAGGACAGAACTCATAAAACGTTCTGCGACTTTTTTGAGTTGCTATGTATTCTAACCCAGAAATTCATCATGATACTTTTCTTCAGCTAACTTGATTGATCAAGTCAAGTTATCTATTGAAAATGTGCATCATGATACGTTTCTTGGTTACTTAGCATTTTATTTGCCACAATATCTTTTTTCTAGAACAGCCAAGCTCATTTTATTATATGTACTCTCTATGAGGAAGATACAAAAAGGACAATTTTGGCTTATCTTGCCTTATCATCATACAATCACTTATGTTAAACATAGTATTTTTTGAGCATATTGGCGTTCCAGCTGTTCTTTAGCTCTTTTCCATCCATTGTCATAAGGTGGTATGAGCCAGGGGCTACTTCCTTTGTAATCTGATATGGTCCTTCCCAGTTTGAAGTGAACTTTCCTTCTGCTTTGCCCTTTCCTGTGGCAGCTGTTCGTCTAAGTACTAGGTCCCCTACTTGCATAGGCCTATGTTTGACCTTTTTGTTGTAAGCCCTGCTCATTCTTTCTTTGTTCGCTGCAAGTCTTAGCTCTGCTTGCAGTCTTACTTCTGGCAGAAGGTCCAGCGATTCTCTCATGAGTTGCTCATTGGTGCTTTCATCGTAGTACTGCACTCTGAAACTGGGCAGGCCAACTTCTACTGGTAATACTGCTTCAGCTCCAAAGGCTAACTTGTAAGGACTTTCCCCTGTCGCCTCTTTCTCGGTTGTCCTATTGGACCACATAATTTCTGGTATGAGATCTGCCCATGCGCCCTTAAAATCCTCAATCTTTTTTCGCAGAGCTCCTAGGATCTGTTTGTTTGCTGCTTCAGCCTGTCCATTGCTCTGGGGGTGGCATACTGATGCATATGCGAATTTGATCTTCAGCTCTGCGCAATAATCTTTTATTTGGGTACAATCAAATTGTGTCCCATGATCAAAAACCAAACTTTCTGGGATACCGAATCTTGTAATGACATTTCTCCAAATGAAGTCTTTCATCCGTTTAGCTGTTATGCTTTTTGTGGGCTCTGCCTCTATCCACTTTGTGAAATAATCCACTGCCACAATCAGGTATCGCCTTCCTCCACTTGCTGTTGTGAATGGACCCAAAATATCCATTCCCCACTGGCAAAATGGTATGGGGTTGATGATTGGTTGCAGGTCATTTGAGGGCTGATTTATTACTAGGGCAAATTTTTGGCATTTGTCACATTTTTTCACAT
Source organism: Spinacia oleracea (assembly GCF_020520425.1). Classification (NCBI taxonomy): domain Eukaryota; kingdom Viridiplantae; phylum Streptophyta; class Magnoliopsida; order Caryophyllales; family Amaranthaceae; genus Spinacia; species Spinacia oleracea. The sequence goes on along the minus strand of NC_079488.1, from coordinate 5,835,563 downwards.
ATGATTGTGAGTCACTCACCATGGTTGGCCAGTAGTATCCTGCTCTGAGGGCTTTTAAGGCTAGTGTTCTGCCTCCAATATGGTTTCCACATATTCCTTCATGAATTTCTTCAATGATCCTCTGTGATTCCTCTGTTGATACGCATCTCAGCAGGGGTAAGGAGAAGGATTTCTTGTACAACCTTCCTTGATAAATCACAAACCAGTGCTCGTTTCGTTTTATCTTCTTCTGCTCTAGTTCTGCTGTAGGAAGACCCCTGCCGAGTTTGTACGATACTATACTGTCATACCATTGTGGCTCTGTGCTGATGATATTTACTGCAGGCTTTTTATCAATACTTTTTTCCTCCTGGACTTCCACCATCACTGTCCTTTCAAGGTCCTGTAACGAAGAGCTTGCTAATTTTGAAAGGGTATCTGCTTGATTATTCTCTGCTCTGGGGACTAACTGAATCTCAAAGCTTTCCAGCTGGGCCACTGCTTCCTTCATTAGTGCCAGATATTTCTGCATGGACGGTTCTCGAGCCTCATACTCGCCTTTATACTGACTAACCACTAATTGGGAATCTATTTTTAACACGATTTTCTTAGCATCCACTGCCTTGCACATCTGAATGCCTGCGATCGCCGCTTCGTATTCTGCCTCATTGTTTGAAGCTTTAAACTTAAACTTTATGGCATATTAAAAAACGTTGCCCTCTGGTGAGGTCATTATGATGCCTGCCCCTAACCCTGTGGCTGCAGCTGATCCGTCCACATAGATCTGCCAGGTCCCTAACGGTTCTCTTCATATGATGCCTCAGCTATAAAGTCTGTCAGTGCTTGCGCTTTTATAGCAGTCTTAGGCTTGTATTCAATGTCATACTCTGAGAGTTCCACTGCCCATTTCAAGAGTCTGCCTGAAGTATCCAATCTTTGCAAAGATTTTTCCAATGGCTGGTTGGTTAATACTTGCACCTTGTGAGCATCAAAGTATGGTTTTATCTTCCTAGCTGCTATCATAATGGCAAAGGCCATTTTTTCGATCAGAGGGTATCGCTGCTCTACTGGTGCGAGAATATGACTCACAAAGTAGATGGGTTGCTTGACCTTGTCCTTTTCTACTATCAGGGCGCTGGTACCGTTTTTCTCGAAGCAGAGATGTACAACTATAGCACGTCTCCAACCTCTGGCCTAGCTATGGTTGGGAGACTTTTTAGGTGGTTCTTAACTTCTGCGAATGCCTTTTCTTGCTCTGGTCCCCACTGGAAAGTTTTGTTCCCTTTCAACAACTGGAAGAAAGGTAGGGACTTGTCCGCAGACTTGCTAATGAATCTGGTGAGGGCTGCCATTTTTCCAGTCAGCCGTTGGATATCTCTCACATTTTTTGGTTCTGGCAAGTTCAGTATGGCTTCTACCTTTTCTGGGTTGGCATCTATCCCCCTTTCACTGACAAGAAAACCCAGAAACTTCCCCGATTTCACTCCGAAAACGCACTTCTTTGGGTTGAGCTTCATGCCATATTGCCTTAATGTCGCGAATGTTTCTCGCAGATCCCCCACATGGTCCGTTTCTTTCTTGCTCTTCACTATAGAATCATCGACGTACACCTCAACATTTCGACCCTTTTGTCATGCGAATATCTTATCGACTAGTTTCTGATAAGTTCCTCCTGCATTTTTCAAACCAAACGGCATTGCTCTATAATTATAGACTCCTGCGTCTGTGACAAACGCGGCTTTCTTTCGGTCTGATTCTAACAGACTGATCTGATGATACCCAGAGAATGCATCCATGAAACTCAGCAAAGCGTGTCCACTTGTGGAATCTACCAATTGATCTATTTTGGGCAGTGGGTAGCAGTCTTTTGGGCATGCTCTGTTTAGGTCCGTGAAGTCTACACACATTCGCCATTGACCATTTGCTTTCTTGACCATCACCACATTTGCTAACCATTCTGGGTAGTCGCATTCTTCTATAAACTTTGCCGCAAGTAACTTGTTTTTTTCTTCTTGAATGTCTACGTTCTTCTCCGCAGAGAAAGTTCTCTTCTTTTGTTTCACTGGTCTTACTTCCTTGCTGACATTTAAACGATGAACTATAACACTGGGATCGATTACTGGCATCTCGTCAGCCGAGAAAGCAAATATGTCTGCGTGTTCTCGCAGCAGGCCAATGATATTCACTCTGAGAGAGAGGTCTATATCTGTACCGATCTTGACTGTTCTATCTTCCATCCCTTCTTCTAACTCTATTTCCTCTGTTTCTTCCGCGGGTGTGGGTTTTGCTAGTCCCTCTTCCCGATGTTCAAAATTTTCCATGTCTAGTGACTTGTCTTTTTTGCGTTCTGCCCTCTTTGTTTTTCGGGATTGTGGCAGCTCTTCCTCTATCAAGGGGGGAGGCCTGGGTGGTTGTTTTAGTGCTGTATGATAACATCTCTTGGCTTGCTCTTGATTGCCTCTGACTTTAGTTGAGCGACCTTCATTTGTCGTGTACATCATTGTGAGGTGGTAGGTGGAAACTACGGCTCCCGCATCATGAATGAATGGTCTGGCAAGGATGGCATTGTAAGCTGCGGGCACCTTTACTATCATGAAGTCTACCATGACATCTTTGATGTCTCTACCCTGTCCGATCTGCACTGGTAGGCTAACTATTCCCTCTGGTATCACTGTTACTCCTGTAAATCCAATCACTGGATAATTGACCGGTTTGACATGTTTGTCATCAATCTTTAGTTCCTGAAAAGCTGGTCAGAATAAAATATTCGCAGAACTGCCTCCATCTATCAGAATACGGTGCACTTTCCTGTTGGCAACACTCAAAGCCAGTACCATGGGATCGTCATGGGGGTAGATAATGCCTTTACAATCGTCTTCTGTGAAAGTGCACTGGGGGATCTTTGGAGGGGCAGGACATTTGCCCGAGTTGTGGTAATTTACCTGATGCCTGAATTCATTCACACTGGCCTTAGCCCCGCTAGGGGTGGTTCTGATAGGTTATGATACATATGACAAAACATAAATCATGCGGAAAAATCATAAAGCCAGGAAACATATTATTTACACATAATCATTTAGCATAGTTTAGATGCATACACTTTGTTGCGTGCCCTCCCTAGCTGTGCCCGAACCGAACAAGAACAATTCTTTAGGACTCCAAGTGTCGTCCCTCCGTAGATAGTCCACAGCACGTCCGGATCCGCCTTAAGCTTGACCAACTAGAATCGCCCTTAAGGTAGCTTAGGAATTTCGGCTATTAGGTGCAAGTGTATGGCTGATTTTTCTTCAAAATCTTACCTTTAGAATACTTCAATTGTGTCTATAAAGTATGACCCTAGGCACCTATTTATAGAGGTATGGAAAATGAATTATAATCCTACTAGGATTTGGATTTATTAATTAGAATCCAACTTGAACTCTAAATAATAAATTAATCTATTAGGATTAGGATTTAATCAATACACGAATTCCGATAGGATTAGGATTCGTTACGAACATGAGCATCGTATGGCCACGAACATCGCACCACCCGCGCAGGCCTTGCGGCCCACACGAGCAGTCGTTGCTCGCAACCCAACAGCACGCTCAGCGTGCGCGCGCCAAGGCCTTGCTGGGCATGGCCTTGCGCTGGGCCTGGCAAGGCTGTGGCAGCTCCATGTTGGGCGCTCGGCTTGCTGGGCGCGGGTCTGGCTTCGTGCTGGGCCTTCGTCTAGCAAGCCTCGTCCGATGCTAATTCGTACGATGCGCTTCCGATTAAATTCCCGGTTCCGGAATTCATTTCCGATACGAACAATATTTAATATTTCCGATTCCGGAATTAATTTCCGTTTCGAACAAATATTTAATATTTCCGTTTCCGGAATTATTTTCCGATTCCGATAATATTTCCGATTCTGACAATATTTCCGTTTCCGGCAATATTTCTGATTCCGGTAATATTTCTATTTCCAATAATATTTTCCGATACGTACCATGTTTCCGTTTCCGGCAACATCTACGACTTGGATAATATTTATATTTCCGATACGATCCATATTTCCGTTTCCGGCAATATCATCGTTTCCGGAGTATTCATTTCTTGCTTGTGACGATCTTAGCTCCCACTGAAACCAAGATCCGTCGATTCCGAATATCCATAGATGGAGTATTTAACGCCATTAAATACTTGATCCGTTTACGTACTATTTGTGTGACCCTACGGGTTCAGTCAAGAGTAAGTTGTGGATTACTATCATCAATTCCACTTGAACTGAAGCGGCCTCCAGCTAGGCTTCAGCTCACTTGATCTCACTGAATTATTAACTTGTTAATTAATACTGAACCGCATTTATTAGACTTAATATTTTATGCATACTTGGACCAAGGGCATTATTTCCTTCAGGTTCCTGCGTGCAGGGGTCCCCCATATGATGACTAATATGTCTTCTGACCTTTTTGGGTTTGTTGAGGTGTTCTGCTTGTAGTCCGTCTTTCTGCCTTCAAACTTATAGCCCCCCTCTTTGTTCTCATAAGTTCTGCTATAAGAACTTTTTGCCTTAAACTGCGTTAGGTACCCCCTGCGAATCAGATCCTCGATATTGTCTTTCAGGTGGGTGCATTCCTCTGTGAGGTGGCCATGGTCCCTGTGGAAGTCGCAATACTTCTTTGGATCTCTATATTTGTTGTACATTTTGGGTGGTCTCTGCCACTTCTCATCTTCTTTACTGATAGCAAAGATTTGGGTTCTAGATGCAACTAGGGGAGTGTATTCATTGAATTTTCCTCTTCTCTCGGTTTTGAATTCACTGCCTCTGCCTCTGTTCGACCCATGCCAGTCCTTTTTGAGCTGCGGGTTGTCCCTCATGTCTGGGTATTCCTTCTTGTATGGCTCTCTCTTATTCTGGCTGTTATAATTGTTCTCACTTGCTACATATCTGCGTGAGGTTGCTCTGCCGATTTCTTCACTCTTGATGAACTCATTTGCCTTCCCCAATACCTCTGCCAGAGTTGTGAATGACTTCCTACCCAGATAACTCTTGAATTCCCTATCCAGCAGACCAGACATCATGGCCAAAATTGCCACCTCTTGCTGCAGCTTGGGTATATTTGACGCTTCCATGTTAAACCTGGATATGTAATCTCTCAGAGATTCTTGCGACCCTTGGACGACTGACATCAATTCTCTTGTCATCCTTTCTCTAGCAATATTGGCTACATACTGAGTACGGAATAAGATGGACAGCTGCCGGAAGGAGGTGATCGTCCCTTTGGGTATCTTATCGAACCAACTCTGTGCTATCCCTTCTAGTGTAGAAGGAAACACTTTGCACCACATAGAGTCCGTATTGGTGTACAACATCATATGCCCCCAAAGGCTGAGAGGTGATTGAATGGATCTGTCTTTCCAGAGTACTTGCAAGTGGGCATTTTTATCTTTTCCATCCTTTCGGAAAGTATTTCATCACAAAAAGGGGAATTATCAGGTCTAACTATGACTCGGATGGGATTCGGCATACCGGATGTGGAGTGTCGTCTTGGGCTAAGCATTTGCTCTGTTCTTGCCCTGGGTTGAGCTCTGCTAGGTGTGATGCTTTCTGCTTCATGCTCTTGATTGTCCGCCCCTTCCATTTCTGGCTGCAAGTTCCTCCTCCAAACATTGGGGCTATTTTGTGGCCTGGGGCGCTTTCTCCTCTGGTCAACCTCGATCTTCGGAGGTGGCCTCATGACCTTGGGGGTTGTTTGAGTGAGGAAAGTCAAGACTTCCAAGGCTGTGCGCATCTGTTGTGGTGAGAAGTTAGCTCCCAGACGTGCCAGTGAGGCACTTGTCGGGATTTGGATGCCCTGGCTAGGAGTTGCCATGGCTCTGGGCTGGGGCGTTTCTCTTGGCAGTCCCGTGTTTTGGGGCATACAAAATCGGGGTATGGTCGCAGGTCTTTGGCTATTTCTGGTGGGGGGCGGTTCTATCTGTTGGATCACTGGTTCACTAGATTCAGTCATTGTACGAAAAAGGGGTTAGGTGTTCTTAAGAAGAGAGGCCTGAGAGGTCCCCTCCTTCTAGCACCACTTGTTCCGTGTATAGAACTGGGAATGCTCTGCATGGAGATGTTGCCCTGTCAGACAGAACGAACGTAAGCTAACCTCGGGGACGGCAGTATTTATAGGCGTACTATTCAGTACTTTGGCCTATTCAGATGCTGTCGCGTGTACGTTGGTGATGTACTTGTTATTTGTCCTTTTGCTTAACGACGTTTCTGTGTTGTCGTCTAGCAGGTCGTTGCCCCGCAGACCTATGGGTCTGCGCGGTCCTTGAGGGTTTGTATTACCTTCAATGATTACTTCTTGCGGCTGTTCAACTTGGAAGGTCTTGCCAGACGATCAATGGTCTGATAGGTCATGAATGGTCTGATAGGTTGCTTCTACTCCCGTACAGAGTGCATTGTTAACCATAGATCGAGTTTTAGAATCTTAGTATAGGAGATCTCATAATAAGTTAAGAAAGTTGATTTCATATTCTAATTTGTTCTCGTATCTAGTACGTACACTAGCTCATGAATCAGATCATGTTCTATTCCCGATAGAATTTGTCCTGAGATCGATGTATCAACTGTTTTCTTCGTTATAGTTGACAAAATTTATAAAATATAACTACTACATCCGTTTCAAAATGATTTTTACACTTTCGTTTTAGTATGTTTCATAATGTTCTTTACACTTTGCTTCATTCTATTTTTGGACATGCAAATTTACTATCTTACCTTTCTAACCCAATCATATTTATAACTTTCCACTCACTTTCTCTTAATCTATTCATCTTTTTCTTATACACATCCACATTTTTAAACATTTCTCTTACTTTGTACATATTTTATTATACGGTTTTTTCATGAAATGCCCTTGAGGTTTAACGAAATGCACCAAATATACCCGCGTGTTTCAAATTACATATTATACCCCTATTTAAACTTATTGTGCACCAAATACCCTTCTTACTAACGGAAGTCTAACGCCGTCAGTCATTAGTGCTAATTTACCTATTTATCCTAATTATTAACAATTAACCTCCAAATAAACCTGATTAATACATAACAAACCTAAAGATTTAGCAACCAAAAAAAAAAAAAAACTCACTCAAAATTTAATCAAACTTCTCGAAAATCTGGGTTCAAAATTTGCCCAATTTAAATCAAACTTGTGATAAAATTAATCGAGCAATAATGCTTCTACTTCAATCAATTATCTCATCAATTAGCTCCACAATTCGTGCTAAAATCCCCAATTTGATTTGCCAAATCCTAAATTCAGAATTGATTTCTTTATGTTTTGATCCAATTAATGTAACTTCTGGGTTTTAAAAATCAGGGAAGGGGAGAGGAAAAGAGGAAAATTTTGGGTTCGAAAATATGAATTTAATCCAGAGCTTCGTTGCTTCTTCAATGGAGTTGGGTTTCTGAAAAGCATCTTCATCGCGAGAGCTTCGTTGCTTCTTCAATGGAGTTGGGGTTGCATGAATTTAATCTAAAATTTGGGGGTTTGAGTTGCGAATTGAAGAGGAGAGAGAAGAGGATGAGAGGAGAGCAAGGATGGGGGAATGGAGAGGATAGAGTAATTCTCGTTATTGGGGTAGTCGATGGTGGTTTTGGTGGTGGATGTGGGACTTCATTCGGACTTGGGAGAGAGAGAAGGAGTTGTAGTGGTGGAGGCGGTGTGCGCTTTGAGGGTGGAGGCCGACGGTGCGGGAATTTGATGATGGAGGTGGTGATGTGCACTTTGACGGTGGAGCCGGTGCGGACTTTTGTGATGGCGGTGGTGCAGCTTCAATGGTGGTGTGTCTGTGGGCTTGGTGGTGGATAGAGCTATCACAGTGGTTGTGCGGCCGCCTCTCCTGGGAAATGAGATAGGATCAAAGGATAGAGCTATCAGCTTCAATGTCATTCTAATTTCCATAAATAATCATGTTCGATTAGGTTTAATTAGTTTAATTAGGGGGGTTAAGTAAGTTAATTAGCACTAATGACTAATGTCGTTAAACTTCCGTCAGTAAGAAGGGTATTTGGTGCACAATAAGTTTAAATAGGGGTATAATATGTAATTTGAAACACGCGGGTGTATTTGGTGCATTTCGTTAAACCTCAGGGGCATTTCATGAAAAAACCGTTTATTATATTCACCCAACTTTTCTATTTTTGTCTTAATATTTGAGCAAATAGTCATTGTAAAAAGCTTCATAAAACGAAGGTAGTAATAAACAAGAAAATGGAATGGGTTGATTTGTTTGACCCGGAAGTCGCCCGGTAATTTACTTCGGGTCGGGTTGGTCTTTAATTTGCTCGCATCTGCTTGAGTTTATTTACACATGGAGTGTATTTTGGAAGATGGTCTGATTGTTCTTAAATTTGCCAACGTCTGCTTGAGTTGATTTATACACGAAATGAGAATCTATCTATATTATTAAAGAAAAGTGGTATTGAAGCACATGTTGCAGCAAGCAACAACAGCAACAACAAACACAGCAACAAGCACAAGGATCAGCTGCTCACAGCTCTTGTGGCTCGATTGCTAAGCATTGAAGATTGTGATACACAGATTGCTGACATGTCTCATCAATACACAGATTGATGACATGTACAAGGTTGTTACAACTTGTAAGAGTTAGTTGTAACTTACTCATTTCCCTAATCAGTTGTAGTTACTAGCTTACACACTTAGTATAAATACTCCTGTAATTAGTCAGCTGAAATGTAATGTAAATACTCTTATTCTACAATCAATAAAACTACTTCTTCTTTTCTCTCTAAAATTCGAAGTTCTTAAATTCAGAACTTCTACATGGTATCAGAGCAGGCATAAGACCCTGCCAAATTTTTCATTTCCGCAATTCAACAATTCTGCTACAACTTAGCAGAAAATCCAATTAGTGATCAAGTTCAAAACAACTTGAGTTGTTCAGTATCTGATTTGATTACTGTTTCACTGAAATCAAGATGACAGCAGTTCTTCCTCCTATGCAAGATCCTAGCAGTGTGTACTTTATACATTCCTCAGAAAATCCATATGCAGCAATTGTTTCAGACAAATTTGATGGGGAAGGTTATGCAGAATGGAAAAGGGGTGTTTTACTGGCTTTTGCAATCAAGAACAAAGTGGGTTTTATTGATGGATCTTTACCTAAGCCATCTATTGGACATGCTGACTATCAAGCTTGGGACAGATGCAATAGTATGGTGATGTCATATCTACCGAGGTCTTTGCGCCCCACAATTGCCAAAAGTGTAGTGTTCTTGCCTACTACTAGAGAGATTTGGAAGGATTTAGAAGAAAGATTCTCTGTAAATTCAGGACCACAGTTGTATGGTTTACAATAGAGTTTGAATGAGGTTTCTCAAGGTGATAGTAGCATTACTGATTTCTTCACCAAAATCAAAATGATTTGGGATGAACTGAGCAGTGCCAAGTCAGTGCCAGTATGTGTCTGCAGTGGTTGCACTTGCAATGTTAGTCAGAAATTTCTACAAGAAAATGAGGAAGAAAGGCTAGTTCAGCTTCTGATGAAATTACACAAAAAGCATTCACAAGTAAGAACTAACATTCTCATGATGAACCCTTTACCTAGTGTAACAACAGCATACAGACTTCTCATTCAAGATGAAAGACAGCAGAAAATGTCTGAAAGTCAAGAGATAAAACCAATGGTGTTTGCTGCTACCAACACTGAAGATAGGAGAAACTATCAAGGAAGTTTTAAGGGTGCACAGTCAAAGGTTTTACAAGGGCCTGGTAATCAAAGGTTTGCAGTTTCAAACAAGCTAGAGAAGTGCTTATTTCTGTAACCATTGTAACATGTCAGGGCACACAATGGAAAGATGTTGGAAGATACATGGTTATCCAGCTCATTACAAGAACAAGAAATTTGTTGGTATAATACAAGGCGATGATGGTACAGATCAAGATGACAGTATCACTCACATCTCAGAGGAACAGTATCAACAATTCATGGACTTAATCAAGCAATCTGAATCAAAAGTGAACATGACAGGTAATTGCTTAATTACTTCTCTTAATTCTAGATGGATCATTGATAGTGGTGCAACTGATCATATATGCTCAAACTTAGATTTGTTTCATTCCTATTCTATGGTTGATAGAGGTGAAAAATCTATCACAGTGGCAGATGGTAAGAAAGTCTTGGTGACACACATTGGTGATGTCAAGATTGGTAATGACATTGTTCTTCAGAATGTGCTTCATGTGCCTAACTGTCAATTCAATCTGATTTCTACTCATAAGTTGTGCAAAGATCTGTCTTGCAACATTGTTTTCACTCATGATAAGTGCATGATTCAGGGACATTCCTAGAGAACTTCAGTGGTTCTTGGTAAACTTGACTCGGGATTATATGCTATGGTTGAAGGAGATTTGGAAAATAAGAAACTGGAGAATAAAACTAACTCAAGAACAGAAGTCTTAGCTGCAGTTAGTGAGGATGTCAAGCTATGACACTTAAGGATGGGTCACCTACCTTTTGATAAGTTGCATTTAGTCAATAAGGATTTGCCTTCTATTGGGAAACACGGTGATAGTTTCTGTCAAATTTGTCCTAGAGCAAAACAATGCAGACAGTCTTTTCCAGTTAGTCATAGCAAAACCACTCAATGTTTTGAATTGCTTCACATTGATGTTTGGGGTCCTTACAAGATCCAAACACATGATAAGTGTACTTTCTTTCTTACAATTGTAGATGATTTTTCAAGGAATACATGGACTTTTATGATGAAGCACAAATCAGATTGTGTAGATATTCTGAGTAATTTCTTGCATTTTATTAAGACTCAATATGGTTCTGATGTCAAGTGTTTCAGAACTGACAATGCAAAAGAGTTGTGTGAAGGAAAGATTCTATCCTTATATCATTCTTTAGGCATTAGGCATCAGAAAAGTTGTACTGAAACACCACAGCAGAATGAAGTGGTAGAAAGGAAGCATAGGCATCTTCTAGAAACAGCAAGAGCTTTGTATTTTCAATCTAGATTGCCAATAAGGTTTTGGGGAGAGTGTTTACTCACAACAACCCACCTGATAAACAGAATGCCATTGAGTAGCATTAAATTTGAAATACCTTTTGAAAGGTTGAACAATAGCCTGTCAGTTTGGATCACCTAAGACTCTAAGAGTATATGGATGTTTGGGTTATGTGTCAGCAATTAAAGCTCATAGGTCCAAGTTTGATCCAAGGTCAGTACCATGTGTTCTGGTTGGTTACCTTCCAAATCAAAAAGGTTACAAAATGCTCAATTTGGATACTTTCCAGAGATGTTCATTTCCATGAAAAACATATCCCATTCCACATATTTGCCACTCAACACACTACATCAAACCCAATTTTCTTACCAATTCACACTCCTCTTGATCTTCACAGATCTTTTGACATACCCGATGCTTTCCAAATTACTGAAAACACACCTCCTGAACCTATTACAGATCAGTCTTCTTCTGTTACTGAAAACACAACTCCTGAACCTCTTAATGACCAGTCTTCTTCTGAAACCTTTAATGAAACTGACCATGACTTTGAACCTGAACCTATACTTGACACTGACCCTATCCAAATACAGCTTGACCATGAACCTGTACAACCAAGACAATCAACTAGAACCCACAAAGCCCCGGGTTGGTTGGATGACTATGTTTGTTTGGTGTCTAATAATCACTGGTGCAATATTGTTTGTTATAGTGATCTGCCAGTTTTACACAAGGCTTTGGTGAATCAGGCAATCAAAGAAACTGAACCAGTGAGTTATTTTGAAGCTTCTCAGTAAGAAAATTGGATTACAACCATGAACAAAGAGATTGAAGCCCTTACTTCTAATGATACTTGGGAAACATGTGTACTTCCTAAGGGAAAGATAGCCATTGGCTGCAAATGGGTGTATAGAGTTAAGTTAAAGAAGGATGGTTCAATTGAAAGATACAAAGCTCGACTTATAGCAAAGGGGTTCACTCAGAAATATGGGGTTGATTATGATGAAACTTTTTCCCCAGTGATCAAAATGGCAACTGTAAGATGTTTGATTGCTTTGGCAGTGAACAATGCCTGGGTTGTTCATCAATTAGACATCAATAATGCCTTCCTACATGGTGATCTAACAGAAGAAGTATACATGAAGATTCCTGATGGGGTTCCTACCAGAAAACAAGGTTTGTAGGCTAAGAAAATCCCTCTATGGCTTGAAACAAGCTAGCACTAAGCTCACAACTGAACTCATTCTTCTTGGCTATGTTCAATCCATAAATGATTACTCCTTTTCATCAAAAGGGTTCACAACAACAATACATTGGTTGCAGTTTATGTTGATGACATTTTAGTCACTGGACCAGACATATCAGAGATCATTGCTTTGAAAACACACCTACACAACAAGTTGAGTATTAAGGACTTGGGTGAATTAAGTTATTTCCTAGGGATTGAAATCTCTAGAGTTCCAACTGGTGTTGTTCTAACACAAACAAAGTTTACCAGAGAACTCCTTGCTGATTGTGGTTTGGATGTCTCTAAAGTAGCAAAAACTCCCCTTCCAGTAAAGCTCAAATTGACTTCTCTAGATGATGAACCTTATACTGATCCTACACATTTCAGATGTCTAGTTGGAAAGCTTAACTTCCTCACTCACACTCGACCTGATTTGTCTTTTGTTGTTCAAACTCTAAGTCAATTCATGCAGACTCCAAAAATGTCTCACCAGCAAGCTTTACATCATTTACTAAGATATGTTGCTACACAGTGGGACAAGAGATTGCTATTCATGCTTCTTCCCAATTGACTTTACAAGCTTATTGTGATTCAGATTGGGCCTCCTGTCCTGATACTAGAAGATCTGTAACAGGTTATGTTATGCTCCTAGGGAACAGTCCTATCTCTTGGAAATCCAAGAAACAAGGCACCATTTCCAGATCATCTCCTGAAGCTGAGTACAGAGCCATGGCTATTGCAGCTTCAGAGATCACATGGTTGGTTAGGTTGTTACAGGAAATGGGTTTGCCTAATCTCACCCCTATTCAACTGAAATGTGACAACCAATCTGCCATTCACATTGCTAAGAATCCAGTTCATCATGAAAGAACGAAACACATAGAATTGGACTGCCATTTTACAAGGGATAAGGTCATGGAAGGCCTCATTGAGCTCACCTATATATGTTCCCATTTCTGAATAGTTGGTTGATGTTCTTACTAAAGTTTTATCCTCACCACAGCACTCTGCGCTTGAGGGGGGATATTGGAGCACATGTTGCAGCAAGCAACAACAGCAACACCAAACACATCAACAAGCACAAGGATCAGTTTCTCACAGCTCTTGTGGCTCGATTGCTAAGCATTGAAGATTGTGATACACAGATTGCTGACATGTCTCATCAATACACAGATTGATGACATGTAAAACGTTGTTACAACTTGTAAGAGTTAGTTGTAACTAACTCATTTCCCTAATTAGTTGTAGTTACTAGCTTACACACTTAGTATAAATACTCCTGTAATTAGTCAGCTAAAATGTAATGTAAATACTCTTATTCTACAATCAATAATACTACTCCTTCTTCTTTTCTCTCTAAAATTCGAAGTTCTTAAATTCAGAACTTCTACAAGTGGTGAGGAATGTGAGAGCTCCAAAATCTCAATCTTCACCTCTCATGCAAAGTTATTTAAGGAAATTCAGGCAATTAAAAAAAAATCACCTAAAGTCTATCCGCATAATTAATTGAGAAACTAAAATGGAAATGAGAATAATTAAGAGTATTGGACATGAAGAATAAGGAAACAATTTAAAGCAATTATTCACTTTCAAATTTAATCTCCCAATTAATTGGGTCGCTGGAATTTTTCAAGTGAAATGGGAAGAAGAATTTCGTTATTTACGAGAAGTAACAACAAAATTAAAGTATCTATATACTGCTTAGTCAATTTTGCAGTTTCAAAGGTTTTGAGACCATCATGTATACAAAATATATTTTTGGATACATTTTAACTTCCTACTTCTGGTTTTGTGTTTTTCTCAAGGCACATACAATATTTAGGTGCATTTTGGTATTGCCACACAATAAACATTTTAGTTAATTAACATCATCGTTTAAGCGTATTTTATACTTTTGATAGAACCCGTGCAATCGCACGGGCACAGACTAGTATGTATTAAAGTAGAGTGGTCAGTAATAAGAGGTTTTCAAAACCCCAATTCTCAAACCACAACTACTTCACGTCATCCTTAATTTACTTAAATTAAGCTAAACCAAATAGGAAACTACCAAAGCATGAAATGAAATTATAAACAAGAGGGAAAAAAATACTAACAAAAACAAGGAAAATATTAAAAACTTTAGTCAATTTAAATAATAATGATATGAATAAAGAAAGGAAACTAAAATTAATGCTTTTTTTATTAGCTTTTTAATTTTATAAATATCCCGAGCATTAACACGACACATACTAGAATCTTGATAAAGAGAAAGTAAGAGGTCATAATGTCATTTTAACTTTGAGAAGAGAAGACATGAAATTATAAAAGGATTAATCTTGTATTCACGATAAATTCGAAGATTTGAAGCTTCGCGTTAATAAACAGGGGTTGACGCGAAATGAGTCATTACACATTTACAAGAGAGTACCCCGTAGGGTAGACCTGATCAAAAGGCGGGCCTGGCCGAAAAATAAGCCCGTATGTCGGACCGGGCCAAGATTCAGGCCGGTTTTTTGTGCCCAAACCTCCTATTTTCGGGCTTAAAATGTCAGGCTTTTCGGGCCAAACCAAATTTATAACTAAACCTGCAGTTTTACGTAGCCCAAAGCCCGTTAAAAAAAAATAAACTTAGGGCCTGGTTAGGGCCCAAAAATCAGGCCTAAAAAGCTGCCTAAGCCTTCCACTGGGCCGGGCTAATGTTGATCAGGTCTACCGTAGGGCCGTAAAATTTTGACAAAGACAAACAAGAAAATGGAAAAAAAATGTGTAAACTGTTTTGCATGTGTTTTGTTTGTTATTACGAGACATTCATTCCTTTGGATTTACAAGAAACTTAAGTCGTCAATCATGTCTGATTCTGCCGAATTTCAAGGGTTTGTTGGGATGACTTCACACACCAAATCAAGTCAACAATTTCGAAAATATGAAGAATTAGTTGTCACGTTATTGATAATCTTTGACCTTTGGTTATATTGCTAAAAATTAAAGAGTATCAAAATTATTAACAAGTCAAGCTTGCTCGCAAACTACTCGATGCTCGGCTCGAGCTCAGGTTCGAATCGAGATCTTAACGAGCCAAGCATGAGCTATCAATGCTCGAAAAGTCGTGAACAAGCTCAAGCTCGTTTTAATACATGTATTTTTTATAAAATAATTTTTTGCATAAAATAATTTTTCATAGATATTTATTTTTAACATGTAAAACATGGAAAATTTTATAAACATAGATTATTAATTAAACATTTGGTAATCAACCTCGAACGAGCCTATCAAGCTTTGAGACGAACGGTTTTAATGTCTCGACCTCGAGCCCAATTTCCTAAGCCTGATGAGCTACAGGCTCGGTCTTGACTCTGCTCATTAACACCCCTAGGTAATAGTCGTATAGACAAGTTAACAAGTACACAGTACCTACGTAGTATTGTCTAGATCACTAATTGTCAACATCTCTTAAAAGTGTCTTAACATCTTGAGAAGGGGCATGTTGCTAATAGCATCATTAACTTCAAGGTTTATGGCCTTATTCTCTTCACCTAACCTGATCTAGATTTTTCTAGTTTCTGATCTGGTCAAGTCAGGTCTGGTCTAATGTGAATGTTTTCTATGAGCGTTTTTTGTTTTTTTTATGATCTAATAAGCAATAAGAATAAGGTGAAGAGAACAAAACCTTAGTTTTCCGAACACAATCCCGAATTCCAGACGATATACCATGTATAATTGATTATTGATGCAAACAACAGGAATACAAGATTCAAGAAGTCCCAATATATCTCTTAATAAATATGTAAAAATAAAAAAAATAAAAAAACTACCACAGCTACTAGCATACATCTTCAAACAGATCATGATTCTTGTTAGATATACTTTCACCCAAAAGGTGTAAACTTTGACCCTGAAATAATACAGGGGAGGGTAACTGTCATTGGAATAACAGAAAAAACAAACCTCCTATGCAGATACCTTCCTCCACAAGTAAATGAAACCCGATTCCTGTTTGTTTCGCAAGGCATGTATTCAAGTAATAGCACATTGAACTTCTCGGTTTGTTTCATCTGATTTTTCAGGTTTAAGCTGCTGGAACCTTCTTTCCGTCCTCTATGAAGAAAATTGAACTTTCTGGGACCTGCAACAAAGAAGAAGACAGCCTGAATAAGAAGGAAGAAGGTAGGGCTATCGAAAGGAAATTATAATGTACGTCACGGAGAAAGCCTCAGAATACTATTTTTGAAGGTGGTAAGAAGGTTTTGTTCTCTTCACCTTATTCTTATTGCTTATTAGATCAGACCACAGATATCAGACAAAAAAAAATGAAAAAAATACATACAGAAAACATTCAGACCATACCAGAAACTAGAAAAATCAGACCACATCAGGTGAAGGGAATAAAGCATAAAAAGCAGGTAATGATAGAGTTAAAAAGTGAAGACGAACAAGAAAACCATCGGGATATAAAAAAAATATCAGAGATGAACTTCAAAATCAAATTGTTCAATACTACTACCGGCCTTTTTGGTAGGTGGTAGAAAATATGGATAATGGTAATGATTTATGTAACCTTTTGAAGAAAATCCCATGTAAATACCCATGGTACGGTTACTCTATTCCAAAACCCTCGTTTTCTTTCATAAAATTTCATTACCATCCATTACAAACTTGTAGTATTTAGTTGTAATGAAAATTATGAACAAAAACACATGTTTTGGAATAGAGTTACATTAACATGGTAATGAAGGACTTCCCTTACAAAATCACATACAAATACATTGTCGTACCACTTACCAAATTGGCCGTAAAAGGAATAGGTATGGTTAAAACACGAAAATAAGGAACGCATACTTGGCCAATTCCAAAATCAAAATGTTCAGAGCCATTAAAAAAATAAAAATCATTGCACAAACATGCAAAACATGAACTCTTTGAATATGCATTGCCACTCAGAATGTAATAAAACCTCTGTTACCCCAGACTCTTCATTTTACCTCAAATGGCACGGATATGGACACTTCATTTTGGACGAAAATCAGCAATTTTTCACAAAATAACCGTATCGGACACGTACCACGTACCCGTGTCAGATATAGGTTCCGAGCCCGGGTAACATAAAATAAAACCTAATGCAAGCAGAAATAGAAGGAAGAATCAACGAAAGGTATATTACATCAGGCCAAGTGTCTGTAATAAACTCCACAATATCATACGCTATATCCCCTTGAACATCAATTTGCTCCTTCTCCGTTGGTCCCTGGAATCAGTAAACCATACGTTTTATTATTAAGTAGGTCAACAAGGCACATATTTTTATCTACCATTAAAAATTATATATGACCTTAACAACGGACGCCCCTGTTGCGAACTTTTTCCCTAGCTTTTTTGAAGCATCACTGAGTTTAACAGCTGAAAAAAATCGAAAAAAATTAGCAAACAGAAACCATTATACTGACAATTACTAAACATAAAAGTTGATTCGAGTCATTCGACACAATGACACAATATGAACTGAACACAAAGTAACAAACGGGTTGAACTCATTTACACATCGTTTGGAGAGAAAATGAGTAAAAGGGAGGAGAGCAAGTTCCCTTGTTTAGATAAAAAAAGGTTTGGAGACAGAAAGGGATGGTATTCCTCTCTCTATAATAAACGCCTTCTCTCTAATATTGGAGAAATTTAAGCTCCGTTTGTTTTGACGGAAAACACATTTTCGGAAAATGATTCTCCTATTTTCCTTTGTTTGTTTTGTTAAGGGTGGAAAACAATTTTCCTAAAGATGGAAAACAACTTTCTCTAGAGGAAAATAAACTTTCCTTTTAAAATGAAGGAATGCCACATTTTCCACTCTAATACCTTACATTTCTTTTTTCTCATCTCATTTCAACTTCTATGTTCTTTTTCTTTATAATTTTTTCTTGTAAGGAAACAAACAAAGGAAAATTACTTCCCCTTGATGTTTTCCCTTGAAAATCATTTTCCATGGAAAATCATTTTCCTTTGAAAATGTTTTCCGTTGAAACAAACGGAGCCTTAAAGAGAAAACGGAGCTTCCCTCCCCCATTCCCTCCTTTTTCGTTAATCATATAGTATGTCTAATTAGTTTTGAGTTTCCAAACAAGAATATGACACTGACAAATGTTAATAAAATTTATTAAAAATAAAGAGGCGAGTAATTATTTGGCAAAATTTGAACTAACAGTAGAAAGTATCAATATACTTTATACTAGGAAGCTAGGATTTGGAGAAATCTATATTAGAGCAAGGACGGGAAAATTGGACATGAAAATGTGGTTGTAACAAGTACTCCGTAATAAAGATCAACGTCATTAAACTATAATTGAACACGTCAGTCATTAACATTTTGACCTGTCCAATTATAAGTGATTGAGTTAGCCAAGACTCAAGACACTTTCAACCTGTTTATCATTTACACAAAATAACTCATTTGTGGAATTCATATGCAATTATATCAAAGAAATAATCCGAGCAGAAAATCTCACCAAAAAGCTCCAATCCTTTCACAGTGGTGATACATTTTCGCTTATTCCTTACAACCTTCTCAATAATAACTTCTTTCTTGTCCTACAAGTGAAAGGTGGTATAGAGTTAGTGTGTTAATGCCAACCAAACTCAGAAAACAAACTGCACAATGCAAGAAATTATATTACAAAAAATACACTAGTGGACCAAAAGCATAATAGAACACAAGATTCATTTACATAACTCGGCATTAGCTCAGACATGCAACTTCCTAAAGATGTAGTTCAATTATCCAAGGCTCCAACCTACAACAGTGCTCTATTATATACAAACACACTCCATATGTGTCTGTATTTAGTGTTTCAGCATAAGAATTGAAAAGCTAAGCAGTGTAGAAGGGAAATGTTATATGTTGTAGTCTTAAGCCTCTTAGGAGAGTCACCCTCACCTTTAGTAATATTCAACCAACCAGTTCATTTATATATGGCTGTTTCAACATTAATTGACTATTGTGAATGGAGAAGAACAAGAAAGGATATCTAAGCAAAGCAGAAAGGAAGACAAAAAAAAAGGTGATTCCAAAACAAATAATTCATTCCTCTCCCAGATTTATTTCTAAAATAAAGTGAAAGGATAAGGCTTCTCGAAACAACAATCCTAAGCAAGCAAAGAGATTTGAAAAATAGAAAAAATATAGAAAAAACCTAATCGACAATTAAAAAAAAAAAACTTGTTCCAAAAACAGGCTTGTGGACCAATGGATATTATTAACGTATGAGCAGGTCGTAGGAGATTAGTGGAGGAAAGAAGGAAGACAGATTAAATGTCAGGAGGACAGCAAAAAACCACACAACATCGCCACATTCTGACTCCTATCAACTCTTCAGGTTAAGAGAGGGACTTGTAATTTGTAAACAGGCTGAAGGGAGGAGAGAATAGGCCCCGAAAGAAAGTATATCGAGTGAACTCAACCTAATTAATGCATTTCTAGCAGAGCATCAACATTGGTCAACCTCCCCTTAATTTCTCTCTCCTCATCTCATTAATCCACATCACTTTCCACTAACTTTATCAGCGCATCAACATTGGTGGGAAAATAGGTTCTCCATTTGAGAAAAAATGGAAAAAAGAACCTTCCCACCTATATTGGAGGCTTCTTATAAATTAAGGAACCTAATCAATATTGGAGCATTCAATAAAATCAAACAACCAAACTAGTGGTTCCCTGTCCCCATAAAAACTGTTGTGTGGCACTGCTTCCCGATATATTTCTTCAAACATGATTATCTTCAACGGTAATATTATCGTTTACAAAAAAAAATCATAACTTTCTTAGTATAATGAATTTAAACATATATATATATACCAACGGTCATTTTTTTTTATCCTCTATAAATAGAGATCAATCTTGATATATTTTCAACACTTCAAAAAATCCATAATTTCGCATTTATATCTCTTACTAAATGTACCATCACAGCTCATATATATATATATATATATATATATATATATATATATATATATATATATATATATATATATATATATATATATATTGGCATGATGAACGAACATACATTTACCTACTGAAACACTCGGCCTACTGGAAATTAGTAAACATACATACTGATACCAATTCAACAATTTTAAGTCAACAAATAACAAAAGTTAAGTTCCCAACTCCATAACCTCAAACAATCAATCAATATACACGTACCATGCTAAAAAGTAATTAGTAAAGAAATGCTCAAAACATAACTTAAATGTCGGTCAGCAGTCTGCTCATCCAATAACTTGAATTGAACACTTAGAACATTCAACTTCTCGGCTTTTAGCTCCGCACTTTTGTTGTAAAGATTTCAAGATAACATGAGTACAACCTATATACGGCTTCTCTTGGACACCGGGATACTCAAATTAGAAGTAGTTAAACGTTAGAGTCTTGTGTAGTTGTGTGGAGAAGGATAGAGTGAAGGAAAGAGAAGCATTCAAGCAACCGACTACAACAGAGGCGCTGTGTTGTTGTCAACCGGAGTCATTTACCTTTGGCTGATGACTTTCCAAAGCCCATAAAGGTAAACGACTCCGATTGACAACACTAAAACTCCGATTGCTTGAATGCTTCTCTTTCCTTCACTCTATCCTTCTCTACACAATGCTCTAATGTTTAACTATTTCGAATTTGAGTATCCCGGTGTTTACAGAAGTCGTATATCGGTTGTGCTCATGTTATCTTGAAAGAATGGATAAGGAATGGGAAAGTCTTTACAACAAAAGTGCGGAGCTAAAAGCCGAGAAGTTGAATGTTCTAAGTGGTCAATTCAAGTTATTAGAGGAGCAGGTTGCCGACCGTAAATGAATAAAGGAAGAAGCTTCTCAATTTAGTGGGAATTCAACATTTAAGTTATGTTTTGAGCATTCTTTACTAATTACTTTTTAGCATGGTAAATATATTTTGATTCATCGATTGAGGTTATGGAGTTGGGAACTTAGCTTTTGTTATTTGTTGACTTAAAATTGTTGAATTGTTATCAGTGTGTAAGTTTGTTTACTGAATTTCCAATAGTTCGAGTGTTTCTCAATGTTTCTGAATGACAGGAACACGATATATTTATTCGTAAATGTATGTTCGTTCATCATGTCAATATATATATATTATGCCATAAGGATTTGTATGATAAATATGGATTTTTTAACGTGTTGAAAATATATCAAGATTGGTCTCTATTTATAAAGGATAAAAAAAATATGACAATTGATTTTTTTTAATTCATTATATTTAGAAAGTTTTGAATTTTTTTGTAAATGGTAATATTACGGTTGAAGATAATCGGGTTTTGTTGAAGAAATATTACCGTCGAAAAAATATATCACGTTTTTTCTTTTTTAAAAAAAGGAATCTGGTGGGAAGGGGGAAGGGGGAAGAGGGGACCACTAGTTTGGTTGTTTGATTTATTAGATGCTCCCATATTTATTAGGTTCCCCAATTTACAAAAAGCCTCCAAAATTGTAGACCAAGATATCTGGCTTTCAATTCAAACAAAACTCTCATCCATTTGCCATCAAGTATTTTCCGCAGACAAGTACTCCCTCCGTTTCGAAATAACAGGGACACTTTAACTTTTGACACTATTCACAATTTTCAATTTGACTATCATTTGTGATTTATGGGTTAGGAAAAATATAGTTGTGTGGGATCTTGTTTAATTCGTCTCGATATGTACTTTCGGAATATCAACTTTTTACTCCCTCTGTCCCTTAATACTCGCCCTGCTTTTCTTATAAGCCGCCCCTTAATACTCGCCCTGTTTCTATAAATGGCATATTTTACTAATATTATATCACTTCTCTCACTTGACCATTAACCCACATGTATTCCTAGTTCCTAAAAAAACATTAAAAATTCAACCACCCCCACCCCCACCTCACCCCTTTATTTGACACATTTCCCACTAACTATTAAAAAATACCCCACTATCAACTACCCCGAATATATTAATAAGTCAATTAAATTGCCTAAAACTCTGTGCCGGTCAAACTGGAACGAGTATACCTTTTATAAATACAAAATTAGAGATATTAATGTCCAAACATTTACATTGGCAAACGTGAAAAGGTAAATTGTCCTCATTATTTCGAAATGGATGGAATATAACATAGCTTGGATACTTGATAAAAAAAACTTGATTATTGTAAGGCAAATGTGGTATCCTTTATGGGCTTTATGTAAGAAAGGTGATATGAGAGGAACTCAAATAAACTATAGAACAAAAACTATCAATACATACCAATCCTTGACATCATTAAGATAAATAGGTATAGCCCATGATTATGTTCAGTTTCAAATAAACATACAAACAAAATCGAGCTCTCCTATCTCCCATAAGTGATAATTCGACTAGGTTAACTGAGTGTTTCATGTTGAATTGTTAAAGCTTATTGTCCGTTTACTCCAAGATAAACAAAACAACATGGTGACATGTCCAATTCCCACTTACATTATAGAATATCGAATTATCCCTTCTCCTTCACCAAATCCTAAACTAATGGAACAAGAAAAGAATCCAAAAAAATCAAATAAGAGACCACATCATATTACGTTACGTCCAAAGTTAGTCCATGTTAATAGCATATATGTAGTACATGTACAAAACAAGAACGTGATCCAAGCATGTTGACCACTCAATTAGTAAGTGTTGAGCACAAAAAGGGATTTTCATAGCTCATTGTAGTGTTAAATAAGCTCATCACACACGGGAAATAAAATATGGTTTAAGTTCAGAACTCTTACTTTCTTCTTAACTTTCCCGCCAGGAAGTCGCTTTACTTCTTCTGGTTTAGATGTTGAAGAGCCACCTGCAATAGTCATTAAATAGAGATTTGGCTTAGACAACAGATATCTTAAATGACATTATGTTTCAAGGAAATGCCATAGTGTTTGACACAGATCAATCTACTCTTACGGAATGACGCAGGAAACAAATACGCCAAAATTTGCAACCCAGATTTACAAATCACAAAGAAAGCAGTGAATTACTTGACCCCAGTAATTTTTTTCAGAAGACAATAGTTTTCCATAGACTAGTTGTTGGATCGTGCGCTAGCGCGCACGATCCCCCAAGGTATACAAAATTATTTTTGTAAAAATATTACTTAAAAGCTAGGAACTTACAATTTATGGTAAATGCTAGAAATGATATGTTAAAGTTAGATGTTGGATTTACATGTAACAGGAAATAGAAATCATATGCGTTTTAATTGATAGTTCGAAGGTACAATATATAGGAAATTATACCCAAAGAAAACAACACATTTTGTATAGCAATGGAAGGGTGAAACCGTAAATGCTCTATTGTTAAGAATAAGAAAAAATAAAACAAAGAAGGAAATGAGGGGCATGCACGTAAATGCACTATTGGGTGAATAGTAATCAAAGTATGAAGCTTTATAAGTGTTAGGATATTACTCATTTACTCTACGTCAACAAGGCTAATGATCGAATGTTTAAGTAAAAATGCACTTCCTAACTGACATTCTTCCCAAGTGGAAAACAAAAAATCAATGAGATACACGAAGTTGTTTCAGAGTTTTAGTTTTCAAGCAAAGAGAAAACTTAGCTGCAATAGAGCAAACCTAGGTGCACGTGTGCAACAAAGCTGAAAGATTAATCATGGATAATAAAGCTAACCAATAAAGAGGGAAAGTAAAGTTCAAAGAGATGGAAAATGAGAGAAAAAAAGTTATTTCTTCTCAACCAGCCTCGCTCGGCCGGTATGTTATGCCTTTGTGCAACAACCCCCAAATTGAATGGCATATTATCACCAGCAATGAAAATCATTTACAGGATTATCTCCCTTCAATGATGCTCTTTGAATTCCCAGAATAAAATTTCCCACATGCATTCAACACCATTGAGATGACTAAACTAACGGAGGCATAAGTCTACCCTACAAGAAATACTACAAAGGATAGAAGGGAGAACCTTGAGATGATTACTCTTAGGCTCCGTTTGGTTTGGCGTAAAACGTTTTCAGGGAAAAATGATTTTCCATGGAAAAAAAATTCAAATAAAAATACAACTTCAAACTAATTTTCCTTTGTTTCGTTCTTTGCAAGAAAATAAATAGAAGATGGGAGAAGATTGATGGGAAGAAGGAAGATGGAGGTAAGGAGGAAAGATGGAGAGATAGAAAAGTGATTTCCCTTCCTTTCAAATGGAAAATATTTTTCCACCTTTGAGGGAGTTACGGAAAATTGTTTTCCATCCCTCGTCAAACCAAACAACATAAAATGATTGAAAAGGGGAAAATCGTTTTCCATAAAAACGTTTTACACCCTACCAAACAGAACCTTAATTATGCTAAGATCTTACGAAAAAAGGCCGAATGTACAGCCAGAGTGATCAGAATCATTTGTTTATTTTCCTTTATCCAATTCCTTATCAATTTCCCTGTCCTTAGGAGAAGCTCTAAATGTGAACTCTGCTAACAACAATTTCTATCAAATTTAAAGAGAGCCTTCTTCATCGTGGACCAGGACCACATAAAAGAGGGTACAAATAACCAAAATCTCAAATACATACACAAAGTGCAAAACAGGATAAAGTGTGCCTAATCTATTAAAGAAAAGGAGACAAACTTCTTGACCGAATTATCTTCCAACAACATTAGAAACCTGGACAGTTCATAGAACTCCAAACTGTTCTTGGCACCAAGGCTGCTAAAACACTCACGAACCCCTAATCAAGAATAGTAACTCTCAAGCTTTGTATTCTACACCCATATTACCAAAATGGTTGCTTGTAGAAAATTAACGCCTTGGAATTCGTATTGAAAGGGTACATAAACTCAAAACAACACTGAAAACCGTACAATTCAACATACTTCATCACAAATCCCTTTATTTTATTTTATTAATCTAATCAATTTATTACTCCAATCCAAATGAGCAATAGAACAATGAACAAAACTACTGTCAAAACCAATACCAGATTATTGAATAAAAGTAAAAGCAAGCAAACTCATATCAATAGCTTCCATAACTAAATACTTGAAGAGAGTATTACCAGCAGAAATTGAGGTGGACTGCATCTGATCAGATACCTTATCAACTTCTTTACCATCGCTATCTGAACAATCATATACAGCAACAACAATCCAAAACAAAAAGAACAAAACTTGACAATTAAAATACATAGAACACAATAAACAAATAAAAATCCAAACTTTATTTTAAAAAAATGTGAACTTTCTGCCCAGAATTAAATTCTGGGTTTTGTTGCAATTTCCTTAAATTACATCTAAAACAAACACCCATAATCAAAAGAATGAAAATTTAGCCTGAAAATTAATGGGGTTTTATGTGGTTTAACATGAGGTACATAAACTCTAAAATTCAAATTGGGGTTATGAAAAAGAGGGGGATTTAGATTAGAAAAAATCAATACCTTTGAGAAGATCAGGGTAGACATCAGGAGCATATTGGATCAACCAGGGTTTGCATTTTTCAAATTCGGGTCCAAATTCACAATACTCAGCGGGTAAACCGCATACTCCACAATATAGAACCTTCACTGCTTCTGGCTTCTCCGCCATTGTTAAGCTTTCTCTCTCCTCTTTTTTTTTTTTTTCCTGTGAGTGTGCGCGGAAAAAGAAGGAAGACGAGTGCAGGAGAATCTGGGAAAAGGGCTTTTGGTTTGGGTTTGGGTTTGGGTTTGGGTTTGGGTTTGAATTACCAAGATGGGTTTGAAAGAGGAAGTGTTTGGACTTGTAGAGTTGTAGTTGTATCTGTATATATTGTTGCCTGTTTAGGAATAAATGATCCGTTCCCAATTTCTCATAGATTTTGAGTCCGCCTTCTGGGGATGTCAAAGACTGATCCGATCTGATTGATATCGTAAAATCGAAGTGACTCGGGAAAAAATTCACACATTCAATTCGCATGAGCCTAATGATGTTGCAACAATCATATAATTGGAATAAACTTATCTCAATATCGTGATGAACGAGGTGAACGGTTTAGAAAGATTGTCGCGCCGTGACCGAACCACTGCTCTGAAAGAAAATTTCTCACTACCCCAGTGCAGTATAACGCTTGCGGTCGTCCTCCGCGGTTAACCAGAATACTTGCCAAAAAACAGAAGCGACTTTAGAGAGAGGAGATTAACCTATTTGTGTGGTTTTTAAGATGCTATATAAATTGACCAAAGAAGATGAATCCTAACACTTATAAAGCCTCAAACACTATTTACTATTCACGCAATAGTGATTTTACCATTTTGTCCCTATTTTGTGCTTTGTTTTCGTTTTTGTCTTATTCTTAATAATAGTGCGCGGACCATAACGCCCTTAGGTCATTTTTACATTGTCGTGCATATCCTTTGCTTCTCTCTTATCCCTGATTAATTTGTTGCGTGAATCTCTGTCTGAGATTTTCCTCCCCCGTCACTCCATGAGAGCTCTCATCTATCCTCTGTCCCCTTGACTTCCATCTCCCATTTCAATGTTCTCCGATCATCATCAAAACGTCGTCGGCAACCTGGTTCTCGCATTTGGTACTCTTATTTTCCTCTTCCCTTTTTGTTTCGTTGCGCTCAGTAGTATTACAGGAGGATTGGCTTTTCTTTTTCTGGGTTTAATGGTTGTTCTTTTTCTGGGTTTAATTTGATGGTTAATTGCATCTGAACTGTGTCTTCAACATCCTTCTAAGTTAGGGTTTGATTTTGAAAAATTGATTGCAAACAGTTATTTTGTATTCATCTCCCCGTTGATTGTATTTATGTTCATTTTTCGTGGGCTTTTTTTGCTAGATTCTTCCTCTTCTTAGACGTATATTCGTTTTTCTTACTTTGCAAACAGGATGGTCAAAAGAAAAATTGATTACAAACAGAATGGTATATAGTCGATTTGCGTACTTTGCTTTTGGTTGTTGTGAATATGGTAGGTGATACAAAGGGTCTGCTAAGGGGGGTGAAGCCTCGGGGAAAAGGGATTCAATGGGTGGTGAACCACCTCAGGTGGTACTCATTCCAGGTTCTATAATGTGAACATTTGTTGTAGTTTGAAATCTTGCAAGCTAAGAAGTTTTCTCTCTTTGAAATTTGACAGCTTGCTCATCTAGGTTCTTTCAGTCAAGCCATGAACTATGGGAACTCGCCGGTAATTTGTTTTTTCAAATACATGTTCTTGAGGTTGTGATCATACTCGTATTGTGTGCTTTTTTTGTTTATTTTTCACTGCAGTAGATGTCAAATATGGATGACATTTTTCTCCCTCCCACCTTTCCTCGTGTGTCAGTGATTTAAAATATAATGCATTGAAACTTTAGTTTCAGTATTTTTCTTTTTTGTGTAACCGTGAAAGTGATCTTATCTAAATGGTTTGGGGTTGAGGTTTTTTCTTTTAGATTATGCTTTGTGAACCATATATGGATTTGGGTGAATGCAGGATAATGACAGGCTAAATCACACTCCTATCAAAGATAAACCTAACGTTCACCAACTAAAAATATAGCAAGGGAAGCAGGGATCGTATCCACAGGGAAACAGGCGTTCTTTCTACTATTAAATTACTAATCTAGACTACTGGTAACAAGAGTTGGATTGGTTTGTGTATTAAACTAAAACAAGTAATCAAATCGAAAAATAACAATATTAAAGGAATCTAGGGCAGCGGTTCACCATAAATGCAGACCGGGATTGGACAACGGACAATAACAATCAATTAACAATCATAACTAGGAAAACATGCATCTCTCGAATCTTATGAATTCCTTAGGATAAAACAACTAGCAGGCTCTCGCTATGTACTAGAAATAATTCCTATCTAATAGCCACAGACCAAAAACATCAGATTTATACCTCTCGGCGCATAATCTAAGGTTAATCAAACTCAAATCAAAATAGTCCAGCCGAACAGAATTGACGAGCAATAATAATAAGCTATAGAAATTATAATCAATCAATCAAATATCATGTCCACATATAATCTCAATCATGCATTCATGGATCCCCTAAAACCCTAGGAATTAAATTACTCACTCATGATAATAAATAACAACGCAATCAACATAATTGAAAACATGATTAAAGCAATAAAATAAAATTCAAGTAAGAAACAATACCGAATTGAAGAACAAATGAATAATAAAGCTTGAATTTTTACTTAGAATTAAAAACTAAGTATTTGAACAATTAGAGAGAAAACTAGAAATAAACTAAGTATTAGAAACTAGAATAAAAGATGTCCTCAAAAATCATCATCGCTAGTTTATATAGTTTGCCTAAAATAAAGCATAAAAACGGAAAAGAAGCTCGCGAAAATCTGCTGGAGGTTGGCGTCGCCCGATCGGGCGATGTGCTCGACAGTCGGCCCGATCGGGCCAAATTCCGCCCGATCGGGTGGTTTGCGAAAAGTTGATATCTGCCTTCTGATGGGCGCCCGATCGGGCGCGTATGGATGGTTCCAATTCTTTGGATTTCCGCCCGATGGTCGCGTTTCGCCCTCAGCTCACAGGGCGATTTGCAATCTTCAATATCCTTCGCCCATATCACCGAGTCTAACTCTCGGGGATCAACCATAAGCATCTAAGGCTCCCGAAAGTCGACGATAGAGGTCCCGAACTTCCTCGAGCTCGTGTAGTGGCCTAAATCACCATGAAACGGGTCTAAAAAGACCAATTTCTCATAATCAACCCTGAAACTCAAGGCACACTCAATAACACATATTAGTACTAAAAACGGCTCCTAAGAGCTCATTTGACGTATAAAAGTACTAAGGGACGGGGGTAAAACACTATATAAAACACACATATCAGATAAGAATTTTACTTTCATTTTGAAGACTGCTCCTACTTCTGTTCTTCTTCTGAAGGCTGCAGGTATATCTCTATTTTGAATTATAGTTCAATTATAAATTGGTAGGTAATAAAAATTGTGATGGTATTCCAAAGTTATGCGCACTATTGTATATTGCACTTGTATTGTGAAGCGTGTAGTAGGAATTATTGTGGAACAACAAAATTTGGTTAATAACGCTACATGTAGCGAAGCCAGGAGTTAGCAATAGTTGGGGTTAAAATGTTCTTAAATTCGTGTGCAATATGAATCGATTTTTACATTATATTATACGTTGCCCCTAAAGTACCAACCTGATCGAGTGATGAAGTAAAGGGAATAGAGGGAGTATTGAACCCATTTCTGACTTCCACGACTTATAGGTCTATACCATTACACCACAAGGCGTATTTGGAATTAGAAATAATAGGATTCTGAAGGAATTGTTCAATTATTACTAGGGTAGTTCAATTCTAAGAGCGAGTTTGCAATTCTTACACTTGGGTATACAGTTTAAGGAATACTATTCTAGGCTTTCTAGCAAATCTCTGGTTTGACTTAAAGATGGTGACTATTTCCTGAGCTTTAGCCTATCGAAGGGGAGATGTCGAAGAGCATACTGAAACATCTTTCAATATTTATTAAAGGAATGGGTGAGAGTCGTGAAACAACATTTGGAGATATGTTGACTTGATTTGAGCTTCCTTACTCTTCGATCATCGCATTTCAATAGCAATTTTATAATATTTCTTGGTCTTGAACTTGCTCACTGATATTCACTATCTTGTTTAACAAGAATGACATCCTATTTCGTAGTTCACAGGGTTGCTCTGGTTGGGGTTAGGGTTGGCCGAAATGTTACAGATTTCGTCAAGATCCATTTATCATGTTCAACAAGAAGGCTCTGGTTGACATAACTTTATCAAGACACTACTAGAATTTCTATCTTTAACGACAAATATATAACGACGAACTAAAATTTTTGTCGTAAATAGCTTTACTCTACCACTTATAACGACAAACTTATGACTTAGTCGTAATTAGTGAAATAAGGTTATATTATTAATATGACAACCGTCGTTATAACTCAATTAGGTAAAACTAAAAAACAAAATTAACAGTTGTCGTTATTGCTAAGAGTGAAAAGAAAGACGCCGGATTAGAGCCTGACATTGAGTTCCCAAAAAAAAAAAATAGAATGGAAAACCGCTTCTATTTTATTCAGAGCGGCTCTACTCGCTCATCTTCTTCTTCCTAAACCCTAGATCCAAGAGCTTGCTATTTTTCTTTTTCCACAATTCTCTTCCAATTCTTCTCCTAAATCACTCAAATGGCCTGAGAATTTCAGTTGGTTTGTCTACCGAAAGATGAAGAGAAAAGGATTGAAGCTAGTTTGATTGGGTTTGTCTACCGAAAGCTAAAGAGAAAAGGATTTTGGTTCCTTTTCAAGTGGATTTTTGTCGTCTCTCACAAGGTACAGGCGATTACTAGTGCAAGTTTTCTCATATTTCATAATTATTTTCGATTTTGTGCGTTAAATTTCGAATTTATGCTTTATTTTGTCGAATTTATGCTTAAAATTGTCGAATTCATGCTTTAAATTGTCGAATTTATGTTTTATATTTCGAATTTGTGCTTAGATTGTCGAATTTGTGCTATAATTTCGGGTTGATTTTATGCTTTATATTGCTGAAATATAGTTCTGGGAACGGTTGAAGATCTTCCAGTATTTGTTCATCCATGTTCTATTTTTTTCCCCTCAAATTCCAGAAATTTGCTTTTTAGCTTTTTTTTTTCTTTTTTGGCCTGGATAAACTCAAATTGGATAAATTCCCTATATTGTTGCTCACTGCATCAGCTGAGTAGGGAATTACTCTGGTGGGTTTAATTCAAAATCTATGATTGCGGGTTTCAAGAAGCTTTTTGTTTTGGATATCAATGGATGTCCCAAAATTAGTACAGTAGCAATTGAATTGTTTAGGCTATCAAGAGGTGTTCTTATGAAAGAAGACGAACTTTTAACAATTGGCCCTAACTGGCAGTTTTGGTGGTACCAAAGAATTTTTTTGGAGTAATTATCTAGTTATGTATTTTTTAGCTTCGAATTTTCAAGAAGTTTGTATCAGTTCTGTATTTTTTTAACTTCAAAGAAAATGCAAATTTTGAAAATTCTCTATTTTTATTTACTCCTAGTAGCAGAAGTGCAGTTTAATAGAAATAGGAATTAGATGGAGCTAGTTCAAGCCTTGATTACTCAACAAGAGATAATTAAACCAACATAGTTGGAAATTGGCATGTGCTAAAAGTATCAGAAGCTACACTTTTGAAATACTGTTAAAAAAGTCGAAGCGCAATAATACAACTGGCCAGGTATGGAGTATACAAGAGTAGTTCCATTATTCATAGCTGATGGTAGGACAATCTAACTTCTGAACCCGAATTGGAGGGCAACCGGCCAACGTTTATCCTCTGTACCAAGATTTACTGAATAATTAACACAATCTTGTTGAAGTTGTACTTAGCTAGCTAGTCAATTTAATTTTCTTGTGGATTTGAATAGTCAGTTGAATAAGTGTAGCTAGTAAGCCGAATGAAGCCAATCTTGGCACATGCTAGTAGCTATTTCTCTATTGCTGCAAGCCGAAGCACATTTGGTTGTTAACAATTTGGTAAAAACTTATACTATGAAACAAGAAAAGCAACGAGTCAGAAGACAGAATTACTACACAAGCAGTTTTCATTGCAGTAAGAACTACTGAAATTTTAGCTTAAGGTTTCTGCTCAGAGACATGCATGACATGACAGATGGAAGAATAAGGGAAGGAGGAAAATGCATCTATATTTATAACCTCATTACTGTGCAGTTCAAGTGCCTTGTTCAGTAGATTAAAGGAAATGTCAAGCTCATTCATTGACTCATACATAGCACAAAGATTTGTCAAACCATTTGCAAATGTATTCTTCGTGTTACTAATGTAATTTCTTTTTGTTCTGCTAGGCAGTACAACAGGTTTTTAAATCAAAATCTCGAGATCTCCAACAAGCAGAATGAAGTTCTTGCAAATCGCATGGAGGAAGTACATTCTGAGAACAATGAAATGAAGGAACGTGTTAGCTTGGTAGAGTCTAAGGGTTTAGGGTTACTATTCCAACTTCACAATCTGGATGCGACATTGGTCTCGCAACTTAATGTTACTATTCCAACTTCACAATGTGGATCAGAAATGCAAAAATAGGTCAAAGCTGCTTCACATCAGTTTTGGATATTTGGTGCAAATTTTCTTATTTTTTGTTTAAGAACAAGGAATTATTGAGATTTAACTCTTAGTACAAACCAAGTTATTTGATCTTACTAGTTTGGTTGTTTTGACTAACATTGAAATTGTTTATTATAAATCTTTTGTGATTGGTTACGTTTAATGAAAATTTAGTTTATTATTCTATATACTTATTATGATTTTGAATGAATTGCAGGTTATACATACTTTTCATATTAACGAAAAATATATTTATTTTATATAGTTACATTAACGTCGAAATAGTTTGTTGGACGATAATTAAAATTATTTGTGTCAATTTGATTCCCTTTTTACGTCAACTTTGTTGGTCGTTATTTGTTGTTTGTTCGACGTCATTGAATACATAATAGCGACAAACAATCATTTTGTCGTTAATAAATAACGACAAACAATCTTGTCGTTAATAAGTAACGACAAACAATAACTTCGTCGTGTAAAATTAACGACGAACGTTGACGTTAATGCTAATAACGTCGGAAGCTATTACGACAAAACTCACGACGAACTTTGTTCATCGTTAAAGGTTTTAACGACGACTTTTTAGACTTATAACGACGAAAAAGTTTGTCGCTATAAACCCTTTTTCTAGTAGTGAGATCCATTTAAAAATTTAGTGCTAAGTCATTACTGAAATAATTTTGTTTTGAGTTTTCTTATTCCACATTTCTGTTGTAGTTGTTTTCCCTGTCATTTTTGCTATGAGATTTTTGTAAGTGTTTACCCTGGTAAAATTTATAAGGAGCCTATATATTTTTAATTCTTTCTCATGATTGAGTCGGAACTTACTTCAAGTTTGCTTATTGTACACTAAATCGCAGAGGCCTTGGGGTTGGGGGTTGGTTGGTACTGTGCAAAGTTGAATAGGATGTATCCATATCTATACAATTTTGGATTTGCCCCCGGTTTCCTTCATTTTTTTGTCGTTTTCCTTAAAAATAGTGTTATTATCATTCTGCCCCCGACCCTGTGATGATGCCTTTCTTACAACCTCTTCTCTTTCCATGCTTTCCTTTTCTCTTACATCTCCCAGTGAAGAGCACCCATTTTATCTTTCCTCTCCCGCCTTTTTTCTCTCTCCTATATTGCTTTGTTTTCTCTATTACATCATTTCACCCAGCAATCTCCGCCCTCTCTTCATACCATGCTATGCCTTACTTTTCTGCTTCTCTTATCTCGTCGTCTTTATTGTTACTTCCTCCGGATTGTTCAATTTCATACTTATGTTCTTGCACTACTCTTTTTAGGTTTCACATTTGTTGATATATGGTTATTAAAATCGTGATTCAAATCGAAGTTACGATTCTACGATTCAAATATGTCGTACGATTCGATATACGATTTTACACGATTCTAGACGTTTTTCCCAACTAGGGAAAACCTCGTAAATTTGAATCATGCCGATAAAGTAATTAATAGAAAAATATTGTTAAGTATTTCTTATTTAACTATTAAACAACTAGATATTCAATTATTATGTTTTTCCCTATAATATAAGCACTTTAAATGACATTTGAGAATAAAATCTTGATTACACTTGTTCGTAGAATTTTACGATTCTACGATTCGATTTTAGGATTTGATTTTAAGAGTCCCTTCCAATTCAAAGTAGAATCACTATTTTGATAACCTTAGTTGATTATTTCTGTTCATAAGGCTGTTTGTCTAATTCAATTGCTGAATAATTAGGGTTTGATTGCATTTCCGATGTTAGAATTTCTGATTGTCTAATACTATTTCCACGAATTGAGGAACATCGAAGTGATGAAGGCATGAAGCTAGGCGGAGAATCATTCCCATCTCTTTGGCATATACAATTATTATTTTCTGTAGCTGCCTTCCCTACTGTTTGGTAATATGGCGCTGAGGTATTCGGAAAATTTTCAGCGTCTTGTGCTTATCATACCCAAGAGTGTCCATAACATTCCAAACATCAGCCTGGTGTTGTAGTCTGTGGTTCACTTAGATTTAAAATATGTTCAATTAGGACTCTAAGGGGATGTTTCTTTTTGTTACTTTGCCGTTCTTTTAAATATGCTTATTGTTTTTTATATGCCTCTTAGTATTGGCTATTTGCTGTCGAGCCTGATTCATACCATGCATATAGATCTTGTACACTGATATGGGAATTGTACCCAACCTATATCAGAGATTCATATTTTGGTCTATTTATGGAGGTTTCTTATCTATAACTTGCGTGTTTTCCTGCCTCGTATGCTTTTTATCTGCTTGTCTCTGAATTCTGATGTCTTTAGTTTCCGATATTGATATGTTGTTTTTTGATGGGCTAATGAGGTTGTCTAATTTGTTCTCATTACTTATTGGCAACTGGGTCTTGCGAGGGGGTCGAAAAAGCACGAGGCTAATGCGTGACCTCGTCCCTCGTGGGCGTGACGTTTCTTTTTGTCAAATCAAGTGTAATTGGATTTCCTATGAGTTTACACCCAATTGACTAGTAATATAGGAGTCGCCATTCAGTTTTTAACGACAATGAGAAAAACTGACAAAACCCGGTTATCGTGACATAAAGGGAGTGCAATTATGTTTGACCACGACGGCCATAGGTTCCCTTGTGATCCCTGGTGTGGGGATCGCTCAACGTACACCCGCAGGGTAGAGATTGAGGGTTCGGAGGACTGTAACTACCGAGAGGAGTACTCGCTCTTCGATAACTCCAGAGGCAGGATATCCTTACTAGCTCAGCATAAATAATTGAAGGGACATGCGTTAACTATTAAACTAATCTGAATTGATTTTAACAATATGCAACACATAATACTAGATCGATCGTGATTATCTTGTTTATATTGATTTAAGGGACTTAGCATGATAGTTCAATTTCCCAAGATATTATCTTTATTAGGCGTGATAGAACAATCAGATTTAATAGTTTAACAGTTTTATAAAAGGGCGAGGAAAGCGATTAAATCATGCGAAGGGACACATTACGACGCACCCTTGAAAGGTGCGTCACAGTTCTCAGAAAATTAACCACTTTGGCTTTGCTATTTCTCCTTTTATTTAACGAATCTCAAGTTTCCGGGCAAGGTTCCAGTATCCGGGCTTAATTTTTCAGCTACAAGGGACAGGATACGTTCTGTTCGATTTTTGGATCGATTACGACAGAACACGGGATCAATTTCGCAGCGTGAGGCTTAGGCTTAGGGGTTGGAGTCAACACTCAGAATATGAATTGTGTGTTGTGTCCTTTTCACGTCGAATTTGGGGCTGTATTTATAGAAAAGAGTTCGTGGAAAGATAGAATTTTAGAGCTCTAATCCAAGAAGAATTAGGAGAGAACACGTACCCAGGTAATTTCAGCGCCCAGGGCTGGGCGTTAAAGATTTCGGCGCCCAGCTCTGGGCGTTGAAAATGGGATCCAGGCAATTTCAGCGCCCAGGGCTGGTCGTTGAAAATGATGTTTGGGTCGAGTTCTTTGTCAGATTTGGACTCTTAGAATCCAGAGTGTTTGAGACTTATCCGAGTCTTTTAGTGCGTATTAACTTTATGACGGAATGCGTCTGGGCCCGTTACGAACTCTAGGTTCGTTAGGATTTTAATTAATACGTAACTCTTATTTTTGAATTATACTAGGAACAGGATTCCTCTTGCAAATTCTATCTCTTTTAGGATTTATGTTGGATATATGTAGATAGAGAGAATACAATATATGTAGATATGTAGATAGAGAGAATACAAATACTAATTTCCTGTCTTTTAGTAGCATATATGTAGATAGAGAGAATACAATATATTAGTCAAAAATATTTCAATCAACATTCCCTTAAGGACTTCAATAATATGAGTGAATACTTATTTTCGTGCTTCATATAGAAATATTACGATAATGAGATGGTGGGCAAACTCAATTTTGATATTTGAGAGTAAGGATAGGTTATGATCCGTCATAAAAAAATATGGTTAGGGGTCTCATTTTGTTAGTTAACATTGGGCCTATAAAATGTTTGAGACAACCTCGTTAAATATGAAGTATATATATTAAACCAATAGTTAATGTTTGGTAAGCATATCCGTATTCATTATATGACATAAATTCTTAAAATGTTGATATTATTATATTTTGCCTTTTGGAAATTAGTACTTCGTATAAATTATATGTAGTAGCAATTTTAGTAAGTATCATTTATGCATATTATATTTTGTACAAAGCAATGAACCATTTGATATTACGATTCTCAACCCTATTTCATGGATTTGTATACTATGTGTGTGAGATTATAGGGCTGTAAAATATGGTTCGAAATCCTCTGCCCCATTACTTTGTACCATTCGGTGTACCACTCGTTTTATTGGTCCAAGTCACCTATCATAGTTTATTTTAAATTTCGTGTTCAAATATCCCTCAAATCTCATCGATTAATAAATCTTCCAGGCGAATCCGACCAACACCAATTCTCATCAACCTTCAAGACATCGTAATTTCCGTCAAGCAAATCCAATATGTAATCGGCAACCAACAATTTAGCACTACATTAAAATCATATTTAAAGCTAATTATGATAACCCAACCCCCCCCCCCCCCCTTTTTTTTCTACCTACTATGGTAGTCGGAAAGACCTTCGAAGTACGAATGGGATAATCGACAATTAACCTTATATTAACGTTAGTGATGGCGGAGGAGCTTGGAAGAGATTAGAGATGCAATTTATTATTGTGCTTAATACTGAAAGTGAAGTAGACTGAACGATTAACAATTGTTTCATTTTTGTATGGAAATTACATTGATTTCATGGTGGTGGCATTGGAAGTTTGCAGAATTTGTTACTAAAATATAGGAATATAATTTAGAAAATATACCGCATGTGTAGGATGGATATTCTATTTTAGGAAATTAGAATCAAATATTTTATAAGGTGAATGTTAACAAAATAATTATAGAATTAATTTTTTTTTAAAAAAATATAAGAGAGGCAAATCAGAGAGTGACATTTGTCAGCTCCACATTGATTTCCTCTCTTTTAGTATAATATATATAAGTGAAGTTTATTATTATTTTAATCTGTCGCTTTGCCGTAAGCCAAAATTTTGTTTTATTTTTTAAGTACATGTATTTGCACAAAAATCTTTTCATGTGTTTTTTGATACGTATATCTTTTCATGTGTTTTTTGGTACGTATATCTGAATACGTGTTGTACCCCTCCAAGTGTTCGTTATTTTTCCGTGCACGGATAAAATGACGAGCACTTCTGGACAAAATTTGGCAAGCAGAGAGATTCAGCGCCCAGGCTGGGGCGTCAAAAATTTCGGCGCCCAGCTGTGGGCGCTGAAAATGATTTCTGGGCGGATCTTTTTTGGTGCGCTAAATGCTTCTTTTTCTTTTTAGACGAACTTTTAAAGGCGCTTTGCAAAGTTTGCTTTTTTATTATTTATTATTTTTTTTTGTACTTTTTATTTGTCTTCTTTTTTATTCGTGACTCAAGACGGTTTGAAAGATGGGTTGAATGAGATAGGATAATTTGTATAGGTATTGGTCAAGCATGAGGATTATATCTGCTAGGACTCACAATTTGCAGCCTCAAGCTAGTGTCATGAGTTTACATCAACCAAGGCCAATGAGTAGCATGGGGACGACTCAAGGGTATATCAACAGGATGTATCCAAACAAGTTATATGGTCATTATGCTAATGGTGGTGTAAGAGCAGGTTTGGGCTTTGGAAATAATGGGTATGACGCACGTGTCAATGGCCGTGCGTGGTTTGCAGTTGATAACAAGTTCAAGAACAAGAGTTGGGGTAATGGTTTCTTGGGTTATGGCAATGAGAACATGGATGGGTTAAATGAGCTGAACAGGGGCCCCAGAGCGAAGGCGTCTAAGAACATAAGGATTGGAAGGGGTAGACATCGTAGAACTTTATGTAGTTTTTGTGGCATGATTTGGATTGGTTGACTCAATTCTTTTCCTTCGTTTATTTGGGTAAATTTCGCACTTTGGGAGGTACGGACGAAGTATTTCATGGCTCGCTCTTTTCGCTTTCCCTTTTCTCTTTCTCTTTAAGTATTTCATGGCTCTTTTCGCTCTCCCTTTTCTCTTTCTCTTTTTTTCTTTTTGCTTAGGATTTCTCCCCAACATAAATCCTTCAATTTTTTTATTTGGGCTAAAAGGTAGATGGTTGTGGTCTTTGAGTCACGAGGCGAGACTGAGTGAGCCTCGTTTGGTAGGCCTATAGTGGACCTTTAGCTTTAGTAGGCCTAGGGTGGACCTTTAAATTGTCTTACTTTGCAAGCGTATTTAGTCGTTCCTTAAAATGTGCAAATAGCGTAGATTCAAAATGTTGTTTTTACTTTATTGAAATTTAACGAAAGAATTACATCGAAAATAATTTTTTTGTTTCTTTTCAGATTCCGGTTTCCGGGATTTAATTGGAAGTTGTGATTTAGACTCGAACTTTCATTAATTTTTCTGATTATAACCTGTGTATGAATACAAGGAGGTGGCCTAGACTCAAAATAATGACGTGGCGTAAGCCTATAATGCTTGACCAAGCAACTTTTAGACTTAGGCTAATTGGACCATAACTTTCATTGGTTGACACTTTAGATTTTAACCCTTGGGTGTTCATTTGTCACGCGCCATTTTGCTTAATGTTGGCAAAATAGTTAGTTGGGGAGATCGAATTTTCTTTTTTGCAAGACTAGAATCATTAGTGCGGTTTCCCTCTTAGTGTGTATTGCTTTACCCCGATGGTAGCCTTATGGCATGCCGATTTGGGTATTTTCATGGTTTGTCATGTTGCATTCATGGAAAATCTTTTAGTCCGTACTTAGGAGTATTTTAAGGAGCGAGTGGCTCGAGAGGACTATGATAGTCGTGACCCAATGTGATCCTGAGCCTTGAGGCCATTAATTAATTTTTTTTCGCCAATGGTATTGACACCTTAGGTTCACTTTGGGGGTTGTGCGACTATGGAGGAATGATTTTCAGAATGTGACTGTTTCCATTTTGCAAATACTTGAATTACATGATATATTCTTTTTATTGGTGAGAGAGAATATTGAGGCCGTAGATTCTTAGCAAGGGATCACAATTACATATGGGTGCTTATTGATTTAAATGTTAGGAAGGGAGACTCAATATGGTTTAACCTTTTAACTTGCAGAACGACACCAAGCATTAGGACCGATTCTATGTATAAGACAACTAAGACTTAGGATTTAGATTATACTTTGGCATAGCCTAGTCTAGACTCGGATTTATTTATTTTTTATTCGATCATTATTTTTCCTTGAAAACTTTATTTGAACATCATTTTTTGAATACTTTGCCCATGTGACATTCAAGGTCATTTAATTAGCATGCTCGGTTTTGGTGCCGAACATTGTCGTTTATAGGAAGCCTAACAACGACACAAAGAGTTATTTATATATATATATATATATATATATATATATATATATATATATATATATATATATATATATATATATATATATATATATATATATATATTTTTAGTCGCTTTTAGAATCGAGTGCCTTTTCGTACGCCCTTGTAGCAATTTTGCGAATTTTCTTTTATTGCTACGTATTTTTTTATGCGCGGGCACCGAGGCTGCTGTGCCTGACCAAAAGGCCAGGCAGCAACTTCAGCGCCCAGCAGTGGGCGTGAAAATATTTGGCGCCCAGCCAGGGGCGCTGAAAATGCATCCCTGACTGGTACTCGTATTCTGTTTACGTATATTTTTTGTTTATGCGACTTTGATTTTGCGTGCTTGCCTAATAACGTCCTTTACGCGTTGTGCAGCGTTTGTGGGATTCGTTACGGGCCATCCCGAGCGTCGCTTACTTTTGTGGCGATCGCTCGGGTTTGCGGAACACGTATCTTGGTATAACTCTTTGGCCAATTGGTTTACGAATGTTTGGGCAATTTTTAAGGTCGTTGGTTTTCTAGCATTATTTGTCACACACAATCACATAATTCGCTACACATAACTAACATTACATCATGAGGCAAAATAATAATATGTCATGTAGTTTATGATAGGCTTCTATGGGTAGTATTTGCACCGGCTTGGTACCTCTTCTATCGCAGATCCAACACATGCCCCGGTCGAGGTAGTGCCTTCAACAGACGAATTTCGCCCAAGAGGCCAATCACGATGTAAGCCAAGGGAGCATGCACCAATGAGAGGGACTTAGTGGGCGAGCGATTGGGTTTTGGACGGGTGTACTACTAGCGAAAAGTGCCGAATGGACAACATTCGAAGCGTATGCACCCCCCGGTTGGCGATGGGTATCCTTAGTCCCAACTCCCGAGATGAAACATCCCAAGGGAGCCAAGATTCGTTATGCGGTTCTGCCCGTTCACATTAATATGCTGATTTTCAGGTCGTCCCAACTTGATGGGGAAATAAGCGCGGGGTAGGATCGTTTCACCCTTCGGCTATTTTGATTACCTACGAGCACGAGTATTTCCTTCACTATCCCCAGTGGATTCGCCACTGTGAAGGGGTCGAAAAAGCACGAGGCTAATGCGTGACCTCGTCCCTCGTGGGCGTGACGTTTCTTTTTGTCAAATCAAGTGTAATTGGATTTCCTGTGAGTTTACACCCAATTGACTAGTAATATAGGAGTCGCCATTCAGTTTTTAACGACAATGAGAAAAACTGACAAAACCCGGTTATCGTGACATAAAGGGAGTGCAATTATGTTTGACCACGACGGCCATAGGTTCCCTTGTGATCCCTGGTGTGGGGATCGCTCAACGTACACCCGCAGGGTAAAGATTGAGGGTTCGGGGGACTGTAAATACCGAGAGGAGTACTCTCTCTTCGATAACTCCAGAGGCAGGATATCCTTACTAGCTCAACATAAATAATTGAAGGGACATGCGTTAACTATTAAACTAATCTGAATTGATTTTAACAATATGCAACACATAATACTAGATCGATCGTGACTATCTTGTTTAGATTGATTTAAGGGACATAGCATGATAGTTCAATTTCCCAAGATATTATCTTTATTAGGCGTGATAGGAAAATCAGATTTAATAGTTTAACAGTTTTATAAAAGGGCGAGGAAAGCGATTAAATCATGCGAAGGGACACATTACGACGCACCCTTGAGAGGTGCGTCACGGTTCTCAGAAAACTAACCACTTTGGCTTTGCTATTTCTCCTTTTATTTAACGAATCTCAAGTTTCCGGGCAAGGTTCCAGTATCCGGGCTTAATTTTTCAACTACAAGGGACAGGATACGTTCTGTTCGATTTTTGGATCGATTGCGACAGAATGCGGGATCAATTTCGCAGCATGAGGCTTAGGCTTAGGGGTTGGAGTCAACACTCAGAATATGAATTGTGTGTTGTGTCCTTTTCACATCGAATTTGGGGCTGTATTTATAGAAAAGAGTTCGTGGAAAGATAGAATTTTAGAGCTCTAATCCAAGAAGAATTAGGAGAGAACACGTACCCAGGTAATTTCAGCGCCCAGGGCTGGGCGTTAAAGATTTCGGCGCCCAGCTCTGGGCGTTGAAAATGGGATCCAGGCAATTTCAGCGCCCAGGGCTGGGCGTTGAAAATGATGTTTGGGCCGAGTTCTTTGTCAGATTTGGACTCTTAGAATCCAGAGTGTTTGAGACTTATCCGAGTATTTTAGTGCGTATTAACTTTATGACGGAATGCGTCTGGGCCCGTTACGAACTCTAGGTTCGTTAGGATTTTAATTAATACGTAACTCTTATTTTCGAATTATACTAGGAACAGGATTCCTCTTGCAAATTCTATCTCTTTTAGGATTTATGTTGGAGTGCATGTAATACCTCGTATATTTATAATATTTATAAATATATTTTATTATATTTATAAAGCATTTTACGATTTATTAGCATTTAAATAATATTTAAATGTATTTAATGTATTTTAATTAATTAGAATATTTATTATTTTAATTAATTACGAAACTAATTTAATTCTTGAGTCGGGAAATTAAATGAGTTGCAAATGATTTTTAAAGCTTCGGGTTTTAAATAAAAAGTCCAGTTCGTTTTATTAATCAAGCCCAATCCAAACAGTTTAATTTAAATCCTAAGCTAGCCCAATTCATTTAATTCCTAAGCCCAACTCAAATACCCTAAGCCTAGCCCATCAAGGGATTAGGGAGCCTATAAATAGGACTCCCCATCATTAAATGAGCCCCTAAAGTTCATAAACCCTATTTTCTCTCTTTCTTGCCCAACACTCCTCTTTCTCTCTCCCTTTGTTCGTCCGGTTCACTCGGCCCGCAAGCACGAGCCTCATGCCGTTGCGTCGCTGCTGCTCGTGCCTCTCGCGCGGCACAGCCCTCGTCCCCCTCTCGCTCGTTGCTGCTCGTGCATCTCGCACGACACAACTCCCTCCCCTTGCTTCCTCTGTTGCTGCGTCGAGTGTTGTTGTTGTCGTGTGGTGTGCTGCTGCTTCCCTCGCACACCCACACCCTATCTCTCGCTCTCGGCTCTCTTGCGCGCCCTCACGCCAGCCCCTGTAGCCCAGTCCTCGCGCCCTCGCGCCAGCCCCTGCGCGCAGCCCTGCTCGTCGCACCTCTCTCCCGCGCGCGCACACACAGACGTGCGTGTGTGTGTGTGTGTTGTTCGTGTTCGTAATTCAATTCTTTTCGCCCAATCACCCTAATTCGTGATTGTTCCGTGCTATAGGCCGGATTGGTATAATTCTCTTCTTCCTTACCTATTCTATTTAAATTCCGTATTTTAAATTACTATATTAATATTGTTTTGAGTAATTAAAATGCTGGGAACCGGTTATGAATACCGTGGTTTGAGGATTTGTGTGTTGTGATTCATTAGGTTTGTTTTAATTATCAAAGGATGAATTTTCAGATTTGTTTATTGAATAAAGCATTGATTTTTATGATAATAAACTAGTGTTATTGGGATTTTCAAGTTAGGGTTTTAACCTAGACCTAATGAGTCAATTGATTAGCATAATTAGGTGATGATTTTAATTATGATAATCAATTATATTTTCAGATTAGAATAAAGGTTTAAAGTGTCGATTTTTATTGATTTTAAAGGCGGAAAAAGTATGTTTTCGTACTAGGGATTGATTTTGCAAATTGAGACGATTTTATTATTGAAAACCGATTGAATTCTAAAGTCTAAAGGAGGTTTTAATTTTTATAAAGTTGCTGGAAATTTAATGAACATGGAAATAATTTAAGTTTCATTATTTTGATGATAGGAGGTGATTTCTAGTTGAGTGCTCGTTATTGCAAAGTGGCCCATACGCTTAGGTATTCAAGGTACGTACAAGTCTAGGGCGACCACACCTTTTTGTCAATGACATTACATGATTGTTGATGATGTGAATTACATTATGTTGAATCATGTTTATTTTGGTGAACGAGCATGTGATTTGTGATGTTGGATTTGTTGGATTAATTGTTGAACAAGCATGTTGAAATTATTATGAGTATGGATTTCATTGTCAATCATGTTGTTCATTATTTATGCATGTATGGTTCAATTCACATGCAAGGGATGGATTAATTATTTGTATGCTATTGTACGGGATGTCTAGTATACTTTGAGCCATTTATTTGTACCTCGTTGTACTATTTATTTTACCACATGTGAAGGGTTAGCTCACGTAAGCCACCGCACATGTAGGGTTCAGTTGGGAATGTTATGTATGAAATGAATTAGGATTTGTCGTGCAAGGGCACAACCCTCATGTTAATATGCATGATGTGGAGTCTCACTTTGGTGAGGAGGAACATGGTAGTAATATCACAAGTGTCTTGCTTGGTTGATCACAAGTCTTAAAACATTAAAATAAGATTGTTTTGGTTGTTGTTTATTAATTGTATGTATGAATGTTGTCGAGTCTTGAGTTCGCCTTTATTAAAATATTAATAAACGTAAAGTGCAACCGGAACAAGCTTCAAAACTCTTGGAACGTATATACCTTGAGTATGAACAATGGGGGGAGTCTTGCCGGAAAGCTCGTACTCCTACTAATGATACAAGACGTTGTTTCATTTATATTATGCGCAGGAATTCTGTCGGTATGGCCCGATTTTATTATTATTATATTTGGTGTATGGTTGGCTC
Organism: Spinacia oleracea; assembly: GCF_020520425.1. Classification (NCBI taxonomy): domain Eukaryota; kingdom Viridiplantae; phylum Streptophyta; class Magnoliopsida; order Caryophyllales; family Amaranthaceae; genus Spinacia; species Spinacia oleracea. The sequence continues at coordinate 5,791,206 of NC_079488.1, read as the reverse complement.
CCATCACCTTTTCCCTTTGTGGATTATTCTTTTGGCCCGTTCGAAGTTTATTTTAATTAAATTGTGAGTCAAGAGTTGAGTCAACACTAGTACAAAATAGGGAATAGAAAACGCTAAATAGAGAACTGTTAAGTTTGCTAAACGTTTTCTAGGAGTATAGAGAACGCATTTCTTTAATAACAGTTGTGTGAAGAAAAGAATAGAGTGCTGTTATCTTACCTAACCGTCTTGTATTTTTTACCATATCAAAAATAAATAATTAAATTAAAATACTTAATAGAATAGAAAGCTGTGTCCAATATAACCGTCTTATAATCTTTTACAAAATTATTTTATGATAAAAAAAAAACCTTAATTTAAAACCTTTATTTTTAATTGAGTAAAGACTAAAGACGTTGTTTTGCAAATCATTATCCTCACTTAACAAAATTTAACCATCTTTTTGAAAAACAAAAATTAAACAATTTAAAAGTAAAAAAAACCCAAAACAAGAAACGCACATAATTAAGCAGCGCACAATTAAATTGCTTATTGCTTATTCAACCCTCAACCGCCGCTACACATCTGCACCACCGTTCTGTTGCACCGACCGCCATCTGACTGCTTCGCAACCTCCGGTGGGCGCCAGCTTCCAAATTCTGAGGTTAGTGTGGTTAATTTGCAGATGATTCGCAGTCTTTTTCCAGGTTCAAAAATGCATCTAGATCAATGGTCTTTTCTCGACAATGCCACTAACTGAACGTTGATGATGGTATGTGATGTCTGATTTTGTATTGCCTTTCTCGACACCTGCTATTCAGTTTCCTATGGCATCTTTTTTCGTTGATCACTTAATGACACCTTGATTTTCTGATTTTCTCTTCCCCTTTTTCGAATGATGCAGGTCTACCAAGGTCTTGATGTCAGCTCCTCAAAGCCCTCACCTACTGATATAAAGGTGCCTTTGATTTAGTTTTTTCCCAAGAATTTATTGTTGGTTGTATTCAGAATTTCAGATACTGAAGCTCCTCCAGTTGTGCAAACAGTTAAGTAAAATCACTCCACCACTGAATCTTAAACTTGTATTTCAACTGTAAGCTTTTCAAAAGTACAATATATGCAACGGGACATGGTAAAAAGTGAGCTTTGCCTTACTTTCATCCCACATCCTAGATTTTACCACTCAACACTCAGTGTGCAGTTGTCTGAGTATATTAGTGGTTTCACTCATTAAAATGTTAAGTGATAACAGCTAATAGTCATTTAAGTTAACTCAAAATAGATCACAAGTTCTACTTCGCATCCTTGAGGCTCAAATTTCAGCTGATGGGACGCTAAGATTTCAGTATTTGTGTTTTTTCTATAATGTGTATGGCAAATTTTGCCACCAAGTTACGGTGTCTCTTGGCCTCTCTTTATTGGGTGCAGTAGCATTTCTTTTGCTGGTAATTCTCACTGCTTCAAAGCTCCATAAAACAGCCTAATAATATTGTCTACTTAACTTTGTGGTTAGACCTTGGGGCTGTTGGCAATGACAATGGAAAAAAAGTAGCTTCCTTTTATTTCTGATTTACTTCCTGAGTGTGATTTTTCAGCTGCTGAAAATGTGCAAAGATTATTGTCTGTGTTTGTCTGGCGATATCCTAAGTTTGGAATAAAAAAAGACTTCAACTTCTTTTTTTAAATTGTATCCCTTAAGAACCGTACAGGCACCTTTAGTTGCTAGCTTATTCTATATATATATATATATATATATAGCTTAATCTATATATACATGGTTTCCTTTAGTCATCAATTTACGTCGTGAGCCCCTGTAGCCTTAGAATTGATTACGCCCTGATTTTCTGATGCTAGGAGGTTTACCTTTTTACTTGCCCAATATGTAAGTAAAGTTTGAAAACCCCTTCTTTTTATTTTTTCATAGAACTCCCAACATCCTTTTGGAACCTGATTGCAACATCATTCCATAGCTTGGGTGTTTCTTTATGACACTATGGCATGTCTGCTCAGTTACTGTCCCGTGTTTAGTTGACATGTCATGAGTTAATGCGCACGGATACTTGGTGCCATGTGGCCACTGGCCAGTGTGCCCACTCACTTGTTAGCTTTCCTATGATTGTCTCTTGGCTTTCATATGCATCTAATTGCTAAGTGCATATACTAATATGTGTACCAGCTTCACCCTCATGCCAGTAAGTGCTTTGTCGCTGTTCTTATTAAATTAAAATTTAGAAATACACTAAGAAAATCCATTACTTCTTGTATATATATATAATTGGCAGGTAAAAACTGTTGCGTCTTCTAATTTATCCTGATGGAAAGATGTTGTTATTACTCTCTTGCAGATGTAAGAGTTGATTCATCATTTGATAATACCTTCCTATGAGAATATAACGTGAAAGACAGAGGGAGCTTCGGGTATTAGGCTGTTTCGGATTTTTCTCATAATAACGCATTCATTAGTTGTGCTTTGTATTTCTGTTATTTATTGTAAGGAAATTCTAATTATTATTTGTTACGGGGAAAAGAATTATTTGGCCGTGCCCAACTACCCATGTTGATATATAATCTGTGATGAATGACGAGGATACTGTCACAAAATAACTAAGTATCAGATATTCAGATCAACCAAACTGAACAAAAGATATTCTGATCAGCCTTTCATATGTTTTATGATCTATACTTTCTTGTGTAACTTAATGATGTTTCCTTTGAAATTACTGGGTATTGCTGTTGATGAAAAATCTTTCACGCAAACTTTAGTTAATGTTCATTGTGGTACTGTATCGCCTATATGGTCTGTTGTCAGCCTGTATTCTGAATTATCTAGTACTTGCATGATCGAAACTGATCCTTTACTATTAAGATCTTAAATGACTGTTCTGCTACTTCGTTTTTGTGTGATTTTTGTTGAACCAGAACCTCTGTAGCTTTTATGTTCCATTGTTGAGAAGCTTGGCTGTGATGTATTACATGTTTCAGGGAATTCCGGAGTGCTGCAAGCTGAAGTTTCTCCAGTCGCGCGAACACCGACCTTTTGCTGCTCCTACTGATGTGCAGGCTCATTCAAGAACACCACATGCTGATTTTCTTGCTTGATTAATGAACCTGTACAAAGAAGGGGAGGGGTATTGTTGCATCATGTTTTTTTCCCTTTCCACGCATAGAAGTAATTGTAAAACATACGTTATTTTTAATATATTTAATGCTTGTTTATGCAAATTCTTTTTTTTTTTTTTTAATAAAAAAAGGTGGAATAGAGGATGGTTATCTAAGAACACCGTCCTCTATGTTTATGTAAAAAAAGGAAGAATAGAGTACGCCTATCTAAGCAGCTGTCCTCTATTTTAATAAATACATAACAGTTAAGTGTTTCAACCGTTTTCTATTCCTTCTATATTTTCTGATTTACGGAAGGGAATAGAGAACGGTTAGCTGAGACCACCGTACTCCATTCATATGTATATAGAACGCCTATCCCAACCGTCCTCTAAACTATAGAGATCGCTTAGCAGGAGAACGCTCCTCAGGCGTCCTCTAAAGCCTATTTTAACAGTTCTCTATTCCCTTTTTTGTAGTAGTGCAAGAGTCGAGTCTTGTATCTCATGATTGTTTGTTAATTATTATATGGCTTTTGCATGTTGATTAGTACTTAGTGAGTGATGCATGTTTTGGTTTCATTTACTCTATTCTTGTAAGTACTCAGCTTTTGCTGACTACGTGCTTTGTGTGTTTTGGTCATGGCCTTTGCCTTAATGACCCTATGATGATCCATCATTTGCACTTGCATTGTTGGGGAGTAGATTAATATAGCAGGTTGGTAGATCAAGTACGATCGAAATCATGTGGCTTGGGATGATTGAGAGAGTTGCATGCTTTAGTTCTTTGAAACTATTTTATTTAACTTTATTTTAATTATGTTTGAAATATTTGAAATATTTATACTTTGGGTTTTGGGCCATTATGGTTCCAAATTGTAGGAGGCCTCAATATTAAATTTATTATGTTTTTAAAAGTTAGTTGACATTTATTTCCGCTGCGTAATTCTGGTAATAGCCTTAACCGTTATCACGGTGGCGGTAATGCTTTAGTAATTCCTTTATTTTAAGTTGGAAAATGGTTTTATAAAAGCAAGGAATTATTAGGGTGTTACAGTGCAACACCTAATTCTGACAGGTTTCTATCTTTTATGTCTTGCCACTTTTAGCAACTACCCGTTACGGCAGTTACTATTTTTAGCAGGTTTCTATAAATAGCAGGTTCGGGTGAAATGAAAAGGGTGATCGAGATTCGTTATTTATAGGAGATGCGTTGCCAAGTGGAGATTTTATGTTCTCATCATCGAACCTTCCCTTTCGGGAATGGGGACAAAAGTAGGTGTCTACAGGTCTAATGTCGCTATCTTCTGAAATATTACTCTATTGTACACCTGGTAGTGGTTCTTTATAGTATGGTTTGTTTTTCTAAAGTTTTTAAAGGGAGGAGTGTCGTCCATTTTGATTATCAATGTGACAAAATTTTGGCTCTTTTTCCCTTAGCCATGCCTTTCCCAGTTGATCCTTGTTCCTCTCATTTGTTAGTGTGACATCTCTCTCTCTCTCTCTCTCTCTCTCTCTCTCTATTCGAGCTCTTTTCCTAAATTAAAAAAGGTCTATTAATAATATCACTTCTTCATGGGTCTTAATAGAAGAGTCTTATTTCCCTCTTACTTGTGCTTTACAAGTGAGAAAGATCCATTTTACTTGTGCTTCCAGATGAGAGGCGGTAAATTAAAACTGAGATACTTTCTCCGCTTTAATAAATTACCATGTTTATTTGAGTAAACACAATACAATCCTTAGTAATATAGCTTTTGTCGGCTGCAAAGGACTTCATTTGAAAACTTCAGCTTATCCAGACTGTAAACTATGTGCAGATTTCTTGGAGCTAGCACTGCAATTTGGAAATATTGGGCCGTGGAATCCTGTTGGCATTACTCAGATGGTGAATTAGGTATTGCAAAATCAAGACCGAGTTAGTTGTCAACTAAGTTTTTTTACATTTGAAATTGAAGGGCTTGATGCAAGGTTATTTCTCTACATCTTTCCGAGCTGCTGAATTTACTGCTTGTATTATACTTCTCACTATTTTGCTCATTGTTTGACGCATAACACATGCTACACATCGGTTAGATGGGATTGCTAGCTTCTCCCTTGTATCACCTAACATTGCTCAAAGATCTCTAATCATGCCTTACCTATTGTACGGGTATGCTACCAGCTGGCTGGTAGCATCGCCAAGCTGTTAGGGATAAAAGCAAATAATCCTTAACGGCAGTTATTATTCCCTACCAGCATCTCTTACAAGCCGGTAGGGAGGAGGCACGTGACCAAACCAAGAGGTCAACGGGTCGCTATCAATCGGGTAGGACCCATTTGTCCGTACGCCCGACCCGCGCCTATATATATATGGGCTTCATTTATGACAAAAGGTACGCAAACACAATCATTTCCACTAAAACCAAAATACTTATCACTCATCATACCTGACTTTAGCATCGGAGGGGGGATCCTCGAATCACCCTCGAGGCTAGTTCATCTTTGTTATCTGCGCAGGATATCATCAGGATAACAGCAGCACTCGACCAACAAGACATCTCCAACCGTTCCCAAATCCTACCGGAACAATTGGCGCTAGAAGGAGGGGACTTCCCAACCTTGTCAAGTAAATCAGCCATCATGGATACCAACAACAAAAAACCTAGAAAAAACAACAATCTCCCACAATCAGCAGTGATCACACCAACATCAGTAGCACAACCCGCAGTCAAACCTTCTCTCTTACCTGTCTCAACCAGCCAAGTCACACCACTTACCGATCCTCCCCCAAAAACACTCAAGTCACAGATAAGCATTGCCCCCCCAGGTTTTGAAGACCCGAACGACGTGATCATAGAGGACGAAACGTCCATGGAAGAAAGGGCACAGGATTCCCCATCACCCCCACAGATTCAGAGCAACCTCTCGGCGTTGTCCCAAAGGTTCACACCACAACAGCTGCTGACGGCGTCGGCCGTCATGAAAGCAATGGCTGAACTGTCCTCAAGGAGGATAGAGGGAAATCAGATCGTGGTTACCGGCAATCGCCCGGGTGCGATGCCGGTTAGAAATCTCTACGAAACCCTAGAGCATGAAGTGGTACTGCCAGCACAACCTGAACCAATACTTGTACAGAGTGAAAATCCGGGTAGAAGAAAAAGGCATAGCTCTCGGCGCAGAGAAAGGTCCACTAGACGCCGAGAGTCGGTGTCAGAGCAAGAAGGGTCGTTTCCTGCTGGTAGGGAATCGACATCGTATCACGAAGAGTACATCGTACAGTCTCCACAACCAGGTTGGAATAGATATGAAGGATATCTACCTCATCAGGAGCCGATGAGGCGAACCATACACCCCAAAGACTCCCCACTCTGCAGGGGTATACTGGAGCAACCTATGGAGAAAGTAAAGATGCCGACGTGCAAATACAACGGAACCACAGACCCCGAAAATCACTCCACCGCTTTCGAACAACACATGATGCTGTATTCTGACTCAGATGCCATGTGGTGCAAAGTGTTCCAAACCACATTATCAGGGGTGGCAGCCGATTGGTATAAGAAGTTGCCGGCCGGATCGATATTCAGTTTTCGGCAGATTCAAGAGGACTTTGTGAGGCGGTTCATTAGCAAGGTTGAACGAAAGAAAACATCTGGAGAACTGATGTCAATCTCACAAAGGCCGAAAGAGCCGCTGAGAGAATACCTTACTCGTTTTAACAACGAATCCATCACAATACCAGATTTACAGCAAGAAATAGCCGTCTTGGCTCTGTTGAGAGGGATGCAGGAATGCGAGTTCAAAAGGTACCTGGGAAGAAAATCATTTACCTCGCTGGGGGAGGCCTTGAGAAAAGCAAATGAGTATATCAGGAGTGATGAGCTGATGCTAATATCACCCATGGGGGGAAATCAGGCAGTACAATCGGCCAAGAAGGATCATGTTCCCATACAGCAACACAATTACCGGAAAGATAACGGTAGAAAGGAGGGCCATCAGCAAAGAGGGGGATATCCGAATAGACAACAGCCGATAGGGGCTTACCAGGTGTACACTCCCCTGAACACCGCCAGAGCCACGATCTACGCAGTAAATAAATCAGCAGCGTGGAGAAAACCGTTACCGATGGATGCCCCAGGTAACAATAAGAACTTTTGTGCTTTTCATAATGATCATGGTCATTACACGGAGCATTGCAAAGAGCTCAAGGATAACATCGAAGAGCTGGTAAGAAGGGGATACCTATCCCAGTACAGGGTTCGACAGGAAGGCCAGGGAGGAAATAACAGGCAGGGCAGTTCGCATAGTCATGCCCCATATACACCTACTCAGCCAGGGTATGCACAACCCACTGGTAGGATTGAACAGGCACCACCATCCCGGCAAGAAATCCGGTCATTACCGGAAACAGGCAAAGATGGGGCCGATAGGGGAAAGAGACCCACGGTTTGGGTGATCTCTGGAGGGCCCGTGCATGGAGGTACAGTCAGCGGGGCAATAAGAAATCTAGAGGAGCACAGGCATTTGGTGAGTTACCATAGCGCAAGGAAATGGCCGGAACCAATCCCCCTACCGGTCATCACGTTCACCTCGGACGATTGTCGCGGCATTATATATCCCCATGATGACCCGCTGGTATTGGAACTCGAGATAGCAAACTTCCCCGTCAAGAGATGCCTGATTGATGGAGGCAGCTCTGCGAACATCATATTCTGGGAAGCTTTCACCCAGCTGAACATAGATCACGGAGAGTTAGCAAGGGTGAGCTATCCCGTTATCGGATTCTCTGGAGCCAGCGTCTATCCAGAAGGCAGTATCCGTCTACCGGTTCAAGTAGGTAGAGGATCATCAACCAGGGACTTAATGGTCGACTTTTTGGTGATAAAAGTACCAGCAGCGTATAACGTAATAATTGGTCGACCATTCATTCATGACGCACAGGCGGTGGTGTCCACATATCATTTGACCATGATATATCTCTCAAATCTGGAAAGAACAGAAAGGGTACATGGCAGTCAGGAGACTGCCAGATCGTGTTATCTGACAGCGATAAAGGCACCAGGAAGAATGGTGCCGAAAACCAACCTTACCCGAGAAGCAAACATGCCAACCAAAAGAAAGAGAGGGGATCTGAGCATGGAAAATTTTGATGAAAGGCCGGTTTGCATCCCAAGGCCGGCGGCAGATGGAGAAACTCGGGAAATTGAATTGGTAGAAGGAGTTCCAGAAAGAACGGTACGAATAGGTGCCGATATGGAGGCAGATCAGCAGGTCAATCTCATCGGCCTGTTACGAGAAAATGCAGACGTCTTTGCCTTCTCTGCAGATGAAATGCCCGGTATCAGCCCAGACATCATAGTGCATCGTCTGAATGTAGACAAGTCAGTCAGGCCGGTAAAGCAAAAGAAGAGAAATTTCTCCAGTGAAAAAAATGCTGCAATAAAAGAAGAAGTGGAAAAACTGCTGGAAGCAGGGTTCATAGAAGTTTGTGACTACCCCGAATGGTTGGCCAACGTAGTCATGGTAAAAAAGTCAAATGGCAGTTGGCGAATGTGCGTAGATTTTACCAATCTGAATGGGGCGTGCCCCAAGGACTGCTATCCATTGCCACGGATCGATAGACTGGTAGATTCAACAAGTGGCCACGCTCTTTTGAGTTTCCTGGATGCCTTCTCAGGGTATCACCAAATCAGCTTGTGTAAAGCCGATAGAAAGAAGGCCGCCTTCATCACAGATTCAGGGGTATACAGCTATAAGGCTATGCCATTTGGGCTGAAGAATGCAGGAGCAACCTACCAGAAGTTGGTGGACAGGGTATTTGCTTCCCAGAAAGGGAGGAACATAGAAGTATATGTGGATGACTCAATAGTAAAAAGCCGATTGGCCAGCGACCACATTGACGATTTGAGAGAAACTTTCGAAACTCTGAGGAGGTTCAGGATGAAGTTAAACCCCAAGAAATGTGTATTCGGGGTCCGATCAGGAAAGTTCCTGGGTTTCCTAGTAAGCGAAAGGGGGATCGATGCCAATCCAGATAAGGTAGATGCAATTATGAATCTACCAGAACCCGGTTGCATAAAGGACGTGCAAAAGTTAACAGGAAGAATGGCCGCATTGACCCGGTTCATCAGCAAATCAGCAGACAGGTCGTTGCCCTTTTTCAACGTGTTAAAGCAAAACAAGAAATTCAAGTGGGGAGAAACAGAAAAAGCAGCCTTTGAGGCAGTAAAACGGCACCTGCAAGTCCTACCCACAATAGCCCGACCAGAGGAAGGGGACACGCTGCAGCTATACATATCTGCTTCTCAACACACAGTAGCAGCAGTTCTGATCATAGAGAAAGATAAAACACAGATACCGGTGTACTTTGTCAGCCACATCCTGCAAGAAGCAGAAACGAGGTACTCCTTGATAGAAAAGTTGGGGTTGGCAGTACTGATTGCAGCCAGAAAGCTGAGACCTTACTTTGATGCACACGGGATCCAAGTCCTCACAAACTACCCGCTGGAAAAAGCAATGCAAAAAATGGACACATCAGGCAGACTCCTAAAATGGGCGATTGAACTATCAGAGTTTCACATGGAGTATCGGCCCAGAATGGCTATAAAAGCCCAAGCACTGTCTGACTTCATAGTCGAAGCATCATACCAGGAGGAGGAAATAAAGGAAGGAATATGGGAAGTAGCAGTAGACGGCTCGGTCACCAAATCAGGGGCAGGAGCAGGGGTAATAGTTACCTCACCAGAAGGAGACCAGTTCGAGTATGCTATTAAGTTCTCTTTCCAGGCATCAAACAACGAGGCAGAATACGAAGCCGCAATCGCTGGCATACAGATCTGCACGGCAGCTGGTGCTCGTAGGCTCATGCTCACAACCGACTCACAGCTGGTTGCAAACCAGTTCTCAGGAGAATATGAAACGAAGGAAGAATCCATGAAACGATACGCCGAAAAGCTTAAACAGTCAGTGGCACAGTTGGAAAGCTTCGAAATAAAATTAGTACCCCGATCAGAGAACATGCTGGCAGACTCCCTGTCAAAACTGGCCAGCTCAAGTGCTCTGGTAAAATCAGTAATGATGGAAGTCATGCATCGAAGGAGCACTGAAGTATTGGGAAAAGAGGTCATGGTAATCACGAGCCAACCTGAATGGTATGACACCTTGTGGGCATACAAGAGAGATGGAACACTGCCTGCAGAAAAAACGGAAGCAAGAAGGTTGATTAGAAACTCATGCTGGTTTGTAATCATCAGAGGCCAACTCTACAAACGGGGTTTTAGCTTGCCTCTGTTACGATGCATATCAGCATACGAATCGGCACGACTGATAGAAGAAATACATGAAGGAGTGTGTGGAAATCATCAGGGAGGAAAAACCCTTGCACTGAAATGCCAAAGGCAAGGATACTACTGGCCGACAATGCTAACAGACGCACAGGAGTACGTCAAGAAATGTGAAAAATGTCAAGTTTTTTCAGCAGTCATCAATCGTCCTGCAAACGATCTCATGCCAATCCTAAATCCAATACCGTTCGCCCAGTGGGGAATGGACATTCTGGGACCATTCACAACGGCATCCGGTGGAAGAAAATTTCTGATAGTGGCAGTCGATTATTTCACCAAATGGATAGAAGCAGAACCGGTGGCAAAGATAACTGCAAATCAGGTCAAAAAGTTCATATGGAAAAATATAATCACCAGGTTCGGATTACCGATGGCAATCGTGATGGACCATGGGGTACAGTTTGATTGCTCGCCAGTTCAAAGTTTCTTGAGTATGTACAAGGTCAAGTTTGCCTACTCTTCTGTTTGTCATCCCCAAAGCAATGGACAGGCAGAAGCTGCCAATAAGCAGATACTGGCAGCAATGAGAAAGAAGCTAGACGACTATAAGGCCGGTTGGGCCGATATTGTTCCAGAGATACTTTGGGGAAATAGAACCACCGTTAAGGAAGCAACGGGAGAGAGCCCATTCCGTCTATGTTTCGGATCAGAAGCAGTGATACCAGCAGAAGTAGGGTTACCTACATTCAGGATCCAGCATTATGAAGAAAACAAGAACAGTAAACTGTTAAAGCAGGAGCTGGATCTTCTACCAGAGATCAGACTCAGAGCAGAAATCAGATCGGCGGCTTACAAGCAGCGCATAAGTAATGCCTACAACAAAAGAGTAAAACACAGACAACTTGAAGTAGGAGACCTGGTGCTCCGCAGAACTGCAGCTACAGGCAAGGCAAAGGTCCAAGGAAAGTTAACCCCAAACTGGGAGGGGCCTTATCAGATATGGGAAGAAATCGTACCAGGAGCTTTTAGGCTGATGGATATGGGTGGAACAGCGCTAAAAAATTCATGGAACGCCAGCGTCCTTAGAAAGTTTTATGTGTAGTCACTAACCCAAAAAGGCCGATTGAGCCAGGCCTGTTATGGTCCATGAAATGAAAGAAAGTCGAGGAATTCAAAGCAGAAGAATCAAACCCTTAAAGTAGGTCAGCAAGGCTACTATCAGTTTGCTGACTCGGGGTAATGTATAATCAAAAATCGTGATTCAAACCCTTAAAGTAGGTCAGCAAGGCTACTATCAGCTGTTAGGTTATGATACATATGACATTACATAGATCATGCGGAAACAACCATTAACCCAGGACAACATATTATTTACACATAATCATATAGCATAATTTAGATGCATACTCTTTGTTGCGTGCCCTCCCTAGCTGCGCCCGAACCGAACAAGAACAAGTCTTTTAGGACTCCAAGTGTCGTCCCTCCGTAGATAGTCCACAACACGTCCGGATCCGCCTTAAGATTGACCAACTAGAATCGCCCTTAAGGTACTAGAAAATTTCGGCACTTTTGAGCAAGATGTGTGTTTGATTTTCTCTCAAAAACTCACTTTTGAATACTTTGAAACTTGTGTATAAATTATGACCCTTAGGCCTTTATTTATAGAGTTATGGAAAAGGAATCGTAATCCTAGTAGGATGCGAATTAATTGGAATTAGAATCCTACATGAATTCTATTTAATTAATTTATCCAATTAGGAATAGAAACTTAATCATACACTGACTCTTGTAGATTCAAGAATCACGCATGAGCACAAACTCACACACACACGGCAGCCACAAGGGCTGCCCATGCGCGTGCGAGCAGCAGCCCGCGCAGCACGGTCCACGCAGCCGTGGCCCTTGGCGCGCGCTGGGCCTGCCTTGCGGTAGGCCTGGGCGCTGCCTTGGCTGGGCTTGTGGCGCGCATGCTTGCTGGGCGATGGCCCCGGCTTCGTGCTGGGCCTTCGTCCGGCAAGCCTCGTCCGATGCTAATTCGTACGATACGCTTCCGATTAAATTTCCATTTCCGGAATCTATTTCCGATACGAACAATATTTAATATTTCCGATTCCGGAATTAATTTCCGTTTCGAACAAATATTTAATATTTCCGTTTCCGGAATTATTTTCCGATTCCGGCAATATTTCCGATTCTGACAATATTTCCGTTTCCGGTAATATTTCCGATTCTGGTAATATTTCCATTTCCAATAATATTTTCCGATACGTACCATGTTTCCGTTTCCGGCAACATCTACGACTTGGATAATATTCATATTTCCGATACGATCCATATTTCCGCTTCCGGCAATATCATCGTTTCCGGAGTATTCATTTCTTGCCTGTGACGATCTTAGCTCCCACTGAAACCAAGATCCGTCGGTTCCGAATATTCATAGATGGAGTATTTAATGCCATTAAATACTTGATCCGTTTACGTACTATTTGTGTGACCCTACGGGTTCAGTCAAGAGTAAGCTGTGGATTAATATCATTAATTCCACTTGAACTGAAGCGGCCTCTAGCTAGGCATTCAGCTCACTTGATCTCACTGAATTATTAACTTGTTAATTAATACTGAACCGCATTTATTAGACTTAACATAGAATGCATACTTGGACCAAGGGCATTATTTCCTTCAGTCTCCCACTTGTCCTTAGGGACAAGTGTGCATTTCCTAATTCCTTTGTCGCTCGATGCTTGCTCTTGAACATAAGGTAAGAGTTGTCATCCTTATTATGTCCAGAGGTGTTCCTCGGTTTCAGAGTTCAACTGATCAAATAAACAGATAATCATAGCCTATGATTCATCCGAGCACGGCCATGCATTTCACAGTTTCTAGCTCTCCGAGTGGCCTTGTACAACTTTTAAGCATCTCATCCCGATTTATGGGAGGACAATCCCAATCTTGCGATCTTGAGATTAGACTTCGTTTGATAGGTGATTACCTGAGCGTTTCCTTTATAGCCTCCTTTTACGGTGCGACGGTTGGTCAACGTCAAAGCAACCAGTTCTCAAACAAGTAATCTCAAATCACTCAGGTATTGAGGATTTAGTGTCTAATAATTTAATGAAATTTACTTATGACAGACTTTCATCTCTTACAGTAAAGTTTCATAGGTCTTGTCCGATACTAGTCTTCCCAAAGTAAGTATCTATGCAAATGATTATGACATTGCCATGTCCACATAGTTCAAGAAACAGAACTACTAGTCATCTTGCATTCTAATCGTCTAACGTTTTCTATGCGTCCAATTTTATAGAAAACTCCGATTAGGGACCATTTTCAACCTTTGACATTCAAGTTCACTTGATAGACATTTCTTAGTCACAGGACTGGTCCTGACAGTCTATCTTGAATATATCGTCAAATTGAAGGGACTCATCATTTAATAAACCACAAATTAAATGGAAAAATGAATTTCTTTCATTTATTGTGAATGATTAACCAATAATGTTTTACAAAGATTTAAACTCTAAAACTTTAAAACATTAAACAGAGACATCAAAGCCATTCTCCAATATGCTTGATTCCCATAGCTGCAGTGTGCGAGTTGTGCTTCGCTTGCGGCAGAGGTTTAGTTAATGGATCTGATATGTTGTCATCAGTTCCAATTTTGCTTATCTCGACTTCTTTTCTTTCAACGAACTCTCGTAGAAGGTGAAATCTACGAAGTACATGCTTGACTCTCTGGTGGTGTCTAGGCTCTTTTGCCTGTGCAATAGCTCCGTTATTATCACAATACAGGGCTATTGGTCCTTTAATGGAGGGGACTACACCAAGTTCTCCTATGAACTTCCTTAGCCATATAGCTTCCTTTGCTGCTTCATGTGCAGCAATGTACTCCGCTTCAGTTGTAGAATCCGCAATGGTGCTTTGCTTAGCACTTTTCCAGCTTACTGCTCCTCCGTTGAGGCAGAAGACAAACCCAGACTGTGATCTGAAATCATCTTTGTCGGTTTGGAAACTTGCGTCCGTATAGCCTTTAACAATTAATTCATCATCTCCACCATAGACCAGGAAGTCATCTTTGTGCCTTTTCAGGTACTTCAGAATGTTCTTGGCAGCAGTACAATGCGCCTCTCCTGGGTCTGACTGGTATCTGCTCGTAGCACTGAGTGCGTACGCAACATCCGGGCGTGTACATATCATAGCATACATTATTGAACCAATCAATGATGCATATGGAATCCCATTCATTCGTCTACGCTCATCAAGTGTTTTTGGGCACTGAGTCTTGCTTAGAGTCATTCCATGAGACATGGGTAGGTAGCCTCGCTTGGAGTCCGCCATCTTGAACCTATCAAGCACCTTATTGATATAAGTGCTTTGACTAAGTCCAATCATCCTTTTAGATCTATCTCTGTAAATCTTGATGCCCAATATGTACTGTGCTTCTCCTAGATCCTTCATCGAAAAACATTTCCCAAGCCAAATCTTGACAGAGTTCAACATAGGAATGTCATTTCCGATAAGCAATATGTCGTCGACATATAATACTAGGAAAGCAATTTTGCTCCCACTGACCTTCTTGTATACACAAGATTCGTCTGCGTTCTTGATGAAACCAAAGTCACTGACTGCTTCATCAAAACGTATATTCCAGCTCCTGGATGCCTGCTTCAATCCGTAGATTGACTTCTTTAGCTTGCATACCTTTTTAGCATTCTTTGGATCCTCAAAACCTTCAGGCTGTGTCATAAACACAGTTTCTGTTAAAACGCCGTTTAAGAAAGCAGTTTTGACATCCATCTGCCATATTTCGTAATCGTAATATGCAGCGATTGCTAACATTATTCGAATAGACTTTAGCATTGCAACTGGTGAAAAGGTTTCATCGTAATCCACACCGTGGACTTGCCTGTAACCTTTTGCAACCAATCTAGCTTTGAAAACTTCAAGTTTCCCATCCTTGTCCTTTTTCAGTTTGAAAACCCATTTGCTTCCAATGGCTTGGTAGCCATCTGGCAAATCGACCAAATCCCATACTTGGTTTTCAGACATGGAGTCTAATTCAGATTGCATGGCTTCTTGCCATTGCTTGGAGCTAGGGCTCGTCATAGCTTGCTTGTAAGTCGCAGGTTCATCACTTTCAAGTAATAGAACGTCATAGCTCTCGTTCGTCAAAATACCTAAGTACCTTTCCGGTTGAGATCTATATCTTTGCGATCTACGCGGGGTAACATTTCTAGATTGACCATGATTCTCACCAGATTCTTCTAAAGATCTCTGAGTTTCATCCTGAATGTCATCTTGAGCATTCTCTAGAGTTTGTTGTTCGACTCGAATTTCTTCGAGGTCTACTTTTCTCCCACTTGTCATTTTGGAAATATGATCCTTCTCCAAAAAGACACCATCTCGAGCAACAAACACTTTGTTCTCAGATGTATTGTAGAAGTAATACCCCTTTGTTTCCTTTGGATAGCCCACAAGGATACATTTGTCAGATTTTGGATGAAGTTTGTCTGAAATTAATCGTTTGACGTATACTTCACATCCCCAAATCTTAAGAAAAGACACATTTGGAGGCTTTCCAAACCATAATTCGTATGGAGTCTTTTCGACAGCTTTAGACGGAGCTCTATTTATAGTGAGTGCAGCTGTATTTAGTGCATGTCCCCAAAATTCTAATGGAAGTTCGGCCTGACCCATCATTGACCTGACCATGTCTAGCAAGGTTCTGTTCCTCCGTTCTGACACACCGTTCCATTGTGGTGTTCCAGGAGGAGTCAATTCTGATAGAATTCCACATTCTTTCAGATGGTCATCAAATTCATAGCTCAGATATTCACCGCCTCTATCAGACCGCAGTGCCTTAATCTTCTTGCCTAATTGATTCTCTACTTCACTCTGAAATTCCTTGAATTTGTCAAAGGATTCAGACTTATGCTTCATTAGGTAGACATAACCATACCTACTGAAGTCATCAGTGAAAGTGATAAAGTAGCTGAAACCACCTCTAGCATTTGTACTCATTGGTCCACATACATCTGTATGGATTAAACCCAATAGTTCATTTGCTCTTTCTCCGACTTTAGAGAAAGGTTGCTTTGTCATTTTGCCAAGTAAACATGATTCGCATTTACCATAATCCTCTAAGTCAAATGGTTCTAGAATTCCTTCCTTTTGAAGTCTTTCTAAGCGTTTCAAGTTTATATGGCCTAATCGACAATGCCACAGATAGGTGAGATCTGAATCATCCTTTTTGGCCTTTTTGGTATTTATGTTATATACTTGTTTGTCGTGATCTAATAAATAAAGTCCATTGACTAATCTAGCAGATCCATAAAACATCTCTTTAAAATAAAACGAACAACTATTGTCTTTTATTATAAAGGAAAATCCCTTAGCATCTAAGCAAGAAACTGAAATGATGTTTTTAGTAAGACTTGGAACATGGAAACATTCTTCCAGTTCCAAAACTAGCCCGGAGGGCAACGACAAATAGTAAGTTCCTACGGCTAATGCAGCAATCCGTGCTCCATTTCCCACTCGTAGGTCGACTTCTCCCTTGCTTAACTTTCTACTTCTTCTTAGTCCCTGTGGATTGGAACATAAGTGTGAGCCACAACCTGTATCTAATACCCAAGAAGTTGAATTAGCAAGTATACAGTCTATAACGAAAATACCTGAAGATGGAACGACTGTTCCGTTCTTCTGATCTTCCTTTAGCTTTGGACATTCTCTTTTGTAATGGCCTATTCCATCACAATAAAGACAGCTTGATGTGGACTTGTCCTGCTTTGATTTAGCATTGCCCTTGGACTTTCCACCTTTCTTGAATGGTCTCTTTCTAGCCTTGAGTAAATCTTTGGCTTCACAGTCCAGTACTATTTCAGCCTTTCTGACAAGGTGAATAAATTCTGCAACTGTTTCTTCTCTTGGTTCACTTAGGTATTGTTGCTTGAAGCGACCAAACCCACTGTGTAGTGAATTGAGCAAGACAGAGACTGCCATCCTTTCGCTTATTGGTGTTCCTAGTAGACTTAGGCGATCAAAATATGAACACATAAGATCCACATGGAACCTCAGTGGGACGCCTACCCTCTGTTTAGTGCGAAGGAGCTGAACATGTGTTTCTTGGACCTCCATCCTATAACACCTGTTGGGAGAACTAACCTTTAGCCCAGACATTGATTCAATCAACTCATGGACGTTCAGGTCCCTGTCCTCCGTACTTCCACGACAGATATCCCTCAGATTCTTGATGAGCGTAAAAGGTTCATAAGCTACAAACCTTCTAGCCCAATCATCAGGGATATTGTTCAGCATGAGACTCATAACCTTTTTGAGATCCGCATCCCAGGCGTAAAATCTCTCAGGGGTCATGTCTCTGGCATAGTAGCTTGGCATGGGATGTGATAGTACATACTCAAGTCCATTGAGTTTGACTATTTCAACTAGCTTAGCTTCCCATTCAAGAAAATTTGTCAGGTTCAGCTTGACCATAAGCTCAGAACCCATGATGATGTTTTGATTGTTGTTTGCCATATTAAAACTACAATTGAAAAGATTAAACAAATAAATAACCATTCACAGTTTCTCTTAATAAACTTAAATTCTAGCATACATGCATAATTCAATGTTTATTAAGCATTTTATTCAAGTTATGTGTTCCGGCAGGTGTGAATAAAATGATTCCAAGATCCTAAAATCATTGAAGAACTAAGCACAGTTTGTCGACTTAATCCTAGAACATCTTAGGTAAGCAAAAGCCTTTTGCTAATAGTCTAGAAACTATTCTTGGTTGATAGGTACGTCTAAGAACTTATTAGGTAAACCTATCGAATTTGCCACGACATAAAAGGACTCCTTACTTATATCGTTGAGTTTCACCAAAACTAACATGTACTCACAATTATTTGTGTACCTTGCCCCTTTAGGACCAATAAGTAACACCTCGCTGAGCGAAAACTATTACTAGATTGATGTAAAGGATATCCAAGCAAGTGTATATTTTGGCATGGCACCTTTTAACTCAATTTTTAAGTTTGGAACTTAAGGCTCTTACTATGTTGGTTAGATTTTAAGTGAACTAAAATCCTTAATCATGCAACATAATCAAGCTTATGATCTCATGCATTTTAAGACATATTTAAAGCAATAAATAACTTAAAACATGCATAAGATATTTGTGATCTAGTATGGCCCGACTTCATCTTGAAGCTTTGACTTCAAAGTCCGTCTTGAAAATCTCCGTGGGAGGCACCATTTTCTTCAAATAGGATAAGCTATAACTAATTACAACTATTTGATGGTTCGCAGACCATATTTGAATTGAAAAATAACTTTGGTACTTTAGACCAATTACATTCAAATTAATGGTACGCAGACCATATTTTCTATCCTATTTGGGCCATACTAGTCACTTCATAACCTGCAAAACAGTACATATACAATATATACCATTCACCCATTCATTATCATGAATGGCCCACATAGCTGGTTAGTAAAACACATTATGCATCACGTAAACATTTGCAGCAATTAATCAAGGGCACCAATAATCTACCAATTATTCAGTCCTTATTAATTCTAATCGAGTTGTTTTAACCTTAAGGATTTGTAGACCTAATCAAGAGTTTATGACTAAAAAGCGCTCCCACTCAAACCAATAAATTCATATGCTTTACTAATTTTAAACATAAAATTGTATTTCTAGTCTAACCGGAAACATACAAATTTAATTAAAATTTAAAGCTCATATAAATTTATAATTGAATCCAAAAATTTAATTTAATTTCAGTCGCATTTAAATTAATTCATGATTTTAATTTTAGTAAAATAATTAGAATAAATTCCATTTATTATAATTATAATATTCAAAATTAAAATCCAAGAAATTAATTCAAATTATTAATTTTAAAATTAATTAAAATTACGTGAACTGAAATTTTCAAATTAAACATTCAAAACGATCTAATCGTAACGCAAACACCCTACGCGTTGCACGCCCATGGGCCGTACGCACACAGCCATTGCTGGCCATGTGCGCGCAGCCCATGCGCTCGTCGCATAGCTGCTGCTGTCCTATCGCAAGCCTCCGCACAGCGCCCCATCGCACGCGAGCTATCGCTCGCAGTGCGCGCGCGAGATCGCTCGCTGGGCGCGCTGGCTCGCTCGCTGTGCGCGCGAGCCATCGCTCGCTGGGGCGCGACATCGCTCGCTGGGCGAGCGACATCGCGCGCTGCGCGCGCGAGCCATCGCTCGCTGGCGCGAGCCATCGCTCGCTGGTGCGCGACATCGCTCGCTGGGCGAGCGACATCGCGCGCTGCGCGCGCGAGCAGTGCTGGGCGCAGCGCTCGTGGCACGCGAGCTTGCGCTCGCTGCGCGCGAGGCTGCGCGCACTTGTGCGAGGCAGCGCGCGTTGTGGCGCAGCTCGCTTGCTGCCCACACGCGACTGCCTTGGCTCGCCCTTCGCCCACGCCCATTCGTTCATTGCTCGTGGCACACGACACAAGGCAGGGCTGCTGCCTTGTGCTCGTGCACTACGCCCTTGCTCATTGCATTCGTGCCGCACGGGCGACGAGCTCCCTTGCTCGTCGTCGCATGCCCGCATTATACAACACCCCTTAAGGGTAACACGAAGCGTCCATTGCTTCGTGCGTGCAAGTTATTTGAACGAATCGCATAAAAATTTAAAATTTATATTTAAAATTAATGACAAATTAATAAATATTATTAATTTCATAATTTTAGGGCGAAAAATCGAAAATTTATTATCCAATTGATTTCCGATTGATATGGATTCAAGTCTAGGTCATAAAAATTTAAAATTTATCGTAAATTTACAATTTTTATGGTGGTTTTTAATCATAGGTTTCTAATTAAATTACAATTAATTATGAAAATCAAATTAATTCTAAATTATTCTAATTTTCAACAAATTAATCATAATTACAAATTAGATTGCATAATTAACAAGACTAGGCATTCAAACTTGTTAAACATATGCAGTAGGT
The DNA here is from genome assembly GCF_020520425.1 of Spinacia oleracea. Lineage (NCBI taxonomy): Eukaryota > Viridiplantae > Streptophyta > Magnoliopsida > Caryophyllales > Amaranthaceae > Spinacia > Spinacia oleracea. The sequence goes on along the minus strand of NC_079488.1, from coordinate 5,770,866 downwards.
CAATCAAAAATTCAAGATTTATCAACAGGAATCGCAAATATTTAATTTAACATCTTAAATTTACGAAATTTTGCATTCGAAAAACTAAAACCTTCGAAAAGTCATAGTTAGGCTTCGAATTTGAGAATTCTGGGTTCGGCAGAAAAATACTATTTTTGTCAAAATTTTAGAATGCCTTTTACATGCGGAATTGACACAAAAATCACTCAATTCGGATGAGTAATGAAGAAACTGCCGAAAAACTGCGTACATATAATTAAATAAACGCAATTTGCAATTAATTAACAATTACGAAAATTAATCACCCCTTTTAATTCTTGCAAATTTGTAATATTTAACCATGTTCATGCAATTTAGATTATGAAAATAATAAGGGGCTCGTGATACCACTGTTAGGTTATGATACATATGACATTACATAGATCATGCGGAAACAACCATTAACCCAGGACAACATATTATTTACACATAATCATATAGCATAATTTAGATGCATACTCTTTGTTGCGTGCCCTCCCTAGCTGCGCCCGAACCGAACAAGAACAAGTCTTTTAGGACTCCAAGTGTCGTCCCTCCGTAGATAGTCCACAGCACGTCCGGATCCGCCTTAAGATTGACCAACTAGAATCGCCCTTAAGGTACTAGAAAATTTCGGCACTTTTGAGCAAGATGTGTGTTTGATTTTCTCTCAAAAACTCACTTTTGAATACTTTGAAACTTGTGTATAAATTATGACCCTTAGGCCTTTATTTATAGAGTTATGGAAAAGGAATCGTAATCCTAGTAGGATGCGAATTAATTGGAATTAGAATCCTACATGAATTCTATTTAATTAATTTATCCAATTAGGAATAGAAACTTAATCATACACTGACTCTTGTAGATTCAGGAATCACGCATGAGCACAAACTCACACACACACGGCAGCCACAAGGGCTGCCCATGCGCGTGCGAGCAGCAGCCCGCGCAGCACGGCCCACGCAGCCGTGGCCCTTGGCGCGCGCTGGGCCTGCCTTGCGGTAGGCCTGGGCGCTGCCTTGGCTGGGCTTGTGGCGCGCATGCTTGCTGGGCGATGGCCCCGGCTTCGTGCTGGGCCTTCGTCCGGCAAGCCTCGTCCGATGCTAATTCGTACGATACGCTTCCGATTAAATTTCCATTTCCGGAATCTATTTCCGATACGAACAATATTTAATATTTCCGATTCCGGAATTAATTTCCGTTTCGAACAAATATTTAATATTTCCGTTTCCGGAATTATTTTCCGATTCCGGCAATATTTCCGATTCTGACAATATTTCCGTTTCCGGTAATATTTCCGATTCTGGTAATATTTCCATTTCCAATAATATTTTCCGATACGTACCATGTTTCCGTTTCCGGCAACATCTACGACTTGGATAATATTCATATTTCCGATACGATCCATATTTCCGCTTCCGGCAATATCATCGTTTCCGGAGTATTCATTTCTTGCCTGTGACGATCTTAGCTCCCACTGAAACCAAGATCCGTCGGTTCCGAATATTCATAGATGGAGTATTTAATGCCATTAAATACTTGATCCGTTTACGTACTATTTGTGTGACCCTACGGGTTCAGTCAAGAGTAAGCTGTGGATTAATATCATTAATTCCACTTGAACTGAAGCGGCCTCTAGCTAGGCATTCAGCTCACTTGATCTCACTGAATTATTAACTTGTTAATTAATACTGAACCGCATTTATTAGACTTAACATAGAATGCATACTTGGACCAAGGGCATTATTTCTTTCATCAGCTTGCTGACTCGGGGTGATACGAATCAAACCCTTAAAGTAGGTCAGCAAGGCTACTATCAGCTTGCTGACTCGGGGTAATGTATAATAAAAAATCGTGATTCAAACCCTTAAAGTAGGTCAGCAAGGCTACTATCAGCTTGCTGACTCGGGGTGATACGAATCAAACCCTTAAAGTAGGTCAGCAAGGCTACTATCAGCTTGCTGACTCGGGGTAATGTATAATCAAAAATCGTGATTCAAACCCTTAAAGTAGGTCAGCAAGGCTACTATCAGCTTGCTGACTCGGGGTGATACGAATCAAACCCTTAAAGTAAGTCAGCAAGGCTACTATCAGCTTGCTGACTCGGGGTAATGTATAGTCAAATATCATGATTCAAAACCCTTAAAGTAAGTCAGCAAGGCTACTATCAGCTTGCTGACTCGGGGTAAAGTACCAGATTCAAACAGCACAATTGCATAAATGAGGGCAAGCATAAAATAGAGAAATAAAACAAACAACACAATATCATAAGCATAAGAGCAACACCATCTGAATAAAGCAAGTTCGACAGCCAACACCAAAACTGACATTTGTTAGCTGATAAAAAATGGCACAAGGTAAAGTTTACAAAAACAAGCATAAAATATCCCAGGGCAAAAAGTGCCACAAACAGCTGATACCAAAAGTGCGTCTAAAAAATTAAACTAATCTTTAAAAGCAGCAACGCCAGATGAACCACAGGATGATACCGGTGATGACTGCCCGCACCTTCAAACTTGTTGATGATCCGTCTGGTTGGTACTGGAAGACAGCAGGGCAGGATCCAGGTAGTCTTCTTCCTTCAGCTCAATGGGAGGGAGAGTCAAGGGATCAGCATTCTGAATGATCTCCTCCGGAATGATCTGTGACTCCCAACCGGTTGGTACCCTGTGCTTTTCCTCCACCAGGAAAGCATACTCAATATCCTCATAGTCCTCCTTGGTAAGGCCAATACCATGAACGCCACAACGGTGGGCAGCAAACCAGCCACCGTTATGACTATCCGTGATACGCTTACTATAGGTCTGGGACCGAGAAAATCGCAAGGCACCATCCCGAGCACCGGTCTTGTAAGCAGCTTTGGCCTTCTCATCCGCCTCCAGCAACTTCTCAGACAGCTCTTTGTTCTTGGTCTCCTCTGCCTCCAGCTTGTTCGCAACATTCTCCAACTCTTCGTTGCGTTGCTTCACCCTTTTCAGCTCAGAAGTTTTTTGGTCCAGATCTTGCTTGGCGTCACTCACCTGCTTCTCCAGATCAGCCTGCCTTTTCTGAAGGTCTTCATTCTGCTCCTGGTAGCAGAGGTACAGCTTCACAAGCTCCACAGCAGAGTTGCAGGCCTACAAAAGACAATTCGTCAAAAACAACACCGATTGCATGTATATACAAAAAGCATACCATAAAAACAACACCGATTGCATACCTTGAGCATATCATTCATATGTTGGGCAGCCGGCGCGTCAATCTCAGCAGCAGGATTGTCGCGAGGAGTAGCCAGATCCTTCAAAGCCCTCCAACCCATACAACCACCTCCTTTGCAGTCGTCCGTGAGTATCGACTCACCACGAAGAAGATCGATTTTAGGGTTCCAGGGTTCATCAGGCTCACCAGGAGGAACCTCAAAGTACTTCATCTTCTTAGGGGATAGGCAAATCGGAGTCTTCTCAATCCACTCCCCAGGACGGACAAAGACACCCATGTTCAGACCAGAGCTCGTACCAGCACTCTGGCTAGGGCGAACATACCCAGAAGAAGTATGAAGAGTAGGAGGCATGAGAGGAGGAGTCTTCTGGCCCATACCAGCAACATCAGTGTCATTTACCTCTTGCTCTTGATTCTGGCGGGTTGGAGTCATAAGATCCACAACCATCAAGTCTGGTTGGGCTATCGGCTCAACATTCTCAACAGCATCACCCCCTTGGCCTGCGACGTTCGCATCGGCAGCTGATTCAAAACCCTTCTCAGGAGACTTCTGCTGAGACTTGTCAGGGGCAGGCTGTGTAGTACCGTCCACTCGAGACCGATTCACCCGAGTGAAGGGTTGGTTACGATCACGAGGACGCCTGCCAGTAAGGGCAGCACCACGACCGCAATCCAAACTTTTAAAACCACCGGCCATATCAGGAGCAGTATGAACGATTTTAAAGACAGGTTTTGGAGCAGGATTGTCAGGAGCAGTATGAGTCGTTTTGAAAACAACTCCAGTGGGTGCACGGATGGAAAGTGGTTTGGGAGCTGGTATGGAGCTTAATCTTTTTGTCTTCTTAGCAGGAGACTCACTCACAACCTCCTCCCGAGTCGAACCACGCCTTTTGTTGGCTTGGGTTGCGTAGGTCGACAGAGTAGAAAACACGCCTTTCGGATTGGGAGGGTTGTTGGTAGTAGGACGACCGTCTTTGCCCAAACCGAGAATAGCAAAGTTGAGAGTATGCAGACCTGGTAAGAAAAAACAAACAAAAGATTTAAACACAGACAAACAACAATGCGTACAAAACAAGAAAAGCATACTTAAACAATATAAGAGGGGGATATAGCTATCAGCCCCACGACCATACCAAGAGTATGGGTTTGGCACAAGCCAACTGCAGACAGCGGCCCATTTCCCAAAATATACTTAGCAGGAGGCAACCAGTACTTAGGAACGGTCACAGACTTCTGCAAACCGGTGTCAACATGCAAACAGGACACAAACTGATGGGCCCTTTTCTCCCTGAAACCCAACTCCCGAATGGGGTAATGGTTCATATGAGGACGGGGGAGATGAAAGCGAGTCCGAATGGGGAAATCAGAAGGCACTCTCAACCAGTAGAACTTCTTTTCCCAATCTTTACAACTAGACAGCTTGGGGTTGACTGTCATTTTGCTTGCCTTGGTGTAAAAAGACCACCATCCAGACTTCTTCTTGTACTTTTTCAACCAAATCAGCCGCCTAAACAGGTTAATGGTTTGGGGCCATTGTTTAAAAGACAGCAGCCAGGTAAAAGCCACCACATTCCTCACTACCTGAGGCGTTACCTACGCCAAACATACGTTCCAAGCCCGGAATACCTTCTCTATAAAAGGATGAAGGGGAAATCGGAGGCCGAAATCTAGATGATGGGCATACACGCCGATATGATCAGGAGGACAATCCAAAATCACACTCCCCTCAGCAGGAATCACGAGACGGTACCCTTTGGGCAGTTTCAAGTACTCTTTGGCCCAGCGTGGATGGTCGTCTTTGATAGCCCGATCACGGAAAGATTTGATTATTTTAGCTTTGTAAACGGCACTACCAGCAAGAGGAGGACTCTCAACCCTGTAGCTCATCTCCTCCGTATCGGAATCTGGTTCCACATCCAGATCCCCTTCTCTCAAAACCTGCTCACATAGAGAGGTCACGTCTTCACCATCATCCCACAACTGGCCAATATCATCATCAGACTCCAAAATTGAATCCCCTATATCCTCATCCTCTCCCCCACCACTACCGACGGAGTTATCGGACCCCGCAACATCGTTAGCACGACTGCTAACCTCCCCTTCATCCACCTGACGACTCCCACCAGCCACGTCCTCTAGATGGGCACCCCTGACGGCATCCTGGTTAAAAGACACAACAACATTGCCAAAATTAGTGCCATAGTCACCATATCCTTTACCGGCAGGGTCCATAAATTGCGTCCATGATCGAAGTTCGTACTCAAGGGCAATAGAGGGAGCATCCACTGCCGGGATTGTTTCGCAGTTATCTACTAAATTCAAATCACGACGAATATCGGCTCGTACCTGTTTCCGCATATGAGCCTGTAATTCCTTTGCAGCATCCTCATAGGACGGTTCGAAATAATCAGAGGTAGACGGTTTATCATCATCCTCAAAGTTGACATCCTCAGAAGTGGATACAAGGTCAGCATCGTCATACCCAGCCCCACTCAACACATTCTCACTATCTCGCTCACTCGACATTATACCCAAATATAAACCTATACGAAGGAAGAAACAAAAACAAAAAAGACTATACCTTCTCGCACAACGGAAATTTAGCAGCCCAGAGTCGAGGTACAACACTTCCGCAAGCACCACAGTCAGCAACAGAAACAGCGCCGAAAAAAATAACTCGCAGGAACAAAGGAGAAGATTTGAGAAGGAGAGAGAAAAGTTTGAAGAAAAGAGCGAAAGTGTTTTGACGTTTTAAGAAAAGAAAGTTAAATAGTCAAAAATCGAGGAAAACGGGCGATTTGACAGTTAAAGGCAGTTGAAAGGACAGAGCAAATCTCAGCCATTGAAATAAAATGATAAAGCGACACGCGTCGCATAGCACGCAGATGCATCACACGTGGAATGAATTTAAGCGGTACAAATTCAAAATACTTCCTAAAAAAATTAGCATCCAAAATCTCAAGGGGGCTAGTCAGCATCCAAAATCTCAAGGGGGCTAGTCAGCACCCAAAATCTCAAGGGGGCTAGTCAGCATCCAAAATCTCAAGGGGGCTAGTCAGCACCCAAAATCTCAAGGGGGCTAGTCAGCATCCAAAATCTCAAGGGGGCTAGTCAGCATCCAAAATCTCAAGGGGGCTAGTCAGCACCCAAAATCTCAAGGGGGCTAGTCAGCATCCAAAATCTCAAGGGGGCTAGTCAGCATCCAAAATCTCAAGGGGACTAGTCAGCGTCCAAACATCCCCAAAGGGGCATATCGGTAAGAGGGAGCAGGACACCCTATCTGCTTAGTTTCAGCAAAATTACAGGTGGTATTCACTACGAGGAAGCTAATCAGCACTTAACACATAAACACACCAGCATTTCGCGGAAAGCGCGCAGTCTTGGGGGCTAGTTGTAGGGAGAGCACTATTTTCAGAGCAAGCACATCAGTCAAGACAGATATGCTCACTCTGAGGGGGCTAGTTGTACGGGTATGCTACCAGCTGGCTGGTAGCATCGCCAAGCTGTTAGGGATAAAAGCAAATAATCCTTAACGGCAGTTATTATTCCCTACCAGCATCTCTTACAAGCCGGTAGGGAGGAGGCACGTGACCAAACCAAGAGGTCAACGGGTCGCTATCAATCGGGTAGGACCCATTTGTCCGTACGCCCGACCCGCGCCTATGTATATGGGCTTCATTTATGACAAAAGGTACGCAAACACAATCATTTCCACTAAAACCAAAATACTTATCACTCATCATACCTGACTTTAGCATCGGAGGGGGGATCCTCGAATCACCCTCGAGGCTAGTTCATCTTTGTTATCTGCGCAGGATATCATCAGGATAACAGCAGCACTCGACCAACAAGACATCTCCAACCGTTCCCAAATCCTACCGGAACACCTATGTTCTTTTTTTTAAGAGCCTTATTTAGCTTATGGTGCTTTCTGCAATTGAATTCTACACACTCTAAGCTTGATCAGATTAACTGTGCAAAATCCAGGCTGGTTGGTGAGAACAGTGAGTTTGGTTGCTGCACAATTACTGATTTTTGTTGTTTCCTGAAATCAACTTTTGGTTTAAATTTCAGAACTAAAAATTGTGCTCGATTCTAGTCAATTCTTGACAAAACCGGGATATTATATTCGGGTATATTCAAATGCTGCAATTACCCTTATACATTTGATATCCCTGTCTATCAAGGTACAAGGGTATATCCAAATACTGCAATTACCTTTGATGTGAAACTGATTTACTGAACATCATATTTGTTAAATGAGTTCACGTGCACATGTACACAATTACTGAACACAGTCGGTGATCAACACATGCTTAGCATTATGCTATTCTGGTGTTTGGTTTAGGCATGGTGAGGTGTAGGATTTTTATATAGGTTATATTATAGAATCTTCCTAGAAATTTTACTTGAGTAGCTTTCTCCTACTGTATTATTCTACTGAGCTGCTAGCTTAATGTGGAAGGTGGAAGGTGGAAGGTGGAAGGTGCAATTGCATATTTGGTAAGTTTCATCTCTCTGACTCTGTTATTGTATTATTCTTCTCAGCTTTATGGATATCTATGTGGGCCCTTTCACACCAAAATACACACAAATTCATTAGCTTTCCCTCAAATCATTGTTCTAAATAAAATTAGCCATTGTTTAATATTTTAGTTATGAGTTTAAATGCTGATGGATATTATGGGTATGATGTTCTAATCTCAGGAATGTAAGTGACCTCTTTTTATCTGCCACTTTCAGATAAATATATGAAATAAAAAGCTTTAAAGTTTGTTGAAAGATGTTGGCTTAAATTAACTTTGTCAAGCAATGTAGCTAATTTGTTGGATAATAAGATTGAAAATATTAGTGGCTACATTGTGTGATTAAACTCTCAATCTGTAATCTGTAGGCTTACTTATGTGTAACAATTAGTTGGTTTGCTTGACATGAATCATATGGACGTACACTATTTTACTTGTCAGATACTAAAGTAGATGTGGGCAATTGATAAACAAATTTTGCTCAAGAAATCTATCTCTAAGCTTGCATAATAATGTGTTTGCCTCGTAGAATCATATGTTTAGCACTATGCAGTCTTTTGACATCTTATCTTAATCGGCAGCAGCTGAGCTGTATCCAAACAAGTCTTGTAGTGACTCCAACATAATATGGTTTTGAGCGGAACTAAAAGTAAAGGAGCAAAGTCGAGTATGATAGATAATTACTTCCCTTTATTATTACCATTACTGTTAAGTTGCTGAATTTATGAATTTATGTGATAATTATGGAACTTCTCCTCTCATGGAACTCGTGAATGTTTCTCCAAGTACTTCTTTGATGGAAATCTTTTTCTTATGGACCCTGCTGCTTGTAGATTTTTCCTTGGCTTTGATTGGCATACACTGGGTTTTCCGCACTTCATGCCTTCATCTTACTATTATACTGAACTTCTATGCCAGTTGGATTTTAAGACCACCAATCCACTGTTTTCAGGATGACTTTTTGGATTTTTAGCTATCACGGAGTATGTGTTTGTATAGACAATGTGATAAAGATCAGGGAGATCATTGTACTGAAAGGAGTGACACTTAAAACTGCCCAGTGTCAGGCATGAAGAGTAGATCGATGAAAATCAGATTAAAGATAACAAGTTACTATTTCAGACTAGGGTGTTGGTGCAGGATAATCAACTCTTAAAACTATTTCAGGATTATAATTTTTTTCTTCTTCTAGAGACTTGAACAATAAGCGATTTGGTGATTGAGGTTCATTTGTTTGAATGACAGGTAGCTTGTCAGATCATATCATATGTTGCCTTCAAAACGAGGAATTGGTGGTTAGGATGAAAACAATCAGGGATTCTCTCATCCTTTTTCTTGGAGCTTGAATAAGGCGAGACACTCAGCTTAGTTGTGCATATTTATCCGGAGGAATTGATGCATCTCTTCATGGCTGGTGGTGGAGGCGGGTCACTCGAGGAGAAACTTCAGAGGGAAAACTGATGGTGAGTCTCTTTCTAGGCAGTTTCGGGTCATTTGTCTTTTTAGCGCATTGCACTGAACATTGAGGGCTCTTGTTAGTTTGTGCACCGGCAGCACTAACCCCAGAGTCTGTGTTTGTTTTCCTGCATACATCAGTGGAAATTTGAAATTTATACTGAGATCTCTGCATTTTAGGTGTTATTGTGTTAAGCTGCAAGATATTTGATCTGCAACCTATGTGAACTATACATGAATTGAACCAGTTAACTTCATTCAACTGAGTAGGTTATGTAACATATGTTAGTCAGGTCATTAGATAGGAATTGAAGCCTCACTTGTTTGGTTGATATTGGAAAGAAACATTAGTAAAACTAGGCTCTTGATGTACATAAATTCATTTTCTTTGTTCGATTCTGCTGGTTTCTTTGATAACTCCTCCTCTTTTCTTCTCTTTCATGGCAGCCACTCTGCTTCTCCTCCTGTTCTCTTCTCTGACGTCACTCTTCTTCGAAATTATGGAGTTTCGTTTCTTCGATCTTCTCTCTCGTTGGTTCGAAATCGGTTATTCTCTTCTCTTCTCTTCGAAATTGGTTCTTCTCTTCTCTTCGAATTTGGTTCTTCTCTTCTCTCTCATTACTCTTCTGTGATTAGCAAGGCCTTCCAATAGTACTGCTGCTAGGGTTCATGATGAAAATCTCAAAGTTGAGTATCTCTCTTTTATTTTCTGACTCTATTATTTCTCAAAATGGCAGACATGATTGAGGAAATAATTTCCCCATTTCGTTGCTTTTTATTTTAATTGGGTGTTTGAATTTGCATGGTTTAATCGAGGGTTCGAAATCGAAGGATTGGATTAAGGTCTGTGAAAATTCATGAATCGATAATTGATCTCTCCATCCGCAATTTTCTTCGATCTGGTGGTTTTCACCATTTTCTTCGATCTCTCTTCTCTAATATTCTCCGAATCTTTTTTACAACTTTTATTTGATTTTTTGATGGCAGCCAACAACAAGATGTATGTGATTCAAAAGCTGGTGCTGAGCTTCTTGACTTGGTTCTTCGCAACATAATTTCTCTCTCTCTCTCTCTCTTTTAATTTATTTTTCGTTTCTTGAATTAATTTAATTTTGTGTAAGAAATGGTTGGTAATTAGGTAAATGCTGTAATTAGTTTGAATTGTGTAAGTTAGGTTAATTTATTGTGGAGTGATTTTGTTGGTTTGTTCGATTAGGTACATACTGGTATATTCAATGAGCCAATGAGGATCACATTTGTTATCAAAGTAATTATTTTATCTTTCAGCAATATTGTAAAGGCCCAATGTAGAAACAAAGTCCAAACATATTTTTTATGGAGAGAAGGGAGATTGGGTGCGATCGGCGAGGTTGTGTACTAAATTTTAGTTATAGTCAACATTATAGCACTTATCAATTACTAAAATCATCATATTTTATATAAGTAGACTTGCTTAAGTCACAAATATTAGCATGTAAAGCATATTCTGCCACTTTTAAAAGATTTTTGTCATTTTAGTAGAATAATGTTGATAAAGACAATTCTCTTTTTCGGCCTGACTTTGTTACTGAGTGTCATACTCTGTAATCGGTGAACCTGTAAAAATTGTGGTGATCTATCTGATAAACTTAGTTCTAACCTATTTGATAAATGCAGCTGTCGGGTAATGGCTAAAAGTGAAAATTAGAGTATTGGTAAAGTTTACCAATAACAACTAGCTTTTGAGCCCGTTCAAAAAACGGGCAATTAATTAAGCCGTCTTTTAAAGTGCTAATTTTATTGAAGGTTTGTGATCTTGATTAATGGGAATATATGATTTATATATGAGTTAAATTTAAATAAAAAAACATATAGATTAGATGGTGAATTAATATTGAGTGTTAAATATGGAGATGGAATGGAAGAGGTTGAAGGAATATATGAACTAAATGGTGAATTGATGTTGAATAGGGAAGATGAAGAGGATGGGGTGTTGAAGAAGTTCAACTTACCTAAATATTTAGGTGCTGAATTTATAGCTTATGAGGTGGGGACGTTGTAGAAGGATATAGAGAACTTTAGCACATAAAGTCAAGAGCTACCTACTCTTTCAAGTGGCTTTATTGTGATTTGCGATATACTTCCTTTAAAAAAATATACCTAATTACTTTTTGATAATCGTAAATTCTATATGAGCATTTACATAAATTTATAAATGCTCGTGTTTTTCCCAGAGTATTTCCACTTACTTTCGAGAAATAATACGCGTTTAAATGTCGGTATACCACAGTTGATGACGCTACATTATAATTACAGGCTTTTGTTAGTTTTGTAATGACCAGCTATAAAATTTATGACTTTTCTTATTGAATAGTTTTATTAATACAATGTACTAAGAAAATTTTACAATAACTATTGTGGAGAGTTCAATGTTGCATGTGGAATGCTAAAATATCATTGACACTTATATCGTAAATGTATTTTACAATAACTATTGTGGGGAGTTCAATGTTGCATGTGGAATGCTAAAAATCATTGACACTGATAACACTAGTAGAAAAAACCCTTATTGCAGCGGGCTTTTAGACCCCTGTTGCAGCGTACATCGTATGCTGCAACTGGGGGGCCTGCAACAAGTCTGAACTTGTTGCAGCGTACAAGTTCGCTGCAAAAAGTGATTTGTTGCAGCGGGCTTTTAGATGTACGCTGCAACAAGTGCCAAAAAATTGGCAAAATTTTGGACTTGTTGCAGCGTACATATAAAAGCCCGCTGCAACAGACTCAACTTTTTGCAGCGTACATTTATTTGTACGCTGCAACAAGTCTGAATTACTCAATTTTTTGCAGCGTACATTTATTTGTACGCTGCAACAAGTCTGAATTTTTGCGAAATTTTTTTCCCTTGTTGCAGCGTACAACATATTTGTACGCTGCAAAAAAGCACTTTTGGCAGGAAAATTCTAATTTTGTTTAGGGATACCTAGAGTGCCTTGCACTAAATATAGAAACCTGTCAAAACAATAATAGAATAACGCAACCTGTATAACAAATATAAAAACAACAACTGGAGTTTTGTATATATCCCAAAATCAAAAGTGCACATACTGATACATTTAAATATATTTACGTTCCAATTTCAACGTACGCATACATTTTAACATAAAAGATTGTTCTATAACATCTAAACCAACACGATCAAGCGCCCTCAGGTCAATAATAAATACTTGGTGGTAAAAACCTTCGCCCATTGCTCACGAACCACATCAATTTCCTCACTAGCATAAGGCGCAGTCCTCGGAGTATAGACCTTACAAAAACAAAAAATTGATGGAGCATTAGATTAAATGTCATTTTAGTCTAAATATGAACTATAACGACCCAATGAGCCTTAAATGTGCATAAATAGATTGAAATGAGTCTTTAGGTTCTTTAGTTCAAGGTTAGGAGCGAAAATGTCTCATTTTAGCCTAAATATGACCTATAACGACCAAACAAGTCTCAAATGTGCATATATAATAGATCGGATTGAGTCTTGAAAAGTTAAAAATAATCATATGAATCATGTAATAAGTTTGAAATTAGTTTTTAAGTTCGTTAGATCAAAGTTGGGAGCGAAAATGTCATTTTAGCCTAAATATGACCTATAACGGCCAAAGAAGTCTCGAATGTGCATAAATAGATTGGATTAAGTCTTGGAAAGTTAAAACTAATCATATAAAACATTTAATATGTTTAAAATGAGTCCTAAGGTTCTTTATTTCATATTTGGGAGCAAAAAAGCCTCATTTTAGCCTAATATGACCTATAACGACCAAACAAGCCTTAAATTTGCATAAGTAGATTGGAATGAGTGTTAGAAAGTTAAACTATTCATATTAAACATGTAATAAGTATAAAATGAGTCCTTAGGTTCTTTAGTTCAAAATTGGGAGCGAAAATGCTTCATTTTAGCCTTAATATGACCTATAACGACCCAATAAGCCTTAAATGTGAATAAATAGATTGAAATGAGTCTTAGAAAGTTAAAACTATGCATATTAATCATGTAAAAGGTTTAAAATGAGTCATTAGATTCTTTAGTTCAATGTTCGGAGCAAAAATGTCATTTGAGCCTAAATATAGCCTATAACGACCCAATGAGCCTTAAATGTGCATAAATACATTGCAAAGAGTCTTGGAAACTTAAAACTAAGCACATTTATCATGTAATAAGTTTGAAATGAGTCATTAGATTCTTTAGTTCAAGTTGGGGACGAAAATATCATTTTAGCCAAAATATGAGTTGTTTATAAATGAGTAACTAAAGACTAAGATGATGAAGTTTTGTGCTTTATTATTGTTTTTCATGAAGTTTCAGTTTATTTTTCATAGTTTGATGATGGTTTGGAGATATTGGCCTGACTCCATGTTGTATCGGTCCATATAAATTAAGGTTTATTGTAAAGTAAACCCTTTGAGGATTGATCATAATAGCAAGTAGTGTTTATTACTCCGTACTTTGTATCTATTAAGGACCAACAAGGAAAGTAGGAAACACTCCACTTGTTACCGTATATTAACCATGTTCTAGGACTTGATTTCAGCAAATATTATTGCATTAGTCTCTAACTTGCAGCATCCTCAAGTCCAAAATCTCCAAATTTTAATAATGTGGTTCATTTAAACCGAAGGATATAACATGTAAACATGAAAACATTCAGAATTTGGGGACAAATATTAGCCGGACAAAGTACATATTTGCAGCAAGTTTATTCAAATTTCACGGGCCAAATCAGGTTATAACTTATGAATTGGCTAATATTATGAAAGATGACCAACTGTCCACCTCTAAACATGAACCAGAACAACTCCATCTATGATATCGGTGCATGTCCTATGATCTAGTTATCTCATATGTTTGAGTTATGTACTTCACTTTAATAGCTTCATATTGTTTTTCACTTTTTTGTTCGTCTATAAATAGTGCTTATGAGCAGTACGGACACAAGAGACATAAGAGCAACTATCTATTTCAGAATATAGTCTCTTAATTATGTTGATACGTACTTCTATTAAGCTCAAATGTATTATCGTGAAACATTTCTAAATCTTAAGTTGTATTAGGTGTTTGAGAATAAGAGCTAGAATGTTCTTGAATCAGAAACTCTGAAAAGAAATCTCGCCTTCATTTGAACAACTCAATAAGAGAAACAGGACACGAAAGCATTACAAATAGTGCTTTGAAGTGGTATAGTTAAGAAGAAAAACCTTTATTTAGCAGTGCGTCATTTCAGAAACATAGATGATTTGTTCAACTCCGAAATAAAGCAGTACTTGAGCAGCATCACAAACAAGCTTCTCCTTGCCCCTCTTACAATCATCAAAACATCAGTTCTTCTCCAGGCACAGGAAAAGTGCTAGGCACAGAAACGAATGCTTGCCTTCCATGCTGCATAGAAGTTAATACATTTGGTGATCTACATACATGGAGCGAATATGTTATTCAAACAACCATTAAGAGGGTGATCCCTCTCTCCCTGTCACTTCTTAGGTATAAGGGATATTCATATATGTGGATCTCAACAGCTTCACAAAACATTTGACAGCAAACCTGTTTATAAGATTGAAATTTGGGTCCTATTTTCTGAACAAAATAAGTTACAGACTTACAGGTTGTTATAACTCTTTATAAATACTTAATTCTTGAATTGTCATGTTCCCACAACTCCACCCTAACTAGTGATAAATCCAAACTAATGAGCCACATAAAACATATACAGATACCTATCACCTATACCCAAGCTAGTTAACATTGTTAAAAACTACTATAAAGTACACAATGTCTATCGAAGCTTCTAATCCTCGCAACGATCACTTGTCAACTAATGATGCAATGTTGGGAAATCAAAAGCTTTGTGGAAGAAGTGACTCAAATAAAGCAAATAGAAGTGGTTCGAGTAAGAATTGGATGATGAGTTGGACCAAATCTACATGTGTGTGTGTGTGTGTGGGAGTGGGGGGGGTGGGGTGGGCGGGGAGGGGGGGGGGGGGGTGAGACCCTGATGGCATTATGACTGGGGTGTAGTTTTATGGGTCAGTTTTCCCTGCCCAGCAAGAGCATACAAGTTTAGTTTACTGATACAAAACCCTTTCTTCAAACAAAATAAACATACAATGGAATACCTTTACGAAAAGTGCTTGCCTACCATACCTCTATAAAACAATTGCCTAGCTCCTAGTATTTAAAAGTGAATCCAAAAGCACAAAATAACCAAGGCCTGAAGTAAACTCAACCAAGTCCAAACCTTTCAGTAGTATCCAATTTGGATCTTAAATCAGCTATTTCAGCCTCAGCAACAGAGAGACGCCGTTGGCAAGCCGCCTCAGCTTCATTAGCAGCTTTTATCCTCAGCTTCAACTAGTTTAGTGATTTGATTCTAGAAGAGGTAGACTGTGGACAGATACAAGAAGATAGAATAGATCACATAGTAAGTAGAGGCACGGGAAGATATGTCAGACTACATTTACACAAACAAAGAGTTGGAGAAGTGAATTTATCACAACAGAACTAGAGTACAGAGGAATATCAAATCAACAGTTGTCTGATTTTTTTTAACTTTAACAGGAAAAAAAACAGTGGAACGGTTTTATCCATGAAATTCCTTTTAACATAAAAGTTTGTGGCATGAGCCTTAGATGTGCGTAAATAGATTGAAATTAGTATGTCCACCCTCCTCTCATCTCAAACAAAACCCATAAAGGCAAGAGTCCGCAAGACAAATTCTGGGCTTGGCTTGTAACTGAGTCCCTGGCCATCACTCTGGTTCTTCTCTAACTTACACTGAACACCAATTATACTTTTTCCAAAAAAGACTTGCTCCATCATCTGCATCTCTTACATAGTCAAGCGCATTTTTCAATCTCAAAACTGGACTCATTTCAGCTTTTAGTTACAGGGGATGAGGGTCTAAAACTCAAGTCTCTCAAAGGAAAAAACCCGTCAATTTATCAGAGAATATAGGAGACAGCAGCACAAGTATCTAAACCAAAAAGAAAGTGATTGCTAGATACCAGGAAACGTTGTATTCATCTGGGTCTCTACGGTACGCACAATACCAAGCTGCTCAACGTAGTTTCCTAGGACTATCAATGCTCTAGTGGAAGCAATTATAATTTTATAATTCCGGTCACCAATACACCATTGTAACATACTACTAGAAAGACCTATCCTAGAGGTAGCTTCTCGGCATATATTGCATAAGTACTACATAGGAGAGTTGGAAGTGTGGAACCACTGATCAGAGAGTGATTTGAACCCCTCTCGAACATGAAACTGCAGTTCATCTAATACAGTATATAAATAATCAATATCCAGTTTGCAGTGAATCAGTGATCACTACAAGACCTTGAAAAACTGAAAATAATAATACTAGCCAGACTATGGGACTAGTATTATGAAAGCTGAAACTTTGGAAAGGCATAAATACGACAATACCTCAAACGCTAAATCAAAGTGCAGCTAGCTGAAAGGTGGTTCAGATGTTTATGCTAAGACATGTGTTTGGGACGGATAAAAATTAGGAATTGAAAAGACTTTTCGCTCAATCAACAACCCTCGATGTTGTCAGTTACGCTTAAGTTAGGAATGCATATTCACTCAAAGTTAAGAATAAAAGTTGCGTTGGATTGCTTGGCCACTATTTTCAAGCTTCGGTCTACCCCTTAACAACAATATGATAACATCCACATCTATAACCCACTGCACGAAATCATTTGTATTCATATAATTACTTGAAAGTGGAATAGAACTATTAGATGACCATAAAGAATTCTGCAAGGAATAAAAAATGACAGATAATAGTAAGCCTGGCCTAGCTGAAACATATCAATTTTTGTTTTAACGTATCAAAGTATGGCTGATTTCAAAATATAAACTTGATCAATTGAATTCCCCCGAAGTAAAGCAGAATCCTAACATTTACCCTTATCCTTATATCAGTCAGTCCATGAACAATAACATATACTAGTATTAAAGAACACTTCAATGTGCAGGACCAAGAAGAAAATAAATGCAAACTAAAGATAACAAAGTTTTATCAAAAACTACCTTAAATTTGGCAGGTTCAACTAGTTGAAAAACAACAGCATCTCCTTCCAATTTCAGAACTATGGCAAACCTTTTCCACCCACCACTGAGTCCACGATATTGAGGCAGATAATTGGCTTCGTATTGTTCTCCAGTATCTGTCTCGAGTACTATAACAGTACGGTTTTTTACTGGTATATGCGCCCTTCAAAAGGGTGGAGGAAGTCTCTGTGACTCCACCAAATGAACCAAGTAAGAAAACACCTCAAAATAAGCATATTAATTTCATCAGAATAATATATAGTTTGTCACATTTGGCTAATGAAAAGGCCTAAAACATGAAACATGAAATTACTTAAATTGGATTGCTTTAGATTCAAAAAAGGACTGACATTCAAGAATGGAGGGAGTAGTTTTTCACATTTGCCTAATGAAAGAGCCTAAAACATGATTTGAGGTACTAACCAAGATGAAACCACCAGAAACATTCGATTTTACATCACTTTTACGGTAGTCGGATGTTCAACATTTATCTTTGAGTGAATTTTTCTAGCATGAACAGAATTATATTTCCTTAATCAGGGATTATTACAATATTTTTCTCATCAAGAAAATCAAATTAATTGATATATCTCTGTTTAAATTACATACGAAGATCAAGATTCAAGAATTTGCAAAATTTCATCATTTAAAACAAAAGAAATCATAACCCACCCGAGATAAACGTATGTATTTTCTCCTAATCTTGTCAGCCAACAATTTCTTTGGCTTTCTCTGCAAAAATGAAAACTGAACAAACCCTAATTTTGAAAACGAAAATAAAAAGGGACAGGGGAGAAAGTTACTTGCCGCAGCGAGGATTGACGGAGAACAGGGTTCGCGAACCGGCCGAGCAAAGAAGCTTAGTTTTCCGAGCAGGGAATCACTTCGCCGGTTGTTTTTTCGAGCAGGGAATACCTTTTGCGGGGGTTTTTCGAGCAGGGAACCACCGGTGAGAGGTGAGGAAATTAAATAGACTCTTGCTAGAGTACCACCGGCGACGGGCGAGACCACGCGGCGACGACCACTGGTGAGAACCACCGGCGAGACGCAGGGTAAGCCGAGAGAAGAAGAAGGGAGTAATGAGAGTGGGATATTCGCTGCGAAATTGGTCATGAGGTTTGAGGTAGAAATGTTTGGTCTGAGTTAAAGTTGCAGCGAAAAAAATTACAAATATGTTATTGCAGGGGGCTTTTACCATGTACGCTGCAAAATAAAAGGTCTATTGCAGGGGGCTTTTACTATGTACGCTGCAAAAATCTCTTTTGCAGGGGGCAATTAATTTGTACGCTGCAACAACCCTTTAAAGGGTTTGACCCGCGTTGACCGACTGGTTGTTGAAGCGTATTAATACTTGTACGCTGCAACAAGGGGGTTGCAACAGGGGTTTTTTCTACTAGTGTAAAGGGAAAAACTAGGTCGTTTACTAGTCTCACCTAAATCAATTCAAATACCTAAACTAACTACAAGAATCAAGTAGAGTGACAAGCAAAGGGTGGATATCCACAGAGAATTGCGGGTTTCGTAGCTAGAAATTCTAACATAAGCTAGTTCGAAAAGGGGTTGGTTGTTGAAAAAGAAAATTCAAACTAAGCGATTAGAATGTTGAACAAAGATTAAAAACACTAGGGAATTGGGGTTCACCAAGGGATACATGCAATAGGGGATTAAGGATTTGGGGATTAACTAAACTTGCAAAGACAAATTGAAAGGGGAATCGTGAAGGAAATAATGCCCTTGGTCCAAGTATGCATTCTATGTTAAGTCTAATAAATGCGGTTCAGTATTAATTAACAAGTTAATAATTCAGTGAGATCAAGTGAGCTGAATGCCTAGCTAGAGGCCGCTTCAGTTCAAGTGGAATTAATGATATTAATCCACAGCTTACTCTTGACTGAACCCGTAGGGTCACACAAATAGTACGTAAACGGATCAAGTATTTAATGGCATTAAATACTCCATCTATGAATATTCGGAACCGACGGATCTTGGTTTCAGTGGGAGCTAAGATCGTCACAGGCAAGAAATGAATACTCCGGAAACGATGATATTGCCGGAAACGGAAATATGGATCGTATCGGAAATATGAATATTATCCAAGTCGTAGATGTTGCCGGAAACGGAAACATGGTACGTATCGGAAAATATTGTTGGAAATGGAAATATTACCAGAATCGGAAATATTGCCGGAAACGGAAATATTGTCAGAATCGGAAATATTACCGGAATCGGAAAATAATTCCGGAAACGGAAATATTAAATATTTGTTCGAAACGGAAATTAATTCCGGAATCGGAAATATTAAATATTGTTCGTATCGGAAATAGATTCCGGAAATGGAAATTTAATCGGAAGCGTATCGTACGAATTAGCATCGGACGAGGCCTGCCGGACGAAGGCCCAGCACGAAGCCAGGCCATCGCCCAGCAAGCACGCACGCCACAGCCCAGCGCGCACAAGGCCGCGCATGCGTGGGCCGCGCTGCGTGGGCTGCTGCTCGCATGCGTGGGCAGCCCTTGTGGCTGCCGTGTGTGTGTGAGTTTGAGCTCATGCGAGATTCCTGAATCTGCAAGAGTCAGTGTATGATTAAATGTCTATTCCTATTGGATAAATTGATTAAGTAGAATTCATGTAGAATTCTAATTCCAATTAATTCGCATCCTACTAGGATTACGATTCCTTTTCCATAACTCTATAAATAAAGGCCTAGGGGTCATAATTTACACACAAGTTTCAAAGTATTCAAAAGTGAGGTTTTTGAGAGAAAATTCAAACACCCATCTTGCCCCAAAAGTGCCGAATTTTCTGAGTACCTTAAGGGCGATTCTAGTTGGTCAATCTTAAGGCGGATCCGGACGTGCTGTGGACTTTCTACGGAGGGACGACACTTGGAGTCCTAAAAGACTTGTTCTTGTTCGGTTCGGGCGCAGCTAGGGAAGGCACGCAACAAAGAGTATGCATCTAAACTATGCTAAATGATTATGTGTAAATAATATGTTTCCTGGGTTAATGGTTGTTTCCGCATGATTTATGTAAATGTCATATGTATCATAACCTAACAGTGGTATCACGAGCCCCTTATTATTTTCATAATCTAAATTGCATGAACATGGTTAAATATTACAAATTTGCAAGAATTAAAAGGGGTGATTAATTTTCGTAATTGTTAATTAATTGCAAATTGCGTTTATTTAATTATATGTACGCAGTTTTTCGGCAGTTTCTTCATTACTCATCCGAATTGAGTGATTTTTGTGTCAATTCCGCATGTAAAAGGCATTCTAAAATTTTGACAAAAATAGTATTTTTCTGCCGAACCCAGAATTCTCAAATTCGAAGCCTAACTATGACTTTTCGAAGGTTTTAGTTTTTCGGATGCAAAATTTCGTAAATTTAAGATGTTAAATTAAATATTTGCGATTCCTGTTGATAAATCTTGAATTTTTGATTGACCTACTGCATATGTTTAACAAGTTTGAATGCCTAGTCTTGTTAATTATGCAATCTAATTTGTAATTATGATTAATTTGTTGAAAATTAGAATAATTTAGAATTAATTTGATTTTCATAATTAATTGTAATTTAATTAGAAACCTATGATTAAAAACCACCATAAAAATTGTAAATTTACGATAAATTTTAAATTTTTATGACCTAGACTTGAATCCATATCAATCGGAAATCAATTGGATAATAAATTTTCGATTTTTCGCCCTAAAATTATGAAATTAATAAGATTTATTAATTTGTCATTAATTTTAAATATAAATTTTAAATTTTTTATGCGATTCGTTCAAATAACTTGCACGCACGAAGCAATGGACGCTTCGTGTTACCCTTAAGGGGTGTTGTATAATGCGGGCATGCGACGACGAGCAAAGGAGCTCGTCGCCCGTGCGGCACGAATGCAATGAGCAAGGGCGTAGTGCACGAGCGCAAGGCAGCAGCCCTGCCTTGTGTCATGTGCCACGAGCAATGAACGGATGGGCATGGGCGAGGGGCGAGCCAAGGCAGTCGCGTGTGGGCAGCAAGCGAACTGCGCCACAGCGCGCGCTGCCTCGCATAACAGCGCGCAGCCTCGTGCGCAGCGAGCGCAAGCTCGCGTGCCACGAGCGCTGCGCACAGCATCACTCGCGCGCACCAGCGAGCGATCTCGCGCGCCAGCGAGCGATGGCTCGCGCGCACCAGCGAGCGATCTCGCGCACCAGCGAGCGATGGCTCGCGCGCGCGCAGCGAGCGATCTCGCGCGCCAGCGAGCGATGGCTCGCGCGCACCAGCGAGCGATGCAGCGCCCCAGCGAGCGATGGCTCGCGCGCACCAGCGAGCGATCTCGCGCACCAGCGAGCGCGGTAACGCGCGCGCGCTGCGAGCGATAGCTCGCGTGCGGTGGGCGCTGTGCGGAGGCTTGCGTATGGGACAGCAGCAGCTATGCAACGAGCGCATGGGCTGCGCGCACATGGCCAGCAATGGCTGTGTGCGTACGGCCCATGGGCGTGCAACGCGTAGGGTGTTTGCGTTTCGATTAGATCGTTTTGAATGTTTAATTTGAAAATTTCAGTTCACGTAATTTTAATTAATTTTAAAATTAATAATTTGAATTAATTTCTTGGATTTTAATTTTGAATATTATAATTATAATAAATGGAATTTATTCTAATTATTTTACTAAAATTAAAATCATGAATTAATTTAAATGCGACTGAAATTAAAATTAAATTTTTGGATTCAATTATAAATTTATATGAGCTTTAAATTTTAATTAAATTTGTATGTTTCCGGTTAGACTAGAAATACAATTTTATGTTTAAAATTAGTAAAGCATATGAATTTATTGGTTTGAGTGGGAGCCCTTTTTAGTCATAAACTCTTGATTAGGTCTACAAATCCTTAAGGTTAAAACAACTCGATTAGAATTAATAAGGACTGAATAATTGGTAGATTATTGGTGCCCTTGATTAATTGCTGCAAATGTTTACGTGATGCATAATGTGTTTAACTAACCAGCTATGTGGGCCATTCATGATAATGAATGGGTGAATGGTATATATTGTATATGTACTGTTTTGCAGGTTATGAAGTGACTAGTATGGCCCAAATAGGATAGAAAATATGGTCTGCGTACCATTAATTTGAATGTAATTGGTCTAAAGTACCAAAGTTGTTTTTCAATTCAAATATGGTCTGCGTACCATCAAATAGTTGTAATTAGTTATAACTTATCCTATTTGAAGAAAATGGTGCCTCCCACGGAGATTTTCAAGACGGACTTTGAAGTCAAAGCTTCAAGATGAAGTCTGGCCATACTAGATCACAAATATCTTATGCATGTTTTAAGTTATTTATTGCTTTAAATATGTCTTAAAATGCATGAGATCAAAAGCTTGATTATGTTGCATGATTAAGGATTTTAGTTCACTTAAAATCTAACCAACATAGTAAGAGCCTTAAGTTCCAAACTTAAAAATTGAGTTAAAAGGTGCCATGCCAAAATATACACTTGCTTGGATATCCTTTACATCAATCTAGTAATAGTTTTCGCTCAGCGAGGTGTTACTTATTGGTCCTAAAGGGGCAAGGTACACAAATAATTGTGAGTACATGTTAGTTTTGGTGAAACTCAACGATATAAGTAAGGAGTCCTTTTATGTCGTGGCAAATTCGATAGGTTTACCTAATAAGTTCTTAGACGTACCTATCAACCAAGAATAGTTTCTAGACTATTAGCAAAAGGCTTTTGCTTACCTAAGATGTTCTAGGATTAAGTCGACAAACTGTGCTTAGTTCTTCAATGATTTTAGGATCTTGGAATCATTTTATTCACACCTGCCGGAACACATAATTCGAATAAAATGCTAATAACTTGTTTGAATTGCATGGTTGCTTTAATTTCAAGTTATTATTCATGATAAATGTTTAGACTTTGCATGCTTCAATGTATGTTTTAATTATTGTTTATAATTAAATATCTTGCACTGCAATAAATCCTTTTAGAAAGGTAACAGTAAATTTCCTCGATTGGTAGTGAATCCAAGAACGATTCACGGAAAAGAGAGAAAGTGAGCAATTTAAAATGTACGTTTCTTATAGCGACTTTTATGGTTGTTTTCGAATATCAAATTCGAATGGCAAACCAATTGGTGCTTGTGAATTCAAAATACACTGTAGTTTTGAGATCATAAAGCATTGAGCTTAAACGCTCAGCTTTACCAATGGTTAACAACCTAATATCTTTGTCCATTTAATTCTCGAATGTGTCTAGTCCCTAGACATTCGAATAGATCGATGCTTAGAGAACTTTAGAAGCTTCTGGTAAGATCATCTAGTTGAAACTTAATATTCAACATAAATTAAATGTTAAGAACCTTGTTGGGTGACATTGGACATGTCTAACAAGTATAAAAGTCAACACTAAAGAATTCAATTCTTAAGACTATAAGAAAGGGTACAAGAAATAGGAAAACAAAGGAACAAATGAAAGGAATTTACGATTCCGGTTCTACCTATAAGTTTAAAGAGAAGTGACCTAGCAATCAAACTTCCTTGGTATCATATACCGCTTGAGGTTCTTACTTCGGTAATAACTCAAACAAATGAAGCTAGGATACACTAATGACCTACAAGTGGGAAATGAAGCATGGCAATGCTACATTAGTTGTAGGGTCATCTAGTTTGTTTTAAGTCCTTTCAAAGGCTGGAACTTAATGGCTATTTTGTTCCATAATCAGCATACCTAAAATTCTGCTTCAAACACAGAAAGACTCACATTCAGAAGAACAAAAACAATGCTTGTTTGTTTGTTTATTTGAATGAAATGGTCAATTACTGGTTGAGTCAATATGCTTGATTAAAACAAACAACTCTTTAAAGAACTTTACTAGGTTCAAATCAAACCCTTGATTTGAGTTCCATTAAATCTTTGGCATTGTTACTTAGACCATATCAACAAGTTAACATTCATAAGCTCTATTTTGATGGACTTTTTGAAAGTTGGTTGATTTCTAGATCAACTTAAGACAAGCTAGTCTTACTTGTTGAAAGTAACAAAGAATATGAACTATTGTTAGAACGCCTAGACGATAGAGTTCAAAGCTAAAGAAAGGTTTTATGACTTTATTTCACATGGACTTGAGTGAATATAGGTTTATTTACTCAAATGTGATATAAGTTGAATCTGTTTGGCTAGTTCAAAGATTCAGAAGTATAAAATCCACTCTGTAAGAAATCATAAAGATCTAGGTTAGATCATGTTGATGATTACTTGAGACCAAATATGATCATCAATGATTGTGTGTTGTAAGTTCACAATCTAGGTCCATAAGATATGGCATATCTTAGTTAGGATAATCGAAGTCAATTAGTACTTGATTCGATTAATGATGAATCATAAAGACTATTCCTATAATTTCTAAAACAAAATGCTCAACTACCACCAAACTAAACCAATTTCGTCAAAGCTATTGAAAAGTAATTTCAGAATATCTTTTCATAATATATCTAAAGAGTTCCTAAACTCAGTGGGAGCTTAGTGTTTGTTATTCAACAAACTAAGGTCCAAGTATAGATATATGTTTCATTGTGATTTATTCAAATGAGACACAAGGGTATTGTTTCTACCACGAATTTTGAGAACATAATGTTTGTTTGCTCGAAATGATGTCCTTTTGGAGATTCGTTTCCAAAATGACAAGTGGGAGAAAATAGACCTCGAATGTTTTCGAGGCGAACAACAAACATAAACGGACATTCCGGAGGCTTTTCGAAGTGCTTCAGAAAATCCGAACTTATTCTTTAAGGACTTTAGAAGTGGCTTTAAAGAATAGACATCTCTTAGAAGACTTTACAAGTGCTTCAAGGAGAACAGAATATTCAAAGGACTTTCAAGTGGCTATTGATATTCTGTTGTTTGATGTTCTATACCCAAGTAGGCATAGAATTCAAGTCACTGAAACTATGAGATTCTTCTATTAGATAGTAAAGAAACATAGAGATCAGGTCAATGAAACTATGAGATTCTTCTATTAAATAGTGAAGAAACCTACAACTTGCAGTCAAACTATTATCATGTAGATTAATGAGTTTGTGACTTGTAAGAAAGCTATGACGAAACCTAGATTCCCTAAAATGGTTAGAGGCCATATATAGACTCAAATGTTTTAAATGGTTAGAGGCCATAAAACATACTCAATGTTTTGATAACAAAATTAAAATTTTGTTGATTTGCAAGAATAGTTTCACATCTATTAGTTGCAAGTTTGTTTTAAGGATAAAAACCATCAAACATGGAATTGTGTTCACACACAAAGCTAGATTAGTTGCTAAAGGTTACAAGCAAATTCATGGCATGGATTGTGTTGAAACCTCATGCAAAATCGTAATGCTTAAGTCTATAATTCAAGCAATGATTGCATATTGGTACATATGGCAATTGGATGACAAAACGTATTCCTCAATCAAATGTTGGAATAAACTATGTACATGGTATGTCATAGGATTTGTGGATCCAAATAAATGCTTGAAAAGGAAAGCTAGCTTATGAAATCTAAGTCCAGATTTAAGCAAGCAATTGGGAATTAGAACTGTATTTTAGTGAAGCTAATAAGTATTTTAGTTTCATAAAATATACATGATTCTTATAGATATATAAGAAGTTTAGTGGGAGTACTTAAAACTTAATTGGTCCTATGTGTATTACACACATATCTCTCTATTGTGAAATAACATTCAAATGCTAATGACTTAGATTTTGAAATTATTCATCAATGATGGACCATGGCGAAACTTAGTACATACTGGGTATTAAGATCTATTTACAAAAATCTTATGATATTGTTTTGGATTAAGTAATGGCATTTACTAAATCAAACACGAAAGTCTCCATTGGAGATATTCGACCCATGTGAATAAATCTAAGTAAAGAATGTTTGAACTATGTATAAGCATTTACTAAGTTAAACATCAAAGAGTCTAAATGAGATTCTAAACCTATATTATATGTCGAAGAATTTAGCTGGATTCAGTATCTGCTGAAATTGAATAAGCTAAAGTTACATGAATAGAATTCAATTGGGAATTATTCTGCAAAAGAATTTATCATGTATGATATAATATGAGGATCGCCAAAAACGTATCGTATGACTTTAGCCATGACGAACATATACCAATCTCTATTGATCTAAGTAAAGATCAACTAGATCGAGATCAAGAATACTTATGGTACTTGAAAAGGTACATAGGAATAGTTCTTGATTCAAGGAAATAAAGATATGCTAAATATTGATGCTACACGCATAAACACTGGCAAAGGATCAAGCAAGACCCTTTGGAGTTAACCATTGATAAGGACGAGCTATAGAGCATCGTGTTTTGAAATGGCAACATGGGTTGGAGACCATGAGTTGTTGCGTGGGAAATTAAAATAATAATTTCTATGTTCTAAGATATAGTTGGAGAGTCTTCCACATATCTATGAACTGCTTGGATAGGTAAATCCAAACAAAGCATCACTAGCAACCTATACAGTTGAAGTAAAAGTGATTATTGCCTAAGAAGCAATAAAACAGGGTTGTTTAAAGTTCTTCACTGAACTTGGGTAGATCACCTATCTGCTGGCTTGATGGTTCTTCATTGAAAAATGCGTAGAACCACTCTTGAAGCAAGAAAAACGTCTGCTAACTTGATGGTTCTTCATTGCAAAATGAGTAAAACCACCATCGAAGTAAGAAAGACTAGATCACATAATAAACAAACTCGAAAAGATCTTATCATCATATCTCAAAGAACATTCGATGAAAAGGATGTTAAGATTGGCAAAGCATGATAACTAAACCTATGCAACAAGTGAGAAGCAACACTCACATTGTCGCACTGGAAATCAAGCATAGCTTTGAATTCCATGAATTGTTTTAGAAAATGGGTTTGAGGCCCATGGTTGTAAAACATTGGGGTTGAACATTTATCATATATGAAAATGTATTTTCATATTCCATTTAATCTTGGTTTAGTATTAAATGATGAGTCCCTTCAAATTTGACGATATATTCAAGATAGACTGTCAGGACCAGTCCTGTGACTAAGAAATGTCTATCAAGTGAACTTGAATGTCAAAGGTTGAAAATGGTCCCTAATCGGAGTTTTCTATAAAATTGGACGCATAGAAAACGTTAGACGATTAGAATGCAAGATGACTAGTAGTTCTGTTTCTTGAACTATGTGGACATGGCAATGTCATAATCATTTGCATAGATACTTACTTTGGGAAGACTAGTATCGGACAAGACCTATGAAACTTTACTGTAAGAGATGAAAGTCTGTCATAAGTAAATTTCATTAAATTATTAGACACTAAATCCTCAATACCTGAGTGATTTGAGATTACTTGTTTGAGAACTGGTTGCTTTGACGTTGACCAACCGTCGCACCGTAAAAGGAGGCTATAAAGGCAACGCTCAGGTAATCACCTATCAAACGAAGTCTAATCTCAAGATCGCAAGATTGGGATTGTCCTCCCATAAATCGGGATGAGATGCTTAAAAGTTGTACAAGGCCACTCGGAGAGCTAGAAACTGTGAAATGCATGGCCGTGCTCGGATGAATCATAGGCTATGATTATCTGTTTATTTGATCAGTTGAACTCTGAAACCGAGGAACACCTCTGGACATAATAAGGATGACAACTCTTACCTTATGTTCAAGAGCAAGCATCGAGCGACAAAGGAATTAGGAAATGCACACTTGTCCCTAAGGACAAGTGGGAGACTGAAGGAAATAATGCCCTTGGTCCAAGTATGCATTCTATGTTAAGTCTAATAAATGCGGTTCAGTATTAATTAACAAGTTAATAATTCAGTGAGATCAAGTGAGCTGAATGCCTAGCTAGAGGCCGCTTCAGTTCAAGTGGAATTAATGATATTAATCCACAGCTTACTCTTGACTGAACCCGTAGGGTCACACAAATAGTACGTAAACGGATCAAGTATTTAATGGCATTAAATACTCCATCTATGAATATTCGGAACCGACGGATCTTGGTTTCAGTGGGAGCTAAGATCGTCACAGGCAAGAAATGAATACTCCGGAAACGATGATATTGCCGGAAACGGAAATATGGATCGTATCGGAAATATGAATATTATCCAAGTCGTAGATGTTGCCGGAAACGGAAACATGGTACGTATCGGAAAATATTGTTGGAAATGGAAATATTACCAGAATCGGAAATATTGCCGGAAACGGAAATATTGTCAGAATCGGAAATATTACCGGAATCGGAAAATAATTCCGGAAACGGAAATATTAAATATTTGTTCGAAACGGAAATTAATTCCGGAATCGGAAATATTAAATATTGTTCGTATCGGAAATAGATTCCGGAAATGGAAATTTAATCGGAAGCGTATCGTACGAATTAGCATCGGACGAGGCCTGCCGGACGAAGGCCCAGCACGAAGCCAGGCCATCGCCCAGCAAGCACGCACGCCACAGCCCAGCGCGCACAAGGCCGCGCATGCGTGGGCCGCGCTGCGTGGGCTGCTGCTCGCATGCGTGGGCAGCCTTTGTGGCTGCCGTGTGTGTGTGAGTTTGAGCTCATGCGAGATTCCTGAATCTGCAAGAGTCAGTGTATGATTAAATGTCTATTCCTATTGGATAAATTGATTAAGTAGAATTCATGTAGAATTCTAATTCCAATTAATTCGCATCCTACTAGGATTACGATTCCTTTTCCATAACTCTATAAATAAAGGCCTAGGGGTCATAATTTACACACAAGTTTCAAAGTATTCAAAAGTGAGGTTTTTGAGAGAAAATTCAAACACCCATCTTGCCCCAAAAGTGCCGAATTTTCTGAGTACCTTAAGGGCGATTCTAGTTGGTCAATCTTAAGGCGGATCCGGACGTGCTGTGGACTTTCTACGGAGGGACGACACTTGGAGTCCTAAAAGACTTGTTCTTGTTCGGTTCGGGCGCAGCTAGGGAAGGCACGCAACAAAGAGTATGCATCTAAACTATGCTAAATGATTATGTGTAAATAATATGTTTCCTGGGTTAATGGTTGTTTCCGCATGATTTATGTAAATGTCATATGTATCATAACCTAACAAATCGATCTTTAATACTCTCAAACAATGAATCATGCTTCCGCAATCAATCCAAGGGCTAAGAATCAATCAAAATAAATCCGATCGAAAACATACAACGCAATGACTCACAATCCCTTGCCAAATCAATGCACCGTATTCCATTGACCAAGCAAAGTTACGTCTAACCAAGCAAGCAACGAGGAACCCCCCAACTTATACATTTAATTGCAAAATTTAATAAATCCTACCTTAAAACCCCATACATGGAAACCCTAGGATACACCCAAACCCCTAGATAAAGACTACTCACTCATGGAGTTAACCACAAATTTCAACATGATATATTCAATAGAAGTATGCATTTCCGAATAATCAAAGCAAAAATCCCTAACCAAATAGTTCAAGCTAGTTTCATCATGGCAATCAAATCTATAAGCAAAACCATCATCCACAATACAATCAAAATCACCAAATCTTAAAAGATTAGCAAAGAAACTAGTAAGTCTAATCATAAGGGATTAGGAAAAGCTAAATAATCAAACAAGTAGGAAGGAAAAACATAAAAGTGCCTATTTTTGGGGGTTTTTGATTAATGAGAAAATAAGAGACAAAAGTAAGAAAAATCAGAAATTAATGACAATAAATGGAAATAAGAGTTGAGAATTATTACTATGACGCTTCAAATCCAAGATTAGGGAGAATCCCAAGCAATAGAATGAGCAATGAATGAAGTTCTCCTCCTTTCTCTCTCTAAAATAAAAATTTAGACTACTTTTGTAAAAAACTGGGTATTCTAAAAGTTCCTAGAAATCTTTAAATAGTCCCGAAAAAACGGCTCAGTGCTGGCAGCAGGTTCGACCGAACATTAAGAAAGTTCGGCCGAACTAAGAGGCAAGTTCGGCCGAACATAAGGCAGGTTCGGCCGAACCTGGGAAGAAACAAGAACTGCTGATTGCGTGGTTCGGCCAAACAATTTGGGGAGGTTCGCCCGAACATAGGTAAGTTCGACCGAACTTTTGGGAATGTTCGGCCGAACTCTGGGCTTGATTGCTTCAGGCTGTTCTGCTTCGGTTCGGCCGAACACTTCTGAAGTTCGGCCAAACATCTCGAGTTCTTGATTCCTTGACTCCTTTCTTCCACTTCGAGCTTTCTTTGCATACCGTTGACTTCCATTGACTTTTCCGTCCGTTTTACTTATTTTCCTACACATTAACAAACCCGTGAAAAGCAAAAGCTTGACAAAAATTAAAAAAAAACAAGGCGAAAGGACAGTAATTAGGAGAAACCGAGTCAACTAAGCATGCAAGAGAAAGGGGACTAAAATGAGCATAAAAGGGGAGGAAAACAAACAAAAACAAGAATAAAAAGAGGCAAAATACTATCTTAAGAGTCATCAAACTCCCCCAAGCTAGACTTTTGCTTTCCCTCAAGCAAAACAAGAGAAGAACAAGGGAAATACGAGATTTTATTCAAACAAAACAAAAAGGAAAAATGGGGGTGAGAATATACACTAACTCACTGTCGTAGGAATCACGATTGCATTTAAACACATGCAATAAGCTCTTTAAACCCCTAAGTCATTCTAGAGGGCGAGTGAGATCTCGCAAGGGTTTTCCTCGAGTTTTACCCATAACTTAAATGAAAATAGAAATAAAGAAAATTAAACTACACGATCATGCCCAAGTTAACCCATCACGGAAGTGGTCCACAAATTAAGACAATTGAGTGACTTCTCGGAAAAGATTCTTCCAAATGTATGCCAAAGTTAGGAGTAAAGGCGAGGACTAATCTAAATTGCTAGGTGACACTTCTATTAGCGCTTTTACTTGGTACATTAGAGCACATCTAGCTATTCAAAATGTTTCATAAGCTATACTTTGGTTAAAAGAATCCAAGAATAATGGTCCACGTCTCCCAAATGCACGATTAGACCCCCTTTTGGTTCCCTCTACTCAAGACATGAACGAGTGAAAACTAAGCGTGGGAGGCATCCACAAATTGACCTCTTATTAGACTTTTTTTTTCTCTTTTTTTTTTCCTTTTTTCACTGTTTTTGGCTTTTTCTTTTTCCCTTATTATGGGATTTTCTCTTTACAAGAATAAACTTTATTTGAGCAAAGAAGATGAAAAATACACTTATGGCTTATGATGCCACTTATTGAATGATACGAAGGTAAAACTAAGTCTTTTGTAGAGTTTCACTTTGAAGGGAATAAGGGTACACTTAGGGGCTCAAGGGACCACATATTGGGATACTTTTATTCAATGATGAGAAAATTAGACAATTTTTCAAGCTAGATGGAAATTTCACGGTTGAAGACTAACTTTAGTGGTACAAGGAGCAATAGAGATTAAGCAACTCCCAGAACACCCTAACTCTAGCATACATTTTTCTGAGAACAACTCCTACAATTTCCCACAAAGGCCTAAAAAAGGGAACCACATTAGATTTCATCATTTGGGCATCGTCCTTGGGCATTTTGACCGTTTATTAAGTAATAAAGAAAGCCTTTTTTTTAAAAAATAAAATAAATTATATATATATATATATATATATATATATATATTTAAAAATTTATTTACAAAAAGTAAATTGCGAAAGTTGAATAAAAAGCGAAAACAAAAATAATAAGTGAAAAATCTTTTTGTAATTTTTTTTTTAAGAAATTAAGAAAAGAAAATAACAAAAAATTAAGAAAAGAAAGTGAAAAGAAAATAGCAAAAATTAAGAAAAGAAAGCGAAAAGAAAATAACAAAAATTAAGAGAAGAAAACTCAAATGAGAGAAATTGTTAGCCATTTTGGATTTTTAGAAATGGGAGCGATCATCCACTAAGGATATCGATGAGACATGAATCAAGCACCACAAGCATACACCAATCATACTCATAGCAAGCAAAATAAAACAAGCAAGCAACATCATCAAACAACCAACACAACCAACACGCAATGGCAACAAGCAACAACCACCAACCACTAACCATCAACCAACTAGCAAGAGAAACAACCAACAACCACCACCAACAAGAAACA
Source organism: Spinacia oleracea (assembly GCF_020520425.1). NCBI lineage: Eukaryota > Viridiplantae > Streptophyta > Magnoliopsida > Caryophyllales > Amaranthaceae > Spinacia > Spinacia oleracea. The sequence continues at coordinate 5,738,477 of NC_079488.1, read as the reverse complement.
ACTACCAAAAGATACCTCTTCCAACCCACCACATGCTCCCAAGTAGCATCCCCCCAAGCTAGCTAAAATCTTCCCCCCAAGCTAACCATTTGCTCGTCCTCGAGCAACATAATCTAATCAAGGCACAAATAGGGGGGGGGGGGAATGACTCAAGCATCGTCCATACGATCATCATCATCCTCTTGAGGAGGTCGGTAGGGATAATAGATGCCCGATGGATCATATTCACTAATAAAATCGGGCGGGGTCGGGGAGATGTTGTATTGGCTATCCACATCGGGCCCGGAGGCGTCGGTGTAGGGTGGCCAATCATATCTAGGGGCGGTGGGGCAAACCGACATGTATGGTGCTTGGTATGTCCCTCAACATGCCCCCCAATTTTCAGAACGGGGAGGGTAAACATCGGGGAATGCCGGGTCATACGCAATGTCCGCCCCGCCCGGCCTAGTCCAATCATATGGAGGGGGAGGGGCAATTCTCTCCTCGGGGGAAACATGACCACTATAGTATGGATAGGTGAGTGGTGCGCCATCTCCCCCCCCCCCCCCCCAACGAGGAATTGGCCCTTCTTGGGGGTGGTTAGGGTAGTTCAAGTACGGGTCAATGAGGTTGTTCCTCACATTAACATCATAGTTTGCCCGTGCATAGTACCCCCAGTGATCTTTCCCGTGAAGGATATCACTGAAGGAAATAATGCCCTTGGTCCAAGTATGCATTCTATGTTAAGTCTAATAACAGCGGTATCACGAGCCTCTTATTATTTTCATAATCTAAATTGCATGAACATGGTTAAATATTACAAATTTGCAAGAATTAAAAGGGGTGATTAATTTTCGTAATTGTTAATTAATTGCAAATTGCGTTTATTTAATTATACGTACGCAGTTTTTCGGCAGTTTCTTCGTTACTCATCCAAATCGAGTGATTTTTGTGTCAATTCCGCATGTAAAAGGCATTCTAAAATTTTGACAAAAAGAGTATTTTTCTGCCGAACCCAGAATTCTCAAATTCGAAGCCTAACTATGACTTTTCGAAGGTTTTAGTTTTTCGAATGCAAAATTTCGTAAATTTAAGATGTTAAATTAAATATTTGCGATTCTTGTTGATAAATCTTGAATTTTTGATTGACCTACTGTATATGTTTAACAAGTTTGAATGCCTAGCCTTGTTAATTATGCAATCTAATTTGTAATTATGATTAATTTGTTGAAAATTAGAATAATTTAGAATTAATTTGATTTTCATAATTAATTATAATTTAATTAGAAACCTATGATTAAAAACCACCATAAAAATTGTAAATTTATGATAAATTTTAAATTTTTATGACCTAGGCTTGAATCCATGATAATCGGAAATCAATTGAATAATAAATTTTCGATTTTTCGCCCTAAAATTATGAAATTAATATTATTTATTAATTTGTCATTAATTTTAAATATAAATTTTAAATTTTTTATGCGATTCGTTCACATAACTTGCACGCACAAAGCAATGGACGCTTCGTGTTACCCTTAAGGGGTGTATAGTGCGGGCATGCGACGACGAGCAAGGGAGCTCGTCGCCCGTGCGGCACGAATGCAATGAGCAAGGGCATGGTGCACGAGCACAAGGCAGCAGCCCTGCCTTGTGTCGTGGGCCACGAGCTATGGATGAATGGGCATGGGCGAAGGCAAGGCATGGCAGTCGCGTGTGGGCAGCAAGCGGGCTGCGCCACAACGCGCACTGCCTCGCGCAAGCGCGCGCAGCGAGCGCAAGCTCGCGTGCCACGAGCGCTGCGCCCAGCGTTGATCGCGCGCAATTGCTCGCGCACAGCGAGCGATGGCTCGCGTGCATCAAGCGCTGGAGCGCGCGCAGCAAGCGCTGGCGAGCGCGCACAGCGAGCGATGGCTCGCGTGCGTCGAGCGCTGGCGCGCGCGCAGCGAGCACCACTTGTACGATGGCTTGCGATGGGAAGATGCAGCAGCTATGCGACGAGCGCATGGGCTGCGCGCACATGGCCAGCGATGGCTGTGTGCGTGTGGCCCATGGGCGTGCGATGCGTAGGGTGTTTGCGTTACGATTAGATCGTTTTGAATGTTTAATTTGAAATTTTCAGTTCACGTAATTTTAATTAATTTTAAAATTAATAATTTAAATTATTTTCTTGGATTTTAATTTTGAATATTGTAATTATAATAAAATTTATTTATTCTAATTATTTTACTAAAATTAAAATCATGAATTAATTTAAAATTCGACTGAAATCAAATTAAAATTTTTTGGATTCATTTATAAATTTATATGGGCTTTAAATTTTAATTAAATTTGTATGTTTCCGGTTAGACTTGAAATACATTTTTATGTTTAAAATTAGTAAAGCATATGAATTTATTGGTTTAAGTGGGAGCGCTTTTAGTCATAAACTCTTGATTAGGTCTACAAATCCTTAAGGTTAAAACAACTTGATTAGAATTAATAAGGACTAAATAATTGGTAGATTATTGGTGCCCTTGACTAATTGCTGCAAATGTTTACGTGATGCATAATGTGTTTTACTAACCAGCTATGTGGGCCATTCATGATAATGAATGGGTGAATGGTATATATTGTATATGTACTGTTTTGCAGGTTATGAGGTGACTAGTATGGCCCAAATAGGATAGAAAATATGGTCTGCGCACCATTAATTTGAATGTAATTGGTCTAAAGTACCAAAGTCGTTTTTCAATTCAAATATGGTCTGCGTACCATCAAATAGTTGTAATTAGTTTTAATTATAGCTTATCCTATTTGAAGAAAATGGTGCCTCCCACGGAGATTTTCAAGACGGACTTTGAAGTTAAAGCTTCAAGATGAAGTCGGGCCATACTAGATCACATTTATCTTATGCATGTTTTAAGTTATTTATTGCTTTTAAATATGTCTTAAAATGCATGAGATCAAGAGCTTGATTATGTTGCATGATTAAGGATTTTAGTTCACTTAAAATCTAACCAACATAGTAAGAGCCTTAAGTTCCAAACTTAAAAATTGAGTTATAAGGTGCCATGCCAAAATATACACTTGCTTGGATATCCTTTACATCAATCTAGTAATAGTTTTCGCTCAGCGAGGTGTTACTTATTGGTCCTAAAGGGGCGAGGTACACAAATAATTGTGAGTACATGTTAGTTTTGGTGAAACTCAACGATATAAGTAAGGAGTCCTTTTATGTCGTGGCAAAATCGATAGGTTTACCTAATAAGTTCTTAGACGTACCTATCAACCAAGAATAGTTTCTAGACTATTAGCAAAAGGCTTTTGCTTACCTAAGATGTTTTAGGATTAAGTCGACAAACTGTGCTTAGTTCTTCAATGATTTTAGGATCTTGGAATCATTTTATTCACACCTGCCGGAACAATAAATTCGAATAAAATGCTAATAACTTGTTTAAATTGCATGATTGCTTTTCAAGTTGTTACTCATGATAAATGTTTAGACTTTGCATGCTTCAATTATGATTTAATTATTGTTTATAATTAAATATCTTGCACTGCAATAAATCCTTTTAGAAAGGTAACAGTAAATTTCCTCGATTGGTAGTGAATCCAAGAACGATTCACGGAAATGAGAGAAAATGAGCAATTTAAAATGTACGTTTCTTATATCGACTTTTATGGTTGTTTTCGAGAATCAAAATCGAATGGCAAACCGATTGGTGCTTGTGAATTCAAAATACAATGTAGTTTTGAGATCATAAAGCATTGAGTTTAATACGCTCAGCTTTACCAATGGTTAACAACCTAATATCTTTGTCCATTTAATTCTCGAATGAGTCTAGTCCCTAGACATTCGAATAGATCGATGCTTAGAGAACTTTAGAAGCTTCTGGTAAGATCATCTAGTTGAAACAAAATATTCAACATAAATTAAAATGGTAAAGAACCTTGTTGGTGACATTGGACATGTCTAACAAAGTATAAAAGTCAACATTAAAGAATTCAATTCTTAAGACTATAAGAAAGGGTACAAGAAATAGGAAAACGAGGAACAAATGAAAGGAATTTACGATTCCGTTTCTACCTATAAATTTATGTTTAAAGAGAAGTGACCTAGCAATCAAACTTCCTTGGTATCATATACCGCTTGAGGTTCTTACTTCGGTAATAACTCAAACAATGGAAGCTAGGATACACTAATGACCTACAAGTGGGAAATGAAGCATGGCAATGCTACATTAGTTGTAGGGTCATCTAGTTTGTTTTAAGTCCTTTCAAAGGCTGGAACTAAATGGCTATTTTGTTCCATAATCAGCATACCTAAATTTCTGCTTCAAACACAGAAAGACTCACATTCAGAAGAACAAAAACAATGCTTGTTTGTTTGTTTATTTGAATGAAATGGTCATTTACGGAATGAGTCAATATGCTTGATTAAAACAAACAACTCTTTAAAGAACTTTACTAGGTTCAAATCAACCCCTTGATTTGAGTTCCACTAATCTTTGGCATTGTTGCTTAGACCATATCAACAAGTTAACATTCAAAAGCTCTATTTTAATGGACTTTTGAAAGTTGGTTGATTTCTAGATCAACTTAAGACAAGCTAGTCTTACTTGTTGAAAGTAACAAAAGATATGAACTATTGTTAGAACGCCTAGACGATAGAGTTCAAAGCTAAAGAAAGATTTTATGACTTTATGGATTTGAGTGAATATAGGTTTATTGACTCAAATGTGATATAAGTTGAATCTGTTTGGGTAGTTCCAAGATTCAGAAGTATAAAATCCACTTGGCAAGAAATCATAAAGATCTAGGTTAGATCATGTTGATGATTACTTGAGACCAAATATGATCATCAATGATTGTGTGTTTTAATTTCACAATCTAGGTCCATAAGATATGGCATATCGTAGTTGGAATAATCGAAGTCAATTAGTACTTGATTCGATCAATGATGAATCATAAAGACTTTTCCTATAATTTCTAAAACAAAATGCTCAACTACCACCAAACTAAACCAAATTCGTCAAAGCTATTGAAAAGTAATTTCAGGATATCTTTTCAATTATATATATCTAAAGAGTTGCTAAACTCAGTGGGAGCTTAGTGTTTGTTATTCAACAAACTAAGGCCCAAGTCTAGATATATGTTTCATTGTGATTTATTCAAATGAGACACAAGGGTATTGTTTCTACCACGAATTTTTGAGAACATAATGTTTGTTTGCTCGAAATAATGTCCTTTTGGAGATTCGTTTCCAAAATGACAAGTGGGAGAAAATAGACCTCGAAAGTCTTCGAGGCGAACAACAAACATAAACGGACATTCCGGAGGCTTTTCGAAGTGCTTCAGAAAAAACCGAACTTATTCTTTAAGGACTTTAGAAGTGGCTTTAAAGAATAGACATCTCTTAGAAGACTTTACAAGTGCTTCAAGGAGAACAGAATATTCAAAGGACTTTCAAGTGGCTATTGATATTCTATTGTTTGATGTTCTATACCCAAGTAGGCATAGAATTCAAGTCACTAAAACTATGCAATTCTTCTATTAGATAGTAAAGAAACCTACAACTTGCAGTCAAACTAAAAGAAGTGACTTGTAAGAAAGCTATGACGAAACCCAGATTCCCTAAAATGGTTAGAGGCCATATATAGACTATATGTTTAATTGGTTAAAGGCCATAAAACATACTCAATGTTTTGATGACAAAATTGAAATTTTGTTGATTTGCAAGAATAGTTTCACACCTATTGGTTGCAAGTTTGTTTTAAGGATAAAAACCATCAAACATGGAATTGTGTTCACACACAAAGCTAGATTAGTTGCTAAAGGTTAAAAGCAAATTCATGGCATGGATTGTGTTGAAACCTCATGCAAAATCGTAATGCTTAAGTCTATAATTCAAGCAATGATTGCATATTGGTACTTATGGCAATTGGATGACAAAACGTATTCCTCAATCAAATGTTGGAATATAATATGTACATGGTATGTCATAGAATTTGTGGATCCAAATAAATGCTTGAAATGGAAATCTAGCTTATAAAATCTAAGTACAGATTTAAGCAAGCAATTGGGAATTGGAACTGTATTTTAAGTGAAGCTAATAAGCATTTTAGTTTCATAAAATATACATGATTCTTATAGATATATAAGAAGTTTAGTGGGAGTACTTAAAACTTAATTGGTCCTATGTGTATTACACACATATCTCTCTATTGTGAAATAACATTCAAATGCTAATGACTTAGATTTGAAATTATTCATCAATGATGGACCATGGCGAAACTTAGTACATACTGGGTATTAAGATCTATTTACAAAGATCTTATGATATTGTTTTGGATTAAGTAAAGGCATTTACTAAATCAAACACGAAAGTCTCCATTGGAGATATTCGACCCATGTGAATAAATCTAAGTAAAGGATGTTTGAACTATGTATAAGCATTTACTAAGTTAAACATCAAAGGATCTAAATAAGATTCTTAACCTATATTATATGATAAAGAATTTAGCTGAATTTAGTATCTACTGAAACTAGATAAGCTAAAGTTACATGAATAGAATTCAATTGGGAATTATTCTGCAAAAGAATTTATCATGTATGATATAATATGAGGATCGCCAAAAACGTATCGTATGACTTAGCCATGACGAACATATACCAATCTCTATTGATCTAAGTAAAGATCAACTAGATTGAGATCAAGAATACTTATGGTACTTGAAAAGGTACATAGGAATAGTTCTTGATTCAAGGAAATAAAGATATGCTAAATATTGATGCTACACGCATAAACAATGGCAAAGGATCAAGCAAGACCCTTTGGAGTTAACCATTGATAAGGACGAGCTATAGAGCATCGTGTTTTGAAAATGGCAACATGGGTTGGAGACCATGAGTTGTTGCGTGGGAAATTAAAATAATAATTTCTATGTTCTAAGATATAGTTGGAGAATCTTCCACATATCTATGAACTGCCTGGATAGGTAAATCCAAACAAAGCATCACTAGCAACCTATACAGTTGAAGTAAAAGTAATTATTGCCTAAGAAGCAATAAAACAGGGTTGTTTAAAGTTCTTCACTGAACTTGGGTAGATCACCTATCTGCTGGCTTGATGGTTCTTCATTGAAAAATGCGTAGAACCACTCTTGAAGCAAGAAAAACGTCTGCTAACTTGATGGTTCTTCATTGCAAAATGAGTAAAACCACCATCGAAGTAAGAAAGACTAGATCACATAATAAACAAACTCGAAAATATCTTATCATCATATCTCGAAGAACATTCTATGAAAAGGATATTAAGATTGGCAAAGCATGATAACTAAACCTATGCAACAAGTGAGAAGCAACACTCACGTTGTAGCACTGGAAATCAAGCATAGCTTTGAATTCCATGAATTGTTTTAGAAGATGGGTTTGAGGCCCATGGTTATAAAACATTGGGATTGAACATTTATCATATATGAAATGTATTTTCATATTCAATTTAATCTTGGTTTAGTATTAAATGATGAGTCCCTTCAAATTTGACGATATATTAAAGATAGACTGTCAGGACCAGTCCTGTGACTAAGAAATATCTATCAAGTGAACTTGAATGTCAAAGGTTGAAAATGGTCCCCTTAGTCGGAGTTTTCTATAAAATTGGACGCATAGAAAACGTTAGACGATTAGAATGCAAGATGACTAGTAGTTCTGTTTCTTGAACTATGTGGACATGGCAATGTCATAATCATTTGCATAGATACTTACTTTGGGAAGACTAGTATCGGACAAGACCTATGAAACTTTACTGTAAGAGATGAAAATCTGTCATAAGTAAATTTCATTAAAATTATTAGACACTAAATCCTCAATACCTGAGTGATTTGAGATTACTTGTTTGAGAACTGGTTGCTTTGACGTTGACCAACCGTCGCACCGTAAAAGGAGGCTATAAAGGCAACGCTCAGGTAATCACCTATCAAACGAAGTCTAATCTCAAGATCGCAAGATTGGGATTGTCCTCCCATAAATCGGGATGAGATGCTTAAAAGTTGTACAAGGCCACTCGGAGAGCTAGAAACCGTAAAATGCATGGCCGTGCTCGGATGAATCATAGGCTATGATTATCTGTTTATTTGATCAGTTGAACTCTGAAACCGAGAAACACCTCTGGACATAATAAGGATGACAACTCTTACCTTATGTTCAAGAGCAAGCATCGAGCGACAAAGGAATTAGGAAATGCACACTTGTCCCTAAGGACAAGTGGGAGACTGAAGGAAATAATGCCCTTGGTCCAAGTATGCATTCTATGTTAAGTCTAATAAATGCGGTTCAGTATTAATTAACAAGTTAATAATTCAGTGAGATCAAGTGAACTGAATGCCTAGCTAGAGGCCGCTTCAGTTCAAGTGGAATTAATGATATTAATCCACAGCTTACTCTTGACTGAACCCGTAGGGTCACAAAAATAGTACGTAAACGGATCAAGTATTTAATGGCATTAAATACTCCATCTATGGATATTCGGAATCGACGGATCTTGGTTTCAGTGGGAGCTGAGATCGTCACAGGCAAGAAATGAATACTCCGGAAACGATGATATTGCCGGAAACGGAAATATGGATCGTATCGGAAATATAAATATTATCCAAGTCGTAGATGTTGCCGGAAACGGAAACATGGTACATATCGGAAAATATTATCGGAAATGGAAATATTGCCGGAATCGGAAATATTGCCGGAAACGGAAATATTGTCAGAAACGGAAATATTATCGGAATCGGAAAATAATTCCGGAAACGAAAATATTAAATATTTGTTCGAAACGGAAATTAATTCCGGAATCGGAAATATTAAATGTTGTTCTTATCGGAAATGAATTCCGGAATCGGGAATTTAATCGGAAGCGTATCGTACGAATTAGCATCGGACGAGGCCCGCTAGACGAAGGCCCAGCACGAAGCCAGGCCATCGCCCAGCGAGCCGCACGCAACGCACGCCTCGACCAGGCCCAGCGCAAGGCCAGGCCCAGCCAAGGGCGCGCGCGCGCACGCAGCACCGCACATGGGCTGTGCGCTTGTCGTGGGCCGCAAGGCCTGCGCGGGTGCACGGATTGTGCGATGCGTATGCCGGAAATCCTAATTCTATTGGGATTCGTGCGAAGATTAAAATCCTAATTTTATTAGAATTGCTTTGTTATTTAGAGTCCTAATAAAGTTCTAATTAACAAATCCACATCCTAGTAGGATTACAATTCCTTTTCCATACCTCTATAAATAAGGGCCTAGGGGTCATTATTTATACATAAGTTTTCAAGTATTCAAAACTAGGATTTTTAAGCAGAAAAATCAGCCATAACTCTTGCCCATTTAGCCGAAAATAATAGTACCTTAAGGGCGATTCTAGTTGGTCAATCTTAAGGCGGATCCGGACGTGCTGTGGACTATCTACGGAGGGACGACACTTGGAGTCCTAAAGACTTGTTCTTGTTCGGTTCGGGCGCAGCTAGGGAAGGCACGCAACAAAGAGTATGCATCTAAATTATGCTATATGATTATGTGTAAATAATATGTATTCCTGGCTTAATGGTTGTTTCCGCATGATTTATGAATTGTCATATGTATCATAACCTAACAATCACTAAGGGTACTTTGAATACCCTCAAAGCTAAATGGGGAGGGGGTAGAGGAAGATGATGTACCTTTCTCCCCTTGGGGAGCTTGTTGCCGGGGTACTCTCACCCTTTGTTGCGGTGGCTCGGTTACCACCAAGCTTAGACCATCCGGGATGTCTTGTGCTTCGATGGCCCATGGGTGGGCTTTGGTGCGATCAATCTTTGTGAGGTTGTGGTTTGGGAGAACATACCATTCTTGTTCCTTGTAGACCACGGCGATCCACCTAGTATCCTTCCTTTTGGTGTAATTGATGAACCGTTGGCTTTGGAGGGCCGTAATGTTGAGAAACTTGTCATCCGGGCCACCAATGCTAGCGAGACCATTCAACCTTTCCGCAAGTTTCCCTTTGTTCATCCTCTTGGAAATGAGGGTGACCATGGCTCCCATGTGGATTTCTCCCTTCACGGTCCCATCCCTAGGGCCCAAGCGTCGGCTAATGAAGGATGCTACACAATCGTAGCGGAAATGCGGTCGTGGTTTGTCGGCCAACCATAGCCTAGCAACCTCATCCTTAATCATGGCTCCTAGACTTGCCTTGAAAAATATGGAATAGGAAAGAATTCGAGAGAAATATCGGAGGGCTAGGTGAATGATTTCCGATTCCTTGGATTGGTTTGTTTGGAAGTGGGTATGCTCGGTGATTTGGCTCCACCAATCGCTCTCATTATAGGCAAACCCATTGGCTACTAGAGTGGTGGCTAAGTTGGTGTGAACTTCACCATCTTGGGGGAAAAAAAATATTGCACCCAACTCGGAGGAGCTTAACTCATGTGATTCATTGAAAAGCCGGAAGTGCACTTGTAACCCATCATCCGTTGAAGTGGTCTCTATGGAGGATAGGAATTCTAAGGTGAGCCTAGGATAGGTCTCGCAATTTAGATTTATGAACTCCTTTAATCCAAAGTTTTTAACCAATAGCATCACTTCATCCTTAAGTCCAAGTGAAACTAGAGTAGGCCCGTGATAGAATTTTGTAGGTCGGATTTTTCTAGAGGGGAGCCGCTCAAAGTTGTCCCAATGCTTTTGGGACTCGAATTGGATGCCATAGGTTGTTGAGACATTGGTGGGTGGGGTGATTTATGAGGAAGAACCAACATCTCCTCCCCTTCTCTTCTTTGTTGGCTTAGGAGGCATAATGTGTTTGGGGGTTCGGTAGATGCTTCAAAGGTTACTTCACAAGGTTCTAATGGTTTATCAAGAACAACAACAACAAATCCCCAATGTGAGAGACAACTATCAACTCCAATAACACACCCACAACAAATTTCAACTCAACCTCCAAAACTACAACCACACCTGTAGAAACACAATACATACAAAAATAATAATCCATCAACAACACATATAAACTACCAACAACACATAATCCATCAATAAAGCAAATAAAAATCAGTAATTTCTCAATTCACAATCAACAATTTCTCAAACCCTAACATATGAATTTCGAAGATTATAGCATGAAAACAAGTAATAAGATGCAAATTAGGCTACTCAAAACCATTAGGGAGATGAATAAGACAATAAAACACCCTTACTTGCAACCAATTTGAAGGATTTGAGAACGTTGATGAATTCCCCCAAATTTGCAAAGTTGAGAAAATTCAGATTTTTTTGAAGAATTTGTGGACTTGAATGAAGATTTTGTTGTTGTGGAGTTGATTTGTGAGTGAAAGGAGTAAGGATTTGTGATGGAGTATGGAGAGGAGTTGAATTTTTTTTGCAATGGAGGAGGAGGATGAGAGGAAATGAAAGAGTAGAGAAAGTAGAGTGGTCGAATATTTTGAATGAGAGGAGAGAGAATCGGGCAAAAAGAAATAAAGGGGCCGAATTTCCCAGCAGGTTCGGCCGAACATTAAGAGATTTTGGCCGAACTCCTTAATGTTCGGTCGAACTTTCGGCGAAGTTCGGTCAAACTGGCAAATTGAGAGCTTCTGTTTCCCGACTTGTTCGGCCGAACTTTTACAATAGTTCGGTCGAACTTTGCTTAAAGTTTGGTCGAACCTTTGGCAAAGTACGGCCGAACTCTATTTTTTTGAGTTCCTGATCTCAGAAAAGTTCGGCCGAACAGAAGGAAGTTCGGTCAAACTTTCCTTCAAGTTCGGGCGAACTTATAGAAAAGTTCGGTCGAACCAAAAATTCTGGGGTTCCTGATTCTCAGAAAAGTTCGGTCGAACAGAAGGGAGTTCGGTCGAACTTTCCTTCAAGTTCGGCCGAACCTGAGGAAAAATTCGGCCGAACTCAAATTTTAGGAGATTCTGATCTCAAGCGGGTTCGGCCGAACAAGAAGGAGTTCGGTCGAAATTTCCTTCAAGTTCGGTCGAACTTCTTCAAAAGTTCGGTCGAACCCCAATTTTTGGAGATTCTGATCTCATGAACGTTCGGCCGAACAAAAAGGAGTTCGGTCGAACTTTCCTTCAAGTTCGGTCGAACCTAAGGAAAAGTTCGGCCGAACCCACTTTTTTGGAGTTCCTGATCTCCACCTAGTTCGGTCGAACAATATGGAGTTCGACCGAACTTCTCCATTGTTCGGCCGAACTTGACCTGATTCAAAACAAGTCCCCCCTTTCCCTTCTCATTCAAGCCATGCATCATATACTCAAAAACCGATGACTAACCGCAGCTCACCAAACACCAAAAATGCCAAAAAGTAAAGAAATGAAAGAAAAAACTAAAGGACAAGGGTTAGAGATCACCAGGTTGCCTCCCGGAAAGCGCTCTTTTAACGTTACTAGCTTGACGCATCTTCACGGAGAAGATCAAGTAATTGCTTGGAGATGTGTTGTGCAAACCGTCCCAATGTGGGCTCCTTCGAAATACTTTTTCACTCTATGACCGTTGACCTTGAAGAAATCACATTTGTCTTTGTTCCAAAGCTCCAATGAACCATAGGGCAACACTTTCTTTACCTCAAAGGGACCGCTCCACCGGGATTTGAGTTTTCTGGGAAAAAGCTTCAACTTTGAGTTGAAGAATAGGACTTTCTCACCTTCTTGAAAGTCCTTCTTTGTGATTTTCCGGTCATGATATGAAGGAAATAATGCCCTTGGTCCAAGTATGCATTCTATGTTAAGTCTAATAAATGCGGTTCAGTATTAATTAACAAGTTAATAATTCAGTGAGATCAAGTGAGCTGAATGCCTAGCTAGAGGCCGCTTCAGTTCAAGTGGAATTAATGATATTAATCCACAGCTTACTCTTGACTAAACCCGTAGGGTCACACAAATAGTACGTAAACGGATCAAGTATTTAATGGCATTAAATACTCTATCTATGGATATTCGGAATCGACGGATCTTGGTTTCAGTGGGAGCTGAGATCGTCACAGGCAAGAAATGAATACTCCGGAAACGATGATATTACCGGAAACGGAAATATGGATCGTATCGGAAATATAAATATTATCCAAGTCGTAGATGTTGCCGGAAACGGAAACATGGTACGTATCGGAAAATATTATCGGAAATGGAAATATTACCAGAATCGGAAATATTGCCGGAAACGGAAATATTGTCAGAATCGGAAATATTACCGGAATCGGAAAAATAATTCCGGAAACGGAAATATTAAATATTTGTTCGAAACGGAAATTAATTCCGGAATCGGAAATGTTAAATATTGTTCGTATCGGAAATGAATTCCGGAATCGGAAATTTAATCGGAAGCATATCGTACGAATAAGCATCGGACGAGGCCTGCCGGACGAGGGCCCAGCACGAAGCCAGGCCATCGCCCAGCAAGCCAAGCGCGCTGCACAAACAGCCACGCCAGGCCCAGCGCAAGGCCAGGCCCAGCAGGCCGTGGCAGCGCGCACAGCGCGCGCAGCGCGCGCGGGAGCTGCGTGGGCTTGTGGCTTGCGCAGGCCTCGCTGCGTGGGCTGCTGCTCGTGCGCACGCATGGGCGGCCCATCGTGGCTGCCGTGCGTGTGTGTGCAAGTGTTTGTGTTCGTGCACGTTTCCTAAAACATGCAGAGTTCGGTTAATGATTAAATTCCTAATTCTATTTGATAAATTAATTAAATTAGAGTTCTTGTAGGATTCTAGGTTTAATTAATTTGTATCTGAATAGGATTTCGATTCCCTTTCCATACCCCTATAAATATGAGGCTAGGGCTCACAATTTATAACAAGTTTCAAAGTATTCAAAAGTGAGTTTTTTGAGAGAAAATTAAAACACACATCTTGCTCATAAAGTGCCGAAATTTTCTAGTACCTTAAGGGCGATTCTAGTTGGTCAATCTTAAGGCGGATCCGGACGTGCTGTGGACTATCTACGGAGGGACGACACTTGGAGTCCTAAAGACTTGTTCTTGTTCGGTTCGGGCGCAGCTAGGGAGGGCACGCAACAAAGAGTATGCATCTAAATTATGCTATATGATTATGTGTAAATAATATGTTGTCCTGGGTTAATGGTTGTTTCCGCATGATTTATGTAATATCATATGTATCATAACCTAACAGTGGTATCACGAGCCCCTTATTATTTTCATAATCTAAATTGCATGAACATGGTTAAATATTACAAATTTGCAAGAATTAAAAGGGGTGATTAATTTTCGTAATTGTTAATTAATTGCAAATTGCGTTTATTTAATTATACGTACGCAGTTTTTCGGCAGTTTCTTCGTTACTCATCCGAATTGAGTGATTTTTGTGTCAATTCCGCATGTAAAAGGCATTCTAAAATTTTGACAAAAAAAGTATTTTTCTGCCGAACCCAGAATTCTCAAATTCGAAGCCTAACTATGACTTTTAGAAGGTTTTAGTTTTTCGAATGCAAAATTTCGTAAATTTAAGATGTTAAATTAAATATTTGCGATTCTTGTTGATAAATCTTGAATTTTTGATTGACCTACTGCATATGTTTAACAAGTTTGAATGCCTAGTCTTGTTAATTATGCAATCTAATTTGTAATTATGATTAATTTGTTGAAAATTAGAATAATTTAGAATTAATTTGATTTTCATAATTAATTGTAATTTAATTAGAAACCTATGATTAAAAACCACCATAAAAATTGTAAATTTATGATAAATTTTAAATTTTTATGACCTAGACTTGAATCCATAACAATCGGAAATCAATTGGATAATAAATTTTCGATTTTTCGCCCTAAAATTATGAAATTAATATTATTTATTAATTTGTCATTAATTTTAAATATAAATTTTAAATTTTTTATGCGATTCGTTCATATAACTTGCACGCACAAAGAAATGGACGCTTCGTGTTACCCTTAAGGGGTGTTGTATAATGCGGGCATGCGACGACGAGCAAGGGAGCTCCTCGCCCGTGCGGCACGAATGCAATGAGCAAGGGCGTAGTGCACGAGCACAAGGCAGTAGCCCTGCCTTGTGTCGTGTGCCACGAGCAATGGACGAATGGGCATGGGCGAAGGGCGAGCCAAGGCAGTCGCGTGTGGGCAGCAAGCGAGCTGCGCCACAACGCGCACTGCCTCGCGCAAGAGTGCGCAGCCTCGCGCGCAGCGAGCGCAAGCTCGCGTGCCACGAGCGCTGCGCACAGCGAGCGATGTCGCGCGCTCAGCGAGCGATGTCGC
This sequence comes from Spinacia oleracea, assembly GCF_020520425.1. NCBI lineage: Eukaryota > Viridiplantae > Streptophyta > Magnoliopsida > Caryophyllales > Amaranthaceae > Spinacia > Spinacia oleracea. The sequence goes on along the minus strand of NC_079488.1, from coordinate 5,723,288 downwards.
GCGCCTAGCGAGCGATGGCTCGCACGCACAGCGAGCGATGTCGCGCGCCCAGCGAGCGATGTCGCGCGCCCAGCGAGCGATGTCGCGCGCACAGCGAGCGATGGCTCGCGCGCACTGCGAGCGATGGCTCGTGTGCGACGAGCGCTGGCGCGCGCGCAGCGTGCGATGGCTTGCGATGGAAATGCAGCAGCTATGCGACGAGCGCATGGGCTGCGCGCACATGGCCAGCGATGGCTGTGTGCGAGCGGCCCATGGGCGTGCAATGCGTAGGGTGTTTGCGTTACGATTAGATCGTTTTGAATGTTTAATTTGAAAATTTCAGTTCACGTAATTTTAATTAATTTTAAAATTAATAATTTAAATTATTTTCTTGGATTTTAATTTTGAATATTGTAATTATGATAAATGTTATTTATTCTAATTATTTTACTAAAATTAAAATCATGAATTAATTTAAATACGACTGAAATTAAATTAAACTTTTTGGGTTCAATTATAAATTTATATGAGCTTTAAATTTTAATTAAATTTGTATGTTTCCGGTTAGACTAGAAATACATTTTTATGTTTAAAATTAGTAAAGCATATGAATTTATTGGTTTAAGTGGGAGCGCTTTTAGTCATAAACTCTTGATTAGGTCTACAAATCCTTAAGGTTAAAACAACTTGATTAGAATTAATAAGGACTGAATAATTGGTAGATTATTGGTGCCCTTGATTAATTGCTGCAAATGTTTACGTGATGCATAATGTGTTTTACTAACCAGCTATGTGGGCCATTCATGATAATGAATGGGTGAATGGTATATATATTGTATATGTACTGTTTTGCAGGTTATGAAGTGACTAGTATGGCCCAAATAGGATAGAAAATATGGTCTGCGTACCATTAATTTGAATGTAATTGGTCTAAAGTACCAAAGTTATTTTTCAATTCAAATATGGTATGCGAACCATCAAATAGTTGTAATTAGTTATAGCTTATCCTATTTGAAGAAAATGGTGCCTCCCACGGAGATTTTCAAGACGGACTTTGAAGTCAAAGCTTCAAGATGAAGTCGGGCCATACTAGATCACATTTATCTTATGCATGTTTTAAGTTATTTATTGCTTTTAAATATGTCTTAAAATGCATGAGATCAAAAGCTTGATTATGTTGCATGATTAAGGATTTTAGTTCACTTAAAATCTAACCAACATAGTAAGAGCTTTAAGTTCCAAACTTAAAAATTGAGTTAAAAGGTGCCATGCCAAAATATACACTTGCTTGGATATCCTTTACATCAATCTAGTAATAGTTTTCGCTCAGCGAGGTGTTACTTATTGGTCCTAAAGGGGCAAGGTACACAAATAATTGTGAGTACATGTTAGTTTTGGTGAAACTCAACGATATAAGTAAGGAGTCCTTTTATGTCGTGGCAAAATCGATAGGTTTACCTAATAAGTTCTTAGACGTACCTATCAACCAAGAATAGTTTCTAGACTATTAGCAAAAGGCTTTTGCTTACCTAAGATGTTTTAGGATTAAGTCGACAAACTGTGCTTAGTTCTTCAATGATTTTAGGATCTTGGAATCATTTTATTCACACCTGCCGGAACAATAAACTCGAATAAAATGCTAATGACTTGTTTGAATTGCATGGTTGCTTTAATTTCAAGTTATTATTCATGATAAATGTTTAGACTTTGCATGCTTCAATGTATGTTTTAATTATTGTTTATAATTAAATATCTTGCACTGCAGTAAATCCTTTTAGAAAGGTAACAGTAAATTTCCTCGATTGGTAGTGAATCCAAGAACGATTCACGGAAATGAGAGAAAGTGAGCAATTTAAAATGTACGTTTCTTTTAGCGACTTTTATGGTTGTTTTCGAAGATCAAAATCGAATGGCAAACCAATAGGTGCTTGTGAATTCAAAATACAATGTAGTTTTGAGATCATAAAGCATTGAGTTTAATACGCTCAGCTTTACCAATGGTTAACAACCTAATATCTTTGTCCATTTAATTCTCGAATGAGTCTAGTCCCTAGACATTCGAATAGATCGATGCTTAGAGAACTTTAGAAGCTTCTGGTAAGATCATCTAGTTGAAACAAAATATTCAACATAAATTAAAATGGTAAAGAACCTTGTTGGTGACATTGGACATGTCTAACAAAGTATAAAAGTCAACACTAAAGAATTCAATTCTTAAGACTATAAGAAAAGGTACAAGAAATAGGAAAACGAGAACAAATGAAAGAAATTTACGATTTCGTTTCTACCTATAAGTTTATATTTAAAGAGAAGTGACCTAGCAATCAAACTTCCTTGGTATCATATACCGCTTGAGGTTCTTACTTCGATAATAACTCAAACAATGGAAGCTAGGATACACTAATGACCTACAAGTGGGAAATGAAGCATGGCAATGCTACATTAGTTGTAGGGTCATCTAGTTTGTTTTAAGTCCTTTCAAAGGCTGGAACTAAATGGCTATTTTGTTCCATAATCAGCATACCTAAATTTCTGCTTCAAACACAGAAAGACTCACATTCAGAAAAAACAATGCTTGTTTGTTTGTTTATTTGAATGAAATGGTCAATTACAGGTTGAGTCAATATGCTTGATTAAAACAAACAACTCTTTAAAGAACTTTACTAGGTTCAAATCAAACCCTTGATTTGAGTTCCACTAATCTTTGGCGTTGTTGCTTAGACCATATCAACAAGTTAACATTCATAAGCTCTATTTTGATGGACTTTTGAAAGTTGGTTGATTTCTAGATCAACTTAAGACAAGCTAGTCTTACTTGTTGAAAGTAACAAAGAATATGAACTATTGTTAGAACGCCTAGACGATAGAGTTCAAAGCTAAAGAAAGGTTTTATGACTTTATTATTTCACATGGATTTGAGTGAATATAGGTTTATTTACTCAAATGTGATATAAGTTGAATCTGTTTGGCTAGTTCAAAGATTCAGAAGTATAAAATCCACTTGGCAAGAAATCATAAAGATCTAGGTTAGATCATGTTGATGATTACTTGAGACCAAATATGATCATCAATGATTGTGTGTTGTAATTTCACAATCTAGCTCCATAAGATATGGCATATCTTAGTTGGAATAATCGAAGTCAATTGGTACTTGATTCGATTAATGATGAATCATAAAAAAAAACTTTTCCTATAATTTCTAAAACAAAATGCTCAACTACCACCAAACTAAACCAAATTCGTCAAAGCTATTGAAAAGTAATTTCATGATATCTTTTCAATTATATATATCTAAAGAGTTGCTAAACTCAGTGGGAGCTTAGTGTTTGTTATTCAACAAACTAAGGCCCAAGTCTAGATATATGTTTCATTGTGATTTATTCAAATGAGACACAAGGGTATTATTTCTACCACGAATTTTTGAGAACATAATGTTTGTTTGCTCGGAATAATGTCCTTTTGGAGATTCGTTTCCAAAATGACAAGTGGGAGAAAATAGACCTCGAAAGTCTTCGAGGCGAACAACAAACATAAACGGACATTCCGGAGGCTTTTCGAAGTGCTTCAGAAAATCCGAACTTATTCTTTAAGGACTTTAGAAGTGGCTTTAAAGAATAGACATCTCTTAGAAGACTTTACAAGTGCTTCAAGGAGAACAGAATATTCAAAGGACTTTCAAGTGGCTATTGATATTCTATTGTTTGATGTTCTATACCCAAAGTAGGCATAGAGTTCAAGTCACTGGAACTATGATATTCTTCTATTGGATAGTGAAGAAACATGGAGTTCAGGTCACTAAAGCTATGCGATTCTTCTATTAGATAGTGAAGAAACCTACAACTTGCAGTCAAACTATTATCATATAGATTAATGAGTTTGTGACTTGTAAGAAAGCTATGACGAAATATAGATTCCCTAAAATGGTTAGAGGCCATATATAGACTCAAATGTTTTAAATGGTTAGAGGCCATAAAACATACTCAATGTTTTGATGACAAAATTGAAATTTTGTTGATTTGCAAGAATAGTTTCACACCTATTGGTTGCAAGTTTGTTTTAAGGATAAAAACCATCAAACATGGAATTGTGTTCACACACAAAGCTAGATTAGTTGCTAAAGGTTACAAGCAAATTCATGGCATGGATAGTGTTGAAACCTCATGCAAAATCGTAATGCTTAAGTCTATAATTCAAGCAATGATTGCATATTGGTACATATGGCAATTGGATGACAAAACGTATTCCTCACTCAAATGTTGGAATAAACTATGCACATGGTATGTCATAGGATTTGTGGATCCAAATAAATGCTTGAAAAGGAAAGCTAGCTTATGAAATCTAAGTCCAGATTTAAGCAAGCAATTGGGAATTAGAACTGTATTTTAGTGAAGCTAATAAGTATTTTAGTTTCATAAAATATACATGATTCTTATAGATATATAAGAAGTTTAGTGGGAGTACTTAAAACTTAATTGGTCCTATGTGTATCACACACATATCTCTCTGTTGTAAAATAACATTCAAATGCTAATGACTTAGATTTGAGATTATTCATCAATAATGGACCATGGCAAAACTTAGTACATACTGGGTATTAAGATCTATTTACAAAGATCTTATGATATTGTTTTGGATTAAGTAATGACATTTACTAAATCAAACACGAAAGTCTCCATTGGAGATATTCGACCCATGTGAATAAATCTAAGTAAAGGATGTTTGAACTATGTATAAGCATTTACTAAGTTAAACATCAAAGAGTCTAAATGAGATTCTTAACCTATATTATATGCCAAAGAATTTAGCTAAATTTAGTATCTACTGAAACTAGATAAGCTAAAGTTACATGAATAGAATTCAATTGGGAATTATTCTGCAAAAGAATTTATCATGTATGATATAATATGAGGATCGCCAAAAACGTATCGTATGACTTTAGCCATGACGAACATATACCAATCTCTATTGATCTAAGTAAAGATCAACTAGATTGAGATCAAGAATACTTATGGTACTTGAAAAGGTACATAGGAATAGTTCTTGATTCAAGGAAATAAAGATATGCTAAATATTGATGCTACACGCATAAAACACTGGCAAAGGATCAAGCAAGACCCTTTGGAGTTAACCATTGATAAGGACGAGCAATAGAGCATCGTGTTTTGAAAATGGCAACATGGGTTGGAGACCATGAGTTGTTGCGTGGGAAATTAAAATAATAATTTCTATGTTCTAAGATATAGTTGGAGAGTCTTCCACATATCTATGAACTGCTTGGATAGGTAAATCCAAACAAAGCATCACTAGCAACCTAAACAGTTGAAGTAAAAAGTACTTATTGCCTAAAAAGCAATAAAACAGGGTTGTTTATGTTAAAGAGTTCTTCACTGAACTTGGGTAGATCACCTATCTGCTGGCTTGATGGTTCTTCATTGAAAAAATGCGTAGAACCACTCTTGAAGCAAGAAAAACGTCTGCTAACTTGATGGTCCTTCATTGCAAAATGAGTAAAACCACCATCGAAGTAAGAAAGACTAGATCACATAATAAACAAACTCGAAAAGATCTTATCATCATATCTCGAAGAACATTCGATGAAAAGGATATTAAGATTGGCAAAGCATGATAACTAAACCTATGCAACAAGTGAGAAGCAACACTCACGTTGTAGCACTGGAAATCAAGCATAGCTTTGAATTCCATGAATTGTTTTAGAAGATGGGTTTGAGGCCCATGGTTATAAAACATTGGGGTTGAACATTTATCATATATGAAATGTATTTTCATATTCCATTTAATCTTGGTTTAGTATTAAATGATGAGTCCCTTCAAATTTGACGATATATTCAAGATAGACTGTCAGGACCAGTCCTGTGACTAAGAAATGTCTATCAAGTGAACTTGAATGTCAAAGGTTGAAAATGGTCCCTAGTCGGAGTTTTCTATAAAATTGGACGCATAGAAAACGTTAGACGATTAGAATGCAAGATGACTAGTAGTTCTGTTTCTTGAACTATGTGGACATGGCAATGTCATAATCATTTGCATAGATACTTACTTTGGGAAGACTAGTATCGGACAAGACCTATGAAACTTTACTGTAAGAGATGAAAATCTGTCATAAGTAAATTTCATTAAATTATTAGACACTAAATCCTCAATACCTGAGAGATTTGAGATTACTTGTTTGAGAACTGGTTGCTTTGACGTTGACCAACCGTCGCACCGTAAAAGGAGGCTATAAAGGCAACGCTCAGGTAATCACCTATCAAACGAAGTCTAATCTCAAGATCGCAAGATTGGGATTGTCCTCCCATAAATCGGGATGAGATGCTTAAAAATTGTACAAGGCCACTCGGAGAGCTAGAAACTGTGAAATGCATGGCCGTGCTCGGATGAATCATAGGCTATGATTATCTGTTTATTTGATCAGTTGAACTCTGAAACCGAGGAACACCTCTGGACATAATAAGGATGACAACTCTTACCTTATGTTCAAGAGCAAGCATCGAGCGACAAAGGAATTAGGAAATGCACACTTGTCCCTAAGGACAAGTGGGAGACTGAAGGAAATAATGCCCTTGGTCCAAGTATGCATTCTATGTTAAGTCTAATAAATGCGGTTCAGTATTAATTAACAAGTTAATAATTCAGTGAGATCAAGTGAGCTGAATGCCTAGCTAGAGGCCGCTTCAGTTCAAGTGGAATTAATGATATTAATCCACAGCTTACTCTTGACTGAACCCGTAGGGTCACACAAATAGTACGTAAACGGATCAAGTATTTAATGGCATTAAATACTCTATCTATGGATATTCGGAATCGACGGATCTTGGTTTCAGTGGGAGCTGAGATCGTCACAGGCAAGAAATGAATACTCCGGAAACGATGATATTACCGGAAACGGAAATATGGATCGTATCGGAAATATAAATATTATCCAAGTCGTAGATGTTGCCGGAAACGGAAACATGGTACGTATCGGAAAATATTATCGGAAATGGAAATATTACCAGAATCGGAAATATTGCCGGAAACGGAAATATTGTCAGAATCGGAAATATTACCGGAATCGGAAAAATAATTCCGGAAACGGAAATATTAAATATTTGTTCGAAACGGAAATTAATTCCGGAATCGGAAATGTTAAATATTGTTCGTATCGGAAATGAATTCCGGAATCGGAAATTTAATCGGAAGCATATCGTACGAATAAGCATCGGACGAGGCCTGCCGGACGAGGGCCCAGCACGAAGCCAGGCCATCGCCCAGCAAGCCAAGCGCGCCGCACAAACAGCCACGCCAGGCCCAGCGCAAGGCCAGGCCCAGCAGGCCGTGGCAGCGCGCACAGCGCGCGCAGCGCGCGCGGGAGCTGCGTGGGCTTGTGGCTCGCGCAGGCCTCGCTGCGTGGGCTGCTGCCCGTGCGCACGCATGGGCGGCCCATCGTGGCTGCCGTGCGTGTGTGTGCAAGTGTTTGTGTTCGTGCACGTTTCCTAAAACATGCAGAGTTCGGTTAATGATTAAATTCCTAATTCTATTTGATAAATTAATTAAATTAGAGTTCTTGTAGGATTCTAGGTTTAATTAATTTGTATCTGAATAGGATTTCGATTCCCTTTCCATACCCCTATAAATATGAGGCTAGGGCTCACAATTTATAACAAGTTTCAAAGTATTCAAAAGTGAGTTTTTTGAGAGAAAATTAAAACACACATCTTGCTCATAAAGTGCCGAAATTTTCTAGTACCTTAAGGGCGATTCTAGTTGGTCAATCTTAAGGCGGATCCGGACGTGCTGTGGACTATCTACGGAGGGACGACACTTGGAGTCCTAAAGACTTGTTCTTGTTCGGTTCGGGCGCAGCTAGGGAGGGCACGCAACAAAGAGTATGCATCTAAATTATGCTATATGATTATGTGTAAATAATATGTTGTCCTGGGTTAATGGTTGTTTCCGCATGATTTATGTAATATCATATGTATCATAACCTAACATGATATTCCTTAGACTTGGCCTTGTAGATGCTTGCCGAGTCATATGCGTTCATGCGCAATTCCTCTAGCTCATGCAAGTCTAGGAGCCTCTTCTCTCCCGCACTCTTTAGATCAAAGTTGATATGCTTGATGGCACTTGAGGCCTTGAATTCCATGTCTACCGGGAGGTAGAAACTCTTGGCATACACGAGTTTATATGGTGTTGTTCCAATGGGAGTCTTGTAGGCCGTTCTATAGGCCCATAGGGCATCATCAAGCTTCAAAGCCCAATCCTTACGGTTCGAGGCTACCGTCTTCTCAAGAATGCGTTTGATCTCGCGGTTAGAGACCTCCGCAAGACCACTTGTCATAGGATGGTAGGATAAGCCTCGCCTTTGGATGACACCATATTTGGAGAGAAGGTTTGAGAAAGCACCCTTGAAATGAGACCCACCATCACTAATAATTGCCTTGGGCATCCCGAACCTAGGAAATATCACCTTCTTGAAGAATTGGATGACCACTTTAGCATCATTTGTAGGGGTGGCTATGGCCTCAATCCACTTGGACACGTAATCAACCGCTAGAAGTATGTAGGTGTTCCCTTGCGAAGATATGAAAGGCCCCATGAAGTCAATAGCCCATACATCGAAAATTTCAAGCTCAAGGATGGGATTTTGAGGCATTTCATCCTTCTTGGAGATATTCCCAACTCGTTGACACCTATCATAAGTCTTCACAAAAACCCAAGCATCCTTAAAAAGAGATGGCCACCATAGAAGAGATTGCAAAACCTTTGTCGTGGTTTTGGAGGCACCCATGTGACCACCACTAGGTGAGGAATGACACATATGAAGAACACCTTGAATTTAATCATCCGGAACACACTTTCTCAAGAGATCATCAACACCTCGTTTCAATAGACACGGATCATCCCAAATGTAGTGCTTGCAATCATGCCTCAACTTTCTCCGTTGTTGGGAGGTGAAGTCCGGAGGAATTGCCCCACAAGCTAGAAAATTCACAATATCGGCATACCAAGGAGTGACCTTGGTTTGAATAGCATAGAGGTGATCATCCGCAAAAGTCTCATCAATGGGGAGATTTTCACCACTTCCCTTCACTTCCAACCTAGACAAGTGATCCGCCACTAGATTCTCGGTTCCCTTCTTATCACGGATCTCGATATCAAATTCTTGAAGGAGGAGGATCCAACGAATAAGCCTTGGCTTGGCGTCCTTCTTGGCAAGAAGGTACTTCAAGGCCGAATGATCCGTGTAAATGACAATTTTAGAGCCGAGAAGATAAGGACGAAACTTTTCCAAGGCATAGACAACCGCAAGAAGCTCTTTTTCCGTAGTGGCATAGTTCTCTTGCGCGTCATCAAGAGTCTTGCTTGCATAAGCAATTGCATGAAGGGCCTTACCATCTCTTTGCCCAAGCACCGCCCCAATGGCGAAATCACTAGCATCGCACATAATCTCAAATGGTAGCTCCCAATTGGGGGGTTGAATGATGGGTGCCGTGACGAGAGCTTGTTTGATCCTATTAAAAGACTCAAGGCATTCATTAGTAAAAACAAAAGGGACATCCTTGACAAGCAAACTAGATAGTGGTTTAGCAATTTTTGAGAAATCCTTGATAAACCGCCGGTAGAAACCGGCGTGACCAAGGAAACTACGAATCCCCTTGACATTGATTGGGGGAGGCAATTGCTCAATCACTTCTATTTTGGCCTTGTCAACTTGGATTCCCTTGCTTAAAATCACATGACCAAGGACAACGCCTTCCTCAACCATAAAATGACATTTTTCCCAATTTAAAACAAGGTTCACATCTTCACATCTTTTCAATACTTTTCCTAGATTGACTAGGCATGAATCATAGTCTTCTCCCTAGACACTAAAATCGTCCATGAAGAATTCCATGATTTTCTCAAGAAATTCCGAAAATATTGCCATCATGCATCGTTGGAAAGTTGCCGGAGCATTGCACAACCCAAACGGCATCCTTCGATATGCAAAGGTGCCAATTGGGCATGTGAATGTTGTATTTTCTTGGTCACTTGGATGTATGGGGATTTGGAATAATCCCTAATATCCATCAAAGAAACAAAAATATTTGTGCTTGGCAAGCCTTTCCAACATTTGATCAATGAATGGTAGAGGAAAGTGGTCTTTTCGGGTGGCGGTATTTAGTTTGCGATAATCTATGCACATGCGCCAACCGGCCACAACCCTAGTGGGGATCAACTCATCATTATTGTTCTTAATGACGGTAATTCCCCCCTTTTTGGGTACTACTTGGACGGGGGAAACCCACTTACTATCCGAAATCGGATAAATGATTCCCGCATCCAATAGTTTTACCACTTCCTTCCATACCACTTCCGTCATTTTGGGATTCAATCTCCTTTGAGGCTCAATGGAAGGTTTGTGACCTTCTTCAAGAAAAATTCGATGCATGCAAAAATCCGGGCTAATCCCTTTCAAATCACCAATGCTATACCCAATGGCCTTTTTATATTTTCTCAAAACATTTAAGAGTTTGGAAAGCTCTTCATCATTGAGTTTAGCTATGGATTGTGAAGAGCCCTTGGTGTCCGTTGAGACCACCAAGGAGGTAAGCAAGCTTGAACTGTAACACCCCGACAATTCTCTCTTTTCTAAAATAACCTTTTAATATAAAACATAGAGAATTATCAAGGCATTATCGCCCGTGTGAAAACGTAACGGCTTATTCAGAATTTTGCAGCGGAAAACATAAAACTAACTTTAGGTTTATAAATAATCGATTACAGGTTTAGTCTCAAAAATCAACCAACGAAAATAAGGAAATATAAATAGTATGACAAGTTTAAAGTCCATTTAAACAAACCCAAGTCAACTTAGCAAATCAAAACTAAATACAAGCTCTCTATTCCCGATCCCAATGATGCAACATCTTCAAACCTGCAGATGGACAATGCTTATTGATCCTTAGAGACTGCTCACCAAAGATTGGGTCATCACAGGATCAATAAGGCATAGCCATGATCAACATGCACAAGCAAAAGCACGTAATCAGCAAAGCTGAGTACTACATACTAAATCAATAATAATCCTAACATGATTCTATTAAACGAAACACCCTAACATGATACTAATGAACACAAACAAGGGTAGACAAAACATGATAGTTTGACGACCATACTTGACCAGACTAGACTAGGCTAGACTTTTAGCAATAATATTATTTTAGTTGAAATAGACAATGGACCGAGTTGACCATCCAGAAGTCTTCACTAAGGAAGACGAGGTACGGGCGCGACTCCGTAACCTCAGTGACCTGCGATATCGAGGAACGTTTAAATAAAAATAGGACACGGTGATCAATCCGGTCCGAATTAAAGGCCATGGGCTACCACCATGAACCCCAACTCCTGTTTGTCCGTCACTTCAGACGTGCACAGTCTAAAGCTATTGCTATTCAGTTTCACTTTACATGATTTACAAATTGAGATCCCGTTATGACTCAACCATTACATAAGACAGACAATTCACATTTGTTCACAACTGTTTTTTTTTTCTTGGAATTAAGTAAGTGATCATAACAGCATCAATCAAGACTCATTCCAACTTAACCAACCTTTCCTTTAACCATGAGCAACCCTTTATATGGGCATAAAGTTTCAACTTACTAAACAAGGTCCTCCGCCCTTATAAAGTAGTGAAAAGATAGAAAGGGAACAACAACCAATTGATCCAACCCAATCATATAGAATAATCTAGTGTCCCCAACCAACATGTTTGTATCAAACATCCATACTAACATGTTACAGTTCTTATAGTGCAAAATAAGTTCAATAAGTTTGTCCAACAGTATTAAACATGCACATTCCATATAACCAAGTTTGTCTATAATATCAACATCACCAAGTTCAACAATAATATCAACATGATTTCAACAATTAGCACACATTCCAAGCACGCAGGTATGTACGTACCTTGTGTAAACAAATTGATAGGCCACTTTAACACTTTCAAAAGTCGCCTAAAGAGAATTCTCCGCCTAAAATAACCAGCAAGTAATCCCAATCAATTTCTAATCATTGGCAACCATAATAAAGCATTCTAAATGCATCCTAAACATATTTAGAACTTTCCCCAATATCTAAACTTAGACATTTGATTTCCTAGCATCATTGAAATTCGTTGAAAACTTTTTGCAAACATCGTACTTTAAATTTTCAGCAATATAAATTCATTTAAAAGCTTCACCGAGGTCAATCTATGTTCCTAGTATCTCAAAACGACGAATTCAATAATCCATACTCAACTTACCATGATTAATAATCATAAAAACCTTGAATTTCATACTTTAAACAATCAAAATTAATATTTCAAAGTAATTTGATAATCTGAAAATTAATAACTTTATTATATAATTTGCATAATCTGAAATTTATAATTTAATCACAAAAACCATAACTTTAATTCACGAAAACGTAATTCAAATTAATAAAACCTCATTAAGCCCTAACTTATTTTTAATTAACCAAAACTGAAAATAATTGGTTTATAATATCAACACCCAAATCTGGAAATCATATTCAACAACAAAATTATAAATTTAATCCAAGAACATCATTTAAATTAACAAACTATAATTAAAATAATTAGTTACTTAGGGTTTAAGAAATAACCAAGAAAGAGGAGAGGAAAAGCTGGGCGGTGCACGACGCGGTCAGCGGCGGCCGGCTGGGTTGTTGACGTGGCGGCAGCGGTGGTTGCTGTCGCGGGTGGTGCTGTGCGCAAGTCGAACAAGAGGAGGGGAGTGAGGGAGGATGAACAGCAGTGAATCGAAAGAAAAGAAGGGAACGACGAGGAGATGAAGCGGTGGCTTACCGGCGAGGACAGCGACGCGGTCCGGCGGCCTTGGTGGCTGTTCAAGAAGACAAAGCATTAAGGAGGAGAGGAAACGCAAGGAAGAACGAAAACAGGGGAAAAAAGGACGACGAAGGAGAAGGTCGAAGGATACTTACCGACGGCGAGGAGACCGGCGGCTGGAGCAACGGCGTGAAGGAGGAGAGCAGCGACGAGGAGAGAGAGAGGATGAGTTCTTGAGGGTTTGAAAACTTACGTGAATAGTGAAGGAGGGTTTTGTTTTTCTCTTCCTAGCTTTCACGTGAATTAGAAGAAAGAAGGGGAGGGTTTGAGTTTGGGTTTTAATGTTGGGCTTTTCAAGTGGGCTAGACTTAGGATTTAGCTTTAATGATTCGAGTCCAAAACTGAATAGGATCGTTTTCTAAATTCAATCAATTTTCGTAATTCAAATTCTTTTCAACTTAAAATTCTAAAATCATTTTCGATTTCGTAAATCGTTGAAAATATTAAAATGTAATAAATAAATATACGTTAACTATATATTTATTTCCAAAATTCATAAATTCTTATTTAAATATATTAAATATACGTTAAAATATATAAATGAAATATATAAAATTACGGGGGATTACAATCTACCCCTCTTAAAAGAAGTTTCGTCCCGAAACTTGACACGAAAATTCACATATTTTTCCAAACTTTTCAACTTATTCTTATTGTAGAAGTACTTTGTGCCACTCTTGTGCACTCTTTTGCCAACTAAGAGTTACTTGTAATATTCAAGAACACATTTTCTTATGCGGAGAATCTATTTCCTTTACATCAACATGTATAAGTTGCTAAAAATGAGCATAAAATGCATAAAATACCATAAAAATAGGTAAAAAAAGCGCGAATTTCTATCGCATTCTACCCCCCTTAAAGAAAACGAGTTACGCCCTCGTAACTCATCTCAGGGAATAACTTTGGATATTTCACCTTCAACGAAGTCTGTCCCCAATACAATATTTTTACGAAAATTATTCCCGCAAGTGGGGCTTTTGCACTTCTTTCCATAAAATGCTTCAAAATGTGACATCTTAATGCTCGCATGATAACTATTGTTGCACGAAAATTCAATCAAATCTATATGGTGTTCCCAACTGTCTTTTAAAGTCACTAGTACAGGCTCTCAACGTATCTTCCATGGTTTAGTTAATCCCCTCAGTCTATCCATCAGTCGCAGGGTGAAAGGCAATACTCATTTTCAATGTTGTTCCCAAGGTTCAATTGGAACTTTTTGCAAAAATTTTTGACTTTTATGGTCGGTAAGGATCTCAAACGTTTTCATATAAAGGTAATGTCTTCAAATCTTCACAGCGAATGCAATAACAATTAGCTCTAGGTTATGGGTAGGGTTATTTGTCTCACAAGGTTTCAACTGACGCGACAACAGGTGCGGATGTCAAACTCTCTTTTAAGATCTGGAAAGCTTCTTCACATTTCTCACTCTTGAATTTCGATTCCTTTTTCAACAAGTTGCTCATTGGTTTTTCTTTCTTCCAAAAGTCTTTCACAACCTCCTATAATGGTCATCTAGGCCTAGAAAACTTTAGATACCAGACACGTTCTTGGAATAGGTCACTCACTTACAGCTTGAGTCTTAGCAGGATCTACAGAGACTCCTTCTGGTCAACTTTTCCTTTTTACCAAACCTCCTTATGTCTTTCACGGATGTATAACTTTTGGGCTTAACTCTTAGCTCTTTCACCAATTCATGTATTTCTTTTCATCTTTTCCAGACAACAAATAATTTCTAACGATCCTGGACCACTCAAATCTTCTCTTAAATTTATTCCCTTACGTAACATAGTTCTCAATCAATTTAGCCCTTCACTTTTCCGTCAATGTCACTTATACACATATGACTTCAAGATTTGTATACTTCATTTAATAAAACTAGATTCTTTTTAAGCGTCTCCAAAGTAATCCTCAAGATTTCATTATGCTCTTTTCATTCCTTGAATAAATCAGGATACCATCAGTAACATAATAACGAACTTAATTCGGAATTCGTAGAAAATCTCATTCATCAAATCCATAATTAATGCAGGTGCATTGGTTAACCCAAAAGACGTTACTCTAAAACCCATAATGACAATGACGAATCCTAATGAGGTCTTAGACCCTTATCAGCTATTCCCAATTGGTGGTACTTCAAACGCAAATCAGTCTTCGAGAACACACTCGCCCAATTCAATTGATCCAATATGTCATCTATCCTAGGCAAGGGATACTTGTTATGGATGGTGTTTAGCTCCCTGAAATCGATGCATAATTCCATACTCTTGTTTTTCTCCTTAACAAACAACACAGGAGCTCCCCACGGTGATGCACTAGGCCTAATATATTCCTTGACCAAACAATTCTTACAACTGTGTCCTAATTAGCTCATTTCAGGAGGTGTCATGCTATAAGGTTCCTTAGATATAGGTGTCGTTTCAGGATTTAACTCTATAATGAACTCAAAGGCTCTAGCAGGTGACATACTCGCAATTTCACTCGGAAACACATCAATGAATCCATTCACAAAGGTAACATCCTCGATTTTCACTCTAACTTCTTTACTAACCTCTAACACACTATCGAAAAATAGTTCACACTTCTTGTTCACCAAGTCCTCACTTGCATTACAGAAATAACTAAAGGTTCTTGGACTTCTCAAAACATCTATACGAGGTCAATCTTCCAATATGGTTCCTTAAATTTACTTTCTGAATTTCACAGTACGTCTATCTTAGCGTTGTACAAACTTAGCCAATCCCATCCTAAGGTTTATGAATTCTTGTGCCTTTTGTTTTCTCATAAAAAGAGGATAAAACTTTTTCCTTAAGACGGTAACAAATGAATCCCAATTGAATCTCTCAACAACGCTAAGTCTAACCCCATTTTCTCTCCACCACAAATCAGCTTCATCTTCCAAGTACAGTGCAACTTGACCCACTCTCATGTTCTCAAGACAGTTCACATCCCCAAACAGTTTCTCAAACTCTCTAACCCAGTTCTCTAGAAAGGTAGGATCAGCTTGCTTCTTAAAGTATGATGGCTTAACTTTGGTTAGTCTCTCAAACATGTCCCCAGTAGAATCAGGACGCTCAGTTCTCTCTTCAGCCAGTCTTCCCGCCAAAAGGCGAATAGTAGCAACTAACTCACTATTGCTTGACATTCTAGTGTGCGACCTAAAATTAATTACTCTACGATACATAACTCATATGTCCCCTCTACGAAAGAATTTTAGATTTGATCATAGAGATCGCATCAACAAACACTTATTCAAGAATGTACACCAATAATAGAGCAATCATTGTCACTCATTCAAGAAAATATCCCTATCAAGGACATAAAATTTGAAAACCAATGAATGGAAGTTCAATCACAACAAATAAGTAATAATATTCCCATTCGCGTGCCCAAAATAAACTTTTGATCATTTGGATTATCAATAATCTAACTCTATTCCTCAAAAGAATGTTAATAACAATTTCTAAACCATAATAACGCACTTGTCCTCAAATTAACATAAAGGTTCTACGACACAAACATAAACTATTGTTGTTGAATAACGAAACTCTCAAACTGGAAATGAATACTTTAACTTCTATTGCTAACTCTATAAAGGCTTATTATATCCTTGAAGAGAATAAAGAATAACTCAAACTCTTATTGCTTTAACTTTAAACCGTTGCTGATATGCCACTTATTCTTTAAAACATAAAAGAACTAACTAACTATTACAACTTCAAATGTTTAAGGCATCTTGCCTACCTATTCTTTCCTTGGAAACTTGTGGAGTAAGATCTAGATCTTCAATATTCGTCGAATTCTTCTTCCGAGTATGAGTCTTCTTTCATGTCTTTATCTTGATGAGACTCACTTGCCACCTCACCATCACCTTTAGGTTCCACATCCGACTCACTAGGAATCTCAATGGTAGGCTCATGGGCCACTGGGTTAGGGTTATTTGCCTCAACCACTACATTCTCATTCTCCACGGTTACATCATTTCCCTCTAGATATTTACAACTCTAATAGGTTCTTCTATAACTGCATCCCAAGCATGACTCCATGAGTTTCTACCCTCCTTGAACCCATTTTCTACGACCTCAATAATGGTGGTCAGGATCTCTACGTCATATCTCTACCTACCATCCCTAGTCCCATACTTAATCAACTTTGGTGTTCCATCATCAGAATGCATGTCTTTAAACCTATATTTGAGTTCTAGGTATGGCATTTTGGTTAGGTAAACAATTAATGATAGTGGCTGCTATGATATCCTTTCTCATTAAGATAGGTTGCCCTTGAACTTTAGCATAATATTCACATCCAAACACAATTTTCTTCACGTAAATATCAGGGGTTTCTATATCAAGTTTCTCGAAGGATCCTATGTTGGTATACTTGGAAAGAAACATTTTATTCCTGAAATAAACAATTCAAGGTCTCACTAACGATTTTCCAGCCAAATCATAAACAAAGTTCAATAATGCAATAAGTTTGGTGGAAGCAAACAATTCTTTATGCACATTTAAATGTAACATTAAACAATTAGCATACGCACGTACATAACAATCAATTTCTTATGCTAGCATTGACTAGCTACTAATGCACATATAATTCTATCTTATATGCCCTTCTTATACTACCCATCTCTCATAAACTAAAGCATTGAAATAGTTTAAATAACAAATTAAAAGGACGATAATATAATAAAATTATAACATAGAATAAAAATATAAAATAAATAAAGTAAAATAAATTAAGGAAATGCGTAGCGAATAAATTCGAAAATAAAGTTATTAATTCGAAGAAGATTTATATATATATATTTTTTTTTTTAAATAACGAATTCTAACTCTTGAAACAATTTAAAAAAAAAATTGAACTTTTAAAAAAAAAAATTGTACTCCTTTTTTTGAATAATAATTAATAAGAAAAAGAATAAAAATTTCGAAAGTCAATTTAATTCGAATAAATAATTTGATTTCGAACTTAAATAAGAAATATTATATACTTTCAAACAAGATAAAAGGAGATCTGCCCCCCCAAAAAAAAAGTACCAATTTTTGAACACTATAATACGTAGAATCTCGATTTTTAAGAAATTTATTTTAAATAACTAGATAGTTAGGCGCCTAAAAATTTATTAAAGTAAAACCTTAGCTCTGATACCACTTTGTAACACCCCGACAATTCTCTCTTTTCTAAAATAACCTTTTAATATAAAACATAGAGAATTATCAAGGCATTATCGCCCGTGTGAAAACGTAACGGCTTATTCAGAATTTTGCAGCGGAAAACATAAAACTAACTTTAGGTTTATAAATAATCGATTACAGGTTTAGTCTCAAAAATCAACCAACGAAAATAAGGAAATATAAATAGTATGACAAGTTTAAAGTCCATTTAAACAAACCCAAGTCAACTTAGCAAATCAAAACTAAATACAAGCTCTCTATTCCCGATCCCAATGATGCAACATCTTCAAACCTGCAGATGGACAATGCTTATTGATCCTTAGAGACTGCTCACCAAAGATTGGGTCATCACAGGATCAATAAGGCATAGCCATGATCAACATGCACAAGCAAAAGCACGTAATCAGCAAAGCTGAGTACTACATACTAAATCAATAATAATCCTAACATGATTCTATTAAACGAAACACCCTAACATGATACTAATGAACACAAACAAGGGTAGACAAAACATGATAGTTTGACGACCATACTTGACCAGACTAGACTAGGCTAGACTTTTAGCAATAATATTATTTTAGTTGAAATAGACAATGGACCGAGTTGACCATCCAGAAGTCTTCACTAAGGAAGACGAGGTACGGGCGCGACTCCGTAACCTCAGTGACCTGCGATATCGAGGAACGTTTAAATAAAAATAGGACACGGTGATCAATCCGGTCCGAATTAAAGGCCATGGGCTACCACCATGAACCCCAACTCCTGTTTGTCCGTCACTTCAGACGTGCACAGTCTAAAGCTATTGCTATTCAGTTTCACTTTACATGATTTACAAATTGAGATCCCGTTATGACTCAACCATTACATAAGACAGACAATTCACATTTGTTCACAACTGTTTTTTTTTTCTTGGAATTAAGTAAGTGATCATAACAGCATCAATCAAGACTCATTCCAACTTAACCAACCTTTCCTTTAACCATGAGCAACCCTTTATATGGGCATAAAGTTTCAACTTACTAAACAAGGTCCTCCGCCCTTATAAAGTAGTGAAAAGATAGAAAGGGAACAACAACCAATTGATCCAACCCAATCATATAGAATAATCTAGTGTCCCCAACCAACATGTTTGTATCAAACATCCATACTAACATGTTACAGTTCTTATAGTGCAAAATAAGTTCAATAAGTTTGTCCAACAGTATTAAACATGCACATTCCATATAACCAAGTTTGTCTATAATATCAACATCACCAAGTTCAACAATAATATCAACATGATTTCAACAATTAGCACACATTCCAAGCACGCAGGTATGTACGTACCTTGTGTAAACAAATTGATAGGCCACTTTAACACTTTCAAAAGTCGCCTAAAGAGAATTCTCCGCCTAAAATAACCAGCAAGTAATCCCAATCAATTTCTAATCATTGGCAACCATAATAAAGCATTCTAAATGCATCCTAAACATATTTAGAACTTTCCCCAATATCTAAACTTAGACATTTGATTTCCTAGCATCATTGAAATTCGTTGAAAACTTTTTGCAAACATCGTACTTTAAATTTTCAGCAATATAAATTCATTTAAAAGCTTCACCGAGGTCAATCTATGTTCCTAGTATCTCAAAACGACGAATTCAATAATCCATACTCAACTTACCATGATTAATAATCATAAAAACCTTGAATTTCATACTTTAAACAATCAAAATTAATATTTCAAAGTAATTTGATAATCTGAAAATTAATAACTTTATTATATAATTTGCATAATCTGAAATTTATAATTTAATCACAAAAACCATAACTTTAATTCACGAAAACGTAATTCAAATTAATAAAACCTCATTAAGCCCTAACTTATTTTTAATTAACCAAAACTGAAAATAATTGGTTTATAATATCAACACCCAAATCTGGAAATCATATTCAACAACAAAATTATAAATTTAATCCAAGAACATCATTTAAATTAACAAACTATAATTAAAATAATTAGTTACTTAGGGTTTAAGAAATAACCAAGAAAGAGGAGAGGAAAAGCTGGGCGGTGCACGACGCGGTCAGCGGCGGCCGGCTGGGTTGTTGACGTGGCGGCAGCGGTGGTTGCTGTCGCGGGTGGTGCTGTGCGCAAGTCGAACAAGAGGAGGGGAGTGAGGGAGGATGAACAGCAGTGAATCGAAAGAAAAGAAGGGAACGACGAGGAGATGAAGCGGTGGCTTACCGGCGAGGACAGCGACGCGGTCCGGCGGCCTTGGTGGCTGTTCAAGAAGACAAAGCATTAAGGAGGAGAGGAAACGCAAGGAAGAACGAAAACAGGGGAAAAAAGGACGACGAAGGAGAAGGTCGAAGGATACTTACCGACGGCGAGGAGACCGGCGGCTGGAGCAACGGCGTGAAGGAGGAGAGCAGCGACGAGGAGAGAGAGAGGATGAGTTCTTGAGGGTTTGAAAACTTACGTGAATAGTGAAGGAGGGTTTTGTTTTTCTCTTCCTAGCTTTCACGTGAATTAGAAGAAAGAAGGGGAGGGTTTGAGTTTGGGTTTTAATGTTGGGCTTTTCAAGTGGGCTAGACTTAGGATTTAGCTTTAATGATTCGAGTCCAAAACTGAATAGGATCGTTTTCTAAATTCAATCAATTTTCGTAATTCAAATTCTTTTCAACTTAAAATTCTAAAATCATTTTCGATTTCGTAAATCGTTGAAAATATTAAAATGTAATAAATAAATATACGTTAACTATATATTTATTTCCAAAATTCATAAATTCTTATTTAAATATATTAAATATACGTTAAAATATATAAATGAAATATATAAAATTACGGGGGATTACATGAACTCAAACCCCTCCCCTCTACTCTCATCTCCATGGTGGCATTGCATTCATTGGGATCATGCACAAGAACATACTCAAGAACATCGTTAGTAGAATGCATATGCATGCTCATAGACTCATTGAAAATCTCATCAAGGACATCAATCCTTTTACAATCATCCATATGGGATGGGCATCTCATGATTTGGTTAAGTTGAAACTCAATTTTCTCATCCCCCACACTAAGGGATAGTCTACCACCTCTCACATCTATGATTGCCCCCGTGGTGGCAAGAAAAGGTCTTTCTAAGATGATTGGGAAATTAGGGTCCTCCTCCATTTCTAAGACCACAAAATCTACAGGGATAAAGAACTTCCCGATCCTCATAGGCACATCCTCTACCTTCCCCAATGGAAGCTTCACCGAACGGTCGGCTAATTGGAGGGACATTTGGGTAGGCTTCAACTCTCCCACATTCAACCTTTGAAAAATAGAGAATGGCATTACACTCACACTTGCTCCTAAGTCACATAGGGATTTATCTATGACAAGTTCCCCAATTGCACAAGGGATGGAAAAACTCCTGGGATCTTTCAATTTGGTGGGAAACTTATTTTGGATAATGGCACTACAACTTTCGGGTAGGCTAATAGTCTCAACCACATCCACAACCCTCTTCTTGGTTAGAATCTCCTTCAAAAACTTGGCATATGTAGGCATTTTCCTAAGGGCTTTAGCAAAAGGAATGTTCACATAAAGGTTCTTGAGCACTTCTTGGAATTTTGCAAATTGATCATCAAAGTTAGCTCCGGCAAAACGAGATGGGAAAGGCAATTTGGGCTTGTAAGGAGGGACCAATCTCTTTGGAACTTCAACAACCATTGGCTCACTCACCACAACCTCTTCCTCATCTATGGTGGTATCAACAATAGGCTCACTCTCATCAATGGGCTCTCTCTCTCCTTGGGTTGGACACTTAGTAGTTGAATTCACAAGGTTTTTCCCACTTCTTGTCACAATAGCATTGGCTTGATGGGTCTCACCGGGACTAATCCCTTGAGGGGGTAAAGAACGGGGAACTCTTGAAGCATTAGAGGATGACAATTGGGCAATTTGTGTTTCAAGCATTTTATTATGGGTGGCCATGGAATCAAACTTTTGGTTGACTTGAGTCATGAAAGTTTTCAACATTGTTTCAATATTGGACTCTTGAGGAGGTGGAGCATTGAGGAGTGGTCTTTGAAAACCGGGAGGAGGATTTTGAAAGCTTTGTGGTGGAGGTGGCTTTTGAAATTGAGAAGAAGAGGAGGATTGACCTTGGTAGCTCCCTTGACTTTGATAGCTTTGTGGTGGTGGTGGTCTTTGGAAGTTTGAAGATTGGCCTTGATTTTGAAAATTTTGGGCATAGTTTTGATTCCTTGGACCCCCATAATAGCTTGAACTTCCACCCTCATAGTTGCCTTTATTTCGACCATTCCCATGGTTTTGAAATTGGTTTTGACCTTGGGTTTGATCATCCTTCCAACTAAACCTTGGGCTGTGCCTCCAAGCGGGGTTATAGGTGTTGGAATAAGGATCAAACCGTTGGTTGTTTGCATTATTAAAAGCATTAACTTGTTCCATGTGTTGGTCGAAAGGATAGCAATATGAAGAGGGATTCTCAAATGAACCACAATAATCACAAGACAAAGCATAAGACATGACACTAGAAGGGGATTGGGGAGTAGACGGACAAGAAGGGATAGAATTGGACCTTTGAAGTTGTGTGACGAGAGCATCAAACTGATAGGTTATGATTCATATAACAAAACATAAATCATGCGGAAAAACCATAAAGCCAGGAAAGCATATTATTTACACATAATCATTTAGCATAGTTTAGATGCATACACTTTGTTGCGTGCCCTCCCTAGCTGCGCCCGAACCGAACAAGAACAAGTCTTTAGGACTCCAAGTGTCGTCCCTCCGTAGATAGTCCACAGCACATCCGGATCCGCCTTAAGCTTGACCAACTAGAATCGCCCTTAAGGTTGCTTAGGAATTTCGGCTATTTAGGTGCAAGTGTATGGCTGATTTTTCTTCAAAATCTTACCTTTAGAATACTTCAATTGTCTCTATAAATTATGACCCTAAACTAGAATCCTAATAGAACTCTTATTTAATTAATTTATCCTTTTAGGATTAGGAATTTAATCATATATCGAAACCTGATAGCTTTAGGATTCGTATAGCACACAAACACACACACGCACACACAGCAGCCCACGAGGGGCGCCATGCGCGCGCGCGCAGCCCGCGAGCTCGCAGCCCATTGCCACGAGGCCCACACGCTGCCGCAGCCTTGGCGCGCGCTGGGCCTGCCTTGCGGTGGGCCTGGCGCAGCCTTGGCTGGTGCGTTTGTGGCGCGCTGGCTTGCTGGGCGATGGCCCGGCTTCGTGCTGGGCCTTCGTCCGGCAGGCCTCGTCCGATGCTAATTCGTACGATACGCTTCCGATTAATTTCCCGATTCCGGAATTCATTTCCGATACGAACAATATTTAATATTTCCGATTCCGGAATTAATTTCCGTTTCGAAAATTTTTTTAATATTTCCGTTTCCGGAATTATTTTCCGATTCCGATAATATTTCCGATTCAGACAATATTTCCGTTTCCGGCAATATTTCCGATTCCGGTAATATTTCCATTTCCATTAATATTTTCCGATACGTTCCATGTTTCCGTTTCCGGCAACATCTACGACTTGGATAATATTTATATTTCCGATACGATCCATATTTCCGTTTCCGGCAATATTATCGTTTCCGGAGTATTCATTTCTTGCTTGTGACGATCTCAGCTCCCACTGAAACCAAGATCCGTCGATTCCGAATATCCATAGATGGAGTATTTAATGCCATTAAATACTTGATCCGTTTACGTACTATTTGTGTGACCCTACGGGTTCAGGCAAGAGTACGTTGTGGATTAATATCATTAATTCCACTTGACCTGAAGCGGCCTCTAGCTAGGCATTCAGCTCACTTGATCTCACTGAATTATTAACTTGTTAATTAATACTGAACCGCATTTATTAGACTTAATATTATATGCATACTTGGACCAAGGGCACTATTTCCTCCAGTCTCCCACTTGTCCTTAGGGACAAGTGTGCATTACCTAATTCCTTTGTCGCTCGATGCTTGCTCTTGAACATAAGGTAAGAGTTGTCATCCTTATTATGTCCAGAGGTGTTTCTCGGTTTCAGAGTTCAACTGATCAAATAAAAAGATAATCATAGCCTATGATTCATCCGAGCACGGCCATGCATTTCACAGTTTCTAGCTCTCCGAGTGGCCTTGTACAACTTTTAAGCATCTCATCCCGATTTATGGGAGGACAATCCCAATCTCGTGATCTTGAGATTAGACTTCGTTTGATAGGTGATTAATTACCTGAGCGTTGCCTTTATAGCCTCCTTTTACGGTGCGACGGTTAGTCAACGTCAAAGCAACCAGTTCTCAAACAAGTAATATCAAATCACTCAGGTATTGAGGATTTAGTGTCTAATAATTTTAATGAAATTTACTTATGACAGATTTTCATCTCTAATAGTAAAGTTTCATAGGTCTGTCCGATACTAGTCTTCCCAAAGTAAGTATCTATGCAAATGATTGCGACATTGCCATGTCCACATAGTTCAAGAAACAGAACTACTAGTCATCTTGCATTCTAGTCGTCTAACGTTTTCTATGCGTCCATCTTTATAGAAAACTCCGGCCAGGGACCATTTTCAAATTTTGACATTCAAGTTCACTTGATAGACATTTCTTAGTCACAGGACTGGTCCTGACAGTCTATCTTGAATATTTCGTCAAATTGAAGGGACTCATCATTTAATACTAAACCAAGATTAAATGGAATATGAAAATGCATTTCATATATGATAAATGTTCAACCCCAATGTTTTACAACCATGGGCCTCAAACCCATCTTTAAAACAGTTCATGGAATTCAAATCTATGCTTGATTTCCAGTGCTACAATGTGAGTGTTGTTTCTCACTTGTTGCATAGGTTTAGTTATCATGCTTTGCCAATCTTAATATCCTTTTCAACGAATGTTCTTCGAGATAGATGATAAGATCTTTTGAGTATGTTTATTTTGTGATCTACGCATTTTTCAATGAAGAACCATCAAGCCAGCAGACATGTGATCTACCCAAGTTCAGTGAAGAACTCTTTAACATAAACAACCCTGTTTTATTGCTTCTTAGGAAATAATTACTTTTACTTCAACTGTATAGGTTGCTAGTGATGCTTTGTTTGGATTTACCTATCCAAGCAGTTCATAGATATGTGGAAGACTCTCCAACTATATCTTAGAACATATAAATTATTATTTTAATTTCCCACGCAAAAACTCATGGTCTTCAATCCATGTTGCCATTTCAAAACACGATGCTCTTTAGCTCGTCTTTGTCAATGGTTAACTCCAAAGGAATCTTGCTTGATCCTTTGCTGGTGTTTATGCGTGTAGCATCAATATTTAGCATATCTTTATTTCCTTGAATCAAGAACTATTCCTATGTACTTTTTCAAGTACCATAAGTATTCTTGATCTCAATCTAGTTGATCTTCACTTAGATCAATAGAGATTGGTATATGATCGTCATGCCTAAAGCCATACAATACGTTTTTGGCGATCCTCATATTATATCATACATGATAAATTCTTTTGCAGAATAATTCCCAATTGAATTCTATTCATGTAACTTTAGCTCATCTAGTTTCAGTAGATACTAATTCCAGCTAAATTCTTTGACATATAATATAGGTTAAGAATCTCATTTAGACTCTTTGATGTTTAACTTAGTAAATGCTTATACATAGTTCAAACATCCTTTACTTAGATTTATTCATATGGGTCGAATATCTCCAATGGAGTCTTTCGAGTTTGATTCAGTAAATGCCATTACTTAATCCAAAACAATATCATAAGATCTTTGTAAATAGATCTTAATACCCAGTATGTACTAAGTTTCGCCTTGGTCCATCATTGATGAATAATTTCAAACCTAAGTCATTAGCATTTGAATGTTATTTCACAATAGAGAGATATGTGTGTGATACACATAGGACCAATTAAGTTTTACGTACTCCCACTAAACTTCTTATATATCTATAAGAATCATGTACATTTTATGAAACTAAAATACTTATTAGCTTCACTAAAATACAATTCCAATTCCCAATTACTTGCTTAAATATGTACTTAGATTTCATAAGCTAGCTTTCCTTTTCAAGCATTTATTTGGATCCACAAATCCTATGACATACCATGTACATAGTTTATTCCAACATTTGATTGAGGAATTGTTTTGTCATCCAATTGCCATATGTACCAATATGCAATCAGTGCTTGAATTATAGACTTAAGCATTACGATTTTGCATGAGGTTTCAACACAATCCACACCGTGAATTTGCTTGTAACCTTTAGCAACAAATCTAGCTTTGTGTGTGAACATAATTTCATGTTTGATGGTTTTTATCATTAAAACAAACTTGCAACCAATAGGTGTGAAACTATTCTTGCAAATCAACAAAATTTCAATTTTGTCATCAAAACATTGAGTATGTTTTATGGCCTCTAACCATTTAAAACATTGAGTCTATATATGGCCTCTAACCATTTTAGGGAATCTGGGTTTCGTCATAGCCTTCTTACAAGTCACAAACTCATTTATCTATGTGATAATAGTTTGACTGCAAGTTGTAGGTTTCTTCACTATCTAATAGAAGAATCTCATAGCTTCATTGACCTGATCTCCATGTTTCTTCACTATCTAATAGAAGAATCTCATAGTTTCAGTGACTTGAACTCTATGCCTACTTGGGTATCGAACATCAAACAATAGAATATCAATAGCCACTTGAAAGTCCTTTGAATATTCTGTTCTCCTTGAAGCACTTGTAAAGTCTTCTAAGAGATGTCTATTCTTTAAAGCCACTTCTAAAGTCCTTAAGAATAAGTGTTCGGATTTTCTGAAGAACTTCGAAAAAGCCTCTGGAATGTCCGTTTATGGTTGTTGTTCACCTCGAAGACTATCGAGGTCTATTTTCTCCACTTGTCATTTTGGAAACGAATCTCCAAAAGGACATCATTTCGAGCAAACAAACATTATGTTCTCAAAAATTCGTGGTAGAAACAATACCCTTGTGTCTCATTTGAATAAATCACAATGAAACATATATCTATACTTGGGCATTAGCTTGTTGCTAAGCTCCCACTGAGTTTGGCATTTCTTTAGATATATGATGAAAAGATATTATGAAATTACTCTTCAATAGCTTTGACGAATTTTGGTTTAGTTTGGTGGTAGTTGAGCATTTTGTTTTTAGAAATTATAGGAAAAGCCTTTATGATCTATCATTGATCGAATCAAGTACTAATCGACTTCGATCATTCCAATTTAGATATGCCATATCTTATGGAGCTAGATTGTGAATTTTACTACACACAATCATTGATGATCATTTTGGTCTCAAGTAATCATTAACATGATCTATCCTAGGTCTTTATGATTTCTTACCAAGTGGATTTCATACTTCTGAATCTTTGAACTAGTCAAACAGATTCAAACTTATATCACTTCGAGTAAATGAACCAACATTCACTCAAATCTAGGTGAAATAATAAAGTCATAAAATCTCTTTCTTTAGCTTTGAATTCTATTGTCTAGGTGTTCTAACAATAGTTCATATCTTTTGTTACTTTCAACAAGTAAGACTAGTTGTCTTAAATTGATCTAGAAATCAATGAACTTTCAAAAGTCCATAGAGCTTTTGAATGTTAACTTGTTGATATGGTCTAAGCAACAATGCCAAAGATTAGTGGAACTCAAATCAAGGGGTTGATTTGAACCTAGTAAAGTTCTTATTGTTAAAGAGTTGTTTGTTTTAATCAAGCATATTGACTCAACCCGTAATTGACCATTTCATTCAAATAAACAAACAAACATTGTTTTTGTTTTTCTTGAATGTGAGTCTTTCTGTGTTTGAAAACAGAAATTTAGGTATGCTAATTATGGAACAAAATAGCCATCAAGTTCCAGCCTTTGAAAGGACTTAAAACAAACTAGATGACCCTACAACTAATGTAGCATTGCCATGCTTCATTTCCCACTTGTAGGTCATTAGTGTAGCCTAGCTTCCATTGTTTGAGTTATTACCGAAGTAATAACCTCAGGCGGTATATGATACCAAGGAAGTTTGATTGCTAGGTCACTGCTCTTTAAACATAAACTTATAGGTAGAAACGGAATTGTAAGTTCCTTTCATTTGTTCCTTTGTTTTCCTATTTCTTGTACCCTTTCTTATAGTCTTAAGAATTGAATTCTCTAGTGTTGACTTTTATACTTTGTTTAGACATGTCCAATGTCACTCCAACAAAGTTCTTACCATATTATTTATGTTGAATGTTTTGCTTCAACTAGATGATCTTACCAGAAGCTTCTAAAATTCTCTAAGCATCAATCTATTCGAATGTCTAGGGACTAGACTCATTCGAGAATTAAATGGAAAAAGATATTAGGTTGTTAACCATTGGTAAAGCTGAGCGTTTAAACTCAATGCTTTATGATCTCAAAACTACATTGTATTTTGAATTCACAAGCACCAATCGGTTTGCCATTCGACTTTGATACTCGAAAACAACCATAAAAGTCGCTAAAAGAAACGTACATTTTAAATTGCTCACATCTCTCATTTCCGTGAATCGTTCTTGGATTCACTACCAATTGAGGAAATTTACTGTTACCTTTCTAAAAGGATTTACTGCAGTGCAAGATATTTAATTATAAACAATAATTAAAACATACATTGAAGCATGCAAAGTCTAAACATTTATCATGAGTAATAACTTGAAAATTAAAGCATTCATGCAATTTAAACAAGTTATTAGCATTTTATTCGAATTTAATGTTCCGGCAGGTGTGAATAAAATGATTCCAAGACCCTAAAACCATTGAAGAATTAAGCACATTATGTATTTTGACTCAATTCTAAAACATTTTAGGTAAGCAAAAGCCTTTTGCTAATAGTCTAGAAACTAATCTTGGTTGATAGGTACGTCTAAGAACTTATTAGGTAAACCTATCGATTTTGCCACGACATAAAAGGACTCCTTACTTATATCGTTGAGTTTCACCAAAACTAACATGTACTCACAATTATTTGTGTACCTTACCCCTTTAGTATCGATAAGTAACACCTCGCTATGGCGGAAAACTATTACTAAGATCGATGTAAAGGATATCCAAGTAAGTGTTATTTTGGCATGGCACATTTTAACTCAATTTTTAAGTTTGGAACTTAAGGCTCTTACTATGTTGGTTAGATTTTAAGTGAACTAAAATCCTTAATCATGCAACATAATCAAGCCTTGATCTCATGCATATTTAAGACATATTTAATAGCAATAAATAACTTAAAGCATGCATAAGATAAATGTGATCTAGTATGGCCCGACTTCATCTTGAAGCTTCAACTTCAAAGTCCATCTCGAAAATGGAAACTTCGTCTTGAATTTCACCGTGGGAGGCGCCATTTTCTCCAAATAGGATAAGCTATAATTAAAACTAATTACAACTATTTGATGGTACGCAGACCATATTTGAATTGAAAAACAAATTTGGTACTTTAGACCAATTACATTCAAATTAATGGTACGCAGACCATATTTTCTATCCTATTTGGGCCATACTAGTCACTTCATAACCTGCAAAACAATACATATGCAATATATATCATTCATCCATTCATTATCATGAATGGCCTACATAATTGGTTAGTTAAAACACATTGTATGCATCATATAAACATTTGCAGCAATTAATCAAGGGCACCAATAATCTACCAATTATTCAGTCCTTATTAATTCTAATCAAGTTGTTTAACCTTAAAGGATTTGTAGACCTAATAAAGAGTTTATGACTAAAAAGGGCTCACACTTAAACCAATAAATTCATATGCTTTACTAATTTTAAACATAAAAATGTATTTCTAGTCTAACCGGAAACATACAAATTTAATTAAAATTTAAAGCTCATATAAATTTATAATTGAATCCACTTATTTAATTTATTTTCAGTCGAATTTAAATTAATTTAAGGTTTTTAATTTTAGTAAAATAATTAGAATAAATAAAATTTATAATAATTATAATATTCAAAATTAAAATCCAAGAAAACAATTTAAATTATTAATTTTAAAATTAATTAAAATTACATGAACTGAAAATCTCAAATTAAAATTTAAAACTCGACAATCGTAACATGACGAGCACTTGGGCTTGCGCCCAAGCCCCGTCGATTGCTCGGCCTGTCGCTGGCCCATGGCACATCGTAGCAGCAGCCACGTGCAAACGCAGCAAGCCAAGCCACGCTTGCGCGCAGCCTGCCTGCCCATGGCATCGCAGCAGCTACGATAGTGCTCGCTCGCACGCGCAAGCAAGCGCTCGAGGCCACGCGTGTTGGTGCGCGGAGCAGCGATCGCTGGGCGACCAGCTTTCGCCCTCGCGCGCGCGCGTCTCCTCGTGCCATGCCATCGCTCTTCGCCCATCGCCCACATGCGCACAGCACTCGACACAAGGCACGACTACTGCCTTGTGCTCGCGCGCCACTCGCCTTGCTCGCTGCATTCGTACCGCATGGGCGACGAGCTCCCTTGCTCGTCGTCGCATGCCCGCACTATACAACACCCCTTAAGGCTAACACGTAGAGTCCATTGCATTGTGCGTGCAAGTTTTATGAGCGTTTTCATAAAAAATTTAAAATTTTTAATTCAAAAGTAATGACAAATTAATAAAACATATTAATTTCATAATTTTAGGGCGAAAAATCGAAAATTTATTAATCAATTAATTTCCGATTAATCATGGATTCAAATCTAGGTCATAAAAATTTAAAATTTAACACAAATTAACAATTTTTATGGTGGTTTAATCATAGGCATCTAATTAAATTATTAATTAATTATGAAAATCAAATCAATTCTAAATTATTCGAATTTCAACAAATTAATCATAATTACAAATTAGATTGCATAATTAACAAGGCTAGGCATTCAAACTTATTAAACATATACAGTAGGTCAATCAAAAATTCAAGATTTATCAACAAGAATCGCAAATATTTAATTTAACATCTTAAATTTACAAACTTTTGCGTTCGAAAAACTAAAACCTCCGAAAAGTCATAGTTAGGCTTCGAATTTGGGAATTCTGGGTTTCGGCGAAAATTTACTATTTTTGTCAAAATTTTAGAATGCCTTTTACATGCGGAATTGACACAAAAATCACTCGATTTGGATGAGTAACGAAGAAACTGCCGAAAAACTGCGTACATATATTTAAATAAACGCAATTTGCAATTAATTAACAATTACGAAAATTAATCACCCCTTTTAATTCCTTGCAAATTTGTAATATTTAACCATGTTTGTGCAATTTAGATTATGAAAATAATAAGAGGCTCGTGATACCACTGATAGGTTATGATTCATATGACAAAACATAAATCATGCGGAAAAACCATAAAGCCAGGAAAGCATATTATTTACACATAATCATTTAGCATAGTTTAGATGCATACACTTTGTTGCGTGCCCTCCCTAGCTGCGCCCGAACCGAACAAGAACAAGTCTTTAGGACTCCAAGTGTCGTCCCTCCGTAGATAGTCCACAACACGTCCGGATCCGCCTTAAGCTTGACCAACTAGAATCGCCCTTAAGGTTGCTTGGGAATTTCGGCTATTTAGGTGCAAGTGTATGGCTGATTTTTCTTCAAAATCTTACCTTTAGAATACTTCAATTGTCTCTATAAATTATGACCCTAGGCACCTATTTATAGAGGTATGGAAAAGGAACTGGAATCCTATTAGGATACGAATTAATTAAACTAGAATCCTAATAGAACTCTTATTTAATTAATTTATCCTTTTAGGATTAGGAATTTAATCATATATCGAAACCTGATAGCTTTAGGATTCGTATAGCACACAAACACACACACGCACGCACAACAGCCCACGAGGGGCGCCATGCGCGCGCGCGCAGCCCGCGAGCTCGCAACCCATTGCCACGAGGCCCACACGCTGCCGCAGCCTTGGCGCGCGCTGGGCCTGCCTTGCGGTGGGCCTGGCGCAGCCTTGGCTGGTGCGTTTGTGGCGCGCTGGCTTGCTGGGCGATGGCCCGGCATCGTGCTGGGCCTTTGTCCGGCAGGCCTCGTCCGATGCTAATTCGTACGATACGCTTCCGATTAATTTCCCGATTCCGGAATTCATTTCCGAATACGAACAATATTTAATATTTCCGATTCCGGAATTAATTTCCGTTTCGAAAAAATATTTAATATTTCCGTTTCCGGAATTATTTTCCGATTCCGATAATATTTCCGATTCAGACAATATTTCCGTTTCCGGCAATATTTCTGATTCCGTCAATATTTCCATTTCCAGTAATATTTTCCGATACGTACCATGTTTCCGTTTCCGGCAACATCTACGATTTGGATAATATTTATATTTCCGATACGATCCATATTTAGGTGCAAGTGTATGGCTGATTTTTCTTCAAAATCTTACCTTTAGAATACTTCAATTGTCTCTATAAATTATGACCCTAGGCACCTATTTATAGAGGTATGGAAAAGGAACTGGAATCCTATTAGGATACGAATTAATTAAACTAGAATCCTAATAGAACTCTTATTTAATTAATTTATCCTTTTAGGATTAGGAATTTAATCATATATCGAAACCTGATAGCTTTAGGATTCGTATAGCACACAAACACACACACGCACGCACAACAGCCCACGAGGGGCGCCATGCGCGCGCGCGCAGCCCGCGAGCTCGCAACCCATTGCCACGAGGCCCACACGCTGCCGCAGCCTTGGCGCGCGCTGGGCCTGCCTTGCGGTGGGCCTGGCGCAGCCTTGGCTGGTGCGTTTGTGGCGCGCTGGCTTGCTGGGCGATGGCCCGGCTTCGTGCTGGGCCTTTGTCCGGCAGGCCTCGTCCGATGCTAATTCGTACGATACGCTTCCGATTAATTTCCCGATTCCGGAATTCATTTCCGAATACGAACAATATTTAATATTTCCGATTCCGGAATTAATTTCCGTTTCGAAAAAATATTTAATATTTCCGTTTCCGGAATTATTTTCCGATTCCGATAATATTTCCGATTCAGACAATATTTCCGTTTCCGGCAATATTTCTGATTCCGTCAATATTTCCATTTCCAGTAATATTTTCCGATACGTACCATGTTTCCGTTTCCGGCAACATCTACGATTTGGATAATATTTATATTTCCGATACGATCCATATTTCCCTTTCCGGCAATATCATCGTTTCCGGAGTATTCATTTCTTGCTTGTGACGATCTCAGCTCCCACTGAAACCAAGATCCGTCGATTCTGAATATCCATAGATGGAGTATTTAATGCCATTAAATACTTGATCCGTTTACGTACTATTTGTGTGACCCTACGGGTTCAGTCAAGAGTAAGCTGTGGATTAATATCATTAATTCCACTTGAACTGAAGCGGCCTCTAGCTAGGCATTCAGCTCACTTGATCTCACTGAATTATTAACTTGTTAATTAATACTGAACCGCATTTATTAGACTTAATATTATATGCATACTTGGACCAAGGGCACTATTTCCTTCACAAACTTGGTGCTCAAAGCATGGATCGGCTCAAGGTCGTACATTCCTCCTTTCTTGTCTCATTCTCTTCTATCATCGTTCCAATCTTCACAATTTCGGACCACATCATCAATTACGTCAAAAACCTCTTCTAAGCTCTTCTTCATGATTGCCCCACCGGCTCTCGCATATAGGGTCGTCCTAGAAGCCTTAGAAAGTCCGTGGTAGAAGCAATGGAGAAGCACCCCCATCTCTATGCCATGATGTAGGCATTGACGAAGAAGCTCAGATCATTAAATATTTCCCATGACTCTTGAAGGGTTTCATCGGTCCTTTCTTTGAATGTCATCATCTTGGACCGGTAGTCCGCGGTTTGTGCGGGGCTACTATATTTGTTGATGAATGCCTCCGTCACCTCATTCCAAGAGGTCAATGAGTTTGGCTTGAGGCCATCGAGCCACTTTCTTGCATTACCGATCAAGGAGAACTTGAAGAGTGCCATTCGAATGTATTCTTTGGTTACCCCATTGTGTTTCACCGTGGAGCAATAATCGACAAAAGTCTTTAGATGCTCCCTTGAACTCTCAAGTCTCCACCCGGTAAATTGGCTCCTTTGAACCATCCCAATAAGTGCGGGTCGTAACTCAAAATCGGTAGCCTCCAAGGCCGGAAGTGAGATGGCACTTTTTGCCTCATAAGCCCCTGGGGCACCATAACTCCTCAAATCATGCGCCATTTGAAATGTATCACTTGAACTACTCTTGAAAGATCGGAGACTTTCTATTTCTCCGTCCGAATATTCTAACTCTTCGTGGTCAAAAGGAAAAACGGGTTCCTCTTGATGATCAATGTTGTTAGATGCTTGTTGCAAGCTTCGTCGCCTAGCACGAAATGTCCGCTCAATTTCCGGATCTTGAGGAATGAGGGGAGATTTTCTAGGAATTCTTGGCATGCACACTCAAGCAAACATTAGCATTGACAATCAAAAAGGAAAAGAGGAAAGCAATTAAAATAACTAGACTCATACACTAAAAGCTACTAAACTTAGCCGCAACTCCCCGGCAACGGCGCCAATTTGATAAAGGGAAAAAGAGAATTGCGAGTTTCGTAGCTAGAAATGCTAACATAAGCTAGTTCTAAAAGGGGTTGGTTGTTGAAAATGAAAATTCAAACTAAGCGATTAGAATGTTGAACAAAGATTAAAAACACTAGGCAATTGGGGTTCACCAAGGGATACATGCAATAGGGGATTAAGGATTTGGGGATTAACTAAACTTGCAAAGACAAATTGAAAGGGGAATCGATCTTTAATACTCTCAAACAATGAATCATGCTTCCGCAATCAATCCAAGGGCTAAGAATGAATCAAAATAAATCCGATCGAAAACATACAACGCAATGACACACAATCCCTTGCCAAATCAATGCATCGTATTCCATTGACCAAGCAAAGTTACGTCTAACCAAGCAAGCAACGAGGAACCCCCAACTTATACATTTAATTGTAAAATCTAATAAATCCTACCTTAAAACCCCATACATGGAAACCCTAGGCTACACCCAAACCCCTAGATGAAGACTACTCACTCATGGAGTTAACCACAAATTTCAACATGATATATTCAATAGGAGTATGCATTTCCGAATAATCAAAGCAAAAATCCCTAACCAAATAGTTCAAGCTAGTTTCATCATGGCAATCAAATCTATAAGCAAAACCATCATCCACAATACAATCAAGATCACCAAATCTTAAAAGATTAGCAAAGAAACTAGTAAGTCTAATCATAAGGGATTAGGAAAAGCTAAATAATCAAACAAGTAGGAAGGAAAAACATAAAAGTGCCTTTTTTGGGGTTTTTGATTAATGAGAAAATAAGAGACAAAAGTAAGAAAAATCAGAAATTATTGACAATAAATGGAAATAAGAGTTGAGAATTATTACTATGAAGCTTCAAATCCAAGATTAGGGAGAATCCCAAGCAATACAATGAGCAATGAATGAAGTTCTCCTCCTTTCTCTCTCTAAAATAAAAATTCAGACTACTTTTGTAAAAAACTGGGTATTCTAAAAGTTCCTAAAATTCTTTAAATAGTCCCGGAAAAAGGGCTCAGTGCTGGCAGCAGGTTCGGCCGAACATTAAGAAAGTTCGGCCGAACTAAGAGGCAAGTTTGGCCGAACATAAGGCAGGTTCGGCCGAACCTGGGAAGAAACAGGAACTGCTGATTGCGTGGTTCGGCCAAACATTTTGGGGAGGTTCGCCCGCACATAGGTAAGTTCGACCGAACTTTTGGGAATGTTCGGCCGAACTCTGGGATTGATTGCTTCAGGCTGTTCTGCTTCGGTTCGGCCGAACACTTCTGAAGTTCGGCCGAACATCTTGAGTTCTTGATTCCTTGACTCCTTTCTTCCACTTCGAGCTTTCTTTGCATACCGTTGACTTCCATTGACTTTTCCGTCCGTTTTACTTGTTTTCCTACACATTAACAAACCCGTGAAAAGTAAAAGCTTGACAAAATTAAGAAAAATAAGGCGAAAGGACGGTAATTAGGAGAAACCGAGTCAACTAAGCATACAAGAGCAAAGGGACTAAAATGAGCATAAAAGAGGAGGAAAACAAACAAAAACAAGAATAAAAAGAGGCAAAATACTATCCTAAGAGTGACATAAATGTCACTCATCAAATTCCCCCAAGCTAGACTTTTGCTTGCCCTCAAGCAAAACAAGAGAAGAACAAGGGAAAGACGAGATTTTATTCAAACAAAACAAAAAGGAAAAACGGGGGTGAGAATATACACTAAATCACTGTCGTAGGAATCACGATTGCATTTAAGCACATGCAATAAGCTCTTTAAACCCCTAAGTCATTCTAGAGGGCGAGTGAGATCTCACAAGGGTTTTCCTCGAGTATTACCCATAACTTAAATGAAAATAGAAATAAAGAAAATTAAACTACACGATCATGCCCAAGTTAACCCATCACGGAAGTGGTCGACAAATTAAGACAATTGAGTGACTTCTCGGAAAAGTTTCTTCCAAATGTATGCCAAAGTTAGGAGTAAAGGCGAGGACTAATCTAAATTGCTAGATGACACTTCTATTAGCGCTTTTACTTGGTACATTACAGCACATCTAGCTATTCAAAAGGTTTCATAAGCTATACTTTGGTTAAAAGAATCCAAGAATAATGGTCCACATCTCCCAAATGCACGATTAGACCCCCTTTTGCTTCCCTCTACTCAAGACATGAACGAGTGAAAACTAAGCGTGGGAGGCATCCACAAATTGACCTCTTATTAGACCTTTTTTTTTCTCTTTTTTTTTTTTTTTTCCTTTTTTCACTGTTTTTGGCTTTTTCTTTTTCCCTTATTATGGGATTTTCTCTTTACAAGAATAAACTTTATTTGAGCAAAGAAGATGAAAAATACACTTGTGGCTTATGATGCCACTTATTGAATGATACGAAGGTAAAACTAAGTCTTTTGTAGAGTTTCACTTTGAAGGGAATAAGGGTACACTTAGGGGCTCAAGGGACCACATATTGGGATACTTTTATTCAATGATGAGAAAATTAGACAATTTTTCAAGCTAGATGGCAATTGCACGGTTGAAGACTGTAGACACCTACTTTTTTCCCCATTCCCGAAAGGGAAGGTTCGATGATGAGAACATAAATCTCCACTTGACAACGCATCTCCTATAAAATAATGAATCTCAATTCCCCTTTTCATTTCACCCGAAACCTGCTATTTATGGAAACCTGCTAAAAATAGTAATTGCCGTAATGGGTAGTTGTTAAAAGTGGCAAGTCATAAAAGATAGAAACCTGTCAGAATTAGGTGTTGCACTCCAACATAAATCCTAAATGAGATAGAAGTTGCGAGAGAATCCTATTCCTAATACGATTCGAAAATAATAGTTACGTATTAAATTAAAATCCTAACGAGCCTAGAGTTCGTAACGGGCCCAGACGCATTCCGTCATAAAATTAATACGCACTAAAAGACTCGATTAAGTCTCATACACTCCGGATTCTAAGAGTCCGAATCTGACAAAGAAACGGCCCAAACATCAATTTCAACACCCAGCCCTGGGCGCAG
Organism: Spinacia oleracea; assembly: GCF_020520425.1. Classification (NCBI taxonomy): domain Eukaryota; kingdom Viridiplantae; phylum Streptophyta; class Magnoliopsida; order Caryophyllales; family Amaranthaceae; genus Spinacia; species Spinacia oleracea. Next base: position 5,685,622 of record NC_079488.1, on the reverse strand, counting down.
AAATTGCCTGGATCCTATTTCCAACGCCCAGAGCTGGGCGCTGAAATCTTTGACGCCCAGCCATGGGCGCTGAAAATACCTGGGACGTGTTCTTTCCTAATTCCCCGTGGATTAGAGTTCTACAATTCTATCTTTCCACGAACTCTTTTCTATAAATATAGCCCCAAGTTCGACGTGAAAAGACAACACACAATTATTATTCTGAGTATTGACTCTAAACCCCTAAGCCTAAGCCTCACGCTACGAAACTGATCACGTGTTCTGTCGCAATCGATCCAAACATCGAACAGAACGTATCCTGTCCTATAATTTGAGATTCGTTAAATAAAAGGAGAAATAGCAAAGTCAAAGTGGTTAGTTTTCTGAGAACCGTGACGCACCTCTCAAGGGTGCGTCGTAATGTGTCCCTCTTCCATGGTTTAATTGCTTTCCTCGCCCTTTTATGAACTGTTAAACTAATTAAATCTGATTGTTCTATCACGCCTAATAAAGATAATATGTTGGGAAATTGGATTATCATGCTAGGTCCCTTAAAACAATTTGAATCAGATAATCGTGTTCGATCTAGTACTATATGTTGCATATTGTTAAAATCAACTCAGATTAGTTTAATAGTTAACGCATGTCCCTTCAATTATTTATGCTGAGCTAGTAAGGATATTGAAGGAAATAATGCCCTTGGTCCAAGTATGCATTCTATGTTAAGTCTAATAAATGCGGTTCAGTATTAATTAACAAGTTAATAATTCAGTGAGATCAAGTGAGCTGAATGCCTAGCTAGAGGCCGCTTCAGTTCAAGTGGAATTAATGATATTAATCCACAGCTTACTCTTGACTGAACCCGTAGGGTCACACAAATAGTACGTAAACGGATCAAGTATTTAATGGCATTAAATACTCCATCTATGAATATTCGGAACCGACGGATCTTGGTTTCAGTGGGAGCTAAGATCGTCACAGGCAAGAAATGAATACTCCGGAAACGATGATATTGCCGGAAACGGAAATATGGATCGTATCGGAAATATGAATATTATCCAAGTCGTAGATGTTGCCGGAAACGGAAACATGGTACGTATCGGAAAATATTGTTGGAAATGGAAATATTACCAGAATCGGAAATATTGCCGGAAACGGAAATATTGTCAGAATCGGAAATATTACCGGAATCGGAAAATAATTCCGGAAACGGAAATATTAAATATTTGTTCGAAACGGAAATTAATTCCGGAATCGGAAATATTAAATATTGTTCGTATCGGAAATAGATTCCGGAAATGGAAATTTAATCGGAAGCGTATCGTACGAATTAGCATCGGACGAGGCCTGCCGGACGAAGGCCCAGCACGAAGCCAGGCCATCGCCCAGCAAGCACGCACGCCACAGCCCAGCGCGCACAAGGCCGCGCATGCGTGGGCCGCGCTGCGTGGGCTGCTGCTCGCATGCGTGGGCAGCCCTTGTGGCTGCCGTGTGTGTGTGAGTTTGAGCTCATGCGAGATTCCTGAATCTGCAAGAGTCAGTGTATGATTAAATGTCTATTCCTATTGGATAAATTGATTAAGTAGAATTCATGTAGAATTCTAATTCCAATTAATTCGCATCCTACTAGGATTACGATTCCTTTTCCATAACTCTATAAATAAAGGCCTAGGGGTCATAATTTATATACAAGTTTCAAAGTATTCAAAAGTGAGTTTTTTGAGAGAAAATTCAAACACCCATCTTGCCCCAAAAGTGCCGAATTTTCTGAGTACCTTAAGGGCGATTCTAGTTGGTCAATCTTAAGGCGGATCCGGACGTGCTGTGGACTTTCTACGGAGGGACGACACTTGGAGTCCTAAAAGACTTGTTCTTGTTCGGTTCGGGCGCAGCTAGGGAAGGCACGCAACAAAGAGTATGCATCTAAACTATGCTAAATGATTATGTGTAAATAATATGTTTCCTGGGTTAATGGTTGTTTCCGCATGATCTATGTAATGTCATATGTATCATAACCTAACAGTGGTATCACGAGCCCCTTATTATTTTCATAATCTAAATTGCATGAACATGGTTAAATATTACAAATTTGCAAGAATTAAAAGGGGTGATTAATTTTCGTAATTGTTAATTAATTGCAAATTGCGTTTATTTAAATATATGTACGCAGTTTTTCGGCAGTTTCTTCATTACTCATCCGAATTGAGTGATTTTTGTGTCAATTCCGTATGTAAAAGGCATTCTAAAATTTTGACAAAAATAGTATTTTTCTGCCGAACCCAGAATTCTCAAATTCGAAGCCTAACTATGACTTTTCGAAGGTTTTAGTTTTTCGGATGCAAAATTTCGTAAATTTAAGATGTTAAATTAAATATTTGCGATTCCTGTTGATAAATCTTGAATTTTTGATTGACCTACTGCATATGTTTAACAAGTTTGAATGCCTAGTCTTGTTAATTATGCAATCTAATTTGTAATTATGATTAATTTGTTGAAAATTAGAATAATTTAGAATTAATTTGATTTTCATAATTAATTGTAATTTAATTAGAAACCTATGATTAAAAACCACCATAAAAATTGTAAATTTACGATAAATTTTAAATTTTTATGACCTAGACTTGAATCCATATCAATCGGAAATCAATTGGATAATAAATTTTCGATTTTTTCGCCCTAAAATTATGAAATTAATAATATTTATTAATTTGTCATTAATTTTAAATATAAATTTTAAATTTTTATGCGATTCGTTCAAATAACTTGCACGCACGAAGCAATGGACGCTTCGTGTTACCCTTAAGGGGTGTTGTATAATGCGGGCATGCGACGACGAGCAAGGGAGCTCGTCGCCCGTGCGGCACGAATGCAATGAGCAAGGGCGTAGTGCACGAGCACAAGGCAGCAGCCCTGCCTTGTGTCGTGTGCCACGAGCAATGAACGGATGGGCATGGGCGAGGGGCGAGCCAAGGCAGTCGCGTGTGGGCAGCAAGCGAGCTGCGCCACAGCGCGCGCTGCCTCGCACAACAGCGCGCAGCCTCGTGCGCAGCGAGCGCAAGCTCGCGTGCCACGAGCGCTGCGCACAGCATCACTCGCGCGCACCAGCGAGCGATCTCGCGCGCCAGCGAGCGATGGCTCGCGCGCACCAGCGAGCGATCTCGCGCGCCAGCGAGCGATGGCTCGCGCGCGCCAGCGAGCGATGGCTCGCGCGCGCCAGCGAGCGATGCAGCGCCCCAGCGAGCGATGGCTCGCGCGCACCAGCGAGCGATCTCGCGCACCAGCGAGCGCGGTAACGCGCGCGCGCTGCGAGCGATAGCTCGCGTGCGGTGGGCGCTGTGCGGAGGCTTGCGTATGGGAAAGCAGCAGCTATGCAACGAGCGCATGGGCTGCGCGCACATGGCCAGCAATGGCTGTGTGCGTACAGCCCATGGGCGTGCAACGCGTAGGGTGTTTGCGTTACGATTAGATCGTTTTGAATGTTTAATTTGAGAATTTCAGTTCACGTAATTTTTAATTGATTTTAAAATTAATAATTTGAATTAATTTCTTGGATTTTAATTTTGAATATTATAATTATAATAAATGGCATTTATTCTAATTATTTTACTAAAATTAAAATCATAAATTAATTTAAATGTGACTGAAATTAAAATTAAATTTTGGATTCAATTATAAATTTATATGAGCTTTAAATTTTAATTAAATTTGTATGTTTCCGGTTAGACTAGAAATACAATTTTATGTTTAAAATTAGTAAAGCATATGAATTTATTGGTTTGAGTGGGAGTGCTTTTAGTCATAAACTCTTGATTAGGTCTACAAATCCTTAAGGTTAAAACAACTCGATTAGAATTAATAAGGACTGAATAATTGGTAGATTATTGGTGCCCTTGATTAATTGCTGCAAATGTTTACGTGATGCATAATGTGTTTAACTAACCAGCTATGTGGGCCATTCATGATAATGAATGGGTGAATGGTATATATTGTATATGTACTGTTTTGCAGGTTATGAAGTGACTAGTATGGCCCAAATAGGATAGAAAATATGGTCTGCGTACCATTAATTTGAATGTAATTGGTCTAAAGTACCAAAGTTGTTTTTCAAATTCAAATATGGTCTGCGTACCATCAAATAGTTGTAATTAGTTATAACTTATCCTATTTGAAGAAAATGGTGCCTCCCACGGAGATTTTCAAGACGGACTTTGAAGTCAAAGCTTCAAGATGAAGTCGGGCCATACTAGATCACAAATATCTTATGCATGTTTTAAGTTATTTATTGCTTTAAATATGTCTTAAAATGCATGAGATCAAAAGCTTGATTATGTTGCATGATTAAGGATTTTAGTTCACTTAAAATCTAACCAACATAGTAAAAGCCTTAAGTTCCAAACTTAAAAATTGAGTTAAAAGGTGCCATGCCAAAATATACACTTGCTTGGATATCCTTTACATCAATCTAGTAATAGTTTTCGCTCAGCGAGGTGTTACTTATTGGTCCTAAAGGGGCAAGGTACACAAATAATTGTGAGTACATGTTAGTTTTGGTGAAACTCAACGATATAAGTAAGGAGTCCTTTTATGTCGTGGCAAAAACGATAGGTTTACCTAATAAGTTCTTAGACGTACCTATCAACCAAGAGTAGTTTCTAGACTATTAGCAAAAGGCTTTTGCTTACCTAAAATGTTTTAGAATTGAGTCGACAAACTGTGCTTAATTCTTCAATGGTTTTAGGGTCTTGGAATCATTTTATTCACACCTGCCGGAACAATAAAATCGAATAAAATGCTAATAACTTGTTTGAATTGCATGGTTGCTTTAATTTCAAGTTATTATTCATGATAAATGTTTAGACTTTGCATGCTTCAATGTATGTTTTAATTATTGTTTATAATTAAATGTCTTGCACTGCAGTAAATCCTTTTAGAAAGGTAACAGTAAATTTCCTCGATTGGTAGTGAATCCAAGAACGATTCACGGAAAAGAGAGAAAGTGAGCAATTTAAAATGTACGTTTCTTATATCGACTTGTATGGTTGTTTTCGAATATCAAAATCGAATGGCAAACCAATTGGTGCTTGTGAATTCAAAATACACTGTAGTTTTGAAATCATGAAGCATTGAGTTTAATACGCTCAGCTTTACCAATGGTTAACAACCTAATATCTTTGTCCATTTAATTCTCGAATGAGTCTAGTCCCTAGACATTCGAATAGATCGATGCTTAGAGAACTTTAGAAGCTTCTGGTAAGATCATCTAGTTGAAACAGAATATTCAACATAAATTAAAATGGTAAAGAACCTTGTTGGTGACATTGGACATGTCTAACAAAGTATAAAAGTCAACACTAAAGAATTCAATTCTTAAGACTATAAGAAAGGGTACAAGAAATAGGAAAACGAGGAACAAATGAAAGGAATTTACGATTCCGTTTCTACCTATAAATTTATGTTTAAAGAGAAGTGACCTAGCAATCAAACTTCCTTGGTATCATATACCGCTTGAGGTTCTTACTTCGGTAATAACTCAAAAAATGGAAGCTAGGATACACTAATGACCTACAAGTGGGAAATGAAGCATGGCAATGCTACATTAGTTGTAGGGTCATCTAGTTTGTTTTAAGTCCTTTCAAAGGCTGGAACTCAATGGCTATTTTGTTCCATAATCAGCATACCTAAATTTCTGCTTCAAACACAGAAAGACTCACATTCAGAAGAACAAAAACAATGCTTGTTTGTTTGTTTATTTGAATAAAATGGTCAATTACTGGTTGAGTCAATATGCTTGATTAAAACAAACAACTCTTTAAAGAACTTTACTAGGTTCAAATCAAACCCTTGATTTGAGTTCCACTAATCTTTGGCATTGTTGCTTAGACCATATCAACAAGTTAACATTCACAAGATCTATTTTAAGTGGACTTTTGAAAGTTGGTTGATTTCTAGATCAACTTAAGACAAGCTAGTCTTACTTGTTGAAAGTAACAAAGAATATGAACTATTGTTAGAACGCCTAGACGATAGAGTTCAAAGCTAAAGAAAGGTTTTATGACTTTATTATTTCACATGGATTTGAGTGAATATAGGTTTATTTACTCAAATGTGATATAAGTTGAATCTGTTTGGCTAGTTCAAAGATTCAGAAGTATAAAATCCACTTGGCAAGAAATCATAAAGATCTAGGTTAGATCATGTTGATGATTACTTGAGACCAAATATGATCATCAATGGTTGTGTGGTGTAATTTCACAATCTAGGTCCATAAGATATGGCATATCTTAGTTGGAATAATCGAAGTCAATTAGTACTTGATTCGATTAATGATGAATCATAAAGACTTTTCCTATAATTTCTAAAACAAAATGCTCAACTACCACCAAACTAAACCAAAATTCGTCAAAGCTATTGAAAAGTAAATTCAGAATAACTTTTCATAAAATATATATCTAGAGAGTTGCTAAACTCAGTGGGAGCTTAGTGTTTGTTATTCAACAAACTAAGGCCCAAGTATAGATATATGTTTCATTGTGATTTATTCAAATGAGACACAAGGGTATTGTTTCTACCACAAATTTTTGAACATAATGTTTGTTTGCTCGAAATAATGTCCTTTTGGAGATTCGTTTCCAAAATGACAAGTGGGAGAAAATAGACCTCGAAAGTCTTCGAGACGAACAACAAACATAAACGGACATTCCGGAGGCTTTTCGAAGTGCTTCAGAAAATCCGAACTTATTCTTTAAGGACTTTAGAAGTGGCTTTAAAGAATAGACATCTCTTAGAAGACTTTACAAGTGCTTCAAGGAGAACAGAATATTCAAAGGACTTTCAAGTGGCTATTTGATATTCTATTGTTTGATGTTCTATACCCTAGTAGGCATAGAGTTCAAGTCACTGGAACTATGAGATTCTTCTATTAGATAGTGAAGAAACATGGAGTTCAGGTCATTGAAGCTATGCGATTCTTCCATTAGATAGTGAAGAAACCTACAACTTGCAGTCAAACTATTATCATGTAGATTAATGAGTTTGTGACTTGTAAGAAAGCTATGACGAAACCCAGATTCCCTAAAAAGGTTAGAGGCCATATATAGACTCAAATGTTTTAAATGGTTAGAGGCCATAAAACATACTCAATGTTTTGATGACAAAATTGAAATTTTGTTGATTTGCAAGAATAGTTTCACACCTATTGGTTGCAAGTTTGTTTTAAGGATAAAAACCATCAAACATGAATTGTGTTCACACACAAAGCTAGATTAGTTGCTAAAAGTTACAAGCAAATTCACGATGTGGATTGTGTTGAAACCTCATGCAAAATCGTAATGCTTCAAGTCTATAATTCAAGCAATGATTGCATATTGGTAAATATGGCAATTGGATGACAAAAGTATTCCTCAATCAAATGTTGGAATAAACTATGTACATGGCATGTCATAGGATTTGTGGATCCAAATAAATGCTTGAAAAGGAAAGCTAGCTTATAAAATCTAAGTATAGATTTAAGCAAGCAATTGGGAATTGAAACTGTATTTTAAGTGAAGCTAATAAGCATTTTAGTTTCATAAAATATACATGATTCTTATAGATGTATAAGAAGTTTAGTGGGAGTACATAAAAACTTATTTGGTCCTATGTGTATAACACACATATCTCTCTATTGTGAAATAACATTCAAATGCTAATGACTTAGATTTGAAATTATTCATCAATGATGGACCATGGCGAAACTTAGTACATATTGGGTATTAAGATCTATTTACAAAGATCTTATAATATTGTTTTAGATTAAGTAATGGCATTTACTAAATCAAACACGAAAGTCTCCATTGGAGATATTCGACCCATGTGAATAAATCTAAGTAAAGAATGTTTGAACTATGTATAAGCATTTACTAAGTTAAACATCAAAGAGTCTAAATGAGATTCTTAACCTATATTATATGTCAAAGAATTTAGCTGGATTCAGTATCTACTAAAATTGAATGAGCTAAAGTTACATGAATAGAATTCAATTGGGAATTATTCTGCAAAAGAATTTATCATGTATGATATAATATGAGGATCGCCAAAAACGTATCGTATGACTTTAGGCATGACGAACATATACCAATCTCTATTGATCTAAGTGAAGATCAACTAGATTGAGATCAAGAATACTTATGGTACTTGAAAAGGTACATAGGAATAGTTCTTGATTCAAGGAAATAAAGATACGCTAAATATTGATGCTACACGCATAAACACTGGCAAAGGATCAAGCAAGACCCTTTGGAGTTAACCATTGATAAGGACGAGCTATAGAGCATCGTGTTTTGAAATGGCAACATGGATTGGAGACCATGAGTTGTTGCGTGGGAAATTAAAATATTAATTTCTATGTTCTAAGATATAGTTGGAGAGTCTTCCACATATCTATGAACTGCTTGGATAGGTAAATCCAAACAAAGCATCACTAGCAGCCTATACAGTTGAAGTAAAAGTAATTATTGCCTAAGAAGCAATAAAACAGGGTTGTTTAAAGTTCTTCACTGAACTTGGGTAGATCACCTATCTGCTGGCTTGATGGTTCTTCATTGAAAAATGCGTAGAACCACTCTTGAAGCAAGAAAAACGTCTGCTAACTTGATGGTTCTTCATTGCAAAATGAGTAATACCACCATCGAAGTAAGAAAGACTAGATCACATAATAAACAAACTCGAAAAGATCTTATCATCATATCTCGAAGAATATTCGATGAAAAGGATATTAAGATTGGCAAAGCATGATAACTAAACCTATGCAACAAGTGAGAAGCAACACTCACATTGTAGCACTGGAAATCAAGCATAGCTTTGAATTCCATGAACTGTTTTAGAAGATGGGTTTGAGGCCCATGGTTGTAAAACATTGGGGTTGAACATTTATCATATATGAAATGTATTTTCATATTCCATTTAATCTTGGTTTAGTATTAAATGATGAGTCCCTTCAAATTTGACGATATATTCAAGATAGACTGTCAGGACCAGTCCTGTGACTAAGAAATGTCTATCAAGTGAACTTGAATGTCAAAGGTTGAAAATGGTCCCTAATCGGAGTTTTCTATAAAATTGGACGCATAGAAAACGTTAGACGATTAGAATGCAAGATGACTAGTAGTTCTGTTTCTTGAACTATGTGGACATGGCAATGTCATAATCATTTGCATAGATACTTACTTTGGGAAGACTAGTATCGGACAAGACCTATGAAACTTTACTGTAAGAGATGAAAGTCTGTCATAAGTAAATTTCATTAAATTATTAGACACTAAATCCTCAATACCTGAGTGATTTGAGATTACTTGTTTGAGAACTGGTTGCTTTGACGTTGACCAACCGTCGCACCGTAAAAGGAGGCTATAAAGGCAACGCTCAGGTAATCACCTATCAAACGAAGTCTAATCTCAAGATCGCAAGATTGGGATTGTCCTCCCATAAATCGGGATGAGATGCTTAAAAGTTGTACAAGGCCACTCGGAGAGCTAGAAACTGTGAAATGCATGGCCGTGCTCGGATGAATCATAGGCTATGATTATCTGTTTATTTGATCAGTTGAACTCTGAAACCGAGGAACACCTCTGGACATAATAAGGATGACAACTCTTACCTTATGTTCAAGAGCAAGCATCGAGCGACAAAGGAATTAGGAAATGCACACTTGTCCCTAAGGACAAGTGGGAGACTGAAGGAAATAATGCCCTTGGTCCAAGTATGCATTCTATGTTAAGTCTAATAAATGCGGTTCAGTATTAATTAACAAGTTAATAATTCAGTGAGATCAAGTGAGCTGAATGCCTAGCTAGAGGCCGCTTCAGTTCAAGTGGAATTAATGATATTAATCCACAGCTTACTCTTGACTGAACCCGTAGGGTCACACAAATAGTACGTAAACGGATCAAGTATTTAATGGCATTAAATACTCCATCTATGAATATTCGGAACCGACGGATCTTGGTTTCAGTGGGAGCTAAGATCGTCACAGGCAAGAAATGAATACTCCGGAAACGATGATATTGCCGGAAACGGAAATATGGATCGTATCGGAAATATGAATATTATCCAAGTCGTAGATGTTGCCGGAAACGGAAACATGGTACGTATCGGAAAATATTGTTGGAAATGGAAATATTACCAGAATCGGAAATATTGCCGGAAACGGAAATATTGTCAGAATCGGAAATATTACCGGAATCGGAAAATAATTCCGGAAACGGAAATATTAAATATTTGTTCGAAACGGAAATTAATTCCGGAATCGGAAATATTAAATATTGTTCGTATCGGAAATAGATTCCGGAAATGGAAATTTAATCGGAAGCGTATCGTACGAATTAGCATCGGACGAGGCCTGCCGGACGAAGGCCCAGCACGAAGCCAGGCCATCGCCCAGCAAGCACGCACGCCACAGCCCAGCGCGCACAAGGCCGCGCATGCGTGGGCCGCGCTGCGTGGGCTGCTGCTCGCATGCGTGGGCAGCCCTTGTGGCTGCCGTGTGTGTGTGAGTTTGAGCTCATGCGAGATTCCTGAATCTGCAAGAGTCAGTGTATGATTAAATGTCTATTCCTATTGGATAAATTGATTAAGTAGAATTCATGTAGAATTCTAATTCCAATTAATTCGCATCCTACTAGGATTACGATTCCTTTTCCATAACTCTATAAATAAAGGCCTAGGGGTCATAATTTATATACAAGTTTCAAAGTATTCAAAAGTGAGTTTTTTGAGAGAAAATTCAAACACCCATCTTGCCCCAAAAGTGCCGAATTTTCTGAGTACCTTAAGGGCGATTCTAGTTGGTCAATCTTAAGGCGGATCCGGACGTGCTGTGGACTTTCTACGGAGGGACGACACTTGGAGTCCTAAAAGACTTGTTCTTGTTCGGTTCGGGCGCAGCTAGGGAAGGCACGCAACAAAGAGTATGCATCTAAACTATGCTAAATGATTATGTGTAAATAATATGTTTCCTGGGTTAATGGTTGTTTCCGCATGATCTATGTAATGTCATATGTATCATAACCTAACAGATATCCTGCCTCTGGAGTTATCGAAGAGCGAGTACTCCTGTCGGTAGTTACAGTCCCCCGAACCCTCAATGTCTACCTTGCGGGTGTATGTTGAGAGATCCCCACACCAGGGATCACAAGGGAACCTACGGCCGTCGTGGTCAAACATAATTGCACTCCCTTTATGTCACGATAACCGGGTTTTGTCAGTTTTTTCTCATTGTCGTTAAAAACTGAATGGCGACTCCTATATTACTAGTCAATTGGGTGTAAACTCACAGGAAATCCAATTACACTTGATTTGACAAAAAGAAACGTCACACCCACGAGGGACAAGGTCACGCATTAGCCTCGTGCTTTTTCGACCCCCTCACAGTGGCGACTCCGCTGGGGATAGTGAAGGAAATACTCGTGCTCGTAGGTAATCAAAATAGCCCAAGGGTGAAACGATCCTACCCCGCGTTTATTTCCCCATCAAGTTGGGACGACCTGAAAATCAGCATATTAATGTGAACGGACAGAACCGCATAACGAATCTTGGCTCCCTCAGGGAGTTAGGACTAAGGATACCCATCGCCAACCGGGGGGTGCATACGCTTCGAATGTTGTCCACTCGGCACTTTCGCTAGTAGTACACCTGTCCCAAACCCAATCGCTCGCCCATTAGGTCCCTCTCATTGGTGCATGCCCCCTTGGCTTACATCGTGATTGGCCTCTTGGGCGAAATTCGTTTGTTGAAGGCACTACCTCGACCGGGGCATGTGTTGGATCTGCGATGGAAGCGGTACCAAGCCAGGCGCAAATACTACCCATAGAAGCCTATCATAAACTACATGACATATTATTATTGCCTCATGATGTAATGTTAGTTATGTGTAGCGAAATACGTGATTGTGTGTGACAAATAATGCTAGAAAACCAACGACCTTAAAAATTGCCGAAACATTCATAAACCAATTGGCCAAAGAGTTATACCAAGCTACGTGTTCCGCAAACCCAAATGATCGCCACAAAAATAAGCGACGCTCGGGATGGCCCGTAACGAATCCCACAAACGCTACACAACGCGTAAAGGACGTTATTAGGCAAGCACGCAAAATCAAAGTCGCATAAACAAAAAGTATACGCAAACGAGAAACGAGAATCAGCCAGGGACGCATTTTCAACGCCCCTGGCTGGGCGCCATTATTTCTCACGCCTATTGCTGGGCGCTGAAGTTGCTGCCTGGCCTTTTGGTCAGGCGCAGCAGCCTCGGTGCCCGCGTAAAAAAAAATATACGTAGCAAAAAAAACGTTTCGTAAAAATTGCTGCAAGGGCGTATAAAAAGGCACTCGATTCTAAAAGCGACTTGTAAAAAATAAAATAACTCTTTGTGTCGTTGTTAGGCCTCCTATGACGACAATGTTCGGCTCCAAAACCGAGCACGCTAATTGAAATAACCTTGAATGTCACATCGGCAAAGTATTCAAAAAATAATGTTCAAATGAAGTTTTCAAGGAAAAATAATGTTCGAATAAAAAAATAAATCCGAGTCTAGACTAGGCTATGCCAAAGTACAATCTAGATCCTAAGTCTTAGTTGTCTTATCCATAGAATCGGTCCTAATGCTTGGTATCGTTCTGCAAGTTAAAAGGTTAAACCATATTGAGTCCCCCTTCCTAACATTTAAATCAATAAGCACCCATATGTAATTGTCATCCCTTGCTAAGAATCTACGGCCTCAATACTCTCTCTCACCAATAAAAAGAATATATTATAGTATTTGCAAAATGGAAACAGTCACATTCTGAAAATCATTCCCCCATAGTCGCACAACCCCCAAAGTGAACCTAAGGTGTCAATACCATCAACATAAAAGTTAATGGCCTCAAGGCTTATGATCACATTGGGTCACGACTATCATAGTCCTCTCGAGTCACTCGCTCCTTGAAATACTACTAAGTACGGACTAAAAGATTTTCCATGAATGCAACATGACGAACCATGAAAATACCCAAATCGGCATACCATAAGGCTACCATTGGGGTACCAGTCAGAATACGTAAACAGAATACGAGTACCAGTCAGGGATGTATTTTCAGCGCCCCTGGCTGGGCGCCAAATATTTTCACGCCCGCTGCTGGGCGCAGAAGTTGTTGCCTGGTCTTTTGGTCAGGCACAACAGCCTCGGTGCCCGCGCATAAAAAAAATACGTAGCAATAAAAGAAAATTCGCAAAATTGCTACAAGGGCGTACGAAAAGGCACTCGATTCTAAAAGCGACTAAAAAAAATATATATATAAATAACACTTTGTGTCGTTGTTAGGCTTCCTATAAACGACAATGTTCGGCACCAAAACCGAGCATGCTAATTAAATGACCTTGAATGTCACATGGGCAAAGTATTCAAAAAATGATGTTCAAATAAAGTTTTCTAGGAAAAATAATGATCGAATAAAAAATAAATAAATTCGAGTCTAGACTAGGCCATGCCAAAGTACAATCTAAATCCTAAGTCTTAGTTGTCTTATACATAGAATCGGTCCTAATGCTTGGTGTCGTTCTGCAAGTTAAAAGGTTAAACCATATTGAGTCTCCCTTCCTAACATTTAAATCAATAAGCACCCATATGTAATTGTGATCCCTTGCTAAGAATCTACGGCCTCAATATTCTCTCTCACTAATAAAAAGAATATATCATGTAATTCAAGTATTTGCAAAATGGAAACAGTCACATTCTGAAAATCATTCCTCCATAGTCGCACAACCCCCAAAGTGAAGCTAAGGTGTCAATACCATTGGCGAAAAAAAAAATTAATTAATGGCCTCAAGGCTCAGGATCACATTGGGTCACGACTATCATAGTCCTCTCGAGTCACTCGCTCCTTGAAATACTACTAAGTACGGACTAAAAGATTTTCCATGAATGCAACATGACGAACCATGAAAATACCCAAATCGGCATACCATAAGGCTACCATTGGGGTAAAGCAATACACACTAAGAGGGAAGCCGCACTAGTGATTCTAGTCTTGCAAAAATAAAAATTCGATCTCCCCAACTAACTACCTTGCCAACATTAAGCAAAATGGCGCATGACAAATGAATACCCAAGGGTTAAAATCTAAAGTGTCAACCAACGAAAGTTATGGTCCAATTAGTCTAAGTCTGAGAGTTGCTTGGTCAAGTATTATAGGCTTACGCCACGTCATTATTTTGAGTCTAGGCCACCTCCTTGTATTCATACACGGGTTATAATCAGAAAGATTAATGAAAGTTCGAGTCTAAATCACAACATCCAATTAAATCCCGAAAACTGTAAAAAAATTATTTTCGATGTAATTCTTTCGTTAAATTTCAATAAAGTAAAAACAACATTTTGAATCTACGCTATTTGCACATTTTAAGAAACGACTAAATACGCTTGCGAAGTAAGACAATTTAAAGGTCCACTAAAGGCCTACCAAACGAGGCTCACTCAGTCTCGCCTCGTGACTCAAAGACCACAACCATCTACCTTTTAGCCCAAATAAAAAAATTTGAAGGATTTGTGTTGGGGAGAAATCCCAAGCAAAAGAGAAAATAGAAAGAGAAAAGGGAGAGCGAAGAGAGCGAGCCATGAAATACTTAGCCCGTACCTCCCAAAGTTCGAAATTTACCCAAGTAAACGAAGGAAAAGAATTGAGTCAACCAATCCAAATCATGTCACAAAAACTACATAAAGTTCTACGTTGTCTACCCTTTCCAATCCTTATGTTCTTAGACGCCTTCGTTCTGGGGCCCCTGTTCAGCTCATTTAACCCATCCATGTTCTCATCGCCACAACCCAAGAAACCATTAACTCGACTCTTGTTCTTGAACTTGTTATCAACTGCAAACCACGTACGACCATTGACACGTGCGTCATACCCATTATACACCACCATTAGTATAATGACCATATAACTTATTTGGATACATCCTTGAGCCGTCCCCATACTATTCATTGGCCTAGGTTGATGTAAACTCATGACACTAGCTCGAGGCTGCAAATTGTGAGTCCTAGCAGATGTAATCCTCATGCTTGACCAATGCCTATACAAATTATCCTATCTCATTTAACCCATCTTTCAAGCCCGTCTTGAGTCACAAATAAAAAAAAAAAAAAAAAAAAGACAAATGAAAAGTACAAAAAATAATAAATAATAAAAAAGCAAACTTTGCAAAGCGCCTTTAAAAGTTCATCTAAAAAAGAAAAAGAAGCATTTAGCGCACCAAAAAAGATCCGCCCAGAAATAATTTTCAGCGCCCACAGCTGGGCGCCGAAATCTTTAACGCCCCAGCCTGGGCGCTGAATCTCTCTGCTTGCCAAATTTTGTCCAGAAGTGCTCGTCATTTTACCCGCACATACACGGAACAATAACGAACACTTGGAGGGGTACATCACGTATTTAGATATAAGTACCAAAACCAAAAAACACATGAAAAGATTTTTGTGCAAATACATGTACTAAAAAAAATAAAACAAATTTTTGGCTTACGGAAAAGCAGCAGATTAAAATAATAATAAACTTCACTTATTTCACCCTATTTCAAACATTGCGATTCCACTCGAACGTACTTGTTTAAAATCAGCATTCTAAGAAACCATTTTCTAGGCTAAGAACTACGCAAGACCTGATTCCAAATTAAATCTATTTAAGGCGGATACGTAGGCAATCCATGATTCGGTCCAACCCATTTGCAAAAATATTAAAGCCTATAGAATAACAAGAATAAGAAATAGAGTCCCTTATTGAAATTTAATTACTTGCAACCCAAGTCGAAAGAAAAATTTAAGTCAAAGGAAGAATCCAAGTCATCAAGATGCCAAAACGAGCACACATCGAAAAATAATAAGGGCACATACCCTTGCTAGAAGGAGCACTCACACTCCTAGGCACTTAGCCAAGACTCAAAAGATCGCTTTGCCTCAATTGAATGGGGGCTAGCGCAAGCGTCCATGACCTCTAAAGTACTCGTCTTGACCCTCCCTAAAGCGAACTAACTCACTTAAAGACCTTCCTTCACCACTAGACATAGTCGTTCGCTTAAAGACCTTCTTTCACCACTAGACACAGTCATGATCGCCAACAAGTAGTAAAGGCAGTAAGCTTGCAATAAAGAGGATTGTTCTACGGCGTCGCCCCATCGTTCCTTCGAACTCAGGGCACCCGTTCATGGTAATTCAAATGCTTACGAATCCCCTTTGGAAAAAATTAGACATTGTCAATAGGACTTGGCACTTAACCAAGGCTCACCCTACTCAGACATATGACACGGGCATCTAAAATCGAAATCTGAAAGCATCATTAATGAGAAGACATAATAGCAACTGGGGGCTAAAGATTGAAATGAAAGAGCTAGGGAAAGAACTAAGTATGCCTTGACCTTTTGTGCAAACATACACCAAGTAAATCTAAGTCAATTTGAAAACGGTTTATATTCCCGCAATTCTGGAAAAGATGGCCTTAAAAGCCTAAAGCATATGCCAAACGGGCACAAGTATATCTTGACACCTGCACCCTGGCTTCCAGCAAATCTTTAGACAGCATTCCAAAAATCGTAACAGCATTTTGATTCACTCATCTAATCCTGTACGAACCCTTCTATAAGTCAACCTACTTAGGACACCTCGGATTGTACACAGTAGAACTCGAATTTCAAATAATTTTCAAAGACTTCTACGAACATAATAAAGTGTCGTTGGTTTAGGCTAAGTATGCGTTTATCTCAATGTTGCAAGTGAGTCAAAAGATTTCCAAATATGGTTATGGGTAAAGAAAGGCACCTAGCTTTTGGTCAAGGCACACCTCAACACGTGACTACCTTGACCATGGCAATGTCGCACAATACGACATTTACAAGAGAAGTAGCAAATCACTACTCGAACATACCTCGCACTAAACGAGTCTGGTTCAAACTATTCATGATCTGTGTCCCCATGAATGCATAAAAACGTATGCAAAGCATTATAGCACCAAGCCAATCCCGTAGCTACAGTTGGAGGCTTGAGAAAAACACTCTAAAAATGCTCGAAATGATCATTTTATCGCAAATTCTCGACGCTAATGCTATACACACGTCATAGGGGCACAATCCTAAGGTCAATCGTGTAAAACGAACCTTAGAATGGCTACAACCCCTCCCAAATTCTAAAGCACTACTTAGAATATGTAAAGTCACCCCACTATCAAGGGTAACTGAAAATCGCGAGTCACCAAAACACCGGTCAAACTACTGCACATAACGCTCGCCCTATAAGCGCCCGTTACACAATCTACGTCGTTTCAAAGCAAAAACGAAAGTCCTGCCTGGGGCGCACTTTCAACGCCCAGGACCAGACGCCAGAGATTCCGACGCCCAGCTCTGGGCGCTGAAAATCAACCCCAGGCAAAGGCTGTCGAGGATAAACAAACAAGGACATCTATGAATCCTCGCATCGAACGAAGTAATAAGCCGTGCACACCAACGCAGAAGGTGCTACACTTGTTCGAGGACCTGAACGAGGCGTGGTGAAGTACTCCAATGCAAAAAATAATGACGATATCCCAACACCTGGAGGAATGTTCTAAGACACGCCGTTAGGCCACACAAGCCTACTGACAGGCTAAAGTCGTATCACCTAATCAAAAATAACCTAAGGTCCACTAGCTAGGTAGCAAGGGAAGTCAGGATCGAATCCACAGGGAAACAGGCGTTCTTTCTACTATCAATTAATTAATCTAGACTATTGTGAACAAGAGTTGGTTGGTGGTTTGTATGCTAAGACTACGAACGATAATTAAACAAGAATGAATCAATATATTAAGGAATCTAGGGCATAGGTTCGCCAACAAATAATAATCCAGGACATTGAACAATCACGATAATCAACAAAGTAATTAATTAGACTAGCATGCTCTCTCAAGTCGATACTAATCATACACTTAGAATTAACGGGCTCTCGCTACGTATTAACTCTAATTCCACCTATTGACACAAGACTAAACATCAAATTGCATCTCTCGAATCTTAATTTGATATTGCATAACTACCACAATTAAACCTGCACAAATCTAATTGTATAGTGAAATAAACCAATCAATAGGAATCAATTACAATGCCAACAATCATAATCATTCAATCATCCCTTCATATTATTCATGGATCCCCAACCCTAGAAATTAAATTACTCAAGCATGTTGACAATAAACAAAGCAATAATCATAATTGAAAGCATTATTAAAGCAAGACAAAGAATTAAAATAAGAAACAATACCTATTTGAAGAACAAAGGGAAGTGAAAGCTTGAATTTTTATTGAGAATTAAACTAAGTGTTTTTGCATAAATTAGAGAGAAAACTAGGCTAAGGGAAATAATACTAAGGTTCAATACTAGAAAATAATGTGTCCTCTAAAAATAATTAAAGCTTGTTTATATAGTTTGTCAAAATAAAGCCTAAAAAACGGAAAGTAAATGCGCGAAAACTGCTGGAGGTTGGCGTCGCCCGATCGGGCGATCCACTCGATAGTCGGCCCGATCGGGCCAAAATCCGCCTGATCGGGCGGATTTCAAACTCTCCATATAAGCTCCAGGATGACCGCCCGATCTGGATCGGGCGAGCTGCGCCCGATCGGGCGCGCGTTGATGAGTCCAATTCGCTTTAATTCCGCCCGATGGTTGCATTTCGCCCTCAGCTCCCAGGGCAATTTGCAATCTTCAATATAACTCGCCCATATCACTGAGTCTAACTCTCGGGGCTCAACCATAAGCATCCAAGGCTCCCGAAAGTCGACGATGGAGGTCCCGAACTTCCTCGGGCTCATATAGTGGCCTAGGTCAACATGAAACGGGTCTAAAAAGACCAATTTCTCATAATCAAAACTGAAACTCAAGGCACACTCAATAACACACATTAGTACTAGAAATGGCTCCTAAGAGCACGTTTGACACATAAAAGTACTAAGGAACGGGGGTAAAAATACTATATATAACATGCATATCAAACCTCCCCAAGCTAGATCCTTGCTTGTCCCTAAGCAAGGAAATCATCGATGAACACAAAACCAACTTCACCCCCAACATAATTCAAAATGAAAAACATAATTCGAGGAAAAATCCAACAAGCATGCATCACTGTCAACCAATCAAATTCATTCAATCGCCAATCCACCTTAACAATCGTCACGCAAAGCGAACCACAAATGTACAATGGAATTCGAGACTAGTGCTCACACACTCGTCACTCATTTATGTGGCGGATAAAAAATGTACCCGTTCGCTCCCCTCCCAACATATAAGTGTACAATGCCCTCCCAAACTCACAACACTCGTGTGTCTAGAAAAACATACACTCAACCTAGTAGTCGACTCGGAATGTGTCATGTCATAACTTGCATTGATAAAAAACTACTTTCACATTAATACAACTCTATGCACAAAGGTCGGAAGGTCTTTCAAGCTTGTAATGATAGGCTTAGGTAAGGGTGCGGTAAATTTGGGTAAAATGTGAGCTTAAAGCCTTGGCTTTGGGGAGCATAAATCCTAGAAAATCCATGATCAATCACAAATGATGACCACAACTCTCCCACTCAACACATGAATAAAAACAACAAACAACCACACTATACTTTTTTGCCTTGATTTCACAATTATAACCAATCACTCATGAAGATAAGAAATTGTAATACCGAAGTGACAAAAGCTTGAATTATTTTGAGAATAACGATTTTTTTCTTTTTTTTGCTCAATCTCTTTTTTTCCTCTTCTTTTGGAACCTTCACATTGTTTTTTTTTCTATTTATTCTCCTCATCTCATTCATTTTTCAGCTCATTTTTTTTTTCAACAACAATCATGATAAGAAGAACTTCCCTTTTCAATACTCAATATGCTCAAAATGTACCACACTACAACTCCCTCACCTCACTACTATTAGCTCCCCCAAGCTAGGCTTGGGACTAGTAACCAATGGGGTTCTCATGGGCTTGTAATATGGTTAGTCACCGAATAAAGGGCACAAGCACAACATGGGTAGAAAAAGAGGGAACAAATATATCTAAATTCATCTGAAGGCCACCTAAATAGAAAAAATGCCTTCGTCCTCCACAATGTGCATGTATATGAGTTATAAAACACTACTAATAGTTGCAAACCAATACTCAAAATCAATGACACACCAGGAAGCTATCACACATCCTAACCAAGTCAACTAGTCAAGCACCAAGTCCACAAGTGGTTAGTCGGAGTTGACTCATGTTAAGGCATCAAAGCAATCGAATATCAAATCATGGCTAACACATCTACATTGCCCATCATCAAATACCAAGAATCAAAACAATTTCCGCTCAAGGGGCACAGGGAAGCATGATATTGTATTCATCGGAACGTATTTTTGTATTTTTTTTTCAAAGCAATAAACTACTCTACAAAGCATTAAACACACCAAAGAAACACACCAAAATAAAGAAATGCGAAAAGAAAAGAAAAACATACCTACAATGCACAAGTAATGTGAAACCCCCCCAAACCAAATCAGACAATGTCCTCATTGGCTCAAGGGTATCGAACCAACTCGATCTCATCTCCATCATTGACGGCCATGGCCGCCATCATCATCATCATCATCACCATCATCTCTGCCACCATGCCCGCTAGGACCCGCTCCCCACCCTCCGTACTGGGTAGGTGTGAAGGTGCCCATAGAACCCGGAGCTCCATATCCCTCCGCGGGATAGGTATACCAGGTAGGGTGCTCATAATCTGGGGCAATGTAGCCCTGCCTGGCATACTGATCATAGAATGGGAACATGGTCCTCTGGTGATCAGCTGCGAACTCCTGGAAACCGAGCTCAAGTCTGCTCAACCGCTCATGAATGGACCCCTGCTCCTCATCTACTACCGGGCCACCTTGGGGCCTCCTCGCGTCTCGACGCCCCCTCCTAAAGTAGGTGCGAGGCTCTGGCTGGTACTGGTGGGGCTCTGGCTGTGGGTCAGGCTGAGGCTGGGGGTCAGGCTGAGGCTCTTGCCCAAATCCAACATATAAGTAATGAGCCTGACCGGGTCTGAAACTAGTGCGGCCCTGAGGGTCAGGAAAGGTGAAAAGCCTATTTCTCTCAAACATCCAATACATGGATCCCGGCCTAAACAACCCATGCTCCCCCTGTAGCCGACGGAGTCCAGCAAAGTAAGCCAAGTCAAGCAGGTTGCTACCCAGAACTGGAGTCTGGTTAGCCTCAGTAAAGTTGGCCGTGGCCATGGCTATGTGGGTGATCAACCCACCAATGGTAATGCGAGTAGTATGGGTGGAAGTGGCTATGGAATAGAATTGGGAGGCCATATGATGTGCAAGGTTCATTTTGTAGCCATCCTCCCCTTCTAAAACGTAGCCACCTAGAATCTCAAGCTCCGTACTCCTAATATTTTGGGTCTCATCCCTACCAAAGATCGTAAATCCCAGAAACCTATAGAAGACAATAGGGACCGGGTGTTGTATCTTGGAAGCATGCAAATGTTGCATACTCCCGGGATTGGCATTACCCGTAAGCTTTCCCCACATGGTGCAGTTATTATGGGTTTCCTTAGGTTTCCTACTATAGGTGGTAGACAATCCAAAAATCCTACCAAAATCAGCTAAACTCATGGTGTAAGTTCGGTTCATCACACGAAATTGAACCGACGACACGGTTCGATAACCATCTCTACGCACATTGAAACTACTCAAAAATTCCAGAGTTAACCGTCTAAATGTGAGACGGAGCATGCTATACATGTTTCTCATATTAACACCAACAAAGACACGCTTGACATCACTTTCAATACCCATTTCATGTAAAGATTTTTGGCATATAAAGCGAGTAGGGATTACCTCCCTCAATTTGAGGTGGATGAATCGTGCTCGTTGCTCCTCCGTAACAAAAATGACTTCCGGAAAATCCGTGTCGGGCTCGAATTGCGGCGGCGGAGGTGGTGGTGTCGGTTCCCGAGCTCGGCTCGTCGAAGATTCATGCTGATTTCTTGGTACCCTTGTGCATTTCCTTTGTGGTCGGTTTGCCATTGATGAAAATCTGATTTTTTGAGGTTTTTGAGCTTTTTGGGTGAATTTGAGGATTTTGTGGGGATTGGAGGAAACTGAAATTGGTTTGGTATAGGTTGTAGAGGATGATGAGAGGATGATTTTGATGAAAAAATTGTTGAATTTGGTGGAGATTTGAGGGAGATATGGTGGTTGGAAGTTTTTGGAGGTTGGGGTTTAATGGAGGAAGTGAGAGAAAGTTAGGTTGAAGATGAAGAGGAAGTGAAGAAAGAAAGAGGAATCCGTTGGTTTATCGCTGAAATCGCGTTTCGCCCGATCGGGCAACATTTCGCCCGATCGGGCGGTTTGCGACCCTTTTCTTCTGATCCGTGCGCGCCCGATCGGGCGCACCTCGCCCGATCCGGATCGGGCGATTTGCGAATGCCTCTTTTCTTGACTTTTTCTTGCCCGGAATTCTTCCTTGACTTTTTCACGAACTTTTCCTCAACCGCCCGATCGGGCAAAATAATTTCGCCCGATCGGGCAAACCACTCGCCTTCAGCGCCTGATCGGGCAGACCATCGCCCGACTCGGGCATTCCACTCGCCAGACCGCCCGATCGGGCATGCTGCGCCCGATCGGGCACAGAGAAGCTGCTTTAAATTCATCCGTACGCGCCCGATCGGGCACACCTCGCCCGATTCGGATCGGGCGGTTTGCAGCGTGCTTGGCCTTGTACGTAATTTCACTTTCTTGAACTTGGAGCTTTAGGCCTGCACATTATTAAACACCCAAACAGCGTAATGCCCTCTTCTCGCCTCACTAACAACAAAAAAAATACTTAAACACACTTAGGTATGGGAAATACTAACTAAACACACAAAAAATAGAATCAAAAATCAAACTTATACTAATAAAGCGATAAAATACGGGTTGCCTCCCGCAAAGCGCTGGTTTATTTCTAGGTCCCGCTCGACCTTGTTACCTTGAATATGCAGTCTATGAGGCGGAGGGATTGAGGTGATGGACCTCAACCACTCCTACAGTAGCCCCATCATGGTACAACTTCAGACGTTGCCCGTTGACCTTGAATCGTTCACCATTATCATTCTCTACTTCAACAGACCCAAACTTGCTTACCATAGTCACGGTGAATGGCCCAGACCACCTAGACTTAAGTTTTCCAGGAAATAACTTAAGCCTAGAGTTAAAAAGTAGAACCTTGTCGCCCACCGAGAACTCTCTATGCAAAATGTGATTGTCGTGCCACTTCTTGGTCTTTTCCTTATAAATCCGGGCACTATCATAGGCTTGTAGTCGGAATTGATCGAGCTCACCCAATTGAAGTAACCGCTTCTCACCGGCTAGCTTTGCATCCATGTTGAGCTGTTTAATTGCCCAATAAGCCTTGTACTCCATTTCTACTTGTAAGTGACATGCCTTGCCATACACCAACCGATACGGGGAGGTACCAATAGGTGTCTTAAAGGCGGTTCTGTATGCCCATAGAGTATCATCTAGCTTATCGCTCCAATCCTTCCTAGACTTCGCCACCACTTTCTCAAGGATAGATTTGATCTCTCGGTTGGAGACCTCAACTTGACCACTCGTCTGAGGGTGGTAGGCTAGCCCAGTGCGGTGATAAACCCCATACTTGCGCAGGAGCGCATCCAGATGCTTTTCATGGAAGTGTGACCCTCCATCACTAATCAAAGCGCGCGGAACCCCGAATCTCGGAAAGATGATTTTCTTGAACAGAGAAATGACTGTCTTTGCATCGTTGGTAGGTGAGGCAACGGCTTCCACCCACTTTGAGACATAATCTACAGCAACAAGGATATACAAGTTACCCTTGGACGATGGGAATGGTCCCATGTAATCAATTCCCCACACATCGAAAATTTCAACCTCAAGGATCCCGTTCTGTGGCATCTCATACCTCCTCGAAATAGTGCCGGCCCTCTGGCACGCATCACAAGCCATAATGAAAGCCTGTGCATCCTTGAACATAGTAGGCCAGTAAAAACCACATTGTGACAGCTTAACGTTTGTTTTAGACAGTCCATGGTGACCACCATAAGGTGAAGAATGACACCTACTGATAACACCTTGAACTTCCCATTCTGGAATACAACGCTTGTACAACCCTTCAGCAGTCTCACGAAAACAAATAGGGGTCGTCCCAAAAGTAAAACCGGACATCATGTAGGAATTTCTTCTTCTGTTGATATGTAAGATCGGCCGGAAGAATTCCCCCCACAATGTAGTTAGCAAAATCTGCGAACCATGGTCACTGACTGGCAAGTGCAAGTAAATGATCATCCGGAAATGAATCATCAATCGGTGTAGATCCCTTACCATCGTCATACCTCAATCTAGACAAGTGATCTGCAACCACATTCTCAGCCCCTTTCTTGTCGCGGATCTCTAGATCAAAATCCTGTAGCAGTAGTATCCATCGAATAAGCCTAGGCTTGGCTTCCTTCTTAGAGAGAAGATACTTAAGGGCCGCATGGTCAGTATAGACTATCACCTTGGATCCAATCAGATAGGTGCGGAATTTATCCAAGGCATAGACTATGGCTAGAAGCTCCTTCTCGGTAGTAGCATAATTAACTTGAGCTTCATCTAAGGTCTTACTTGCATAATAGATGGCATGTAAAACCTTCTCCTTTCTCTGACCCAAAACTGCCCCAACTGCATAGTCACTTGCATCACACATTATCTCGAACGGAAGGTCCCATTCGGGAGAACGAATGATGGGGGCCGAAATCAGTGCTTGTTTGATCCTGTCAAAAGCCTCGAGACAAGCATCAGTAAACACAAACGGGGCATCCTTGAGGAGGAGCTGGGTAAGTGGTTTAACAATTTTAGAAAAATCCTTGATAAAGCGGCGATAAAACCCCGCATGACCAAGAAAACTTCTAACAACCTTCACATTAACTGGAGGGGGTAATTGTTCAATCACTTGGACCTTAGCTCGATCCACCTGAATGCCCTTATCAGATATCAAATGTCCCAAAACCATCCCTTCAGTAACCATGAAATGACACTTTTCCCAGTTCAAGACTAAATTACACTCTTCACATCTTTTCAAGGCTTTAGTAAGATTTAGCAAGCAAGAATCAAAAGAAGTACCATAGACGCTAAAATCATCCATAAGCACTTCCATGATAGACTCAATAAAATCAGAAAAGATACTCATCATTCAACGTTGGAAAGTAGCAGGTGCATTACACAGACCAAAAGGCATCCTACGATATGCAAAGGTACCATAGGGACATGTGAAGGTGGTCTTTTCCTGGTCGTCTGGATGTATGGGAATTTGAAAGAAACCAGAATAACCATCCAGATAACAGAAAAACTTGTGACAGGCTAGCCTTTCTAACATTTGATCAATGAAGGGAAGGGGAAAATGGTCCTTTTTAGTAGCAACATTAAGACGCCTATAATCAATGCACATGCGCCAACCTGTGACTACCCTAGTTGGTATCAAGTCATTTTTCTCATTTCTCACCACAGTTGTCCCCCCTTTCTTAGGCACTACCTGAACAGGACTCACCCACTTAGAATCAGACACAGCATATACAATACCCGCATCAAGCAATTTCATAACTTCAGCTTTTACAACATCTTGCATGACAGGGTTCAAACGACGCTGGGGTTGGATGCATGGTTTATGATTTTCATCTAGATGTATCCTATGCATACAAAAATCAGGGCTAATACCCTTTAAATCATCAATACTGGACCCAATGGCCTTTTTGTGCCTTTTCAACACAACAAGAAGTTGGGATAACTGGTCTGCATCAAGTGCAGTACTGACGATCACAGGGCAAAGTTGTTCATCATCTAAAAACGCATATTTAAGGTTAGCTGGAAGAGGCTTAAGTTCGGGTTTCTTTACCTCTTTAACAGAACAAACCGGCCGAACTAACCTCTTCAATTTGGTGCTCTCCGGCTCAGGTTCTCCACCATTAAGAGCCAACTCCAGAGCATCCACTTCAGCACTCCAAGAACTGCTATCACCTGCAGAAGACTCACAACAAAGCATTGCCTCCAAGGGATCTCTTTCGAGAACTTGGGAGACGTTATCACGAGTAATAAAATCAACTACATCTATACGATAGCATTGTTCCTCCTCTAGCATGGGACTTTTTAAGGCACTATTTAGATTAAAAGTCACCTTATCATCCCCAACAGACAAAGTCAATTTCCCACTTTTAACATCAATGACCGCCCCCGCCGTGTGAAAGAAGGGTCTACCTAAGATTATGGGAATTTGAGAATCCTCCTGCACGTCTAGTACTACAAAGTCTACAGGTATATAGAATTTACCTACTCTAACAGGGACGTCCTCTAAAACACCTAAGGGGTATTTGACAGAACGGTCGGCCATTTGTAGAGTGATATTAGTAACCTTAAGCTCACCCATATTCAGTTTAGTACAGACAGACAAAGGTATGACAGACACACTAGCACCTAAATCACATAAAGCCTTATCAATAAATACAGTGCCAATGTTACATGGGATGGAAAAACTCCCGGGGTCTTTAAGTTTAGGTGGAGACTTGTTTTGCAAATAAGCACTACATTCCTCAGTGAAAGCTACAGTCTCTACCTCACAAAAAGCACGTTTCCTGGTCAAAATATCTTTCATGAATTTAGCATAAGCAGGAACCTGTAAAATTAATTCAGTAAAAGGAACCGTTACCTGCAAATTTTTCACCACTTCCAAGAATCTGCCAAACTGCTTGTCTAGCTTATTCTTGAGTTGTCGGTTTGGGAAGGGGAGTGCAACAGGTGGTACTTGAATATCTACCCCCTTCTTAACCTCAGTTGTAGCCTCATTCTCATTGACTACCTTTTCAGCTTCCTTACCATCCATAACTATCTTTGGGATTTCCTCACTGACCAGACCACTAGCAGACACCCCATAATCAACCTCAACTGGCATAGAAGGACCATCATAATCCCTACCACTCCTCAATGTAATTGCATTAGCAGTCTCCCTATTTTCGGGCTGTGAAGGAAATTGGCCTGGTGGCCTCCCTGCAATAGTAGTAGCCATCTGTGCCAACTGTGTATCAATGATCTTGTTGTGAGCAGTAAGAGCATCGATCTTTGCATCCTTTTCACTTAGAGATTTTTGCATTTGTAGCATCATGTTTTTCATCTTTACTAGCATAGGGTCAGGCTGTGTGGTTTGAGGTGGTGGTGGTGGTGGAGCTGATGTGTGTTGTCTAGGGAACCCAGGTGGTCCACTAGACTGTTGGTTGTAGTTGTTCCGTGGTTGGTAGGATTGTTGATGTGGGGGTTGGTATGGGTGTAATGGTGGATGTTGGACTTGGTGAGGGTTCTGGATATTGTTGCTCCTGTAGGATAGTAGAGGGTTGTTTTTGTAGCCCTCATTGTAAAAGTTGGAGAATGGGTTATTTTGTTTGTAGGATTGAAATGCGTTACACTGTTCAACAGAGCTCCTACATTCCGGTGCATAATGACCAGACATTCCACAAACAGTAGCAGGTTGGGCACTCATAGCAGCTACACTAGCAGGTTGGACAGATTGAGTATTGGTTGCTTGCATATTATCAAACTTATAGTGTAAAGCAGTTAATTGGACAGTTAATTGTTCCATGGAATTTGAATCATGCTTACCACCCCTATTAGATAGACCTCTAGGATTCCCATATTGGGCATTGTGAATGGCTATCTCCTCAATCACCTCCATAGCTCTAGGCACCTCAAGTTGCATGAACCTCCCACTGGCAGCTGAATCCAACAAACATCTAGACTCATTGCCCAGACCATTATAAAACTGCTGAATCAAGAACCAATCTTCCAAACTATGGTGCAGACATTCTCTTTGCAAATCCTTGAATCTCTCCCAGACCTCGAACAAACTCTCATCCGCTTGTTGTGAGATACCTAATATATGACCCTCAGACGAGCCGTTTTCTCAGGTGGAAAATATTTAACATAAAAAGCAAGAGCCAAGGACTCCCAATTAGTGATTTTCAAAGCCGCCCGATTCAACCCATTAATCCACAGTTTAGCTTTCCCACTCAAAGAGAACGGGAAAAGTATCTCCATAGTCTGCTCCGGAGTCAATCCCTTTTGCTTGATGGTGGAACAATATTGGATAAAGGACTGAATGTGAAGATTCGGATCTTCACCTGGTTCCCCACCGTACTGGCGTCTCTCGATCATGTTAATCAATGCAGGCTCAATCTTGAAGGTCTCAGCTGCAATAGAAGGCATGATCGCCTTTGGTAGCACGGACAGACTTGGCTTAGAATAGTCTGTAAGCCGTGGGGTAGGTGGCGGTAGCAGATTTTCGTCACCCATCTCTATCTCTGAAACTGAATCTGTATCTGAAGGAAAAAGATCGCCAATATTATGATCAGAATCAGAGTAATTCCTGAAGGAAATAATGCCCTTGGTCCAAGTATGCATGTAATATTAAGTCTAATAAATGCGGTTCAGTATTAATTAACAAGTTAATAATTCAGTGAGATCAAGTGAGCTGAATGCCTAGCTAGAGGCCGCTTCAGTTCAAGTGGAATTAATGATATTAATCCACAGCTTACTCTTGACTGAACCCGTAGGGTCACACAAATAGTACGTAAACGGATCAAGTATTTAATGGCATTAAATACTCTATCTATGGATATTCGGAATCGACGGATCTTGGTTTCAGTGGGAGCTGAGATCGTCACAAGCAAGTGAATACTCCGGAAACGATGATATTGCCGGAAACGGAAATATGGATTGCATCGGAAATATAAATATTATCCAAGTCGTAGATGTAGCCGGAAACGGAAACATGGTACGTATCGAAAAATATTATCGGAAATGGAAATATTGCCGGAATCGGAAATATTGCCGGAAACGGAAATATTGTTAGAATCGAAAAATAATTCCGGAAACGGAAATATTAAATATTTGTTCGAAACGGAAATTAATTCCGGAATCGGAAATATTAAATATTGTTCGTATCGGAAATGAATTCCGGAACCGGGAATTTAATCGGAAGCGTATCGTACGAATTAGCATCGGACGAGGCCTGCCGGACGAAGGCCCAGCACGAAGCCGGGCCATCGCCCAGCAAGCAAGACGCACGCCAACGCGCACAGCCCATGGCAGCGCCAGGCCCACCGCAAGGCAGACCCAGCGCGCCAAGGCTGCGTAGCGTGGGCCAAGCGCATGCACGCGTGGGCGCCCTCGTGGCTCCGTGCGTGTGTGTGTTTGTGTCCATGCACAATTCCTAAATCTATTAGGATTTGGTGTATGATTAAATTCCTATTCCTAAAAGGATTATTTAATTAATTAGAGTCCTTGTAGGATTCTAAGTTTAATTAAATCTTATCCTACTAGGATTCCAATTCCCTTTCCAAACCTCTATAAATAAGGGCCTAGGGTCATAATTTATGCATACGGGATTGAAGTATTCTAAGGGTAAGTTTTGAAAGAAAAATAAGCCAAACACTTGCAAACACTTAACCGAATTTCCTAGTAACCTTAAGGGCGATTCTAGTTGGTCTAACTTGAGGCGGATCCGGACGTACTGTGGACTATCTACGGAGGGACGACATTTGGAGTCCTAAAGGCTTGTTCTTGTTCGGTTCGGGCGCAGCTAGGGAGGGCACGCTACAAAGTGTATGCTCCTAAATTATGCTAAATGATTATGTGTAAATAATATGTTTCCTGGCATTAAGGTTTTTCCGCATGATTTATGTTTTGTCATATGTATCATAACCTAACAGTGGTATCACGAGCCTCTTATTATTCTCATAATCTAAATTGCATAAACATGGTTAAATTATACAAATTTGCAAGGAATTAAAAGGGGTGATTAATTTTCGTAATTGTTAATTAATTGCAAATTGCGTTTATTTAATTATATGTACGCAGTTTTTCGGCAGTTTTTTCGTTACTCAACCAAATCGAGTGATTTTTGTGTCAATTCCGCATGTAAAAGGCATTCTAAAATTTTGACAAAAATAGCAATTTTCGCCGAAACCCAGAATCCCCAAATTCGAAGCCTAACTATGACTTTTCGGAGGTTTTAGTTTTTCGAACGCAAAAGTTTGTAAATTTAAGATGTTAAATTAAATATTTGCCATTCTTGTTGATAAATCTTGAATTTTTGATTGACCTACTGTATATGTTTAACAAGTTTGAATGCCTAGGCTTGTTAATTATGCAATCTAATTTGTAATTATAATTAATTTGTTGAAAATTCGAATAATTTAGAATTGATTTGATTTTCATAATTAATTAATAATTTAATTAGATACCTATGATTAAAAACCACCATAAAAATTGTTAATTTGTGTTAAATTTTAAATTTTTATGACCTAGACTTGAATCCATGTTAATCGGAAATTAATTAATTAATAAATTTTCGATTTTTCGCCCTAAAATTATGAAATTAATATGATTTATTAATTTGTCATTAATTTTGAAAATAAAATTTTTAATTTTTATGCGATTCGCTCATATAACTTGCACGCACAAAGCAATGGACGCTACGTGTTACCCTTAAGGGGTGTTGTATAGTGCGGGCATGCAACGACGAGCAAGGGAGCTCGTCGCCCATGCGGTACGAATGCAGCGAGCAAGGCTATGGTGCACGAGCACATGCAGCAGCCCTGCCTTGCGCAGCGATCGAAGCCTCGCGCAGCGAGCGCTGGCTCGCGTGCGACGAGCGCTACGCCTGCATCGAAGCCTCGCGCGCAGCGAGCGCTGGCTCGCGTATGACGAGCGCTACACCTGCACGAGCGCTGGCGCGCGCATCGAGCAGTGGCTAGCGTGCTTCGATAATGCCTTGCGATGGTGAGCAGAAGCAGATGCGACGCAGCACAGAGGCTGCCCGCACGTGGCCAGCGATGGCTGCGTGCGTGTGGCCTATGGCTGTGTGTTGCGTGGTGATGTTGCGTACCTTGTGTTACGATTAGATCGTTTAAAAATTTTAATTTGAAATTTTCAGTTTATGTAATTTTAATTAATTTTAAATTAATAATTTAAATTGTTTTCTTGGATTTTAATTTTGAATATTATAATTATAATAAATTTCATTTATTCTAATTATTTTACTAAAATTAAAATCATGAATTAATTTAAATACGACTGAAAATAAATTAAATATGTGGATTCAATTATAAATTTATATGAGCTTTAAATTTTAATTAAATTTGTATGTTTCCGGTTAGACTAGAAATATATTTTTATGTTTAAAATTAGTAAAGCATATGAATTTATTGGGTTAAGTGGGAGCCCTTTTAGTCATAAACTCTTGATTAGGTCTACAAATCCTTAAGGTTAAAACAACTTGATTAGAATTAATAAGGACTGAATAATTGGTAGATTATTGGTGCCCTTAATTAATTGCTGCAAATATTTATGTGATGCATAACGTGTTTTACTAACCAGCTATGTGGGCCATTCATGATAATGAATGGGTGAATGGTATATATTGTATATGTACTGTTTTGCAGGTTATGAAGTGACTAGTATGGCCCAAATAGGATAGAAAATATGGTCTGCGTACCAATAATTTGAATGTAATTGGTTTAAAGCACCAAATTTGTTTTTTCAATTCAAATATGGTCTGCGTACCATCAAATAGTTGTAATTAGTTTAATTATAGTTTATCCTATTTGGAGAAAATGGCGCCTCCCACGGTGAAATTCAAGACGGAGTTTCCAATCCATTTTCAAGACGGACTTTGAAGTTAAAGCTTCAAGATGAAGTCGGGCCATACTATATCACATTTATCTTATGCATGCTTTAAGTTATTTATTGCTTTAAATATGTCTTAATTATGCATGAGATTGTGGCTTGATTATGTTGCATGATTAAGGATTTTAGTTCACTTAAAATCTAACCAACATAGTAAGAGCCTTAAGTTCCAAACTTAAAAATTGAGTTAAAAGGTGCCATGCCAAAAAAACACTTACTTGGATATCCTTTACATCGATCTTAGTAATAGTTTTCCGCCATAGCGAGGTGTTACTTATCAATACTAAAGGGGTAAGGTACACAAATAATTGTGAGTACATGTTAGTTTTGGTGAAACTCAACGATATAAGTAAGGAGTCCTTTTATGTCATGGCAAAATCGATAGGTTTACCTAATAAGTTCTTAGACGTACCTATCAACCAAGAGTAGTTTCTAGACTATTAGCAAAAGGCTTTTGCTTACCTAAAATATTTTAGAATTGAGTCAAAATACATAATGTGCTTAATTCTTCAATGATTTTAGGGTCTTGGAATCATTTTATTTACACCTGCCGGAACAATAAATACGAATAAAATGCCAATAACTTGTTCAAATTGCATGATTGCTTTAATTTTCAAGTTATAATGTTTAGACTTTGCATGCTTCAATGTATGTTTTAATTATTGTTTATAATTAAATATCTTGCACTGCAGTAAATCCTTTTAGAAAGGTAACAGTAAATTTCCTTGATTGGTAGTGAATCCAAGAACGATTCACGGAAATGATAGAAAATGAGCAATTTAAAATGTACGTTTCTTTTAGCGACTTTTATGGTTGTTTTCGAGTATCAAAGTCGAATGGCGAACCGATTGGTGCTTGTGAATTCAAAATACAATGTAGTTTTGAGATCATAAAGCATTGTGTTTAAACGCTCAGCTTTACCAATGGTTAGCAACCTAAAATCCTTTTTCCATTTAATTCTCGAATGAGTCTAGTCCCTAGACATTCGAATAGATCGATGCTTAGAGAACTCTAGAAGCTTCTGGTAAGATCATCTAGTTGAAAAGAATATTCAACATAAAATAAAATGGTAAGAACTTTGGAATGACATTGGACATGTCTAAAAAAGTATAAAAGTCAACACTAAAGAATTCAATTCTTAAGACTATAATAAATGGTACAAGAAATAGGAAAACAAGGAACAAATGAAAGGAATTTACGATTCCGTTTCTACCTATAAGTTTATGTTTAAAGAGAAGTGACCTAGCAATCAAACTTCCTTGGTATCATATACCGCTTAAGGTTCTTACTTCGGTAATAACTCAAACAATGGAACCTAGGATACACTAATGGCCTACAAGTGGGAAATGAAGCATGGCAATGCTACATTAGTTGTAGGGTCATCTAGTTTGTTTTAAGTCCTTTCGAAGGCTGGAACTTGATGGCTATTTTGTTCCATAATCAGCATACCTAAATTTCTGTTTTCAAACACAGAAACACTCACATTCAAGAAAAACAAAAATAATGTTTGTTTGTTTATTTGAATGAAATGGTCAATTACGGGTTGAGTCAATATGCTTGATTAAAACAAACAACTCTTTAACAATAAGAACTTTACTAGGTTCAAATCAACCCACTAATCTTTGGCATTGTTGCTTAGACCATATCAACAAGTTAACATTCAAAAGCTCTATTTTAATGGACTTTTGAAGTTCATTGATTTCTAAATCAATTTAAGACAACTAGTCTTACTTGTTGAAAGAAACAAAAGATATGAACTATTGTTAAGAACGTCTAGACAATAAAGTTCAAAGCTAAAAAAAAATTTATGACTTTATTATTTCACATGGATTTGAGTGAATATAGGTTTATTTACTCAATGTGATATAAGTTTGAATCTGTTTGGCTAGTTCAAAGATTCAGAAGTATAAATCCCACTTGGCAAGAAATCACAAAGATCTAGGTTAGATCATGTTGATGATTACTTAAGTCAAGAATGATCATCAATGATTGTGTGTAGTAAAATTCACAATCTAGCTCCATAAGATATGGCATATCTAAGTTGGAATGATCGAAGTCGATTAGTACTTGATTCGATCAATGATGGATCATAATGACTTTTCCTATAATTTATAAAACAAAATGCTCAACTACCACCAAACTAAACCAAATTCGTCAAAGTTATTGAAAAGTAATTTCAGAATAACTTTTCATAAAATATATCTAGAGAGTTGCAAAACTCAGTGGGAGCTTAGTGTTTGTCATTCGACAAACTAAGGCCCAAGTATAGATATATGTTTCATTGTGATTTATTCAAATGAGACACAAGGGTATTGTTTCTACCACGAATTTTTGAGAACATAATGTTTGTTTTCTCGAAATAATGTCCTTTTGGAGATTCGTTTCCAAAATGACAAGTGGGAGAAAATAGACCTCGAAAGTCTTCGAGGCGAACAACAAACATAAACGGACATTCCGGAGGCTTTTCGAAGTGCTTCAGAAAATCCGAACACGTATTCGTTAAGGACTTTAGAAGTGGCTTTAAAGAATAGACATCTCTTAGAAGACTTTACAAGTGCTTCAAGGAGAACAGAATATTCAAAGGACTTTCAAGTGGCTATTGATATTCTATTTGTTTGATGTTCTATACCCAAGTAGGCATAGAGTTCAAGTCACTGAAACTATGAGATTCTTCTATTAGATAGTAAAGAAACATGGAGTTTAGACCTATGCGATTCTTCTAATTAGATAGTGAAGAAACCTACAACTTGCAGTCAAACTATTATCATATAGATTAATGAGTTTGTGACTTGTAAGAAAGCTATGACGAAACCCAGATTCCCTAAAATGGTTAGAGGCCATATATAGACTCAAATGTTTTAAATGGTTAGAGGCCATAAAACATACTAAATATTTTGATGACAAAATTGAAAATTTGTTGATTTGCAAGAATAGGTTTACACCAATTGGTTGCAAGTTGGTTTTAAGGATAAAAACCATCAAACATGGAATTGTGTTCACACACAAAGCTAGATTAGATGCTAAAGGTTACAAGCAAATTCACGGCGTGGATTGTGTTGAAGCCTCATGCATAATCGTAATGCTCAAGTCTATAAATCAAGCAATGATTGCATATTGGTACATATGGCAATTGGATGACAAAACGTATTCCTCAATCAAATGTTGGAAGAAACTATGTACATGGCATGTCATAGGATTTGTGGATCCAAATAATGCTTGAAATGGATGCTAGCTTATGAAGTCTAAGTACAGATTTAAGCAAGCAATTGGGAATTGGAAATGTATCTTAGTGAAGCTAATAAGTATTTTAGTTTCATAAAATGTACATAATTCTTATAGATATATAAGAAGTTTAGTGGGAGTACGTAAAACTTAATTGGTCCTATGTGTATCACACACATATCTCTCTATTGTGAAATAACATTCAAATGCTAATGACTTAGATTTGAAATTATTCATCAATGATGGACCATAGCGAAACTTAGTACATACTGGGTATTAAGATCTATTTACAAAGATCTTATAATATTGTTTTGGATTAAGTAATGGCATTTACTAAATCAAACACGAAAGTCTCCATTGGAGACATTTCACCCATATGAATAAATCTAAGTAAAGGATGTTTGAACTATGTATAAGCATTTACTAAGTTAAACATCAAAGAATCTAAGTAAGATTCTTAACCTATATTACATGTCAAAGAATTTAGCTAGATTCAGTATCTACTGAAATTGAATGAGCTAAAGTTACATGAATAGAATTCAATTGGGAATTATTCTGCAAAAGAATTTATCATGTATGATATAATATGAGGATCGCCAAAAACGTATCGTATGACTTTAGGCATGACGAACATATACCAATCTCTATTGATCTAAGTGAAGATCAACTAGATTGAGATCAAGAATACTTATGGTACTTGAAAAGGTACATAGGAACAGTTATTGATTCAAAGAAATAAAGATATGCTAAATATTGATGCTACACGCATAAACACTGGCAAAGGATCAAGCAAGACCCTTTGGAGTTAACCATTGATAAGGACGAGCTATAAGAGCATCGTGTTTTGAAAAGGCAACATGGATTGGAGACCATGAGTTGTTGCGTGGGAAATTAAAATATTAATTTCTATGTTCTAAGATACAGCTGGAAAGTATTCCACATATCTGTGAACTGCTTGGATAAGTAAATCCAAACAAAGCATCACTAGCAACCTAAACAATTGAAGTAAAAGTACTTATTGCCTAAGAAGCAATAAAACAGAGTTGTTTATATTAATGAGTTCTTCATTGAACTTGGGAAGATCACATGTTTGTTGACTTAATGGTTCTTCATTGCAAAATGCGTAGAACCACTATTGTAGCAAGAAAGACTAGATCACAAAATAAACATACTCAAAGGATCTTATCATCTATCTCGAAGAACATTCGATGAAAAAGGATATTAAGATTGGCAAAGCATGATAACTAAACCTATGTAACAAGTGAGAAACAACACTCACATTTTGGCACTGGAAATCAAGCATAGCTTTGAATTCCATGAACTGTTTTAAAGATGGGTTTGAGGCCCATGGTTGTAAAACATTGGGGTTGAACATTTATCATATATGAAATGCATTTTCATATTCCATTTAATCTTGATTCAGTATTAAATGATGAGTCCCTTCAATTTGACAATATATTCAAGATAGACTTTCAGGACCAGTCCTGTGACTAAGAAATGTCTATCAAGTGAACTTGAATGTCAAAAGTTGAAAATGGTCCCTGGTCGGAGTTTTCTATAAAATTGGACGCATAGAAAACGTTAGACGACTAGAATGCAAGATGACTAGTAGTTCTGTTTCTTGAACTATGTGGACATGGCAATGTCAAAATCATTTGCATAGATACTTACTTTGGGAAGACTAGTATCGGATAGACCTATGAAACTTTACTGTAAGAGATGAAAATCTGTCATAAGTAAATTTCATTAAAATTATTAGACACTAAATCCTCAATACCTGAGTGATTTGAGATTACTTGTTTGAGAATTGGTTACTTTGACGTTGACCAACCGTCGCACCGTAAAAGGAGGCTATAAAGGCAACACTCAGTTAATCACCTATCAAACGAAGTCTAATCTCAAGATCGCAAGATTGGGATTGTCCTCCCATAAATCGGGATGAGATGCTAAAAGTTGTACAAGGCCACTCGAAGAGCTAGAAACTGTAAAATGCATGGCCGTGCTCAGATGAATCATAGGCTATGATTATCTGTTTATTTGATCAGTTGAACTCTGAAACCGAGAAACACCTCTGGACATAATAAGGATGACAACTCTTACCTTATGTTCAAGAGCAAGCATCGAGCGACAAAGGAATTAGGTAATGCACACTTGTCCCTAAGGACAAGTGGGAGACTGAAGGAAATAATGCCCTTGGTCCAAGTATGCATATAATATTAAGTCTAATAAATGCGGTTCAGTATTAATTAACAAGTTAATAATTCAGTGAGATCAAGTGAGCTGAATGCCTAGCTAGAGGTCGCTTCAATTCAAGTGGAATTAATGATATTAATCCACAGCTTACTCTTGACTGAACCCGTAGGGTCACACAAATAGTACGTAAACGGATCAAGTATTTAATGGCATTAAATACTCTATCTATGGATATTCGGACTCGACGGATCTTGGTTTCAGTGGGAACTGAGATCGTCACAAGCAAGTGAATACTCCGGAAACGATGATATTGTCGGAAACGAAAATATGGATTGCATCGGAAATATAAATATTATCCAAGTCGTAGATGTTGCCGGAAACGGAAACATGGTACGTATCGAAAAATATTATCGGAAATGGAAATATTGCCGGAATCGGAAATATTGCCGGAAACGGAAATATTGTCAGAATCGAAAAATAATTCCGGAAACGGAAATATTAAATATTTGTTCGAAACGGAAATTAATTCCGGAATCGGAAATATTAAATATTGTTCGTATCGGAAATGAATTCCGGAACCGGGAATTTAATCGGAAGCGTATCGTACGAATTAGCATCGGACGAGGCCTGTCGGACGAAGGCCCAGCACGAAGCCGGGCCATCGCCCAGCAAGCAAGACGCACGCCAACGCGCACAGCCCATGGCAGCGCCAGGCCCACCGCAAGGCAGGCCCAGCGCGCCAAGGCGTGGTTGCGTAGCGTGGGCTGCGTAGCGTGGGCCAAGCGCACGCACGCGTGGGCGCCCTCGTGGCTCCGTGCGTGTGTGTGTTTGTGTCCATGCAAAATTCCTAAATCTATTAGGATTTGGTGTATGATTAAATTCCTATTCCTAAAAGGATTATTTAATTAATTAGATTCCTTGTAGGATTATAAGTTTAATTAAATCGTATCCTACTAGGATTCCAATTCCCTTTCCAAACCTCTATAAATAAGGGCCTAGGGTCATAATTTATGCATACGGGATTGAAGTATTCTAAGGGTAAGTTTTGAAAGAAAAATAAGCCAAACACTTGCAAACACTTAACCGAATTTCCTAGTAACCTTAAGGGCGATTCTAGTTGGTCTAACTTGAGGCGGATCCGGACGTACTGTGGACTATCTACGGAGGGACGGCATTTGGAGTCCTAAAGGCTTGTTCTTGTTCGGTTCGGGCGCAGCTAGGGAGGGCACGCTACAAAGTGTATGCTCCTAAATTATGCTAAATGATTATGTGTAAATAATATGTTTCCTGGCATTAAGGTTTTTCCGCATGATTTATGTTTTGTCATATGTATCATAACCTAACAATTCCCACACTGTGCAATGAAAGTTCTTCGTCTACGAAAGGTTCTTTCGGGCTCAGGATCTAATGGAGTAAGATTACTAGTACCTACGGTCCTGGGCATAGACAAAGACTACAAAACAATGTGAGATCCGGTCTCAAGGAACGTGAGTTCCTTGAGTAGTAACAAACAATAATCTAGGATAAGCAATCAACAACAGACAATAAAACCGTTTCCCCGGCAACGGCGCCAAATTTTGACAAGCTAAAGTCGTATCACCTAATCAAAAATAACCTAAGGTCCACTAGCTAGGTAGCAAGGGAATTCAGGATCGAATCCACAGGGAAACAGGCGTTCTTTCTACTATCAATTAATTAATCTAGACTATTGTGAACAAGAGTTGGTTGGTGGTTTGTATGCTAAGACTACGAACGATAATTAAACAAGAATGAATCAATATATTAAGGAATCTAGGGCATAGGTTCGCCAACAAATAATAATCCAGGACATTGAACAATCACGATAATCAACAAAGTAATTAATTAGACTAGCATGCTCTCTCAAGTCGATACTAATCATAGACTTAGAATTAACGGGCTCTCGCTACGTATTAACTCTAATTCCACCTATTGACACAAGCCTAAACATCAAATTGCATCGCTCGAATCTTAATTTGATATTGCATAACTACCACAATTAAACCTGCGCAAATCTAATTGTATAGTGAAATAAACCAATTAATAGGAATCAATTACAATGCCAACAATCATAATCATTCAATCATCCCTTCATATTATTCATGGATCCCCAACCCTAGAAATTAAACTACTCAAGCATGTTGACAATAAACAAAGCAATAATCATAATTGAAAGCATTATTAAAGCAAGACAAAGAATTAAAATAAGAAACAATACCTATTTGAAGAACTTAGGGAAGTGAAAGCTTGAATTTTTATTGAGAATTAAACTAAGTGTTTTTGCATAAATTAGAGAGAAAACTAGGCTAAGGGAAATAATACTAAGGTTCAATACTAGAAAATAATGTGTCCTCTAAAAATAATTAAAGCTTGTTTATATAGTTTGTCAAAATAAAGCCTAAAAAACGGAAAGTAAATGCGCGAAAACTGCTGGAGGTTGGCGTCGCCCGATCGGGCGATCCACTCGATAGTCGGCCCGATCGGGCCAAAATCCACCTGATCGGGCGGATTGCAAACTCTCCATATAAGCTCCAGGATGACCGCCCGATCCGGATCGGGCGAGCTGCGCCCGATCGGGCGCGCGTTGATGAGTCCAATTCGCTTTAATTCCGCCCGATGGTTGCATTTCGCCCTCAGCTCCCAGGGCGATTTGAATTCTTCAATATAACTCGCCCATATCACTGAGTCTAACTCTCGGGGCTCAACCATAAGCATCCAAGGCTCCCGAAAGTCGACGATGGAGGTCCCGAACTTCCTCGGGCTCATATAGTGGCCTAGATCAACATGAAACGGGTCTAAAAAGCCCAATTTCTCATAATCAAACCTTAAACTCAAGGCACACTCAATAACACACATTTGTACTAGAAACGGCTCCTAAGAGCACGTTTGACACATAAAAGTACTAAGGGACGGGGGTAAAAATACCATAGAAAACATGCATATCACCTACGTCGCACCATAAGTTCAACCATCCCACCGTACAAGTCTAAAAAAAAAGAGTAAGGCATATTGCACTAATGTAGGCACGACCAAGAGCACGTGTAAAAGAGGCAAAGACTACTTATCGCCCAAATTCAAAATGCAAGCCACACGACTTCTACATTAAGGATTAAAGGTAGCAAAATATTACCTACCACGGAAGGGATAGCTTGCACCTACACGAGCTGAACCCCAAGGCATCCTTCTCGAAAGAACCTACAAAAATCGTACGCCAAAAGGAAGAATCCCAACATGCGTACTTGGGGGCTCCAAGCTACGAAACAACCATAGCAAAATAAAAAAATCTCGAAGCAAATGTTTGAACAATCGAAAGGGCACGATGTTTGAACCCACTTCATGAATGGGCCTGAAACATATCAAGCTTCTAAGCAAACTATTCAAAATCAGTCATTGCTCAAAAAAAAAAAAATGATTCAAGCAAACTGATTAATGGACTGCACGCAACGGCCATTCTATGAACACTCGTTCGCACATACATATCATCATTATATTCACGAACGCGTTCAAAAGGAAAAAATATATACGTTCAAGATAACGACAAGAGCGATCAAAGTCTTACGCCTCAAGGTATGTTCCTCGGGCCATATAGACTCGCCCAACTATTGCAATAACTGTACGCCTTAAGAGCGACAGTTCCTTTAAGTAATCGCCCCAAAGCGACAAACACCGTAGTCCACCAATCGGCTACGGTTTCTCAAGAAAATCATCACGTTCTAAAAATAAAGAAAAACAAAAGAGAAGAGAATACGTAGAATTTCCAAGTGAAATAAACGAACGAACAAGAGGCCAACTGGGTCATCAAGAAACCTCGCCAGAAATTATCTTCAGCGCCCAGGGCTGGGCGTTGAAATCTTTAACGCCCAGGCATGGGCGCCTAAAATGATCCCAGACCAAAAAAGAAAGCCCTGACTTCTATAGGGCCTTGTCGTATCCATTCGACTCGAAAATTGTCGATTTCTTAGTCGCACCTCACGGCTCTGTTAAGAGTAGCATACCACTACAAAGATCGCTCGCACTTACGGGAACAATCCCAAACACGATCAAGGACATTACAAAATGCGTATCCCCGAGGAACCTCTTTGACAAGAAATGACCGTCAAGCACGAGTGCTTGGGGGCTCGAAAGAAAATATACATTTCAAAAGAGAGTATGCAAAGTTAAAACACTATTCCCGGACTACGCTGTACGAAATCCCGTGTTTGGATAATCTCGAAA
Organism: Spinacia oleracea; assembly: GCF_020520425.1. Taxonomy (NCBI): domain Eukaryota; kingdom Viridiplantae; phylum Streptophyta; class Magnoliopsida; order Caryophyllales; family Amaranthaceae; genus Spinacia; species Spinacia oleracea. The sequence goes on along the minus strand of NC_079488.1, from coordinate 5,644,229 downwards.
GATAAAACCAGATTACGACCTCAAGACAAAGGTCGCATTGATACTTATACATGGTCCCTTAATCAAGGACCCAGGTAGTGGCAAATTTGAGCCGTAAAGACTAACTCAAGACCATGAAAGATGATGACCACGAGACAATGGTCCGTCTAAGCACGTTGTCAACCCACATTCAGGTTGCAACTGAATCCGAGCATCCCTCAAAAGAATTCGCTCCTACAAGAATGAATAAAAAGAAGTTCTCAAAAAATCACAAGAACAAATGAAATAGGGACTTGCCCATCTCAATCGGGCAAGATCGCGCCACGAACCACGCGAGTTCCAAATCGAAAAAACGAATTCAGGGACGTCCACCCTCAGCGGACAGCGCTCGCCCACCCTTAACGGGCGGGGTCTACGTCACTAGCCGCGCAGGTCCTCAGTTTTCGAAAAATAGAATCTTCAAAAACAAAATGAAACAGGCTCGCCATCCTCAGCCGGCGGGGTCTACGTCACAAACCACGTAGGTCCTTATTATCAAAAAGCACAAACAAATTTCAAAATGCATTCGTCCACTTCTATCGGACGGGGTGTCCACCCTTAGCGGACAGGTTCGCAATCTTCAGCCGGCGGGGTCTACGTCAAGAACCGCGTAGGTCCTTATTTTCAAATTTTAAAAACAGATTCGTCCACTTCTATCGAACGGGGTGTCCACCCTTAGCGGACAGGCTCGCCATCTTTAGCCGGCGGGGTCTGCGCCACTAACCGCGCAGGTCCTTAGTCGCTGCAGCGATAACTTTTTTCGGTTTTTCCTTTTTCCAAAAATTAAAGGGTTGGTTTTCCGTTTTTCCAAAAAAGAACGATGTGCTGGATTTTCCTTCGTTTTACAACCCATAAAAACAAGGGGGTTTTCTCGTTTAGCTAGCCCTGAAAATGAGAATCTTTAAAAACATTTTTACCTCGTGGTTGGGCTTGGCCAGGCCCAATTACACTTTATAGCTTTAATTTCGAAAACATCTGTAGCTACTCCCAATGACAAAGTGAGGGAATTTCTACGTCTCTTTAGATACTTCCAATGACAAAGTGAGGGAGTTTCTATACTATCCGTTGACAAATCCCAATGACACGTGAGGGATATGTCGACACTTCAAGTGATGACCCTTAAGTCAAATGTTATCACTCGGGGGATCGTGAGACCCTCGCAAAAGCAGGTCACCATGACTTGTGTGGCGCACTCCGTCTAATACTTTGACCATCGTCTTACTCCAAGACTCAGTCAAAGTAGGGGCTAACTGTAGACACCTACTTTTGTCCCCATTCCCGAAAGGGAAGGTTCGATGATGAGAACATAAATCTCCACTTGACAACGCATCTCCTATAAAATAACGAATCTCAATTCCCCTTTTTTTTTCACCCGAAACCTGCTATTTATGGAAACCTGCTAAAAATAGTAACTGTCGTAATGGGTAGTTGTTAAAAGTGGCAAGTCATAAAAGATAGAAACCTGTCAGAATTAGGTGTTGCACTCCAACATAAATCCTAAATGAGATAGAAGTTGCGAGAGAATCCTATTCCTAATACGATTCGAAAATAAGAGTTACGTATTAAATTAAAATCCTAACGAGCCTAGAGTTCGTAACGGGCCCAGACACATTCCGTCATAAAATTAATACGCACTAAAAGACTCGATTAAGTCTCATACACTCTGGATTCTAAGAGTCCAAATCTGACAAAGAAACGGCCCAAACATCAATTTCAACGCCCAGCCCTGGGCGCTGAAATTGCCTGGATCCTATTTCCAACGCCCAGAGCTGGGCGCCGTAATCTTTGACGCCCAGCCCTGGGCGCTGAAAATACCTGGGACGTGTTCTTTCCTAATTCCACGTGGATTAGAGTTCTACAATTCTATCTTTCCACGAACTCTTTTCTATAAATATAGCCCCAAGTTTGACGTGAAAAGACAACACACAATTATTATTCTGAATATTGACTCTTGTAGACACCTACTTTTGTCCCCATTCCCGAAAGGGAAAGGTTCGATGATGAAAGCATAAATCTCCACTTGACAACGCATCTCCTATAAAATAAACGAATCTCAATTCCCCTTTTCATTTCACCCGAAACCTGATATTTATAGAAAACTGCTATTTATGGAAACCTGCTAAAAATAGTAACTGCCGTAAAGGGTAGCTTCTAAAAAGTGGCAAGTCATAAGAGATAGAAACTTGTCAGAATTAGGTGTTGCACTCCAACATAAATCCTAAATGAGATAGAAAACTGCGAGAATCCTATTCCTAATATGATTCGGAAATAAGAGTTACGTATTAATTGAAATCCTAACGAGCCTAGAGTTCGTAACGGGCCCAGACGCATTCCGTCATGAAATTGATACGCACTAAAAGACTCGATTAACTCTCAAATCTACGGATTTCAGGAATCCGAATCTGACTAAGAAAATAGCCCAGACCCTATTTTCAACGCCTGGCTCTGGGCGCCGAAATCTTCGGCGCCCAGGCCTGGGCGCTGAAAATACCTGGGTACGTATTTTTTCCTAATTCTTTGTGGATTAGAACTCTGCAATTCTATCTTTCCACGAACTCTTCCCTATAAATACAGCCCCAAATTCGACGTGAAAAGAACACACACAACACACAATTATATTCTGAGTATTGACTTCAACCCTTAGCCTAAGCCTCACGCTGCGAAATTGTTCACGCGTTCTATCGCAATCGATCCATAAATCGAACAGAACGTATCCTGTCCCATGATTGAGATTCGTTAAATAAAAAGGAGAAATAGCAAAGTCAAAGTGGTTAGTTTTCTGAGAACCGTGACGCACCTCTCAAGGGTGCGTCGTAATGTGCCCCTTCTCGATGATTTAATTGCTTTCCTCGCCCTTTTTATGAACTGTTAAACTAACTAAATCTGATTGTTCTATCACGCCTAACAAATATAATATTTTTGGGAAATTGGATTATCATGCTAGGTCCCTTAATGCTATCTAAATCAGATAATCGCGATCGATCTAGTATTATATGTTGCATATTGCTAAAATCAACTCAGGTTAGTTTAATAGTTAACGCATGTCCCTTCAATTATTTATGTTGAGCTAGTAAGGATATCCTGCCTCTGGAGTTATCGATGAGCGAAGTACTCCTCTCGGTAGTTACAGTCCCCCGAACCCTCAATCTCTACCTTGCGGGTGTATGTTGAGAGATCCCCACACCAGGGATCACAAGGGAACCTACGGCCGTCGTGGTCAAACATAATTGCACTCCCTTTATGTCACGATAACCGGGTTTTGTCAGTTTTTCTCATTGTCGTTAAAAACTGAATGGCGACTCCTATATTACTAGTCGATTGGGTGTAAACTCATAGGAAATCTAACTACACTTGATTGAATAAAAAGAATCATCACACCCACGAGGGACGAGGTCACGCATTAGCCTCGTGCTTTTTCGACCCCCTCACAACTCTAAACCCCTAAGCCTAAGCCTCACGCTGCAAAACTGATCACGTGTTCTGTCGCAATCGATCCAAACATCAAACAGAACGTATCCTGTCCTATAATTTGAGATTCATTAAATAAAAGGAGAAATAGCAAAGTCAAAGTGGTTAGTTTTCTGAGAACCGTGACGCACCTCTCAAGGGTGCGTCGTAATGTGTCCCTCTTCCATGGTTTAATTGCTTTCCTTGCCCTTTTATGAACTGTTAAACTAATTAAATCTGATTGTTCTATCACGCCTAATAAAGATAATATGTTGGGAAATTGGATTATCATGCTAGGTCCCTTAAAACAATTTAAATCAGATAATCGCGTTCGATCTGTTGCTAATTGTTAAAATCAACTCAGATTAGTTTAATAGTTAATGCATGTCCCTTCGATTATTTATGCTGAGCTAGTAAGGATATCCTGCCTCTGGAGTTATCGAAGAGCGAGTACTCCTCTCGGTAGTTACAGTCCCCCGAACCCTCAATCTCTACCTTGCGGGTGTATGTTGAGAGATCCCCACACCAGGGATCACAAGGGAACCTACGGCCGTCGTGGTCAAACATAATTTCACTCCCTTTATGTCACGATAACCGGGTTTTGTCAGTTTTTCTCATTGTCGTTAAAAACTGAATGGCGACTCCTATATTACTAGTCAATTGGGTGTAAACTCACAGGAAATCCAATTACACTTGATTTGACAAAAAGAAACGTCACACCCACGAGGGACAAGGTCACGCATTAGCCTCGTGCTTTTTCGACCCCCTCACAAAGACTAACTGTAGTGGTACAAGGAGCAATAGAGATTAAGCAACTCCTAGAACGCCCTAACTCTAGCATACATTTTTCTGAGAACAACACTTACAATTTCCCACAAAGGCCTAAAAAAGGGAACCACATTAGATTTCATCATTTGGGCATCGTCCTTGGGAATTTTTGACCGTTTATTAAGTAATAAAGAAAGACCTTTTTTAAAAAAAAAAAAAAATTATATATATATTTTAAAAAAAAAAAATTATTTACAAAAAGTAAATTGCGAAAGTTGAATAAAAAGCGAAAACAAAAATAATAAGTGAAAAATCTTTTTGTAATTTTTTTTTTGAAGAAATTAAGATAAGAAAATAACAAAAAATTAAGAAAAGAAAGTGAAAAGAAAATAGCAAAAATTAAGAAAAGAAAGCGAAAAGAAAATAACAAAAATTAAGAGAAGAAAACTCAAATGGGAGAAATTGTTAGTCATTTTGGATTTTTAGAAATGGGAGCGATCATCCACTAAGGATATCGATGAGACATGAATCAAGCACCACAAGCATACACCAATCATACTCATAGCAAGCAAAATCAAATAAGCAAGCAACATCATCAAACAACCAACACAACCAACACGCAATGGCAACAAGCAACAACCACCAACCATCAACCAACTAGCAATAGCAACAACCACCAACCATCAACCAACTAGCAATAGCAACAACCAACAACCACCACCAACAAGCAACAACTACCAAAAGCTACCTCTTCCAACCCACCACATACTCCCAAGTAGCATCCCCCTAAGCTAGCTAAAATCATCCTCCCAAGCTAACCATTTGCTCTTCCTCGAGCAACATAATCTAATCAAGGCACTGTTAGGTTATGATACATATGAATAAACATAAATCATGCGGAAAAACCATAAAGCCAGGAAACATATTATTTACACATAATCATTTAGCATAATTCAGATGCATACACTTTGTAGCGTGCCCTCCCTAGCTGCGCCTGAACCGAACAAGAACAAGGCTTTAGGACTCCAAGTGTCGTCCCTCCGTAGATAGTCCACAGCACGTCCGGATCCGCCTTAAGCTTGACCAACTAGAATCGCCCTTAAGGTACTAGGATTTTCGGCTAACAGGCAAGTGTTTGTGGCTGATTTTTGCTTGAAAATCTTACCTTTGAATACTTCAATTCTCGATGTAAATATGTGACCCTAGGAACCTAATTATAGAGTTATGAAAAAGGACTTGGAATCCTATTAGGATACTAATTTATTTAATTAGAATCTTATTAAAACTCTATTAAACAAATTCTATCTTTACTAGGATTAGGATTTAATCATATGACGAATCCCGGTAGCTTTAGGATTCGATTCGAGTAACACACTTCGAGTGATACGCTAGCACCGCACGCAGGCCTTGCGACCCACGCACAGCGCCAGCCCACTTCGTCGGAGCCCCGCGCGCGCGCCAAGGCCATTGATGGGCCTGGCCTTGCGCTGGGCCTGGCGTGGCTTGGCAGCGTGTGTTTGGTGCGCTTCGGCTTGCTGGGCGATGGCCTGGCTTCGTGTTGGGCCTTTGTCTGGCAGGCCTCGTCCGATGCTAATTCGTACGATACGTTACCGATTAAATTCTCGATTCCGGAATTCATTTCCGATACAAACAATATTTAATATTTCCGATTCCGGAATTAATTTCCGTTTCGAACAAATATTTAATATTTCCGTTTCCGGAATTATTTTTCGTTTTCGATAATATTTCCGATTCTGACAATATTTTCGTTTCCGGCAATATTTCCGATTCCGGCAATATTTCCATTTCCGATAATATTTTCCGATACGTACCATGTTTCCGTTTCCGGCAACATCTACGACTTGGATAATATTTATATTTCCGATACGATCCATATTTCCGTTTCCGGCAATATCATCGTTTCCGGAGTATTCATTTACTTGCCTTTGACGATCTTAGCTCCCACTGAAACCAAGATCCGTCGATTCCGAATATCCATAGATGGAGTATTTAAATCCATTAAATACTTTGATCCGTTTACGTACTATTTGTGTGACCCTACGGGTTCAGTCAAGAGTAAGCTGTGGATTAATATCATTAATTCCACTTGAACTGAAGCGGCCTCTAGCTAGGCATTTAGCTCACTTGATCTCACTGAAATATTAACTTGTTTATTAATACTGAACCGCATTTATTAGACTTAACATTAAATGCATACTTGGACCAAGGGCATTATTTCCTTCACTCTCCCACTTGTCCTTAGGGACAAGTGTGCATTTCCTAATTCCTTTGTCGCTCGATGCTTGCTCTTGAACCTAAGGTAAGAGTTGTCATCCTTATTACGTCCAGAGGTGTTTCTCAGTTTCAGAGATCAACTGATCAAATAAACAGATAATCATAACCTATGATTCATCCGAGCACGGCCATGCATTTTACAGTTTCTAGCTCTCCGAGTGGCCTTGTACAACTTTTAAGCATCTCATCCCGATTTATGGGAGGACAATCCCAATCTTACGATCTTGAGATTAGACTTCGTTTGATAGGTGATTACCTGAGCGTTGCGTTTATAGCCTCCTTTTACGGTGCGACGGTTGGTCAACGTCAAAGTAACCAGTTCTCAAACAAGGAATCTCAAATCACTCAGGTATTGAGGATTTAGTGTCTAACAAATTTTAATGAAATTTACTTATGACAGATTTTCATCTCTTACAGTAAAGTTTCATAGGTCTATCCGATACTAGTCTTCCCAAAGTAAGTATATATGCAAATTATTACGACATTGCCATGTCCACATAGTTCAAGAAACAGAACTACTAGTCATCTTGCATTCTAGTCGTCTAACGTTTTTTATGCGTCCATCTTTATAGAAAACTCCGACCAGGGACCTTTTTCAACTTTTGACATTCAAGTTTACTTGATAGATATTTCTTAGTCACAGGACTGGTCCTGACAGTCTATCTTGAATATTTCGTCAAATTGAAGGGACTCGTCATTTAATAAACCACAAATTAAATGGAAAATGAATTCTATTCATTTATTGTGAATGATTAACCAATAATGTTTTACAAAGTATTAAACTATAAAACTTTAAAACATTAATCAAGGACATCAAATCCATTCTCCAATATGCTTGATTCCCATAGCTGCAGTGTGCGAGTTGTGCTTCGCCTGCGGCAGAGGTTTAGTCAATGGATCTGATATGTTGTCATCAGTTCCAATCTTGCTTATCTCGACTTCTTTTCTTTCAACGCACTCTCGTAGAAGTTGAAATCTACAAAGTACATGCTTGACTCTTTGGTGGTGTCTAGGCTCCTTTGCTTGTGTAATAGCTCTGTTATTATCACAATACAGGGCTATTGGTCCTTTAATGGAGGGGACTACACCAAGTTCACCTATGAACTTCCTTAGCCATATAGCTTCCTTTGCTGCTTCATGTGAAGCAATGTATTCCGCTTCAGTTGTAGAATCCGCAATAGTGCTTTGCTTAGCACTTTTCCAGCTTACTGCACCTCCGTTGAGGCAGAAGACAAACCCAGACTGTGATCTGAAATCATCTTTGTCGGTTTGGAAACTTGCGTCCGTATAGCCTTTAACAATTAATTTATCATCTCCACCATAGACGAGGAAGTCATCTTTGTGCCTTTTCAGGTACTTCAGAATATTCTTGGCAGCAGTCCAATGTGCCTCTCCTGGGTCTGACTGGTATCTGCTCGTAGCACTGAGTGCGTACGCAACATCCGGGCGTATACATATAATAACATACATTATTGAACCAATCAATGATGCATATGGAATCTCATTCATTCGTCTACGCTCATCAAGTGTTTTTGGGCACTGAGTCTTGCTTAGATTCATTCCATGAGACATGGGTAGGTAGCCTCGCTTGGAGTCTGCCATCTTGAACCTATCAAGCACCTTATTGATATAAGTGCTTTGACTAAGTCCAATCATCTTTTTAGATCTATCTCTGTAAATCTTGATGCCCAATATGTACTGTGCTTCTCCTAGATCCTTCATCGAAAAACATTTCCCATGCCAAATCTTGACAGAGTTCAACATAGGAATGTCATTTCCGATAAGCAATATGTCGTCGACATATAATACTAGAAAAGCAATTTTGCTCCCACTGACTTTCTTGTATACACAAGATTCGTCTGCGTTCTTGATGAAACCAAAGTCACTGACTGCTTCATCAAAACGTATATTCCAGCTCCTGGATGCCTGCTTCAATCCGTAGATTGATTTCTTTAGCTTGCATACCTTTTTAGCATTCTTTGGATCCTCAAAACCCTCAGGATGTGTCATAAACACATTTTCTGTTAAAACGCCGTTTAAGAAAGCGGTTTTGACATCCATCTGCCATATTTCGTAATCGTAATATGCAGCGATTGCTAACATTATCCGAATAGACTTTAGCATTGCAACTGGTGAAAAGGTTTCATCGTAATCCACACCGTGGACTTGCCTGTAACCTTTTGCAACCAATCTAGCTTTGAAAACTTCAAGTTTTCCATCCTTGTCCTTTTTCAGTTTGAAAACCCATTTGCTTCCAATGGCTTGGTAGCCATCTGGCAAATCGACCAAATCCCAAACTTGGTTTTCAGACATGGAGTCTAATTCAGATTGCATGGCTTCTTGCCATTTCTTGGAGTCATAGCTTGCTTGTAAGTCGCGGGTTCATCACTTTCAAGTAATAGAACGTCATAGCTCTCGTTCGTCAAAATACCTAAGTACCTTTCCGGTTGAGATCTATATCTCTGCGATCTACGCGGGGTTACATCTCTAGATTGTCCATGATTCTCACCAGAAACTTCTAAAGATCTCTGAGTTTCATCCTGAATGTCATCTTGAGCATTCTCTAGAGTTTGTTGTTCGACTCGAATTTCTTCGAGGTCTACTTTTCTCCCACTTGTCATTTTGGAAATGTGATCCTTTTCCAAAAAGATACCATCTCGAGCAACAAACACCTTGTTCTCAGATGTATTGTAGAATTAATACCCCTTTGTTTCCTTTGGATAGCCCACAAGGATATATTTGTCAGATTTCGGATGAAGTTTGTCTGAAATTAATCGTTTGACGTATACTTCACATCCCCAAATCTTAAGAAAAGACACTTTTGGAGGCTTTCCAAACCATAACTCATATGGAGTCTTTTCAACAGCTTTAGACGGAGCTCTATTTATAGTGAGTGCGGCTGTATTTAGTGCATGTCCCCAAAATTCTATTGGAAGTTCGGCCTGACCCATCATTGATCTAACCATGTCTAGCAAAGTTCTGTTCCTCCGTTCCGACACACCGTTCCATTATGGTGTTCCAGGAGGAGTCAATTTTGATAGAATTCCACATTCTTTCAGATGGTCATCAAATTCATAGCTCAGATATTCACCGCCTCTATCAGACCGCAGTGCCTTAATCTTCTTGCCTAATTGATTCTCTACCTCACTCTGAAATTCCTTGAATTTGTCAAAGGATTCAGACTTATGCTTCATTAGGTAGACATAACCATATCTACTGAAGTCATCGGTGAAAGTGATAAAGTAGCTGAAACCACCCCTAGCATTTGTACTCATTGGTCCACATACATCTGTATGGATTAAACCCAATAGTTCAGTTGCTCTTTCTCCAACTTTAGAGAAAGGTTGCTTTGTCATTTTGCCAAGTAAACATGATTCGCACTTACCATAATCCTCTAAGTCAAATGGTTCTAGAATTCTTTCCTTTTGAAGTCTTTCCATGCGTTTCAAGTTAATATGGCCTAATCGACAATGCCACAGATAGGTGAGATCTGAATCATCCTTTTTGGCCTTTTTGGCCTTTTTGGTATTTATGTTATAAACTTGTTTGTCGTGATGTAATAAATAAAGTCCATTGACTAATCTAGCAGATCCATAAAACATCTCTTTAAAATAAAACGAACAACTATTGTCTTTTATTAAAAAGGAAAATCCCTTAGCATCTAAGCAAGAAACAGAAATGATGTTTTTAGTAAGACTTGGAACATGGAAACACTCTTCCAGTTCCAACACTAGCCCAGAGGGCAATGACAAATAATAAGTTCCTACAGCTAATGCAGCAATCCGTGCTCCATTTCCCACTTGTAGGTCGACTTCACCCTTGCTTAACTTTCTACTTCTTCTTAGTCCCTGTGAATTGGAACATAAGTGTGAGCCACAACCTGTATCTAATACCCAAGAAGTTGAATTAGCAAGTATACAGTCTATAACGAAAATACCTGAAGATGGAACGACTGTTCCGTTCTTCTGATCTTCCTTTAGCTTCAAGCAATCTCTCTTCCAATGCCCTTTCTTCTTGCAATAGAAGAATTTGGATTCAGAAGTGGGTTGACTGACCTTCCTCTTTTCAGACTTGGCGCCAGTTTTCTTAGTTGGGCTGGCCTTGTTGCCACCTTTCTTAGCATTCCTCTTCTTTCCAGATTTCTTGAACTTTCCCCCACGCACCATACGCACATATTGCTTATCACTTTTGAGCGTCTTTTCAGCGGTCTTCAACATACCGTGAAGCTCAGTGAGCGTTTTGTCCTGACTATTCATACTGTAGTTCAGCTTGAACTGATCATACCCGTTATGAAGAGAATGGAGGATGGTGTCTACAGCCATTTCCTGAGAGAACTGTTGATCCAGCCGACTCATATTCTCAATGAGTCCAATCATTTTGAGAACATGTGGACTTACGGGCTCGCCTTTCTTAAGCTTGGTCTCAAGAATTTGCCTATGAGTCTCGAATCTTTCGACCCGAGCCAGATCTTGGAACATGTTCTTTAACTCACTGATGATCGTGAAAGCATATGAGTTGATGAACGTTTTCTGTAGATCTGCACTCATGGTTGCAAGCATTAGACATTTCACATCCTTGTTGGCATCAATCCAAGGATTGAGGGCTGCCTGGGTGACCCCTTCGCCTGCGGCTTCGGGCATCGTCTCTTCCAGGACATACTCCTTTTCTTCCTGCATAAGAACTATTTGCAAGTTCCTTTGCCAGTCAAGGAAGTTTTTCCCGCTCAACTTCTCCTTTTCGAGAATTGATCGAATGTTGAATGAATTGTTGTTTGCCATAATTAAAACTACATTTGAAAAAGAATAAACAAATAAATAATCATTCACATTTTCTCTTAATAAACTTAAATTCTAGCATACATGCAAAATTTAATGTTCATTAAGCATTTTATTCAAGTTATGTGTTCCGGCAGGTGTGAATAAAATGATTCCAATATCCTAAAACCCATTGAAGAATTAAGCACATTATGTATTTAGACTCAATTCTAAAATCTTTTAGGTAAGCAAAAGCCTTTTGCTAATAGTCTAGAAACTACTCTTGGTTGATAGATACGTCTAAGAACTTATTAGGTAAACCTATCGATTTTGCCACGACATAAAAGGACTCCTTACTTATATCGTTGAGTTTCACCAAAACTAACATGTACTCACAATTATTTGTGTACCTTACCCCTTTAGTATCGATAAGTAACACCTCGCTATGGCGGAAACCTGTTACTAAGATCGATGTAAAGGATATCCAAGAAAGTGTTATTTTGGCATGGCACCTTTTAACTCAATTTTTAAGTTTGGAACTTAAGGCTCTTACTATGTTGGTTAGATTTTAAGTGAACTAAAATCCTTAATCATGCTACATAATCAAGATACAATCACATGCATATTTAAGACATATTTAAAAGCAATAAATAACTTATAGAATGCATAAGATAATTGTGATCTAGTATGGCCCGACTTCATCTTGAAGCTTCAACTTCAAAGTCCGTCTTGAAAATGGATTGGAAACTTCGTCTTGAATTTCACCGTGGGAAGCACCATTTTCTTCAAATAGGGTAAGCTATAATTAAACTAATTACAACTATTTGATGGTACGCAGACCATATTTGAATTGAAAAACAAATTTGGTGCTTTTAGACCAATTACATTCAAATTAATGGTACGCAGACCATATTTTCTATCCTATTTGGGCCATACTAGTCACTTCATAACCTGCAAAACAGTACATATACAATATATACCATTCACCCATTCATTATCATGAATGGCCCACATAGCTGGTTAGTAAAAAAAGACGTTGTTTGCATCACATAAATATTTGCAGCAATTAATTAAGGGCACCAATAATCTACCAATTATTCAGTCCTTATAAATTCTAATCAAGTTGTTTTAACCTTAAAGGATTTGTAGACCTAATCAAGAGTTTATGACTAAAATTGCTCCCACTTAAACCAATAAATTCATATGCTTTACTAATTTTAAACATAAAAATGTATTTCTAGTCTAACCGGAAACATACAAATTTAATTAAAATTTAAAGCTCATATAAATTTATAATTGAATCCATTTTATTTAATTTATTTTTCAGTTGAATTAAATGAATTTAAATTATTTCAAGGTTTAATTTTAGTAAAATAATTAGTATAAATAAAATTTATAATAATTATAATATTCAAAATTAAAATCCGAGAAAACAATTTAAATTATTATTTTAAAATTAATTAAAATTATTTCCGAACTGAAATTCCTAAATTAATATCAAAACGTATCAATCGTCTCAAGACGAGGCACTTGGGCTTGCGCCCAAGCCCCATCGAGCTACGAGGCCGCATTGCCCCGCACGACTAATCGTATGGCATACGCGAGCAGGCCACACGCAATGCAGCAAGCCCAGGCCACGCTACGCGCAACCCGCTCGCTTCGACGCATCTGGATGGTTCGATGGGCGCTGCAGCGCGCGCTGTGGCGCAGCATGCTCGCTGCCCACACGCGGCTGCTCGCCTGGCTTTGCGCCAATGCCTTCGCCCTTGCCCCTTCACCCACGCTGCACACGGCACTCGACACAAGGGCAGCGTGTTGCCTTGTGCTCGTGCGCCATTGCCCTTGCTCGCTGCAGTGTACCGCACGGGCGACGAGCTCCCTTGCTCGTCGTCGCGTGCCCGCACTATACAACACCCCTTAAGGGTAACACGTAGCGTCCATTGCTTTGTGCGTGCAAGATTTATGGGCGTGTTATATAAAAAATTAAAATTTTTAATTCAAAATTAATGACAAATTAATAAATCATATTAATTTCATAATTTTAGGGCGAAAAATCAAAAATTTATTAATCAATTAATTTTCGATTAACATGGATTCAAATCTAGGTCATAAAAATTAAAAATATAACATAAATTAACAATTTTTATGGTGGATTTTAATCATGGATACCTAATTAAATTATTAATTAATTATGAAAAACAAATCAATTCTAAATTATTCGAATTTCAACAAATTAATCATAATTACAAATTAGGTTGTATAATTAACAAGTCTAGGCATTCAAAGTTGTTAAACATATACTGTAGGTCAATAAAAAAACTCAAGATTTATCAACAAGAATCGCAAATATTCAATTTAACATCTTAAATTTACAAACTTTTGCGTTCGAAAAACTAAAACCTCCGAAAAGTCATAGTTAGGCTTCGAATTTCCGAAACTGCCGGAATTCTGGGAATTTGGGAATTTACAAACTTTTGTCAAAATTTTAGAATGCCTTTTACATGCGGAATTGACACAAAAATCACTCGATTTGGATGAGTAACGAAGAAACTGCCGAAAAACTGCGTACATATAATTAAATAAACGCAATTTGCAATTAATTACGAAAATTAATCACCCCTTTAATTCTTTGCAAATTTTTAAAATTTAACCATGTTCATGCAATTTAGATTATGAAAATAATAAGAGGCTCGTGATACCACTGTTAAGCTATGATAAATATGAATAAACATAAATCATGCGAAAAAACCATAAAGCCAGGAAACATATTATTTACACATAATCATTTAGCATAATTCAGATGCATACACTTTGTAGCGTGCCCTCCCTAGCTGCGCCCGAACCGAACTAGAACAAGTCTTTAGAACTCCAAGTGTCGTCCCTCCGTAGATAGTCCACAGCACGTCCGGATCCGCCTTAAGCTTAACCAACTAGAATCGCCCTTAAGGTACTAGGATTTTCGGCTAATAGGCAAGTGTTTGTAGCTGATTTTTGCTTGAAAATCTTACCTTTGAATACTTCAATTCTCGATGTAAATATGTGACCCTAGGCACCTATTTATAGAGTTATGGAAAAGGACTTGGAATGCTATTAGGATACTAATTTATTTAATTAGAATCTTATTAAAACTCTATTAAATAAATTCTATCTTTACTAGGATTAGGATTTAATCATATGACGAATCCCGGTAGCTTTAGGATTCGATTCGAGTAACACACTTCGAGTGATACGCTAGCACCGCACGTAGGCCTTGCGGCCCACGCACAGCGCCAGCCCACTTCGTCGCAGCCCCGCGCGCGCGCCAAGGCCATTGATGGGCCTGGCCTTGCGCTAGGCCTGGCATGGCTTGGCAGCGTGTGTTTGGTGTGCTTCGGCTTGCTGGGCGATGGCCTGGCTTCGTGCTGGGACTTCGTCTGGCAGGCCTCGTCCGATGCTAATTCGTACGATACGCTACCGATTAAATTCTCGATTCCGAAATTCATTTCCGATACGAACAATATTTAATATTTCCGATTCCAGAATTAATTTCCGTTTCGAACGAATATTAAATATATCCGTGTCCGGAATTATTTTCCGATTTAGATAATATTTCCGATTCTGACAATATTTCCGTTTCCGGCAATATTTCCGATTCCGGCAATATTTCCATTTCCGATAATATTTTCCGATACGTACCATGTTTCCATTTCCGGCAACATCTACAACTTGGATAATATTTATATTTCCGATACGATCCATATTTCCGTTTCCGGCAATATCATCGTTTCCGGAGTATTCATTTACTTGCCTTTGACGATCTTAGCTCCCACTGAAACCAAGATCCGTCGATTGCGAATATCCATAGATGGAGTATTTAATTCCATTAAATACTTTGATCCGTTTACGTACTATTTGTGTGACCCTACGGGTTCAGTCAAGAGTAAGCTGTGGATTAATATCATTAATTCCACTTGAACTGAAGCGGCCTCTAGCTAGGCATTCAGCTCACTTGATCTCACTGAATTATTAACTTGTTAATTAATACTGAACCGCATTTATTAGACTTAACATTAAATGCATACTTGGACCAAGGACATTATTTCCTTCAGGCACAAATAGGGGGGGGGGGGAATGATTCAAGCATCGTCCATACGATCATCATCGTCCTCTTGAGGAGGTCGGTAGGGATAATAGATGCCCGATGGATCATATTCACTAACAAAATCGGGCGGGGTCGGGGAGATATTGTATTGGCTATCCACATCGGGCCCGGAGGCGTCGGTGTAGGGTGGCCAATCATATCTAGGGGCGGTGGGGCAAACCGACATGGATGGTGCTTGGTATGTCCCAAAAAATGCCCCCCAATTTTCAGAACGGAGAGGGTAAACATCGGGGAATGTCGGGTCATACGCAAAGTCCGTCCCGCCCGGCCTAGTCCAATCATATGGAGGGGGAGGGGCAATTCTCTCCTCGGGGGGAACATGGCCATTATAGTATGGATAGGTGAGTGGTGCGCCATCTCCCCCCCCCCCCCAAACGAGGAATTGGCCCTTCTTGGGGTGGGTGGTTAGGGTAGTTCAAGTACGGGTCAATGAGGTTGTTCCTCACATTAACATCATAGTTTGCCCGTGCATAGTATGAAGGAAATAATGCCCTTGGTCCAAGTATGCATTCAATGTTAAGTCTAATAAATGCGGTTCAGTATTAATTAACAAGTTAATAATTAAGTGAGATCAAGTGAGCTGAATGCCTAGCTAGAGGCCGCTTCAGTTCAAGTGGAATTAATGATATTAATCCACAGCTTACTCTTGACTGAACCCGTAGGGTCACACAAATAGTACGTAAACGGATCAAAGTATTTAATGGAATTAAATACTCCATCTAGGGATATTCGCAATCGACGGATCTTGGTTTCAGTGGGAGCTAAGATCGTCAAAGGCAAGTAAATGAATACTCCGGAAACGATGATATTGCCGGAAACGGAAATATGGATCGTATCGGAAATATAAATATTATCCAAGTCGTAGATGTTGCCGGAAACGGAAACATGGTACATATCGGAAAATATTATCGGAAATGGAAATATTGCCGGAATCGGAAATATTGCCGGAAACGGAAATATTGTCAGAATCGGAAATATTATCGGAATCCGAAAATAATTCCGGAAACGGAAATATTAAATATTTTTTCGAAACGGAAATTAATTCCGGAATCGGAAAAATATTAAATATTGTTCGTATCGGAAATGAATTCCGGAATCGGGAATTTAATCGGAAGCGTATCGTACGAATTAGCATCGGACGAGGCCCGCTAGACGAAGGCCCAGCACGAAGCCAGGCCATCGCCCAGCGAGCCACACGCACCATCTCACGCCAAGCCTCGACCAGGCCCAGCGCAAGGCCAGGCCCAGCCAAGGCCTGGGGCGCGCGCGCGAGATCACAGCAGCAGTGGGCCGAGCGTTGTGCGCCTAGCATGGGCCGCAAGGCTTGCGCGGGTGTACGGTGCTCGTGCAATGCTCGTGCGGGAATCCTAAAGCAATCGGGATTCGAAATATGATTAAATCCTAAAACTATTAGATAGTGATTATTTAATAGAGTCCTAGCAGGATTCTAATTAAACTAATTAATATCCTAATAGGATTATAATTCCTTTTCCATACCTCTATAAATAAGTGCCTAGGGTCATAATTTATAGATACAATTGAAGTATTCAAAGGGTAAGTTTTTGAAAGAAAAATCAGCCATACACTTGCAAACACAATAGCCGAAATTCCTAGTAACCTTAAGGGCGATTCTAGTTGGTCTAACTTGAGGCGGATCCGGACGTACTGTGGACTATCTACGGAGGGACGACATTTGGAGTCCTAAAGACTTGTTCTTGTTCGGTTCGGGCGCAGCTAGGGAGGGCACGCTACAAAGTGTATGCTCCTAAATTATGCTAAATGATTATGTGTATATAATATGTTTCCTGGCATTAAGATTTTTCGCATGATTTATGTTTTGTCATATGTATCATAACCTAACATAGTACCCCCCAGTGATCTTGCCCATGAAGGATATCACTAAGGGTACTTTGAATACCCTCAAAGCTAAATGGGGAGGGGGTAGAGGAAGATGACGTACCTTGCTCCCCTTGGGGAGCTTGTTCTCGGCGTACTCTCTCCCTTTGTTGCGGTGGCTCGGTTACCACCAAGCTTAGACCATCAGGGATGTCTTGTGCCTCGATGGCCCATGGGTGGGCTTTGGTGTAATACCTCGTATTTTTCTATAATTATAAATATATTTTATTATATTTATAAAGCATTTCGTTGTATTTATAAAGTATTTTATAAATTAATTCCATTTAATGAGAATTAAATGCATTTAATTTTTTATTTAATTTAATTATTAATTAATTACGAAAACCGTATTTTTATTAAATAGATTCAATGAATTTATTTAATCGGGATTTGTTGGGTCGTATTTCGAAAACGAATTGAATTTAATTAAAGCCCACTCGCTTTGCCTTGATCAAACCCAACAAATCTTGCGAGTAAACTTAAATGAGCCCGGTAATAAGCCCAACTCAAAATTACCCTAACCTAGCCCACATGGGAGAGAAAACCTATAAATAGACCTCATATCAAACCCTCACAACCAAAAATTCAGAAATCTCTCTCTCCTCTTTTTTCCTCTTCTTGCGGCACACTCCACGCCCCACACTCCCTCTCTTCTTCGTGCGCCCTTGCTTGCGGCGCAAGGCAGCCCGCCTCTCACCCATCTCTCGTCCGTCTCTCGCCCGTCCCGCAGCCGCAGCGTAGCACTCCGTGCCTGCGTGTTGTGTGGTCGTGCTCGCCCGCGCTGCCCACTCCTTGCATCACCCCTCGTCGCGTCGCAGCACAACAGCAGCGCTTTGTGCGCATTGTGCCTCGCCTGTGCCCAGCGCCCAGCTCGTCGCCCTTGCCCCTTTGCGCGCGCGCCCCTTGCTTGCGTTGCGCTGCTGTTGCTATTGTTGTTGTTTGTCGTGTGCGTTGGTCGGCACACACACACACGATCTATTAATCGTTGTGTGTGTGTGTGTTGATCAATTGTTAAATCAAAGTTTATTTTCAAAAATATTAATTTTCAGTTTTAAATTGATTTAATTGTTGTGATTAGTTTAAATATTTGGGTTGTTTAAATTAATTAGAACGGTTATGAACACCGTATTGGGTTAGTGTTGTGTTTTAATTAAAGAGATTGGTTTTGATGATTGAAATTATTATTTTCAGATTTAATAAGTTTATAAAGTGTTGGTTTTTGAAGTCAAAACATGTTTTTGGGATAAACTATTGTTAGGGTTTTGATTTCAATTAATTAAGAGATTGATTCACATAATTTAATGACAATTTAAATTATGGGAATCAACTTAAATTTTCACATTGTTTATAAGCTTTAAAAAGTTGGTTTTAATGGTTTTAAAGCTAAAAAGTCAATGTTTTCATGTTAGGACTTGAGTTGACTATTTGAGACTATTAAATTAACGATTAATGAATGATTTCTAATTAAACTAAGAGCTTTAGAATCTTAAATAGTTGCTGGAAATTTAGTAAACATGGACAATAATTTAGTTCTCCTTTTGTGTTTATAGGAGTTGATTTCTAGTGAGTCGTGATTCGCACAGTGGCCCTCGTACTTAGGTATTCCAGGTACGTACAAGACTAGGGTGACCACCCATCCCTTGAGGACTTTGTGAAGTGTATTGAATGTGAATCATGTGAACTTATATGTTGTTATGAATTCATGTTTGATGATTGAGAAAGAATATGTTATTATGAATTCATGTTTGATATTAAGAAGGAGCATGTTATTATTATTATTGAATCTATGTGAACGAGCATGTTATGAATTGAATTATGCTTTAAAGATTATATTGAACTATCATGTTATGGACTTTTATAATCGTTAAATTATGTCAAGCATGTTGTTCAAGTTGATTTTCATGTATGAGTATTGCGCATGCAAGTTGTTATTATGGTTATGTTATAGTACAGGATGTCTAGCATAATTATTGAGCCAGTCGAATATTGCCAGTGAGCAATATATATTCTACCAAGGGGTAGAATATGTTAGAGAGTCTATGTGAATTGAATTAAGGACAATTCGTGCTAAGGGCACACCCTGCTTGTTAATAGGCAATGTCGGGTTATCTCAAACAGTGTTTTTGAGAAGGAACAATGGGAGTAATATCAATTGAGTCTATGTTTGATCACAAGTCTTAAAGAAGTAAAATAATGAAGTATCGTTGTTGAATTGTTTAATTGTTCAATTGTTTGTATGTTGTGTCTTGAGTAGAGTCTTGAGTCGCCTTGAACATAATATACTAATTAACGTAAAGTGTAACCCAAAGAGCTTCAAAACTCTTGGAACGTATATACCTTCAGTATGAACAATGGGGGGGAGTCTTGCCGGAAAACTTGTACTCCTAGAATGATACAAGACGTTGTTTCATTCTTCTTTTATGCCGTTGTGCATTGGAATTCCTGTCGGTATGGCCCGACTGTCGGTAGTAGCCCGACTTATTTTGGTGTATGGTTGGCTCCCATCACCCTTTTCTTTCCTTTTGAGGATACTTTACTTTACCCGTTCGAAGCTACTTTTTATTAAACTGTGAGTCAAGAGTCGTGTCAAGCGTCGAGTCTTGTCTCTATGTTTACTTGTTTATTATATGGCTTTTGCATGTGGATTATCTAATTTGTCGAGTAAAGCATGTTAGGATAGAATTTTATTCTAGCTTGTTCGTACTCAGCTTTTGCTGACTTCGTGCTTCATGTCTTCTGGTCATGGCCTTTTCCTTAAGGACCCTATGATGATCCATCAATTGCATTTGCATTGTTGGGGAGTAGATTTTAATAAAGCAGGTTTGTAGAGATAACTTGCGGGAGAAGTTATCATGGGATTCGAGTTTAGAGTTTAATTCTTCCGTATTTTATAAACTCTATTTTTATTTATAGTCATGACTAATACTTCTTACAGTTAATGGATTTTTTTAAACGATTTAATACTTTGGATTTGTGTGAGGGGGTCGAAAAAGCACGAGGCTAATGCGTGACCTCGTCCCTCGTGGGTGTGACGTTTCTTTTTGTCAAATCAAGTGTAATTGGATTTCCTATGAGTTTACACCCAATTGACTAGTAATATAGGAGTCGCCATTCAGTTTTTAACGACAATGAGAAAAACTGACAAAACCCGGTTATCGTGACATAAAGGGAGTGCAATTATGTTTGACCACGACGGCCATAGGTTCCCTTATGATCCCTGGTGTGGGTATCTCTCAACATACACCCGCAAGGTAGAGATTGAGGGTTCGGGGGACTGTAACTACCGAGAGGAGTACTCGCTCTTCGATAACTCCAGAGGCAGGATATCCTTACTAGCTCAGCATAAATAATTGAAGGGACATGCGTTAACTATTAAACTAATATGAGTTGATTTTAACAATATGCAACACATAATACTAGATCGATCGCGATTATCTGATTTAGATTGCTTAAAGGGACCTAGCATGATAGTTCAATTTCCCAAAATATTATCTTTATTAGGCGTGATAGAACAATCAGATTTAATTAGTTTAACAGTTTATAAAAGGGCGGGGAAAGCAATTAAATCATGGAAAAGGGACACATTACGACGCACCCTTGAGAGGTGCGTCACGGTTCTCAGAAAACTAACAACTTTGACTTTGCTATTTCTCTTTTTATTTAACGAATCTCAAGTTACGGGACAGGATACGTTCTGTTCGATTTTTGGATCGATTGCGACAGAACGCGGGATCAATTTCGCAGCGTGAGGCTTAGGCTTAGGGGTTGGAGTCAATACTCAAAATATGAATTGTGTGTTGTTTCACGTCGAATTTGGGGCTATATTTATAGAAAAGAGTTTGTGGAAAGATAGAATTTTAGAGCTCTAATCCACGAAGAATTAGGAAAGAACACGTCCCAGGTAATTTCACCGCCTAGGGCTGGGCGCCGAAGATTTCGGCGCCCAGAGCCTGGCGTTGAAAATAGGGTCTGGGCCGTTTTCTTTGTCAGATTTGGACTCTTAGAATCCGGAGTGTTTGAGACTTATTCGAGTCTTTTAGTGCGTATTAACTTTATGACGGAATGAGTCTGGGCCCGTTACGAACTCTAGGCTCGTTAGGATTTTAATTAATACGTAACTCTTATTTTTGAATCATATTAGGAATAGGATTCCTCTTGCAATTTCTATCTCATTTAGGATTTATGTTGGAGTGCAACACCTAATTCTGACAGGTTTCTATCTTTTATGACTTGCCACTTTTAACAACTACCCATTACGGCAGTTACTATTTTTAGCAGGTTTCCATAAATAGCAGGTTTCTATAAATAGCAGGTTTCGGGTGAAATAAAAAGGGGGATTGAGATTCGTTATTTTATAGGAGATGCGTTGCCAAGTGGAGATTTATGTTCTCATCATCGAACCTTCCCTTTCGGGAATGGGGACAAAAGCAGGTGTCTACAGTTAGCCCCCACTTTGACTGAGTCTTGGAGTAAGACGATGGTCAAAGTATTAGACAGAGTGCGTCACACAAGCCATGGTGACCTGTTTTGCGAGGGTCTCACGAGCCCCCGAGTGATAACATTTGACTTAAGGGTCATCACTTGAAGTGTCGACATATCCCTCACGTGTCATTGGAATTTGTCAACGGATAGTATAGAAACTCCCTCACTTTGTCATTGGAAGTATCTAAAGAGGCGTAGAGACTCCCTCACTTTGTCATTGGGAGTAGCTACTGATGTTTTCGAAATCAAAGCTATAAAGCGTAATTGGGCCTGGCCAAGCCCAATCACGAGGTAAAAATGTTTTTAAAGATTCTCATTTTCAGGGTTAGCTAAACGAGAAAACCCCCTTGTTTTTATGGGACGTAAAACGAAGGAAAATCCAGCACATCGTTCTTTTTTGGAAAAACGGAAAACCAATCCTTTCATTTTTGGAAAAAAGGAAAGCTACTCACATCGTTCTTTTTTGGAAAAACGGAAAACCAATCCTTTAAAAAAAAGGGAAAACTACTCACATCGTTCTTTTTTGGAAAAACGGATAACCAATCCTTTAAAAAAAGGGAAAACTACTCACATCGTTCTTTTTTTGGAAAAACGGAAAACCAATCCTTTAAAAAAGGGAAAACTACTCACATCGTTCTGTTTTTTTGGAAAAATGGAAAACCAATCCTTTAAAAAAAAGGGAAAACCACTCACATCGTTCTTTTTTGGAAAAACGGAAACCAATCCTTTTTAAAAAAAAGGGAAAACTACTCACATCGTTCTTTTTTGGAAAAACGGAAAACCAATCCTTTAAAAAAAAGGGAAAACCAGAAAAAGTTATTGCTGCAGCAACTAAGGACCTGCGCGGGTAGTGACGCAGACCCCGCCGACTAAAGATGGCGAGCCTAATTTGGGAAAACCACAATTTCTTTTATTCATTCTTGCAAGAGCGAATTCTTTCGAGGGATGCTCGGACTTAGTTGTAACCTGAATGTGGGTTGACAACGGCTTAGACGGACCTTTGTATTGTGGTCATCTTTTTTCATGGTTTTGAGCTAGTCTTTGCGGCTCAATTTTGCCACCACTCGGTCTTTGATCAGAGGATCATGTACAAGTATCGACGGCGACCTTTATTCTGAGGTCGAAATCCGTTTTTTATTCTTTTGAGATTATCCAAACATGGGACTGTGTATAGCGTAGTCCGGGAACATGATTTTAACTTTATACACTCTTTGTTGGAGTATATATTTTCTTTCGAGCCCCCAAGCACTCGGGCTTGACGGTCATTTCTTGCCAAGAGAGGTACGTATTTTATAACGTCCTTTAATCATGTTTGGGGTCGTGCTCGTATGTGCGAGTGACCTTTATAGTGGTATGCTATTTTGACGAAGTCGTGGAGTGCGACTTCAGTTTCCGGGCGACAAAGTTTATTTTCCAATAATATCCGGTTTAGCTTGGCCCGGATTAATCTTTTGACAAACAAACATTTTTCATTTTGAGAAACCAACGACTTAACAATATTTTTTTGGTGTTTCGAAGAATGACCTTGATATTTATTTTGCTCATATTTGTTTTGAAAAGTGTACACATATATTCCTTGAGACGAGTCTAAGTTTCGACCAAGTCTTAACATTCATTTTCACTATTTGGGTGCTAAAGGTGCTTTTGGGCTTGATCTTGATTGCAATAGGGCCTCGTGTCTACCAACACGGTTTTAAGTCCTTTCCTGTTCCGCGTTTTGTTAAATCCGGGCCTTGGGCTGCATTTTCAGCGCCCAAGGCTAGGCGTTAATCATATCGGCGCCCAGCCGTGGGCGCTGAAAGTCTTTTCCTGGCGATTTTTGGCTTTCGGATTTCTTAGCGCGTTTCCGAATGGGATCAGGATGTCATTTAATGTCTTCAGCTATATATAGGGGTTAGATACGTCCCTCTTTTCCATCACTCTCAATCTTCTTCTCTCTTGTAGTTGCTTGGCTTTAATTCCTCCTTGTTTTTGTCATGTCGATTCCTCCCTTCTCCCTCCAACGAGCTGTGAGGCGTTGGCTAAGAGCCCTTACTCCTACAGAAAAGGCTTTGTTGAAAGAATACCACTTAGAGGCACTTTTAGGCTTACAACAAATTAATATTGATTATAACTTTCTGTATGCAGCCCTGAGCTTTTGGGATTCCGATCACCATGTTTTTGTTTTTCGGGGCAATGAAATATGTCTTTTGCCAGATGAATTTGCTGCGATCCTTGGTTATCCTACTAATACTACTCCTGCCACCCCTGGCACCATTGAAGAGGGTAAAACAACCATAAGGACTTTCCTAGGACTAGATGCTAACATGCTCGCTGAGATTGTTGTAGGTGATGAGGTTGATTTGGCAAAGCTTGTAAAACATCACTTTAGGCCTAGTAAAAATATGACCGAACAGAAATTGAACATTCGAGCCCTTGTATTTTGCTTGTTAAATCATTATTTGCTGTCGAATAACAATGGTGAGTTCGGTGACATAAGGTTGATCCCCTTGATTAGCCAGATGGAAAGTTGCTATTCTATTATGCCGTTGGTTGTTGCCGAGACTTTGCTGAGTGCGGATGAGTTGAAGAAGAATGCCAAATCTGAATATTTTAAGGGGAGCCCCCTATTGCTGCAGGTAATCGACCTTTCCTTTGCGCACATATTTTTTTTTACATTTTTTTTACTCATCCTGCCTGGAGCTGAGTTTCAGCGCCCAGGGCTGGGCGTTAGAATTTTCGGCGCCTGGTCCTGGGCGTTGAAGCTGCGCCCCAGGTTCCGTTTTCTTATTTTTTTTGATTTGATCGTACCCGTTTTTTGCAGATGTGGCTCATGGAACGACTTAGGCTTTTAGAAACTCCTGCCGATCCTAAACATTATCGCCCTATAGCCTTGGGTAACCGGAAGTATCTGCACCGAGGCCAGGACGAGGCCGAGTGGGCCTCCTTTTTTACTCATGGTATCTGTTCTATTAAGTGGGTGGTACCGTGGTGGGGTTTGACTACTATGACGGGGGGTTCATATGTGTCGGTTTATGTTTCTTTGTTGGGGCTATCTCGGCCCATT
The DNA here is from genome assembly GCF_020520425.1 of Spinacia oleracea. Lineage (NCBI taxonomy): Eukaryota > Viridiplantae > Streptophyta > Magnoliopsida > Caryophyllales > Amaranthaceae > Spinacia > Spinacia oleracea. Next base: position 5,619,382 of record NC_079488.1, on the reverse strand, counting down.
TATATCTTTCGTTACCGAGTCATGCGTCAATACGGCTTAAGGCAGACTATCCCCTTTTCTGATACAGTACCACCTAAAGTAGCGGCCTTTTCACAAGCACGGGTTCAAGCATGGGCTAAGTATTATGATGGTCTCCCGCGTTGGGCCGTGGCTACAAATGGCTTTATGGGTCTTTCTGAAAACTACAAGTTGTGGATGAGTTCCGATGATAAAGCTTTGAGGATCGAGGCTCGAAATGGGGAGCCAGCTGAGCTTTTGATACATCGCATTCGGGTTAGATATGAGGGTCGTGATTCTGCTAATCTTTGCACCCATGGTATTAAGACTGTGAAAGCTCGTCCTGATCGAAAGCGAAAGGAAATTCCTCTCCGTTCCAGTTCTAGGCCTAAGAAGATGCCTAACATGAAGGGGCCTGCCGTTGCTAAAATAAATGCAAGCTCTCGCGGAGATCGTCGCCGGAATAATGTATGGGTTAGGAAGGCTCAGCCGCTAGTAGAAACAGTGACTAATCCAGTTGATGTCGATAATCCTTCCCCCACCATTGTCTGTGCCCTTGAGGCTGAGCGGGCTATAGCTGTTCAAACTGAGAATGTTTCTGAAGCCTTGGCATCTTTGGAAGTTAGTGTCCAGGAGCCGGTTCTTATGGAGATTGATATAGGGGCAGCGCAGAAAACTGCGGGGGTGGACCCTGCGAACATTGCCCTCTACAAGACTTTATTTGATGATCCGGAAGAACTAGAGTAGTGTAGTTCTTGCTAGGGTGTAGGTGCCCTTTATTTATTTCAGTTGTGTTTGTTTTTTCCTTCTTAGCACTTTTGTTTTCCTTCTTATCATTTTTTAATAAAGGCGTATTTTATTTTTACTTTCATTTTTGCTTCTCCTTTTTGTTTTTATATATGTCTGACACTTTTGCACAACGTATATATATATATTTTTTATTTGATTGGACCGAATCCATAAATAGGATTGCCTACGTATCTTTGTTAGAATCAGGTCGCGCGTAGTTCTAGCTAGAATAAGTTCTAGGATGCCGGATTTTAATAGATATGCCCTGAGGTGGAAACATATTATTTAATCGGTAAAATGAGTGAAGTATTATCATTATCTTAGTCTGTTGTTTTTTGCCGTAAGCCGTGTACCTGAGTTTATAAAATGAAATATTCCATGTGTTTTTTGTACGGCTATTTTTGGTACGCATGTCTGAGTACGTGCTGTACCCCCCAAGTGTTCGTTATTTTTCCGTTATGTGCGAATAAAATGACGAGCACTTCTGGAAAAAGTTAGGCAGGCAGAGAGTTTCAACGCCCAGGCTGGGGCGTCAAAGATTTCGGCGCCCAGCCCTGGGCGCTGAAAATGATTTCTGGGCGGTCCTTTCGACGCTTTACTTCACATGTTCTTGCATTTTTTTTCTTTTTTTTTTCTTTGTTTTGTGTTTCACTTTTTTACTCGTATTAAAATCAATTTTGCCGCTATTTCGGAGATTTTTTTACTGTTGGCGTGCGACGCATTTTTGTCCGGATTAATTTTTTCTATTCGTGACTCGAAACGGTTTTGAGAATGGGGTTAGTGTGTGGAAGATATGAAGATCTTTGTGTAGGCTTTTGAGCGGGCTGAGGTGCGTGTTGATGCGGGGGGCGGTGTTTATTTTTATGAGTTTTTTTCTTGAGCAACTTTTGTATTGTTTTGAATTTGATTTCCTTTATGATTTTTTTGGGTTGCATAGGTTAGACCCTTATGTTGTGGCAATATGATAGTGTGGTTCATTTCGACGTCACGATTCAAGACCGAGTGGGCCTTGTTTATTGGGCCTAGAGTGGGCTGCCTCTTTTTTTTTGTATTTGCAAGTACATTTGGTGTTTCTTTAGTGTTAGAATAAAAGTTTTTAGGAGAAATCTTACGCCTTTATTAATTTGGAAAGTAAGGAAAACACTGAAACAAAGTTAACCTATATTCTAAGGGGTCTTAGGACCATCTAAAGCCTTTATTTTTTTTCCATCAATCTAAAGAATTACTAGGCGCTTTTTTTTTACTAAGGTGCTCTCTATGGCTCAAGCCTTGGGTTTAGTCTCGTAAAACTTTGGTCCTCCGCCGGTACTCATCTTGAATTCTATCCCTTTTGTGTTGGCCCCCTGACATGTCTTCACCCATCCGTTCTCGGCCTCTTCTAGTGTTGATGCGGGGGAGATTAACCGGGTTGGATTGAAACCTTCATCTTGTGAAGCTATGGTAGTCATCACAGTCTCGTTCTCCATAGTCCTCGATTCATTAAACAATGTCCATAGAGCCTGGTTGTCCAATATTTCAGCTGTTTTGGTCTTGGTGAGGTGAGGTGCCTCATCCAAGGTATGGCGGTCATGGGAAATTTCAAATCTGGGCCAAGTTTCAGTAAAGAGGTCCTGGCCCGATACTTGAGACAGGTAGACATCTTCAGCATCATCATCCCACACACCGCACACTTCTCTCTCGATTTGATCCATAGGGACCATGGCGAGTGGTGCACCTTGGGGCGTAATATACGTCGTAGAGTCAAAGTTCATATTTTCTGGTTGGTCAAGAGAGATGTGACAAGAACCGAGTGGGCTCTTGTTGTTGTTGGGTTTGCCAACGTTGGGGAGAGGTGTTATTTCATCCTCTATCATGTCCTGGATTGTGTTTTTTAGACTCCAGCAGTTTTCAGTGTCATGCCCATTTCCTTGATGGAACTCGCAGCGAGCGCCCTCGACCCAGTACTTACTTTGGACTGGAGGGTCGGGTGTGGGGCCTATGGGCCTTAGTTTTCCTTGATTAGTTAGTCTTTGGAAAGCTTGTACTAGAGTCGACCCAAGTGGGGCAAACTTTTGATTTCGGGTCCACCCTCCCGGGCTCCTTCGGGTTGGAGTTTCTTTCACAACATGGACCTCTTGGGCTTGGGGCATGGGGCCCCTATGGTAGGTGCTACTCTTGTATGCAGGTTTGCTTTGTACTGTTTTTGTGAGGTCATCCTCGATCTTCATTCCTACTTCATAAACCCTCTTGAAGGTATCACGGCTCAAGTATCTAAGATGTGGTTTGTAAGTTAGGTCCAGGTTGTCAATGAATTTTTGGACTAATTTGGTTTCGGGAGGCCAAATGACCAGTAATGCAAAATGTTTGGCTTGCGCAGCCGCTAAGGATTCGTTTTCCATTTTCAGTTGGTTCATGAGTAGGGTCATTTGGGTCATTTGGTTCTGTAGCTCTTCTATAGACATATTTGAGGGTGCGAATCGAGGTTGGGGAAGCGGAGATCCTTGAAATGAGGGATGACGGACGGAGCTTGGAGTCACTAAACCTGGTGTTGGTGATGTATCTTCGAGACGCACTAACCTTTGATTTTCAGATCTGCACCAAGTGGCAGGACCAGCCCTATGCATAAGATAAGCTAAAGTTTAGGCCCTAAAGTTTTAATCATTACTTAGTCTAGACTCTTGACTCTCTCTATTGGTTTTTTCGCTCTTTCTTTTGTTGGTACACTTTTTGGTTTTTCTTTGGTCATTCTTTGGATTTTCGAAACACTTGCCCGTGTGACATTCATAGTTATTAGCATGCTCGGTTTTGGTGCCGAGCATTGTCGTCGTAGGAGACCTAATCAACGACACAAAGAGTTATTTATTTTTATTCTTTTTTTTTAGTCGCTTTAAGAATCGAGTGCTTTTCACACGCCCTTGCAGCAATTTTTTTTTTTACGAATAGTTTTTTTGCTACGTATTTTTTGCGCGGGCACCGAGGCTGCTGCGCCTGACCCAAAGGCCAGGCATCAACTTCAGCGCCCAGCGTAGGGCTTGAGAAATTTTGGCGCCTAGCCAGGGGCGTTGAAAATGCGTCCCTGGCTGGTTCTCGTCTTTTGTTTGCGTATACTTTTTGTTTATGCGACTTTGATTTTGCGTGCTTGCCAAATAACGTCCTTTACGCGTTGTGCAACATTTGTGGGATTCGTTGCGGGCCATCCCGAGCGTCGCTTATTTTTGCGGCGATCGTTCGGGTTTGTGGAACACGTATTTTGGTATAACTCTTTGGCCAATTGGTTTATGAATGTTTGGGCAATTTTTAAGGTCGTTGGTTTTCTAACATTGTTTGTCACACACAATCATACATTTCGCTACACATAACTAACATTACATCATGAGGCAATAATAACATGTCATGTAGTTTATGATAGGTTTCTATGGGTAGTTTTTGCGCCTGGCATGGTACCGCTTCTATCGCAGATCCAACACATGCCCCAGTCGAGGTAGTGCCTTCAACAGACGAATTTCGCCCAAGAGTCCAATCACGATGTAAGCCAAGGGGGCATGCACCAATGAGAGGGACCTAATGGGCGAGCGATTGGGTTTGGGACAGGTGTACTACTGTGAGGGTGTCGAAAAAGCACGAGCCTAATGCGTGACCTCGTCCCTCGTGGGTGTGACGATTCTTTTTATTCAATCAAGTGTAATTGGATTTCCTGTGAGTTTACACCCAATTGACTAGTAATATAGGAGTCGCCATTCAGTTTTTAACGACAATGAGAAAAACTGACAAAACCCGGTTATCGTGACATAAAGGGAGTGCAATTATGTTTGACCACGACGGCCGTAGGTTACCTTGTGATCCCTGGTGTGGGGATCTCTCAACATACACCCGCAAGGTAGAGATTGAGGGTTCGGGGGACTGTACGTAACTACCGAGAGGAGTACTTCGCTCATCGATAACTCCAGAGGCAGGATATCCTTACTAGCTCAGCATAAATAATTGAAGGGACATGCGTTAACTATTAAACTAATCTGAGTTGATTTTAGCAATATGCAACATATAATACTAGATCGATCGCGATTATCTGATTTAGATTGCATTAAGGGACCTAGCATGATAATCCAATTTCCCGAAAATATTATATTTGTTAGGCGTGATAGAACAATCAGATTTAGTTAGTTTAACAGTTCATAAAAAGGGCGAGGAAAGCAGTTAAATCATCGAAAAGGGGCACATTACGACGCACCCTTGAGAGGTGTGTCACGGTTCTCAGAAAACTAACCACTTTGACTTTGCTATTTCTCCTTTTTATTTAACGAATCTCAATTATGGGACAGGATACGTTCTGTTCGATTTATGGATCGATTGCGACAGAACGCGTGAACAATTTCGCAGCGTGAGGCTTAGGCTAAAGGTTGGAGTCAATACTCAGAATATAATTGTGTGTTGTGTGTTTCTTTCACGTCGAATTTGGGGCTGTATTTATAGGGAAGAGTTCGTGGAAAGATAGAATTGCAGAGTTCTAATTCACAAAGAATTAGGAAAAAAACACGTACCCAGGTATTTTCAGCCCCCAGGCCTGGGCGCCAAAGATTTCGGCGCCCAGAGCCAGGCGTTGAAAATAGGGTCTGGGCTGTTTTCTTAGTCAGATTCGGATTCCTGAAATCCGTAGGGTTTGAGACTTAATCGAGTCTTTTAGTGCGTATCAATTTCATGACGGAATGCGCCTAGGCCCGTTACGAACTCTAGGCTCGTTAGAATTTTAATTAATACGTAACTCTTATTGCCGAATCATATTAGGAATAGGATTCTCGCAGTTTTCTATCTCATTTAGGATTTATGTTGGAATGCAACACCTAATTCTGACAGGTTTCTATCCTTTATGATTTGCCACTTTTAGAAGCTACCTTTTACGGCAGTTACTATTTTTAGCAGGTTTCCATAAATAGCAGTTTTCTATAAATATCAGGTTTTTGGTGAAATGAAAAGGGGAATTGAGATTCGTTTATTTTATAGGAGATCCGTTGTCAAGTGGAGATTTATGCTTTCATCATCGAACCTTTCCCTTTCGGGAATGAGGACAAAAGTAGGTGTCTACAGTTAGCCCCCACTTTGACTGAGTCTTGGAATAAGACGATGGTCAAAGTATTAGACGGAGTGCGTCACACAAGCCATGGTGTATGTGACCTGTTTTGCGAGGGTCTCACAAGCCCCCGAGTGATAACATTTGACTTAAGGGTCATCACTTGAAATGTCGACATATCCCTCACGTGTCATTGGGATTTATCAACGGATAGTATAGAATACTCCCTCACTTTGTCATTGGAAGTATCTAAAGAGGCGTAGAAACCCCCTCACTTTGTCATTGGGAGTAACTACAGATGTTTTCGAAATCAAAGCTATAAAGTGTAATTGGGCCTGGCCAAGCCCAACCACGAGGTAAAAATGTTTTTAAAGATTCTCATTTTCAGGGTTAGCTAAACGAGAAAACCCCCTTATTTTTATGGGACGTAAAACGAAGGAAAATCCAGCACATCGCTCTTTTTTGGAAAAAACGGAAAACCAATCTTTTTAATTTTTGGAAAAGGGAAAACCAGAAAAAGTTATCGCTGCAGCGACTAAGGACCTGCGCGGTTAGTGACGCAGACCCCGCCGGCTAAAGATGGCGAGCCTGTCCGCTAAGGGTGGACACCCCGTCCGATAGAAGTGGACGAATCTGTTTTTGAATTTTGAAAATAAGGACCTACGCGGTTTGTGACGTAGACCCCGCCGGCTAAAGACGGCGAACCTGTCCGCTAAGGGTGGACACCCCGTCCGATAGAAGTGGACGAATCTGTTTTGAAATTTGTTTTGTGTTTTTTTGAAAATAAGGACCTGCGTGGTTTGCGCCGTAGACCCCGCCGGCTGAAGATGGCGAGCCTGTTTCATTTTGTTTTTTGAAGACTTCATTTTTGGAAAACTGAGGACCTGCGCGGCTAGTGACGCACACCCCGCCCGCTTAAGGTGGGCAAGCCCTGTCCGCTAAGGGTGGACGCCCCGCTCGCTGGAGGTGAGCGAACCTGAATTCGTCTTTTTTGATTTGGGATTCGCGTGCCGCGATCTTGCCAACTGAAGATGGGCAAGTTCCTATTTCTTCGGTTTTTTGTGATTTCTTTTGAGAATTTCTTTTTATCCATTCTTGCAAGAGCGAACTCTTTCGAGGGATGCTCGAATTTAGTTGTAACCTGAACGTGGGCTGACAACGTGTTCAGACGGACCTTTGTCTTGCGACCGTCTGGTTTCGTGGTTTGAGCTAGTTTTTACGGCTCAATTTTGCCACTACTTGGTCTTTGATCAGAGGACCGTGCACAAGTGTCAATGACGACCTTTCCTGAGGTCGAACCTGTTTTTTTTTTAGATATCCCAACATGATATGGTGTATGGCGCAGTCCGAGAATGTGATTTCGATTGTGCGCTCCTTGTTGGAGTCTATTTTCCGCGAGCCCCCAAGCACTGGGGCTCGTCGGTCGTTTTTCGCATCTTGTAATCATGTTTGGGGTCATGCTCGTGTGTGCGAGCGACCTTTTATAGTAGTGTGCTACTTTAGCGAAGCCGTGGAGTGCGACTTTAGTTTTCAGGCGACATCCGGCTTCAGCTTGGCCCGGGTTAATCCTTTAACACACAAACATTTTTTATTTGGAAAACCAACGAATTGACGACACATATTTTTGGTGTTTCAAAGAATGACCATGATATTTAACTTGTTTTTTTTTTTTTTGAAAAGTGTACATAAGTATTTTCTGAGACGAGTCTAAGTTTCGACCAAGTTTTAATGTTTATATTTGCTTATTTGGGAGCTAAAGGTGCTTTGGGCTTGATCCTACTTGCAATAGGGCCTCGTGTTTAGCAACACGGTCTTAAGTCCTTTCCTGTTCCGTGTTTTGTGAAATCTGGGCCTTGGGCTGCATTTTCAGCGCCCAAGGCCAGGCGTTAAACATTTCGGCGCCCAGCCGAGGGCGCTGAAAGTCTTTTCCTGGTGATATTTGACTTTCGGATTTCCTAACACGTTTCCGAATGGGATCAGGATGTCATTGGGTGCGTTCAGCTATATATAGGGGCTAGATACGTCCCTATTTTCCACCACTCTCAAATTCTTTCTCTCCTTTTTGCTGTGCTTTTATTACTCATTGCTTTTGCCATGTCGATCCCTACTTTCTCACTCCAACGGACTGTTAGGCGTTGGCTACGGGCCCTTACTCCCACAGAAAAAACTTTGTTAAAAGAATACCACTTAGTGGCACTTTTAGGCTTACAACAAATTAATATTGATTATAACTTTCTGCATGCTGCCCTAAGCTTTTGGGACTCCGATCATCATGTTTTTGCCTTTCGGGGCAACGAAATATGTCCTTTGCCCGATGAATTTGCTGCGATCCTTTGTTATCCTACTAATGCTACTCCTGTTACTCCTGGCACTATTGAAGAGGGTAAAACAACCATAAGGGCTTTCCTAGGACTAGATGATAACATGTTTGCTGAAATTGTTGTAGAGGACAAGGTTAACTTGGCAAAACTTGTAAAACATCACTTTAGGCCTAGTAAGAATATGACCGAACAGAAATTGAATATCCGAGCCCTTGTTTTTTGCTTGTTGAATCATTATTTGCTGTCGAATAACAATGGTGAGTTCGGTGACATAAGGTTGATCCCCTTGATTAGCCAGATGGAAAGTTGCTATTCTATCATGCCGTTGGTTGTTTCCGAGACTTTGCTGAGTGCAGATGAGCTGAAGAAGGATACCAAATCTGAACATTTCAAGGGAAGCCCCCTATTACTGTAGGTAATCGATTTTTCCTTGCGCACGTATACGTCCCTTTTGCATATATTTCTTTTTGCCTGGGGCTGAGTTTCAGTCCCAGGGCTGGGCGCTGGAATTTTCGGCGCCTGGTACTGGGCGTTGAAACTGCGCCCCAGTAACCGTTTGTATTTTTTTTCTTTCTTTTTCATTCTTTTGATTCGATCGTACCTGTTTTTGCAGATTTGGCTTGCGGAACGGCTTAGACTTTTGGAAGCTCCTGCCGATCCTAAACATTATCGCCCTATAGCCTTGGGTAACCGAAAATACTTGCACCAAGGCCAGGACGAGGCCAAATGGACCTCCTTTTTTACTTATGGCATTTGTTCTATTAAGTGGGTGGTACCATGGTGGGGTTTGACTACTATGACAGGGGGTTCTGATGTACGTATCGGTTTATGTTTCTTTGTTGGGGCTATCTCGTCCCATTTATATTTTCCCTTAACGAGTCATGCGTCAATATGGTTTAAGGCAGACTATCCCCTTTTCTGATACGGTACCACCTAAGGTAGCGGCCTTTTCACAAACACGAGTTCTGGCGTGGGCTAAGTATTATGATGGTCTCCCGCGTTGGGCCATAGCTACAAATGGCTTTGTGGGTCTTTCTGAAAACTACAAGTTGTGGATGAGCTTCGATGATAAAGATGTGAGGGCTGAGGCTCGTAATGGGGAGCCGGCTGAGCTTTTGATACCTCGTATTCGTGTTAAGTATGAGGGTCCTGATTCTGCCAGACCTCGTACCTATAGTATTAAGACTGTGAAAGCTCGTCCTGATCGAAAGCGAAAGGAAGTTCCTCCCCGTTCCAGTTTTAGGCCTAAAAAGATGCCTAACATGAAGGGGCCTGCTGTTGTTAAAAGAAATGCAAGCTCTCGCGGAGATCGTCGCCGGAACAATGTATGGGTCAGGAAGGCTCAACCGCCTGTAGAAACAGTGGCTAGTCTAGTTGATGATAACAATCCTTCTCCCACCATTGTCTGTGCCCTTGAGGCTGAGTGGGCTATAACTGAGAATGTTTCTGAAGCCTTGGCATCTTTGGAAGTTAGTGTCCAGGAGCCGGTTCTTATGGAGATTGATATTGGGGCAGCGCAGAAGACTGTGGGGGTGGATCCTGCGAACATTGCCCTCTACAAGACTTTATTTGATGATCCGGAAGAACTAGAGTAGTGTAGTTCTTGCTAGGGTGTAGGTGCCCTCTATTTATTTCAGTTGTGTTTGTTTTTATTCTTAGCACTTTGTTTTCCTTCTTATTATTTTTTAATAAAGGCGTATTTTTATTTTTCATTTTCACATATTTTGTTTCTCCTCTTTTTTATGTTTTTATATGTCTAACACTTTTTGCACAAAGAATATTCGTTTTTTTTATATTGGACCGAATCCTTGGTAAGGATTGCCTACGTATCTTGTCAGAATCAGGTCGCGCGTAGTTCTAGCTTTAGAATGAGTTCTAGTATGCCGGATTTCGGTAGATATGCCCTGAGGTGGAAACATATTACTTAATCGGTCAAATGAGTGAAGTATTATCATTATTTCATCTGCCGTTTTTTTTTTGCCATAAGTCGAGTAAAATATGAAATTCGAAATTCGACTAATTTGTATGGCTATATTCTTGGTTGGTAAGCCTATTTGGATACGTACTGTACCCCCCAAGTGTTCGTTATTTTTCCGTTGTGTGCGGATAAAATGACGAGCACTTCTGAAAAGAAAATTTTTGTCAGGCAGAGAGTTTCAACGCCCAGGCTGGGGCGTCAGAAATTTCGGCGCCCAGCGCTGGGCGCTGAAAATGACTTGGGCGGTCAATTTTTGACGCTTTGCTTCACATGTTCTTGCATTTATTTCTTCTTTCTTTTTTTTGTGCCTTGATATTTTGCTCGTATTTAAAGCCAATTTTGAGGCTATTTTGGAGGCTTTTTTGACTGTTAGCGTGAAATGCGTTTTTGTCCGGATTAATTTTTTCTATTCGTGACTCGAAACAGTTTTGAAAATGGGGTTAGGGTGCGGAAGTTATGAAGATCTTTGTGTAGGATTTTGAGGTGGGTTGAAGTGCGTGTTGTTAGTGAAGGGTATGATGGAATCTATGTTTTATGAATCTGTTTTTTTTTGGTAACATTTGCATTGTTTTGGATTTTGATTTCCTTTGATTCTGGGTTGCATGGATTGACTCTTATGATGACACTGGTTTGGCTTTTTAGGTTTTGAGGATATGAATGGGATAGTGTGGTTTATTTTGTGGGTTTCGGGAATTGGTTCCCATGGCACTATTTCAAAACAGAGTGGGCTTTGTTTGTTGGGCCTGGAGTGGGCTGCCTTTTTATTTTTGTATTTTGCAAGTACATTTGGTGTTTATTTAGTGTTAGAATAAAATTTTTAGGAGAAATATTACGCCTTTATTGATTCGGAAAGTAAGGAAAACACACTGAAATAAGACTGACCCATATTCTAAGGGGCCTTAGGACCATCTAAAGTCTCTATTATTATTTTTTTCTATCAATCTAAAGAACTACTAGGCGCTTTTTACTAATGGTGCTCTATATGGCTCAAGCCTGGGGTTTAGTCTCATAACACTTCGGTCCTTCACCGGTACTCATCTTGAATTCCATTCCTTTTGCATTGACCCACTGATATGTCTTCACCTATCCGTTCTCGACCTCTTCTAGTGTTGATGCAGGAGAGATTAACCGGGTTGGATCGAAACCTTCATCTTGTAAATCTAGGGTAGTCATCACAGTCTCGTTCTCCACAGGCCTCGATTCGTTAAACAATGTCCATAGAGCATGGTTGTCCAACACTTCAGCTGTTTTCGTCTTGGTGAGGTGGGGTGCCTCATGCAAGGTGTGGCAGTCATGGAAAATTTCAAATCCGGGTTTTAGCAAGCCATCCTGAACGAAGGGTTCAGGGAAATCACAGCATGGGTGTTCTGCTCCTTCCCGAACGAATATCCCGTTAAGGGTCCTTTGATACGGGGGAAGGAGGGTGGTTTGTTTGGCTTTGTTAAGGCGTAGCCTAGACAGGCGGTCAGCAATATCTTCCTCCGTTGGTTCATAGCCTAAGCCAAAGGGAGTAGATTTGTCGGGAAAAGGATGGAATGTGTATTCCTTCTTCCTTATGCCCAATGGGGTTCCTGGGAAATAACCTTGAGCTAACAGCATTCAAGGGATGACTCGGGATGCATGCGGGTCTAGGAATGCTGGATCATAATCTTCGATGAACTGGATTGCTTCTTCCATTTGAAACCCATAAAGGTCGTCTGCAGTTTCAGCCGTTCCAACCATAGTACAACTGACGTCGAGAGGAGGGGCGCGGATTTCTAGTATTACCCCGTTATGGTTAAGTTTAACCATTTGGTGCAAGGTAGAAGCCACACCTCCTAAGTAATGGAGCCAAGGTGGCCCCAAGAGGAGGTTGAAAGTGGGCTTGATGTCGATTATTTGAAACTCCGTGGTGCGTGCCACAGGCCCGGTTTGTATGGTAAGGTTGATTTTTCCCAATACAGGCCTTCGGGAGTTATCATAAGCTCGTACCCCTTGCGTGGAGGTTTGGAAGTCATCGTTTCCTAGCCCCAAGCAATGGGCGGTTCGCAATGGGCAGACATTAACCGCCGAACCATTATCTACGAGCGCTAGGGGGATGTTTTGTCCTTTGCATCCAACCACTAGGTAAAGGGCTTTATTGTGAGCACCCCCCCTCTTTGGGTAAGTATTTATCAGTGAAAACTATGGCCTTTTCTCCGGCATCTCTCGTGACATGGCTAACCAATGAGTCAGGTGTGATATCTGTAGGTACTGAGATGAGGTCAAGTGAGCGAATAAGCTTTTCGCGATGTTCCTTTGAAGTACACATGAGATCCCATATGGTAATCTCGGCCTTGGTTCTTTTTAGTTGTTTTAGGAGAGGATTTTCAATGACTTCTGCGACAGTGGCGTGCCGTCCATTCTCAGGAGTTTTCCTAACCGGGATGTCGTCCATAGGAGGTGGGTGAATATCCGGTTGGTATATTCTTCCGGATCGGGTGAGGTTGTCGACCTCGGGCTCCTGAAGGGTGGTGTCAATGAGAGCATACCCAGGCCAAGTTTCAGTGAAGAGGTCCTGGCCCGACACTTGAGATAGGTAAATATCTTCAGCATCATCATTCCACACACCGCACACTTCTCTCTCGATTCGATCCATAGGGACCACAGCGAGTGGTGCACCTTGAGGTGTAATATACACCGTGGGGTCGAAATTCTCTAGTTGGTCGTGAGAGATGTGACAAGAGCCGAGTGGGCTCTTGTTGTTTTTGGGTTTGCCAACGTTAGGGAGAGGTATCACTTCATCCTCTATCATGTCCTGGATCGTATGTTTTAGATTCCAGCAGTTTTCAGTGTCATGCCCATTTCCTTGATGGAATTTGCAGTAAGTACCTTCGACCCAATATTTGCTTTTGACAGGAGGGTCACGGGTGGGGCCTATAGGTCTCAACTTTCCTTGATTGGTTAGTCTTTCAAAGGCTTGTACCAAAGTCGACCCGAGTGGGGCAAACTTTCGGTCTCGGACCCATCTTCCAGGGCTTCTTCGGGCGGGAGTCTCTTCTACAGCATGGACTTCTTGGGCTTGGGATGTGTACCCCGACTATAGGTGTTGTTTTTATATGTGGGTTTGCTTTGTATGGTTTTGGCGAGGTCGTCCTCGATCTTTATTCCCACATCATAAACTCTTTTGAAAGTGTCAAGTCCCAGGTACCTAAGGTGTTGTCTGTAAGCCGGGTCCAGGTTGTCAATGAATTTTTGGACCAATTCTGTTTCGGGAGGCCTATTGATTAGCTGGGCCGCCTGGTCCCTCCATCTAGCAAAGTAGGTCGTGAAACCCTCATTTTTCTTTTGGAAGAGAACTTCCAGCTCACGCATGGTGACTTGGAAATCCATGTTCGACGAGTATTGCTTGATGAAGACATTGACAAAGTCTTCCCAAGTGGGGAAGAGCTTAGGGTCCTGGTGATAGTACCATTTGAGCGGCACAGGTTCCAAGGACAAAGGAAAGGCAGGTAAATACATGGACTTGTCCACGCCTTTCAAGTTCATGGCATTCACAAAGCTCAGTAGATGATCACGGGGGTTGTCCGTGGCCTTAAACTTTGGTAAGTCAGATGAACTGAACTTTTCTGGTAGTTTGCCAGGAAAAGGTTCAGGATCGAGGGAGAAGTATTTGCTCCCCATGGTTTGATGTAGGACCATTTTTTCAATCCTCTTCTCGTTATCGAGGTCATTTTTGGCTTGCGCAGCCGCTAAAGCTTCATTTTCCATTTTCAGTTGGCCCATGAGTCGGGTCATTTGAGCCATCTGCTCTTGCAAATCTTCGATGGACATGTTTGAAGGTGCGAATTGAGGTTGGGGAAGCGGAGATCCTTGAAATGAGGGATGACGGACGAAGCTTGGAGTCACTAAACCTGATGTTGGTGATGTATCTTCGAGACGCACTAACCGTTGATTCCCTGATCGGCACCAAGTGGCAGGACCAGTCCTAGGCATAAAATAAGCTAAAGTTTAGGTTCCCAAAGTTTCAAGCATTACTTAGTCTAGACTTCGACTCTCTAAATTGGTTTTTCACTCTTTTCTTTTGTCGGTACACTTTTTGGTTTTTTTTTTTATTTTGGTCATTCTTTGGATTTTCGAAACACTTGCCCGTGTGACATTCATAGTCATTAGCATGTTCGGTTTTGGTGCTGAGCATTGCCGTCGTAGGAGGCCTAACAACGAGACAAAGAGTTATTAATTTTTTCACGAGTCGCTTTTGAAATCGAGTGCTTTCCTTACGCCCTCGTAGCAATTCTTTTTATGAACATTTTTCTTTGCGCTACGTATTTTCCTTTCGCGCGGGCACCGAGGCTGCTGCGCCTGACCAGAAGGCCAACCAGCAACTTCAGCGCCCAGCGAGGGACGTGAGAAATTCTGGCGCCCAGCCAGGGGCGTTGAAAATGCGTCCCTGGCTGGTTCTCGTTTTCTGTCTTCTGTTTATGCGACTTCGATTTGCGTGCTTGCCTAATAACGTCCTTTACGCGTAGCAGCGTTTGTGGGATTCGTTACAGGCCATCCCGAGCAACGCTTATTTTTGTGGCGACCATTCGGGTTTGCGGAACACGTGTTTTGGTATAACTCTTTGGCAAATTAGTCTATGAATGTTTGGGCAATTTTTAAGGTCGTTGGTTTTCTAGCATAGTTTGTCACACACAGTCACATATTTCGCTACACATAACTACATTACAAACATGGAATTAAATATGTCACGTAGTTTATGATAGGCTTCTATGGGTAGTTTATTTGCGCCTAGCTTGGTACCGCTTCTATCGTAGATCCAACACATGCCCCGGTCGAGGTAGTGTCTTCAACAGACGAATTTCGCTCAAGAGGCCAACCCGCAAGTGCAAGCCAAGGGGGCATGCAGGCGAGAGGGACCTAATGAGCGAGCGATTGGGTTCGGGATAGGTGTACTACCTACACAAGTACCGAGTGGGCAACATGCGCGGCGTATGCACCCCCCTATTGGCGGAAAAAGGTATCCTTAGTCCCAACTCCCGAGGGAGCCGAGATTCGTTATGCGGTTCTGCCCGTTCACATTAATATGCTGATTTTCAGGTCGTCCCAACTTGATGGGGAAATAAACGCGGGGTAGGATCGTTTCACCCTTCGGCTATTTTGATTACCTACAAGCACGAGTATTTCCTTCAATATCCCCAGCGGAGTCGCCACTGTGAGGGGGTCGAAAAAGCACGAGGCTAATGCGTGACCTCGTCCCTCGTGGGTGTGACGATTCTTTTTATACAATCAAGTGTAATTGGATTTCCTGTTAGTTTACACCCAATTGACTAGTAATATAGGAGTCGTCATTCAGTTTTTAACGACAATGAGAAAAACTGACAAAACCCGGTTATCGTGACATAAAGGGAGTGCAATTATGTTTGACCACGACGGCCGTAGGTTACCTTGTGATCCCTGGTGTGGGGATCTCTCAACATACACCCGCAAGGTAGAGATTGAGGGTTCGGGGGACTGTACGTAACTACCGAGAGAAGTACTTCGCTCGTCGATAACTCCAGAGGCAGGATATCCTTACTAGCTCAGCATAAATAATTGAAGGGACATGCGTTAACTATTAAACTAATCTGAGTTGATTTTAGCAATATGCAACATATAATACTAGATCGATCGCGATTATCTGATTTAGATTGCATTAAGGGACCTAGCATGATAATCCAATTTCTCGAAAATATTATATTTGTTAGGCGTGATAGAACAATCAGATTTAGTTAGTTTAACAGTTCATAAAAAGGGCGAGGAAAGCAGTTAAATCATCGAAAAGGGGCACATTACGACGCACCCTTGAGAGGTGCGTCACGGTTCTCAGAAAACTAACCACTTTGACTTTGCTATTTCTTCTTTTTATTTAACGAATCTCAATTATGGGACAGGATACGTTCTGTTCGATTTATGGATCGATTGCGACAGAACGCGTGAACAATTTCGCAGCGTGAGGCTTAGGCTAAGGGTTGGAGTCAATACTCAGAATATAATTGTGTGTTGTGTGTTTCTTTCACGTCGAATTTGGGGCTGTATTTATAGGGAAGAGTTCGTGGAAAGATAGAATTGCAGAGTTCTAATCCACAAAGAATTAGGAAAAAAACACGTACCCAGGTATTTTCAGCGCCCAGAGCCAGGCGTTGAAAATAGGGTCTGGGCTGTTTTCTTAGTCAGATCCGGAATCCTGAAATCCGTAGGGTTTGAGACTTAATCGAGTCTTTTAGTGCGTATCAATTTCATGACGGAATGCGTCTGGGCCCGTTACGAACTCTAGGCTCGTTAGGATTTTAATTAATACGTAACTCTTATTGCCGAATCATATTAGGAATAGGATTCTCGCAGTTTTCTATCTCATTTAGGATTTATGTTGGAATGCAACACCTAATTCTGACAGGTTTCTATCCTTTATGATTTGCCACTTTTAGAAGCTACCTTTTACGGAAGTTACTATTTTTAGCAGGTTTCTATAAATAGCAGTTTTCTATAAATATCAGGTTTCGGGTGAAATGAAAAGGGGAATTGAGATTCGTTTATTTTATAGGAGATGCGTTGTCAAGTGGAGATTTATGCTTTCATCATCGAACCTTTCCCTTTCGGAAATGGGGACAAAATTAGGTGTCTACAACTACTAGCGAAAGTGTCGAGTGGACAACATTCGAAGCGTATGCACCCCTCGGTTGGCGATGGGTATCCTTAGTCCAAACTCCCCGAGGGAGCCAACATTCGTTATGCGGTTCTGCACGTTCACATTAATATGTTGATTTTCAGGTCATCCCAACTTGATGGGGAAATAAACGCGAGGTAGGATCGTTTCACCCTTCGGCTATTTTTATTTCCTACAAGCACGAGTATTTCCTTCACTATCCCCAGCGGAGTCGCCACTGTGAGGGGGTCGAAAAAGCACGAGGCTAATGCGTGACCTCGTCCCTCGTGGGTGTGACGTTTCTTTTTGTCAAATCAAGTGTAATTGGATTTCTTGTGAGTTTACACCCAATTGACTAGTAATATAGGAGTCGCCATTCAGTTTTTAACGACAATGAGAAAAACTGAAAAAACCCGGTTATCGTGACATAAAGGGAGTGCAATTATGTTTGACCACGAAGGCCATAGGTTCCCTTATGATCCCTGGTGTGGGGATCTCTCAACATACACCCGCAAGGTAGAGATTGAGGGTTCGGGAGACTGTAACTACCGAGAGGAGTACTCGCTCTTCGTTAACTCCAGAGGCAGGATATCCTTACTAGCTAAGCATAAATAATTGAAGGGACATGCGTTAACTATTAAACTAATCTGAGTTGATTTTAACAATATGCAACACATAATACTAGATCGATCGCGATTATCTGATTTAGATTGCTTAAAGGGACCTAGCATGATAGTTCAATTTCCCAAAATATTATCTTTATTAGGCGTGATAGAACAATCAGATTTAATTAGTTTAACAGTTTATAAAAGGGCGGGGAAAGCAATTAAATCATGGAAAAGGGACACATTACGACGCACCCTTGAGAGGTGCGTCACGGTTCTCAGAAAACTAACCACTTTGACTTTGCTATTTCTTTAACGAATCTCAAGTTACGGGACAGGATACGTTCTGTTCGATTTTTGGATCGATTGCGGCAGAACGCGGGATCAATTTCGCAGCGTGAGGCTTAGGCTTAGGGGTTGGAGTCAATACTCAGAATATGAATTGTGTGTTGTTTCACGTCGAATTTGGGGATATATTTATAGAAAAGAGTTTGTGGAAAGATAGAATTTTAGAGCTCTAATCCACGAAGAATTAGAAAAGAACACGTCCCAGGTAATTTTAGCGCCCAGGGCTGGGCGCCGAAGATTTCGGCGCTCAGAGCCAGGCGTTGAAAATAGGGTCTGGGCCGTTTTCTTTGTCAGATTTGGACTCTTAGAATCCGGAGTGTTTGAGACTTATTCGAGTCTTTTAGTGCGTATTAACTTTATGACGGAATGCGTCTAGGCCCGTTACGAACTCTAGGCTCGTTAGGATTTTAATTAATACGTAACTCTTATTAAGTTATTTTCGAATCATATTAGGAATAGGATTCCTCTTGCAATTTCTATCTCATTTAGGATTTATGTTGGAGTGCAACACCTAATTCTGACAGGTTTCTATCTTTTATGACTTGCCACTTTTAACAACTACCCATTACGGTAGTTACTATTTTTAGCATGTTTCCATAAATAGCAGGTTTCTATAAATAGAAGGTTTCGGGTGAAATAAAAAGGGGGATTGAGATTCGTTATTTTATAGGAGATGCGTTGCCAAGTGGAGATTTATGTTCTCATCATCGAACCTTCCCTTTCGGGAATGGGGACAAAAGTAGGTGTCTACAATTTGGGCCTCAATGGTTCCAACTTGCTTTAATAACCATTAACTATTTAATTAATATGTTTTGAAAGTTAGTTAATTTCGCTGCATAATTCTGGTAAATAGCCTTAGCCGTTATCACGGTGGCGGTAATATCTTGGTAATTCCTGTGTTTTAAGTTGGAAAATGTTTTATAAAAAGCAAGGAATTATTAGGGTGTTACATTTGGTGCGATCAATCTTTGTGAGGTTGTGGTTTGGGAGGACATACCATTCTTGTTCCTTGTAGACCACGGTAATCCACCTAGTTTCCTTTTGGTGTAGTTGATGAACCGTTGGCTTTGGAGGGCCGCAATGTTGAGAAACTTGTCATCCGAGCCACCAATGCTAGCGAGACCATTCAACCTTCCTGCAAGTTTCCCTTTGTTCATCCTCTTGGCAATGAGGGTGACCATGGCTCCCATGTGGATTTCTCCCTTCACGGTCCCATCCCTAGTGCCCAAGCATCGGCTAATGAAGGATTCTACACAATCGTAGCGGAAATGCGGTCGTGGTTTGTCGGCCAACCATAGACTAACAACCTCATCCTTAATCATGGCTCCTAGACTTGCCTTGAAAAAGATGGAATAGGCAAGCATTCGAGAGAAATATCAGAGGGCTAGGTGAATAATTTCTGATGCCTTGGATTGGTTTGTTTGGAAGTGGGTTTGCTCGGTGATTTGGCTCCACCAATCGCTCTCATTATAGGCAAACCCATTGGCTACTAGAGTGGTGGCTAAGTTGGTGTGGGCTTCACCATCTTGGGGGGAAAAAAATAGTGCACCCAACTCGGAGGAGCTTAACTCATGTGATTCATTGAAAAGCCGGAAGTGCACTTGCAACCCATCATCCGTTGAAGTGGTCTCTATGAAGGATAGGAATTCTAAGGTGAGCCTAGGATAGGTCTCGCAATTTAGCTTTATGAACTCCTTTAATCCAAAGTTTTCAACCATTAGCATCACTTCATCCTTAAGTCCAAGTGAAACTAGAGTAGGCTCGTGATAGAATTTTGTAGGTCGGATTTTTCTAGAAGAGAGCCGCTCAAAGTTGTCCCAATGCTTTTGGGACTCGAATTGGATGCCATAGGTTGTTGAGACATTGGTGGGTGGGGTGATTTATGAGGAAGAACCAACATCTCCTCCCCTTCTCTTCTTTGTTGGCTTAGGAGGCATAATGTGTTTGGGGGTTCGGTAGATGCTTCAAAGGTTACTTCACAAGGTTCTAATGGTTTATCAAGAACAACAACAACAAATCCCCAATGTGAGAGACAACTATCAACTCCAATAACACACCCACAACAAATTTCAACTCAACCTCCAAAACTACAACCACACCTGTAGAAACACAATACATACAAAAACAATAATCCATCAACAACACATATAAACTACCAACAACCCATAATCCATCAATAAAGCAAATAAAAATCAATAATTTCTCAATTCACAATCAACAATTTCTCAAACCCTAACATATGAATTTCGTAGATTATAGCATGAAAACAAGTAATAAGATGCAAATTAGGCTACTCAAAACCATTAGGGAGATGAATAAGACAATAAAACACCCTTACTTGCAACCAATTTGAAGGATTTTAGAACGTTGATGAATTCCCCCAAATTTGCAAAGTTGAGAAAATTCAGATTTTTTTGAAGAATTTGTGGACTTGAATGAAGATTTTGTTGTTGTGGAGTTGATTTGTGAGTGAAAGGAGTAAGGATTTGTGATGGAGTATGGGGAGGAGTTGAATTTTGTTTGCAATGGAGGAGGAGGATGAGAGGAAATGAAAGAGTAGAGAAAGTAGAGTTGTAACACCCTAATAATTCCTTGCTTTTACAAAACCATTTTCCAACTTAAAATAAAGGAATTACTAAAGCATTACCGCCACCGTGATAACGGTTAAGGCTATTACCAGAATTACGCAGCGGAAATAAATGTCAACTAACTTTTAAAAACATAATAAATTTAATATTGAGGCCTCCTACAATTTGGAACCATAATGGCCCAAAACCCAAAGTATAAATAATTCAAATATTTCAAACATAATTAAAATAAAGTTAAATAAAATAGTTTCAAAGAACGAAAGCATGCAACTCTCTCAATCATCCCAAGCCACATAATTGCGATCGTACTTGATCTACCAACCTGCTATATTAATCTACTCCCCAACCATGCAAGTGCAAATGATGGATCATCATAGGGTCATTAAGGCAAAGGCCATGACCAAAACACACAAAGCACGTAGTCAGCAAAAGCTGAGTACTTACAAGAATAGAGTAAATGAAACCAAAACATGCATCACTCACTAAGTACTAATCAACATGCAAAAGCCATATAATAATTAACAAACAATCATGAGATACAAGACTCGACTCTTGACTCGACTCTTGACTCACAATTTAATTAGAATAAGCTTCGAACGGGCCAAAAGAATAATCCACAAAGGGAAAAGGTGATGGGAGTCAACCATACACCAAATATAATAATAATAATAATAAAATCGGGCCATACCGAGTGTCGGGCCATACCGACGAAATTCCTGCGCATAATATAAATGAAACAACGTCTTGTATCATTAGTAGGAGTACGAGCTTTCCGGCAAGACTCCCCCCATTGTTCATACTCAAGGTATATACGTTCCAAGAGTTTTGAAGCTTGTTCCGGTTGCACTTTACGTCTATTAATATTTTAATAAAGGCGAACTCAAGACTCGACAACATTCACACATACAATTAATAAACAACAACCAAAACAATCTTATTTGAATGCTTTAAGACTTGTGATCAACCAAGCAAGACACTTGTGATATTACTACCATGTTCCTCCTCACCAAAGTGAGACTCCACATCATGCATATTAACATGAGGGTTGTGCCCTTGCACGATAAATCCTAATTCATTTCATACATAACATTCCCAACTGAACCCTACATGTGTGGTGGCTTACGTGAGCTAACCCTTCACATGTGGTAAAATAAATAGTACAACGAGGTACAAATAAATGGCTCAAAGTATGCTAGACATCCCGTACAATAGCATACAAATAATTAATCCATCCCTTGCATGTGAATTGAACCATAAATGCATAAATAATGAACAACATGATTGACAATGAAATCCATACTCATAATAATTTCAACATGCTTGTTCAACAATTAATCCAACAAATCCAACATCACAAATCACATGCTCGTACACCAAAATAAACATGATTCCACATAATGTAATTCACATCATCAACAATCATGTAATGTCATTGACAAAAAGGTGTGGTCGCCCTAGACTTGTACGTACCTTGAATACCTAAGCGTAGGGGCCACTTTGCAATAACGAGCACTCAACTAGAAATCACCTCCTATCATCAAAATAATGAAACTTAAATTATTTCCATGTTCATTAAATTTCCAGAAACTTTATAAAAATTAAAACCTCCTTTAGACTTTAGAATTCCATCGTTTTTCAATAATAAAACCGTCTCAATTTGCAAAATCAATCCCTAGTACGAAAACATACTTTTTCCGCCTTTAAAATTAATAAATATCGACACTTTAAACCTTTATTCTAATCTGAAAATATAATTGATTATCATAATTAAAATCATCACCTAATTATGCTAATCAATTGACTCATTAGGTCTAGGTTAAAACCCTAACTTGAAAATCCCAATAACACTAGTTTATTATCATAAAAATCAATGCTTTATTCAATAAACAAATCTGAAAATTCATCCTTTGATAATTAAAACAAACCTAATGAATCACAACACACAAATCCTCAAACCACGGTATTCATAACCGGTTACCAGCATTTTAATTACTCAAAACAATATTAATATAGTAATTTAAAATACGGAATTTAAATAGAATAGGTAAGGAAGAAGAGAAATATACTAATCCGGCCTATAGCACGGAACAATCACGAATTAGGGTGATTGGGTGAAAGAATTGAATTATGAACATGAACAACACACACACACACACGCACGTCCGTGTGTGCGCGCGCGGGAGAGAGGGGCGACGAGCAGGGTTGCGCGCAGGGGCTGGCGCGAGGGCGCAAGGACTGGGCGACAGGGGCTGGCGCGAGGGCGCGCAAGAGAGCCGAGAGAGAGAGCGAGGGTGTGGGTGTGCGAGGGAAGCAGCAGCACACCACACGACAACAACAACACTCGACGCATCAACAGAGGAAGCAAGGGGAGGGAGTTGTGCCGTGCGAGATGCACGAGCAGCAACGAGCGAGAGGGGGACGAGGGATGTGCCGCGCGAGAGGCACGAGCAGCAGCGACGCAACGGCACGAGGCTCGTGCTTGCGGGCCGAGTGAGCCGGACGAACAAAGGGAGAGAGAAAGAGGAGTGTTGGGCAAGAAAGAGAGAAAAGAGGGTTTATGAACTTTAGGGGCTCATTTAATGATGGGGAGTCCTATTTATAGGCTCCCTAATCCCTTGATGGGCTAGGCTTAGGGTATTTGAGTTGGGCTTAGGAATTAAATGAATTGGGCTAGCTTAGGATTTAAATTAAACTGTTTGGATTGGGCTTGATTAATAAAACAAACTGGACTTTTTATTTAAAACCCGAAGCTTTAAAAATCATTTGCAACTCATTTAATTTCCCGACTCAAGAATTAAATTCGTTTCGTAATTAATTAAAATAATAAATATTCAAATTAATTAAAATAAATTAAATACATTTAAATATTTTTTATATTTATAAATCGTAAAATTCTTTATAAATATAATAAAATATATTTATAAATATTATAAAAATACGAGGTATTACAGTCTACCCTCCTTAAAAGAAGTTTCGTCCCGAAACTTGGGTTCGGAAATCCAAAATTCAACTCAAACTTGAGACTTTCTGAGACTTTCAATACGTTCATTTACCAAAGTTTTAAGTTGTTGTACTATTTACATGATTAAACAGGACAATAATAAGTGCAAATTCAATAGAAAGCACTAAATTAAGTATAAAATAGGGAAAACAAGGTAAAAAGCGCGAAATTCTACCGCACTCTACCCCCCTTAAAAGACACGAGTTACGACCCCGTAACGCAACTAACCTCGGGAAAAAGCTCGGCATATTTCTTTCTCATTTCGTCCTCCGCTTCCCAAGTGGCTTCCTCAGATTCTTGATTAGACCACAACACTTAGACAATTTTCACATCTTTAGTACGCGTACTACGCACTTTGCTATCAAGGATTTTGACAGGTCTTTCCTCAAAGGTTAGACTTTGGTCTAATTCTATGGTCTCCGGTTGCAACACATGCGATTTATCCGGGATATATTTCCTTAACTGAGATATGTGGAACACATTATGCACTCTATGCAAGTCCATATGCAAGGCTAGTTTATAAGATACCTTTCCGATTCTTTCTAAGATCTCATATGGGCCTATGTACTTAGGGCTTAACTTCCCTTTCTTCCCAAATCTCATGACGCCTTTCATTGGTGACACTTTGAGCAACACTTTATCACCTATGTTGAACTCTTCATCCCTACGTTTCAAGTCTGCATAACTCTTTTGGCGATCCTGCGCCGCTTGAATCTTTGATTGGATGGTTCGAATTTGGTTCATGGTGTCCTCTATCATTTGAAGTCCCAACACTACGGTTTCACTAATATCGTTCCAACAAAGTGGACTTCTACACTTTCGTCCATAAAAAGCCTCAAATGGTGCCATTCCAATGCTAGCATGATAGCTATTATTATAGGAAAACTCAATCAAATCTAGGCTATCTTCCCAACTTCCTTGGAAATCAATAACGCATGCTCGAAGCATGTCCTCCAGGGTTTGGATAGTTCTTTCAGTTTGTCCATCCGTGGCTGGGTGGAAGGCTGTACTCATTTTCAATGTCGTACCAGAGCTCTTCTGCACACTTTTCCAGAAATTCGAAAGAAACCTTGAATCTCTATCTGATACGATATCCTTAGGAACTCCAAGTAACCTCACAACATTCTTAATGTAGGCTTTAGCAAGTTGTTCCATTTTCCAGGTTTCCTTCATTGGTATAAACACTGCTGACTTGGTCAACCTATCTACTACAACCCAAATTGTATCATTCCCAGTCTTTGACTTCGGTAAACAAGTGACAAAGTCCATAGAAATACAGTCCCATTTCCAGCTTGGAATCTCTAAAGGTTGGACCTTCCCTTGAGGTCTCCTATGCTCAATCTTAACCTTCTGACAAGTCAAACATCTAGCCACAAATTCAGCCACTTCGTTCTTCATCCTTGGCCACCAATAGACCTTTTTCAAGTCCTTATACAACTTGTCACCACCTGGGTGCACAGAATATGACGTAATATGCCCTTCTTTCATCAATCTCTCTTTCAGTTCTCCACACTTTTGAGGCACGCACCACCTGCCTTTGTACCTCAAACTTCCATCATCATGGATTCGGAAATCTACCTCCTTACCTTGCGAAATCTTTTCCTTGATTCGCTCCAACTTCACATCACCAGCTTGATTCTCTCTAATCTCATCAAATATTGACGGTTGGATGGTTAAGGCATTCATTATTCCCACAAGGCTTTCACCACTTACTATTTCAAGGTTCAAACGCTGCATGTCCTTACACAGCTCGTTAGCAACTACTAACGCATTAACACTATGACTTGATTTCCTACTCAAGGCATCCGCAACTACATTGGCTTTTCCCTCATGGTACTGGATATCCAAATCATAGTCCTTAATTAACTCCAACCACCTTCGTTGGCGCATATTCAAATCCTTCTGTGTGAAGATGTACTTCAAACTCTTATGGTCCGTAAATATCCTACACTTCACACCATACAGATAGGGTCTCTATATCTTTAACGCAAATACTATAGCCGCTAGCTCTAAATCATGGGTAGGGTAATTGGATTCATATGGCTTCAAATGCCTTGACGCATACGCAATGACTTTCCCGTTTTTCATCAATACACACCCCAAACCATTCTTAGAGGCATCACTGTACACATCATATGCACCACTCTCATCTGGTAAGGTTAACACTGGCGCGGTTGTCAATCGCGTCTTTAAGGCTCGGAATGCTTCCTCACACTGGTCACTCCATTCAAACTTGGTTTCCTTCTTCATCAAGGTAGTCATGGGCTTGGCTATCCTAGAGAAGTCTTGAACAAATCGTCTATAGTAGCCAGCTAATCCCAGAAAACTACGAATGTCAGTCACACTCTTGGGTGTAGGCCATTCACTAACAGCTTTGATCTTAGCAGGGTCAACTGCCACTCTTTCTTTTGACACAAAATGTCCCAAAAATGCAACTCTTTCCAACCAAAACTCACACTTTGAGAACTTGGCATACAACTGGTTATCTCTCAAGGTACTCAACACCGATCTCAAGTGTTCCGCGTGATCTTCGTCACTCTTTGAATACACTAGGATGTCATCTATGAAAACCACTACAAACTTGTCCAAATAGGCATGGAATACACGGTTCATTAAGTCCATAAATATTGCAGGGGCATTGGTTAACCCAAAAGGCATAACAGTGAACTCATAATGTCCGTATCTAGTTCTTAATGCGGTCTTTGGTATGTCATGGTCAGCGATTCTCAATTGATGATAACCCGAACACAAATCGATCTTTGAAAAGATTCCTGCTCCTTTTAGTTGGTCAAATAGGTCTTCTATCCTAGGTAATGGATATTTGTTCTTGATTGTGACCTTATTGAGCTCCCTGTAGTCTATACAGAGCCTCATACTTCCATCCTTTTTCTTCACAAACAACACTGGTGCTCCCTAAGGCGATGCACTTGGCCTAATATAACCTTTCTCCAATAGATCCTCTAGTTGGCTTTTTAATTCATTCATTTCTGCTGGAGCCATTCGATAAGGTGCTTTTGAAATAGGGGCGGTTCCAGGCACTAAATCTATGGTAAAGTCAATAGGCCGATTGGGAAATACATCAAGGAATTCATTGACTACTGCAATATCCTCAGGCTGATCCTTGATCACATGTTCTAAGTTACTCACATTACATAAGAAGGCTGGGTACCCTCTACTGACTAGCTTCACGAGTTCCATTGCCGTGATGATTCCTATGTTCTTAGGTTTACCAAAACGACGATATGACACCACTTTGCCTAGGCTAGACCTCAAGTGAACCTTCTGCTTCTCACAATCTATTTTAGCTTTGAACTTGGCCAACCAATCCATCCCTAGAATTACATCTAGCTCTCCTAACTCGAATTCGATTAGGTTAGATAAGAATACGGTCTTGGCTATGGTCATAGGCACATCTCTATGGATTTTGGTACACTTCACTATACTACCAGTAGGTATGACTATAGGTACTTCAATCGGTTCAGGCTCTTTCAACCCTAATTTCCCCAAAGCATCTACTGATATAAAAGAATAAGTCGTACCAGAATCAAATAGAACTTTGACTGAAACGGAATTAATAGAAAAAGTACCCGCTATGACGTCAGAGGAAGTCTCCGCTTCTTGCCTAGATATCACATTCAACTTTCCTTGGGCAACTCCTTTGTTATAGCAACCTCCATTGGTGTTCCCATTGTTGTTTCGATTCCCATTCTGTTGTTGGTTCCCTCCAGGCTTTCCATGGTTCTGGTGATTGCCATTGCTATTTCCATTGTTACCGCTTTGGTAGTTCCTTTGATTTCCACCTCCATTTCCCCCATTCCGATTCTGATTATTCCGGTTATTGCCTTGGTGGTTACCTTGGTTAGGCTTTCCATTCTTAGAATAGCATTAATACTCCCTATGGCCTAACTTCTGACAGAATCTACAAGTCACCAAATTCCCATCACAATCTTTTCCAGGGTGATTCATGTTACAGCGCCTACATTCGTAGGTCCGTACTCCATTCCTTCTAGACTGATTTCCACCACCTTGGTTGTTGCGATTACCACCATTGTTAGCCCTAAACTGGAAATTCCCATTTCCTTTGTGCTTCTTAAAATTCCCCTGATTCTGCTGGTTATTTCCTTGATTCGAGTTTCCACCATCCTTCCTCTTTTCAGAACTACCATTCTTCCTTTGCTGTAACCCATACAGGTGAGCAGCTTTTCCGTACAAGGTGTCTAATGAGGTAAAGGTCTCTCCAGACAACAACAGCTGTAAGTCCATGGTCAAACCATTCTCAAATCTTTGAGCCCTGAGCTCTTCCGTTGCCACCACTTCGGGTGCAAACCTAGACAGTTCTATAAACTTAGAATAGTATTCCGTCACAGACAGACTTCCCATTTTGAGTTCAATGAACTCCTGCGCCTTTTTCTTCTTCAGGTAGGGTGGGTAAAACTTGTTCCTTAGTGCAGTTTTGAATGCTTCCCATCCAAAGTTAGGTGTGGCTCTAAGGGTATTTTCACATCGTTGCCACCACAAATCAGCTTCACCTCTCAGGTAGTACACAGCACTATTCACCCTAAGGTTTTCGGGGCAATTCACAGCTACAATGAGTTTATCAAACTCTCTCAACCAGTTCTCCAACACACTTGGTTCAATCTCTCCGCTATAGAGTGGAGGCTTGCTTTGAGCTATTTTCTTAAACATTTCCCCAGCCGGGTCATGCATTGGGTTTGCTCTGGTTTGAGCTAGGTCACGAACTACCTCAGCTAGTTGTCTAACCACTTCAGAAATCTCTTGGCTAGCCATATCCCTTCTCCTGAATAAATAAAAAGGCTAGCTTTAATATTGGTTGGACATGACATTACTAAGGCACTAGTTCTACAACGAACCTACTCACAACAAGAACACACTTAAGTGCCACCTAGGGGAAAAGTTGGCGCCACTTTCGGGCCTTCTCACCCCACTATTCGATGCAAGTAAATTTAGATGGTTGCTACTAAACCACCTTGCACATAAAATTTCATTGAAGAAATAACAAATAATCCCTTTGCGATACCCACAAGACTTAGAATTGGGAATTAAACTTAAAGGATAACGAAAAGGAAATTCTATTCTTTTATTAAAACTCCAATGAATAAGTCTTACATCCACTAATGCCATAACATTTATTCTCCAACTATAATAAACTAAAACCATAAATAGTAGCTTTGCCACTTTATTAATCAACGAAAAAAAATAAAACTAAGGATTACATTTCTCTAGAGACTAACGTCATCACGACGATCATTTCTTTCCTTGTATTGCTCTGGAGTAAAGTCTTGATCATTAGGATCATCCAAGTCTTCTTCTGGATCCGAGTCTTCATCCATAGCCTCATCATTTTGCTGTGGCTCACTATCAACCACATTATTCTCTTCAAGCTCATCTTCAGATCCACTGGATATCTCAATGGTTGGTTCAGGAACTATAGGGTTAGGATTCTCAATCTCTACCACATCATCATCACTATCCTCCTCAACATCACTAGCTTGCTCATCATGGATCATATCATCCTCACCATCACTTTCTATTCCTCCATAGCCCATACCTAGACCCGCAGAATACTTTCCATCCTCATAGCTAATTTCCGCAACCTCTAGGATAGTAGCAAGAACCTCAGAATCATACTTCCACCTACCATCACTAGTCCCATATTTGTACCAATTAGGGGTACCATCACCATAATGCATGTCACTGAACCTATTCTTGAGGTCTATGTAAGGGTTCTTATGGGGTAAACAATGTATAATCATACTAGCCATCATATCTTTGTGCTTAAGGTGGGGCATATTCTTGGTCGAAGCCAGATAGTCACAAGCAAACACGATCTTCTGAACATACGTGCGAGGAGTCTCATTATCCATCTTCTCTAAGTATCCTAGACTGGTGAACTTAGAAGGTAGCATCCTTAATTCCTGAAAATTCACAACTCAAAAGTCTTACTAACGCGTTTCCATAGAAATTTCCAACCCCAAAAGGATACAATAAATAGTTCGTGGAGCCATACAATTTCAATGCACAAATATATGCTCAACATGAAATATGATGCAATTAATCACATGAAGCAAGATAAAACATGGTTAAAACATATACATGGCACTTAATAATCACATTGTCACATAATATGCACTCTTAGACTAATATGCCCTTCTTAGTCTACCCATTTCTCACTTGAAAATAATAATAATTTTCGAAATTAATTAAGAAATAACTCCTAACTTTGTTGAAATTATTTAAATTAAAATCGAAAATTAATAAAATTATCGATTAATTAAATAAATAAATGAATAATTTTCGGATAATAAAAAAAATAAAAGAAATCCGAAAAAAAAAAAATTAAATATAAATTCGAAAAAAAAATATTCGAATAATATTAAATAAATAAATAAATAAATAAAATAATTTGGATAATTAAATAAAAGAATATCCGAAAATAATAAAATAAATTCGAATTTAATTCGAAAATTTCGAATAAAAAAAAATTCGGAAAAAATTAATTAAATTAAATAATAATCCAAACTTTTCAACTCATTTCAAACGACTCAAAATAATTGCTATTTGACCTTTAAAATATTGAGTACTCAAAATAATACGTTTTGACTTTAGGAAAATAATTTTCGAAAATCCTAAAGTTCCGCAATCGTAGTTTAAGGATTTACCACTTTGCACTATTAATTAATGCAAAGAAGCTCTCAAACTAGAGCTCTGCAAATACCACTTTGTAACACCCTAATAATTCCTTGCTTTTATAAAACCATTTTCCAACTTAAAATAAAGGAATTACTAAAGCATTACCGCCACCGTGATAACGGTTAAGGCTATTACCAGAATTACGCAGCGGAAATAAATGTCAACTAACTTTTAAAAACATAATAAATTTAATATTGAGGCCTCCTACAATTTGGAACCATAATGGCCCAAAACCCAAAGTACAAATAATTCAAATATTTCAAACATAATTAAAATAAAGTTAAATAAAATAGTTTCAAAGAACGAAAGCATGCAACTCTCTCAATCATCCCAAGCCACATGATTTCGATCGTACTTGATCTACCAACCTGCTATATTAATCTACTCCCCAACAATGCAAGTGCAAATGATGGATCATCATAGGGTCATTAAGGCAAAGGCCATGACCAAAACACACAAAGCACGTAGTCAGCAAAAGCTGAGTACTTACAAGAATAGAGTAAATGAAACCAAAACATGCATCACTCACTAAGTACTAATCAACATGCAAAAGCCATATAATAATTAACAAATAATGAACAACATGATTGACAATGAAATCCATACTCATAATAATTTCAACATGCTTGTTCAACAATTAATCCAACAAATCCAACATCACAAATCACATGCTCGTTCACCAAAATAAACATGATTCCACATAATGTAATTCACATCATCAACAATCATGTAATGTCATTGACAAAAAGGTGTGGTCGCCCTAGACTTGTACGTACCTTGAATACCTAAGCGTAGGGGCCACTTTGCAATAACGAGCACTCAACTAGAAATCACCTCCTATCATCAAAATAATGAAACTTAAATTATTTCCATGTTCATTAAATTTCCAGCAACTTTATAAAAATTAAAACCTCCTTTAGACTTTAGAATTCCATCGTTTTTCAATAATAAAACCGTCTCAATTTGCAAAATCAATTCCTAGTACGAAAACATACTTTTTCCGCCTTTAAAATCAATAAAAATCGACACTTTAAACCTTTATTCTAATCTGAAAATATAATTGATTATCATAATTAAAATTATCACCTAATTATGCTAATCAATTGACTCATTAGGTCTAGGTTAAAACCCTAACTTGAAAATCCCAATAACACTAGTTTATTATCATAAAAATCAATGCTTTATTCAATAAACAAATCTGAAAATTCATCCTTTGATAATTAAAACAAACCTAATGAATCACAACACACAAATCCTCAAACCACGGTATTCATAACCGGTTCCCAGCATTTTAATTACTCAAAACAATATTAATATAGTAATTTAAAATACGGAATTTAAATAGAATAGGTAAGGAAGAAGAGAATTATACCAATCCGGCCTATAGCACGGAACAATCACGAATTAGGGTGATTGGGCGAAAAGAATTGAATTACGAACACGAAAAACACACACACACGCACGTCCGTGTGTGCGGGCGCGGGAGAGAGGGGCGACGAGCAGGGCTGCGCGCAGGGGCTGGCGCGAGGGCGCGAGGGCGCGAGGACTGGGCGACAGGGGCTGGCGCGAGGGCGCGCAAGAGAGCCGAGAGCGAGAGCGAGGGTGTGGGTGTGCGAGGGAAGCAGCAGCACACCACACAACAACAACAACACTCGACGCAGCAACAGAGGAAGCAAGGGGAGGGAGTTATGCCGTGCGAGATGCACGAGCAGCAACGAGCGAGAGGGGGACGTGAAGGAAATAATGCCCTTGGTCCAAGTATGCATTCAATGTTAAGTCTAATAAATGCGGTTCAGTATTAATTAACAAGTTAATAATTCAGTGAGATCAAGTGAGTTGAATGCCTAGCTAGAGGCCGCTTCAGTTCAAGTGGAATTAATGATATTAATCCACAGCTTACTCTTGACTGAACCCGTAGGGTCACACAAATAGTACGTAAACGGATCAAGTATTTAATGGCATTAAATACTCCATCTATGGATATTCGGAATCGACGGATCTTGGTTTCTGTGGGAGCTGAGATCGTCACAGGCAAGAAATGAATACTCCGGAAACGATGATATTGCCGGAAACGGAAATATGGATCGTATCGGAAATATAAATATTATCCAAGTCGTAGATGTTGCCGGAAACGGAAACATGGTACGCATCGGAAAATATTATCGGAAATGGAAATATTGTCGGAATCGGAAATATTGCCGGAAACGGAAATATTGTCAGAATCGGAAATATTATCGGAATCGGAAAATAATTCCGGAAACGGAAATATTAAATATTTGTTCGAAACGGAAATTGATTCCGGAATCGGAAATATTGAATATTGTTCGTATCGGAAATGAATTCCGGAATCGGGAAATTAATCGGAAGCGTATCGTACGAATTAGCATCGGACGAGGCCTGCCAGACGAAGGCCCAGCACGAAGCCGGGCCATCGCCCAGCAAGCCAGCGCGCCACAAATGCACCAGCCAAGGCTGCGCCAGGCCCACCGCAAGGCAGGCCCAGCGCGCGCCAAGGCTACGGCAGCGTGTGGGCTTGCGGCAGTGGGCTGCGAGCTCGCGGGCTGCGCGCGCGCGCATGGCGCCCCTCGTGGGCTGCTGTGCGTGCGTGTGTGTTTGTGTGCTACTCGAATCCTAAAGCTACCGGGATTTATCATATGATTAAATCTAATCCTAAAAGATTTAGTTTATTTAATTAGAGTCCTAGTAGGATTATAATTAAATAAATTAGTATCCTAATAGGATTCCAAATCCTTTTCCATAACTCTATAAATAGGTGCCTAAGGTCACATATTTACATCGAGTATTCAAGTATTCAAAGTGAGTTTTTGAGAGCAAAATTCAGTCATACAATTGCCTATAAAGTGCCGAAAATTCTAAGTACCTTAAGGGCGATTCTAGTTGGTCAATCTTAAGGCGGATCCGGACGTGCTGTAGACTATCTACGGAGGGATGACACTTGGAGTCCTAAAGACTTGTTCTTGTTCGGTTCGGGCGCAGCTAGGGAGGGCACGCAACAAAGAGTATGCATCTAAACTATGCTAAATGATTATGTGTAAATAATATGTTTTCCTGGCTTTATGGTTTTTCCGCATGATTTATGAATTGTCATATGTATCATAACCTAACAGTGGTATCACGAGCCTCTTATTATTTTCATAATCTAAATTGCATGAACAATTGAACATGGTTAAATATTACAAATTTGCAAGAATTAAAAGGGGTGATTAATTTTCGTAATTGTTAATTAATTGCAAATTGCGTTTATTTAATTATACGTACGCAGTTTTTCGGCAGTTTCTTCGTTACTCATCCAAATCGAGTGATTTTTGTGTCAATTCCGCATGTAAAAGGCATTCTAAAATTTTGACAAAAAAAAGTATTTTTCTGCCGAACCCAGAATTCTCAAATTCGAAGCCTAACTATGACTTTTCGGAGGTTTTAGTTTTTCGAATGCAAAATTTCGTAAATTTAAGATGTTAAATTAAATATTTGCGATTCTTGTTGATAAATCTTGAATTTTTGATTGACCTACTGTATATGTTTAACAAGTTTAAATGCCTAGCCTTGTTAATTATGCAATCTAATTTGTAATTATGATTAATTTGTTGAAAATTAGAATAATTTAGAATTAATTTGATTTTCATAATTAATTATAATTTAATTAGATACCTATGATTAAAAACCACCATAAAAATTGTAAATTTATGTTAAATTTTAAATTTTTATGACCTAGACTTGAATCCATGTTAATCGGAAATCAATTGAATAATAAATTTTCGATTTTTCGCCCTAAAATTATGAAATTAATATTATTTATTAATTTGTCATTAATTTTAAATATAAATTTTTTAAATTTTATGCGATTCGCTCATATAACTTTCACGCACAAAGCAATGGACGCTACGTGTTACCCTTAAGGGGTGTTGTATAGTGCGGGCATGTGACGACGAGCAAGGGAGCTCGTCGCCCATGCGGCACGAATGCAATGAGCAAGGCCATGGTGCACGAGCACAAGGCAGCAGCCCTGCCTTGTGTCGTGGGCTGTGAGCAATGGACGAATGGGCGAGGGCGAAAGCAAGGCACAGCAGTCGCGTGTGGGCAGCAAGCGAGCTGCGCCACAGCGCGCACTGCCTCGCGCAAGCGTGCGGAGCCTCGCGCGCAGCGAGCGCAAGCTCGCGTGCCACGAGTGCTACGCCCAGCGTCGATGCCTCGCGCAGCGAGCGATGGCTCGCAGGATCGAGCGCTGGCAAGCGCGCGCAGCGAGCAATGGCCCGCATAAAGCGAGCGCGCGCAGCGAGCGCTGGCGAGCGAGCGCAGCGAGCGATGGCTCGCGTGCATCGAGTGCTGGCGCGCGCAGCGAGCACCAGCTCGCGTGATGCCTTGCGAAGGAGAGCAGCAGCAGCGATGCGACGCAGCGCATGGGCTGCGCGCACATGGCCAGCGATGGCTGTGTGCGTGTGGCCCATGGGCGTGCATTGCGTGGGGTTGTTGCGTTGCGATTGGATCGTTTTGAAATTTTAATTTGAAATTTTCAGTTTACGTAATTTTAATTAATTTTAAAATTAATAATTTAAATTATTTTCTTGGATTTTAATTTTGAATATTGTAATTATAATAAATTTTATTTATTCTAATTATTTTACTAAAATTAAAATCATGAATTAATTTAAATACGACTGAAATTAAATTAAACTTTTTGGATTCAATTATAAATTTATATGAGCTTTAAATTTTAATTAAATTTGTATGTTTCCGGTTAGACTAGAAATACATTTTTATGTTTAAAATTAGTAAAGCATATGAATTTATTGGTTTAAGTGGGAGCCCTTTTAGTCATAAACTCTTGATTAGGTCTACAAATCCTTAAGGTTAAAACAACTTGATTAGAATTAATAAGGACTGAATAATTTGTAGATTATTGGTGCCCTTGATTAATTGCTGCAAATGTTTATGTGATGCATAATGTGTTTTACTAACCAGCTACGTGGGCCATTCATGATAATGAATGGGTGAATGGTATATATTGTATATGTACTGTTTTGCAGGTTATGAAGTGACTAGTATGGCCCAAATAGAATAGAAAATATGGTCTGCGTACCATTAATTTGAATGTAATTGGTCTAAAGTACCAAAGTTGTTTTTCAATTCAAATATGGTCTGCGTACCATCAAATAGTTGTAATTAGTTTTAATTATAGCTTATTCTATTTGAAGAAAATGGTGCCTCCCACGGAGATTTTCAAGACGGACTTTGAAGTTAAAGCTTCAAGATGAAGTCGGGCCATACTAGATCACATTTATCTTATGCATGTTTTAAGTTATTTATTGCTTTTAAATATGTCTTAAATATGCATGAGATCAAAGCTTGATTATGTTGCATGATTAAGGATTTTAGTTCACTTAAAATCTAACCAACATAGTAAGAGCCTTAAGTTCCAAACTTAAAAATTGAGTTATAAGGTGCCATGCCAAAATATACACTTGCTTGGATATCCTTTACATCAATCTAGTAATAGTTTTCGCTCTGCGAGGTGTTACTTATTGGTCCTAAAGGGGCAAGGTACACAAATAATTGTGAGTACACGTTAGTTTTGGTGAAACTCAACGATATAAGTAAGGAGTCCTTTTATGTCGTGGCAAAATCGATAGGTTTACCTAATAAGTTCTTAGATGTACCTATCAACCAAGAGTAGTTTCTAGACTATTAGCAAAAAGGCTTTTGCTTACCTAAAATGTTTTAGAATTGAGTCGACAAACTGTGCTTAATTCTTCAATGGTTTTAGGGTCTTGGAATCATTTTATTCACACCTGCCGGAACACATAATTCGAATAAAATGCTAATGACTTATTTAAATTGCATGATTGCTTTCATTTTCAAGTTATTATTCATGATAAATGTTTAGACTTTGCATGCTTCAATGTATGTTTTAATTATTGTTTATAATTAAATATCTTGCACTGCAATAAATCCTTTTAGAAAGGTAACAGTAAATTTCCTCGATTGGTAGTGAATTCAAGAACGATTCACGGAAATGAGAGAAAATGAGCGATTTAAAATGTACGTTTCTTTTAATGACTTTTATGGTTGTTTTCGAGTACCAAAATCGAATGGCAAACCGATTGGTGCTTGTGAATTCAAAATACAATGTAGTTTTGAGATCATAAAGCATTGAGTTTAAACACTCAGCTTTACCAATGGTTAACAACCTAATATCTTTGTCCATTTAATTCTCGAATGAGTCTAGTCCCTAGACATTCGAATAGATCGATGCTTAGAGAACTTTAGAAGCTTCTGGTAAGATCATCTAGTTGAAACAGAATATTCAACATTAATAAAATGGTAAGAACTCTGTTGGAATGACATCGGACATGTCTAACAAAGTATAAAAGTCAACACTATAGAATTCAATTCTTAAGAAAGGGTACAAGAAATAGGAAAACAAAGGAACAAATGAAAGGAATTTATAATTCCGTTTCTACCTATAAGTTTATGTTTAAAGAGAAGTGACCTAGGAATCAAACTTCCTTGGTATCATATACCGCTTGAGGTTCTTACTTCGGCAATAACTCAAATAATGGAAGCTAGGCTACACTGATGGCCTACAAGTGGGAAATGAAGCATGGCAATGCTACATTAGCTGCAGGGTCATCTAGTTTGTTTTAAGTCCTTTCAAGGCTGGAACTAAATGGCTATTTTGTTCCATAATCAACATACCTAAATTTCTGTTTTCAAACACAGAAAGACTCACATTCAAGAAAAACAAAAACAATGTTTGTTTGTTTATTTGAATGAAATGGTCAATTACAGGTTGAGTCAATATGCTTGATTAAAACAAACAACTCTTTAAAGAACTTTACTAGGTTCAAATCAACCCCTTGATTTGAGTTCCACTAATCTTTGGCATTGTTGCTTAGACCATATCAACAAGTTAACATTCAAAAGCTCTATTTTGATGGACTTTTGAAAGTTGATTGATTTCTAGATCATTTTAAGACAACTAGTCTTACTTGTTGAAAGTAACAAAAGATATGAACTATTGTTAGAACGCCTAAACAATAGAGTTCAAAGCTAAAGAAAGATTTTATGACTTTATGGATTTGAGTGAATATAGGTTTATTTACTCAAATGTGATATAAGTTGAATCTGTTTGGCTAGTTCAAAGATTCAGAAGTATAAAATCCACTTGGTAAGAAATCATAAAGATCTAGGTTAGATCATGTTGATGATTACTTAAATCAAGAATGATCATCAATGATTGTGTAGTAAAATTCACAATCTAGCTCCATAAGATATGGCATATCTAAGTTGGAATGATCGAAGTCGATTAGTACTTGATTCGATCAATGATGGATCATAAAGACTTTTCCTTTAATTTCTAAAACAAAATGCTCAACTACCACCAAACTAAACTAAATTCGTCAAAGCTATAGAAAAGAAATTTCAGAATATCTTTTCGATAATATATATCTAGAGAGTTGCTAAACTCAGTGGGAGCTTAGTGTTTGTTATTCAACAAACTAAGGCCCAAGTATAGATATATGTTTCATTGTGATTTATTCAAATGAGACACAAGGGTATTGTTTCTACCACGAATTTTTGAGAACATAATGTTTGTTTGCTCGAAATTATGTCCTTTTGGAGATTCGTTTCCAAAATGACAAGTGGGAGAAAATAGACCTCGAAAGTCTTCGAGGCGAACAACAAACATAAACGGACATTCCGGAGGCTTTTCGAAGTTCTTTAGAAAATCCGAACACGTATTCTTTAAGGACTTTAGAAGTGGCTTTAAAGAATAGACATCTCTTAGAAGACTTTACAAGTGCTTCAAGGAGAACAGAATATTCAAAGGACTTTTAAGTGGCTATTGATATTCTGTTGTTTGATGTTCTATACCCTTGTAGGCATAAAGTTCAAGTCACTGAAACTATGAGATTCTTCTATTAGATAGTGAAGAAACATGGAGTTCAGGTCACTGAAACTATGCAATTCTTCTATTAGATAGTAAAGAAACCTACAACTTGCAGTCAAACTATTATCATGTAGATTAATGAGTTTGTGACTTGTAAGAAAGCTATGACGAAACCCAGATTCCCTAAAATGGTTAGAGGCCATATATAGACTCAAATGTTTTAAATGGTTAGAGGCCATAAAACATACTCAATGTTTTGATGACAAAATTGAAATTTTGTTGATTTGCAAGAATAGTTTCACACCTATTGGTTGCAAGTTTGTTTTAAGGATAAAAACCATCAAACATGAAATTGTGTTCACACACAAAGCTAGATTAGTTGCTAAAGGTTACAAGCAAATTCACGGCGTGGATTGTGTTGAAACCTCATGCATAATCGTAATGCTCAAGTCTATAATTCAAGCAATGATTACATATTGGTACATATGACAATTGGATGACAAAACATCTTCCTCGGTCAAATGTTGGAAGAAACTATGTACATGGTATGTCATAGGATTTGTGGATCAAAATAAATGCTTGAAAAGAATAGCTAGCTTATGAAATCTAAGTACAGATTTAAGCAAGCAATTGGGAATTAGAAATGTATTTTAGTGAAGCTAATAAGTATTTTAGTTTCATAAAATGTACATGATTCTTATAGATATATAAGAAGTTTAGTGGGAGTACTTAAAACTTAATTGGTCCTATGTGTATCACACATATCTCTCTATTGTGAAATAACATTCAAATGCTAATGACTTAGGTTTGAAATTATTCATCAATGATGGACCATGGCGAAACTTAGTGCATACTGGGTATTAAGATCTATTTACAAAGATCTTATGACATTGTTTTAGATTAAGTAATGGCATTTACTAAATCAAACACGAAAGACTCCATTGGAGATATTCGACCCATATGAATAAATCTAAGTAAAAGAATGTTTGAACTTATGTATAAGCATTTACTAAGTTAAAACATCAAAGGATCTAAGTGAGATTCTTAACCTATATTATATGTCAAAGAATTTAGCTGGATTCAGTATCTACTGAAATTGAATGAGCTAAAGTTACATGAATACAATTCAATTGAGAATTATTCTGCAAAAGAATTTATCATGTATGATATAATATGAGGATCGCCAAAAATGTATCGTATGACTTTAGGCATGACGAACATATACCAATCTATATTGATCTAAGTAAAGATCAACTAGATTGAGATCAAGAATACTTATGGTACTTGAAAAGGTACATAGGAATAGTTCTTGATTCAAGGAAATAAAGATATGCTAAATATTGATGCTACACACATAAACACTGGCAAAGGATCAAGCAAGACCCTTTGGAGTTAACCATTGATAAGGACGAGCTATAGAGCATCGTGTTTTGAAATGGCAACATGGATTGGAGACCATGAGTTGTTGCGTGGGAAATTAAATATTAATTTCTATGTTCTAAGATACAGCTGGAAAGTCTTCCACATATCCGTGAACTGCTTGGATAAGTAAATCCAAACCAAAGCATCACTAGCAACCTATACAGTTGAAGTAGAAGTACTTATTGCCTAAGAAGCAATAAAACTGAGTTGTTTACATTAAAAAGTTCTTCACTGAACTTGGCTGGATCACATGTCTGCTGACTTGATGGTTCTTCATTAAAAAATGCGTAGAACCACTATCGAAGTAAGAAAGACTAGATCACATACTAAACAAACTCAAAAAATCTTATCATCATATCTCGAATAACATTCGATGAAAAGGATATTAAGATTGGCAAAGCATGATAACTAAACCTATGCAACAAGTGAGAAGCAACACTCACATTGTAGTACTGGAAATCAAGCATAGCTTTGAATTCCATGAAATGTTTTAAAGATGGGTTAGAGGCCCATGGTTGTAAAACGTTGGGGTTGAACATTTATCATATATGAAATGTATTTTTCATATTCCATTTAATCTTGGTTTAGTATTAAATGATGAGTCCCTTCAATTTGACGATATATTCAAGATAGACTGTCAGGACCAGTCCTGTGACTAAGAAATGTCTATCAAGTGAACTTGAATGTCAAAGGTTGAAAATGGTCCCTAGTCGGAGTTTTCTATAAAATTGGACGCATAGAAAACGTTAGACGACTAGAATGCAAGATGACTAGTAGTTCTGTTTCTTGAACTATGTGGACATGGCAATGTCATAATCATTTGCATAGATACTTACTTTGGGAAGACTAGTATCGGACAAGACCTTTTAAACTTTACTGTAAGAGATGAAAATCTGTCATAAGTAAATTTCATTAAAATTATTAGACACTAAATCCTCAATACCTGAGTGATTTGAGATTACTTGTTTGAGAACTGGTTACTTTGACGTTGACCAACCGTCGCACCGTAAAAGGAGGCTATAAAGGCAACGCTCAGGTAATCACCTATCAAACGAAGTCTAATCTCAAGATCGCAAGATTGGGATTGTCCTCCCATAAATCGGGATGAGATGCTTAAAAGTTGTACAAGGCCACTCGGAGAGCTAGAAACTGTGAAATGCATGGCCGTGCTCGGATGAATCATAGGCTATGATTATCTGTTTATTTGATCAGTTGAACTCTGAAACCGAGAAACACCTCTGGACATAATAAGGATGACAACTCTTACCTTATGTTCAAGAGCAAGCATCGAGCGACAAAGGAATTAGGAAATGCACACTTGTCCCTAAGGACAAGTGGGAGACTGAAGGAAATAATGCCCTTGGCCCAAGTATGCATTCAATGTTAAGTCTAATTAATGCGGTTCAGTATTAATTAACAAGTTAATAATTTAGTGAGATCAAGTGAGCTGAATGCCTAGCTAGAGGCCGCTTCAGTTCAAGTGGAATTAATGATATTAATCCACAGCTTACTCTTGACTGAACCCGTAGGGTCACACAAATAGTACGTAAACGGATCAAGTATTTAATGGCATTAAATACTCCATCTATGGATATTCGGAATCGACGGATCTTGGTTTCAGTGGGAGCTGAGATCGTCACAGGCAAGAAATGAATACTCCGGAAACGATGATATTGCCGGAAACGGAAATATGGATCGTATCGGAAATATAAATATTATCCAAGTCGTAGATGTTGCCGGAAACGGAAACATGGTACGTATCGGAAAATATTATCGGAAATGGAAATATTGCCGGAATCGGAAATATTGCCGGAAACGGAAATATTGTCAGAATCGGAAATATTATCGGAATCGGAAAATAATTCCGGAAACGGAAATATTAAATATTTGTTCGAAACGGAAATTGATTCCGGAATCAGAAATATTGAATATTGTTCGTATCGGAAATGAATTCCGGAATCGGGAAATTAATCGGAAGCGTATCGTACGAATTAGCATCGGACGAGGCCTGCCAGACGAAGGCCCAGCACGAAGCCGGGCCATCGCCCAGCAAGCCAGCGCGCCACAAACGCACCAGCCAAGGCTGCGCCAGGCCCACCGCAAGGCAGGCCCAGCGCGCGCCAAGGCTACGGCAGCGTGTGGGCTTGCGGCAGTGGGCTGCGAGCTCGCAGGCTGCGCGCGCATGGCGCCCCTCGTGGGCTGCTGTGCGTGCGTGTGTGTTTGTGTGCTACTCGAATCCTAAAGCTACCGGGATTTATCATATGATTAAATCTAATCCTAAAAGATTTAGTTTATTTAATTAGAGTCCTAGTAGGATTATAATTAAATAAATTAGTATCCTAATAGGATTCCAAATCCTTTTCCATAACTCTATAAATAGGTGCCTAAGGTCACATATTTACATCGAGTATTCAAGTATTCAAAGTGAGTTTTTGAGAGCAAAATTCAGTCATACAATTGCCTATAAAGTGCCGAAAATTCTAAGTACCACTACACAAAAAGGGTGCATATTTAGACGGATTAGTTGCGACGGTGTAACAAAGGGTCGCACGGGTATTTGGGGCGTGAATATTAATTTGCAAATTGCGACGCTGTAAAGAGTCGCAGCATATTACTGACGTACTAAAGCGTCGCTATGTACCAAAAAAACACGTGAACCCACGTGTTTCTAAGCCTCAGAAGAAAATTCGCTCAAATACTTCGCCCTAAAGTATCCCGCCTAATTCTCCAAACCCTGCTCCCATACCTTGCTCCACGATTATCTCCCTCAATCAACCGACTCAACCTACACTCCTCAAAATCAACTGCTCAGTGGAAACAATCCCATAAAATAGCTCAACCTCTCGGAAACCCCTCAATCTCGTCTTCAATCTGTTACCTAAAGAAAATCCCCTCAAATTCGTGTAGAATCTGTAGCAATTCTCTCATTCCTTTTCAAAATATAAGGATGGGAATCCCAGGTTAATTGGTCTTCACAATTGCCCCAACAATACCATCTCCAGCTTCTATAAATTAGTGTTTTTCCTAGAGAAATTCGCTCTGAGTTGTGGGTTGTAGAGTTATAGCTTCTTTGGTTTGTCAGACAGATTCAACCAATTCAGTCAATAAATTCTTGAAGGTTTTTTTTCTCTTTAACTTTTGTTGCCGGAATTTGTGTGTTTTGAACTTTCGTTTCTACATACTCATAGTAATTTCATAGCAATTTAACAGATTTATACAAGAATTCAACATGTTAGTTATTATTTTTTAATTTAGGGTTAATATCTACCTAGTTTCGTGGTTGTATTTTAATTACTTTCAATTTCTATTGGTTTTATTTTTAGTAATTTGTGTTGCATATCGATCTTATGTGTTTTATGTTTCTGCTTACTG
Source organism: Spinacia oleracea (assembly GCF_020520425.1). Classification (NCBI taxonomy): domain Eukaryota; kingdom Viridiplantae; phylum Streptophyta; class Magnoliopsida; order Caryophyllales; family Amaranthaceae; genus Spinacia; species Spinacia oleracea. The sequence goes on along the minus strand of NC_079488.1, from coordinate 5,576,654 downwards.
ATCTGTTTATAGAGTAACAGAGATGATGGATGTTGTTGTTTAATGGTTGTTTAAATTTCAATGCTTTTACAAAATCATCAATAGTAATAATTCATCTGCACAGTTGTAATTTGTGTTGGCTGAGTTATTCATAGAATCGTAGCTTAAAATTGCACCTTTTATTTATTTTATTTTATTAATGTATGTAAGTAATTATAGTGGAATTAGCAAGTTTTCTGAACAATTGAGTGTTGATATTTTCCGTAGGCTGAATTCTCATTATTTTGGAGTCCCTCTTTCGTCCCATAGTACCTTATGATGGTATGAAAATCGGTACAAGCGATATCCGGAAGTGCCTGGGTTTTTGTTTGTTTTCTGTATCGTGTTCATAGATAGATGGCAATACCATAACATAGGGAGTTGGATTTGGAGGTTGATTCGCGGGGAGAGGATCCTGATTAGAAGTTATGGAAAGTGAACAATCAATTATTGTCTGTGTACTAGAATAGAAGCCATGTTGTTGGCTGAGTAATGTCATTATTTTAGTTTTTCTCCATCACTTCTATCAGTTTAAAATAATAGTATTATGCTCCTGATAAGAATTAGGGAATTTGTGAATTTTGTATTCAGGAAGAAAGCTTTAAGCTTTTATGGGAATTCTTGATGAATCATTTAATTGTTGGTTTTTTATTTAGTTTCATCCTAATGCGTGGCTTTTAATACCGGTGTATACGGTTAACGCTTCTGCTACAATTCCCAATTCTTTTTCTGAAATATGTGCAGATACAATTAAGTCAATGTGGATGAATATGCCAGTTGGAGTCTTAATTGCAATTCTTTTGCGCCACCTGACAAATCATGTTGAGTTATATCCGAAGTTTCCAACAACCAGAAAACAAGCATACCTCTATAATTTGGGGAAGAAGCAACTGTTAGTGAATGATCCTCGTCTGTCTACAGTTCCTCTCCCTCCAAATTGAAAGGGGAAATTTTAATCACCTACTGTAGAGGCTGCGGTTAGGACTTCGTAGATAAAATTAAAGAAGACTTTGTTGCAGACTTGTGGTATTCTGGCACAACACTTGACAAAGAATCCCTGATCTGATGCATGCCATAATTTTGGAAGCCCTATGAGAAGTTGCAGGAAGGGTAAAGTAAGTGAACCTTGTTGATTTGCTAACAAGGTAAATAATTTATGTTTTAGTTATGCCTGCAGCTTATCCAATAGCAGTTGTTTGAGTTCTTGAATCATGACTAACATAAATATGTTTAATGCTTTAGGGATATAGTTGACTTAATAGGTGATCATCTGGAATTTTTTAGGAAAATCCAAGCTTCTATTGGAGTAGATATTATTGTTTACTTTGTCTTCTGATGAAAGATTAAAACACGATCTTATGGTTTCTAAGGAACTCCATCCAGCATTGATGTCTATTGAGAGTGAGTACAAGGTGTGGAAGGAGTTTGACGAAGTTACACTATCTCTAATTTTTCACTCTTATATATGTTGCTTGTGTATAACTTACTCCTCACTTCTCACAGGTTCTGCAGCGACTCATGGCTGGATTACTAGGTTTGGTTCTGAGGCCAAAATAGTCACAGTGTCCTCTTGTTCGGTGTATCCTCTGAGAGTTTGTAACTTGCTTAGTCTGCAGCATGTTATAAATCTTGTGTGTCCAGAGTGAGTCCTAGATATATTTTCTTCCCCTCTTTCTAAGTTATTGTTAATGTTTTGAGTTGAATTCTTCCTATTATATCCATGGAGGATCTAATTTGAGTGCCTTTGCATGCTTATTGACATTAGAAGAGTATGGAGTATTTTTTTTCCTAATCTGACATGTCCGGAAAGACAAGTTTAGGTTGTCAGGAATTCAGATTATTCTTTAACACAAAGCCCTGGGAATTTATTGTTGCTAATCAACCTACCAAGTAGTAAAGTGGGGTGGATTTTAATCAAGGATTTTTGGTTAGGGGTTTAAGACGGAGTCGTACCATATTATTCTGATTGAGCATCATGTATCAGCAGTAAATATGGTTAGTTATTTCTAGAAATTATTTTGATTGAGCATCATGTATCATAACTTGAAATGTGGCATATCTAATTGACATATTAAAATGCTTTTTGTAGATTACTGATGATTCTGGTGGCAATGGTGAAAAGTAGGCCGAGACATGAGACTTTGACACTATTGCCAAAAGCAAGGTAATTTCATATGGAGTTAACTGCGTTTAATGCTTTATAGATAAACTGATAGCTTAAACAAGTTTTATAGTTGTCGATTATTTATGGATGATGGTGAAATTAGAAGGTAGAAGCTTGGATTTAGTATTATCATAGTAAGGTACGTATGTAATGGTACAGAAAAAGGAGGTTGCATCAGCTTATATGGGTTGTGAGGGTTGCAGTGGGGGTAGTTGTTTGAAATAAGAGTAATATGGATATCTTGTGTTTTATAAGGGATGTAAATGTTGCTGTGTTTTGGTGTCCGATCTATTACAATCTTTACTCAAATGCCAAAACCCTAGGGTTCTAGTTCAAATTCAAAGGCTTTACTCCCATAAGGTACAAATTAGAAAGGGTAGATGGACTGACTTACCCCCTCATTCTAAATTCTGAGCACAATTCCTGTAAGAGCTACAGAGAAGGCGTGTAGAAGTGGTGAGACTAACAGACATTGGTCCAGATTTTGAGAGATCCACACTCAAATTCTGTTTCGGAATGAAAGTAGATAGCATACCCTGTTATTATAAGCACAGATTAGCTTGCACACATTAACTAGCCTGAGCGTACCCTGTTATTATGTTAAACACAGATTAGCCTACACACATTGGTCCAAGATTTTTCCCAAGAAAAAGAGTTAATCTCTTACGCCTCTTAACTACGTAGTATAAACTACAAAATAAAAGGTTAAAACATTATCAAACTGGAAATAACAGCAAAATGGATACTCTAATCTTGTTAAAATCAATAGATAAAAGTGAGCTCATTATGAGAGTGTGTAGAAAGCAGGACTGAAGGAGGGTTATCTTCCTTTCTGGTTCATGGGAGAGGTGAAGATGAAGGATTTGGCCCTCCCCTCTCGGGCTTTAGGTACAAGTTACCAGAACTAGAGTAATTCTAGGAGGTCTCTCAAGTAAATAACTCAAGGTAGATCTATTATGACTTATGAGATATATTACCTGGACATTTTAATCTGTTATGTTCTATATATCCTTTCCGGGACATATCATAAATAATGGATGAGTTTCTTGCCTTAGTTTGCTTAAGGATTTGTTTAGTTTGTTGATGTTAAAAAATTGTAGGTCTTTCTAACTCTAATTTCCTAGATAATTCACGAAGGGCTGCATAAAGTAAAATTTTACCTATCAACTCAATGTGCAAGCAGCCGAATAATGAAGGAACCTTTTCATATGAATGAAAGAATGAGCAGCTAAGTTAAGACAAATTAAATAATATGTTATGATCTAATCAGAACTGAACTGATCTGATCAGAACTGCATCTTCATTAAGGATGAATAAATCAAACATGATTACAAATTTTCCTTAGCTGACTGTCTCCAGGAGCAAAAGGCTAAGCAGCTGATCTAGATCAACTCACATATAAATTTTAATCACCCTTGACAGTAATGTGAAACTATGGTCTCTATTAAATTCTTTCTTGACAATAGAGACCTGGCAATTAGGGGAGATAATGAGCCTTCAATAAAAACCAGATGCTCCAGATAATGTGTCAACTCAAGCAATTAAATATAATTACAGCTTATGACATATTGGGTATATATATAATATATAAATTTTGAACTTTGTAACAATGTTGAGGGAAACTATACCCCCGAATGTTTGATGAAAGTATCTACCATTTGACAATCTAGGAATAGGTAGGTACACAAGGTTAAGCTTAAGTTGTTTCTAATGAGTTTCTATTCTCTCCAACCTTCTTCCAGACACATGTTTTTTTCCCATACACAAACTTGTAAACCGTCTGTTTATACCACTCACAACACCCATCAGACGATTAAGGTTGTTGCCTAGCATGAGAATAGGAATGTTTGTTGGACTTTAGTGCTAAATTAGCTGCAAACAGAACCTCAATTGTTTAATCAAGGTTGATAATGGATTTTGGTTCATATGTGGTCTGAATTGAAGATGCAGGTCTGTTCTTTGGATGTATGCTAAACGGTAAGAGAAATGGTGGGAAATGTCTTAAAGATGGTTGCAGATTAAAACAAAGTACATAGAGTAACAAATTAGAATAAGCTGATAAGACATTTCAGCTTTAAGAGAAGTTTTTTTTAGTTTTGTCCAGGTTTGGAAAATTATTTTTGAAGAGCTAACATGATGTTGTGTGGGGATATGATGTGGGATATGATCCTCCTGCTTAACTTTAAAGCTGGTGGAAAATGTTGAGAACTTAATTGTAGATGACAAAATAAACATGAAAAGCTAATATCAACATATATAACTGAAATGCATCTGAAGTGAGATACATTGGAATAGTGAAGGGCGAACTTGAAGAACTCGAAAGAATTAACACCATTAGTATTGGCTGCAAATAAGCGGCCAAGGACATTCTCAACAAATTTAGTAGAAAGGTCTGGAGGAATATGGTGAAGAAGGGTAGGCTGAAGTGGTGCATCAGGAAACAGATGGTCACTTATAATTTGAGTGATTCAAATGATTATTGTTGTTAATTTTCCTTTGATTTTAAAATGTGTTCATCATGCTTTGTATATATATATATTTGACATATTAAATTTTCTTTGCAGATTATTGATGATTCAAGTGGTAATGGTAAAATGTAGATCAACAAGTTATCTTGAACCTAAGCTAGCATAGCAATAGGTTTACTTGATAATTAGTTCGTAGTCAGGAAGTAGTTTTTATTTAGTTTTGGACTATCTTGTAGAAAAATGATGTTAGGAAGTTGTTTTTTTTTTTAACATATTGCTTTTATTTCAGTTTGACTAGGCTCTGCAAATTAATTTAATGTATGAATGATTGTTATCACTTTTTCTAAATTAATCAAAGCACGGCGTTACGTTGTTTTATGATAATGTAGTAAATTGATACTTGTATTTGATTACTATCATTTATGGTCGATATATATTTTTATACATAATTCATGATTTTAGATTAATTGATATATATATATATATATATATATATATATATATATATATATATATATATATATATATATATATATATATATATATATATATATATATGTATTGAAAAAAATATATGATGCAAATTGTGACGCTCCAAAGGGTCTAAATTATTTTGGAGGGAATGAGGAGAACTCGCACGAAAGTAAACGTATAGGGACTCTAATAAGAGTCTATATATTTCGGGTGTCTAAAGCGTCTCTATATGGTTTATAGTGGCGGAGTAATGTGTCTATAAGCGTGCAAATAGTGACGCTTTTTGCAGTCTAAATATTGCGACTATCTATAGAGTCCCTATATCCCAAATAGTGGCGGCGAAATACATAGAAATTTTGCAAATTGTGACGCTCTAAAGCGTCGGTAAATAGCGGCAATGAAAATAGCGACCCTGTCCCAAAGCGTCGCTATGTGAAATTGCGACACAATTTTCCGTCGCAATTTGACCCAAAAAGCGTCACATTGTGCCGCGTTTTTTTGTAGTGTACCTTAAGGGCGATTCTAGTTGGTCAATCTTAAGGCGGATCCGGACGTGCTGTGGACTATCTACGGAGGGACGACACTTGGAGTCCTAAAGACTTGTTCTTGTTCGGTTCGGGCGCAGCTAGGGAGGGCACGCAACAAAGAGTATGCATCTAAACTATGCTAAATGATTATGTGTAAATAATATGTTTTCCTGGCTTTATGGTTTTTCCGCATGATTTATGAATTGTCATATGTATCATAACCTAACAGGACGAGGGTTGTGCCGCGCGAGAGGCACGAGCAGCAGCGATGCAACGGCACGAGGCTCGTGCTTGCGGGCCGAGTGAGCCGGACGAACAAAGGGAGAGAGAAAGAGGAGTGTTGGGCAAGAAAGAGAGAAAAGAGGGTTTATGAACTTTAGGGGCTCATTTAATGATGGGGAGTCCTATTTATAGGCTCCCTAATCCCTTGATGGGCTAGGCTTAGGGTATTTGAGTTGGGCTTAGGAATTAAATGAATTAGGCTAGCTTAGGATTTAAATTAAACTGTTTGGATTGGGCTTGATTAATAAAACGAACTGGACTTTTTATTTAAAACCCGAAGCTTTAAAAATCATTTGCAACTCATTTAATTTCCCGACTCAAGAATTGAATTCGTTTCGTAATTAATTAAAATAATAAATATTCTAATTAATTAAAATACATTAAATACATTTAAATATTATTTAAATGCTAATAAATCGTAAAATGCTTTATAAATATAATAAAATATATTTATAAATATTATAAAAATACGAGGTATTACAAGAGTGGTCGAATATTTTGAATGAGAGGAGAGAGAATCGGGCAAAAAGAAATAAAGGGGGCGAATTTCCCAGCAGGTCCGGCCGAACTCCTTAATGTTCGGTCGAACTTTCGGCGAAGTTCGGTCGAACTGGAAAATTGAGAGCTTCTATTTCCCGACTAGTTCGGCCGAACTTTTACAATAGTTCGGTCGAACTTTGCTTAAAGTTCGGTCTAACCTTTGGCAAAGTACGGTCGAACTCTATTTTTTTGAGTTCCTAATCTCAGAAAAGTTCGGCCGAACAGAAGGAAGTTCGGTCGAACTTTCCTTCAAGTTCGGGCGAACTTATTGAAAAGTTCGGTCGAACCAAAAATTCTGGGGTTCCTGATTCTCAGAAAAGTTCGGTCGAACTTTCCTTCAAGTTCAGTCGAACCTGAGGAAAAATTCGGCCGAACTCAAATTTTAGGAGATTCTGATCTCAAGCGGGTTCGGCCGAACAATAAGGAGTTCGGTCGAACTTTCCTTCAAGTTCGGTCGAACTTCTACAAAAGTTCGGTCGAACCCCAATTTTTGGAGATTCTGATCTCATGAACGTTCGGCCGAACAAAAAGGAGTTCGGTCGAACTTTCCTTCAAGTTCGGTCGAACCTAAGGAAAAGTTCGGTCGAACCCACTTTTTTGGAGTTCCTGATCTCCACCTAGTTCGGTCGAACAATATGGAGTTCGGCCGAACTTCTCCATTGTTTGGCCGAACTTGACCTGATTCAAAACAAGTCCCCCCTTTCCCTTCTCATTCAAGCCATGCATCATATACTCAAAAACCGATGACTAACCACAGCTCACCAAACACCAAAAATGACAAAAAGTAAAGAAATGAAAGAAAAAACTAAAGGACAAGGGTTAGAGATCACCGGGTTGCCTTCCGGAATCCGGAAAGCGCTCTTTTAACGTCACTAGCTTGACGCATCTTCACGGAGAAGATCAAGTAATTTCTTGGAGATGTGTTGTGTAAACCGTCCCAATGTGGGCTCCTCCGAAATACTTTTTCACTCTATGACCGTTGACCTTGAAGAAATCACATTTGTCTTTGTTCCAAAGCTCCAATGAACCATAGGGCAACACTTTCTTTACCTCAAAGGGACCGCTCCACCGGGATTTGAGTTTTCCGGGAAAAAGCTTCAACTTTGAGTTGAAGAATAGGACTTTCTCACCTTCTTGAAAGTCCTTCTTTGTGATTTTCCGGTCATGATATTCCTTAGACTTGGCCTTGTAGATGCTTGCCGAGTCATATGCGTTCATGCGCGATTCCTCTAGCTCATGCAAGTCTAGGAGCCTCTTCTCTCCCGCACTCTTTAGATCAAAGTTGATATGCTTGATGGCACTTGAGGCCTTGAATTCCATCTCTACCGAGAGGTAGCAACTCTTCCCATACACGAGCTTATATGGTGTTGTTCTAATGGGAGTCTTGTAGGCCGTTCTATAGGCCCATAGGGCATCATCAAGCTTCAAAGCCCAATCCTTACAGTTCGAGGCTACCGTCTTCTCAAGAATGAGTTTGATCTCGCGGTTAGAGACCTCCGCAAGACCAGTTGTCATAGAATGGTAGGATAAGCCTCGCATTTGGATGACACCATATGTAGGTGTTCCCTTGCGAAGATATGAAAGGCCCCATGAAGTCAATAGCCCATACATCGAAAATTTCAAGCTCAAGGATGGGATTTTGAGGCATTTCATCCTTCTTGGAGATATTCCCAACTCGTTGACACCTATCACAAGTCTTCGCAAAAACCCAAGCATCCTTAAAAAGAGATGGCCACCGTAGAAGAGATTGCAAAACCTTTGCCGTGGTTTTGGAGGCACCCATGTGACCACCACTAGGTGAGGAATGACACATATGAAGAACACCTTGAATTTCATCATCCGGAACACACTTTCTCAAGAGATCATCAACACCTCGTTATATTGACGATGCAATAGAAGGGAGGATACAAATATTGGTGATTCATTCACTCATATATCGTCATTTAAATTGACAATTTACCTAAAGAAATTCGATTTTGTGATGATTCGTACCCTGTAGAAAAAAAAAACAGATTGAATTTGTTATTAACATAGACGACAGATTGAAAATCAAATTAAAAAAGACGTTCACGTTTCTAGTATTTTAAGTCTTGTTCTCTTCACCTGGACTGGTCCGATTTTTCTATTTTCTGACTTGGTTTGATCTGATATAATATTTTATGTGACTGATCTGATCTGATCTGATCTGATCTGATCTGATAATAGTATGAGTCAATTGGTCCCTAAAAAAGACTAATTTGCCCTTTTCATCTTCGTAAATTCTTACCCCAAGTCCAACCCCCCTCTCGGCATCTCTCCTCTGGTCCACCATTGTCTTCAATCTTCACTGCAGCTTCTACTCTCCTCTGATCTTGTTGTGGGCCCAATTACATGTCGCCAATTTGGGAATGGGACACCAGATTGCTCAATCAAACCTTTTCGAATTCAAGAATTTTAAGGTTGATTTTAATTCCGTCAATTCAATTTATAATAATGTTCATTTGCTAGTATAATTATCTTAATTTTGTTACACTTATGTTTGCATTTAATGATTTGTATCCAAAATTGGGAGACTTTGATATTTGAATTACAATTATGCTAAAAATTTACTGATATGCATTCAGAATTGAATTTGATATTATTTGAATTCACAATTATGCTAAAAATGTAAAAGCTATGGTTTTCTGCTACTTGATTTTATCATTTGATAGGGGAAATGTATTTATCAATAACCAAGAATTATGAATAGTGCAAATTACATGACATTTTCATAATTGAATGGGTAAGAAAATTTTAAAAAGGTGGGGAGAAAAAAAATGAAAAAGAGTGAATTTAATTAATAAAATATGAGTTTAAACGAATAAAAGTTTAGCTTAAATGAATAAAAACTGACCTTAGATGTATATCTTGAAAGTCTATTTATTTATGATTATGCGATGTGATTTGTACAATTCATAAGAAACAATTATTAATTTGGAATCGCCCTTTTATAGGATATGTATAGTTTGTGTTTTGCGGGAAAGACCGATACTATGGAGCTTTGTTAATTAATTAAATCAAGTTCCACCAAAGTTATGATACCTTGGGAGGAATAGCCTTGCCTCGAGATGTGAGGCTAAGGTATTCCCGGCCCTACGACCATAAAAACAAGAAGAAAAAAGAAATTAAAGCTAAGACTTAGGACACAAACATCTTGCAGGATTAAGACTTAGAACACAAACATATAATTTGTCTTTGAAAGCCAAATGAAGAAGAATGAATCTTTGGATCATGTTGGTTATTTGATTGTTGAGTGTAGGAGCTTTAGTTTTGGCCCTAAAAGGTGGGCACTATTTAACTACCTCCGTTTAGAATTAATAGTTAGATAATCACGTTGATCGTGGGAGGAATTAATTGTTACATTGATCGTATAACTTGAGCAAGTATTCTAGTGTCATGACTCATGACAATTGGTTTTGGACGAAATTAAGTATGATACTTTCATAACTTTTGTAAAGCATGATTGAAGTGTTCTATAATTGTGATTGTCAACCCATATACGAACTATTTCCTCCGTTTCAAGATAGAGGTATTAATTTGACTTTCTACACTCTTTATATACTAACTTTCACCATCATTTAATAAAAAAATTAGAAATATATATTGAGATTAACACAATAGCAATTAGAAATATGAAATTTGTCTTTACATATTAGTAATAAATGCAGTCAATGTTAGTATATGAATAGTGTAATAACAATATGATGCATCTATTAAAGTGTTGTTTGGTTGACATGAAAAACCGTAACTTCCTATAAAGTGGAAGGTCGTGGTATTTGATTTGCAAAAACATGGGAAGTCACACTTTCTACAAAATGGAGGAATTTGCTTACCTTTGTTCCCCTAGGTAAGTGGAACTTCTCATAGGAAGTTACTTCCTTTGTTCAACCAAACAACATTTTCTACTTCCTAGGAAATGCTAGTACGTGGAAAAATCTTCTTCTTAGGAATTTTTACTTCATATGATCAACCAAACGTTACCTAAGAAACGGAGTAAGTAGATGGTAAGACTTGGGTTCAACCCCAAAACTAAAGAAGAAAATGTGGTATGAAATTTCTTCTGATATGGTTCCTTAAAGAGCAGTAATTGTGGTGAGAAATTGGACATATAAGCATCAAGCTAGTTTTAAACTAGTAAAAGACTTTCTGTTGTTCAACTAAGATGTATGATGGCGATATTTTTTTTCTTTTTAGACACATAATCATATTAGTTGATGGAAAGTAGGAGCTATAATCTATATAACAAACATGGAAATTGTTCACACATTTGCGTATTTAGCTGTCTGGCTGTCTTTGTCTTTTAACAGTTTCTGATCAGTTTCAAAAACAAGTGGAAAATACAGCAGGATCAGCTGAACTTTCACCAGTTTTTAGTACTGATGTCTGATGACTGATGGTGTACATACTAACCGTCATCCTTGTCTCATGATAGTACGGTTCTGATGTGGATTTGAATAGCTATGGTCAAGATTCAAAGCCAACATCATGGTTCGAGTTTAGTGTTGTAGACAGAAAATAAGTTTTACGTAAAATGAGTCTATTAGGCTTATTCTTTGTCCTGTTAGGACAAGTCATATATTTTAATGCTTTGGTAAGATCCTACACGGTTTGGCTAGTCCCTTAAGGATTGAAGTTTACGTGTAGAAAAAATATGTATTTGCCATTTTATTATATTAGTATACTTAGGTGTTTGTTTCTATCGTAGTTTAGAATTCTTACATGGTCTATATAAAGGGCTTTAGGTTGTTATTTTATTTAAACACAGTGATTGAGATTAATAGAGTTTTGAGTTTTGTTATAAACTTAGGAGAGTAGGTGAGATGCTTATTTGCCCATATCCGTTTGACCAAATTGTTTAGTTTAGGACAGGTTTTGTGAAGTTTGTTACACCGAGCAGAATCATATCAGGTTCACTGAGTTATTATAGGTTTAGCTTCCTATTTGTCATTCTCAGCATTATCTTTTGCCATAAAAACACTCGATAAAGAGAGCACAGTACAAGTACAAGAAAATGACTGCTATTCGCATAAATATATTTGAACAAAATAATTCACTAGCTCTTTACTTACATACTTATATAATGAATAAAGAATCTCAAACAATCAAACAATGTACATATTTCTGGTAATCCTAACTGTTTTTTTAGTGAATAATCCTATTTAGTTTAGTTTTTCTTCTTCTGCCATTTGATGTAGCTGAAAAATGGTTTTTCTGCAACAGGTATGAACTTTACGAGCCACCCTAGAGGCCAAGAAACCGCGGCAATCCCAACACAAACACCCCACTGTCCCCAATTCAACCTTTCTGTATTCGCGAATTTTTTGAGGAATTCAACCATAACCACCTGCAACACAATAGTCACACTAATAATAGCCAAGAAAAGCTTGTTCTTGTGTATCCCTTCGAAGATGTTCTTCTTCTCCAACTTCCTCGCGTTAAACTCATTGAACACCTGGCACAACACGAACGTATTGAATAACAAGGTATCCTTCACCTTGCTTCCGACCCCAAAGATGGACTCTCCCTTAAACTGTAGGGTCAACAGGACTGCTATCTGGTATAAAGCTTGAGACATCAGGTTTCTCCACATTATGTTGGTGATAAGTGGGTCGGTTCTTCCAACGGGTGGTTTATCCATCAATTCTTTTGCCGGTTTCTCTGTTGCGAGAGCTAGTGCACCTAAGGTGTCCATAATCAGGTTGACCCACAAGAGTTGGACCGCGGTTAAAGGTACCTCACCTGCTGAAACTGCTGCTACAAAGTTGATTGTCAGAGCTGCAACGTTTACTGTCAGCTGGAATTGGATGAACTTTTGTATGTTGTTGTACACACATCGCCCCCAGTTCAAAACCGTTGCTACCGAACCGAAATTATCATCCAAGATGACTATATCCGAACTCTCTTTGGCAACTTCGGTCCCTTGTATTCCCATAGATAGCCCTATATCCGCCTCTTTCAGTGCCGGTGCATCATTTGTGCCGTCACCGGTGACTGCAACCACATGACCCTTCTGTTTCAGACACTGCACCATGAGAAGCTTGTCAAAAGGGGAAGATCTAGCCATGACGCGTATTTTGTCAACTCTCTCGATTCTTTCCTGCTCCGTGTAGCCCCGAAACTCCGGACCTTCGACGACAGCATGACTAACGTCATCACCGGGTTGTAAGATCCCACATTCAACGGCGATTGCTCGTGCTGTGAAAACGTTATCCCCTGTTATCATCTTGATGTTTACTCCGGCTTTTTGGCAGTCTTGAACAGCTTTTTTAACCCCGGGCCTACACGGGTCCTTGAGGCCCACCATTCCTAGCAAGGTCAGCCCGTCGTCTGTGAGCTTTTCTTTTTCGACTTCTTTGTGAGCAAAGGCAATGCAACGAAGGCTGCTCGCCGCCATGCTTTCAATTACCCGCTCCAAAGTTTCCCTTGCATTACCATCCATACTTGTCAGATTTCCTGATGCATCATAGTAAGAAGAGCATTTATCTAGTATCATTTCAGCTGCACCTTTCCAATGTACATAAACTTTATTGTTACTTTCCTTTCCTTTTATTAACACACCACTTCTTTTCTTCTGTGAATTAAAGGCTTCCACATGAAGGATTTCACAGCTCTGTTTCAGCTTCTGCATGTCCATGTTGAGGTCCAACACGGCCCAAGAGAGTAGGGCCTTCTCGGTTGGGCTGCCCGAGAACTCGTAATCCGACCCGGAAGAAGAAGAACCCGAGTAGACGCTACCCGTAGTGTTTAACCCGACTCCTTGTTGGATGAATGTAAGAACATCTGCATCAATAATGTCAGAGGCTTTCCCCTCTTCTTCTAAAACAGGTTTTTTCCCTATCCAGACTTGTGTAACTTTCATCTTGTTCTGAGTCAGGGTACCCGTTTTGTCTGTACAGATGACGGTGGCGGACCCCATTGTCTCGCACGCCGAGAGCTTACGGACCATAGCCTGATCAGCCATCATTCTCTTCATCGAATAAGCGAGCGTCAACGTGACGGCCAACGGCAATCCCTCGGGAATCGCAACGACAACGATCGTAACAGCAGCCGCAACAATTCTAACAACAACATTGAGTATATCATTAACACTCGTACGGCTTCCGTTGAACTCTCTTCTTCCATTCTCGTCTGTTGTATGACCTGTGAAGTACCGAACAAGCAACACTACAAGTACGAGGAAAGCAACTCCCAAACCGAGCTTACCGATAGAAGAAGTCAGCTTATTAAGCCGGACCTGTAATGGCGTTTCTTCATCCGTTTTGCTGCTTACAGAACTCATGAGTTCTCCCCATGTCGTGTTCATCCCTACCGCGGTAACAACCATTTTACCATACCCGTCTGCAACTTTCGTCCCTGAGATCAAGTACGGGTTCTGAACCCTGTCAACCCCGACATAGTCGCTCTCCCCCGTCATGCTAGACTCGTCAACCTGCAACGAGTACCCGTCAGTAAACAACCCGTCAGCCGGTACTTGGTCTCCTGTCTTCAAACACACAATGTCTCCAACAACGATGTCAAAGATCGAAACTTGTTGTCTCCTCCCACTTCTTACAACATCAATACTAATGTTGTTGCTTTGTTTTGACAGTTTCTGAAACTGTTTACTCTGTCTGAAATTACTGAGAGAAGATACAATGATGACAAGAAAAACAGCTACAAATATGCTTCCACCATCGTACCACCCTTCTTTCGGTCCTTTTTGCTTGATACCGAACCCGAGTGATAAAGCAGCACAGAAAAGAAGAATGAGAATGGTGAAATCCTTAAAAGCTTCCCATACAAAGTGTAGAAGCCCTTGAGAAGGCGGTTTCTTGTACGTGTTTGTGTCAAAAACTTCACGGCGGTTTGCAAGGTCTTGTTCATCGCCATTAATGCCGGTTTCCAGATTTGTTTTGAGAGAAGAAGCAATGGTGGCTACCCCACCAGATTGTTGAAGTTTTTGGAGGTTTTTCTGTTTGGTAAGTTTGCTTAGTGAGTTTTTATCAACATTTGGAAAATGTTGATTTGTTGTTGGTTCTAGATTCAGTATTGTATAAGAAGAAGAATGTGATAATAACTTACACTCATTGACATTGTGTATCCTTTTCAAGAGTAATGCTCTTGAATAGTAGATACTAGCGAAAGCCCGTTGCCACCTTTTGCTAGGTTTGCTAAGGGTTTCGGGTATCTTCAGTAAAACCTCGATGCAAACTAAGCTTGTATGCAACCTGCTCGTCATGTATGATTTTGTCTGGTCTGGTCTGATCTGAATGTTTTCTATGAGTGTTTTTTTGTTTTTTCTTGTGTGGTTTGATATGGTCTGATTTTTCTGTTCAGTATGTATGAATTTTTGGCTACTGGATAAGGGTTGACGCTTAGAACTTGAAACTACTATATATTAGAGTTTGATTAAGATGTAAACAAGGGGTAAAGCAATGTGATGAAAGGCTAGCTTCGAAAATGTATATATGTAATGCAGTAATGGTTTTTGATGTTTGATGAAAATATAATTGTACAATTATGTCATTTTTATAGTAGTAACTAGTACATATGTAGATTTAATTTGGGTGTGCATTTCCTGGAATGTCCGTGGAGATTATTTGGATGTGAAGTTACTCGTGCTACAGTTGACCCATTTCTTTTGAATCGTATGAATGTTTTCTGACGTGTAGAATGACTATTTGCTGGGGTGGGCCCCATGTTGGTAAACAGACGTGTTTTTCCTTTTCCCTGAAGCCTCGTAGAAGGATGATGAAAAAATGAGGAATGGGAGATGGAGGGTAAAACAACTAAAGATGTAGCCTCGTGTAAGCTCATACACTTTGAGAAATTACGTGAGGATTCAGTGTTTGAGGGGAAAGTTTTCATGGTTAATGAAAGCTTCAACATTCTTAATTTGTAGTTCCTCTCGCGGGTCATTATCATGTTCTTCATAATGGATTGGTGGATTTCTCAGACTTTTAGAATCGAATCGTAGAATCGTAAGATTCTACAAACAAGTATAATCAAGATTTTATTCTCAACTTTCATTTAAAGTGTTTCTATTATAGGTGAAAAACTTAATAATTGAAATATATAGTGGTTTATTAGCTATATAAGCAATAAATTAACGAGATTTATCTATTTATAACTTTCTCATCATGATTTAAATTTACAAGGTTTTCGCTAGTCAAGAAAAAAATGTAGAATTGTGCATAATCGTAAATCGAATCGTTAACTATATTTGAAACGTAGAATCGTAAGATTTTATGATTTGAATCGCGATTTTAATAACCATGTTCCCGGCCATTCGACTATTGTTAATTGTTAGTTAATTGTTAGTTAATCGCATACGAGTTTAAGCCACATATTTCGCTTTCCCAACAGAACCCGTCCGGAATTACTGGGCACGATCACGGTCGTTACTTATTTTGCTATTTACGATGATAATGGTGGATCTTCAATAGTTTAACTAAGGGGATCACTAGAAGAATAAACAATAAATATGTGATTTAAGACCATTATACTTAACATTTAGGGTGACATATCTTGAATAGTTTAACTAAGGGGAGGTCAGTAGAAAAATTAAGCAATAATATACTATAAATTTATACTCCCTCCATTCCTTTTTGTTGTACCCATAAGGAATGTTGGGGGTATTTTAAGAAAACTGAATCTTGGGTTGTATTGGGATATGGGTAATGATTGGGTGTAAGAATAATGATTGTGTGTAAGAAAAAGAATAAAGTAAAGAGAGAGAAAGTATTAAATTAATTGGGGAAAAAGTAGATATTTATTAAAGTATTGAAATAAATCAGCAAATAAATTCAGTCACATGGGGCCATGGGACCCATCTGAGATTACATGGACCAATAAGAAAGCAGCAAACAATGAATCACGTTTTTTTGGCTGGAAATTTTGGCCAAACTATTGACTTTCACTTTTCCCTCCAAAATTTTCCCAAAATAAAAAAACAGGGGATTACATTTTTCCCTCCAAATTTTTGAGGGGTTGTAAAAGTGAATTCCCTTTATAAATAGGGTCACTTTCTCCCACAAAAGAACAAAATCTGACTAAAACCAAGTTCAATAAATACACCAAAATTTCTTCCTCAATTCAGCATTAAAGAGCAAAAAAACAGGGGACTTAATGGCTTCAGATCAAGAGGATGACGATTTCCTCGGTTTTTCTGATGATGAAGGCGACGGCATTAACTCCGATTCTGACTCGGGGGAAGGTGATGATGCTGCTGACTTGGTACAAGCTTCTCAAAATACTGCTGCTGAATTTGGGGACATTGGGTTTAATGAAGATGTACCAAACAGCACTGAATATGTACAGCAAGTACCAGAAGTAGAAGGGGAAGGGCAGCAGCAAACTACCAACTTTCAAGAGGTACCCTTTCTTTTTGATTTGAACTTTCCACCACCATCAGAAAATGCATCACCTCATCATCATCAAACAGCAACACACACAACAGATCATCACAAGCCAAGGACTCCAAGAATAAATAATGAATTGAGGCTAGAAATATTGGTGTTCCTGCTCAATAGAAAGATTCCAGATTCAGAAACTTTGTTGTATGGGGCAATAAGGGATGCAGTCATAGAATATGATTACACCAGAAAAACCATAGGCAAAATATGGGACAAAGCAAAGAAACAGAAGGCAGCAATGAATTCATATATTGTGCAAAGCCAATATCACAGATGTGGAAGGAAAAAGGTTCAAGTCTCCTATGACTCAATTGCATAAATAGGCATGGGGGACAGAACATGCATCGTAGATCTTGCAAGAATGCTGAATTTGGGACCAACAACAGTATGGAGGCTCATCAAGAGGAAAATTATAAAGCCACACTCAAGTCCCTTGCATCCGGGCATTTCAGAAGCATGCAAAATGGCAAGGATAAGGTGGGCAATCAGACTGATAATGGACTACACTATACCACAAGAACCAACATATTACAGCATGTATGACTTCATTCATATTGATGAGAAGTGGTTTTATTTGACTCAAAAAAACCAGAGAGTTTATCTTGCAAACAATGAACCCTATCCACACAGAAGTGCAAGTTCAAGAACCAAGATACCAAAATTCATGTTCATGGCAGCAGTAGCCAGACCAAGGTGGGGTGAAAATGGGGAATGTGAATTTGATGGTAAAATAGGCATATTTCCATTCACAAATGCAATTGCAGCCAAGAGGACATCAAAAAGACTCAAGGGGACCATTGAAACAAAGCCAGTGAAGTCTGTAAATCAAATAGAGACAAGGGCAATGATGATCAACAACCTACTTCCAGCAATCAAGGCCAAGTGGCCACCACATGAAGGGGAAAAGGTCATCTATATCATTCAAGATAATGCAAAGGCACATATATTGCAAAGTGATCCTGAATGGCAACTACACTACAAACAAGATGGGTTCACTTTTGTGTTGACTCAACAGCCAGCAAACAGTCCAGATTGCAACATCTTGGACTTGGGATTTTTCAGGTCAATACAATCACTTATGCACAAGAAAATGCCTAAAACTGTGGAGGACTTAAGTGGAGCAGTGTATGATTCTTTTAATGAGTTGCATCCTAAGACATTGTCTAATGTGTGGATGACATTACAGTTTGTTTCTAATGAGATTCTAAAACACAAAGGCAACAATGATTACCAACTTCCACACAACAAGAAGAAGATTTTAGAAGATGAAGGCAGGCTGCCAGAGCAAGTCAAAGCACCTATATGGGCAGTTAATGAATGCATGCAACTCTATGATGAATGGAAAGCAAACCAGTGAAGCAAAGTGAAAACAATTAGATAACTTTTTGTGTTTTGGGGACATGTTTTTAAAATGACAAGTAAAACCAATGTGTCACTTTTGTAAGCTTAAATGCAAGCATAACATGTAGGCAAAACATTTTGTAAGCATATCTTTTGGAAGCATCAATGAATGAATCTCATGTTTAAGTTTAGTAAAGTTTTTTTTCTTCATTCTTATTCACATCAATATAGAGTAATCAAGGCAAGGCAATAAACAAGGCAGCATTGGCAGAAAAAGTACAAGGCACAAGAGGTAAGGCAGCATTGGCAACACTATAAACAAGGCAGCATTGGGTTCTTAAGAACAAGGCAGCATTTGCAATATCACAACTCTAAACACATCGGCTTCAAAATGGAAATAAATAATAATATCACATCATTTTCAGATGGAAATTATTCCCATTTTGAAACCGATGCGTCAAAAGATGTAATTTTGACAAAAACAATCAATTCATCATTGATAACACATGGAATATGCCTCACATAAACAAAGAATCATAAATATCTCAGAATGTCCCCAAAAATTATTGAATCAAACCCTTTCCAATTAAACTTAGCTCCTGAAAAACATCATGGATGCTATTGGTGCATGAGTTTGATTGAAAAACAAAGGGTTTGACACTCATAAAATGAAGACTCATCACAGATCACAAGGCATAAGTACAAAAACTTTATCACATCACATCTCTAAACACATCGGCATCCAAATGGAAAGAATGCATATCACATCATTTTCAGATGGAAATTCTTCCCAATTGGATGCCGATGTGCCAAAAGATGTAATGGACAAGGAAACAAGAACAAAGCAGCAAAAACAAGGAAGCAATGAACAAGGCAACATCATTGAATCTCAGTTAAGTTGTTTTACATCATTGACAGATTTGTTTCTAAATGATTTACAACCTCACCACCAATTCACCAAAGGGGATACTAGATCAATCAATGATGTGACATGATCTGTATTCCCTTTGGTGATTGGTGGTGAGGGACATGTTTAGAATCAAATATCTCAGGTTATCAACACATACATCACAGAATATCAACACTAACATCATTGAATATCAGAAACACATTATACATGTTTTGCAATACATGAATTGCCTCTCCTGTCTAACCTGACATAAGATCTCAGAATGTCCCCAAGCATCATTGACACAAACCCTATCCCCTAACACTTAGCTCCGGAAGAGCATCAATGATGCTAATGGTGCACAAGTGTTATTGGAACATTGGGTTTGAGTCTCAGCAAATGAAAGACTCATCACAGATCAAGCATAACAATAACAATCAACAATGCATCAGATCACCATGAACTGATCAAAACATAGGGTTTGAACCTCATCAAATGAAAGACTCATCACAGACCTCCACTGATTCATGGGACATGAAGCATTAAACAGATCATTAACATGTAGGGTTTCATTTCTCAGACATATTGACACACATCATTGATCAAGTAGTTTCAATACTATCATATCTTTAACATTCTTCTGCCGAACGGAATGATTGATATTCACATTCCATTGTGTGAAATGACATTCACTCCGTTCGACAAAAGAAGTTAAAGGAAAATTATCAAAACAAAGATCTCAGAATATCAACAATCACATCATTGAAGATCACAAACCTCCTAATATTGATCTCAGAATGTCCCCAAGCATCATTAAAACAACTCCAAACCACAAACACTTAGCGCCCGAGAAATATCATTACTGATACTAATGGCAGCACGAGCATTTGTGGTTAGTTGGACTTGTTCCTCAGCAAAAAAAAGACTCATCATCGATCACAACAAATAAAGGGACATTATTGTATCCTAAAGGGACATGCTTGGACATTATGTTAGGTTATGATACATATGACATTACATAGATCATGCGGAAACAACCATTAACCCAGGACAACATATTATTTACACATAATCATTTAGCATAGTTTAGATGCATACTCTTTGTTGCGTGCCTTCCCTAGCTGCGCCCGAACCGAACAAGAACAAGTCTTTAGGACTCCAAGTGTCGTCCCTCCGTAGATAGTCCACAGCACGTCCGGATCCGCCTTAAGATTGACCAACTAGAATCGCCCTTAAGGTTCTAATATTTTCGGTTAGGTAGGCAAGAATATTGGCTGATTTTTCTGCTTAAAAATCTTAGTTTTGAATACTTAAAACTTGTTGTATAAATAATGACCCCTAGGCCTTTATTTATAGAGTTATGGAAAAGGAATCGTAATCCTAGTAGGATACGAATTAATTGAAATTAGAATTCTACATGAATTCTATTTAATTAATTTATCCAATTAGGAATAGAAATTTAATCATACACTGACTCTTGTAGATTTAGGAATCACGCATGAGCACAAACTCACACACACACGGCAGCCACAAGGGTTGCCCATGCGCGTGCGAGCAGCAGCCCACGCAGCGCGGCCCACGCATCCGTGGCCTTGGCGCGCGCTGGGCCTGCCTTGCGGTAGGCCTGGGCGCTGCCTTGGCTGGGCTTGTGGCGCGCGTGCTTGCTGGGCGATGGCCCGGCTTCGTGCTGGGCCTTCGTCCGGCAGGCCTCGTCCGATGCTAATTCGTACGATACGCTTCCGATTAAATTTCCAGTTCCGGAATTTATTTCCGATACGAACAATATTTAGTATTTCCGATTCCGGAATTAATTTCCGTTTCGAACAAATATTTAATATTTCCGTTTCCGGAATTATTTTCCGATTCCGGTAATATTTCCGATTCTGACAATATTTCCGTTTCCGGCAATATTTCCGATTCTGGTAATATTTCCATTTCCAATAATATTTTCCGATACGTACCATGTTTCCGTTTCCGGCAACATCTACGACCTGGATAATATTCATATTTCCGATACGATCCATATTTCCGTTTCCGGCAATATCATCGTTTCCGGAGTATTCATTTCTTGCCTGTGACGATCTTAGCTCCCACTGAAACCAAGATCCGTCGGTTCCGAATATTCATAGATGGAGTATTTAATGCCATTAAATACTTGATCCGTTTACGTACTATTTGTGTGACCCTACGGGTTCAGTCAAGAGTAAGCTGTGGATTAATATCATTAATTCCACTTGAACTGAAGCGGCCTCTAGCTAGGCATTCAGCTCACTTGATCTCACTGAATTATTAACTTGTTAATTAATACTGAACCGCATTTATTAGACTTAACATAGAATGCATACTTGGACCAAGGGCATTATTTCCTTCAGTCTCCCACTTGTCCTTAGGGACAAGTGTGCATTTCCTAATTCCTTTGTCGCTCGATGCTTGCTCTTGAACATAAGGTAAGAGTTGTCATCCTTATTATGTCCAGAGGTGTTCCTCGGTTTCAGAGTTCAACTGATCAAATAAACAGATAATCATAGCCTATGATTCATCCGAGCACGGCCATGCATTTCACAGTTTCTAGCTCTCCGAGTGGCCTTGTACAACTTTTAAGCATCTCATCCCGATTTATGGGAGGACAATCCCAATCTTGCGATCTTGAGATTAGACTTCGTTTGATAGGTGGTTACCTGAGCGTTGCCTTTATAGCCTCCTTTTACGGTGCGACGGTTGGTCAACGTCAAAGCAACCAGTTCTCAAATAAGTAATCTCAAATCACTCAGGTATTGAGGATTTAGTGTCTAATAATTTAATGAAATTTACTTATGACAGACTTTCATCTCTTACAGTAAAGTTTCATAGGTCTTGTCCGATACTAGTCTTCCCAAAGTAAGTATCTACGCAAATGATTATGACATTGCCATGTCCACATAGTTCAAGAAACAGAACTACTAGTCATCTTGCATTCTAATCGTCTAACGTTTTCTATGCGTCCAATTTTATAGAAAACTCCGATTAGGGACCATTTTCAACCTTTGACATTCAAGTTCACTTGATAGACATTTCTTAGTCACAGGACTGGTCCTGACAGTCTATCTTGAATATATCGTCAAATTGAAGGGACTCATCATTTAATACTAAACCAAGATTAAATGGAATATGAAAATACATTTCATATATGATAAATGTTCAACCCTAATGTTTTATAACCATGGGCCTCAAACCCATCTTCTAAAACAATTCATGGAATTCAAAGCTATGCTTGATTTCCAGTGCTATAACGTGAGTGTTGCTTCTCACTTGTTGCATAGGTTTAGTTATCATGCTTTGCCAATCTTAATATCCTTTTCATCGAATGTTCTTCGAGATATGATGATAAGATCTTTTCGAGTTTGTTTATTATGTGATCTAGTCTTTCTTACTTCGATGGTGGTTTTACTCATTTTGCAATGAAGAACCATCAAGTTAGCAGACGTTTTTCTTGCTTCAAGAGTGGTTCTACGCATTTTTCAATGAAGAACCATCAAGCCAGCAGATAGGTGATCTACCCAAGTTCAGTGAAGAACTTTAAACAACCCTGTTTTATTGCTTCTTAGGCAATAATTACCTTTACTTCAACTGTATAGGTTGCTAGTGATGCTTTGTTTGGAATCACTTATCCAAGCAGTTCATAGATATGTGGAATACTCTCAACTATATCTTAGAACATAGAAATTACTATTTTTAATTTCCCACGCAACAACTCATGGTCTCCAATCCATGTTGCCATTTCAAAACACGATGCTTTATAGCTCGTCCTTATCAATGGTTAACTCCAAAGGGTCTTGTTTGATCCTTTGCCAGTGTTTATGCGTGTAGCATCAATATTTAGCATATCTTTATTTCCTTGAATCAAGAAGTAATCCTATGTACCTTTTCAAGTACCATAAGTTTTTCTTGATCTCAATCTAATTGGTCTTCACTTAGATCAATAGAGATTGGTATATGTTCGTCATGCCTAAAGTCATACGATACGTTTTTGGCGATCCTCATATTATATCATACATGATAAATTCTTTTGCAGAATAATTCCCAATTTGAATTCTATTCATGTAACTTTAGCTCATTCAATTTCAGTAGATACTGAATCCAGCTAAATTCTTTGACATATAATATAGGTGAAGAATCTCATTAGATTCTTTGATGTTAACTTAGTAAATGCTTATACATAGTTCAAACATTCTTTTACTTAGATTTATTCACATGGGTCGAATATCTCCAATGGAGACTTTCGTGTTTGATTCAGTAAATGCCATTACTTAATCCAAAACATTGATATAAGATCTTTGTAAATAGATCTTAATACCCAGTATGCACTAAGTTTCGCCTTGGTCCAACATTGATGAATAATTTCAAACCTAAGTTATTAGCATTTGAATGTTATTTCACAATAGAGAGATATGTGTGTGATACACATAGGACCAATTAAGTTTTATGTACTCCCACTAAACTTCTTATATATCTATAAGAATCATGTATATTTTATGAAACTAAAATACTTATTAGCTTCACTAAAATACATTTCTAATTCCCAATTGCTTGCTTAAATCTGTACTTAGATTTCATAAGCTAGCTTTCTTTTTCAAGCATTTATTTGGATCCACAAATCCTATGACATACCATGTACATAGTTTATTCCAACATTTGACTGAGGAATACGTTTTGTCATCCAATTGCTATATGTACCAATATGCAATCATTGCTTGAATTATAGACTTGAGCATTACGATTATGCATGAGGTTTCAACACAATTCACACCACGAATTTGCTTGTAACCTTTAGCAACTAATCTAGCTTTGTGTGTGAACACAGTTCCATGTTTGATGGTTTTTATCCTTAAAACAAACTTGCAACCAATAGGTGTGAACCTATTCTTGCAAATCAACAAAATTTCAATTTTGTCATCAAAACATTGAGTATGTTTTATGGCCTCTAACCATTTAAAACATTTGAGTCTATATATGGCCTCTAACCATTTTAGGGAATCTAGGTTTCGTCATAGCTTTCTTACAAGTCACAAACTCATTAATCTACAGGATAATAGTTTGACTGCAAGTTGTAGGTTTCTTCACTATTTAATAGAAGAATCTCATAGTTTCATTGACCTGATCTCTATGTTTCTTCACTATCTAATAGAAGAATCTCATAGTTTCAGTGACTTGAATTCTATGCCTACTTGGGTATAGAACATCAAACAAATAGAATATCAATAGCCACTTGAAAGTCCTCTGAATATTCTGTTCTCCTTGAAGCACTCGTAAAGTCTTCTAAGAGATATCTATTCTTTAAAGCCACTTCTAACGTCCTTAAAGAATAAGTTCGGATTTTCTGAAGCGCTTCGAAAAGCCTCCGGAATGTCCGTTTATGTTTGTTGTTCGCCTCGAAAACTTTCGAGGTCTATTTTCTCCCACTTGTCATTTTGGAAACGAATCTCCAAAAGGACATTATTTCGAGCAAACAAACATTATGTTCTCAAAAATTCGTGGTAGAAACAATACCCTTGTGTCTCATTTGAATAAATCACAATGAAACATATATCTATGCTTGGGCCTTAGTTTGTTGAATAACAAACACTAAGCTCCCACTGAGTTTAGGAACTCTTTAGATATATTATGAAAGGATATTCTGAAATTACTTTTCAATAGCTTTGACGAATTTGGTTTAGTTTGGTGGTAGTTGAGCATTTTGTTTTAGAAATTATAGGAAAAGTCTTTATGATTCATCATTGATCGAATCAAGTACTAATTGACTTCGATCATTCCAACGTAGATATGCCATATCTTATGGACCTAGATTGTGAACACACAATCATTGATGATCATATTTGGTCTCAAGTAATCATCAACATGATCTAGCCTAGATCTTTATGATTTCTTGCCAAGTGGATTTTATACTTCTGAATCTTTGAACTAGCCAAACAGATTCAACTTATATCACATTTGAGTAAATAAACCTATATTCACTCAAATCCATGTGAAATAATAAAGTCATAAAACCTTTCTTTAGCTTTGAACTCTATCGTCTAGGCGTTCTAACAATAGTTCATATTCTTTGTTACTTTCAACAAGTAAGACTAGCTTGTCTTAAGTTGATCTAGAAATCAACCAACTTTCAAAAGTCCATCAAAATAGAGCTTATGAATGTTAACTTGTTGATATGGTCTAAGCAACAATGCCAAAGATTTAATGGAACTCAAATCAAGGGTTTGATTTGAACCTAGTAAAGTTCTTTAAAGAGTTGTTTGTTTTAATCAAGCATATTGACTCAACCAGTAATTGACCATTTCATTCAAATAAACAAACAAACAAGCATTGTTTTTGTTCTTCTGAATGTGAGTCTTTCTGTGTTTGAAGCAGAAATTTAGGTATGCTGATTATGGAACAAAATAGCCATTAAGTTCCAGCCTTTGAAAGGACTTAAAACAAACTAGATGACCCTACAACTAATGTAGCATTTCCATGCTTCATTTCCCACTTGTAGGTCATTAGTGTATCCTAGCTTCCATTATTTGAGTTATTACCGAAGTAAGAACCTCAAGCGGTATATGATACCAAGGAAGTTTGATTGCTAGGTCACTTCTCTTTAAACATAAATTTATAGGTAGAAACGGAATCGTAAATTCCTTTCATTTGTTCCTCTGTTTTCCTATTTCTTGTACCCTTTCTTATAGTCTTAAGAATTGAATTCTTTAGTGTTGACTTTTATACTTTGTTAGACATGTCCAATGTCACCAACAAGGTTCTTTACCATTTTAATTTATGTTGAATATTCTGTTTCAACTAGATGATCTTACCAGAAGCTTCTAAAGTTCTCTAAGCATCGATCTATTCGAATGTCTAGGAACTAGACTCATTCGAGAATTAAATGGAAAAAGGATTTTAGGTTGTTAACCATTGGTAAGGCTGAGCGTTTAAACTCAATGCTTTATAATCTCAAAACTACATTGTATTTTGAATTCACAAGCACCAATTGGTTTGCCATTCGATTTTGATATTCGAAAACAACCATAAAAGTCGATATAAGAAACGTACATTTTAAATTGCTCACTTTCTCTCTTTTCCGTGAATCGTTCTTGGATTCACTACCAATCGAGGAAATTTACTGTTACCTTTCTAAAAGGATTTATTGCAAGTGCAAGATATTTAATTATAAACAATAATTAAAACATACATTGAAGCATGCAAAGTCTAAACATTTATCATGAATAATAACTTGAAATTAAAGCAACCATGCAATTCAAACAAGTTATTAGCATTTTATTCAATTTTATTGTTCCGGCAGGTGTGAATAAAATGATTCCAAGACCCTAAAACCATCGAAGAATTAAGCACAGTTTGTCGGCTCAATTCTAAAACATTTTAGGTAAGCAAAAGCCTTTTGCTAATAGTCTAGAAACTACTCTTGGTTGATAGGTACGTCTAAGAACTTATTAGGTAAACCTATCGATTTTGCCACGACATAAAAGGACTCCTTACTTATATCGTTGAGTTTCACCAAAACTAACATGTACTCACAATTATTTGTGTACCTTGCCCCTTTAGGACCAATAAGTAACACCTCGCTGAGCGAAAACTATTACTAGATTGATGTAAAGGATATCCAAGCAAGTGTATATTTTGGCATGGCACCTTTTAACTCAATTTTTAAGTTTGGAACTTAAGGCTCTTACTATGTTGGTTAGATTTTAAGTGAACTAAAATCCTTAATCATGCAACATAATCAAGCTTTTGATCTCATGCATTTTAAGACATATTTAAAACAATAAATAACTTAAAACATGCATAAGATATTTGTGATCTAGTATGGTCCGACTTCATCTTGAAGCTTTGACTTCAAAGTCCGTCTTGAAAATTTCCGTGGGAGGCACCATTTTCTTCAAATAGGATAAGCTATAACTAATTACAACTATTTGATGGTTCGCAGACCATATTTGAATTGAAAAATAACTTTGGTACTTTAGACCAATTACATTCAAATTAATGGTACGCAGACCATAATTTCTATCCTATTTGGGCCATACTAGTCACTTCATAACCTGCAAAACAGTACATATACAATATATACCATTCACCCATTCATTATCATGAATGGCCCACGTAGCTGGTTAGTAAAACACATTATGCATCACGTAAACATTTGCAGCAATTAATCAAGGGCATCAATAATCTACCAATTATTCAGTCCTTATTAATTCTAATCAAGTTGTTTTAACCTTAAGGATTTGTAGACCTAATCAAGAGTTTATGACTAAAAAGCGCTCCCACTTAAACCAATAAATTCATATGCTTTACCAATTTTAAACATAAAAATGTATTTCTAGTCCAACCGGAAACATACAAATTTAATTAAAATTTAAAGCTCATATCAATTTATAATTGAATCCAAAAATTTAATTTAATTTCAGTCGTATTTAAATTAATTCATGATTTTAATTTTAGTAAAATAATTAGAATAAATAATATTCATTATAATTATAATATTCAAAATTAAAATCCAAGAAAATAATTCAAATTATTAATTTTAAAATTAATTAAAATTACGTGAACTGAAATTTTCAAATTAAACATTCAAAACGATCTAATCGTAACGCAAACACCCTACGCGTTGCACGCCCATGGACCGTACGCACACAGCCATTGCTGGCCATGTGCGCGCAGCCCATGCGCTCGTCGCATAGCTGCTGCTTCCCTATCGCAAGCCTCCGCACACATCGTGCTCGCTGCGCGCGCCAGCGCTCATCGCACGCGAGCTATCGCTCGCAGTGCGCGCGCGCGACATCGCTCGCTAGGCGCGCGAGCCATCGCTCGCTGGGCGCGCGACATCGCTCGCTGGGCGCGCGACATCGCTCGCTGTGCGCGCGAGCCATCGCTCGCTGGCGCGAGCCATCGCTCGCTGGCGCGCGACATCGCGCGCTGTGCGCGCGAGTGATGCTGGGCGCAGCGCTCGTGGCACGCGAGCTTGCGCTCGCTGCGCGCGAGGCTGCGCGCTCTTGTGCGAGGCAGCGCGCGCTGTGGCGCAGCTCGCTTGCTGCCCACACGCGACTGCCTTGGCTTGCTTTTCGCCCATGCCCATTCGTTCATTGCTCGTGGCACACGACACAAGGCAGGGCTGCTGCCTTGTGCTCGTGCACTACGCCCTTGCTCATTGCATTCGTGCCGCACGGGCGACGAGCTCCCTTGCTCGTCGCCGCATGCCCGCATTATACAACACCCCTTAAGGGTAACACGAAGCGTCCATTGCTTCGTGCGTGCAAGTTTTATGAACGAATCGCATAAAAATTTAAAATTTATATTTAAAATTAATGACAAATTAATAAATAATATTAATTTCATAATTTTAGGGCGAAAAAATCGAAAATTTATTATCCAATTGATTTCCGATTGTTATGGATTCAAGTCTAGGTCATAAAAATTTAAAATTTATCGTAAATTTACAATTTTTATGGTGGTTTTTAATCATAGGTTTCTAATTAAATTACAATTAATTATGAAAATCAAATTAATTCTAAATTATTCTAATTTTCAACAAATTAATCATAATTACAAATTAGATTGCATAATTAACAAGACTAGGCATTCAAACTTGTTAAACATATGCAGTAGGTCAATGAAAAATTCAAGATTTATCAACAAGAATCGCAAATATTTAATTTAACATCTTAAATTTACGAAATTTTGCATTCGAAAAACTAAAACCTTCGAAAAGTCATAGTTAGGCTTCGAATTTGAGAATTCTGGGTTCGGCAGAAAAATACTATTTTGTCAAAATTTTAGAATGCCTTTTACATGCGGAATTGACACAAAAATCACTCGATTTGGATGAGTAACGAAGAAACTGCCGAAAAACTGCGTACGTATAATTAAATAAACGCAATTTGCAATTAATTAACAATTACGAAAATTAATCACCCCTTTTAATTCTTGCAAATTTGTAATATTTAACCATGTTCATGCAATTTAGATTATGAAAATAATAAGGGGCTCGTGATACCACTGTTAGGTTATGATACATATGACATTACATAGATCATGCGGAAACAACCATTAACCCAGGACAACATATTATTTACACATAATCATTTAGCATAGTTTAGATGCATACTCTTTGTTGCGTGCCTTCCCTAGCTGCGCCCGAACCGAACAAGAACAAGTCTTTAGGACTCCAAGTGTCGTCCCTCCGTAGATAGTCCACAGCACGTCCGGATCCGCCTTAAGATTGACCAACTAGAATCGCCCTTAAGGTTCTAATATTTTCGGTTAGGTAGGCAAGAATATTGGCTGATTTTTCTGCTTAAAAATCTTAGTTTTGAATACTTAAAACTTGTTGTATAAATAATGACCCCTAGGCCTTTATTTATAGAGTTATGGAAAAGGAATCGTAATCCTAGTAGGATACGAATTAATTGAAATTAGAATTCTACATGAATTCTATTTAATTAATTTATCCAATTAGGAATAGAAATTTAATCATACACTGACTCTTGTAGATTTAGGAATCACGCATGAGCACAAACTCACACACACACGGCAGCCACAAGGGCTGCCCATGCGCGTGCGAGCAGCAGCCCACGCAGCGCGGCCCACGCATCCGTGGCCTTGGCGCGCGCTGGGCCTGCCTTGCGGTAGGCCTGGGCGCTGCCTTGGCTGGGCTTGTGGCGCGCGTGCTTGCTGGGCGATGGCCCGGCTTCGTGCTGGGCCTTCGTCCGGCAGGCCTCGTCCGATGCTAATTCGTACGATACGCTTCCGATTAAATTTCCAGTTCCGGAATTTATTTCCGATACGAACAATATTTAGTATTTCCGATTCCGGAATTAATTTCCGTTTCGAACAAATATTTAATATTTCCGTTTCCGGAATTATTTTCCGATTCCGGTAATATTTCCGATTCTGACAATATTTCCGTTTCCGGCAATATTTCCGATTCTGGTAATATTTCCATTTCCAATAATATTTTCCGATACGTACCATGTTTCCGTTTCCGGCAACATCTACGACCTGGATAATATTCATATTTCCGATACGATCCATATTTCCGTTTCCGGCAATATCATCGTTTCCGGAGTATTCATTTCTTGCCTGTGACGATCTTAGCTCCCACTGAAACCAAGATCCGTCGGTTCCGAATATTCATAGATGGAGTATTTAATGCCATTAAATACTTGATCCGTTTACGTACTATTTGTGTGACCCTACGGGTTCAGTCAAGAGTAAGCTGTGGATTAATATCATTAATTCCACTTGAACTGAAGCGGCCTCTAGCTAGGCATTCAGCTCACTTGATCTCACTGAATTATTAACTTGTTAATTAATACTGAACCGCATTTATTAGACTTAACATAGAATGCATACTTGGACCAAGGGCATTATTTCCTTCACATTAAGCATTCAACACCAGGCCACACTGAGAGGACTGAAATAACCCAAACCCTATCCCCAAATTATGTTCATTTCATGCCTTTACTAAACCAAAACATAGTTATACTGATCAAATCTCATACTCACCAAAGCATCATATTTATCATACACAAAACATACCATAAAACAGGGGACATTAAGCCATCAAATCATGTTCATCACACAGACAACATTCCACAAAATTTCATAACCATATGGAAACACCATCATCCAATCATCATTATCAATATCAATTTCATAACATCATTATCTAACATCAACATCCATACAACTAATCACAACATCATCATCCAAACAACAACACCCCTGGCCAACAACAGATCACAGTTGTTGGCATCCACCTTATGACTCCACAGCTAGCCAGCATTCAATAAAATGAAAAAAGGGAGAAAGGAGACAGACTTATCTAAGCATCATCAGACGCTGAAGCCGATTTTTTTCCCTTTTCTCCTTTCTTTGAGGAGGGATAACCAGATGAAAGTTGTCCTGGAGACCCAACAGCATCACCATTCTCATTTTCACACTCTCCAACATACACCAGATCAAATGAATCAGACCCACTTGGTTCCTTGCAATCAATAGGGGACAAACAACATGATTAGTGCCCTCATAAAATAACAGGGGACCATGAATTAAAATCAGATTTAATCAAACAACTCAAAATAAAGTTCCAAATAATTTCAGATCACCATGGTTACCACATGCAATGAGATAAATGAGAGCAAATCACACAATAATTCCATTAAAATCCAACTAATTATCCGAATACATCCAGATCCCATTTTTACCCAAAAAATGTGAAATAATATCCCAAATACATCCAGATCCCATTTTTAACCACATGCAATGGGAAATCAGATCAACAAAACACATGAATATTCCGATTTTCTTCAAATAATTTCCAAATAGCTCCAAATAAAATCAGAACTCAATTTTAACAACATGCAATGAAAAAACAGAGCACAAAATACAATCAGAACTCAATTTTAACAACATGCAATGAGAAAACAGAGCAAAGAATAACATAAAAAGCCCGAATGAATCCAACAGATCTCCAAAAAATTCCCAAAAATTTCGAAATAATACCAGATCTGCATTTTTAACACATGCAATGGGAAATCAGACCAACTTATCCAAAAAATAATCCGAGTTTAATGAACAATACTCCAAATAAATCCAACATTAATCAAATCCCACTTTTTTAGACATGCAAACAATCATCAAACCATTTTAATAAAACCGACATCAATAACCCTAAATAAATCGCAAAAAATCAAAAGTAATACCTCATCGGAATCTCCTTCACCGAAAAAACGCAGATCTGAGGGAGTGGGTTTCCGATCGTCATATTTTGACTCAACCTCCTCTCCTGGCTCCACTTCCCTCTTCCGAAACCATTCTTCCAAATAGTTTCGAGTACTCGTATTTTCTTTTTGGGCCAAATACATATTGTTTTTATATTCGGCGGAGTAGGAATGCTCGTTATTGGGACAGTTGCACTTGGATCCCCAATCACAGTTGGAATCGGGGATTCTTTGACCAGAAGTTCCCACCCCAGAATCACCTCGAGTTCTAGACAAAGAAGAACCCATAAAGTACCAGAAAAACAGAGATCAGCGACGATTAGGGACCAAAAAGGGGACAAAAATAGAGGGGATCTGATCGGGAAATGAATCCGAGTAATTTTTATGAACGTTTTTCGGCGAAAACGTTTCAGATTTGTGAGATTTGGAGAGGAAAACCCAGATCAGAGGCGGAAAACCTAGGGTTTTCTCAAGAACAGGGGAGGAATTTTAAGAGAGAGAGAGAGTGAAATAAGAGAGAGAGAGAGATCCAAAGAGGTGAGAGAGATAAATCAGAATGAGAGGTGAGAGAGGGATTGTGAGATAGGGACGGGTTATAAAGGGAGGGGGGTGGGGTTAGGTTAATTAATTAAATAGGGTGGGTGGGGTAAAAGTGGGTGGGAAAGGGTAGAATCTTAGGGTATTTTTTGTAAATAGTGGGGAATCTTAGGGTAAATTGGTAAAAAAACTATGGCCAAAAATAGTAAAGATTCAGTAGGGGAACAACAAAAAGAAACGCCAAAAAAGGAAATGGAAACAACAAAAAGGAATGGAGGGAGTACTATTATATTTAAATATTAAGGGAACAGAACCAAAAATACATTGCAAAAGCGAGACCGGCGTGTTGAGACCCCCTATATGAAAATAACCACATGTTTGTTCCATATTGGAGAAGAAGAAAGATAGTACGGAGTATCCAACTTAAAGTTTAAGAAATTACTCCTCTTATTGTCAATTGATTTTGGAATAATGAAACCTCCTGTTTAGACTCAAAGTGGATAACTTCTCTCCTTATAGTGGATCATAAAGCTTTGGCACGACCTGATTATAATCAGAATAGGTAAAAAAAGTACTCACAAAAACAATTCAGATCAGATCAGATCAAATCAAATCAGAAACTAAAAAATTCAGATCAGATAAGATGAATAGAACAAGACTGAAGTGCCGAAGTCGGTATGGTTGAAATGTTAATGTAACTCCATAAGGTGGATTAGTGGAAGGAAGCATATATGAACTTATCTTAAACTCTAAAACTAGGAATAACGTGGAACCTGCTTCCGCAGAAACTAAACCGAGTAGTCAAAATCTTTCGTGAAGTGTTCCCATCTCCAAGTAGTCAACTAGTCAATTAATTTAAGTAAAAAGTCATACTTCATTATATTAGTACTTCGTACTTTACCTCGTCAATCACGATCCCAATAACTTACCTCAGAGAGATAATTCAATTTAATTCGATTACTATTTCCGTTTCAAAATAATCTTTATACTTTTCATAATATTTTTTATACGTTTTATTTTATTTTTAGACATAAAAATTTATTACCTTCTCCTTTTTACCCCCACAATATGTATAATTTTTCACTCACTTTTTATTACTTTATCCTTTTTTTTTTCTTACACCCACCTACATTTTTACACATTTATATTACTTTATCTATATTTTATTATATTCAAACAACTTTTCTACTTTTGTTTTAATATTTGTGCAAACAGTAACTGTAAAGATCTTTATAATACGGAGGTAGTAAAAGTCATTTTATATTAGTACTCCCTCCGTCCCAGATTAGTTGTTACACTTACCTTTGCACAATGTTTTAGGTGATAAGTGGTTGTTTGGTTATCAATTGTTATTTTATTGAAAAAGTAGATGTGATAGGAGTTAGTGGGGTATTTTTTTTAATTGAATGAGAGAGAGAGTGTGGGGACAAATAAATTTAGTGGGAAGAGAGACACAATATAATAATTGTGGGGTCATTCCTTATTTAAAAGTGTAACAACTAATCTGAGACGGATAAAAAAGGAAAGTGTAACAACTAATCTGGGACGGAGGGAGTACTTTGTGCTTGTATTATAATTATCTCGTCAATTACGACCCCAATAACTTACCTCAGAGAAAAAAGAAGTTTCAACAATAATTCAACTTATTTTAAGTACAAAGTCATTTTATATTATAAGTACAAAGTCATTTTATATTTTTGTACTTTCGTACTTGTAATATAAATTATAATTAGCTCGTCAAATTACGATCCCAACTAGCTAGAAACTTCACGGTTGTACTATAAACTTATAAAGTTATGTCTTTTGCGAACACAGATGACAAAATTTCATGTGTGATACACATTGCACATGTCTCTTTATTTTGTAGTTTTGAATCAAACATCGATCAATGTATCAGACATTCAGATCCACTAGTCTTCCACGAGGTAACTCATTTTGCTGTTAGTTAAATGTTTAAATGTTTTCAGATCCTAGTTTTATAATTTTAGCTTAAATACCAACCAATTTTATGGTAGGGCACAACTAGAGATGGTTAACGAGGCGGATTGGGTTGGTGATGGTGGTTTTAGTATGTCGTGGGTCGGGGGTCGGGAAGAGTTGACAGACGATCGACACACTGAAAGGTCGGGTTGTGGGTTGTGTAAAATAATGGACACAATACGTGAGGAGTCGTGGTGGGTTGTGCGACTCGAGTGGGTTTGGGCAGGTTTTAGGGCCTGATATGGCTCCGATTGGTTAGGTGGGTCTGGTGGGTTTGGGCAGGTTTTAGGGCCTGATATGGCTCCGATTGGTTAGGTGGGTCTGGTGGGTTTAGACGGATTTTGGGTGGTGATGTGGGTCTGATAGGTATGGATAATTACTTAAGCGTTAAAAAATTCTATTTAAATTAGGATTGTGGGTACCAAATGCTTGTTGGTTCAATGATGATTGGGGCTGAACTTGGTAGGGAGGATCGCGTGTTCGATCCCCGCAACAACATTTAGGATGGAACTGAAACATATATATTCACCCAGAACTCGCCCCGAATCCGGATTAGCTCTAAGGGTGAACTGGGTGGTAACACCAAAAAAAATATAGGATTGTGGGTCGGGTGGGCTAGGTGTATTGTGGTGGGTTGGGTGGGCTAGGTGTATTGTGGTGGCCGGGTTGTATCAGGCTGGATAGGGTGGGTCGAAATAGATTGTGATGGAAAAACTCAACTCATGACACAT
This sequence comes from Spinacia oleracea, assembly GCF_020520425.1. NCBI lineage: Eukaryota > Viridiplantae > Streptophyta > Magnoliopsida > Caryophyllales > Amaranthaceae > Spinacia > Spinacia oleracea. The sequence continues at coordinate 5,541,545 of NC_079488.1, read as the reverse complement.
CAATAAATATATTTAGCCATCAGGGTCGGGCGGGTGGCGTGGTCATAAATTGGTCTGACCCACATAGTCTACTACGAGCTGTGTTAGAGTTGATCGGATGGGTTAGACCCGATCCACTGACCATCTCTACGCACAACAACATATAATATCACACACCAATAAAGATGAACGTGGGTCGTATGGGACTTAATTCATGTCGAATCCACGGACTATGGGGATGACTCTGTCCAAAATATAAGTCTCATCATCCAAAACGAGGGACTCTTTGTCCAAAATATAAGACTCATTGCTCAAAAGGCACACTACTCCAGTACTCCATCCATAATAATAAGTGTAATGTTTCCTTTTAATTGGTATGTAGGACCATATCCATAAATAAATCCATATCAACCACAACAAAGAACTACGTACTCCCTCCATACAACGGGCATATCTACAAAATTAATATACCCCTTCGTATGAAATTAAAGATACTTCCTACTACGTACTCCCACCAACTTACATATAATACTCATATTAATTACTACATTATAATAATATAATAATGCCATCCATAAATTTAACCCACATGCGTTATTTATTTTTGACCCGTTAAAATCATACTCCCTTCGTTCCATAAAATGTTTTTTATTATGTGAAAAATACGGTATTAAAAAATTGTATATATGTGTAAGAAAATTAATCATTATTATATATTTCTTCCGTTTTATAAAAATTGTAACACTTTTAGTTTTGTCACTATTCATACACCAACTTTGACCATATATTTTTACTAATTTATTAAAAGTAAATGTTATCAATTAAAATATCGTTAGATTAATTTCATTATATACTTTGATAATATAAAATTTTAATATTTTTTTGGAAAAATAAAATTAAAGATAATTATGGTCAAAGTTGCATCTTGAAAAACGTGTTAGTCAAAGTGTTGTAACTTTTTTGAAACAGAGTAAGTACTTATCTGGAGAATGGGAGAAAGTAAAAGATTGTTTAATAAAAAGTTTTTTTAACAAAAAATAGACGATGGGATGGTCGGGTGGAAAAAACAATCATATTTTTATTTTTATTGTTCTTTTACACTAATTTCTGAAAAGTAGGAAAAATATATAGCTATAAATAGAAACATAAAACGTTTTAAAAAAGGCACGAAAAAAAAAACATAATTTATTTTGTGAAACGGATAGAGTAATAGTTAATTATATTGTTGGTCGGTCGTTTAACATTTGTTAACACATTGATAACAAAGTTTTAACTTTAAAAAATCCAAATCAACTAAACAAACTCCGAGTATGATAACTTCGTAAGTAGATAGTGGCCTTGGCTAATGGAACATGGAAGAAAGCATATCAAGTTGTATTATTATCTTATAAACAAAAAAAAAAGTGGATGTTGATAGTTTTGTTGTATAGGCAATGCAACTCTAACGTTGATAAACATAGTTCATCTCTTTGGTGAGGTAGGCGCAATAGACAATACGTAGTAGTATGACCTTATTATATTCATCATATTCTTATGGTTTATTTAACCGGATCAGAAAAATTAGTCCAGGTCAGACCATAAAAAAAATATAAAAAAAAACTAAAAAATACTCACATAAAAGTATAAATCATTCAGATCAAATCAGACAAAAAAGTAGAAAAATTATACTCCCTTCGTCCCAGATTAGTTGTTACATTTTTCTTTTTCGTCCGTCCCAGATTAGTTGTTACACTTCTAAATTAGGAATGACTCCACGATTATTATATTGTCTCTCTCTTCCCACTAAATAATTTTTATCCCACACTCTCTCTTATTTAATTAAAAAAATACACCACTAACTCTTATCACATCTACTTTTTCAATAAAATAACAATTGATAACCAAACAACCACTTATCACCTAAAACTTTATGCAAAAGTAAGTGTAACAACTAATCTGGGACGGAGGGAGTATAAGGTCATATGAAGAGAACAAGGCCTTAGACTATTGATTAACATTTCAACTTCCTAAAAATTAATTTTGGCGCATATTCATGTGAGTGACAGACATCTATGTGAGTAAACAACAAATTATTACAATTTTACAAGTATTTAGAAATGGTCGAACCGAGTCAAGTGTTACAAGTATTAGAAATAGAGGGAGAAAAACTATTCTAACACACATCCATCACAATTTTTTCGTACATCAATGTGATCGAATGACTCACCTCCATGTGAGTAAGAGTGTATTCTCTTCTCCTGAATTTAGCTTATATTATCTTATTAGCTATTAACTTATCTTATTATCCCCTTATTAGAAATTAAAAAAAAAAAATGTCATTTGAACTTATTAACTCTTAGGGGTAGTTTGGTTGACATAGGAATTAAATTTCAATGGGAATTTTATTTTCATGGGAAGTTACTTCCTTTGTGAATTTCCTAGGAAATAGCATACTCTTGTTTGGTTGCACTAAGAGCATCTTCAATGGTAAGCTAATTTGATAATTAGCTTCTTATGCCACATAAGATTTCAAGCTATTTCACTGTCTAGCTAATTTTTGCTCCAATGGCTAGCAACTAGCTTGTTATTTAAATTGGTCCCATTTGGCCCACTTGTCAATTAATTAATTTGCAACATTTGGTAGCTAGTTGTCAAGCAAATTAGCTTGTTTAAGCTAATTTGCTTGGCCAAGCTAATTTATTATTTTCATTCCAATGGTCTAGCTATTAGCTTGAAACTTTTATAAATTTCAAGCTAGTCCTTAGCTACAACCATTGGAGATGCTCTAAGGAATTAACATTTCCTGGGAAATGACATGGAAATTGTGACTTACCAAGGGGAGAGTGGGTAAGCCACTTCCCATGTCCCATGGGACCTCCAATTTCCTAGGAAATTCCACTTCCCCCATCTTATTAATTTCATGTCAACCAAACAACATGACAAATGTTCACTTCCTAGGAAGTCATATCCCCTAAAATTACTTGCAACCAAACATCTTTTTATTTAAACTTATATTACCTTTATCCGAACTTAAGTATGAAAATCACTTTGAGTAATGGAAGATAATATCCCAAACACCTTTCATTATGTCAATCAGCTGATTTAGTTACTCAGCTGGCATGCACAAATAGTAGAAACATTTGCCTACTTTAGGGAAGTTACTTTTTACCGTGCTATCCAAAACGGTACACATATTGTCTTATTCACACTTTCACTTTACACGGATGTCCAAAAATAAATTACCTTTACTCCTTTACTTAGCTTTAAATTAACCATAACGCACAGGCAGTCAGAGCCACAACGCGCGGATGGTGCAGGGGTCTGCATGTAGATCTATGTGCACCTGCACCAAAACGCAAAAAATAACAAAAAGAACATAAGAAACTAAACAGAAAGAACATACTAGAGTAAACGAAAAGAACATTAACCAAAAGCTGAAAAGAACACTAATGTTAAAAAACTAAAGAAAATGTACAAAATTGAAAATAACATATTCTCTCTCCTAATACACTATAAAAAGAACAACTATTTTGCAAAAAGAACATCAAGTGAAAAATGCAACAGAAAAACAAAACGAAAATATTATCGATAATATTAAAAAAAATTAAAAAACAGTAAAAAAAAAGTTTAAAAGTTTAAAAGAACACAAAATAATTAAAAAAAAGAACAACAAATTTTTTAGAAAACACAACAAAATCAAAAGAAAATTAAAATAACAAAAACTCAAAAAAATTTAAGAAAAAGACAAAAAAAAAAAAAGAACAAGAGAACAAAACACATGAAAATGAACAACATTTTTTTTTTCCGTATCAAAAAAAAGAACAGAATGAAAGGGACGAAAAGAACAACAAATCTATGTTCTTTTATTAGTTGTATTTGTTCTTTTCAAACCACTTAGTGTTCTAATTAAAAAGACAAAAACGACGATATTTTGATGCACTTAAAACTAGATCTATATTTTTATTTAAATGTATTTTTGTTCTTATCCAACACATCAGATCTATGTTCTTTTATTACGTGTTATTTGTTCTATTCAAACGATTTTATGATCTAATTAAAAAAAGACGAAACGACGATTTTTTGATGCACTTAAAACTAAATCTATATTTTTAAAAAAAATATTTTTGTTCTTTTACCACGAATCAGACTATGTTCTTTTTTAAGTGTTATGTGTTCTTTTCAAACCATTATATGTTCTTTTTTAACAATTTAATCTATGTACGTTGATATAAAAGAACAAACTATGTTGATTTAAAAGAACAAACTATGTTGATGCCACAGTAAAAGTAAAGTTGTGAAAAGAACATTACAATTTGAAAAGAACATTAGAGGAAAGAACAAGGAAACGTACCTTAAACACTTGATCAACATTTATCAGGAGCATCAATATCTTTTAATAAATCTTCACAAATTGATCTCAATCCTCGGAAAATATCACGCTCTCCAGATATTCTCTTGCTTCGAAAACTAGCCAAATTGAACTAGTGTTTTTCTTAATTCACTCATTTTTCGACAAAGGAGAAACATTCAGAAGGAATTTTAGAGAGAGAATAAGGAGAAAATATATTTTTTACTCTTTCACTCACCATCTCACTCTTTCTCTCTCAAAAAATATCTCTTATGTTGAGAGAATATAAATCCTCTCCTCTTTCTCTCTCTAAAATGTATTTATAAAATGACTAATGGTTGTGATTCATAAGTACAATTATTATATATATAGTTGCTGAAAAATAGAAAATGAAAAAATAGGAAGTAGAATCAAAGAATAACAGAGAAGGAGAAAAGAAAAATTCTTAAAGAGTGCATAATGAGAACTATGCACGTGTTTTTATTTTGTTCTTTTAACTGAATATTATAAAAAGAACAAATGAAAAGACTAAAAGAACAAATAGAGAGACTAAAAGAACAAGTCAAGTACCTTGTTCAACAATAATATATGATTCGTAATCATCATTTTCATCATTCTGTTATGAATTATCAAGCACATTATTCATAATATCTGAAAAAATAACAGGTTAACATGTATAAAACCAAGAAAAAGAACGCAACCAAAAGAACAAAGGATAAATAAAAAGTAAGAAGAAAAATAACACAATAAAATAAAAAGAACAAGTTATGAAACGCAAATGAAATTGAAAATAATAAAAAAGAAGAACACAATAGAATGAAAGAACAAATTATGAAACGCAAATGGTCTATTTTTCTACTATAATGAAACTGTTCTTTTAATACGAGCATAAAGAAACTGTTCTTTTAATACGAGTATATGTTCTTTTAATACGTAAAACTGTTCTTTTCTGGAAAAAAAATCGTAATTACATAATCCAAATCTTCAAAATCAGCGATTTCAACGAAATCAGCGTGTTGTTACATAATTTGATTCATAAAATCATCAAAACCATCAAAACTCGATTATTACAAAAACAAACTCATCAAAATAATCAAAATCATTAAACACACGATTATTAAAAAAATCAAAATCATCAAAACCTAGAATTTATTATTTCAAAATTGGAAAATTACCTCCCAAAATCTGATTATTAGCTGCAAAATTCAGATTTGAAGAAGAAGAATCGATTTAATTTTATATTGAAGCAGAAAAATCAACGAATTTTTAGGAGTTTTCACTACTTTATCTCTCTAAGAACCATTTTAGAAAACCTAGTTCATATTTTCTCTCTCCTCTTCACAATTTGAGTTCAAAAAATAAAATCTAGAAGAATATATATCGCAAGAAGAAAGCAAATCGAATAAAAAACGCGAAAAACAGAGCTGAAAAGAACAGAGCCTTTAATGTTCTTTTGTTCTAGGGTATTGTTCTTTTGTTCAAGGAAAATGTTCTTTTATTCCCGGAATTTAATGAAACACGCGCGTTTTATGTGTTTTATATGTCGTTTTGTTTCTGGTGCACCTAGAGCACGGTGCACACGCCTGCACCATCAAATTTGCGGTCAGAGCCACCCATGTGGCCAATAGTAATATTTAAAGTTTCAAACTAATTAATTAATAATGCTCCGTAACAAATAAAAAAACACGGTAAAAATCATGACAAACAAATTTAATATTCCTAAAAACCCTAATAGTACAATTACATACAGTACAACAACAAAATTAAACACCCCCGTTGCTAAGAGGGGATCTACTAATGTCTCTTTTTTTTTTCTGTTTGGTACAAAAAAGACAACTAAAACCTGATCAATTTAAACCCGACTCGCTAATTCGGTCCGACTCAACCTGAAAATTAAGAATTTTTTATGCAAACTTTTCGGGTTGGGCCGATTTTTACTCGTCTGGGCAACGTAAATCTACTCTTTTCAGACTTTTCGTTATAAATTTGGCCCAGGTAGAGTGGCCAGAGATAGTGGGTTTGGGACCCAAAATCGACCAAAAACCTGGCCCGGCCCGATATAATAGCCTGATTGTGTAGGTCTAGGCCCGGTCCGTCTTCTAATCAGGCTTTTAAATTAAATAATGTTCAAATGGCTGCCGGAGTGCCACTCCGGTAGCGCAACAGTGACTCAAGCCGCTGCAACTTCAACTGCTGCTTGAACTTCTGGATAAAGTCATCCGCCTTCGAATCCACCCCTTCGTCCACCCGCCGAGCTGTTGGCGTCGTTCCCGTTGCCGTCACCGTCACCGTCGGCGTTGGCGTTTTCTTCACCGCTGTCGCCGTTGTCAATGGCGTTTCCTTCACCGCATCCGCCGCCTCCTTTTTCATCTTCTTATTACTTCCTCGTTTCTTAACCTTCACTACCTTCTCCTCCTCCACTTCCGCCACCTCCTCCTCCTCCTGTTGCTGCTGCTGCTGATTCTCTCTCCTCGCGTGACTCACACTCACATCACGTGCTGCTTCCTCCTCTCTCCTCCTCTCGCCATCCGCCTTCTGAGTCCCCCGACCGAAGTTAAACGACGTCACTCGGTAAAGCAGCGACGGCGCACGGGCGACGGTAACGTTCCGATCCGCCTCCTCCTCAGACGACGGCGGTTGCGATTCAGAGTAAAAATTGGAGAAATTAAAGGAAGCAACACGGGAGAAAAGCGACGGCGCTCGGACTAGCTGAGGCGGCGGCGGCACAAGCGAAGCTCCTTCGTAATCTCCGCGCAACTGATTCTGATAATCATCAAACTGATTAAAATTATCATTATCATGATTATTGTTGCTGTTTTCGTGATTATTTTTGGAGTGATGCTTGTTATTGGCGAAGAAGATAGTTGCGAGGACGATGTTGAGGACGACGAAGAGAGAGGTTGGGGTTAGCCATGGTGCTATGAGTGCGGCTACCTCGATTTCCACCATTTTTGTAAGTTTTCTAGTGAGAGAAAGAATTGTAGAGATAGAACGAGAAAAAAAAAAGGAGTGGGCGAGAAGAAGTGAGTAGTAGTACAATGAGGATGGGATCTTGCATCTCTATATATTGTTGTAATATTTGTGGACCATATGAAAGATACAAATCTACCATGATACTTTATCCATTTTTTTTCTTTTCTTAAAATTGAAATAATTTGGTCGTTATTTGTGTGACTAGGTCCGAAATTGACTGATGAAATCAAGTGGATACTTCTGGTTGGCTGATATGAATGGAACCGAATGAAATTGAAATGAGCAGAATTAAGCTAAATAAAACTAAAGTAAACGTAGTTGAATTGAACTCAACTGAACTGAACTGAATGGAACTGAACTGAGTTGAACGTAGCTAAAGTGCTAAACTGACTAACTAAACGAAGTTGAACTAAACTGAACTGAACTGGATTAAATGAAACTGAACTGGGTTGAATGGAGCGGAACTAAACTAACTCAAATAAACTAAATCGAACTGAAATGGCCTAAATTATTTGAGCTTACTAAAATTGATAAAAATTATTTGAAGTATAAACTTATTTTGTGTGTTAAATTGATGGGAAAAAAACTTATTTTACTAAACATTTCAAAAAGTCTTGTGTGCACAGAGTGTATAATAAATTTGTTGTATATTATATAGGACAATTTGTAATTAGAGTGTTTGTTAACCATCAAAACTATGCTAAATACGAAACAATCTATCTATACACTTTATTCGGGTTTTTTTTACTTGCATCATTTAGATTAGGAACAAAGATTAAAAAAAAATGTAATCAAAATTGTCCTATATGATAACCCAAAAAAAAGGGGGAAATATTAGATAACAATGTTAAATGTTAAATGTGAGTAATACTGTAACGGTAAAGTGGGTATTTAATGTGTGAACACATCAAAAAGCATGTGAAGACATACAATAAAAACAAAATGATGCAAGTTGAGTACAATTTTCATAAAAGAAAAATGGTGCAAGTAATAAAAAAAATAAAGTGTTCCCTAAATCTTTTTTCTCTCCTAAATTCCCTGCTAAATGCATTCATTAATCTGGAATGCCTAATTTATTTTTCATATATATGAAGTACTATTTAAAAAAACCGAGCATGACTCGGAGATTAACTAGTAATACGTAAAATAATAAGCAATTAGTTTTAAGAAAAGTGGGTACGAGTACTGTTAGATATAGTAGTCTTCAACTTATGCGTGTAGGAGTATTCTCCCGCATGGAAGAAATATGATGTTTTGGTTGTCTTTAAATATACTATGTCCTTCATACATTGAATATGATATGACTTGAGTTATTGGGCCAAGTGGAGCATTGAGCTTGGTTTGCTAGTTTTGGGTTGGTAATATAACTATATATAATTAATCAAGACTTAACACTTAGCACTGTCCATTTGATGACATAATTAACTTTAATCTTTGTTGCGGTATTAATTAATTAATATTTCGGTATTAATTATTTATTTATTTTAAATAGGATTATACCAGGGACAATTATTTAATAACTGTCATATGGGTTTTCCTATTTAATATAATGCATTATGTTAATGATAATTACATTTTTCATATTTCTCATAATGACAGTTTCTTTCAAAATACATGTTAATGGGAATTGTTGAATTTGTTGTATTTCATTAGGGATTAGGAAATCCTGTGGGTAGATTAGATTTGGATCCCATCAACAAAATAGTGTGAGCTAATATTATCCTAAGGACAGAGATTAACTCGTCCTAATCTAGTTTCTGTATTTTACGTTTTCATAATTCAAAGTATAGTTTGTAACAGTTTACAACAAAATTACTTCGCATAGATATATTTTTAATCTATTTAAAAATAGCATAAGTAAGGTTTGACTTAATAGACGTTTAACCTCATACTAGTATATTACGCAAGTCATAACTAATGTCTATATTTAAGTCTCATGCATTAGGGTTCGATATTTTCTTACCATATATCCCTCTCACATTCTCACTTTCAACGAGCTTCACATGCGAAGTTGAATGAAATGACGATTATATATCCTTATGGCTTGGGTGGGCCCGATCCTTTCGGGTGAAAAATTCCATTTTTTTTTTTTTATTATACCCTGAAATTTTGTGCTTAATTGTATAAATTACATACTGTATTGATTATTTTTCTACTGCGTGCTCTCCCTTATAAAATGAAGATATAACCAAATCTGCCACTGGTTAAATGCTATCCTATGAGTAATGTAAATTCAATTCTTATTAGGAAAATTTGACAATTACAACCTAATTAAGTTTCATGTTTGTCAATTACAGCCTCAGACTTTTAATTTTGTCAATTACAACATTCAACTTATACATTCATTTTAAATTACAACCCGAAGTCATTTTCCGGCAAGAATCACCGGAAGGTGATGTCATAATGTTACTAAAATAAATTACATACTTTGAAAAAAAAGGGAAAATAAGAATTAAAACAAAATAAATTGAAAAATAAGAATTAAAAAATCGAAAAATAGAAAAATTATTTTTTAAAATATTATGTAATTTTTTTAATAACATTATGACATCATTTTTCGGTGATCATTCAGATTATAATTTAAAATGGATGTATAAGTTTAAGGTTGTAATTGACAAAATTAGAATTTTGAGATTATAATTGACAAATAAAAAACTTTATTAGATTGTATTTGCCAATTACCTTCTTATTAAAAAGAAGTTGTTAGGAAATAAGCACAACTTAGTTAAGTTGACAAAAATACGAAACGAACTTGTTTGATTTAATATCTCGTTTCCTAGTTTAATTAGAATTGTAATTAGGAAAGTAGATATATTTTGGTATGTAACAATCTCTAGAATTATTTAGACTTGGGGAGCAAGTATAATTCTAGTAGACGTGGGTTTCTAGTTTAGCCTATAAAAGGGGGTTTAGGCCTAGCTAAAAAATAAGAGAGAAAATACATTGGTGAGAGGAATCATCAATTGAGGGATTATTGTGTTATTTTGCAGGAACTTAATAATACGATAATATTTGAGGGGAGGAAATCTAAATTTCCTCATAAACACTTGTGTCTATTATTATTGTCTTTGCTATTTGTTATATATTGTATTAGCAGGGTTTGTTCCTAATCGTTTGTGGCACGCGTTTGGTTATAACAAACTGGTATCAAGAGCTGGGTTTAGTCATGGATGATTTCGGGAACAAGTACAAGATAGAACTTTTTAATGGGAAGACGAATTTCTCATTATGGCAAAGTACAATTAAGGATATTCTTATACATCAAGGTCTTCGCAAGACTTTGGAGGATAAGAAACCCGATTCGGTGGACAAGGACAAGTGGGAGGATATGCAACTACGGGCTACTAGTACGATCAGATTGACTCTTGCACCGGAGATCAAGTAGAACGTCTTAGAGGATAATAATCCAAAAGATTTGTGGGACAAATTGATTAAGATGTACGCATCTAAGTCATTGGCCAACAAGTTGTTCTTGAAAAAAGACCTTTATTCACTCGAGATGGAGGAAGACAGCGCAATACAAGATCATCTGAATAAGTTTAATGGATTGATCACCCAATTGGCGAGTTTAGATGTGAAAATCGAAGAGGAGGACAAAGCAATTTTATTGTTGACATCTCTTCCTAAAAGGTATAACTCTGTAATAACTAGTTTACTTGTAGGGAAAACAACAATTGATTTGGACGATACTGTGGTGGCATTATTCGAGGCGGAGAGGTTCATCAAGCAAGGGGGATCATCATCAATCCATGGAGGAGCATGATTGGTAGCGGAGGGTAGTAGCAATAACTGGAAAGGCAAGAAGAAGGCGAGCAATACAAACCCTAATATCAAGTGTTGGTACTGTGACGAGGTAGGACATATACAATCAAAGTGTCCTAGATACAATGAACATTTGATGGCGTTGAGGAACGGAAGGGTTAGAGGTGCTGCTACTATTGCTATTGATCAGGATATGGCTCCAATAGTGGAGGAGAGTAAAGATCCAAAAGAGGGTTGGATTTTAGATTCGGGATGCTCACAACATATTTGTTGTAGGAAGGAGTGGTTTATTTCTTATAAACAAAGTGATGGATTGTGTGTTACCTTGCCTAACGGGGAAGAGGCTAAGGTTGAGGGTATAGGTGAGGTTGAGATCAAGACACATGATGGGAAGACTCGAAAATTACGAGAGGTGAGGTACATTTTGAGACTTGATCGCAATCTTATATCTTTGGGTCGTTTGGATGGCTTGGGTTATGCTATTCATATTGAGGGAGGTCGTTTCCAAGGCTAGGAGTGTGATCTTGAAGGGACGACGTAACAAACAAAATCTCCTCATACTTGAAGGAGGTAATGAGGGACAAGTTTTGGCTCAAGGGAAGGCAAGCTCCGAAAGTTGTTCGTTAGTTCGCGAAGAGACTACGTTGAGTTTAAGGGAAGGTTTGTTAGGAAATAAACACAACTTAGTTAATTTGACAAAAATACGAAACGAACTTGTTTGATTTAATATCTCGTTTCCTAGTTTAATTAGAATTGTAATTAGGAAAGTAGATATATTTTGGTATGTAACAATCTCTAGAATTATTTAGACTTGGGAGCAAGTATAATTCTAGTAGACGTGGATTTCTAGTTTAGCCTATAAAAGGGGTTTAGGCCTAGCTAAAAAATAAGAGGGAAAATACATTGGTGAGAGGAATGATCAATTGAGGGGTTATTGTGTTATTTTACAGGAACTTAATAATACAATAATATTTAAGGGGAGGAAATCTAAATTTCCTTATAAACACTTGTGTCTATTATTATTGTCTTTGCTATTTGTTCTATATTGTATTCACAGGACTTGTTCCTAATCGTTTGTGGTACGCGTTTGGTTATAACAGAAGACATTATTGAATTCCCTTGATCTCTTTTGTTTGTTTAGTTTTTTTTCCTTGTTTTGTCCATATGTGTGGAAAAAAGTTTAAACAATGGGCGGCGGATATATATTTCGATCGGTATTTTAGAAGGTTGAACAGTCATCGTCAACGATAAGTAGAAAAAGGAATTTCTGTTTACACGTCTACTACTTTTCATTTGATATTGGTATATGTTACGTTCTTTTAACATTTTGATTTTTATACTATTTATACATTAACGTTGATTATATTTTCTTACTCGTCCTGATTAATATATACAAATCAACGTTAATTTGTGGAGTAATAAGTTATTAGATTAGCTTAAGTATATTTTTCATTTTTTTAAATAGCTTTTAATAATATACTCCTTATAGTTGCATATAATTACTATCAAGTATCAATTCAACATAGTATATTGGCAAATGTGTCATTTAAACATCAACAACCACTACTACAAAACGCGTTATTTTTCGACGCTTTTTTGGCCATTTTTCGACGCTGGAAAGCGACGAGAAATTTTTTCTCGACGCCTCATGTCAGCGTCGAGAATTTGGCCGTAGAGAAATTCTCGACGCTTTGGGGCGTCGAGAATCTCGACGATGTTTGTCGTCTCCAGAATAATTTTGGCGCCAATCTGCGTCGAGAATGTCGACGGTGTTTGATGTAGCTAAATATTTCTCGACGGTCATCTGCGTAGTAATATTTTTTGCGGGCTTACCAACAATTTTTGCGCGAATCATGTTTTTGACACTATAAAGCGTCGAGAATTTAATTTAATTTTTTTTTTAATCGTTCATTTTTGCCCAAAGCAAAATCAACCTGAAACTAATTAATTAAAACCAAACCAAACAGAAGCAATTACCTATATATATAGCACGAACACCTTTAAAATTATAAATGACAAGATTATATATTAATATATATATATATATATATATATATATATATATATATATATATATATATATATATATATATATATATATATATATATATATATATATATATATATATATAATAATACGTACTTAGCTCGCTCCAAATCATATCATATCATCAAATTAAGTTTACACATGTCCAAACTATCAAATTAGTTAGCTATATATCTCCAAAACACAAATTTAATACCAAAAGGTATGAACAAAAGCATCGAAACAACAGAAAAAGTTAGAGGAGTACAGACCACTCCCTAACAACCAAATACAACAAACGCAATAAAAGGGTACGCAACACAAGATTGCTAATAGTTCAGTAGGAACACTTGACAAGAGGGGGGGTGAATTGTTTCTTGGGAACTTGAGTAAGTTTCTTGCGGAATTTAAACAATAAAGAGACTGAGAACAATGAGCGAATAAAGATATAAAACGGAGGAACCTTCTTGACCCTAATCAAGAAGAACCTCACTACTCTTTTGTATTAATGCAATAACTCTATTACAAATACACTCTTTAACTCGAGTTCCTCTCGAACACGAGTTCCCCACAGCAATCCCCTTCGATTACTGTGCTACTATTTCTCTCTCTGACTTAACTCTAAGTCGCTCCTTTTCTCTTTGACTTAACTCTAAGTCACTGTTTCTCTCTTTGACTAAACTCTTAGTCGCTCTTTCTCTCTTTGACTTAACTCTAAGTCACTCAAGGATCACTCAATCCTTAAACCCAAAATACAATATGATAGATAGATTCTAGTACGTAATAAAGCTTATAGTAATAAGGAACTCAAGGAACACTCTATTTTGCCAACTGACTCTTTTAAAACGTTTAAGCTCTTTAAGATAGATTTTGTAGAAATCAGTTGTGTTTTGAAAAGCCAAAACTCTTCTCCTTTTATAGGAGAGTTTTACCTAAGGTTGGGTACCCATGTTCTCCTCAACTACCCACTAACAGTTACTGCTCAGTAACATGGGCATAGTTGGAGAGAAACAGGGAGACCAAATCAAAACACTAAATGCACGTTTAAACAGAAATACGTGGGAGAGTTTTAAGGATCATGGAAAATCTTTTGCTTGAGAAACAAGGAGAATGAAAACAGAATCCTATGTTTACATTTATTAATTAAATTCATTTTATTTATTAACAAAGATTTTCCAACTTAAAACTCTTTTATAATTACAGTTAATATATTTCAATTTAAAATGTACCAAAATACTTAGGTTCCTTTCGTTCCAAATTACGTATAAACAATATTAAATACTTACATAAATCCTAAACATAAACTCATATGTTGTAGTCTTCATGTTGCACCTTTAGAAGCTTCACTCGAAGACTTCCCAATTTGTTCCTTCTCTGGAACATCGAGGATCCACATAATATATGAGGATCTCGCCTTAGGAACTCGCCTAAGGATCTCGCCTTTGTAAACTTGCTTAATGATTATATCTTCAATGTAGTGTCTGACATGGATCAATTACTTGCTTATATTCCACGTTGCTTAGTTTATCCAACTCAGGATCCCCTTAACTTAGCATTATCCCTCTAAGGATCTCGGAACCTATTATGCAACATAACTTAACCAATTGTCAGGAGTTTGCTTTGTCATCATCAAAACTTTAGGGTCAACAATATTCCCCCTTTTTGGTGATGACAACAAAATCAAACTTTCACTAAATGTAACAATAATCAATTAGCATAAATATAAAGCAATAAATTAAATAAATTATTTTTATAAAAATTAATCTAAACTTCCTAAATGAAATTAAGGAAAATTGAAATTAATTTTAATAAACGAAAATAAAATTTAAAACGAGAAATAAAATTTTTACGAGAAATAAAATTTTATAAACTTACATCGAGAAGAGAGTAGTGAGACGGACTCAAGTGATCAATTTAAGTTAAGTTTGTATTCATTTCCCCCTGTTGGCATTAACAAAAAGTAGAAAAATACAGTACTAATATATACCGATTATAGCGCCCTCCGATCAACGGTTGGCAAACTAAGTTAGCCTCAAAGTTAAGTTCCAACGTACTAAATTCGAATATAAAACATAATAATTAACAAGTCAAGTATTTAGAGATACGATCTTTTAGGAGTTCCACAGAAATAAAAGAATAAAAATCGTATGTTTCCCAACAGAGGGTTACATACCAAAAAGAATATAAAAAATAAAATAAAAAGTTCCAAAAAAAATCAAAAGCGTAATGTAACACAAATGGATAGGATCAGGAAAGATGGCTTGGGTATGTAGCAAGTTTAGGTTGTTCCTTTTTCAACTGCATATAGATCCATATCCTTTCTCAATTGCGTCTTTTCATTCTTCCACTTTCTCATCATCATTCTCATTATCATAATATATATCAACAAACAACAGAGAACTGTTCACCTTAGGAACCACCATTTAAACCCTTTCATACTTTTTTTTTAATAAAATAAAGCAACGTCTTCCCCTTAATATATACATCATAACCCATTCTTGATGTTCTAGTATTTCAACGAATTCCTCAATTTTTCACACCAAGTTTATAAACTGCAAACCTTTTCACCAAATATGCATCCTCAACCGAAGGAACACGGGATGAGGTAACTTCCCCCTAAGAACAATCCGCCTTATTTCTTATTTCTTATTTCTTTTTTTTTTCTTTTTTTTTCGGTTTTTGCAACTCCTCATTCTCCTCGGCGAACTGAACATAAACAAAGGGGAGTGTGTGGGCGTGATTTGGGCCGTGGGTTACCGCCGCCACCAGCGAAGGGTTGGGGTCACCGACACTGGTGGCCCGCGAGACTGTGAGGGATATGGTATGGTGGCCGTCGCGACAAGGAAGGGAGGCCGACGCTGTTCCATGGTTGGGCTAGGAGTTTTGTTTACCGGCGCACGGCTGGATCTGGGTTAACCACCGCTACCAGCGAAGGGTGGCCGAACCAAGGAAGCCAACGCAACGGTTTGAAGTCGCGCGCGGCTGGTCTCGGTCGATTGGCTGGGCGAGTCCGGCTCGACGAGACCGGCGGTCATGGCTGGGCTTGACGGGCCGCCGTTAGTGGTGGTTAGGGTTTTAAATTGGGGGATTTTTTATTTAGGGTTTGAATTTGGGGGTTTTCATTGTTAGGGTTTGAATTTGGGGATTTTTGAATTTTAGGGTTTGTGGTGGTGAAATTGATGAGTTTTGAATTTGTGGTGGATTTGGGTATGAGAGATCCATAGGTGTGATCCATTAGCTTTTAATTTTGGAAAAAATAAAATTTAATGGAAAAAATAAATAAAAATATGGATATATAAAAAGAAATAAAAATAATAAAAATAATTTGTGGAAAAATAAAAGATGGAAGAAAATTGTAACAAAAAGAATATATCCATGATCCTCCTATTTTAGTGGAACTGTTTTAATTACGTATCTCATATTGCTTGACTAATTAAATACATATTTTAATTTTAAATTTTTAGTTGTTCCTTAACAATGGTAAACTTCAGTTATGCTTTACGCACATGTATTTATAATGGTATATAGTAGTTATGCATAAATCTATAAAAGTAATACCTTGTGAGGAGCTTTCCTGCTTACTTATCTCAGCTTGATCATCCCGAGGTCCAATCTCATTTTCCCGTGCTTCTTTCTGCTTGTTTACTTTGCATGTTCCTTGCACAAATTTTCATTAGTTGTACCAAACAGTATATTATCAACGTAAAATTGTACAACTAGTGAGTCAGTTCCTTTTGATTTTAAGAATAAAGTTTTGTCATATCTCCTTCGTTTAAAATCATTTTTCAGAAGGATTTTAGATAATATTTCGCACCACGATCTTGTAACTTGCTTTAACCCATGGAGAGCTTTGTCAGGCTTATAGATGTGATTTGAAAATTCATGATTTTTATAATGGGGAGGTTGTTCCACACATACGTCCTTTTTAAAAAATTCATTTATGGAGACACGTTTGACGTCCATGTGGTACAACTTAATTTCTGTAAAGGCTGCAAAAATAATTAAAGTTTTTATAGTTTCTAATCTAACAACAGGAACAAAAGTTTCTTCGAAATTAGTACCTTCCTGTTGATTGTAGCCTTTAACAACTAACCTTGCTCTGTTCCTGACCATTGTTCCACGTTTATCAAGCTTGATCCTGTACATCCATTTGAGTTTTATCCCCTTCTGGTTATTTGGCTTGATTATGGAGAGGAACGCATGGAAAGTACAGAAGTTCCTGAGTTCAGATCTTGTCACAATTCCTCTTTCAATGTCGCTGACGATCAGATCCATTGGAGAGGAACTCTGATGTTTCCATGGCTTAGGTTGAGATCGAGCCACAAGAATATTCAAACTTTCCTCAGTTACTTCTGTTTCTTGAGTTCCTTGAGATCCTCGAGTTCCTTGTTCCTGTTGAATAATAGGGTGATCCTCAGGAACAGGGACTTCTGGATCACTCACTCTAAGATCTTGTTCCTCTTGAGTAGGAACTCCCTGATTCACTTTGATTTCTTGAACTCCTGATTCAACTGTCTCTTTATGTTGTCTAGCTGGAGAAGTTTCCTCATTGTTATCTGTGAAGTGAATCAAACCATTTTCGAAATCCTTCTGTTCCTGAACTTCATTAGTTTCATCAAGCATAATATGTACATTTTCAACTCTTTTAAAAGAGTCTTTAAGAGAGGTGTTCCTGTCAGGCAACTGAAAGAACCTACCATGTACATCAGATTTAACATTATCGAGGTAGGTTGTGTGTTCTTTGCTAAGTTCCATTGCCTTGTCACTTTGAGCCTTTATTACGATAAGCTTTTTAAAAATGTCTAGAGTTTCTATCAATAATTCCACTAATTTAGTTTTAGACAGAGATAAAAGAGTTGAGGACCTTACTTCACTTGATGGATCTTGGGTGGTTCCATCGATCTTTGCCATAAGACAAAGGTTTGCTGTTTCTTCATCTGATTGATCCTCATCTTCTTCCGAGTCAGTGGCTTCTTCCCAAGCTTCAATCATTGCCTTCTTGAAGTTGGGCTTGGCAAAGGTGGATTTGTTGAATCTTTCCTTGTATTGATCCTTTTCCTTGCCTTTCCCTTTTTCATTTTTCCACTGAGGGCAGTCTTTGATTTGATGGTCAGAATCACCGCACTTGAAACATCCTTGGTCAGACTTGGAACCGCTTGGTTTTCTCACTGAGTTCCTTCCTCTTAGATTTCCAGGTTTAGAGTTCCTGTAAAATCTTTTCATTCTTCTGACCAACGTAGCAACCTCATCTTCATCAGGATCTGAGTCCTCCTGTTCCTCAGCCTTAAGAGCAAGGCCTCGGTTCTCAGGAATAGCTGCTCCTAGATGTAATTCATGAGTCATCAAGGATCCCGCCAATTGTTCAATATTGAATTTGGTGAAGTCCTTTGTTTCAAATAACGCAGTGACCTTGGTTCTCCATCTATCATCCTGAGGCATGCTCCTTAGGATCTTCCTAACCTGTTCATCAGAGGGAATAATTCTTCCAAGAGAAACTAGCTCATTAGTAATGTTAGTGAAACGAGTAAACATTTCCTGTATTGTTTCTCTTGGTTGCATTTCGAAACGTTCATACTTAGACATTAATAAATCAATTTTTGAACGTTTGACCTCATTAGTTCCTTCATGAGTTATTTGAAGGAGATCCCAAATTTGCTTTGCGCTCTTGCACCCCATAACTCTGTTATGTTCATGAGGTCCAAGGCCGCAATGCAAGATTTTCACAGCCATTGCGTTGATTTCAAATTTCTCAAAATCTTCCTTAGTAAATTCAGACATGGGTTTAGGAACTACCTCATTTTGAGCATTGGTCATTGTTACCTCGAAATCACCGACTTCTATGACTCGCCATACTTGATAGTTCTCTGCCTTGATGTAGATCTCCATCCTGTTCTTCCAGTAGGTGTAGAATTTTCCGTTGAACATTGGAGGTCTTTGAGTGGAATAACCTTCCTCGAGTTTCTCGTAAGCGTTCATACTTTCCAGGAACTTTTTCTCAACAGGGTTTCCTGTATTTTTGTGAGATCCTGCTCTGATACCAATTGATAGTTCAGTAGGAACACTTGACAAGAGGGGGGGTGAATTGTTTCTTGGGAACTTGAGTAAGTTTCTTGCGGAATTTAAACAATAAAGAGACTGAGAACAATGAGCGAATAAAGATATAAAACGGAGGAACCTTCTTGACCCTAATCAAGAAGAACCTCACTACTCTTTTGTATTAATGCAATAACTCTATTACAAATACACTCTTTAACTCGAGTTCCTCTCGAACACGAGTTCCCCACAGCAATCCCCTTCGATTACTGTGCTACTATTTCTCTCTCTGACTTAACTCTAAGTCGCTCCTTTTCTCTTTGACTTAACTCTAAGTCACTGTTTCTCTCTTTGACTAAACTCTTAGTCGCTCTTTCTCTCTTTGACTTAACTCTAAGTCACTCAAGGATCACTCAATCCTTAAACCCAAAATACAATATGATAGATAGATTCTAGTACGTAATAAAGCTTATAGTAATAAGGAACTCAAGGAACACTCTATTTTGCCAACTGACTCTTTTAAAACGTTTAAGCTCTTTAAGATAGATTTTGTAGAAATCAGTTGTGTTTTGAAAAGCCAAAACTCTTCTCCTTTTATAGGAGAGTTTTACCTAAGGTTGGGTACCCATGTTCTCCTCAACTACCCACTAACAGTTACTGCTCAGTAACATGGGCATAGTTGGAGAGAAACAGGGAGACCAAATCAAAACACTAAATGCACGTTTAAACAGAAATACGTGGGAGAGTTTTAAGGATCATGGAAAATCTTTTGCTTGAGAAACAAGGAGAATGAAAACAGAATCCTATGTTTACATTTATTAATTAAATTCATTTTATTTATTAACAAAGATTTTCCAACTTAAAACTCTTTTATAATTACAGTTAATATATTTCAATTTAAAACGTACCAAAATACTTAGGTTCCTTTCGTTCCAAATTACGTATAAACAATATTAAATACTTACATAAATCCTAAACATAAACTCATATGTTGTAGTCTTCATGTTGCACCTTTAGAAGCTTCACTCGAAGACTTCCCAATTTGTTCCTTCTCTGGAACATCGAGGATCCACATAATATATGAGGATCTCGCCTTAGGAACTCGCCTAAGGATCTCGCCTTTGTAAACTTGCTTAATGATTATATCTTCAATGTAGTGTCTGACATGGATCAATTACTTGCTTATATTCCACGTTGCTTAGTTTATCCAACTCAGGATCCCCTTAACTTAGCATTATCCCTCTAAGGATCTCGGAACCTATTATGCAACATAACTTAACCAATTGTCAGGAGTTTGCTTTGTCATCATCAAAACTTTAGGGTCAACAATTGCACACAGCAACAATCGAACACCAGTACACCACACTCCCTGTAGACCTGACTGCAGCACCTGGACTCCCGATAGAACAGCCTGCACACATCAGGAGCACAACCCACATCCTGCAACAGCAAGAAGCAGCACCTGCAGAAACGGTAGTGCAACACACCTGCAGAAACGGCAGTGCAGCCGCAGGCCAAACAAGACAGAAACACGCAACCAAAATGGTAAATAAGTAAGTGCAGTATTAAAAGGAATTCCATAATGGTAAATGACTTGTGATCAGCCTTTTACATTAACTGATTTGCCAAAATTGGAGTTTCTTTTGACCTGACCCTCAAGCCTGATGCAACTGTAAGCTTGTTTGGTACCAAAGCCATATTCCTGTAGCGATCTCGTTTTTCCATCACGTATCTAACAACAGGATATTACAATACAAGAGATCGAACTTGCTGGAGAAAATGCTTTGGAGAGATATGATGCAAGTGCGTTTGGGCAGGTTTTAGCAACCAGCAAGTCACACTCACGAAGTGAATTGAGTGCTTTTACATATATATTTAATGATGAACAAAAGGTTGTTTGAAGGAGATAATTGGAGGCATTTGGTAGAGTTTGTAAAGAGCATGTCTAAAGGTGGTCAAAACCAAAGACTCTCATCGAGTGACTTAAGCGGGAAGGACCTATATGTAGGATTCTTAAAAGAGAAGAGCATTCAGAAAAAATGAGCATGTTCTTGTATAAAATGTAAGCACTGCTGTAACAATGAATACATGCATATTTTAAGGCAGCCTCGAGATAAATAAGTGTTAAGACACATTCCTT
Organism: Spinacia oleracea; assembly: GCF_020520425.1. Taxonomy (NCBI): domain Eukaryota; kingdom Viridiplantae; phylum Streptophyta; class Magnoliopsida; order Caryophyllales; family Amaranthaceae; genus Spinacia; species Spinacia oleracea. The sequence goes on along the minus strand of NC_079488.1, from coordinate 5,520,305 downwards.
AATCAATTCTAGCTTTCTTAGTTAACAAAAGATCAGGTTGTGCTAGGAGGAAAACCTCATCACTAATCTCCCTACCCGGACACTAGAATCTGACTGATAACTCAAAATCATCCTATTGGAAGTACCAACAACCAAGTATCTTAAAAATCAAACAGACATTCTCATCGAGCCAATTTACAACCAGCAAAATGTAATTGCTTTTCTGTTTATCAAACTGATTAAACAATTAAGGGGTTGCTCCTAAGATCAGGCTTCCATACAGCACTTTTAAGATAAGTTAATTTGTCTGACAATTAATCATGTCCACTATGTAGCAACATGAGTAACATCATTAAACTAGGATCACCATATATAAATCAAAATTCGATGAAAAACAATAAAAAGACACGTACCTACTCAAGATTGTATTTCCGCACAAGATTTCTTGATTTCTTGAAACAATAAAAAAACACGTACCTGCTCAAGATTATATTTCCGCATCACAGACCTTCAAAAGAATTTAAGTAAGGTAAGTAACAGTCTCTCCCACGATGTAAAAATAATAAATTAAGAAAGTCCAGATTGGTTATTATACCAATTGTAATAAGCACCGAAAATATGAACTTGATATAATTCATTACTCTGCATAAGTTAGAGGGTTCCGTTTATATTTTTGGTGGATTAAGGATTTGGAGATATAGGCAACTTCCCCCCTTTGATGTTATTTTATGGTATGCAAAATAAGAGGACAACCGGAACATTTTCAGTTAACATCCTATTGTCCTGGATTTAATTTATTACTGAAATCCAAGACTTGGTTCTGTGGTACTTGTTAGTTGCTACTCTAGAGTCTAGACCAGTAGACCTAAATAATTTGAACAAAACTGTAATTAAAAGTTTCTGTTGAGACAAGCTTCAGAAACAGAACGTTCCATGGAAATGAAAATTTAAGAAGAGACTATGGTTAGGGAATTTTCATCTAAAAAGAACTCCATCTGGTCTGAGACGGAGATAAATTATCTATCTAACACCTGTAAGAAATACCAGATAATCAAATATATTATGTTTAAGAATCTTAAGCAATGAAAAATGTGCTAGATAGATAATAGGCATTATAGATAAAGGAGTGAGTTTGATAGTTAATTTTATCTTTTAGTGTTGCATTTCTTTGCAGTTTTGCTTGCAGACTTTCTTGCGAATGTATAAATTGGGGAAGTGTTTCCAAGTATAAGTGAGACTACAGCGGCCATTCATTGCAGAAGATTCCAGAATCATATCAGTGGGATAATTGTCTATTGTGTCTTATCCTGGGAAAGTGGGAAGGCTAGCTTTTCTGTGATCTCTTCTCACTCGATACACAGAGTTAACAGCTCATTGTAATTTCTTCTAATTAGGTAGCTAAACTTGGGATTTGTTTCTCTCAGTCTAGTCTCAGATCCTATTCCTTAAACCAAACAGCATCATTACTGATTCCTCACTCTCTATATTCTTCTCTCAGTTTCTTCTCTTTGAGTTTTTAGAATTAGCAAAGGGCAGTCAGAAGTGTACATCTGAATAAAGGAAATTGCTTCATCGTGTGGCACACAGATCAATGCCTTCTGATTTCTCATCAATTTAAGTTTATAGGAAAATATGTTAATGCTATGGCATCAATGTTGAATTGTAGTTAAATGCTGAAATCATGAACACTACTCAAATGACATGTTCTATTCTGTTCTATTTCGTAAAGTTTAGTTTTAAAAAGTTAAACAGAAACTAGAATTCGAGATCATACCTTAATCCCGAGAGAGATGTTGTAGGTGTGTATCACTCTACAACCTTGCCCTTTTTGTCCACCAAAAACTTCTCATAATTCCAGTTGACCAAGTCACCAAAAACCCCCCAGCACTGAACTTGAGGAACTGTAAACTATGTCTGTATTTGGACCATTCATGTCCAGTTGTTGCAGTCAGTAGCAGTAGCGGCCATGGTGTTAGTAAATAGGAAAGTATGGTTCTCTAAGTTGGTGATTTCACTAAGTTGGTGATTTCACTAACGTATCACTCTAAAAAATGGGGTACTCAGCTTTGAATCTTGTACACACAAAATTCTTAATCTCGGGAATTGAGCCAGGTACTTTGCCTCCAAATTGATTGAGCAAGAATGCTAGAATCTTAAATCCTGCACATGGAAAACGGTTATCATCTCATTTTTCAGTCTGCAAAAAACAGAGAAGAAGATCTTAAGAATATTAAACCAATAAAGACTACTTGTTTCCAAAAATGTCACTTCGATAAAATTAGAAAACAAGCTTGTTTTGAGAAGAATCCCAAAAGAAACCAGAGTACTAAAGAGACTATTGAATATGTTTACTCTAGATTACTCTGCTATAAGTACACATGACATCATATAGCACTAATAGATTCATGAGGCTACACAAAAGAATACTCAGATGATTCTCGGCATTGCCCAAAGGTTTGGGAAAATAAGAACTGAACACAATAATAACTAAAAGCCCAACTAACCCTGAGTTTTATACTTCTCATACAGTTGTGAGCAAGGTTGTCAGTTCCGAATAGTTTTATGATTTCTTGATTCAACTTCTTTCACTTCTCTGATTTCCCTTTCTAGTTGGTGTGATATATTTGCCAGATTTCATAGTGTACATAGTCCAATTAATATTAAAATCTTCATGTTCAAAAATATTAAAATAGATTAGCGTTTTTCTAGGGTCAATCAGACAACTAAAAGTGACAAAACCTCTACCATGTAAATTGAAGTATTGAACAATTAACTCAACAAATCATTTGATGTCATAACATTAACAAACTCAGGAAACCATCCAAAAACTCCATTATCCCAACAAATAAGTCAATAGGAAACCATCTAACCGAGTCGATATCATGAATCAGATTTGGATATAGCTTTCCTCATCCTATCTGCAACCTAATTTCATATATTGAAATCCGAATTTTGAACAAACTGTAAGCAATGTTTACTTGTCAAGAGCTTTAGTTTTTGAAACTAAAGTTATGTGTGATATTTGAACAACCAATTCTGTAGTTGGACTAATGCATGACGTAGTCTCCTGAGATATAGAATGCTTTAAGATCAGTTTAGTCATTGTAATATGTACACACAGGCACGCAACATAGGGTCTTAGAAAAGGGATGATTGATAGTGTACATAATCCAAGTAATATCATTTTGACATATATCAGGGTTTTGTTCGATGATCTTGCCCGAGGTCATTACAATTATATTGATACCTTTAGTGAGGTTTCCGTCTTAGGCAGGTTTAGGGTCAAATGTATGGAGCCATAGTGATATATATAAAATAGGTTATTTTGTGAAAAATGCAGAGTGTGGTGGTTTCATCAGACACTTGATCCTAAATGGTGGATGAGTTGTCACATATTCGCATCAAATAGGAATTAAAGAGTGAGACATTTAATAATTTAGATGATACCCGGGGTTTTTATGTAATAACCTAGGAAAGTCTCAGTTGCTTTTGCAATTTTCTGAGAAGAGAACACCTTCAAACTTTAACAGCCTAGTGTCCTTACCTTTTTTGCTTTCTATTAAGTAGTCAAAATACTCAACACTCAACCTAAATAGTTGATGATAACAAGGCCTAAACGAATTAGGTATCAAAATAAACGCAAATAGAACACAACATATCACATTTCTGCAACGTCATACTCATTCAATCTGAAATCGATGCTAGTTTACCAGCCTAGCCATTACACTGCAAATGAATATTCCAGTTGGATATCAAAAAGTAGTTAAATTTTGTACTTAAAGTTTACTAGCGAACATTAAAGATTGTGCAGATTAAAGTTTTTGTGCTCCTAGACGTAACTTTTGTTTATTCTCTTCTCACAATGAAATGTATGACTTATTTTTCTTAGCTTGATATCATTGTAGTACCGTGTGCATTCCTCTCTTGTTCACAAATCTTCTTTACACCATATGGGCAAGTGGTTTAAAAGGGAACTGCTAATTTCCCATTCTTGACTATCATTTGTAAAATTTAGACTATAAAACTTTCTTGTAAACCATTTTTCGCGACCAATAGGATTTGACATTATGCTTATATGTAGAGTTAATAAAATTTAAACCCAACAAATGAAATCAATAAAACTCAATTAAACCATGAGAATTTCAATTAATTCTATACCATAATTGCATCTGAAAAGACAACTTAGATGAGCATTTTCATTTTGTTCTTGATTTCTGTTGTTTCAATCAAAACCGCACATGGACATCATTCAAATGAAAATATTAAAATTGCAAATTCAATGATGTAGAAATCAATAAAAAACATAGACTTGTACCTCAGAGATTAACACAATGAATCGGATGTCACACCAATGGTACACATCCATTTCCATCGTCCCTTAATAACAAAGCAAACCTAATTAACAATACCCAATAATCCATAAATCAGTAATTTGAAGACTATAGAGAGGGATTTCACAAAAACAGTGGCTTACCTAGTGTTAAATTGATGGAATGTTAAATTTTAGCAGGGGATTTATCTATAAATTTCAACAAATTAACATACATTCCACCGAAAGAATGTTTTAGGGAAATTACAGAAAGCTAAATTCAAAAGACGAAATTTGAATAAAACATATCGAAACTGATAATTGAAATCTTACCTATCCATATTCCTTGAGCCGCCAATTCAGCCAAATAGAAACGTAAATCCCAATTACACAAAGTTGTACCCAGAATATTGAAGAACCGAAAGAAGATAGATAGAGAAATAGAGGGAGGATAATACAAACTGCAAAGGAAAACGAATTTGTAGATGAACGAACTTGCAAATCCGTTGAGAAATGGCGATTTCCATTTCTCAGCAGATGAAGGCGATGATGGCGATGAAGGAGATGAAGGCGGTTAGTGAGAACTGAGAAGTGAGAACTGAACCCATGTTAGGGTTTACCAAGGCGATTTTTCTTTCCCCCGAATATGGAATCAAGGAAAGGAAATTTTGGTATTTACTACCTTAAAAATACACCACTTTTGTATTTACTACCTTATGAAATTTTTATTTTAAATTACTACCTTAAAGTTCCAATTTTTTCTCATTTACTACCACTTTACAGTTTTCTCATTTTAAAACTGGGATATTTCTTTCGTTTCTTAACCGTTTAAAGTGATTCAAAGTTCATTATTTTCCTTTTTCTATAAGGATTTAATTGAGAACGACATTTCAAAATAATTCGTTTGGTGATTCATAAATATTTTAAAGTTTTAAAGATAATATTTAATATGTTTAACCTTTTACAAAATGTTAAAAGCAAGATCCCTATGGAATCGTTACACATAAACGAGAAGAATGGGCTTTGAATCACTTAAAATGATTAAGAAACGAATGAGATATGTCAATTTTAAAATGAGAAAACCGTAAAGTGGTAGTGATTGCAAAAAAAATCATACTTTAAGGTAGTAATTTATAATAAAAATTTCATAAGGTAGTAAATACAAAAGTGGTGTATTTTTAAGGTAGTAAATACCAAAAAATCCTCAAGGAAAATGGGAAACCCGCTTCCATTTTTAAGACCACGTGCTAAACATGTGACATTCTCGGCGGTTTTACAAGTCGAGAAATTTTCAGACGAAGAATACCGTCGAGAAATAACACGAACCAAAATTTTACGCTGACAATGTTCCACAGCGTCGAGGCTAAACCGTCGAGATATCACGCATTTTGTAGTAGTGAACTATTCATTAACGGAGGGATTACACACTTTTTTTTTACCCAAAGTAAAAGCAATTGTGTTTTAAAAAAAATTTACGAGTGCAAATTACATACTCTATTCGTAATGCGAAATACTTGCTAATTTGACATGTTTTTTTAAAAAAATGTAACGCTTTCTATGTGATAGTTTTTACCCCATACAAAATAATCAATTTAGAGTGCATTTTATACAACTTATTTGACTTGAACTTATCTAAACTTATTAGAACTTATTTAAATTTATCTAAACTATTATTAAAACTGATCAAATTTGGTTGACCTGATTAAACTGACAAAACCTTATAATATAAACATTCTATAATGAAGTTTGAAATAGGGTGAACTAAACATAACCTAACCTTATTTCTTCATATAGTACGTCAAAGAAGAGGAACTTAATTGACACGAATTTCCATGCAAACATATGAATAATTGTACGGGAAGCCCTACCGGCAAGCCGATAGGACATCCCTTAACAGCTATGACAAATGCACAATCGCAAAAGACACACCAAACCTGTAGTCGGTAGGGCTCTCACAGATCCCAGTCGGCATTGCACTGACATTATCCATCACCCAGATCCGAAAGAGAGGATCCGGAACCAACAGGTAATAACCCGGATCCTCCGTACAAGTAACTCGTCTATATATATGGACCCCCATCAATGCCAAAGGTACGCAATCCAACCCCAATCATTCCTACTAGCATTTATTACAGAGATATCAGCATAATCTGACTTAAGCATCGGAGGGGTTATTCTAGGATCACCCCCGAGGCAAGTTAACAATTTTACTGTGCAGGACACAGTCAGCATCTACAGTCGGAGAGACAAGTCAACCCCTTCCCGTTCCAAGCCCTCAACCGGAACAATTGGGGCTAGAAGGAGGGGACCCCCACTTGTAAACAGAAACCACAGCAGACACACACAAAAAAAAAAAGAAAAGAAAAAAAGAATGGAAGGTACACAGTCGGATTCGTATAAGAAAACCAAGAATCAGGCCTCAAAAACAACCCCGCATAGCACACAGACGGCGAAAACAATAACCCCCCCAGAAATCCACACTATTTTTAACAGACCTAATCATAACACCAATCGATGCCCAGCCCACCCCCCACTAAGGAAGCCAGTCGGTAGTATGTAAAACCACGACTGTGGCACACAACAAAAGCAATGAAACACCTCTACACGTCCTAGGGTACCCAGTGGAGGACGACGACTCAGAAGAAGAGCCCGAGAGCCCAGCAAGAAACACTACTCAAATGCCGTCTGAACTCACAAACCAGTTCTCGGGGAACAATTGGCCACAGCAAAAGCGGTGATGGTCGCGCTGTCGGCCTTGAAACCAGGAAGAAAAACAAATACAGAGCCCGCACCCCCAACCATGAAAATCATAAACCAGGCAACGGAAACACCAGTCGGCACAAAGAGGAAGAGACTACCGATAAGAACTTGTTCGGAGAGCAGATCATAGAACAGCACGAACAACACCCCAACGCACACCAGGCGATTGCTCTGCGCAGTCGGCCAGAAAATATGGTCATCGAGGAGACAAGAGAAGCACCTCAAAGATATGCGCCGCGCCGTTACACCATCCAACCTGCAAACTCACCCCTGTGCGCGGACATTCTGGAAGAACCAATGGAGAAATTGAAGTTCCCACTCTGCAAGTACGACGGATCCACAGATCCGGAGGTGCACTGCAACACGTTCGAACAACATATGATGCTGTATACAGATTCCGATGCCATGTGGTGCAAGGTGTTTCCTTCTACACTCCTGGGAGTGGCGTCCGGGTGGTATAAGGGATTGCCAAAAGGGTCAGTGTACAATTACCGGCAATTGGAAGCAGAGTTCATGCTCCGGTTTATCAATCGGCAGCAGAGAAAGAAAACGTCAGGAGAACTAATGGCAGTCACCCAAAGGAGCGGAGAGTCCTTGAGAGATTACCTTACCAGATTCAACAACGAGTCTACCAGCATACCAAACTTGCAACAAGAAATAGCCGTAGTGGCCCTGATGAGAGGAATGAACCACTGCGAGTTCAAAAAATATTTGGGAAGGAAATCCTTCACGGATCTGGGAAGCGCACTGGTGAAGGCCCATGAATACATTAAAAGCGACGAACTGATGACAATCCCAAACCATTATCAGTCGGCACCGACTAGAAATGTCGCACCTAGGCCGGCTCAGCAGACACAACAACAACAAAGTAGGGGATTCAGGAAGGATGATTAGAGGAGAGACCTCCGAGGGAGGGATCACCAGAAACAGTACAACGCCTACCCCACTTTCCATGAGTACACCCCACTGAATGCCCCAAGAGCCGCAATCTACAACGTCAACAAAAAATGAAAATTGGAAAAGGCCTCCACCAATGAGCGACAAACCCAGACCACAGTCGAAGTACTGTGCGTTCCATGACGACTGTGGGCACTACACGGAAGAGTGCAGAGATTTGAAAGATAACATCGAGGATATGATTAGGAGAGGCTACCTGACACAATATAAAGCCCGGTAGGGCAACAATAACCAACAGAATAACAGCCGGCAGAGCAATAACCCAAATAACAGGTTACCAGCCACATAAACACCACTCAGGATAGAGCAAAAGGCACCAGAAACCAGCCGCAGCGGAGAGGCTAGAAATAACGGCCAGAAAGGGCCGACAGTATGGGTCATATCCGGCGGACCATGCCATGGAGGAACAATCAGTGGGGAAGGCAGGAGCCTGGGCGAGCACCGCCACCTGATAAACTATCATAGCGCCAGAAAATGGCCATCACCCCCAGTCATGCCAAACATCTCGTTCACCACGGCAGACTGTCGCGGGATCATATACCCCCACGACGACACATTGGTTTTGGGCCCCGAAATAGAAAATTTTCCAGTAAAAAGAATACTGGTGGATGGGGGGAGTTCAGCGAACATTATCTTCTGGGAAGCCTTCATTCAGCTGAAAATAGATGAGAAGGAGCTCATGAGAGTCAACTACCCGATAATAGGATTCTCCGGGGCCACTGTCTTTCCAGAGGGAAGCATCAGGCTACTGGTACAAATCGGAGAAGGTAGGGCCGCAAGAGACCTAATGGTAGACTTCTTGGTAATCAAAGTGCCAGCTGCGTACAACGTCATCGTGGGTCGGCCATTCATCCACGACGCACAGGCAGTAGTATCGACGTACCATTTAACCATGATATACATGTCAATTTCGAGAAGGCAGAGAGAATCCGAGGCAGTCAAGAGTCAGCAAGATCATGCTACTTGACGGCATTAAAAACACCAGGCCGACTGGCCCCATCTATGAATATAACAAGGGAGGCAGCAACGAAAAGACCTGCAAAATCAGAAGGGGAACAATCTTTGTTTCCCAAGAAGGAGAAAAGGCAGAAACAGGAGGCACCCAAAGTCGAAAGTATCGAGAAGGGGGCTACCTTACCCAGGCTAGAGGCTGGAGGAGAAGTGGAGGAAATTGAGCTGGTGGAAGGAGAACAAGGCAGAACAGTGAAGATAGGAACCGACATTGACCCAGAATTGCGGGTGAACATGATCGGTCTGTTACGAGAACACGCTGATGTGTTTGCATTTTCTGCAGAAGAAATGCTAGGTATAAGCCCGGATGTCGAGCACCGACTGAACGTCGACAGATCAATAAGGCCGGTAAAGCAAAAGAAAAGAAACTTCTCAACTGAAAAAAATCAAGCAATACAGGAAGAGGTAGAAAAGCTACTAGCAGCGGGGTTTATTGAACTATGCGACTACCCGGAGTGGTTGGCCAACTTCGTGATGGTTAAGAAATCCAACGGCTCGTGGAGAATGTGTGTAGATTTCACAAATCTGAACAGAGTGTAGGGGAATACAGTTAAACATAATAACATGTGCGGAACAATCCCCAAAGCCAGGAAACATGTATAAAGCACAGATTAAGCAAACTTACATTCGAAGCGTGTTTTCCACAATAATCTGTCAACGAACACGAACAAAGAACTCCACTTGTCGTTCCTCTACTTGGTTCACCGACACGATCAGATCCGTCTTGATAATCGTAGCTTAGAAAATCATTTAAGAGTTTGTGCTTTTGGGAAGAACACATCCATGGATGCTAGAGAGAATTAGGGTTTCTCTCTCCTCCTTAGGGTTTGATGTGTAAACTGATTTTTGCATTAGGTTATTGGAAAACGTGAGTTGGAATAATATTATAACCCTTAGGTTATAATATCAACCGGCCAAGGCACATAGGCCATGCGCCAGCCAGCCACGTCCGTGCAAGCCCAAACGCGCACAGCCACACAGGCGCTGGGCCTTGGGCCGCGCTGTGTGCGCTGCTGCTGCTGTACCTCGCATGCGCGCGTGCGCTCAGCCAAGGCTTGGGCCTTGCGCGCTGGCTCGCTGCTACGCCCAGTGGGCCTTGCGTGCTTGCGCGCCTTGGCTCGTTGGGCTGGCAGCGTTGCCCCTTTCCGTATCCGCGATTAATATATTTCCGATATATTATTTATCGTTTCGTGTACGACGAATCACCGTCGTACGATACGATTTATTCGTTTCGCCTAGCTTACGAATATTCGCGATACGATATACGATTCCGATGCAAGGTCGTATCATATAATACGTTTTCCAACTAATTCCCGAAAAGCTATTAAATGAATTTCCGATTCATTTAATCCGGTGATCTGTTACGTGTCATTGGTGTGACCTTGTAGGTTCAGTCAAGAGTAAGTTGTGAGTTCAATATCCATTAGAACTCACTGATCGGAAGCATTGCTCCAGCTAGCTGTTCCGATCACTTGATCTCACTGAATTAATTGTTCGCAATTAATCTGAACCTTGGTATTAGACTTAATGCACCTTGGGTGAAGGACATATTTCCTTCAATCTCCCACTTGTCGTTCAGACAAGTGTGCATCCACATTCCTTTATCACTTAGTGTTACTTACTGAACATAAGGTAAGATCCAAGCCATCCTTATTAGGTCCAGAAGTGTTTCTCGGATTACAGAGTTCAACTGTCAAACTTTTGCAGAAGGTTAAGCCTAACCATTCTGAGCACGGCCATGCATTTTACAGTATCTAACTCTCCGAGAGGCCTTGTTACACAACAACACCATATCCTATCAAAGATAGGAGGACAATCCATTCTTGAAATCTATGAATACTCACTTTGATTCATAGCACGCCCAATAACTGCTTTTATAGCCTCCTTTTACAGTGCGACGTTTAGCTAGTATCAAAGCGAACTAATTCTCAAACGAGCAGACATAATCGCTCATGTTCCGAGGAACGGTTTCTAATCACCATTAATGAGAACTACCTATGACATAACTTTAATCTCTTAAAGTGTTCTCATGGTCAATCCGATACAAGATCCAATAAGTATCTATGCAAAAGATTCTGACATCCAGTCACTCTAGTTCAAGAAACAGAACTAAGTAATCTACTTGCAATCTAATCTTCATTAGTTATTGGTCGTCCACCTTTCAATGACCCGGATTAGGGATCCTTTGTGACTTCAATATTCAAGTTCACTTATGGGTGTTTCTTTGTCAAAGAATCCATCTTGACATCCCATTTGAATGATTTGAATCACATGGACTTATCATTTAATACTAAACCAAGATTAAATGAACTATGAAATATAATTTCATAAATGATAAATGTTTAAACCAAATGCTTACCAATTTGTGGGCCTCTAACCCAAAATCAAGCATTTAATGTTTTACAGATATAGGCCTTTCACCCAATACTTAAAACATTCATGGAACTCAAACTTGATTCCATATCTGCATATGAATGTTGTGTATCATTCAATGTAGAGGTTTAGTTTATCATACTTTGCTATCCTTAGCATCTTTTCAATCGAAAGCCTTTCGATGTAAGATGAAAAGATCTTTGAATATGTTTCTAGAATGATCTAGTCTTTCTTTGCTGTTTAAAATGATAATCATATCTAAAATAGAAAATCATCCAGGTAGCAGACCTGTGATCAACCTGAGTTCATTGGAGAACTCCCACTAAAAAAAATTCCCTTTCATTGCTTCTTAGGCAACAATGAATTCATTTCAATTATGTAGAATTTCAAATGATGCCATCCTTTTGGAATACTCCAACCAGTTCACAGAGATACATCTTTCAACTGAGAACTTGGAAACTAATCATTGATTCAGTTTCCCATGCATCACATATGGTTTAGAACCTATGTAACCACCTTTTAATCACGATACCCAATTGCCCGTGTATGTTTGTGGTTTGCCTAACAACAAGATTCAACTTTTGCTTAGGCAAATGCATGTAGCATCAAAACTTTAGTTATCTTCACTTCCTCTTATCAAGTGCTCATCCTGCATCTCCAAATGTATTGGATGTTCTTGATACTATTCCAATGATCTTTGATCCAGATCAATAGAGATTGGTATAAACTCGTCACGATCCAATGTTCACGAGTTATCTTGGCGATCTGTATATCACATTATACATGATTGATTGTAATGCAAAAACCATTCGCATTTTAAAATCCATCCATGTAACTTTTAGCTTCATTCTGTTTCAAGAAACACTGAATCTTGCTAAAATCTTGGCATTGCCATGTGATATAAGGTGAAGGAACCTCTTCAAGGTCCTTCATGCTTAACTTTAGTGATAACAGCCTAGCTTTATACTTAGTTAAAGCATTCATAACTTAGACTTACTCATATGGGTTGAGAGTCTCTTTTGAGTCTCTCCATTGTGTTTGATTTAGTAATTACTTTTACAGAATCCAAACAACGCTTTAGATCCTATCCAATAGATCTTTAACCCAATATGTTCTAAGTTTCGCCATGGTTCTAATATTGAAAAATACTTTCAAATCTAACCATTTAGAATTTGAATGTCATTTTCAATACAGAGATATGTATCTCATATATAGAACCAATAAACTCGACTTGGCTCCCACTAAACTCCTCATCTATAAGATGATCCATATTTTCATGAAGCTATGATTTCTCAATAGCCTTTTAGACAAATATGGTCTAATTCCCACTTGCATGCTTTAATCTATGAATAGATTTCTTAAGCTTGCTCTTTTATCTAGCATCCAAAACTTTTACATTGTGTGATGCACACAATTCCTTTCTCCAAGTCCAATTAAGTAAGGTGTTTCGTTTTCCAATTGCCATATTGCCATATGCAATGATTGCTAGATTTATCCAAAATGTTTCAAGCATTCCGACTTGGTGAAAAAGATTTCAACATTATCAACGCCGTGAAGTTATTTACCATCTTTAACCACCAATCTAGCTTCTCTTTTGTATGAGTACACAATATCATCTCTGTATGTTTTGAAAACATGTTTGCAACCAATGGGAGTAAACCCTTTATGCAAATCAACGTTGTATGTTTAGAAAACATGTTTGCAACCAATGGGAGTGAACCCGTTATGCAAATCAACGTTCTATGTTTAGAAAACATGTTTGCAACTAATGGGAGTGAACCCTTTATGCAAATCAACCAAATCATAGATTTGATTCTTCAAGATGAAGGTACTTTGGATGAAATGGCCTCAAACCATTTTGTATGGCCTCGAACCATACTTTATGTTTCTGATGGACTCAAACCATACTTGGGAATTTTTAATTCGTCGTAGCTAACCTGTAAGTCGTACGTTTTTGAAGCACTTTCCAAAGTCTTCATAGTTTTCATTCCTCAAGATATCTATGTATCTATCTTGGTTGAATTCTATTCCTTATACGATTTACCTAGGTATTGAACATCAAACGTTAGTGTCTATAAAGACATTACTCAAGTCCTTTGAGTATTAGGATTCTCTTGAAGCACTTCTAAAGTCTTCCTGAAGCTCTTCCAAAGGCTTCTAAGTACGGTGCTTTTCCAAAGACTCCTAAGTATCCTACATTTGTTTGTTGCTTGACTCGAAGTCCATTCGAGGTCATTTTTCTCCCACTTGCCTTTTTTGGAAATATGATGGTTTCCTAAAAGACATTATCTTAAGCAACAACCATATGTTCTCAGATTTGTGGTAGAATCAATACCTTTTATTTCTATGAGTCGCTCATAAAGAAACATATATCTATCCTTGAGTTTGTTTGATGTAAACACTAACTCCCACTGGGTTTGACAACCCTAGATATATTTGTACTGAAAAGATGTACTGAACCGAAGTTCAATCCTTATGGCATCTTATCCTTAGCTTTGACAACTTTGTTTAGTGGGAAAGTCACTTGAGAGTAGCATTTAGAAACTATATAGGAAAATAGTCGTGATTATCGTTAATCGAAATAGATTCCGATTTCTCCATTTGGACATACCATATTCTTATGGAGCTTCGATTGTTATAATGCCATATAAACAATCTTGATAATTTCTCTTGGCTCATGCAAACATCACCTTGACCCAGCCTAGATGTTCCAAAATTCTTGCCAAGTTGATTTTATACCCTTTTGTGAATTGCATTAAAGCATTTCACATATTTCACTTTGAGTAAATATAGCCATATTTTCTCAAATTCTTGTAAAATAGGTAGGTCATAAAATCCATCTTTGGCCCATGATCTTCATTGTCTAGAAACTTCTAACAATAGTTGTAATACCCCGAATTTTTAAAACTTAATTAATTATGCTTAATTGTTTTTATTTAGCTTAAAATCGTTTTTAATTCTAATTTCGAACTCATTTTCAATTAACGAAGTTTTATTCCACTTGAATTTTTAAACCGATTTATTATTATTTTTCAGATTTTATAATTTCAAATTTACGAGCTTAAGCTACTTTTTAAATCATTTCGTAAATTATTTCGAATTTTTAATAATCCGGAACATTCTTAATTTATTCGAAAACTAAATTTATTTTATATTATCGATATTTTATAAAGAATTATTTCAAAACTTTTTTTAATTAAGAATTCCTATTTCTCTCTCAATTTCTAAATATAACAATGGAAATTTCAGAAATTTGCCTAATTTTGTGAAATGACCGAAATACCCCTAAGAAACACAATTTCCATTTCTCTTCTCTTCCTTCTCTTCACGTACAAGAATGAAGAAATTTCTTCATTCCTCTCTTCCCACATTTCAGTCCTTGTTCATGCCTTGCTCCCCAAGCACTCCAGCTTCTCTTTCACTGTACTTAGAACTATAAATTAAAGCAACAATCTGCCCCAATTCTTCATACAATCAACTCCAATTTCAATAACCAAACCAATTTCAAATTCAATTCAGTTGAAACCACCACCACCGGCAGTAACTGCCGCCACCAGAAACCACCATCAAACACCACCCCATATTCACTCGACCACCACAATCACCACCGCACACCCACCATACTTCCCTACTCCCTCTCCTCCTCCGTCGCAGCTCCGCAACGCCCCTCCCCCGCCTTCCTCTTTTCGTCCCCCTGCTGCACCACCTCAACCACACCACCACTTCCCAGCCACCGCAACACCCCCGAATAAATCTCCTCCCTCAAAATACCCGGTGAACCACCCTTCCTCGCCGGAGTCATCCCGGAAAATTGTTAGGTTATGATACATATGATATTACATAAATCATGCGGAAACAACCATTAACCCAGGAATACATATTATTTACACATAATCATATAGCATAATTTAGATGCATACTCTTTGTTGCGTGCCCTCCCTAGCTGCGCCCGAACCGAACAAGAACAAGTCTTTAGGACTCCAAGTGTCGTCCCTCCGTAGATAGTCCACAGCACGTCCGGATCCGCCTTAAGATTGACCAACTAGAATCGCCGTTAAGGTACTAGAATTTTCGGCACTTTTGAGCAAGATGTGTGATTGAATTTTTCTCTCAAAAACTCACTTTGAATACTTTGAAACTCGTTATAAATTGTGAACCCAGGCCACATATTTATAGGGGTATGGAAAGGGAATTGGAATCCTATTCAGATACAAATTAATTAAACCTAGAATCCTACAAGAACTCTAATTAATTAATTTATCTAATAGAATTAGGAATTTAATCATTCACCGAACTCTGCATGTTTTAGGAATCGTGCATGAACACAAACACTTACGCACACACACACACGGCAGCCACGATGGGCCGCCCATGCGCGTGCGTGCGAGCAGCAGCCCACGCAGCGAGGCCTACGCGAGCTACAAGCCCACGTAGCTCCTGCGCGCGCTGCGCGCGCTGTGCGCGCTGCCTCGGCCTGCTGGGCCTGGCCTTGCGCTGGGCCTGGCGTGGCCTTGGCTGTTCGTGTGGCGCGCTTGGCTTGCTGGGCGATGGCCTGGCTTCGTGCTGGGCCCTCGTCCGGCAGGCCTCGTCCGATGCTTATTCGTACGATACGCTTCCGATTAAATTTCCGATTCCGGAATTCATTTCCGATACGAACAATATTTAATATTTCCGATTCCGGAATTAATTTCCGTTTCGAACAAATATTTAATATTTCCGTTTCCGGAATTATTTTCCGATTCCGATAATATTTCCGATTCTGACAATATTTCCGTTTCCGGCAATATTTCCGATTCTGGCAATATTTCCATTTCCGATAATATTTTCCGATACGTACCATTTTTCCGTTTCCGGCAACATCTACGACTTGGATAATATTTATATTTCCGATACGATCCATATTTCCGTTTCCGGTAATATCATCGTTTCCGGAGTATTCATTTCTTGCCTGTGACGATCTCAGCTCCCACTGAAACCAAGATCCGTCGATTCCGAATATTCATAGATGGAGTATTTAATGCCATTAAATACTTGATCCGTTTACGTACTATTTATGTGACCCTACGGGTTCAGTCAAGAGTAAGCTGTGGATTAATATCATTAATTCCACTTGAACTGAAGCGGCCTCTAGCTAGGCATTCAGCTCACTTGATCTCACTGAATTATTAACTTGTTAATTAATACTGAACCGCATTTATTAGACTTATCATAGAATGCATACTTGGACCAAGGGCATTATTTCCTTCAAAAATAACCCCCTCCCCTGTTTCTCTCCCCTGTTTTCGCTCCTGTTCATGCTTTTTCCCTTCCTTTCTCTCGTGTTCCGCCACCGAGAACCACCACCGTCGCCACCTTGCGCGGTTCCTCGCAGCTGCACCGCACAGACGAGTCACCACCTCCCTTTCTCCTCCTCCCCTGTTCCTTCGTGCCCCTGCTTCGTTCGTGCCCTGCTCCCCTGCTTCTGTTTCCAATTACCCAGGAACAAAGTTCCACTCACTCCATTGGTCAGCCCATTATAAAGAGTTGGCCCAATTTATTTGAGTAAGTTGTACCCATCATCTATTTTTTTCAGAAATTTTCACTCATAATAAAAAAAAACTGACGTTTTAGAAAAGAAAATAATGCCTTTAAATTATTGATTTTAAGAAAATAAGTTATTAGCTTCACTTAAATTTTTTAAAATAAAACTTAAATAATGTTTTCGTTAATTTATGAAATTCAAGTAATATATTTCCTGAAAATCGATTTATGAAATTATAATTTTATTAAATTCGTTATTTATAAATTCACTACTTATAAAATTTATTATTTATAAAATGTCGATTTTAATTTATTTATCGTTTTAGTACTAATTCAATAATTTAATATTTTGAAAGAATCGAACTCGGAACTCAGGACGAACGATTCATCGAACAGGAAGTATAAATTACGGTTGAGGTAACATCTATTGCTAACACCCACAATCCCCTTATGAAATGTGTTTTGATGAGATTATGAAATATGTTTATAATGATATGTTTTTATTGGATTGTGGGATATGAAATGTGTTTATAAAGTATGTTTTATGATGATTATATTCAAGCATGTTTATGTATGATTTTATAAGAACGATGTCTATGAGTTAATAATAAGATACGAAACATGATAAATACAAGTGTAACCGGTTCTGGCAGTTAGTGGGGTTACTATTTCTAGGTCGTGCACGTACCGCCGTACCGCGGGACACCCAACAAGGGAGAGTGCTCCTTGAGGGTTACCGCAAGCTAAAAGAGAAACTATTTAGGTACGGGCGTATGTTCAACAAGGGAGAGTGCTCCTTGAGGACTATCGCAAGGTGGGAGACGTCCCGCAAGGCTAATTTGTCAGTTACCAAGTAAAATGAAGGTTTTATGAAAGATAATGGGAACTATTAAAGTTTCAAGTTATAAATGATGTTTTATAATGCATTTATGAAAATGTTTTACTATGTTCTATTCTCCCTGATTGCAAAGTAAATAAAATGAATTGAAATGAGTTTACGCTGTTAGGGTAGTATGTTACTGGGCCTCGGCTCACGATGTTGCTTTTGTTTTAGGTACGAGGAAGATCATGGGATGCCTTAGAGTGAGGATGCAACCATCAAATTCACGATCGATGTTTAGTAAAGATAACTATGTCTCACTAGTAATAATGGATGTATTAATTAAACTCTAGTTTAATTCTAAGAATTGAGTTAGATTTTAATGTTAACGTTAATCAACGTTAGGATTAGTTATTAAAGATTTATTTAGATTACAGTGTAAATATTAAGGAATTAATCGAAGTTAAGTATATTCATCGTTACTCAACCATATTTAGTAATTAAAAAGATTATGTCGCCTTGAATTTCCCGCAAGGGAGATACGGCATGTGACGCTCCGACTAAGCTAGGGTTTCCGCTGCTAATTAAAGATAACTAACCTAATTAATGGTGTTTAGAAGTCGGGGTGTTACAATAGTCCATTTCTATGTCATGTTCAACAAGAAAGACCCATGTGTCTTTAATTAACCAACTTTCAGAAATCCAGCCATGGAATCATAGAATGTTGCCTTGTTGATATGGTCGTATGACATTGCCAAAGATATGTGGAACACAAATCAAATGTTTGATTTGAACCTTCTGAAGTTTGAGTGTGAAGGGATTCGTTTGTTTATTAATCAATCATATGACTCAACCCTTAAATGACCATTTCATTCAAATAAACACTCAACGAATGTTTTTGTTTACTTTGAATGTGAGTCTTTCCGTTGTCCAAACAGAAATTGATTATGATGATTAATGGAACATAATACCATTAAGTTCCAGCCTTTAGAAGGACTTTAAAACGAACATGATGACCCTACAATTAATGTAGCACAACTTTGCTTCATTTCCTACTTGTAGGTCAATAACCAGACTTAGCTCCCGGAATTTGAGTTCTTAACAAGAGTTAGAACCTCAAGCGGTAATCTAATACCATGGGGGTTTATTTTCTAAGTCGTTTCTCTTTAACAAAAACTTTTAGGTAGAAATTGAATATGAATTCATTTCTTTTGTTCCCCTTTCCTATCATTTCTAGCATGTTTTCTTATAGTCCTAAAGATTTACTGTTTGCTTGATCTTCTTACTTTGTTATGCGTACAAAGTCCCTTTCTTTTATTCACTTTGAATGACTGCATCCAATGAGTCTAGTTCATTATCGAATCAAAAGAAAATTGGTTGTTAACCATTGGTTATACATGAGTCTTTAACTCAATACTTCATTATTTCAAAAGTACCCAGTATTCTGAATATATGAGGTCCAATTGGTCTACCATTCAAATTTTAGTTTGAAAACAACCATGAAGATCACTATAAGAAAATAGCATTCAAGATACGCTCTCACTCTCCTTTTGTTTGAGAATCGTTCTCAAAAATAGTTACCAATCGATCGAGGAAATATCGCAGTTCTATTGTCCGAACGCAATAAGGTTGAAGATTGACTATTCTACAAAATGAACTAGCAAAGAAAACATTTATCATACTTTAATAACTTGAAATAAAAGCATTCACGCAATCATCAAAGCTATTAAAAATTTCATTCATGCAAAAATAAAACATGGTCCAAAATGAATGAAACGATTCCAAGACCCCAAAAGTCCTAAATCCTTAAGCAGCTTTAGCATGTCTTAAGTAGTTTAAGATTTTAGGTAAGCAAAACCTATTGCTAGTAATCTCCAAATTACTCTTGGTTAATAAATTAATGCCATAATTTATCCCATTGCCACAACATAATGCCATTGTTGTTTGAGTTGTTACCACAATCAACGTGCTCCTTTAGGACGCCTTACCACCTAAGTCAACTAAAATAGCACCTCGCTTTAGCGTAAACCTACTATCTTAGATCCCTAGATTTTTGTAAGTGCTTGATTTGGAAGGCAATTTTTAAACTCAATATTACTTTGGACCTAGTTGTTTCTATGTTGGTTCGATTATTTAGTGAACTCAATCTAATCGAACCAACATAGAAACAACCTGTTCATGCAAAGCATACATACATTCATACATTCACGCATAATATGTATATAGAAGTGCATAAATAAATGGTGATCTAGTATGGCCCAAAACTTCTTGTCTTGAAGCATCCAATCTTCATCACCTCCTTGTTAGTTTGGCATCGTCTTGAATCTTCGTTCAAATGCTAACTTAAAGTTCTAAACTAGAAATACTTGAAAATAATAAATTACATCAAAATTTCCATGGTACGCAGACCATATTTAAAACTTTACATTCAAAGATAGAACGGTACGCATACCGTATTTAACTGTCCTAAATTGGCTATACTAGTCACTTGGAGTACCTGCATTGCATAAAATGTATATTCTACGCATTCACCCATTCGCATGCTAAAACGAATGGCCCATGTTAATATGCAAGTATTTACGTGAATTAATTAAAATTCACGTTCACATAAACGCGTCCTAAAAGATTAATCAATTTCCAAATTATTAATCCTTAGACTTTATTCTAATTAAAATTGAATTTAATTAAAATAATGCGACCTACGAAATAATTAAAATAATTATTTCATTTTAATTTCATTTAGTGGCTCCCACTCAAACCAATAATTATTCCGGATAATTAATTATGAAATATTAAATTAAAACTCGCGGCCCGGCCCAAACAAATAAAATATTAAATTAAATATCCCGTTAACCCAAATTAATGCAAATATACGAAGCCCAACTAATTAAACGATTCATAAAAAAAAGGTTCTATTAAATGGCCTAGGCTTGCGCCCAGCCCGTCGTGCGAGAGGCCCAAGAGCACACGAGCACTGCCCGCGCACCCGCCCCATCGCACCCGCCCCATCGCTCGCGCGCACGCATCGCGTACCCGCAGCCTAGCTGCCCCTGCGCTGTGTGTGTGTTGTGCGTCGAGTGTGCTGGACGTCGCAAGCCTTGTGCTTGCTTCGTCGCAGCCCCGCAAGCAACATGCCTGCCCCGTCCTTGCCTAGAGCACACGAGGCACGCAGCCTTGTGCTGCTGCCCGTGTCGCATGGCGCGGCGAGCACAATGGCCTCGTATGGCTCGACGAGCCATACTTCCATCATGCCCATGTTCGTGTTTTTGGTTCGTAAAACGGACCAACTTAATTAAAATTTAATTTAATTCACGAACTTGCATTAATTTTATTTTTCAAAAAGGTTACGATTTAATTTTTGAAAAACAACAATTTTTAACGATTTAATAAACTTTAACGACAATCCAATTTAGTAAAATTAATAAATCAAGGGCTAACAGTATTCAAAGTTTTAAGAAAGATCGAATCAATCTTTAAAGTTTGAACTTTTAATTAATAAAATCCGAAACTTTATATCGTTCATAAACAATTAAATTTCAGATTATTAATAATTTGGTTTAAGTGCGATTAAAATTAACGAAACCATTCAAAATTTTAATCCAAATTTTTTTAAAATTAGCCACTGACCCATGAAATTATATCTCCTTCCCCAATTAACCGAATTATTAATCCAAAATTAATTAAAATTCAATTAGGGTTGTAAATTTTACGAATTGGGGAAAGGGAAAATTAGGGTTTATACTTATCGGTAAAATCTGAAATTTTTACCATAGATCAAGCATGTACCCAGTAACATTGTGTCAAAATCTCAAGAAATTCCGAGTAGTTTAGGTTGACCTTTTAATTGAATTACTGTCCGATACATTTAATTTTTAATGAAAAATTAACAAAAACGCCCAAAAACTGATGCTTCGAGGCCTGTTTTCGCAATTCTATTCCCATGAGCTTAGAAAATCGTTTTCCATCAGATTAGGGTTTTAAAAATCGAAAAAGAGAATATTTTTGATTTCGGAACTGCCAATTTCGCAATTAATCCCATAATTCGAAAAAATTCCGAAAAATCAACAAAAATTCCAAAAATTTCGACAATGCAAAAACAATAATAATCATGCTAATTCATGCTTTGAATACATAAGGCTCATGATACCACTGTAGGGGAATACAGTTAAACATAATAACATGTGCGGAACAATCCCCAAAGCCAGGAAACATGTATAAAGCACAGATTAAGCAAACTTACATTCGAAGCGTGTTTTCCACAATAATCTGTCAACGAACACGAACAAAGAACTCCACTTGTCGTTCCTCTACTTGGTTCACCGACACGATCAGATCCGTCTTGATAATCGTAGCTTAGACAATCATTCAAGAGTTTGTGCTTTTGGGAAGAACACATCCATGGAGGCTAGAGAGAATTAGGGTTTCTCTCTCCTCCTTAGGGTTTGATGTGTAATCTGATTTTTGCATTAGGTTATTGGAAAACGTGAGTTGGAATAATATTATAACCCTTAGGTTATAATATCAACTGGCCAAGGCACATAGGCCATGCGCCAGCCAGCCACGTCCGTGCAAGCCCAAACGCGCACAGCCACACAGGCGCTGGGCCTTTGGCCGCGCTGTGTGCGCTGCTGCTGTTGTACCTCGCGTGCGCGCGCGCGCCCAGCCAAGGCTTGGGCCTTGCGCGCTGGCTCGCTGCTACGCCCAGTGGGCCTTGCGCGCCTTGGCTTGTTGGGCTGGCAGCGTTGCCCCTTTCCGTATCCGCGATTAATATATTTCCGATATATTATTTATCGTTTCGTATACGACGAATCACCGTCGTACGATACGATTTATTCGTTTCGCCTAGCTTACGAATATTCGCGATACGATATACGATTCCGATGCAAGGTCGTATCGTATAATACGTTTTCCAACTAATTCCCGAAAAGCTATTAAATGAATTTCCGATTCATTTAATCCGGTGATCTGTTACGTGTCATTGATGTGACCTTGTAGGTTCAGTCAAGAGTAAGTTGTGAGTTCAATATCCATTAGAACTCACTGATCGGAAGCATTGCTCCAGCTAGCTGTTCCGATCACTTGATCTCACTGAATTAATTGTTCGCAATTAATCTGAACCTTGGTATTAGACTTAATGCACCTTGGGTGAAGGACATATTTCCTTCACAGAGCATGCCCAAAGGATTGCTACCCACTGCCGAGAATTGACAGGCTAGTCGACTCAACATCTGGCTACGCACGACTCAGCTTCCTAGACGCATTTTCCGGATACCACCAAGTCAGCCTTGCGAAGGCCGACAGGAAAAAAGCAACGTTCATCACCGGGGGGGAGTGTTCAGTTACAAAGCCATGCCGTTTGGGCTAAAAAACGCCGGGGCAACGTACCAAAAGCTGGTCGACATAGTATTTGCAAAACAAAAAGGCCGCAACATCGAAGTATACGTAGACGACTCTATAGTAAAGAGCAGGTTGGAAAGCGACCATGTGGACGGCCTCAGGGAAACGTTCGAAACTCTACGCCAGTACCAGATGAAATTGAACCCTTAGAAATGTGTGCTTGGGGTGAAATCGGGGAAATTCTTAGGTTTCCTTGTCAGCGAGAGAGGTATCGACGCAAACCCAGATAAGGTAGAAGCAATACTCAGTCTACCTCAGCCAAAAAGCATCAAGGATGTACAAAGGCTGACAGGAATAATGGCAGCTCTGACGAGATTCGTTAGCAAGTCAGCAGATAGGTCGATCCCATTCTTCAAAACTCTTAAGCAGAACGGAAAATTTCAACGGGGAGAAACCGAAGAAAGAGCCTTTGAGAAGATTAAAGACCACCTTTGAGCTTTGCCAACAATAGCCAGGCCGGAAGAGGGCGACAAACTGCAGTTATATGTGTCCGCTTCACCCCAAACCGTCGCTGCTGTACTAATCAGCGAGAAAGACAAAGTCCAGCAGTCGATATACTTTGTCAGCCACATTTTGAATCTGGCAGAAACAAGATACTCACTGATAGAAAGATTAGCCTATGCAGTCCTGATAGTCGCCAGAAAACTCAGACCATACTTTGATGCGCACACCATAGAAATCCTGACGAACTTCCCATTAGAGAAAGCTTTGCAAAAAATAGATACAGCCGGCAGGCTGTTGCAATGGGCAATAGAGTTATCAGAATATGATCTAGAATTCCACCCGCGCAATGCAATAAAAGCCCAAGCCTTGGCCGACTTCGTAGTCGAAGCATCTTATCAGGAGGATGAAACCAAAGCAGAATCCTGGGAAGTATCAGTGGACGGATCAGCCGCTCAGTCGGGCGCGGGAGCCGGCGTGGTCATGACTTCTCCGGCAGGAGATAAATTCGAATACGCAATCTGATTCACTTTTACAGCTTCGAACAACGAAGCAGAGTATGAGGCAGCCATCGTAGGGGTGGCGAATCAGTTTTCAGGAGAGTACGAAACCAAAGAACCGTCAATGCGGCGATACCAAGAAAAATTGAAAACACTCACAGCGAGGTTGGAAGCTTTTGAGATCATACTGGTCCCTAGAGCGCTGAACACTGCCGCAGACAGCCTGGTAAAACTAGCCAGTTCGAAAGCAATCGAGCTCAATAGATCAGTAATTATAGAGATCATGCACAGAAGAAGCACGGAGGATAAAGGGAAAGAAATAATGGTCATCACGGCAAACATAGAATGGTACAACAATATCTGGACATACAAGACGACAGGGGTGCTGCCGGCCGACATCAACGAGGCAAAGAAAGTCACAAAAGACGTCTGCTGATACGTCATATATCAGGGACAACTCTATAAAAGAGCATTCAGCCTCCCCCTGCTGTGATGTTTGACGGCATACGAATCCGCTAGATTAATCGAAGAGATGCCTGAGGGAATATGTGGAAACCATGTGGGAGGAAAGATACTTTCTTTGATCTGCCAAAGACAAGGATACTATTGGCCAACTATGCTCGAGGACGCGCAAAATTATGTCAAAAAATGTGAAAAACGCCAACTGTTCGCTCCAGTAATATGTATGCCAGCAAATGACCCGATGCCCATTCTGAATCCAATTCCGTTCGCCCAGTGGGGGATGGATATTGTAGGACCCTTCACAACAGCCTCTGGAGGTAGGAAATTCCTGATCGTCGCCGTAGACTACTTCACGAAGTGGATTGAGGCTGAGCCGTTAGCAAAGATAACAGCCAACCAAGTACGGAAATTCATCTGGAAGAATATCATAACAAGGTTCGGAATACCGACAGCGATAGTGTTCGACCATGGATGCCAGTTCAACTGCGCGCCTATCCAAGCATTCCTGGCAGACTATCGAGTCAAGTTTGCATACGCATCAGTCTGCCACCCGCAGAGCAACGGGCAAGCCGAGGCCGCAAACGTTATAGCCCTTAAGAAAAAGCTGGATGAATTCAAAGGCAAATGGGCGGATACAGTCCCAGAGGTTCTATGGGGCAATCGAACAACGGTCAAAGAAGCTACGGGAGAAAGCCCTTTCAAGTTGTGCTCGGATCGGAATCAGTCATACCGGCTGAAGTAGCACTGCCTACCTTCCGCGTCCAGCATTACGAAGAGCACGAAAACGACAACTTACTCAGGCACCAACTAGACTTCTTGTCAGAAGTCAGATTACAAGCGGAGATTAAGTCGGCAGCATACAAAAACAGAATGAGCAGGGCCTATAACAAACGGGTAAAACATAGGAAACTGGAAGTCGGCGACCTAGTACTTCGCAGGACGGCAGCAACTGGAAAGGCACAAAAGCAAGGCAAACTGACTGCAAATTGGGAAGGGCCTTACCAAAAATGGGAAGAAGTAGTAGCTGGATCGTATAGACTGATGGAGATGGATGGAACACCGCTGAAGAACTCGTGGAACGCAGATACCTTAAGAAAATTCCATGTATGAAGTTGTACGAAAGCATAATGTAACAGGGCCGACAGAGCCATATTTTCAAATCTAATATATAAGCCGCAAGTATATTCAAGGTTAACTAAAAATATGGCAATAAAAGCAAAAGGTTGAGCACATTGGCTCAGTCAGCAATGATGCAAGATACGATATAATAAAAACAAAAGGTTGAGCACATTGGATCAGTTAGCAATGATGCAAGATACGATATAATAAAAACAAAAGGTTGAGCACATTGGCTCAGTCAGCAATGATGCAAGATACGATATAAATAAAAGCAAAAGGTTGAGCACATTGGCTCAGTCAGCAATGATGCAAGATACGATATAAATAAAAGCAAAAGGTTGAGCACATTGGCCTAGTCAGCAATGATGCAAGATACGATATAAATAAAAGCAAAAGGTTGAGCACATTGGCCCAGTCAGCAATGATGCAAGATACGATATAAATAAAAGCAAAAGGTTGAGCACATTGGCTCAGTCAGCAATGATGCAAGATACGATATAAATAAAAGCAAAAGGTTGAGCACATTGGCTCAGTCAGCAATGATGCAAGATACGATATAAATAAAAGCAAAAGGTTGAGCACATTGGCTCAGTCAGCAATGCTGCGAGATACGATATAATTAAATCAGAAAATTGAGCACATTGGCTCTGTCAGCAATGATGCGAGATAGAGCACAACACAATAGTTGGAAAAATCCAATATGTAACAAGTTGAATGAAATACGACAACAATAAAACAAACGAGTAATCCATTAAATACATCACACAAAAGTTGAGAAATACAGAGATGACAACCACCACCCAAAGATAGAAAAATGCGGAGTGAGTAGCTGTTTAACGGCACAAACATACGCCACAAACGACGCACACTACAAAAATGGGCTATATAGAAACGGATTTTTAGCGACGGAAATAAATCTGTTTCTAACTGAGATACGGAAATGTAATATTCCGTCACTGAGTAAATTTAGCGACGGAAATTAAATACCGTATATAAAACTAGAAACAGAAACACCATTTTCGTCGCTAGTTTAGAGACGGAAATATAATTCTGTATCCGTAACTTATTTTATTTTTTTTAAAACAAAATTGAGAAAAGAAAGTCAAAAAAATTCATTAACGCGCTGAACTTTTCATTTTGCCCGCTATAACCTAAAACATTCGCTCTTCACACCTCTTCTTCTTCCCTTCTTCATTCTAGAACTCACTTTACTCAGAAACTTCACCCAAATTCCAGGTTCACCGACCACCGAGGAACGTTCGCCGCCTCTCTCCTCGAACACCCACGATTCTGGTGGGTATTTTCACGCCGCCCCCTCTCTCCTCTGAGCTTCGTGTTAGGGTTTGGTGCATATTGCTCATTCTTTTTGTTCTTAAGGTATGCCTCATTCTTACTAAGATAATTTTGGATGAAATTCTCTTTTATGCAATCGATTTCTTTATCATATTTGTAATTTCTCCGATTGATTGAATTTTTTTAGATAAGTGTATCGTTTGATGTATTTTCCTATGCGTTTTGTGGTCTCTAGTTGCGAATTAGCTTAACGATTTTCAACAATTTCTAGTGTAGTTTTGTTTGATTTTGAAGAAAAATTGAAGAAAGAGAGTCAGTTTGGTGTTTGTTCAATTTGCCAGTGAATTTTGAACTATTGTTGTCTTGTTGATAATGTAATTGTATATTTTGGCTGTGTAGAGTAATTGGTTTTGGAGTAAGCATTGTCTGTGAGATTTCAGTAGCTTTTAGATTCTAAATTTCTAATAAATCAAACGGAAAAACAAAAGAGAAATTCAGAAATCCCTGGATAAGGCTTTTGATGCCCATGGAGCTCAAACTTACTTATTTGAGCTCAAGCCTGCAAAGTGTGGGTTGAGTCAGCTTGATAAATGCTCATCTCATCTCTGCATCTGAATTTCCTTGCTTTTAGATGTTTTATTTTAATGAATTATTTGTTGGGAATTAGAACTCTTTCCTGGAACTTGAGATTTTTTCTCTCCGGAATATTCAGATGCAGAGATTTTTTCTCTGCGGAATTATTGAATTACTATTAATCGTTTTTATTTGTCTAAGCAAGCAGAGAACAGTTTTTATTTGTCTAAGCAAGCATAGAACATTTTGTAATTTAACTAGAATCAAGATTGATCAAGAGTACTCTGTGCGTTATGAATGGTATGACAATTTACAGTTTCAGTTGTTGTTAGAGGGAGCATGAATTAATACGGCATGCCTAGGATAATACAGTGCAGTTTGACAGGTGCTGTAGGATTAGAAACTACCTATACAGTGATATGGATGTTTCTTCTTTTTTTAAGAAAGTGACACAATATGTTTCTTCTTTTTTATATTTTAAAAAATAATATTTTGCTCTCCTTATGACATAATAGAGGTAGTAAACAGGATGTTTGGATTGGTTGTACATTCAGTTAGAAAGCCATTGTGTTTGGTTTCAGGTTCGAGCCTGATCATTATGTGTTTAACTTTTGAGTTAGAGGTTAGTACCGAACATTAGCCCCTTTGCTTTTAGTCTAACTGCCTAAGATTCGCCACTGAGCAAACTGTACAAGTCACAGTTTCAGAGTTGGGTCTACAAAGAATCCAAATCGTTTGATTCAATATGAATTATCCCAGAAATCAGATATGATTCTGTTTTTTAAGGTACAGACAATAATAAAATGCAATCTGTTTCAATGGGTTTTATGGAGTCACTCGAAAGAGTAGGATGGAAACTGATGACTCAATTGATAGTGCCTTTGTCTATGTTGTTGAATATTTTCTTGTGAATTATCTCAGTTTGGGATTTGTTTCAGTTTGGGATTTGTTTAGTACAGTCTAATTGGAGTTTAGAAATAGTAACTTATATGGTATGTGACGCATATATTGTCATGTGTAGAATCCCCCCCCCCTTTTTGGTTCTAAGAGTGAATATATTGTCATGTGTATGGAAAACGAGATTCTGTTTTTATTTTATTTCTTTAAATGGAATGATATATTATATTTTTTTTCTATGGTTTTATTATCGATTTTCTTTTCCGATTTTCTTATTCTAAAATATTATTCTTACTTATTAGTGATTGCTTAGGTTTATGTAGTGAAATGACATAAGAAAATAAACTAATGTGAAAGTAATTTTGCAGTAGAACGAAGAGAACAATGATAGATCGTGAATGGATGTATAATAGAGTAAATGGAAATTTTCTTAGTTCTACTTATGCGGAAAAAGTCGACGAGTTTATTGAATTTTCTTGTAAGCAAGAAAATGTTATGATTGACGGGCTATTGAAATGCCCTTGTGCAAAATGTCGAAATGTTCCGTATTTGGATCCCGATGTTGTAAAGTTCCATCTTTATCAAAATGGGTTCCGACCTAACTACCACAAGTGGACTTTCCACGGGGAAGATGATTTTGACAATGAGATTCCAACTAGTGGGTTCACCACTGTCGGAGAGACATCTAATCCATATAAGAGCATGGTTTTAGATGCATTTAGACATGATCACCATTTGGAATTGGCATTTGAAGAATCAATTGATGTCGAAGAACCACTTCCTGAGTACAAGAAGTTCTTTGACATGCTCAAAGCTGCCGAGGAACCTTTATACGATGGCTGCAAGTTGTCTTTGTTATCTGTTGCCGCAAGGATAACTAACCTCAAATGTGAGTACAACATGCCAAATAAAGCCATAGACGATGTTGCATCGTTGGTAAAGGAAATTTGTCCTGAAATTAACTACATGACAGACACTTTCTCCAGAACTCGAAAGTTGCTTGATGGACTTGAGCTGCCTCACCATAGGATAGATGTATGTCCTAATGGATGTATGTTGTTTTGGAAGGAGCATAAAGATCTTAATGAATGTCTTATTTGTAAAGCAAATCGATATAAGACTTCAAGGTCAAAAAGCAAAAGAAGTCTGAGAAAAGTGTTGTTTTACTTGCCCATTGCTCCAAGGCTGCAAAGGTTATATGCCACAAAGTCCACGGCGGAACAAATGAGATGGCATGCAGAAAATCCTCGAGTGGAAGGGGTAATGTCTCATCCAAGTGATGGTGAAGCATGGAAACACTTTGATGAATCTTTTCCATCTTTTGCTGAAGAGCCACAAAATGTTCGACTTGGCCTTTGTACTGACGGGTTTTCTCCTTTTGGAAAGTCAGGAAAGCAGTATTCGTGTTGGCCCGTTATGCTAACCCCTTATAATCTGCCTCCAGGATTATGCATGAAAAAACCATTCACATTCTTAAGTTTGATTATTCCAGGTCCAAAAAGTCCTAAAGGGAATCTAGATGTCTTTTTACAACCTCTCATTGATGAGTTGAAAATGTTATGGGAGTTAGGGGTGCCAACTTATGATGTCTCTAAAAAGCAAAACTTCCAGATGAGGGCTATGTTACATTGGACTATTAGCGACTTTCCTGCTTACGGAATGTTATCTGGTTGGAGTACCGCTGGTAAGTTAGCATGCCCGTATTGCATGGAGCATACAAAGGCTTTTACGCTCACAAATGGTAAGAAGCAAACTTGGTTCGATCGCCATTGCCCATTCTTAGCAGAAGACCATCCTTTCCGGCGAAATAAGAGTTTTCTTACTGTGCAAAACAGTTTTTTACTGTGTGACTTGGTTACTGTAAGACGAATAAGACGGTCACTTCTCTCAAGAACAAATATGGATGATTAGGTCTCTGGTGCCTACATTGGTTGGAAGTAGTAGAATTAAAACCCTAAATAAGATAAAAATCATAAATTAAAACGGTTGTGTATGAACGTTGGTTATTAACAATTTTGTAGTAGTGGATAGTTATGTTTGTCATTTAAAAAATTAATCCTTCTTCATTGTTTGATCCTTGCATATTCAACTTAAGCATGAGTTCTCATGGGATCCGTCAGTAGCTAAGTTGGTTAAGAAGGGATGGAAATCTAAGGTAAGTAGGCTCCTTACTGGCATGGTGTCGAAGGTGCGCAATCAACCTGACTACAATGCTGAATGGTGTCCTCCTACCGTAAGGGAAGAAATGATTCGGATTATGGAAGAAGAGGAGAACAAAAAAAAATCAAATCAATGTTCAAAAAATCGGAATGGAAACGGTGACCAAAAGATTCACCATCGACAAGGATCCATATCTACAGAAGAAGTGAGGCTAAAATTGGTAATGATTTCTTTCCAAGAATCACAGTGCATATCATGTTAATTTCAGTTGTTATTTATGCCTTGCATTTTTCTGCGTTGATGTTTTTTGTACAAAATAAATAGGCAAAGAAGTTGGGACGTCCGCCAACTCCATCAGAGGTTTACTTTGAAACCCATGCAGATAGTGGTGGTCGATTTGTTAATGCTAAGGCAGAAGCTGTGTGGGTAAGTATTGTGGAGTACAACTCTCCAAACTACTATATTTATTATCTATTGTAGCTTCTAAGTTATGTAGTATGAATATACTATTATCTTAGCCATGGTTTACTGTATAAGAATGTTTATGACAATTGGAATTGGCATAGACATTACAATGGGGTTTGGGATATCTGGATTCAGGAAGCAGAGATATCTATCTCTGGATTCTGGAAGCAGGGGTAACTAAATTGGAATTGGCATAGACATTATTATGGCCTTTGTAACTAAAATGAGTGGATAGATGGAGTGCTCACTTCTCAGTTCTCATGCCCTTACAAAATTGGGAACTTATTCACCTTGATAATCAATAATATTTTGTTCTTCTCACTGTGGCCGATCCCGCAAAAAGCTTCCTGGTCTACATGCAGCAGCTAGCAATCCTCTTTTAATCAGTGGCCAAAATACCAAAGTCTCATCTGATTAATTGACTTGGGCAAAAGGTTTTCTTATCTACTATATTTAATATCTATTGTAGCTTCTAAGTTATGTAGTATGAATATGCTATTGTCTTAGCCATGGTTTACAGTATAAGTTGTCAGAACACCCTGGTGATGATTGAGTATTGAACATTGATTATCGGATTGTTGGATATTGAATTTGTTTGGAAGGTTGGAAGTTGAAACAGGTTAAAGTTGACGTAATTACCTAAATGGAATTTTAGGTTGTCCATATTTAGGGGAAATGCTGCCGAAATTTTCAGTCATCACCTGCTAAAACAATAGAAATGGTAGCCATTTATGTTGAAACTACTATCACCTAGAAGCCATGTTTTCCCATCAATATAAAGGCATAAGCTAAAGGAATGAACTAAATCACAAGGTGCCTTTGTCACATTCATACGAGTCAATTGTCATAGGAAGTTTCAATCGTAACATAAATATGAATCCAACAACCTGAACTATAACATGTTAGATAAATATGAATCCAACAACCTAATTACATGACATCATAATACCATACATTGTATTGAAAATATACTAAGTCATCAGACCCCTAATAATGTTCTTTGGTGTATTCTTTTTTGCAGAATGACTATAAAAACAGAAAAGATGCAAATCTACAATGAGAGGTTGAGAATCGAAGAACAGATGATGAGTTGTTCCTTGAGGCTACTGGTGGGTGGAGTGACAAGGGAAGGATATTTGGTTTGGGAGCAGCAGCTGACTCTTTCTATGAGAGACCTGAAGATAGGAGGACAAAAAAATCACGATTAAATTATGCAATGGAACAAAAGAAAGAGCTTGCTGAAACGAAGGAGAACCTTGCTCAAACCCAGGAGAATCTTGCTGAAACCCAAACAAAACTTGCTGAAACTCAAAAACAATTGGAGGCTCTTCATGAACAAGTGCGACTTATTGTGCAAGCCAACAATCTTTCGGTCACTCCTCCTACTTCTACATCATCGCCTTGAGCTGCACTTATTTGGTAGATGGATGACTGCAAGCGTAATGGATTGAAGATTTCTTTTTGGATTGAAGATGGATTTTTAATTTGCACATACATGCCTACAAAGTCTCATGGTATTTCATTAAGCATGTTTAGTTATATTTTTCTAAAATATGCCTTAAGTTAGTATATTTTGTAATTAATGGTACAAAATATTAACCTAAGTTAGTCAGAGGGAGCTGCTTTTGCATAGGGGTATAAGCTGCTTGTTAGCCACTTTCTAAGCTTAGTTAACTAGATGATCTAGTTCTTTTGGGCATACTTGGAAAATTTTATTACAATGGTTATTATTTTGCAAGTCCCTTTTATTTTACTTTTAATATTCAAAGTTCAGGTACATTAAAACCTTCTGATTATTTAAAATGTATTTATCATTAGAATGCAATATTTGTAATTAAAATAATTGAAGCTCAGCGACAGATTACAATAAATCGTAGCTGAAATCTGGAAATCAAGATTCTGAAGTTAGAGAGCGAAGTGGAAATCCGTAGCTAAAACCAGCGACAGAAAAACAAAATCCGTAGCTAAATCCAGAGACGGAAAATTAAATCCGTAGCTAAATTCAGAAACAGAAAAGCAAAATCCCTAGCAAGACTCAGAGACAGAAAACAAAATCTGTTGCTGAAACCAGCGTGGGATTTAGAAATACCGTAGCTGAGTGTTTCAACGGTAATTTCCTTTCCGTTTCTAAAAGCAGCAACAGAATAATAAGTTCGGTTTCTAAGTCTTAGCAACAGAATTTTGGAACGGACATTTTTTTGTCGCTGGTTTATCGACGGTTTTCTTAGCATCCGTCGATATCTTCAGTTAGCGACAAGGTTTTTGCCAACGGAGGCTTTCCGTTTCTGGATCCGTTGCTAACCTAGTTTAGAGACGGATTTCATGATTCCAGATACGGAATATTTCCGTCGCTATATCAATTTTTTTTTGTAGTGGCAGTCAAGACGAACACAACGTTCTTGAAACACTAATACACAGCAAAAGACAAGTGCCACAACAGCTAAAAAGAAGCAAAAGAAATTGTTTATAAACTACATCCGCCAATAACATTCACAAAACTACCAACAGATATTAACAAGTACGAGGCCTGAAAAAACTGTTGGAAGAGCCACAGGAAGAGCCTGGTGATGACTGCCAAGACCGTCAAGCTGAGCCGTCTTCATCGCTCCAATAAGCAGACTCAGGAATCTCCCTATCAGGTAGAAGGCGAGGGTCAGCATTCTGAATAACCATGTCATGAAAAGTTTGGGTCTCCAGGCCAGTCGCCTTCTCATGGTCCCCCTTTTCATAGGCCGTCTCAACCTTGCCCCAGTCAGCACCTTTCAGCTTCAAAGCCTTAACTGCACAGCGATGGGCAACAGTCCATCCACCATTGTAGCCCCCCTTCATCTCCTCGCAGTAAAGTCAGACTTCATGAACTTCTGCACGACCCTTAGTGCAACAGCTTTGCGACCCTCCCTGGCAGCCTTCTCAACCTCCCGAACCGAGTTCAGCGCAACATCTAACTTCACCTGGAACTCAGCTGAC
Source organism: Spinacia oleracea (assembly GCF_020520425.1). Taxonomy (NCBI): domain Eukaryota; kingdom Viridiplantae; phylum Streptophyta; class Magnoliopsida; order Caryophyllales; family Amaranthaceae; genus Spinacia; species Spinacia oleracea. The sequence goes on along the minus strand of NC_079488.1, from coordinate 5,486,302 downwards.
TTCGTCTTCTCTTCCTCCAACTTGGATGGAAGAAGTTCCAAGTCGGCCTTCCTGTTGCCTGCAGCAACAACATCCAGTTCAAGTTGCGCAATCTTCTCCCGGCATTTACCTTCAGTCTTGACAGATTCATCAAGGTCACCCTGAAGTTTATCTTTCTCAGCTTGTGAACGTTTTAAACGACGTTGATAACTCCGATAGCACTCCACAAGCTCGGTCGCAGACTGCGTCACCTAAGGAAGAGAATGTTTGGAATAAGAAGTAAGAGAATGTTTGAAACAAAAACAATAAATACAAATCACAAGGACAACAAACAACACAACCACAAAAAGAGAAATGTACTGAATACAAGTCATGCATCAGCTGGGCAGTCGGCGTCTCAATCTCTTGTGGCACACCATCAGCAGGGGTGACAACATGACGCAGGGATCGATAACCCAAGGTACCCCCATCCTTTGGACGGTCAAACAGAATGGACTCGCCTCTCAGTACATCGACAGACGGCTGCCAGTGTTCATTATTATGGCCAGGAGGAAAAGCAAGGCCGGCTAAGGTATCGGGAGACAGAGCAACAGTCTTGTCCTCAATATAATCACCAGAGCGAACTATAACACCATACTTCAAAGCCGAACTGGCAGATCTGTTTATACTCGGGCTGTGCTTCGAAACAGGCAAGGGCGGACAGGACGGCTCCATTATCAGATCACTCAACACCTGCTTTCGGTTAAGTTTAGCCATTAGATTAACGTCTAAAATTAAAATCTCAACAGACGGGGCAGGCTGCTGCAAAGTTTGCACAGGTTTATCAACGATGGCATAAACATCCTTCACTTTCTCCTGAGCCGTCTTCTCAGCAGCAGTTTTGGACCGTTTGGGGGAACCGGTGTTCGTCTGAAGAGAAGACCTCTTCCGAGTAGCGTGTCCCCCGCGGCCGGAAGGAAGAGCAACATATCGGTTACAAGTAGACATCTCAGGCTGGTCGGAAGAAGTAGCTTCAGCTGCAGCGGAAACTTTTGTTCGAATAACACGAGGAACGGCACCTCTGTTCAGGACGACTGAAGGAGTTACAAAACTGGCAGACCGACCACGACAAGCCTTCGCACAGAAGGTGGCAACAGTATAATATTTCTCGGAAGGCGAATCTAGACATTTCTCAACCACCCTCCAATTCTTGTCAAGACCAAGCTTGGCCTTGTTCAGAAGATGATGCCCTAAGAAAAGAACAGCAAGGTTAGGGAAATATCACAAGGCATAAAATACAGCATGAAAACCAGGAAATATACACAACAACATATGAGTAACATAATCAAGCAAACCAAATTTACCAAGAGGATGTGTGGGTGCAAGACCGACTGCACCCAATGCAGAATGACCGAGAATATAACCGGAAGGGGGAAGCCAAAACGCCGGTAAGGTTTTGGGCTTAGACAAACCAAGGTCGACATAGTCAACCAACAACCTATCATACTCACGCTGCTCACGGGGACCAAGATCAGCCTGGTCAAACTGTTACATCCGGGGTTTAGGCTGAAAGAAGGTGCGTCGAAGGGGGTAGTCGTCAGGAACAACCATGAAATAGAAATGATCTTTCCAGTCTTTGCAGCTGGAAAGCCTCGGATTTACAGTCTGCTGCTGATTCCAGGTGTAAATCGTCCACCACCCAGTATCCTTCCCGTCACGTTTCAGCCAGTGCAACTTCTTGAACAGATTAAGAGTCAAAGGCCATTGCTTGTATGAGAATAGCCAGGTATATGCTACCAGATTACGAATGACTATAGGAGACAACTGGACAAGGCCGACATTCCAAGCTCGCAGAACTTTCTCAATAAACGGGTGCAAGGGAAAGCGTAGCCCGTAGTCAAACATCTTAGTATATACAACAACATGTCCTTCAGGACAGTCGGCCGCCGTTTGCTCCGCTTTCGGCACAACCAGCCGATAACCCTCAGGTAAACCCAAGAAACGACCACCAACCTCAGGATGCCGGTTGGCATTGGCCTCTTTCACGAAATCACCATCTATCTCAGTGGTGAGAGCAGCAGCGTCATTAGGAGGAGGGGCCGGAACCAAAAATGCAGCGGCCTCACCTTCGAAATTCACATCGGCATCCAAGGCCTCCTCTTCGAACACTTGCTGCAAAATCGCAGCATCCTCCTCGTCTTCATCGGAGTCGGCAATGGGTGGAGCCCTCAATCTAGGAGACCCAGATTCAGAAGACTCCAATATGGAGTCGCCAGGGGTTAGAGGCCTATCACCACTACCGGTAGAATAGCTCCACCCGCATCATGCACGGCTGGCTCCTTCCCGGCCCGCCAATTACTTGTAGACGGTTCCGCGTCTGACGGCATGGCCCTAAAAACATATATATTGCCGATGTTAGTACCGTACTCCCCAAGACCAGAACCGCCAGGCTGAGTAAATTCCCGGTAATCCCGCAAGTGATACCTAACCGAAATCGGATCTACATCTAAAATCGGCTCTCCATCTGGCACGTTATGCTCATCCGGCCTAAGTTCCCTCTCCATTCGTGCCCGCAGCCCGTGTAACTGTTGTGAACGAGAAAACTCAGCCGCAGTCATAGGTATAAAAGGGCCGGTTACGGGATTCCCACCCATGAACTGGGCGAAAGGAAGTGGCGTGTCGGATTTTACCCCCCACCCAGTATTCCTAGCATTGCTACCGGCCGTATTCCCATCCATATTTAATTCAATGCTAGAATCACTACTTGTGTCTGAGAGATCTATAACATTATCACCCCCAACCCCACTAGTCATGTTTCGGCTACCCCCACTCACAAGACATGCAAACAAAAGTACAAACACCCGACAAAAGAGAAATCAAAGCCAGAAACCGTACCTAATTCTGGAATTCACAACGAAATCTACTCTCAACAGCCGCAAAGCCCACCAACAACCCAACTGAAAAAGAAAAAAAGGACAACGTCAAACAAACAAAGCCCAGAATTTAATCCAACCAAACCGAAGAGCATCCAAAACATAATCTAAACTTACCTAAGAAGAGAACCCAAATTTTAGCGGAAGAGAGGCAAGAGCAGAAGCGGGCACCGGAAAGATAAAAGCAAGAGAGAGAAAGGGTTTGGCAACAGAGAAACAAGAGAAAAAATCAAAGAGAATAAGGAGAGAGAGTAAAAGTCGAAAGAATGAGGAATTACGAGTACTTAAGGGGGAATGAAAAGAAGTTGAAGCGACATGAAACAGATCTGGGCGGTTGAAAGATAACGCAACTTCCAACACATCGTGGATGGCTGACGCGTGTCCCAAAACAGATTTCAAATCTCCCGCCACGCGTGGCATGGAAGCTAAACCGTCGCCACGTGCCCCAAGGGGGGCTAGTCAGCCTAAAAAGTCAAGGGGGCTAGTCAGCCTAAAAAGCCAAGGGGGCTAGTCAGCCTAAAAAGTCAAGGGGGCTAGTCAGCCTAAAAAGCCAAGGGGGCTAGTCAGCCTAAAACGTCAAGGGGGCTAGTCAGCTTAAAAGGCCAAGGGGGCTAGTCAGCCTAAAAAGTCAAGGGGGCTAGTTAGCCTAAAAATGTAATGGGGGCTAGTCAGCCTAAATAGTGAAGGGACCCAAGAAGCCAAATGAGTTACCAAAAAATTCCTAACAGGCCAAACCCAGAGAATTCCAGCCAGCCTACAAGAAACAACTCAAATAAATGCAACCAATCCTTGTCCTAATGGGGGCTAGTCGTGGCATCAGAACAAGAATTGAAAGCAAATCACTCACTACAACCATCAATTCCAGGACAACCACACCTATGGGGTGTTGATCGTCCCTAAGGGGGCTAGTTGTACGGGGTTCTCCCCCTGCTTTTCGCTTTCTCCTTTATCAGAGCAACTACAACTGCCAAGCCAGTCGCAGTCACTCTGAGGGGGCTAGTTGTACGGGAAGCCTTACCGGCAAGCCGGTAGGACATCCCTTAACAGCTATGACAAATGCACAGTCGCAAAAGACACACCAAACCTGCAGTCGGTAGGGCTCTCACAGATCCCAGTCGGCATTGCACTGACATTATCCATCAGTCAGGTCCGAAAGAGAGGATCCGAAACCAACGGGTAATAACCCGGATCCTCCGTACAAGTAACCCGTCTATATATACGGACCCCCATCAATGCCAAAGGTACGCAATCCAACCCCAATCATTCCTACTAGCATTTATTACAGAGCTATCAGCATAATCTGACTTAAGCATCGGAGGGGTTATTCTCGGATCACCCCCGAGGCAAGTTAACAGTTTTACTATGCAGGACACAGTCAACATCTACACTCGGAGAGACAAGTCAACCCCTTCCCGTTCCAAGCCCTCAACCGGAACAATAATAATAATAATAATAATATATTTGCCACGGTACAGACCCGGGTTCGATTCCCGGCTGGTGCAATGTATTTTCCATAGCTAGAGGAGTGGGGGCCCAGATTGTATCTCGGCTCCCCTCCAACTTCTTGTAGTTCATTTGATCTTTGTAGCTTGTTAAGCTTGTAACGTTTTGGTGTTATAATAATAATAATAATAATAATAATAATAATAATAATAATAAATCATATTAGTGCTATGACTAAACTAGCATCTAGCATAGTCAACTAGAGTTTTATTTTGTCTTAGGTGCAATAATTACGTACCCTAGATCTTTTTATTGTTAATAATACCACACGATAGTTGACACGATATAGATTATAAATTTATAATGCAATTAAGTGGGATTATGTCAAATGTAACTTTTATTGTTAATATATGCAACCACAAACTTATGTTTCATTACACGTACTCACATAATTAAGTTAATTAATAAGCTTAATTTATTAGTAGTGGTTTCACCTGCTGCTTTAATAATATGATGAATACACTTGGTTCCTTTTCTATGTGACCTATTTATGCACTATATAATGAAGTAAAGAAGTAATGAAGTAATGATGATGATCTTGGACTTTTTGAGCTTTTCCTACTTGGGAAGTTACTACCTCTTTTTCCTTCCACACTTTTCTTTCCTATCTCATAAATCATAATAATGGATATTTAATGGATATTTTTGTTGATAGTAGATATTTAATAGATTTCCTATTGAGTTTTTAGCTTGTACGACGTACGGCGACACATAATATATTTTTAATAAAATATAATAATATTGAACGTTTGATCGATAGAGAAGTTGAATAGATAGTACATAACTAAATAATTGATTATCGCCTATGTCAAAAAAAAAAAAAAAAACAAACAAATAATTGACTATCGATGAATGCGTAGGTTATGAATAACTAAGGGTCAGATCGTTATCTTTTTAGTTTACATTTTTCTGTTATTTATAAAACTAAAAACAAACGAGTCATGAATTAAGTTTGTTGGGCAAGATTTTATTTTTTATTTTTAAAAATAAGAGATTTCAATGAGGTAACACGATACAACTTTTTCGTAATGTAGATTTACTATTAAGTTTTAGCCGGTATGACGCACGGGGTACATTTTTAATAAAATTTACATAATGGAGTAATAGATAGTACATCACCCAGTAATTGACTACTGAAGAATGCGTAAGTTATGAATTATGAAAATAAAAAAAAAAGATTTCAAGGAGGTAACAAGTGACATACAACTTTCTCGCAGTGTAGATCCTTGCTTCTTGACTTCATGCTATTTTTTGGTATGAGTTTGCATTAAAAAAGTCACTTAGATTTCCAGACAATTATTGTAAATCAACCTTAAACAAATTAAAATTTGACAATTTTTTTTATTTGACATTAAGAACCAAATAAACATATTTCCATGTATACAACTAGATCTTATTCTGTTTACCTTATTTTCGCTTATTTCAGAGGAAATAAATCCAGATAAAATAAGTTTATAAAAGAAATTAAGGACTACTCAATTGAGGACAATTAATTTATAACTAAAATAAGTTTTGATAAGTTAATAAGTTCAAATAATTTCAATTAATTTCAGATAGGTTTAAGATACTTTAAGGAAAAATAAGTAAAAACTAGATAAATACTCCGTAGAATACACCCTTAGGGTCTGTTCTGTTTGACTTATTTTGACTTAAAGTACAGTTTAGAAAAAATAAATTATTTTCATACATTTTCACACACAAAAAAGTTTATTTCAGACATAATATTTTTTTCTTCAATAAAATAAGTTCAGATAAATTCAGATAAATTCAAATAATATAAGTTCAGATAAATTCAAATAATATAAGTTCAATTAAAATAAGTCAAATAAAATGAAACCTTGGTCGATCTATGTTCGTTAGTTTAATTTTGGCTACCTCGAGTGCGCTTTCATTCGGTGCTCGAAATTAAAATGTGTTCGTTCTTGATTCATTGAGAAGTTACTAACTCTTTCCTTTTTGACACTTTTCTATTATCTCATAATAATGGATATTTAATAGATATATATATATATATATATATATATATATATATATATATATATATATATATATATATATATATATTGTTGATAGTATATATTTAATAGATTTTTTTTTTGACAGCACAACAAAATATTCAATTAAACAAAGCTATTCCCTTTTTCTAACTTTTTGGTTAGATTATGGGCTATAGCAACAATCATAATACATTGAAAAATAAATAACAAACCATTACTAACTTGAGCAATACATGCTCTTACAAGCATTGGAACTATAGCATTACGAACTACAAGCATAGCCAGTGCATTGGTCGATGGCCCTTGACTGTTGCCTTCGCCTTGCGTGCCCACATTCTCCTTTCTCCTCGGGATGAAGCTTGAGCGATAAGCAATAAGAACCCATAATCGGTGGAACTTGAAAGAAGACGAAAGAAACGGAAGGATATGAACTTCACGAACCGGTTGAAACGACCTTGTGAGCAAGGGGATATGCTCACGAACAAACTCGACACTCTCGAGAACGAGCACATGGAGTCTCCCAAAGAGACTCATCTTAGTGAACATGCTATGAACCCCCAAAAATTTCATTTGGGGAGCAGTCTTCAAATATGAATTTTTGAATGTAATGAGAGAACCTCTCACCACGAACCTAAACTGAACAACCGACATTCGTGAATACAAGATTCTCCTTCCATAGTCACCCCTACAACCTTCTTTCTCCCTCTTTAGACCTGGTATACTACCGTCCAAGGGAGTATAAACACCAGGGACAAGTCCACTACCTAGGTTGACTAACTTTTGGACGACAACCAACTGGGAAAAACTTAAACCCAAAACCTCTACAATCCTCAACATTGGATATCCCGCCATAGAAAAACAAACCATTAACCAACCTTGCAAAGACAATAAACCAACAACCCCATACTTAACACTTTCAACAACCAAGCACAAACTAACCAAGTCAAACACATAAAAGCTAACTAAATTAAACATCACTAAACATCTAGAAACAACTAGACCAATAAAACAGAGAGAGGGTAAGAATCAAGCCACAATTACCACCTAAACAAGTATCAAAGATGTTACTGAAAAGAAAAGGAATTAAAAAAGCCTTAATCTAAATCCCAAACCTAACGTTTACCTTTACCGGCAAGATCGGGATTTTCCCGACACTACAAGCCGGCGGCGGCTAGGAACACAATTAGAAAACAAGGCCTTAACTCCCAAACACACAGAATACAACCCAAATTCAGAAATTCTATTCCAAAATTGAAACCCTACCCCAAAAACTTAACCTTTACCTGCGAAAACCACCGGCGGCACATACCTTTACCGGTGACTAATTGCGGCGGCGACTAGGAGGTAGATGGAATAGATTAGGTTGAAGTTCCGGTCCAATAACTTCCGGTACGAACGAACCAACAACACCCCCTACCTTTACCGTCGAGATTATCGATGACGACTTTCGGAGGAGCTTTGGAAAAGGCCGGTAAAGATTGAAACCCAGATCTGAAAAACCTCTCTCGTTATTGAAGAAGCTTGATTCCCTTTCTTCTTCTCCGGAAGGGCAGAGACAACAAGTGAACTACACTACAAGAAAGCGCTTGATTACCAACTGCTTTTACCGACCGCCAAAAAATTAGTCAGTAAAAAGAAAATTAGCGACCGTAAAAAAACCAGTCGGTAATTTACCGACCGAAAATTGAGCGGTCGCTAAATTTTAAGTTTACCCACCGCTTTTAAAGCAGTCGGTAATTTATCGACTGCTTTTTCTTGTATTCCGACTAAAGAGCGGTTGGTAAAAATCCGACTATTTCCAAAACTCATTCAAAATTTTAATTACCGCCTATTTAATATCTCCAACCATATAAGCGGTCGGTAATTTTTTAAAGGAAAAAAAAAAGAGATTTGAGTACAATTTGCGACCAACTTCATTCAGATCTACATTTCAAAATAAATAAAAAAAAAAGCTTCACACCCAGCGTAGCACCTCGAGGCGACGAACCTGCTGGGCGATTTGGGCTGTTGGCGACGAACCTACCACTACCGGCGACGCCCCTCCCACCTGCCGGCGACGCACCTTCCCAGCCCGCACTACCGCACTTCCAAAAACCCGCCACAGCCCGCACTACCGCACTACCGCCACCCGCCGACGCTCCTTCCCAGCACAACCGCACTACCGTAAAATCTGAGCAACCGCACTACCGCACAACCGCACAACCGCACAACCGCACTACCGCACTACCGCACAAACTAAATCTGGTGAGTTGTATTTCTGCTTTTTTTTCTCTCTGAAATTAAATATGTTATTTTTTTATGAATTTATTTTCTTTTTAGATTGTGTGGTGTGTACTTGTTTTAGGTTGAATTTCTGGAATTTTGTGAAAGAGGTTGCTTTAGTTCTTGATAGTGTTCATTTCATGTGCTCTTAATTGTCTGGTATTCTTGAAAATGATGAGCAATAGTCAAAGTAGCCGTTAAGGATGATCGAGAAACATTTAATTTGGCCCCTTATATAATGATTTGATGTTTTTTCAGTTGATGTTAGCTGTAATGACTGACTTGTAGTATATATTCTACGCAGTAATAAGAATATAAGAGAAAGTTAGTAAAGAATAATAGGCCAATTGATGAAAATAGTCCTAATAGATTTTAGATTAGGTGTGAAAAATGATATGAAGCCACGTGAATTCGGGAGTATGCATGATTTTTGTGTTAGATTTCAAGAAGATATTTGTGATTCGTTCTCAACCTTTTAGTGTATGGAAAGTTCTAAAGGGGTAGGGGAGTTATCCTAATGAAATATAAGCATCTTTTAATGTCAAAAGTTTATGACTTTTGATCGACTATAAGGTTGATTTAGGGATAAGAATGATACATTTTAAGTAATTATAAGTAACTACGTTTTTATCAATGAACTAATTTTTACCTTAAAAAAAATAGAGTAACTACGTACGATTTTAAAAAAGTAATTCAAAATATCATTAATTATTCACAATTCCTAAAAAAGTTGGAGCAAGATCATAGTTACTAACTAGTTGTATCATTTTAGACTAGATCTAAATGCACGTGATGTATGCTTGATATTTAAAAAGGCTTAATTACATAAAAAATAAGGGCATTTTACATATTCCAGGGGATAATGCCAAACTAATCAAGAGTTGGTTTACATGATAGAGAATCTCCCAGACGCTAAGACCAACTTTAGTGGCCGGGTGGCTAATTATAAGTAAATTATTGAACTTTATATAATTTATAAGTGCGTTTGAATAAATTATTGATCTTTATATCATTAATAAATTATTTAACTTTATATCATTAATAAGTATTGATTTTTATATAATTAATAAAATCAATTATTTGATTGTTTATTTAGAAAACTTCGAGCGGTAGTTAGACTATATAGTATGTTTAGTAACATGATTAGTGTGAGATGTGTAGAGATTGGTTAGTAACATGTTTTTTGTGAGATGTGTAGAATTTGGTATCATGAAAAGAAGAGAGCGTAGTTGGATGTATGATAGACTCGACGGGCGCAATCTTAAGCCCGACTTTCTCAAGGGGGTTGGAGAGTTCATTGAGTTTTGCAAAGAGCATCCAACATGCAATGATGGTGACAAAATAAGATGCCCATGCCCCTTGTGTGATAACAGGCGTTTTCATGATACTGAAACAGTTAGAGTACATTTGTACAAGAAGGGGTTTGTTCGTAATTACTATCAATGGATATGTCAAGGGGAAAGCTTAGTAGAGTCCTCGCGTGTTCAGCCAAATCAATATCGGGATATGGTTATTGATGCTCTTGGAAATAATAAAGAGCATTTGTTGAATGAAGAGGGTAATTCAGTTGAAGAAGAACCAAATGATGAAGCTAAGAAGTTTATAGACCTTCTAAAGGCAGCTGGAGATCCATTATATGAAAGGAGCAAACTCTCTGTGTTGGAGATGGCATCAAGAATTGCAAGTTTGAAATGTGAATTCAACTTACAACACAGGTGTGTGGATGGGTTTGCATCTTTGATGAATGATACGATTCCAAATAACAACCAAATGGGTAGAACTTTCAATAGCACAAAGAAGGTTCTTGAGGGCTTGGAACTTCCTCATGAGAGGATCCACACATGCCCTAAAGGTTGTTTGCTCTTCTGGAAAGGCGATGCACAGTTAGATAAATGTAGAGTATGCGGAAGTGATCGGTATAAGAAGACTGCAAAGGGTAAGCTTATTCCAGCAAAAGTTCTAATCTATTTTCCAATCACACCGAGGTTGCAAAGGATGTATGCTACCAAGAACATTTCGGAGGATATGACTTGGCATGCCAAGAATCCCCGAGTTCAAAACACCTTCGCACATCCTAGTGATAGTCAAGCGTGGAAGCACTTGGATACAACCTTTCCTAATTTCGCATCAGAGCCACGAAATGTCAGGCTTGGTTTGTGCACGGATGGATTTGCCCCCCATGGTAAATTTGGATCCCAATATTCATGTTGGCCAGTTATTCTTACACCATACAACTTGCCTCCATCGATGTGTATGAAAAGACCATTCATGTTCCTTTCTTTGCTCGTTCCCGGTCCTAAAAATCCTAAAGGAAACGTGGATGTGTACATGCAACCACTCATTGAAGAGTTGAAACAGTTATGGGAGGTTGGGGCTATGACTTATGACATCTCAAGCAAGCAAAATTTCAACCTCCGCGCAGCTCTTTTGTGGACTATTAGTGATTTTCCTGCATATGGCATGCTATCTGGATGGTCCACTGCCGGAAAGAAGGCTTGCCCTTATTGTATGGATAAAAGCAAAGCATTTTGGCTTGAACATGGAGGTAAAGTTTCATGGTTTGATTGCCATCGACAATTCCTTCCACATGATCACCCTTTTCGAAAGAATAAAACAGCTTTCTGCAAAAACAAAGTTGAAAATGGCATGGGTCCGCATATAATGTGTGGAGAAGAATTGTGGCAATGTGTGAAGGACTTGCCTAAAGCAACTGATGGTCCTGAAGCTCTTAAGAAGTTGAAGAGTGCCAAAAAGGGTTGGTTCAAACAAAGTATTCTATGGGAACTCCCATATTGGAAGGATTTGCTTCTTCGTCACAACTTGTATGTCATGCACATTGAAAAGAACTTTTTTGACCAACTCATAAACACTGTGATGGATGTGAAAGGCAGCACCTCGGACACCACTAGTGCAAGGAAAGATATGGCTAAGTATTGTAAGCGTCGGCAGTTAGAGCTTGGAAATGGAAATCAAACCATGCCCAAAGCACCCTTTGCACTTGACAAGGCTCAAAAGAAGGTGTTATGTGAATGGGTTCGAGACTTGAAATTCCCGGATGCTTATGCTTCAAACTTGAGCAGGTGTGTTAATCTTCAATCATGCAAGCTGTATGGAATGAAGAGCCACGATTGTCATGTCTTCATGGAGAGGTTACTTTCGGTTGCTTTGAAGGAGTTGCTTCCCTTGCATGTTTGGAAGGCAATTACAGAGATTAGTCAATTCTTCCGAGACTTATGCGCCCCCACTATCAAAGCGAGTGACATAGATCGCTTGGATAAGAATATAGCTGAGATCTTGTGCAAGCTAGAGAATATTTTTCCACCTGCATTTTTCAACTCAATGGAACACTTGCCAGTTCATCTTCCACATGAGGCAAAGGTTGGTGGTCCCGTCCAGTACAGGTGGATGTACCCATTTGAAAGGTAATCAAAATAATACAAATTAGCGTAAATAAATTATTACTTTAAATATCTTATATGTTTACTAGTAACTATTAATCAAACTTACATAATTTATAGGTTTCTTAACCATTTGAAGCGTAAGGTTGGAAATAAGGCACGTGTAGAAGGCCCCATATGCAATGCTTACCTAATGGAGGAGATTTCGAACTTTTGTTCCCACTATTTTCAACCTGAGGTTGACACCAAAGCAAGGGATCTAGGAAGAAATGTCCATTCGGTTGTTGAGAACCAACATGACGTTAATATCCCCGAGATGTTCAGGGTTGATTGTTAAAAATGACATTTTAGGCAATATATGACGTTAAAAATGACATTTTAGGCAATATATGACCTATAACGACCAAATAGGCCTTAGATGTGAGTAAATACCTTTGAATGTGACTTAGCAAGTTCAAACAAAGCTTATGAAACATGTTTTAAGTTTAAAATCTGCCCCTAGGTGATTTAGTTGAAAAATGGGACCGAAAATGCCTTATTTAGCCTATATATGACCTATATCGACCAAATATGACTTAAATGTGCTTAAATTGCTTAGAATCAGTTTTAGAAACCTTTAATATGCCACATAAAACATATAAATGGTTTGAAATGACAAGTTTGGTTCCTTAGTTCAAAGTTGGGCGAGAAAATGACATTTTAGGCAATATATGACCTATAACGACCAAATAGGCCTTAGATGTGAGTAAATACCTTTGAATGTGACTTAGCAAGTTCAAACTAAACTTATGAAACACATTTTAAGATTAAAATCTGCCCCTAGGTGATTTAGTTGAAAAATGGGACCGAAAATGCCTTATTTAGCCTATATATGACCTATAACGACCAAATAGGCCTTAGATGTGAGTAAATACCTTTGAATGTGACTTAGAAAGTTCAAACTAAACTTATAAAACACATTTTAAGTTTAAAATCTGCCCCTAGGTGATTTAGTTGAAAAATGGGACCGAAAATGCCTTATTTAGCCTATATATGACCTATAACGACCAAATAGCCCTTAGATGTGAGTAAATACCTTTCAATGTGACTTAGAAAGTTCAAACAAAGCTTATGAAACACTTTTTAAGTTTAAAATCAGACCCTAGGTGATTTAGTTGAAAAATGGGACCGAAAACGCCTTATTTAGCCTATATATGACCTATATCGACCAAATATGACCTAAATGTGCTTAAATTGCTTAGAATCGGTTTTAGAAACCTTAAATATGACACATAAAACATGTAAATGATTTGAAATGACAAGTTTGGTTCCTTAGCTCAAAGTTGGGCGAGAAAATGACATTTTAGGCAATATATGACCTATAACGACCAAATAGGCCTTAGATGTGAGTAAATACCTTTGAATGTGACTTAGCAAGTTCAAACTAAACTTATGAAACACATTTTAAGTTTAAAATCTGCCCCTAGGTGATTTAGTTGAAAAATGGGACCGAAAACGCCTTATTTAGCCTATATATGACCTATATCGACCAAATATGACTTAAATGTGCTTAAATTGCTTAGAATCGGTTTTAGAAACCTTGAATATGCCACATAAAACATGTAAATGGTTTGAAATGACAAGTTTGGTTCCTTAGCTCAAAGTTGGGCGAGAAAATGACATTTTAGGCAATATATGACCTATAACGACCAAATAGGCCTTAGATGTGAGTAACTACGTTTGAATGTGACTTAGCAAGTGAAAACAAAGCTTATGAAACATGTTTTAAGTTTAAAATCAGCCCTTAGTTCTTTTTTTGAAAAATGGGAGCGAAAATGCCTTATTTAGCCTATATATGTTTTAAGTTTAAATGTGCTCAATTTAATATATTTGTTAAGCATGGGTGATAATCATTTTAATTCTTGTAGGAAAACTATGAAAAAAATGTTGTTGAATGTGTTGAAAAAGGCATTGCTAAAGATCCCAACCAAATCTACTTTGAGACAGTAGGTGGGAGAAAGAAGGGAAAGGTCCCCGGGCTGGGGAGTGGAGACTCTCTATACTTTGCACCATCTAGAAGGGGTGGTAGTTCTTCTAGCTCATACACCCCATCTATTTATTCTCAAATGTCATCTCGATTGGAAGAGACCCAACAACAGTTGACCCAAAAATCCATTGAGCTTGAAACAACAAAAAATCAGATGTTAAAGGCTATGGAGGACGATCTACTTTTGAGGCAAAGGGAGAGAGAAGAAAGAGAAGCAGAGCGACTAGAGCACCAAAGGGAGATGGAAAGGGAGAGACAAGAGAGAGAAAGGGAGAGACAAGAAAGAGAAGAACATGCCGCCCAGATGAAAAAGGCAATGGAGTCTTACGAGCGGATGTTCAGTCAATGTACTGGTTTTCCTTTCTCGCAGTCGCAGGACCCTCGAGATCCAACCGACGGCGGGACACCTTTGTGTTAGGTAGTTAGTATTCTTGTATTAGTTTGAACTAGTTATAACTTTTCGTATTAACATGTTTGAACAACATTATGTGTATTATGAATCTTTGTTGTATGACTTTGAACAGGTTTAATATTATAACATCGAGCAGGTTCATACGATTTTACAGAATTTATATAAATTCGTATATATACAGGCATATATAATATTTACAGGTACATATATAATATTTATACAGGTATATATGCGATTTTACAAAATTGGCTGCAAATGATATTTGCATAATTACCGACCGCAAAGGCAGTCACAAATTTAGTGACCGCCACTAAAGCAGTCACTAATTTAGTGACCGCCACCAAGGCAGTCACTAATTTAGTGTCCGCCTAGGCAGTCACTAAATTAGTGACCGCCACCAAAGCAGTCACTAATTTAGTGACCGCTATGGCAGTCACTAATTTAGTGACCGCTAATTAGCGACTGCCTTAGCGGTCACTAAATTAGCGACTGCTTGGCGGTCACTAATTTAGTGACTGTTTATTGCGGTCGCTAATCCTGTCGGTAAATTTTAGTGACCGCCTTCCAGTTGGAGTTTCCTAAATTACCGTCCAGGTGAAAACTGACCGCTTTTTTGCGACCGTTGGCGGTCGCAAAATCTTTTACCAACCGTTTTTCGCGTTTTACCAACCAATTTTAGCGGTTGGTAATTAATCAATTTCTTGTAGTGCTAATTCCGGCTCGTCGGCGCCCTTAAATGAGCAGATAAGGCTCAGGTCCGGCACCAGCGAGCCGGCTGCGGTGGTTGAGGTTTGAAGGGGTGGGGTTTTCTTTTTTAGAGAGGAAAGCTAGAGAGAGAATAGGGCTCGGAAAAATCGCAAGTAACATCCCAAACCATAACTCATATGGAGTCTATATTTAATAGATTTACTATTGCTATTATTGCATAGATATTTCTTTAGGAGGGGTGGATAGACTTCACGTACACCATGTCACCATCTACATATATTATTAAATCTCTAAGACAATTTACTTCTTGTGTCACGATGACTTGACAAATGACATGGTATTGTCGCTTCATGTCACCATGTCATACGCACACATGAATGATTGTTTATTGTGTTCTAAAAAAAATGTTGCTACCCATTCTTGAACCCATGACCTCTTATATGTTAATTTTAAGTTATATCACTCCAATGATACAACTTGTGACTCTGAAACAATTAAAAATGAAAAAAAAAAAACGTTCTTTTGAATGGATTAAAATTTAATGCCCAAATTTATTTACTACGTATTTGAGTAACAATTTAGGATAACAATTTGTTTCTTAATTTTTAATCTTTTAATAATCAAATCATATATCTTTTCTAGAAATTTATTTAGAACAAACACAAAACTATGAAATTAACAAAGAAAAAAATAGGAAAAAAAGTTAAGTATGTCGTCTTTTGAATATGTGGGGTAAGTTAGGGAATAAAGAAGGGATATGATGGGTATTATAAGTTTAGAAAGAGGGTACATTGAGATTAAAACTTTGTCAAAAATAAAATAGATTCTAAATGAGAAGAACAAAAACGAGCACAAACTCGTAAAACGACAATAATCTTCAGGAACAAAGAGAATAGCATTAAGCCCTTGTTCTTTTGGATTTTATTTTAGTTTACCTCAATTCAATTCAGTTTAGTTCAGTCCAACTCATCCAAATAAATTTCAGAAAACAATGAATTAATAAATCTTGTAATGCAGTTTTTTAACATATATCGTGTGCGCATATAGTGCTAATGAGAATACGAGATAAAGTACGTGTCCATGCATGTGCAATGTAATAGTAACACAAAAGTGGACCTTTCAACTTTTTTGCATTACCATTTTTACATAATCTTTTCGTACTCGAAAGATTTTTATAATACTTATAAAAGTAATTAACAAGTCCAAATTGACATGTGCACTTTTATTAGATTAGATTAGATTGCTAATTAGGTTCCTTTATGCTAGCTAATTTTAAAATAGGGTGTACTTTATTTGTAAACTATTGGTTTAAATGTTTAATAATCTTTCGACCTACACCTTTTCCCCTACACGAATCGCAACAATCTCAAACATCCACCATCCCTGATTAAGGATACGTTATTTATTACTTTATATTAAAACAGGTGTTAGAAATGACACGTGTCACTTACTGGTGCAAAATTTTTTTATTTTTATTCTCTATCCTTTTTTTATAAACTATTTATGTATGGAAAAATATTAGTTTATAAATTATGGCAATAATATATACTACGTAATAATAATTTTGCTAAATATTTTTTGGTAATATTTTAGTCAAATCGGTGTATTAGTATGGAAAACATATTCATTCGATATGCTGGTCACATTAGCATATTACAATATATACTATGCATATTAGATGAGTAAATTTAAATGAGTATAACAAAACTTTATCATTGTGCAGTAGTTTTGGGATATTGAGTTAAATATTTTGTAAAAAATTGTTCATAATCCCTGCGCTCACGAGATCTAATCTAGTACTCCCTCCGTCCCGGAATTCTTGACCTGTTTTCCTTATCGGGCCGTCCCTTAATACTTGACCTGTTTCTAAAAATGGAAATATTCTAACAATATTATATTATTTCTCACTCCACCCCTATTAACCCACCTACCCCCTACTCCATACAAAAAATAATTAAAAATTCAACCCCTACTCTCCCCCAACCCCTCCCCTTTACACATTTCCCACTAACTACATTAAAATAATACCCTCACTATCAACAATACCTATTAAATTAAATAAGTCAATTCAAGTTCCTTAAACTTTGTGCCGGTCAAATCGGGTCGAGTATTCCGGGACGGAGGGAGTATTCACCTAATTTTCACTTATTTTCTCTGGACTTATCTTATCTGAACTTAACTTAGCTAAACTTATTAAAATTTACCATATTTATTTTAGTTATAAATAGTACTTGACTAACCCTTATTTTTACATGAACTTATATTATCTAAACTTATTTAAATTTATTTGATCTTATCTAAACTTAATTGAACTTATCTGAACTTATGGTTCATGAAACAAGCGAAAATAATTAATGTGCAATGTAATGGTAACACAAAAGTGGACATTTCAAATTTTTTGCATTACCATTTTTACATAATCTTTGCGTACTCGAAAGATTTTTAAGTATAATACTTATAAAAGTAATTAACAAGTCCAAATTGACATGTGCACTTTTATTAGATTAGATTAGATTGCTAATTAGGTTTCTTCATGCAAATTTTAAAATAGGGTGTACTTAAAAGAACAACTGCTCTCTCTCTTTCCATGGTGTAGCGCACGATAAGGTTCTCTGCTATCGTACACCCACCATTGGAAATGGCGAGGAAGAAGAAGAATCAGAAACAAGAAGTTCGTGAGATCAATGAGGAGGCCTCTGCGCTTCTTCATACTGCCTCTTTGCGCCCAATGAACCAACATCAGTTGAGAAACACCATACCCAGCAATGGAGATGAAGTCCGACTGCCGCCGGTAATCAGGACGCCATTCCCGTCGCATCCTTCTGCTGGACCACCTTCACCACACACTCAAGAAGCTATTGCAGCGTACCATGCTGCCATTAACTACTCTCCTTCGTACCAATCGGAAACCAGGGGTGTTCACTCCGAGATTGTGGGAGGTATGGAAGAAGGACAGGGGGGTGGGAGAGTGGGTGGCTCTGCTCTGGAAAGGGTGAAGGAAATGGTGAGAAACGTTAATGTTGTACTGGGTTTGACAAATGGTACGGAAACCCTCGCAAGCAAAGGGGATCTTGATTCCTCTGAAACAGAGCATGGTGGTACCTCTGGAGAACTTGGAGACGAAGGCACTAGACCTCCATTAGAACAGCAGCACACCAGGGTTGACCCAAAATCATCTTGGGTGAACTTATTTCGAGGACCGCAACTCACTGGCAAAGGTAACTCCCTCTCCTTTATTGCTCCCACAATTTTGGAAGGTACTCCTGTTGCTATGCTTGACAAGGTTGATATGAGTAAAATGGCTGCTATTTGGGATTGTGCTTTGATCATGTATGTTGTTGGTGATAAACCCTCCATTGGGGCAGTAATTAGGTATATTGATAAGGAATGGGGTCATGTTGGTAAGCCTAATGTGTTTCTACATGATGAGGGCTATTTTGTGGTTAAATTCTGCTCAAAAAGGGATAGAGATGAGGTACTGGTTGCTGGACCTCACACTTTCTTTGGTAGGCCTATGATCACTAAGCCATGGTCATCAGATTTTAATTTCCAAGAGGAAATTCTCAGGGTAATTCCTGTGTGGGTGAAGCTCCCTAACCTACCTCTGTGTTGTTGGGGCATGGATTCTCTCAGTAGGATTGGGAGCCTTGTTGGGGTTCCTTTATTTGCTGATGAGTGTACCTCTAAGCAATTGAGGATTTCTTTTGCTAGGCTCTTAATTGAAGTTGATGTTACTAAAACTGTCACCAAGGTTGTTCAAATACAGGACTCTTGTGGTAGAACCTTCAATCAGAAAGTGGAGTATGAATGGCTCCCACCTTTTTGTAAGGAATGTCAAATAATTGGGCATGATTGTTCAGTTAAAAAGGGTCAAACAAGATATCAACCTGCTACTCATGTTCAACCAGTGCAGAAAAAGGTGACTAAGGTCTGGAAACCAAAGAAGGTGGTGAATGCTGCTGTTTCTGTACCTGAACCTGCTGTTCCTGAAGAAATCATTCCAAGTTTGATTGCTACTACCCCTTTGAACCAGGCACAAGTGATTGATGTTCAAGATGATGGATGGAGAGTAGTATCCAGGAGAAGGAGAGAGTCTAAACACTATGATCATCCTTTGGGATTGGCTCAGGTTCCAAAAGTGGTTGATGTAGTGGAGGGATTTTCTATAGAGGAGGAGGGTGAGGATGCAGAGGTTGAGGAAGGAGATAGGTATCCACCATGATTGTTTGCACTTGGAATGTTAGGGGTCTGAATGATCCTAATAAAGTGGTGGAGGTTAGAAGATTGCTGGAAACCAATAAGATCAGTGTTATTGCTCTGTTAGAAACTAGAGTGAAGGAAAATAAAGCTAGCAAGATTCAGAATAAGCTAGGTAGTTGCTGGAAGTGGGAAATGAATTATTCCTATTCTCCTAAGGGTAGAATCTGGATTGGGTGGAGGCATAGTGAGGTTACCTTTACTATGGGCTTAAAAACTGACCAAGTTATTCATGGTGATTTAGCTGCAAAGGATGGGAATTTTACTGCTCAGTTCACTGCTGTGTATGGCTTGCATACAATTGATCATAGGAGACCTCTTTGGACCACCTTGACTCAAATTGGACCAAGGGTGATATACCCTTGGTTTGTCATGGGTGACTTCAATTCAGTGCTGCATGCAGGTGATAGAATCCATGGTAGCCAAGTTTCTGATACAGAAACAAGAGATTTTGATGCTTGTATTGATGCAACAGGGCTGATAGAGCTCAAGAGTTGTGGAAATTTCTTCTCCTGGAACAATAAAGGGGAAGGTGATTTGAGAATTCATTCCAGAATTGATTGGGCCTTTGGGTGTGGAAACTGGCATACTAGTTATCCAGAAGTATGTGTAGACTATTTGAACCCAGGTTTATCAGATCACTCCCCTCTTCTGCTGGATTGTAAAGTGTTAGGTTATGATACATATGACACTACATAGATCATGCGGAAACAACCATTAACCCAGGACAACATATTATTTACACATAATCATATAGCATAATTTAGATGCATACTCTTTGTTGCGTGCCCTCCCTAGCTGCGCCCGAACCGAACAAGAACAAGTCTTTTAGGACTCCAAGTGTCGTCCCTCCGTAGATAGTCCACAGCACGTCCGGATCCGCCTTAAGATTGACCAACTAGAATCGCCCTTAAGGTACTAGAAAATTTCGGCACTTTTGAGCAAGATGTGTTTTTTATTTTCTCTCAAAAAACTCACTTTTGAATACTTTGAAACTTATTGTATAAATTATGACCCCTAGGCCTTTATTTATAGAGTTATGGAAAAGGAATCGTAATCCTAGTAGGATACGAATTAATTGAAATTAGAATCCTACATGAATTCTATTTAATTAATTTATCCAATTAGGAATAGAAATTTAATCATACACTGACTCTTGTAGATTCAGGAATCACGCATGAGCACAAACTCACACACACACGGCAGCCACAAGGGCTGCCCATGCGCGTGCGAGCAGCAGCCCGCGCAGCACGGCCCACGCAGCCGTGGCCCTTGGCGCGCGCTGGGCCTGCCTTGCGGTAGGCCTGGGCGCTGCCTTGGCTGGGCTTGTGGCGCGCATGCTTGCTGGGCGATGGCCCCGGCTTCGTGCTGGGCCTTCGTCCGGCAAGCCTCGTCCGATGCTAATTCGTACGATACGCTTCCGATTAAATTTCCATTTCCGGAATCTATTTCCGATACGAACAATATTTAATATTTCCGATTCCGGAATTAATTTCCGTTTCGAACAAATATTTAATATTTCCGTTTCCGGAATTATTTTCCGATTCCGGCAATATTTCCGATTCTGACAATATTTCCGTTTCCGGCAATATTTCCGATTCTGGTAATATTTCCATTTCCAATAATATTTTCCGACACGTACCATGTTTCCGTTTCCGGCAACATCTACGACTTGGATAATATTCATATTTCCGATACGATCCATATTTCCGTTTCTGGCAATATCATCGTTTCCGGAGTATTCATTTCTTGCCTGTGACGATCTTAGCTCCCACTGAAACCAAGATCCGTCGGTTCCGAATATTCATAGATGGAGTATTTAATGCCATTAAATACTTGATCCGTTTACGTGCTATTTGTGTGACCCTACGGGTTCAGTCAAGAGTAAGCTGTGGATTAATATCATTAATTCCACTTGAACTGAAGCGGCCTCTAGCTAGGCATTCAGCTCACTTGATCTCACTGAATTATTAACTTGTCAATTAATACTGAACCGCATTTATTAGACTTAACATAGAATGCATACTTGGACCAAGGGCATTATTTCCTTCAGTCTCCCACTTGTCCTTAGGGACAAGTGTGCATTTCCTAATTCCTTTGTCGCTCGATGCTTGCTCTTGAACATAAGGTAAGAGTTGTCATCCTTATTATGTCCAGAGGTGTTCCTCGGTTTCAGAGTTCAACTGATCAAATAAACAGATAATCATAGCCTATGATTCATCCGAGCACGGCCATGCATTTCACAGTTTCTAGCTCTCCGAGTGGCCTTGTACAACTTTTAAGCATCTCTTCCCGATTTATGGGAGGACAATCCCAATCTTGCGATCTTGAGATTAGACTTCGTTTGATAGGTGATTACCTGAGCGTTGCCTTTATAGCCTCCTTTTACGGTGCGACGGTTGGTCAACGTCAAAGCAACCAGTTCTCAAACAAGTAATCTCAAATCACTCAGGTATTGAGGATTTAGTGTCTAATAATTTAATGAAATTTACTTATGACAGACTTTCATCTCTTACAGTAAAGTTTCATAGGTCTTGTCCGATACTAGTCTTCCCAAAGTAAGTATCTATGCAAATGATTATGACATTGCCATGTCCACATAGTTCAAGAAACAGAACTACTAGTCATCTTGCATTCTAATCGTCTAACGTTTTCTATGCGTCCAATTTTATAGAAAACTCCGATTAGGGACCATTTTCAACCTTTGACATTCAAGTTCACTTGATAGACATTTCTTAGTCACAGGACTGGTCCTGACAGTCTATCTTGAATATTTCGTCAAATTTGAAGGGACTCATCATTTAATACTAAACCAAGATTAAATGGAATATGAAAATACATTTCATATATGATAAATGTTCAACCCCAATGTTTTACAAGCATGGGCCTCAAACCCATCTTCTAAAACAGTTCATGGAATTCAAAGCTATGCTTGATTTCCAGTGCTACAATGTGAGTGTTGCTTCTCATTTGTTGCATAGGTTTAGTTATCATGCTTTGCCAATCTTAATATCCTTTTCATCGAATGTTCTTCGAGATATGATGATAAGATCTTTTCGAGTTTGTTTATTATGTGATCTAGTCTTTCTTACTTCGATGGTGGTTTTACTCATTTTGCAATGAAGAACCATCAAGTTAGCAGACGTTTTTCTTGCTTCAAGAGTGGTTCTACGCATTTTTCAATGAAGAATCATCAAGCCAGCAGATAGGTGATCTACCCAAGTTCAGTGAAGAACTTTAAACAACCCTGTCTTATTGCTTCTTAGGCAATAATTACTTTTACTTCAACTTTATAGGTTGCTAGTGATGCTTTGTTTGGAATTACTTATCCAAGCAGTTCACAGATATGTGGAATACTCTCAACTATATCTTAGAACATAGAAATCATTATTTTAATTTCCCACGCAACAACTCATGGTCTTCAACCCATGTTGCCATTTCAAAACACGATGCTCTATAGCTCGTCCTTGTCAATGGTTGACTCCAAAGGGGTCTTGCTTGATCCTTTGCCAGTGTTTCTGCGTGTAGCATCAATATTTAGCATATCTTTATTTCCTTGAATCAAGAACTATTCCTATGTACCTTTTCAAGTACCATAAGTATTCTTGATCTCAATCTAGTTGATCTTCACTTAGATCAATAGAGATTGGTATATGTTCGTCATGCCTAAAGTCATACGATACGTTTTTGGCGATCCTCATATTATATCATACATGATAAATTCTTTTGGAGAATAATTCCCAATTGAATTCTATTCATGTAACTTTAGCTTATCTAGTTTCAGTAGATACTAAATCCAGCTAAATTCTTTGACATATAATATAGGTTAAGAATCTTATTTAGATCCTTTGATGTTTAACTTAGTAAATGCTTATACATAGTTCAAACATCCTTTACTTAGATTTATTCACATGGGTCGAATATCTCCAATGGAGACTTTCGTGTTTGATTTAGTAAATGCCATTTACTTAATCCAAAACAATATCATAAGATCTTTGTGAATAGATCTTAATACCCAGTATGTACTAAGTTTCGCCTTGGTCCGTCATTGATGAATAATCTCAAATCTAAGTATTTAGCATTTGAATGTTATTTCACAATAGAGAGATATGTGTGTGATACACATAGGACCAAATAAGTTTTTATGTACTCCCACTAAACTTCTTATATATCTATAAGAATCATGTACATTTTATGAAACTAAAATACTTATTAGCTTCACTAAAATACATTTCTAATTCCCAATTGCTTGCTTAAATCTGTACTTAGATTTCATAAGCTAGCTTTCCTTTTCAAGCATTTATTTGGATCCACAAATCCTATGACATACCATGTACATAGTTTATTCCAACATTTGATTGAGGAATACGTTTTGTCATCCAATTGCCATATGTACCAATATGCAATCATTGCTTGAATTATAGACTTAAGCATTACGATTTTGCATGAGGTTTCAACACAATCCATGCCATGAATTTGCTTGTAACCTTTAGCAACTAATCTAGCTTTGTGTGTGAACACAATTCCATGTTTGATGGTTTTTATCCTTAAAACAAACTTGCAACCAATAGGTGTGAAACTATTCTTGCAAATCAACAAAATTTCAATTTTGTCATCAAAACATTGAGTATGTTTTATGGCCTCTAACCATTTAAAACATTTGAGTCTATATATGGCCTCTAACCATTTTAGGGAATCTAGGTTTCGTCATAGCTTTCTTACAAGTCATAAACTCATTAATCTACATGATAATAGTTTGACTGCAAGTTGTAGGTTTCTTCACTATCGAATAGAAGAATCTCATAGTTTCATTGACCAGAACTCTATGTTTCCTTACTATCTAATAGAAGAATCTCATAGTTCCAGTGACTTGAACTCTATGCCTACTTGGGTATAGAACATCAAACAATAGAATATCAACAGGCACTTTGAGAGTCCTTTGAATATTCTATTCTCCTTGAAGCACTTGTAAAGTCTTCTAAGAGATGTCTATTCTTTAAAAGCTACTTCTAAAGTCCTTTCAGAATAAGTTCGGATTTTCTGAAGCACTTCGAAAAGCCTCCGGAATGTCCGTTTATGTTTGTTGTTCGTCTCGAAGACTTTCGAGGTCTATTTTCTCCCACTTGTCATTTTGGAAACGAATCTCCAAAAGGACATTATTTCGAGCAAACAAACATTATGTTCTCAAAAATTCGTGGTAGAAACAATACCCTTGTGTCTCATTTGAATAAATCACAATGAAACATATATCTATACTTGGGCCTTAGTTTGTCGAATGACAAACACTAAGCTCCCACTGAGTTTTGCAACTCTCTAGATATATTTTATGAAAAGTTACTCTGAAATTACTTTTCAATAGCTTTGACGAATTTGGTTTAGTTTGGTGGTAGTTGAGCATTTTGTTTTAGAAATTATAGGAAAAGTCTTTATGATTCATCATTAATCGAATCAAGTACTAATTGACTTCAATTATTCCAACTAAGATATGCCATATCTTATGGAGTTAGATTGTGAAATTACAACACACAATCATTGATGATCATATTTGGTCTCAAGTAATCATTAACATGATCTAACCTAGATCTTTATGATTTCTTACCGAGTGGATTTTATACTTCTGAATCTTTGAACTAGCCAAACAGATTCAACTTATATCACATTTGAGTAAATAAACCTATATTCACTCAAATCCATGTGAAATAATACAGTCATAAAATCTTTCTTTAGCTTTGAACTCCATTGTCTAGGCGTTCTAACAATAGTTCATATTCTTTGTTACTTTCAACAAGTAAGACTAGCTTGTCTTAAGTTGATCTAGAAATCAACCAACTTTCAAAAGTCCATCAAAATAGAGCTTATGAATGTTAACTTGTTGATATGGTCTAAGCAACAATGCCAAAGATTTAATGGAACTCAAATCAAGGGTTTGATTTGAACCTAGTAAAGTTCTTTAAAGAGTTGTTTGTTTTAATCAAGCATATTGACTCAACCTGTAATTGACCATTTCATTCAAATAAACAAACAAACATTGCTTTTGTTTTTCTTGAATGTGAGTCTTTCTGTGTTTGAAGCAGAAATTTAGGTATGCTGATTATGGAACAAAATAGCCATTTAGTTCCAGCCTTTGAAAGGATTTAAAACAAACTAGATGACCCTACAACTAATGTAGCATTGCCATGCTTCATTTCCCACTTGTAGGTCATTAGTGTATCCTAGCTTCCATTGTTTGAGTTATTACCAAAGTAAGAACCTCAAGCGGTATATGATACCAAGGAAGTTTGATTGCTAGGTCACTTCTCTTTAAACATAAACTTATAGGTAGAAACGGAATCGTAAATTCCTTTCATTGTTCCTCGTTTTCCTATTTCTTGTACCCTTTCTTATAGTCTTAAGAATTGAATTCTTTAGTGTTGACTTTTATACTTTGTTAGACATGTCCAATGTCACCAACAAGGTTCTTTACCATTTTAATTTATGTTGAATATTTTGTTTCAACTAGATGATCTTACCAGAAGCTTCTAAAGTTCTCTAAGCATCGATCTATTCGAATGTCTAGGGACTAGACTCATTCGAGAATTAAATGGACAAAGATATTAGGTTGTTAACCATTGGTAAAGCTGAGCGTATTAAACTCAATGCTTTATGATCTCAAAACTACATTGTATTTTGAATTCACAAGCACCAATTGGTTTGCCATTCGATTTTGATATTCGAAAACAACCATAAAAGTCGCTAAAAGAAACGTACATTTTAAATTGCTCACTTTCTCTCATTTCCGTGAATCGTTCTTGGATTCACTACCAATCGAGGAAATTTACTGTTACCTTTCTAAAAGGATTTATTGCAGTGCAAGATATTTAATTATAAACAATAATTAAAACATACATTGAAGCATGCAAAGTCTAAACATTTATCATGAATAATAACTTGAAATTAAAGCAACCATGCAATTCAAACAAGTTATTAGCATTTTATTCGATTTTATTGTTCCGGCAGGTGTGAATAAAATGATTCCAAGACCCTAAAACCATTGAAGAATTAAGCACAGTTTGTCGACTCAATTCTAAAACATTTTAGGTAAGCAAAAGCCTTTTGCTAATAGTCTAAAAACTACTCTTGGTTGATAGGTACGTCTAAGAACTTATTAGGTAAACCTATCGATTTTGCCACGACATAAAAGGACTCCTTACTTATATCGTTGAGTTTCACCAAAACTAACATGTACTCACAATTATTTGTGTACCTTGCCCCTTTAGGACCAATAAGTAACACCTCGCTGAGCGAAAACTATTACTAGATTGATGTAAAGGATATCCAAGCAAGTGTATATTTTGGCATGGCACCTTATAACTCAATTTTTAAGTTTGGAACTTAAGGCTCTTACTATGTTGGTTAGATTTTAAGTGAACTAAAATCCTTAATCATGCAACATAATCAAGCTTTTGATCTCATGCATTTTAAGACATATTTAAAACAATAAATAACTTAAAACATGCATAAGATATTTGTGATCTAGTATGGCCCGACTTCATCTTGAAGCTTTGACTTCAAAGTCCGTCTTGAAAATCTCCGTGGGAGGCACCATTTTCTTCAAATAGGATAAGCTATAACTAATTACAACTATTTGATGGTTCGCAGACCATATTTGAATTGAAAAATAACTTTGGTACTTTAGACCAATTACATTCAAATTAATGGTACGCAGACCATATTTTCTATCCTATTTGGGCCATACTAGTCACTTCATAACCTGCAAAACAGTACATATACAATATATACCATTCACCCATTCATTATCATGAATGGCCCACATAGCTGGTTAGTAAAACACATTATGCATCACGTAAACATTTGCAGCAATTAATCAAGGGCACCAATAATCTACCAATTATTCAGTCCTTATTAATTCTAATCAAGTTGTTTTAACCTTAAGGATTTGTAGACCTAATCAAGAGTTTATGACTAAAAAGCGCTCCCACTTAAACCAATAAATTCATATGCTTTACCAATTTTAAACATAAAAATGTATTTCTAGTCTAACCGGAAACATACAAATTTAATTAAAATTTAAAGCTCATATAAATTTATAATTGAATCCAAAAATTTAATTTAATTTCAGTCGCATTTAAATTAATTCATGATTTTAATTTTAGTAAAATAATTAGAATAAATTCCATTTATTATAATTATAATATTCAAAATTAAAATCCAAGAAATTAATTCAAATTATTAATTTTAAAATTAATTAAAATTACGTGAACTGAAATTTTCAAATTAAACATTCAAAACGATCTAATCGTAACGCAAACACCCTACGCGTTGCACGCCCATGGGCCGTACGCACACAGCCATTGCTGGCCATGTGCGCGCAGCCCATGCGCTCGTCGCATAGCTGCTGCTGTCCTATCGCAAGCCTCCGCACAGCGCCCCATCGCACGCGAGCTATCGCTCGCAGTGCGCGCGCGCGAGATCGCTCGCTGGGCGCGCGACATCGCTCGCTGGGCGCGCTGGCTCGCTCGCTGTGCGCGCGAGCCATCGCTCGCTGGGGCGCGACATCGCTCGCTGGGCGGGCGACATCGCGCGCTGTGCGCGCGAGCCATCGCTCGCTGGGGCGCGACATCGCTCGCTGGGCGAGCGACATCGCGCGCTGTGCGCGCGAGTAGTGCTGGGCGCAGCGCTCGTGGCACGCGAGCTTGCGCTCGCTGCGCGCGAGGCTGCGCGCACTTGTGCGAGGCAGCGCGCGTTGTGGCGCAGCTCGCTTGCTGCCCACACGCGACTGCCTTGGCTCGCCCTTCGCCCATGCCCATTCGTTCATTGCTCGTGGCACACGACACAAGGAGGGCTGCTGCCTTGTGCTCGTGCACTACGCCCTTGCTCATTGCATTCGTGCCGCACGGGCGACGAGCTCCCTTGCTCGTCGTCGCATGCCCGCATTATACAACACCCCTTAAGGGTAACACGAAGCGTCCATTGCTTCGTGCGTGCAAGTTTTATGAACGAATCGCATAAAAATTTAAAATTTATATTTAAAATTAATGACAAATTAATAAATAATATTAATTTCATAATTTTAGGGCGAAAAAATCGAAAATTTATTATCCAATTGATTTCCGATTGATATGGATTCAAGTCTAGGTCATAAAAATTTAAAATTTATCGTAAATTTACAATTTTTATGGTGGTTTTTAATCATAGGTTTCTAATTAAATTACAATTAATTATGAAAATCAAATTAATTCTAAATTATTCTAATTTTCAACAAATTAATCATAATTACAAATTAGATTGCATAATTAACAAGACTAGGCATTCAAACTTGTTAAACATATGCAGTAGGTCAATCAAAAATTCAAGATTTATCAACAAGAATCGCAAATATTTAATTTAACATCTTAAATTTACGAAATTTTGCATTCGAAAAACTAAAACCTTCGAAAAGTCATAGTTAGGCTTCGAATTTGAGAATTCTGGGTTCGGAAGAAAAATATTATTTTTGTCAAAATTTTAGAATGCCTTTTACATGCGGAATTGACACAAAAATCACTCAATTCGGATGAGTAACGAAGAAACTGCCGAAAAACTGCGTACGTATAATTAAATAAACGCAATTTGCAATTAATTAACAATTACGAAAATTAATCACCCCTTTTAATTCTTGCAAATTTGTAATATTTAACCATGTTCATGCAATTTAGATTATGAAAATAATAAGGGGCTCGTGATACCACTGTTAGGTTATGATACATATGACACTACATAGATCATGCGGAAACAACCATTAACCCAGGACAACATATTATTTACACATAATCATATAGCATAATTTAGATGCATACTCTTTGTTGCGTGCCCTCCCTAGCTGCGCCCGAACCGAACAAGAACAAGTCTTTTAGGACTCCAAGTGTCGTCCCTCCGTAGATAGTCCACAGCACGTCCGGATCCGCCTTAAGATTGACCAACTAGAATCGCCCTTAAGGTACTAGAAAATTTCGGCACTTTTGAGCAAGATGTGTTTTTTATTTTCTCTCAAAAACTCACTTTTGAATACTTTGAAACTTATTGTATAAATTATGACCCCTAGGCCTTTATTTATAGAGTTATGGAAAAGGAATCGTAATCCTAGTAGGATACGAATTAATTGAAATTAGAATCCTACATGAATTCTATTTAATTAATTTATCCAATTAGGAATAGAAATTTAATCATACACTGACTCTTGTAGATTCAGGAATCACGCATGAGCACAAACTCACACACACACGGCAGCCACAAGGGCTGCCCATGCGCGTGCGAGCAGCAGCCCGCGCAGCACGGCCCACGCAGCCGTGGCCCTTGGCGCGCGCTGGGCCTGCCTTGCGGTAGGCCTGGGCGCTGCCTTGGCTGGGCTTGTGGCGCGCATGCTTGCTGGGCGATGGCCCCGGCTTCGTGCTGGGCCTTCGTCCGGCAAGCCTCGTCCGATGCTAATTCGTACGATACGCTTCCGATTAAATTTCCATTTCCGGAATCTATTTCCGATACGAACAATATTTAATATTTCCGATTCCGGAATTAATTTCCGTTTCGAACAAATATTTAATATTTCCGTTTCCGGAATTATTTTCCGATTCCGGCAATATTTCCGATTCTGACAATATTTCCGTTTCCGGCAATATTTCCGATTCTGGTAATATTTCCATTTCCAATAATATTTTCCGACACGTACCATGTTTCCGTTTCCGGCAACATCTACGACTTGGATAATATTCATATTTCCGATACGATCCATATTTCCGTTTCTGGCAATATCATCGTTTCCGGAGTATTCATTTCTTGCCTGTGACGATCTTAGCTCCCACTGAAACCAAGATCCGTCGGTTCCGAATATTCATAGATGGAGTATTTAATGCCATTAAATACTTGATCCGTTTACGTGCTATTTGTGTGACCCTACGGGTTCAGTCAAGAGTAAGCTGTGGATTAATATCATTAATTCCACTTGAACTGAAGCGGCCTCTAGCTAGGCATTCAGCTCACTTGATCTCACTGAATTATTAACTTGTCAATTAATACTGAACCGCATTTATTAGACTTAACATAGAATGCATACTTGGACCAAGGGCATTATTTCCTTCATAAAGTGGTGAGACAGAGGGGAAGTAGACCATTTAAGTTCTTCAATTACATGGCTGAGCACCCTAAGTTCCATCAGATTGTGCAAGAAGGGTGGGGATCTGTTGTAAATGGAACTCCTATGTTTCAAGTGTGGCACAAATTGAAAGTCATCAAGCAGGGTCTGAAAACTTTGCATAGGAAAGAATTTGCTAGGCTGGAGGAGAGAATTGATGGTATTAGGAGGGAGCTGGATGACACTCAATCTCAGTTAGCTGCTTCTCCTAGTGATATTGACCTTCAACTGACTGAAAAAGAGTGCACTGGTAAGCTTAAAAAGTTTCTGAGTATTCATGAAGGAGCTCTCAAACAAAAATCAAGAATCCAGTGGTTGAAAACTGGTGATTCAAATACAAAGTTCTTCTTCACAGCAGTAAAGGAGAGATATGCCAGGAACAGTATTGATGTTATTTATGATGCTAATGGGAGGAAGCTTACCACTGCTGCAGAGATTAAAGATGAGATCAAAGCTTTCTATCATGGTCTTATTGGTTCTGCTGCAGACACTTTGGAGGGTATTGATGTTACAGTTGTGAGACAAGGTAAACAACTTTCTGCAGCTTCAGCTCAATCTTTAGTTCTTCCTGTTTCAACTGCTGAGATTGATATGGCACTGAAAGGGATTGACAACAATAAAGCTCCTGGTTTAGATGGGTTTAACAGTTTCTTTTTCAAAGAAGCTTGGAGCATCATTAAAGATGACATTTATGTGGCTGTTCAGGATTTCTTCTCCACAGGGAAACTTCTGAAACAAACAAACAACACTGCTGTTACTCTAATCCCAAAAATTCACAATGCTACCAGTATTAAAGACTTCAGGCCTATAGCATGTTGCTCCATTGTTTACAAGTTGATTTCAAAAATCTTAACTCACAGAATGCAGTCAATAATTGGTGAAGTGGTGAATGATTCTCAGGCTGGCTTCATTCCTGGTAGGAATATTGCTGATAATATCCTACTGGCTTCTGAGCTGGTGAAATGTTATTCAAGGAAATACTGAAGGAAATAATGCCCTTGGTCCAAGTATGCATTCTATGTTAAGTCTAATAAATGCGGTTCAGTATTAATTAACAAGTTAATAATTCAGTGAGATCAAGTGAGCTGAATGCCTAGCTAGAGGCCGCTTCAGTTCAAGTGGAATTAATGATATTAATCCACAGCTTACTCTTGACTGAACCCGTAGGGTCACACAAATAGTACGTAAACGGATCAAGTATTTAATGGCATTAAATACTCCATCTATGAATATTCGGAACCGACGGATCTTGGTTTCAGTGGGAGCTAAGATCGTCACAGGCAAGAAATGAATACTCCGGAAACGATGATATTGCCGGAAACGGAAATATGGATCGTATCGGAAATATAAATATTATCCAAGTCGTAGATGTTGCCGGAAACGGAAACATGGTACGTATCGGAAAATATTATCGGAAATGGAAATATTGCCAGAATCGGAAATATTGCCGGAAACGGAAATATTGTCAGAATCGGAAATATTACCGGAATCGGAAAATAATTCCGGAAACGGAAATATTAAATATTTGTTCGAAACGGAAATTAATTCCGGAATCGGAAATATTAAATATTGTTCGTATCGGAAATGAATTCCGGAATCGGAAAATTTAATCGGAAGCGCATCGTACGAATAAGCATCGGACGAGGCCTGCCGGACGAGGCCCAACACGAAGCCAGGCCATCGCCCAGCAAGCCAAGCGCGCCGCACAAACAGCCACGCCAGGCCCAGCAGGCTGCGCAGCGCGCACAGCGCGCACAGCACGCGCAGCGCGCAGCGCGCGCGGGCGCTGCGTGGGCTGCTGCTCGCGCGCACGCATGGGGGGCCATCGTGGCTGCCGTGCGTGTGTGTGCAAGTGTTTGTGTTCGTGCACGTTTCCTAAAACATGCAGAGTTCGGTTAATGATTAAATTCCTAATTCTATTTGATAAATTAATTAAATTAGAGTTCTTGTAGGATTCTAGGTTTAATTAATTTGTATCTGAATAGGATTCCAATTCCCTTTCCATAACCCTATAAATATGTGGCCTGGGTTCACAATTTATAACGAGTTTTCAAAGTATTCAAAAAGTGAGTTTTTGAGAGAAAATTAAAACACACATCTTGCTCATAAAAGTGCCGAAATTTTCTAGTACCTTAAGGGCGATTCTAGTTGGTCAATCTTAAGGCGGATCCGGACGTACTGTGGACTATCTACGGAGGGACGACACTTGGAGTCCTAAAGACTTGTTCTTGTTCGGTTCGGGCGCAGCTAGGGAAGGCACGCAACAAAGAGTATGCATCTAAATTATGCTATATGATTATGTGTAAATAATATGTTGTCCTGGGTTAATGGTTGTTTCCGCATGATCTATGTAATGTCATATGTATCATAACCTAACAGTGGTATCACGAGCCCCTTATTATTTTCATAATCTAAATTGCATGAACATGGTTAAATATTACAAATTTGCAAGAATTAAAAGGGGTGATTAATTTTCGTAATTGTTAATTAATTGCAAATTGCGTTTATTTAATTATACGTACGCAGTTTTTTGGCAGTTTCTTCGTTACTCATCCGAATTGAGTGATTTTTGTGTCAATTCCGCATGTAAAAGGCATTCTAAAATTTCGACAAAAATATTTTTTTTCTTCCGAACCCAGAATTCTCAAATTCGAAGCCTAACTATGACATTTCGAAGGTTTTAGTTTTTCGAATGCAAAATTTCGTAAATTTAAGATGTTAAATTAAATATTTGCGATTCTTGTTGATAAATCTTGAATTTTTGATTGACCTACTGCATATGTTTAACAAGTTTGAATGCCTAGTCTTGTTAATTATGCAATCTAATTTGTAATTATGATTAATTTGTTGAAAATTAGAATAATTTAGAATTAATTTGATTTTCATAATTAATTGTAATTTAATTAGAAACCTATGATTAAAAACTACCATAAAAATTGTAAATTTATGATAAATTTTAAATTTTTATGACCTAGACTTGAATCCATAACAATCGGAAATCAATTGGATAATAAATTTTCGATTTTTTCGCCCTAAAATTATGAAATTAATATTATTTATTAATTTGTCATTAATTTTAAATATAAATTTTAAATTTTTATGCGATTCGTTCATAAAACTTGCACGCACGAAGCAATGGACGCTTCGTGTTACCCTTAAGGGGTGTTGTATAATGCGGGCATGCGACGACGAGCAAGGGAGCTCGTCGCCCGTGCGGCACGAATGCAATGAGCAAGGGCGTAGTGCACGAGCACAAGGCAGCAGCCCTGCCTTGTGTCGTGTGCCACGAGCAATGGACGAATGGGCATGGGCGAAGGGCGAGCCAAGGCAGTCGCGTGTGGGCAGCAAGCGAGCTGCGCCACAACGCGCGCTGCCTCGCACAAGAGCGCGCAGCCTCGCGCGCAGCGAGCGCAAGCTCGCGTGCCACGAGCGCTGCGCCCAGCATTGCTCGCGCGCACAGCGAGCGATGTCGCCCGCACAGCGAGCGATGTCGCCCGCCCAGCGAGCGATGTCGCGCGCCCAGCGAGCGATGTCGCCCGCCCAGCGAGCGATGTCGCGCGCCCAGCGAGCGATGTCGCGCGCCCAGCGAGCGATGTCGCGCGCCCAGCGAGCGATGTCGCGCGCGCACTGCGAGCGATAGCTCGCGTGCGATGAGCGCTGGCGCGCGCAGCGAGCACCAATGCGTGCGGAGGCTTGCGATGGGGGTGCAGCAGCTATGCGACGAGCGCATGGGCTGTGCGCACATGGCCAGCAATGGCTGTGTGCGTGCGGCCCATGGGCGTGCAACGCGTAGGGTGTTTGCGTTACGATTAAAGATCGTTTTGAATGTTTAATTTGAAAATTTCAGTTCACGTAATTTTAATTAATTTTAAAATTAATAATTTAAATTATTTTCTTGGATTTTAATTTTGAATATTGTAATTATAATAAATGTTATTTATTCTAATTATTTTACTAAAATTAAAATCATGAATTAATTTAAATACGACTGAAATTAAATTAAACTTTTTGGATTCAATTATAAATTGATATGAGCTTTAAATTTTAATTAAATTTGTATGTTTCCGGTTGGACTAGAAATACATTTTTATGTTTAAAATTAGTAAAGCATATAAATTTATTGGTTTAAGTGGGAGCGCTTTTAGTCATAAACTCTTGATTAGGTCTACAAATCCTTAAGGTTAAAACAACTTGATTAGAATTAATAAGGACTGAATAATTGGTAGATTATTGGTGCCCTTGATTAATTGCTGCAAATGTTTACGTGATGCATAATGTGTTTTACTAACCAGCTATGTGGGCCATTCATGATAATGAATGGGTGAATGGTATATATTGTATATGTACTGTTTTGCAGGTTATGAAGTGACTAGTATGGCCCAAATAGGATAGAAAATATGGTCTGCGTACCATTAATTTGAATGTAATTGGTCTAAAGTACCAAAGTTATTTTTCAATTCAAATATGGTCTGCGAACCATCAAATAGTTGTAATTAGTTATAGCTTATCCTATTTGAAGAAAATGGTGCCTCCCACGGAGATTTTCAAGACGGACTTTGAAGTCAAAGCTTCAAGATGAAGTCGGGCCATACTAGATCACATTTATCTTATGCA
The DNA here is from genome assembly GCF_020520425.1 of Spinacia oleracea. Lineage (NCBI taxonomy): Eukaryota > Viridiplantae > Streptophyta > Magnoliopsida > Caryophyllales > Amaranthaceae > Spinacia > Spinacia oleracea. Next base: position 5,451,070 of record NC_079488.1, on the reverse strand, counting down.
TGTTTTAAGTTATTTATTGTTTTAAATATGTCTTAAAATGCATGAGATCAAAAGCTTGATTATGTTGCATGATTAAGGATTTTAGTTCACTTAAAATCTAACCAACATAGTAAGAGCCTTAAGTTCCAAACTTAAAAATTGAGTTAAAAGGTGCCATGCCAAAATATACACTTGCTTGGATATCCTTTACATCAATCTAGTAATAGTTTTCGCTCAGCGAGGTGTTACTTATTGGTCCTAAAGGGGCAAGGTACACAAATAATTGTGAGTACACGTTAGTTTTGGTGAAACTCAACGATATAAGTAAGGAGTCCTTTTATGTCGTGGCAAAATCGATAGGTTTACCTAATAAGTTCTTAGACGTACCTATCAACCAAGAGTAGTTTCTAGACTATTAGCAAAAGGCTTTTGCTTACCTAAAATGTTTTAGGATTAAGTCGACAAACTGTGCTTAGTTCTTCAATGATTTTAGGATCTTGGAATCATTTTATTCACACCTGCCGGAACAATAAAATCGAATAAAATGCTAATAACTTGTTTGAATTGCATGGTTGCTTTAATTTCAAGTTATTATTCATGATAAATGTTTAGACTTTGCATGCTTCAATGTATGTTTTAATTATTGTTTATAATTAAATATCTTGCACTGCAATAAATCCTTTTAGAAAGGTAACAGTAAATTTCCTCGATTGGTAGTGAATCCAAGAACGATTCACGGAAATGAGAGAAAGTGAGCAATTTAAAATGTACGTTTCTTATAGCGACTTTTATGGTTGTTTTCGAATATCAAAATCGAATGGCAAACCAATTGGTGCTTGTGAATTCAAAATACACTGTAGTTTTGAGATCATAAAGCATTGAGTTTAATACGCTCAGCTTTACCAATGGTTAACAACCTAATATCTTTGTCCATTTAATTCTCGAATGAGTCTAGTCCCTAGACATTCGAATAGATCGATGCTTAGAGAACTTTAGAAGCTTCTGGTAAGATCATCTAGTTGAAACAAAATATTCAACATAAATGGTAAAGAACCTTGTTGGTGACATTGGACATGTCTAACAAAGTATAAAAGTCAACACTAAAGAATTCAATTCTTAAGACTATAAGAAAGGGTACAAGAAATAGGAAAACGAGGAACAATGAAAGGAATTTACGATTCCGTTTCTACCTATAAGTTTATGTTTAAAGAGAAGTGACCTAGCAATCAAACTTCCTTGGTATCATATACCGCTTGAGGTTCTTACTTTGGTAATAACTCAAACAATGGAAGCTAGGATACACTAATGACCTACAAGTGGGAAATGAAGCATGGCAATGCTACATTAATTGTAGGGTCATCTAAGTTTGTTTTAAGTCCTTTCAAAGGCTGGAACTTAATGGCTATTTTGTTCCATAATCAGCATACCTAAATTTCTGTATCAAACACAGAAAGACTCACATTCAAAGAAAAACAAAAACAATGTTTGTTTGTTTATTTGAATGAAATGGTCAATTACAGGTTGAGTCAATATGCTTGATTAAAACAAACAACTCTTTAAAGAACTTTACTAGGTTCAAATCAACCCCTTGATTTGAGTTCCACTAATCTTTGGCATTGTTGCTTAGACCATATCAACAAGTTAACATTCATAAGCTCTATTTAGATGGACTTTTTGAAAGTTGGTTGATTTCTAGATCAACTTAAGACAAGCCAGTCTTACTTGTTGAAAGTAACAAAGAATATGAACTATTGTTAGAACGCCTAGACGATAAAGTTCAAAGCTAAAGAAAGGTTTTATGACTTTATTATTTCACATGGATTTGAGTGAATATAGGTTTATTTACTCAAATGTGATATAAGTTGAATCTGTTTGGCTAGTTCAAAGATTCAGAAGTATAAAATCCACTTGGCAAGAAATCATAAAGATCTAGGTTAGATCATGTTGATGATTACTTGAGACCAAATATGATCATCAATGATTGTGTGTTGTAATTTCACAATCTAGGTCCATAAGATATGGCATATCTTAGTTGGAATAATCGACGTCAATTAGTACTTGATTCGATTAATGATGAATCATAAAAACTTTTCCTATAATTTCTAAAACAAAATGCTCAACTACCACCAAACTAAACCAAATTCGTCAAAGCTATTGAAAAAGTAATTTCGAATATCTTTTCAATTATATATATCTAAAGAGTTGCTAAACTCAGTGGGAGCTTAGTGTTTGTTATTCAACAAACTAAGGCCCAAGTCTAGATATATGTTTCATTGTGATTTATTCAAATGAGACACAAGGGTATTGTTTCTACCACGAATTTTTGAGAACATAATGTTTGTTTGCTCGAAATAATGTCCTTTTGGAGATTCGTTTCCAAAATGACAAGTGGGAGAAAATAGACCTCGAAAATCTTCGAGGCGAACAACAAACATAAACGGACATTCCGGAGGCTTTTCGAAGTGCTTCAGAAAATCCGAACTTATTCTGTAAAGACTTTACAAGTGGCTTTAAAGAATAAACATCTCTTAGAAGACTTTACAAGTGCTTCAAGGAGAACAGAATATTCAAAGGACTTTCAAGTGGCTATTGATATTCTATTGTTTGATGTTCTATACCCAAGTAGGCATAGAATTCAAGTCACTGAAACTATGAGATTCTTCTATTAGATAGTGAAGAAACATAGAGATCAGGTCAATGAAGCTATGAGATTCTTCTATTAAATAGTGAAGAAACCTACAACTTGCAGTCAAACTATTATCATGTAGATTAATGAGTTTGTGACTTGTAAGAAAGCTATGACGAAACCCAGATTCCCTAAAATGGTTAGAGGCCATATATAGACTCAAACGTTTTAAATGGTTAGAGGCCATAAACCATACTCAATGTTTTGATGACAAAATTGAAATTTTGTTGATTTGCAAGAATAGTTTCACACCTATTGGTTGCAAGTTTGTTTTAAGGATAAAAACCATCAAACAAGAAATTGTGTTCACAACACAAAGCTAGCTAGATTAGTTGCTAAAAGGTTACAAGCAAATTCATGGCATGGATTGTGTTGAAACTGAAGGAAATAATGCCCTTGGTCCAAGTATGCATTCTATGTTAAGTCTAATAAATGCGGTTCAGTATTAATTAACAAGTTAATAATTCAGTGAGATCAAGTGAGCTGAATGCCTAGCTAGAGGCCGCTTCAGTTCAAGTGGAATTAATGATATTAATCCACAGCTTACTCTTGACTGAACCCGTAGGGTCACACAAATAGTACGTAAACGGATCAAGTATTTAATGGCATTAAATACTCCATCTATGAATATTCGGAACCGACGGATCTTGGTTTCAGTGGGAGCTAAGATCGTCACAGGCAAGAAATGAATACTCCGGAAACGATGATATTGCCGGAAACGGAAATATGGATCGTATCGGAAATATGAATATTATCCAAGTCGTAGATGTTGCCGGAAACGGAAACATGGTACGTATCGGAAAATATTGTTGGAAACGGAAATATTGTCAGAATCGGAAATATTACCGGAATCGGAAAATAATTCCGGAAACGGAAATATTAAATATTTGTTCGAAACGGAAATTAATTCCGGAATCGGAAATATTAAATATTGTTCGTATCGGAAATAGATTCCGGAAATGGAAATTTAATCGGAAGCGTATCGTACGAATTAGCATCGGACGAGGCCTGCCGGACGAAGGCCCAGCACGAAGCCAGGCCATCGCCCAGCAAGCACGCACGCCACAGCCCAGCGCGCACAAGGCCGCGCATGCGTGGGCCGCGCTGCGTGGGCTGCTGCTCGCATGCGTGGGCAGCCCTTGTGGCTGCCGTGTGTGTGTGAGTTTGAGCTCATGCGAGATTCCTGAATCTGCAAGAGTCAGTGTATGATTAAATGTCTATTCCTATTGGATAAATTGATTAAGTAGAATTCATGTAGAATTCTAATTCCAATTAATTCGCATCCTACTAGGATTACGATTCCTTTTCCATAACTCTATAAATAAAGGCCTAGGGGTCATAATTTATATACAAGTTTCAAAGTATTCAAAAGTGAGTTTTTGAGAGAAAATTCAAACACCCATCTTGCCCCAAAAGTGCCGAATTTTCTGAGTACCTTAAGGGCGATTCTAGTTGGTCAATCTTAAGGCGGATCCGGACGTGCTGTGGACTTTCTACGGAGGGACGACACTTGGAGTCCTAAAAGACTTGTTCTTGTTCGGTTCGGGCGCAGCTAGGGAAGGCACGCAACAAAGAGTATGCATCTAAACTATGCTAAATGATTATGCGTAAATAATATGTTTCCTGGGTTAATGGTTGTTTCCGCATGATTTATGTAAATGTCATATGTATCATAACCTAACAGTGGTATCACGAGCCCCTTATTATTTTCATAATCTAAATTGCATGAACATGGTTAAATATTACAAATTTGCAAGAATTAAAAGGGGTGATTAATTTTCGTAATTGTTAATTAATTGCAAATTGCGTTTATTTAATTATATGTACGCAGTTTTTCGGCAGTTTCTTCATTACTCATCCGAATTGAGTGATTTTTGTGTCAATTCCGCATGTAAAAGGCATTCTAAAATTTTGACAAAAATAGTATTTTTCCGCCGAACCCAGAATTCTCAAATTCGAAGCCTAACTATGACTTTTCGAAGGTTTTAGTTTTTCGGATGCAAAATTTCGTAAATTTAAGATGTTAAATTAAATATTTGCGATTCTTGTTGATAAATCTTGAATTTTTGATTGACCTACTGCATATGTTTAACAAGTTTGAATGCCTAGTCTTGTTAATTATGCAATCTAATTTGTAATTATGATTAATTTGTTGAAAATTAGAATAATTTAGAATTAATTTGATTTTCATAATTAATTGTAATTTAATTAGAAACCTATGATTAAAAACCACCATAAAAATTGTAAATTTACGATAAATTTTAAATTTTTATGACCTAGACTTGAATCCATATCAATCGGAAATCAATTGGATAATAAATTTTCGATTTTTTCGCCCTAAAATTATGAAATTAATATTATTTATTAATTTGTCATTAATTTTAAATATAAATTTTAAATTTTTATGCGATTCGTTCAAATAACTTGCACGCACGAAGCAATGGACGCTTCGTGTTACCCTTAAGGGGTGTTGTATAATGCGGGCATGCGACGACGAGCAAGGGAGCTCGTCGCCCGTGCGGCACGAATGCAATGAGCAAGGGCGTAGTGCACGAGCGCAAGGCAGCAGCCCTGCCTTGTGTCGTGTGCCACGAGCAATGAACGGATGGGCATGGGCGAGGGGCGAGCCAAGGCAGTCGCGTGTGGGCAGCAAGCGAGCTGCGCCACAGCGCGCGCTGCCTCGCACAACAGCGCGCAACCTCGTGCGCAGCGAGCGCAAGCTCGCGTGCCACGAGCGCTGCGCACAGCATCACTCGCGCGCACAGCGCGCGACGTCGCCCGCCCAGCGAGCGATGTCGCGCACCAGCGAGCGATGGCTCGCGCGCGCGCAGCGAGCGATCTCGCGCGCCAGCGAGCGATGGCTCGCGCGCACCAGCGAGCGATGCAGCGCCCCAGCGAGCGATGGCTCGCGCGCACCAGCGAGCGATCTCGCGCACCAGCAAGCGCGGTAACGCGCGCGCGCTGCGAGCGATAGCTCGCGTGCGGTGGGCGCTGTGCGGAGGCTTGCGTATGGGACAGCAGCAGCTATGCAACGAGCGCATGGGCTGCGCGCACATGGCCAGCAATGGCTGTGTGCGTACAGCCCATGAGCGTGCAACGCATAGGATGTTTGCGTTTCGATTAGATCGTTTTTGAATGTTTAATTTGAAAATTTCAGTTCACGTAATTTTAATTGATTTTAAAATTAATAATTTGAATTAATTTCTTGGATTTTAATTTTGAATATTATAATTATAATAAATGGCATTTATTCTAATTATTTTACTAAAATTAAAATCATAAATTAATTTAAATGCGACTGAAATTAAATTAAATTTTTGGATTCAATTATAAATTTATATGAGCTTTAAATTTTAATTAAATTTGTATGTTTCCGGTTAGACTAGAAATACAATTTTATGTTTAAAATTAGTAAAGCATATGAATTTATTGGTTTGAGTGGGAGCGCTTTTTAGTCATAAACTCTTGATTAGGTCTACAAATCCTTAAGGTTAAAACAACTCGATTAGAATTAATAAGGACTGAATAATTGGTAGATTATTGGTGACCTTGATTAATTGCTGCAAATGTTTACGTGATGCATAATGTGTTTTAACTAACCAGCTATGTGGGCCATTCATGATAATGAATGGGTGAATGGTATATATTGTATATGTACTGTTTTGCAGGTTATGAAGTGACTAGTATGGCCCAAATAGGATAGAAAATATGGTCTGCGTACCATTAATTTGAATGTAATTGGTCTAAAGCACCAAAGTTATTTTTCAATTCAAATATGGTCTGCGTACCATCAAATAGTTGTAATTAGTTATAACTTATCCTATTTGAAGAAAATGGTGCCTCCCACGGAGATTTTCAAGACGGACTTTGAAGTCAAAGCTTCAAGATGAAGTCGGGCCATACTAGATCACAAATATCTTATGCATGTTTTAAGTTATTTATTGCTTTAAATATGTCTTAAAATGCATGAGATCAAAAGCTTGATTATGTTGCATGATTAAGGATTTTAGTTCACTTAAAATCTAACCAACATAGTAAGAGCCTTAAGTTCCAAACTTAAAAATTGAGTTAAAAGGTGCCATGCCAAAATATACACTTGCTTGGATATCCTTTACATCAATCTAGTAATAGTTTTCGCTCAGCGAGGTATTACTTATTGGTCCTAAAGGGGCAAGGTACACAAATAATTGTGAGTACATGTTAGTTTTGGTGAAACTCAACGATATAAGTAAGGAGTCCTTTTATGTCGTGGCGAAATCGATAGGTTTACCTAATAAGTTCTTAGACGTGCCTATCAACCAAGAGTAGTTTCTAGACTATTAGCAAAAGGCTTTTGCTTACCTAAAATGTTTTAGAATTGAGTCGACAAACTGTGCTTAATTCTTCAATGGTTTTAGGGTCTTGGAATCATTTTATTCACACCTGCCGGAACACATAATTCGAATAAAATGCTAATAACTTGTTTGAATTGCATGGTTGCTTTAATTTCAAGTTATTATTCATGATAAATGTTTAGACTTTGCATGCTTCAATGTATGTTTTAATTATTGTTTATAATTAAATATCTTGCACTGCAATAAATCCTTTTAGAAAGGTAACAGTAAATTTCCTCGATTGGTAGTGAATCCAAGAACGATTCACGGAAAAGAGAGAAAGTGAGCAATTTAAAATGTACGTTTCTTATAGCGACTTTTATGGTTGTTTTCGAATATCAAAATCGAATGGCAAACCAATTGGTGCTTGTGAATTCAAAATACACTGTAGTTTTGAGATCATAAAGCATTGAGTTTAATACGCTCAGCTTTACCAATGGTTAACAACCTAATATCTTTGTCCATTTAATTCTCGAATGAGTCTAGTCCCTAGACATTCGAATAGATCGATGCTTAGAGAACTTTAGAAGCTTCTGGTAAGATCATCTAGTTGAAACAAAATATTCAACATAAATGGTAAAGAACCTTGTTGGTGACATTGGACATGTCTAACAAAGTATAAAAGTCAACACTAAAGAATTCAATTCTTAAGACTATAAGAAAGGGTACAAGAAATAGGAAAACAAAGGAACAAATGAAAGGAATTTACGATTCCGGTTCTACCTATAAGTTTAAAGAGAAGTGACCTAGCAATCAAACTTCCTTGGTATCATATACCGCTTGAGGTTCTTACTTCGGTAATAACTCAAACAATGGAAGCTAGGATACACTAATGACCTACAAGTGGGAAATGAAGCATGGCAATGCTACATTAGTTGTAGGGTCATCTAGTTTGTTTTAAGTCCTTTCAAGGCTGGAACTTAATGGCTATTTTGTTCCATAATCAGCATACCTAAATTTCTGCTTCAAACACAGAAAGACTCACATTCAAGAAAAACAAAAACAATGTTTGTTTGTTTATTTGAATGAAATGGTCAATTACAGGTTGAGTCAATATGCTTGATTAAAACAAACAACTCTTTAAAGAACTTTACTAGGTTCAAATCAACCCCTTGATTTGAGTTCCACTAAATCTTTGGCATTGTTGCTTAGACCATATCAACAAGTTAACATTCAAAAGCTCTATTTTAATGGACTTTTGAAAGTTGATTGATTTCTAGATCAATTTAAGACGACAAGTCTTACTTGTTGAAAGTAACAAAAGATATGAACTATTGTTAGAACGTCTAGACAATAGAGTTCAAAGCTAAAGAAAGATTTTATGACTTTATTATTTCACATGGATTTGAGTGAATATAGGTTTATTTACTCAAATGTGATATAAGTTGAATCTGTTTGGCTAGCTCAAAGATTCAGAAGTATAAAATCCACTTGGCAAGAAATCATAAAGATCTAGGTTAGATCATGTTGATGATTACTTGAGACCAAATATGATCATCAATGATTGTGTGTTGTAATTTCACAATCTAGGTCCATAAGATATGGCATATCTAAGTTGGAATGATCGAAGTCGATTAGTACTTGATTCGATCAATGATGAATCATAAAGACTTTTCCTATAATTTCTAAAAATGCTCAACTACCACCAAACTAAACCAAATTCGTCAAAGCTATTGAAAAGTAATTTCAGGATATCTTTTCAATTATATATATATCTAAAGAGTTGCTAAACTCAGTGGGAGCTTAGTGTTTGTTATTCAACAAACTAAGGCTCAAGTCTAGATATATGTTTCATTGTGATTTATTCAAATGAGACACAAGGGTATTGTTTCTACCACGAATTTTTGAGCACATAATGTTTGTTTGCTCGAAATAATGTCCTTTTGGAGATTCGTTTCCAAAATGACAAGTGGGAGAAAATAGACCTCGAAAGTTTTCGAGGCGAACAACAAACATAAACGGACATTCCGGAGGCTTTTCGAAGTGCTTCAGAAAATCCGAACTTATTCTTTAAGGACTTTAGAAGTGGCTTTAAAGAATAGATATCTCTTAGAAGACTTTACAAGTGCTTCAAGGAGAACAGAATATTCAAAGGACTTTCAAGTGGCTATTGATATTCTATTGTTTGATGTTCTATACCCAAGTAGGCATAGAATTCAAGTCACTGAAACTATGAGACTCATCTATTAGATAGTGAAGAAACATAGAGATCAGGTCAATGAAACTATGAGATTCTTCTATTAAATAGTGAAGAAACCTACAACTTGCAGTCAAACTATTATCATGTAGATTAATTAGTTTGTGACTTGTAAGAAAGCTATGACGAAACCCAGATTCCCTAAAATGGTTAGAGGCCATATATAGACTCAAATGTTTTAAATGGTTAGAGGCCATAAAACATACTCAATGTTTTGATGACAAAATTGAAATTTTGTTGATTTGCAAGAATGGGTTCACACCTATTGGTTGCAAGTTTGTTTTAAGGATAAAAACCATCAAACATGGAATTGTGTTCACACACAAAGCTAGATTAGTTGCTAAAGGTTACAAGCAAATTCATGGTGTAAATTGTGTTGAAACCTCATGCATAATCGTAATGCTCAAGTCTATAATTCAAGCAATGATTGCATATTGGTACATATAGCAATTGGATGACAAAACGTATTCCTCAATCAAATGTTGGAATAAACTATGTACATGGTATGTCATAGGATTTGTGGATCCAAATAAATGCTTGAAAAGGAAAGCTAGCTTATAAAATCTAAGTACAGATTTAAGCAAGCAATTGGGAATTGGAACTGTATTTTAAGTGAAGCTAATAAGCATTTTAGTTTCATAAAATATACATGATTCTTATAGATGTATAAGAAGTTTAGTGGGAGTACATAAAAACTTATTTGGTCCTATGTGTATCACACACATATCTCTCTATTGTGAAATAACATTCAAATGATAATGACTTAGATTTGAAATTATTCATCAATGATGGACCATGGCGAAACTTAGTACATACTGGGTATTAAGATCTATTTACAAAAATCTTATGATATTGTTTTGGATTAAGTAATGGAATTTACTAAATCAAACACGAAAGTCTCCATTGGAGATATTCGACCCATGTGAATAAATCTAAGTAAAGGATGTTTGAACTATGTATAAGCATTTACTAAGTTAAACATCAAAGAGTCTAAATGAGATTCTTAACCTATATTATATGTCAAAGAAGTTAGCTGGATTCAGTATCTGCTGAAATTGAATAAGCTAAAGTTACATGAATAGAATTCAATTGGGAATTATTCTGCAAAAGAATTTATCATGTATGATATAATATGAGGATCGCCAAAAACGTATCGTATGACTTTAGCCATGACGAACATATACCAATCTCTATTGATCTAAGTGAAGATCAACTAGATTGAGATCAAGAATACTTATGGTACTTGAAAAGGTACATAGGAATAGTTCTTGATTCAAGGAAATAAAGATATGCTAAATATTGGTGCTACACGCATAAACACTGGCAAAGGATCAAGCAAGACCCTTTGGAGTTAACCATTGACAAGGACGAGCTAAAGAGCATCGTGTTTCGAAATGGCAACATGGGTTGGAGACCATGAGTTGTTGCGTGGGAATTTAAAATAATAATTTCTATGTTCTAAGATATAGTTGGAGAGTCTTCCACATATCTATGAACTGCTTGGATAGGTAAATCCAAACAAAGCATCACTAGCAACCTATACAGTTGAAGTAAAAGTAATTATTGCCTAAGAAGCAAGAAAACAGGGTTGTTTAAAGTTCTTCACTGAACTTGGGTAGATCACCCGTCTGCTAACTTGATGGTTCTTCATTGCAAAATGAGTAAAACCACCATCGAAGTAAGAAAGACTAGATCACATAATAAACAAACTCGAAAAGATCTTATTATCATATCTCGAAGAACATTCGATGAAAATGATATTAAAGATTGGCAAAGCATGATAACTAAACCTATGCAACAAGTGAGAAGCAACACTCACATTGTAGCACTGGAAATCAAGCATAGCTTTGAATTCCATGAACTGTTTTAGAAGATGGGTTTGAGGCCCATGCTTGTAAAACATTGGGGTTGAACATTTATCATATATGAAATGTATTTTCATATTCCATTTAATCTTGGTTTAGTATTAAATGATGAGTCCCTTCAAATTTGACGATATATTCAAGATAGACTGTCAGGACCAGTCCTGTGACTAAGAAATGTCTATCAAGTGAACTTGAATGTCAAAGGTTGAAAATGGTCCCTAATCGGAGTTTTCTATAAAATTGGACGCATAGAAAACGTTAGACGATTAGAATGCAAGATGACTAGTAGTTCTGTTTCTTGAACTATGTGGACATGGCAATGTCATAATCATTTGCATAGATACTTACTTTGGGAAGACTAGTATCGGACAAGACCTATGAAACTTTACTGTAAGAGATGAAAGTCTGTCATAAGTAAATTTCATTAAATTATTAGACACTAAATCCTCAATACCTGAGTGATTTGAGATTACTTGTTTGAGAACTGGTTGCTTTGACGTTGACCAACCGTCGCACCGTAAAAGGAGGCTATAAAGGCAACGCTCAGGTAATCACCTATCAAACGAAGTCTAATCTCAAGATCGCAAGATTGGGATTGTCCTCCCATAAATCGGGATGAGATGCTTAAAAGTTGTACAAGGCCACTCGGAGAGCTAGAAACTGTGAAATGCATGGCCGTGCTCGGATGAATCATAGGCTATGATTATCTGTTTATTTGATCAGTTGAACTCTGAAACCGAGGAACACCTCTGGACATAATAAGGATGACAACTCTTACCTTATGTTCAAGAGCAAGCATCGAGCGACAAAGGAATTAGGAAATGCACACTTGTCCCTAAGGACAAGTGGGAGACTGAAGGAAATAATGCCCTTGGTCCAAGTATGCATTCTATGTTAAGTCTAATAAATGCGGTTCAGTATTAATTAACAAGTTAATAATTCAGTGAGATCAAGTGAGCTGAATGCCTAGCTAGAGGCCGCTTCAGTTCAAGTGGAATTAATGATATTAATCCACAGCTTACTCTTGACTGAACCCGTAGGGTCACACAAATAGTACGTAAACGGATCAAGTATTTAATGGCATTAAATACTCCATCTATGAATATTCGGAACCGACGGATCTTGGTTTCAGTGGGAGCTAAGATCGTCACAGGCAAGAAATGAATACTCCGGAAACGATGATATTGCCGGAAACGGAAATATGGATCGTATCGGAAATATGAATATTATCCAAGTCGTAGATGTTGCCGGAAACGGAAACATGGTACGTATCGGAAAATATTGTTGGAAACGGAAATATTGTCAGAATCGGAAATATTACCGGAATCGGAAAATAATTCCGGAAACGGAAATATTAAATATTTGTTCGAAACGGAAATTAATTCCGGAATCGGAAATATTAAATATTGTTCGTATCGGAAATAGATTCCGGAAATGGAAATTTAATCGGAAGCGTATCGTACGAATTAGCATCGGACGAGGCCTGCCGGACGAAGGCCCAGCACGAAGCCAGGCCATCGCCCAGCAAGCACGCACGCCACAGCCCAGCGCGCACAAGGCCGCGCATGCGTGGGCCGCGCTGCGTGGGCTGCTGCTCGCATGCGTGGGCAGCCCTTGTGGCTGCCGTGTGTGTGTGAGTTTGAGCTCATGCGAGATTCCTGAATCTGCAAGAGTCAGTGTATGATTAAATGTCTATTCCTATTGGATAAATTGATTAAGTAGAATTCATGTAGAATTCTAATTCCAATTAATTCGCATCCTACTAGGATTACGATTCCTTTTCCATAACTCTATAAATAAAGGCCTAGGGGTCATAATTTATATACAAGTTTCAAAGTATTCAAAAGTGAGTTTTTGAGAGAAAATTCAAACACCCATCTTGCCCCAAAAGTGCCGAATTTTCTGAGTACCTTAAGGGCGATTCTAGTTGGTCAATCTTAAGGCGGATCCGGACGTGCTGTGGACTTTCTACGGAGGGACGACACTTGGAGTCCTAAAAGACTTGTTCTTGTTCGGTTCGGGCGCAGCTAGGGAAGGCACGCAACAAAGAGTATGCATCTAAACTATGCTAAATGATTATGTGTAAATAATATGTTTCCTGGGTTAATGGTTGTTTCCGCATGATTTATGTAAATGTCATATGTATCATAACCTAACAGAAACCTCATGCATAATCATAATGCTCAAGTCTATAATTCAAGCAATGATTGCATATCGGTACATATAGCAATTGGATGACAAAACAATTCCTCAATAAAATGTTAGGAATAAATTATGTACATGATATGTCATAGGATTTGTGGATCCAAATAAATGCTTGAAAAGGAAAGCTAGCTTATGAAATTTAAGTACAGATTTAAGCAAGCAATTGGGAATTAGAAATGTATTTTAGTGAAGCTAATAAGTATTTTAGTTTCATAAAATATACATGATTCTTATAGATATATAAGAAGTTTAGTGGGAGTACATAAAAACTTAATTGGTCCTATGTGTATCACACACATATCTCTCTATTGTAAAATAACATTCAAATGCTAATGACTTAGATTTGAGATTATTCATCAATGATGGACCATGGCGAAACTTAGTACATACTGGGTATTAAGATCTATTTACAAAGATCTTATGATATTGTTTTGGATTAAGTAATGGCATTTACTAAATCAAACACGAAAGACTCCATTGGAGATATTCGAACCATATGAATAAATCTAAGTAAAGGATGTTTGAACTATGTATAAGCATTTACTAAGTTAAACATCAAAGAGTCTAAATGAGATTCTTAACCTATATTATATGTCAAAGAATTTAGCTGAATTTAGTATCTACTGAAACTAGATAAGCTAAAGTTACATGAATAGAATTCAATTGGGAAATATTCTGCAAAAGAATTTATCATGTATGATATAATATGAGGATCGCCAAAAACGTATCGTATGACTTTAGGCATGACGAACATATACCAATCTCTATTGATCTAAGTAAAGATCAACTAGATTGAGATCAAGAATACTTATGGTACTTGAAAAGGTACATATGAATAGTTCTTGATTCAAGGAAATAAAGATATGCTAAATATTGATGCTACACGCATAAACACTGGCAAAGGATCAAGCAAGATCCTTTGGAGTTAACCATTGACAAGGACGAGCTAAAGAGCATCGTGTTTCGAAATGGCAACATGGGTTGGAGACCATGAGTTGTTGCGTGGGAAATTAAAATAATAATTTCTATGTTCTAAGATATAGTTGGAGAGTCTTCCACATATCTATGAACTGCTTGGATAGGTAAATCCAAACAAAGCATCACTAGCAACCTATACAGTTGAAGTAAAAGTAATTATTTCCTAAGAAGCAATAAAACAGGGCTGTTTAAAGTTCTTCACTGAACTTGGGTAGATCACCTATCTGCTGGCTTGATGGTTCTTCATTGAAAAATGCGTAGAACCACACATGAAGCAAGAAAAACGTCTGCTAACTTGATGGTTCTTCATTGCAAAATGAGTAAAACCACCATCGAAGTAAGAAAGACTAGATCACATAATAAACAAACTCGAAAAGATCTTATCATCATATCTCAAAGAACATTCGATGAAAAGGATGTTAAGATTGGCAAAGCATGATAACTAAACCTATGCAACAAGTGAGAAACAAAACTCACATTGTAGCACTGGAAATCAAGCATAGCTTTGAATTCCATGAACTGTTTTAAAGATGGGTTTGAGACCCATGGTTATAAAACATTGGGGTTGAACATTTATCATATATGAAATGTGTTTTCATATTCCATTTAATCTTGGTTTAGTATTAAATGATGAGTCCCTTCAATTTGACGATATATTCAAGATAGACTGTCAGGACCAGTCCTGTGACTAAGAAATGTCTATCAAGTGAACTTGAATGTCAAAGGTTGAAAATGGTCCCTAATCGAAGTTTTCTATAAAATTGGACGCATAGAAAATGTTAAACGATTAGAATGCAAGATGACTAGTAGTTCTGTTTCTTGAACTATGTGGACATGGCAATGTCATAATCATTTGCATAGATACTTACTTTGGGAAGACTAGTATCGGACAAGACCTATGAAACTTTACTGTAAGAGATGAAAGTCTGTCATAAGTAAATTTCATTAAATTATTAGACACTAAATCCTCAATACCTGAGTGATTTGAGATTACTTGTTTGAGAACTGGTTGCTTTGACGTTGACCAACCGTCGCACCGTAAAAGGAGGCTATAAAGGCAACGCTCAGGTAATCACCTATCAAACGAAGTCTAATCTCAAGATCGCAAGATTGGGATTGTCCTCCCATAAATCGGGATGAGATGCTTAAAAGTTGTACAAGGCCACTCGGAGAGCTAGAAACTGTGAAATGCATGGCCGTGCTCGGATGAATCATAGGCTATGATTATCTGTTTATTTGATCAGTTGAACTCTGAAACCGAGGAACACCTCTGGACATAATAAGGATGACAACTCTTACCTTATGTTCAAGAGCAAGCATCGAGCGACAAAGGAATTAGGAAATGCACACTTGTCCCTAAGGACAAGTGGGAGACTGAAGGAAATAATGCCCTTGGTCCAAGTATGCATTCTATGTTAAGTCTAATAAATGCGGTTCAGTATTAATTAACAAGTTAATAATTCAGTGAGATCAAGTGAGCTGAATGCCTAGCTAGAGGCCGCTTCAGTTCAAGTGGAATTAATGATATTAATCCACAGCTTACTCTTGACTGAACCCGTAGGGTCACACAAATAGTACGTAAACGGATCAAGTATTTAATGGCATTAAATACTCCATCTATGAATATTCGGAACCGACGGATCTTGGTTTCAGTGGGAGCTAAGATCGTCACAGGCAAGAAATGAATACTCCGGAAACGATGATATTGCCGGAAACGGAAATATGGATCGTATCGGAAATATAAATATTATCCAAGTCGTAGATGTTGCCGGAAACGGAAACATGGTACGTATCGGAAAATATTATCGGAAATGGAAATATTGCCAGAATCGGAAATATTGCCGGAAACGGAAATATTGTCAGAATCGGAAATATTACCGGAATCGGAAAATAATTCCGGAAACGGAAATATTAAATATTTGTTCGAAACGGAAATTAATTCCGGAATCGGAAATATTAAATATTGTTCGTATCGGAAATGAATTCCGGAATCGGAAAATTTAATCGGAAGCGCATCGTACGAATAAGCATCGGACGAGGCCTGCCGGACGAGGCCCAGCACGAAGCCAGGCCATCGCCCAGCAAGCCAAGCGCGCCGCACAAACAGCCACGCCAGGCCCAGCGCAAGGCCAGGCCCAGCAGGCTGCGCAGCGCGCACAGCGCGCACAGCACGCGCAGCGCGCAGCGCGCGCGGGCGCTGCGTGGGCTGCTGCTCGCGCGCACGCATGGGGGCCCATCGTGGCTGCCGTGCGTGTGTGTGCAAGTGTTTGTGTTCGTGCACGTTTCCTAAAACATGCAGAGTTCGGTTAATGATTAAATTCCTAATTCTATTTGATAAATTAATTAAATTAGAGTTCTTGTAGGATTCTAGGTTTAATTAATTTGTATCTGAATAGGATTCCAATTCCCTTTCCATAACCCTATAAATATGTGGCCTGGGTTCACAATTTATAACGAGTTTTCAAAGTATTCAAAAAGTGAGTTTTTGAGAGAAAATTAAAACACACATCTTGCTCATAAAAGTGCCGAAATTTTCTAGTACCTTAAGGGCGATTCTAGTTGGTCAATCTTAAGGCGGATCCGGACGTACTGTGGACTATCTACGGAGGGACGACACTTGGAGTCCTAAAGACTTGTTCTTGTTCGGTTCGGGCGCAGCTAGGGAGGGCACGCAACAAAGAGTATGCATCTAAATTATGCTATATGATTATGTGTAAATAATATGTTGTCCTGGGTTAATGGTTGTTTCCGCATGATCTATGTAATGTCATATGTATCATAACCTAACAAATACATCTCCCCTAGGTGTATGATAAAAGTTGACCTCAAGAAGGCTTATGACTCTTTGGAATGGCCCTTCCTGAAGTCAATGATGCATGAATTAGGATTCCCTGACATGTTTATTAGGTGGGTGATGGAATGTTTGGGAACTGTCTCCTACTCTATTCTTGTCAATGGATTTCCTACCCTTCCTATTCCTGCAAAAAAGGGATTGAGGCAAGGGGATCCAATGTCACCCTATCTCTTTGCTCTGGGTATGGAGTATTTGTCAAGATGTTTGGCTGCCATGAGTTCACAAAAGGAATTTAACTATCATCCAAGATGTAAGAAATTGAAGATTACCCACATGATGTTTGCTGATGACCTTCTCATGTTTGCCAGGGCAGATTTGCCTTCTATTATTACTCTTTTTGGAGCTTTTACCAAGTTCTCAAAGGCTTCTGGTCTCAGTGCTAATCTCCATAAGAGTGAAGTCTATACAGCTGGTGTTTCTGATGTTGCTTCTAACCAGATTGCTACCACAATTGGCATTCAGAAAGGTGTTTTCCCCTTTAAATATTTAGGGGTACCCTTGACAACTAGGAAGTTGAGCTTCTCTGATTGTAAACCTCTTATTGAAAGAACAACTGCTAGAATTAAGAGTTGGTCTGCAAGATTCTTGTCCTATGCAGGCAGATTACAGCTGGTCAAGTCAGTTCTGTTTGGAATGCAGCTCTACTGGTGTCAAATTTTTGTAATGCCCAAGAAAGTTATGAAGACAATCCAAAGCATTTGCAGGTGCTTTCTGTGGACAGGGTCAGATATTGGCTCAAAAAAGGCCCCAGTTTCTTGGGATCACTTGTGCCTTCCCAAGAGTTGTGGTGGGTGGAATCTAAAGGACTTAACAATATGGAATAAAGCTGCTGTTCTCAAACACTGCTGGGCTTTATCTATGAAACAAGACAGACTGTGGGTGAAATGGATCCACACTTACTATGTGAAGCAGATGGATTTTTGGACCATGCCCATCCCATCTGGGCTAACTTGGTCATTAAGGAAGATCTGGCAGTATAGAGATGTTCTAATGCAAGCAGGAGGAGTGACTCAATTTGTCCATAATGACAAGTTCAAAATCAGTAAAATGTATAAGCATCTTCAGAGTGGAGCCAGTCATGTTCATTACTTGGTTGGCTTTACAAAACAGGCTTCCTACCAAAGACAGATTGATCAGCTGGGACATAGACATTAGTGGTGAATGTGAATTTTTTCTGGTACATGAAGAGAAACTGACACATTTGTTCTTTGAGTGTCAATATTCAAAGGAGATTTGGAGTAGAGTTCTTACTCAAATGGGGATGCAGAGAACAATTCAGACCTGGGATGATGAGGTTAGATGGGCAGCTGTACAGAGCAGGAGCACCAAAGAAAGAGCCAAACTGTGTAGTATTGCCTTCATTGAGACAGTCTATGCTGTGTGGATTCAGAGGAATTCTAGTGTGTTTAATGATCACTATGATCCTATAGAGTCAGTTGTAAGTAGAATTCTGTTTTGTGTGGCTTGTAGAGTTTAGCTTGTGCCTGTTGGCTTTGTGTTTAGTTGCTGTGTTCCCAGGTTGTTGGGAACTTAGAGTTGGTTTTTGTGACTAGGTGTTATCCTTACTTTGGTAATATAATCAAATTTATTTGCCAAAAAAAAAAAAAAAAAAATAGGGTGTACTTTATTTGTAAACTAATGGTTTAATTGTTTAATAATCTCTCGACCTACGCCTTTTCCCCTTCACCAATTGCAACAATCTCAAGCATCCACCATATAACAATTCCTGACTAAGGATACGTTCTATTCACTTAATTTGCACTTATTTTCTCTAAATTTATCTAATATGAACTTAATAGCTAAACTTATTAAAATTAATCATAACTTTTTTTAGTTATAAATAATACTTGACTAACCCTTATTTTTTATTAACTTATAATATCTAAACTCATTTAAATTTATCTGAACTTATTAAAACTTAATTGAACTTATTTTTCCTAAAATAAGTGAAAATAATGTTAACAAAACATAATCTAAACATGGCTCTAAGCTATAACTCATGTCTAGCTAGGCCTTGATTCGCCTTGTAAGGTACAATTAAATAATTAATGAACTTAGCCCAACGTTACCTGTTTGAACACAAACAAGATGCCTACTTTTGTCAAACTACTCTAAAAGTACCATGCCACTTCACCAATTGATTAAACAAAGCTTTAGAAAATTACAATCCAACAAACATGCAAAAAGCATGATGAAGTGCATCCTAGCTAGAGTAAGTTAATTATCTACGACAAAGACATATTTAATATTTTCATTACATTGCACGTCACGAACCATTATCACTACCGTTCTTTAGGATACTCGTAAGCACAATCAATGATCCCTATCAATCTCATTCTCAAGATCGTATCAGATTTTCAAATTTTCTACATTTTACAAAGAAATTGTATTGTAAAGAATGATTTCTTCCATTCATTTGTAAAATAGGTACAATAATAATTCCTATAATAAACTTGAGATATATTATTCGATTAGCATGGATGACATGTGCATCGTACGAGTTTAAATTTAGTATCCAACTAGTATAATACCCGTGCGATGCACGATTTACAATCTGTTATGCAAAATATTAAATTTGCATGAAATCTATTGACAATTAACCAAAATAGAGCTTGTAGATATATAATGGATTATGTAAATCAATAAGATTATGTAAATAATCTATATATGTATAGCATATATTCTAATAATGTATACTTAGTTATACTTCTAACATGGTATCAGCAGTTTAAACACAAACACGCAGCCCTAGCCCTCGCCGTAGCCACTGTCTTCTTCCTCTGCTCCGTCAAACACCATGGCTGGCGATGACCCAACTTCTTTGCCTCCTTCTACACACCCTGCCCTTACTGTAAGCAACATCAAAACCTTCATTCCCGTTATGTTGGAGCTCGAATCATCCCAATATGGGTCGTGGGCTGAACTATTTCAGATTCATGCTAGGGCTTTCCTCGTCCTCGACCACATCATTCCACCAACTGATCCGACGGCTGCACCAACGGTGGACAAGGCTCTCTGGTCTCGTATTGATGCCATTGTTCTCCAATGGATATACGGGACGATTTCTAACGACCTCCTTCACACTATCATTGAGCCTGGTTCCACTGCACAAGAAGCATGGGATCGTTTGCGAGAACTCTTCCAAAACAACAAAAACTCGCGAGCGGTTCACTTGGAGCACAAGTTCTCGACGATTGCTATGGCCGACTTCCCTAATGCCACGGCCTACTGTCAGCAACTCAAAATGCTTGCTGATCAACTAGCCAACGTTGGCGCCCCGGTATCCAACCACCGCATGGTCCTCCGCCTTGTCGCCGGTCTCCCGGGTGAGTATCGTAATGTTGCATCTCAAATTCAGCACAAAGATCCTCTTCCTTTATTTCCTGTTGCTCGTTCTATGTTGTTATTGGAAGAAGATACTTTAAACGCTAGTGCCGCCATCGAGGCCTCCGCGATGGTGGCTGCCACAAATGATACCCATGACCACCGTGATAATGGTAACAATAATTATCACGGTGGCCGTGGGAATCGCAACAATTACAGGGGGAAAAAGGGAGGTGGCCGTGGTGGCGGTCGCGGAAATTCAGACCACCGTGGGCATGGTGGTCGTGGCAAGGGAGGCGGTGTCCGTGGTGGTGGCCACGGTGGCCACGGTGGGACGCCCAACCAACCACAGCAACAAGGTTGGGCTCAGCCACAACAACTCTTCTTTCCATGGATGCAACATTGGGCCCCTCCATGCCCATATCCAACCAACCATTGGGCTCGTCCATCAGGCCCAGCTAATCAGCAGGCTGGTATTCTTGGCCCAAGGCCAGCACAGGCTTTCACTGCGGCAGGGCCTTCTTATTGCCCAACGGACATCGATCATGCAATGCACACTATGTCTCTTCACCAACCCGATCCTAGTTGGTACATGGACACCGGTGCCACTTCCCACATGACGTCCAATCAAGGTACTCTCTCATCTTATTTTAATTTGAGCACAAAACGTAATATAATTGTTGGTAATGGTCATTCGATTCCGATTCGTGGTTATGGTAATGCATCATTTTCTCCTCCTAACCCGTCTTTGTCTTTAAATAATGTCCTACATGCTCCTCAACTCATCAAAAACTTAGTTTCCGTTCGTAAATTTACTAATGATAACTCGGTTTCTGTTGAATTTGATCCGTTTGGGTTTTCTGTGAAGGACTATCAGACGGGGACGCATCTAATGAGATGTGATAGCACCGGCGATCTATATCCCATCACCACCTCTATCAAAAATCATGTCAACACCCCTTCCGTTTTCGCTGCTCTTTCACCCACCTTGTGGCATGACCGGTTAGGGCATCCGGGTGCTCCTATTTTAGCTTCTTTACGCAATAATAAGTTTATTCGATGTAATAAACCTCTTTCTAATTCTGTTTGTCATTCATGTGTGTTGGGAAAACATGTTCGGTTGCCTTTTGATGCATCTACTTCTTCTACTTGTTTGCCATTTGATATTATTCACAGTGACCTTTGGACTTCACCTATCTTGAGTTCCTCAGGCCATCGTTATTATATGCTCGTCCTAGATGATTATTCTAAATTTTTATGGACATTTCCGATTTCAAACAAATCTCACGTGTTTTCTAAATTTTTAGAATTTCGAGCATATATTCGAAAACAATTTGAACGAGACATAAAAACTTTACAATGTGATAATGGGAAGGAATATGTCAATAATCAATTCAAGAAGTTTTGTGAATTAAATGGCTTATCTTTTCGGTTTTCATGCCCTCACACCTCATCTCAAAATGGAAAAGCTGGAAGAAAAATACGTTCCATTAATAATATTATGCGCACTCTTCTCATTCATGCATCCTTACCCCCAACATTTTGGCATCATGCATTACAAATGGCAACATATCTTCTTAATATACTTCCGACTAAGCTATTGGCATATCAATCTCCGGTCAAGATTCTATATAACAAAGATCCCACTTATTCCCATCTTAAGGTGTTCGGGTGTTTATGTTATCCCCTATTCCCATCCACATCAATTAATAAATTACAACCCCGCTCTACACCTTGTGTTTTTTTGGGTTATCCTACTAATCACCGCGGTTATAAGTGTTACGACTTGTCAAATAGTAAAATCATTATTAGCAGACATGTAATATTTGATGAACAAACATTTCCATTTGCAAGTTTAAACACTCCAAAGCCTAGTGATTATGAATTTTTGACTGATGGTTTAGTTGCCCCAAACATGCAGGCCCATTTCCCTCAGCCCACACCTTTGCCAGCTGACCCCATGATTGGGCAGAATAGGTTGATGGATTCTCATAGGCCTGTTCAATCAGCTATGGGCCGCCAACTACCTACCCAACATGGCTGCTCACCGGCCCAACCAACCCCTCCTCCCTGTTCCTCTCCTCAGCGAAATGGGCCTCCCTCCCCAGCAGCCCACACACTTTCCCCTATTCAGTCCACTACTCCAAGACTATCACCACCCTCCCATCCACATCACGTATCTCCCAGCGGCCCAAATTCGGCGGCCCAACCCCAATCAATGCCATCTTCTATTCATCAGGCCCCCTCTTCCCAAGTCTCACCTCAAATGACTACTAGAGCCCAACATGGAATTTTTAAGCCAAAGAAACTTTTTAATCTCCATACTACGGTTAGTCGGTCTCCTCTTCCTCGTAACCCGGTGGATGCCTTATCTGACCCGAATTGGAAACTGGCCATGCTTGATGAATTTGATGCTCTAATTAAAAATAAGACATGGGAGTTAGTACCCCGTCCCTCAAATGTTAATATTATTCGTTGCATGTGGATTTTCTCTCACAAAGAAAAGTCTAATGGTGATTTTGAGAGGCATAAAGCCCGTCTTGTTGGTGATGGCAGGTCTCAACAGGTTGGAATTGATTGTGGTGACACCTTTAGCCCGGTTGTCAAACCGGCTACGATACGGACCGTTCTTAGTATTGCTTTATCTAAGAATTGGCCAATCCATCAGTTGGACGTGAAGAATGCGTTCTTGCATGGTGAGCTTAAGGAAACAGTCTACATGCATCAGCCGGTTGGTTTCCGTGACCCAACCCATCCAGATTATGTATGCTTGTTGAAGAAGTCTTTATATGGACTTAAACAGGCTCCACGAGCTTGGTACCAACGATTTGCAGATTTTGTTTCCACTATTGGCTTCTCCCATAGCACTTCAGATCACTCATTATTTGTTTATTGTCGTGGTAACGACATGGCTTATTTGTTGTTGTATGTGGATGATATTATTTTGACTGCCTCATCTGACTCATTAAAGCAGTCTATTATGTCTCTTCTCAGTTCGGAATTTGCCATGAAGGACTTAGGTCCTCTAAGTTATTTTCTAGGTATTGCTGTCGCCCGTCATGCAGGTGGTCTATTCCTATCTCAAGGGAAATATGCGGAGGAAATACTTGATCGAGCAAATATGTCCTCATGTCGTCCATCTGCAACTCCCGTTGACACCAAGGCTAAATTGGGGGCGGATTCGGGCCCACCGGTTTCTGACCCATCTCATTATCGCAGTCTAGCCGGTGCATTGCAATATCTCACTTTTACTCGACCGGACATTTCTTATGCAGTTCAACAGATTTTCCTTCATATGCATGACCCACGAGAGGGTCACATGCTTGCGCTAAAGCGCATTGTGCGATACATACAGGGGACTCTCTCCTTTGGTTTGCATTTGTACCCCTCATCTGTTTCTAGCCTTGTTTCATACACAGATGCTGATTGGGGTGGATGCCCCGACACCAGACGATCAACATCCGGTTATTGTGTCTTTATGGGTGACAACTTGATTTCCTGGTCTTCAAAACGGCAACCCACACTTTCTCGATCAAGTGCCGAAGCTGAGTATAGGGGGGTTGCCAATGTTGTTTCAGAGTCATGTTGGATACGCAACTTGCTTTTGGAGCTACATTGTCCGGTTCAAAAAGCTACATTGGTATATTGTGACAACATTAGTGCAATATATCTTTCAGGTAATCCAGTTCAACATCAACGTACTAAGCACATTGAGATGGATATTCATTTTGTCCGTGAAAAGGTTGCACGCGGTCATGTTCGTGTTTTACATGTCCCTTCCCGTTATCAGATTGCTGACATTTTTACAAAAGGGCTTCCGCGCGTTCTCTTTGATGACTTTAGGGACAGTCTCAGCTTCAACTGCGGGGGTGTAATGGATTATGTAAATCAATAAGATTATGTAAATAATCTATATATGTATAGCATATATTCTAATAATGTATAGGATATTAGTAGAGAATAATCAGCCCCATAATTAACGCATGATTAGCGAGAATTATGGCTGTGATATGGCTGTAGAATATTGCTAAAGATTACGCATATACATTGTATATACAAAAGGTCTTGCGCGCACAAGGTGCACAATAAATTTATTGTACACCAATATAACTTTTACTCATTTTCTTGTAACTTTAACCTAGTTTTGATTAACTTTTATATTAGTAAAAAAAAGTTGATAGATAAACATTTAAAGGGTTATATGATTAATTTTATACATTATTAGAAATTTTGAAGAAATAAGTTTTATTAAAAATGAAAAAAAATTCACTAAAAAATAGATAACTTTTACATATATAAGCTTGACTTTTAAGCAATTTGAGTTAACTTTTACTCTAGTGTACAATATTTATTGTACAACCTTTGTAAATAAGAATTTGTGTTGTATATATATGGCCTATCAATGAAGAAGAAAGATACGGAGTTATACTTCTAACAATATATTCTAATTAAATCAATTATAGCTAGATTTGTTATTGTCGTATTTCATATCTTATTTATTAAAAAAATAAAAATGAAACAAATAAGGGTATGTAGATAAAATTACTTTCATTCTCACTCATCACCTGTGTGAACATAAAGTTATTCTCATATACCTTTTATTTCTATAGTTTATTCTCATATACACTTTATTACTATAGTTATTCTCATCTACTCACCAAATACTCGCCCTACCATTTACATCATTATCCGATCATTTAACACTTACACACATCATGTACTTTATCAGATGACTTTTAGTTAAGGTGTGGCGGGTGCGGAGGATTGTCCCTCCACACCCGTATCCACCTAAAATCTCATTCTTATCCCTGCCACCCACAATATGTGTGCTACCCATCTATAAAATAAAATTCATTCTCGCTCCATCACCCACCTGTTTATCCAAACCCATCATATACCCTTTTTTTTTTTTTGGTAGTTTTCAATTTTAAAACTCTATTTTAGAGTATTTTCCAATTTGGTTGTCTTATTAGTGTAGTTGAATAAATAAATAAAAGGTTGTAATATGTAGGTTAGTTGTTAAAAATACTACTCACGATCAATTAGATGAAAGATATGCGAGTAATCACGCGGGTCTAATTTAAAATTCATCATTGCATTGTCACCTGAGGCATATACTTTTTCTATCCGCATCACCCACCAAATTAAGCTTTCCTCCACCCCTTCCCACTTGGGGCGTTGCATAAAGGCCTCCCCAAAACCCGCCCCACTAACAATGTAGCATACCTATATTTGGTCAATATTACATGACGTTACCTTTTCGGTTAACTATCTAATACACTAACTCCAACCCTTTTGATTGTCCCATGACCAAAATTTACTTCATTAAGAATTGAGTGTAACAAATGCACATGAGTTGATAAAGTGGTCAACGACATAAGAGATAGAGAGAGAGAGAGCAAGTGGAAAAACTATTCGTTTAATGTATGGAGTAATCTCAAACGGATATACCAAAGATGAATATGATGCAAATAAAGGGACTGAAGGACTACTGAATAAAAGAATTGTGAAAGAGTTGGGAAGTGATCTTTTTAAGATAACTTTTTCCGTTTCTATGTACTGAATAAAAGAATTGTGAAAGAATTGTGAAAGAGTTGTACACTTTTTCACCCTTAATTAAGAAGGAATCAAACTTCTTTAATATAAGGGTAAAATTGAAAAGAGGTTCCATTATTTTATTTGGTGTTTGAGAGATTATAATTAATAAATAGATTAAAGTGAGGGTGAAATGTCAAATCATACAAAATAGTTTTCCATTTATAGTGTGTTGCAATTTTTCCGTCTTAGGGAAGTGTTGCAAATAAAAAATAAACAGATAAAATGTTTTTTTTAAATAATGTTTGATATTCTTTTCTTATAAGTACTACGTAGTCGGGGTACGTATAATATTGTGATAGTCATATTATAAGTACTGCGAAGTCGGAGTACGTATAATCTAATAATAGTCATATTATAATTTCGCCAATATATTACGAAATGTATATAGAATGCACTCTCTCTGTATTATTTTCCATATTATCTTTGTGGTATATAGACAACAGAAGTCAATAAAATCTTTAAATTAAATAGTTTCTTTAACTTAGTAAATAGATATTATTTTACTGTATATTCAATAATATAGATTGTGTGATCTATATATACTAATACAAATGGTATACATTTAGGCAATAAAAATGAAAAGTAAAATTAAAAATAACATGTGTTAGCACCACATTATATTGAGGCACCCTCTCTTTTAGTATAGCATAAAGATAGATAGATAGATCCGTAGTACATTATAATATCTTGTATTATGTACCATATTTCCAAATTTAATGATATTAATATTTAGATTAAAATAAATAAATTAGACAAGAAACATGTCATCTTTACAGGTAGTATCCTGAAAACTTATAAGTATATTTTATGCTATAGTGTGTAGAATATTCATTTTAAATGGTAATTTATTCAGTGCACCATATTTACATAACATTTACATAAACACGGGAATAAAATATTTACTTGTGCATATTTTTTTACATTTTCTATTTTTATTTAGTATTTTTAGAATGTTTATTATTAAAAGAATCTTTAAGATTAATATTGGCAAACAATAATATATATTCTCTAACGCATATCTTTCCTTAAATAAGACAACTTAAATTTAGATTAATAATTTTAATTACTTTATTAATTTATAAGAGAAGCGAATCATGTAGTGACATTTGTCATCACCACATTAATTTCCTCTCTTTTATTAGTATAATACTTCCTCCGTTCCTAAATAGTTGCACCGTTTTGACTTTCACGTTTGCCAACGCATAACTTTGACCATCAATACTTATAAGTATGTATTAGTAAAAATTATAAAAAGTTGATATATTTAAAATATATATTAACACCTAATAATACTTTGTATAATAATTTTTAATTTTATTTATTAGTAGAAAAGTGAGGTCAAAGCAAGACAAGTGAATAGTGTCAAAAGTCAAAACGGTGCAACTATTTAGGAACGGAGGAAGTATATAGATACGTCTTTGTATGTAAACTCTTGTTTATTATTTAATGTTTTAATCACATAGGCAGGTTTGTATTTTTGGCTTCTCTCTCCTCCTTTTTCAACTACGTATCTAGTACCCATCCCCCATGGTGCAATAACTATGAAACGGAGGAAGTAGAACTTTTAAATATAAATTACTCTCTCCATAGTTTTTTTAGGAGTTACATGTTGAACGACACAAATATTAAGGAAAATTAGTTAAATTTGATAAAAATAATGATATATGTAGGGTAATAAAGTTAGAATTTAAAGTATGATATATTTAAGGACAAATTGTCTTTTACCACCTAAAAACTAAAACTTGTATTTTACCTCCTAAAAGATGTAAAACTTGTTTTTTACCAACTTAAAACGAAAATATAGATCAAACATTTACGTGTATGTGTGACTACCTAATTCAAATTCCCTCTAACTTTTTACATTCCCTGTGTGATTTTCTTTAACTCTTTCACCCTTCTCTCTTCACTTCCATTGAATTTTGTCAATTTTGTGAATTAATGCTCGTGAAAAATTATGTAAATTCATGGAGGTTAAGGAAGCGGGGGTAAAAAAAATTCAATACATGATTGTGGTTATTGTGACCCCCACATTACATTTTCAACTCCCGCGGGAGATTAGTCACTCGTTGAAGGCGGTGGGAACTCCTTGTAGTAGAACCAAAAAAAAACTTTACATTTTCAACTGTTTTTTCATTTTTTAGGTGATAAAATACAAGTTTTAAATTTCTTTTAGGTAGTAAAATCATAATTTTTCAATTTTTTTCAGGTGATAAAAAAATAATTTATGCTATACTCCATCCATATTTATTTAAGAGATACACTTGGCCGGGCACGGGTATTAAGAAAAAGAATTGAATGAAATAAAGTACTCCCTCTGTCCCTTAATACTCGCACCTTTTTGACTTTTTGCACTATTCATATAATTCACTTTGACCCAATTTTATTTCTACTATATGAAAACAAATGTTAGTATATAATATATGTTGGCTTCATCTTAATATATATTTTCAAAATATTAATATTTTATAAGTTTTTATAATATGTAGTTAAAGATATTGGTGGTCAAAGTTTTACATTGGCAAGCGTGTCTAGTCGAAACGGTGCGAGTATTAAGGGACGGAGGGAGTAATAAAACAAGTGGGGTTGAGTAGATATTTTAATAAGAAAAACTAGTGGGGACCATGTCATTTTCAGGGAGTGGAGGTGGGGATGGAATGAAGATATATTATTTAATTAGATGGTGGGGTTGACAAATTACTAAAAATGACAAGTGTATATTTTAAATAAATACGACCGAAAAAAATAAGTGTATCCCTTAAATAAATACAAAGGTAATATTTTACTAATATTTTTTTAGAATCCTAATTATGTCAAGTTTCCTAATTTATAAGTCGTAAGTTGTAAGTTGTAAGTTGTAAGTTGTAAGTTGTAACCCATATAAATCATAAGGGATAAAGTTTCGTAATCCTATTCTATAAACACTCTTATCTTCCCTCTTTTCTTAGTCTGCAAATTGCTGCATATTTTGAACAGGATTTCACGAAGAATTGGGGCAAAACTACCAAGAAGTAGCTGCAGATAACATTCCATTCGATCTCAATTTTCACTCCTCTAATTACCTGGTATTTCTCTCTCCTCGTAAGTCGATTGATTAATTGGTTTGATAGCTTGGTTAATTCTTCTTTGATGAATTGTTTGATATCTTGCTTAATTTTTATTATCTGGTTAATTAATCGATTGATCATACCCTAATTCTTTTAAGATTAATTGGTTGATAGTTAATTCTTCATATCTTGGTTAATTTTATTACCTGATTAATTAATCGATTGATCAAACCCTAATTCTTTTAAGATTAATTGATTGATAGCTTGGGTAATTCTTCATATATTGCTTATCTGATTAATTAATTGATTGATCATAGCCTAATTCTTTTAAGATTAATTGATTGATTGGTCATAGATTTATATAGCTTAATTAATTGATTGATTGATTTTTTAGATTAAATAGAGTATTGGTTGGAAACTTGGAAACCTTTTTGTATTCCGTAATGCCCATTATACCCTCGGCATCCTTATGCTATATAATGTACATATGATGTGAATGTGAAATAAGATGATAACTGCGTGTTTCTCTCTTCCCTTCTCTCCCTTTCTATCTACTTTTATAACACGTTATCAGCACCATTGCAAACAGCTGACGGAAATCAAAGAGATTGAACAAGGGAAAAAAATAACAAAGAGTACCATCCCTCAATCACAATCATCTATATCCATGTAAGTTTGTTCTTTGTGTCAATTGGTTTACATGTTACGGAGAACACGAATTTGTTTTGATGATATAGGTGATAACTGTGATAAATCTGCAAATGATGAATATGGTTAACTGTGTAAGTGCGTTTTACTTGTTTTTTTTTTTGTTCTTCATTAATGGCCACACACATGTTTCCTTGATTTTGGTAACTAACTTTTTCATTGGTTTTATTATTCTATTTTTGTGTATATATGATTGCATCAAATTTTAATCTTTCTTTGATAATATAATTATGTTATAGACCACACATGATTTTATTGTTTTGGGGTCGTTAATGGAGTTCGGCCTTATAATTAATGGAGTTTCATTTTGTGCATTGGCAATAATTTATTTGGGTGCGCAATATTACCATGCTATATAATTACTTGTTTTGCATTTAATGGAGTTTAGCAAAAGTTTTGTGGATTAAGATCCCATCATGTTAATGTTTATTTTATTTTACCCAATTTATTGTTGGTAATAACTCCGATATGCCGAGGAAGAAGCCCTGGATTGTTTCTGGATTTTGTAACTGATTTTGTTTTGGCAATATCAAGAAGGATGTTCGTACTTTGTTTCATATGATGCTCTATAACGGTAAATTGTCAGAACCTCTAAATAAATAGCGTATATGCTCATTTTGATACGGATTTATTCGTATATGACATAAATTTCAAGTGTTTATGTTACATGCGTAGATATATTAGTTGTTGTTTTGTACAACTATTTGAATATGGTTGATTGCTTGATCACCTTTTATGGAAGAAATAACTAGACATTATGTTATAAAAGTCTAAGAATGTCTCTCATATATAATGATAATAGATTATGAAGAGATATGTTTTGTGGGTAGGCAAAATTGCTCCCACAATAGTTAAGAATGGAATACATGCAAAAATCAGGGGAAGATAGCTTTTAACTTTACAAAATAGTTATATAAGAATTAAAATGATGCATGATGGTAAAAGTGGTACACGTGTTGTTCATATTTCATTAATTCTTTTTATGAATACGAGTACAAGTTTATGATATTATTATACCATCCTGAAGATGAAGAATGATGAATATGTGTCTTGAAATTGATATGTACCACAATTACAATGAATACTCCAGAAGAGTGTAAGCTATCTTTCCATAAGTTTTGTTAAATTGTCTTGCCATTACAAATGAGACACCAGTTTGTGTCGTTATATCACATCACAATACGTTCAAATTATAGTATTTTATAGTTAAAGTGATCACTTTGGGAAGATAACCAGCAGTTATCGAATGAAATATTTTATATGATATTATATACGTACGATGTGATAATTCAGGCCATCCGGGTTTAAGAACACCCGTCGTGAGACATTCCCTCATATGTTGTATATATATTCAAAGGCAAGACATAATGATGAGGTTGAGGTGTACTTCAATCAAATATTTATAATGAAGATTGAGAAAATAAATACAAGAGATATTAATTACTTTGAAAACTTGTATAATGATATGATAGGTGACTTGAAGTTCACCATGATAGTAAGTGACCCGAAGTTCACCATAATGATAGTAGGTGACTTGAAGATCACCAAGAAGTTTACAAGTGTTTTGTAATTGATTTAAGTATCATAAATCTCTTGATTGGGGCAATCATGCGTCAGCACAAAATGAGAAAATATGAAAAGAATACAACTGCATATTGCATCTACTCCCCATAATCAATGTTAATCTCCAGAAGAGAACGAAAGTATGAAACATTTATTAAAATACACGCTGAAAAGTGTATTATTAGTTGGTGAAAGATCTTATGCCCCATAATATATTGAAAATATTTTCCCAACTTAGGGAGAGACGAGCTAGAATAAGTTGGTAAAATTGAAAGATAATATATTGATCCCCATATGAGTAAGTGTAAATGCCAACTGTATGTCCTCGAAGTATGTTTGGACATAAATATCTATGACTTGATTATGTTAAATTGTTACATGTTCAGATGCATAAATGTGTATAATGGTCATAGTGCTCGATGTTACTATAATGATCTTGCCAATATTCATTTAAATCTCTGCACCTGAAGTGTAAATTATATATACGGTTCCAGAATAGTGATGAGATACAGAATTATTTATATGAAAGGGCAAGACAATGCAGTTGATGATATTATTGAAAAAGAAAAAAAACACTAATATATAGTGTATGAAATACCCTTGAAGTGGTAGATATCTGAACTATAATAGATGGCCCATGAAAAAGATGAATGGTACCTATTGAATAAGTATTCAGATATCATTGATGAATAGAATGCAAAGTATATGTTGAAGAATTTTGATAATACCGGTATATATATGATGGAACCAAAATATAATGCATATGCAAGAAATAATGGATTTTGAATAGGGGATTGTAAATCTATGTCTATTTCGATGTAGACATCATTATGATGATCAAATGAGCTCATGGACCTGAAGTCCAACAAATTATGAATTTAAATATCTACAATGTACAGTGTTTTGCATTTTGAGTCTTACATTCATTACTTGTGTAGTTAATATGTAAATGCATCATTCATCATACATTTAGTTTGTTTTGTGTTTTATCAAAATTGATTTTCATCTATCCAGTTATATATGTTTCAAAACTATTATGATGTCATATATGAATATGCATCCAAATAATGGTAAGACGGATTTGCAACTTTATGAATATTATAAGAGGAGTTTCTTGCTCCAATGGGCGAATAGTTGCGAAAGAAGTATATATATAATGTTGATTTAATAACATGTTATGAATCATTCAAATAAGAAAAGTTCCTGAAGAACTTATACATGATGTTCTTAAACGCCCTTTAAGTTTTACATATGAATGTCATAACATTGATAAAATATTATCTAAACTCTTGAAGAGTGGTTTTGAAATGTCGTCTCAACCAGTAGTTTGAGTACTTGAGAATTATGAAATATACATATTAGTTTATTCACGGAAGAATTCTTGTACAAATATGAGTTGATTCAAAATTTTAAGATAAGAGCTTACATTGAGTTTTATTTTATGGTCCAGACGAATCATAAATTATATTATACCCTAAGTTGGACAGTGATATTATAATTTATCATATATTGTCATGAAAGTATGACTAGAGAAATTTTGATCAACATTGATGATTACTACTACTTATGACCTCCAGAAGAAGGTTTATATATGTCCAATATTTAAGGATACATTTTGTAATATTATATACAAGAAAATATATTTATTTCAGGTATTATTTTCAAAAGTTTGGTGATATAAATACTCACCTAGTGCATACAAGTGAAGATTTGAAAATTCAAGTCAAATGGTGGAGAATCAAATTTCAAGGAGCTACATGTTGATCCATTTGAAAAGTTATCAACAATATTATATTCATTGAACTTGGAGATCTCAAGTGATGTATTAATCAGGGGGAGAAAATACGCGTTGCACTTTTTTTCCCTTAATTATGGTTTTGTCCCATTGGGTTTTTCCTGGTAAGGTTTTTAATGAGGCAACATTCCAAGCGTATTATGATGAGTGTTGTACTCTTTTTTCCTTCACTAAGATTTTATCCCACAGGGTTTTCTTAGAAAGGTTTTTAATGAGGCATCATCTCATGTACATTATAGTTCCATTGTATTGTTTTAGATAATGGACATCCAAGGGGGAGTGTTATAAATATAATGTATTGTGGATGCCCATTATACCCTCGGCATCCTTATCCTATATAATGTACGTATGTGTACATATGATGTGAATGTGAAATAAGATGATAACCGCCTATTTCTCTCTTCCCTTCTCTCCCTTTCTATCTACTTTTATAACACTCTTTTGATTAATGTGATTTTAACCTGTGGTTAGAAAGAAAGATCAATGAATTAAATATATTTGTATTTATGATTTAATGGTTAGAGAAAGATCAATGAATTAAACATATTTGTTTTCATGATTTAAAATAGATTGACAATATTTAGTTGCTCATTAATAATTCCAAAATTTGAATTTTTTCATTGTAATTATCGGCTTATTGAGTGTTTGATATCTTTCTTAATTTTATTATCTAATCAATTTTTAAAATTTTCATTGTAAGACTTCGTGTGAAGTAAGATGACAGAAGTTGCTTACCTAGTCCACTCTCATGTGAGTTCTAACTTGTCATGCTCAAACAAACAACAATGCTCACTTCTTAAAAAGTTAAACTACACGAGAATTGCAAATATACGGGAAATATATAACTTTCGAAGGGGACTAGGTAAGAAACTTTCTCAAATTCCGTGGAATAAAAAGAAATTGGTTGGAAATTTCAATTCCTATGCTCATGTCAACCAACCAATCTCTTTTACCTTTTAACTTCCTAGGAAATTGACTGGCTACGGGTTCACGATTCGCTACCTAATTTGTTAAATTAGACCAAAAATAGACAATGTTTATGTTATAATTCGTTTTTTTTGGTTTGCGGTTCGTGGGATGATTGAAGAATTAAGCGACACTGGTTCTAGGTCTAACATTTTTTTGTGATTGCAATTGTGATTGAAGAATTAGGTGACACTGGTTCAAGGTCTTAACATTTTATTGTGATTGCAATTGTGATTGAAGTGCAGGATACATGGGTGATTGTGATTGGTCTCCGCTACCTGTTGATATCCTTGGAGAAATATTGTTGAAGCTAGAGTCTCCTCAAGACATTATCTATTTTTCTATGGTATGTAGTTCATGGCATTACGCGTATTCTTACTATAAAAAGAAGTGGAACAAGAGTATGCCATGGTTAATGTTGCCAGAGAACACGAAAGATAACCCTAACTTCCTTAGGAAAATATTTTGTGCAAATAACCAAAGATGTTACCAATTAAAACCCCCTCAAACTTTTGGGGCTAGATGTTGGGGTTCCTATTGTGGTTGGATTGTGACTCTTGATTTTAACCAAGACTTGCATATGTTTAACCCACTAACCACAACTCGTATTCCCCTACCTCACCTATCAACCATGCCCGGTTATGATGAATTTTTTTGGGATGAAGATTTTTTTGAGATAAACGATACGAAATTTGATGTG
Source organism: Spinacia oleracea (assembly GCF_020520425.1). Taxonomy (NCBI): domain Eukaryota; kingdom Viridiplantae; phylum Streptophyta; class Magnoliopsida; order Caryophyllales; family Amaranthaceae; genus Spinacia; species Spinacia oleracea. Next base: position 5,416,235 of record NC_079488.1, on the reverse strand, counting down.
TTAAGAGGTATTTTCTTGCAAAAGGTGCTTGTTATTCAAGCTAATGATAAAGGAGGAGGAGGAGGAGGAGGAGATGATTATATTCTTATAACAATTCCTGGCCAACCTAATGGAATCATAAGTTATGCAAAGTCTGGTGATCTAGAATGGACTTCGGTTATAACTAAGGGGATAAATAAAGGAGCATGTGTTCTTGATGTTGTGCGTTGGGGTTCACAAATGATATTTTTGTATTGGGACGGAGGAACTGGATATTGCGACATCAATAAACTTGATCATTCAAATTTAGAGCCAGCGACATTAATGGAATATCTACCTCCACCCACAAATTCTCTTAAAAATAGAGCACTAGAAAAAGTTTACTTGTTGGTGTCATTTGGTGATCTTCTAATAGTCCGCCGACTCAAACAGATGATTAATTATGATGATGATGAAATTGGGGATCCCGATTATTTTTCTTATCAAACAATGGACTTTGAGGTATACAAACTCAAGTTAGGCACCAAAAATTGGAAGCGTGTTAATGAGTCAGATGATGTTGCATTATTTGTTGGGGACAATACTTGTATGTCTGTTCGTGCATCAAACTTTAGTAATTGCAAGAACAATTGTATTTACTTCACCGATGATGAGTGGCAATTTTGGAATTCGTCGGACGTTAAGAGAGGGCATGATATGGGACTTTTCAACATAACAAACAAGAAGATCGAAACCATTAATGAAGGTGATGACATACGTTCTATTTTTTGCACTGATTTATGGTTTATACCTATGTTTTAGTGGGTTTTTATTTTCATTTTTTTTATTAAGTATTGTATCATCAAAACTTTTTAGTTTTTATGCAACTTTGATAAATGCCATAATATAAAACGGTATTTTGTTGCATGGAGTCTTGAAATTAGACATCTTTCGTACTCGTATTTCCCTATTGCAGATTTCAGTGCATGTTATTTGGTTAATTGTAAACAAAAAGGGTATAGTTTTATTTTGATTGAATTTTACTAAAGGAGTAAAGGTGGTCAAATAACGTAGACTTAAAACTAAAGTTGGTTGTGGGTTGGGTCGGTCCAAGGCCCGGCCTTGCACAAAAAAGTCCAGCCCGATACGACCACGAAGTTGTGAGCCGGGCCTGGGCCGCAATTTTTTTGGAAAAAGCACGACGAGACACGGCATAACAAAACACGCTAAGTTTAATATAAATATGCTTAGGCACGACAGACCAATCCTACCCGGCATGAAAGCCCGTGGGCCTGGGACATGTTATGAACTTTCCAGCCCGGTACGACACGGCCCATCTTTACTTAAAACGACAAAAGTTAGCCCGTCGAGCACTTCTTTAGTTCTGATTTGGGCAATTAAATTTGAGAATAATAATAATAATATTGACGACCAAATCAAATCAGTGATGGAATTTTACAACCTAGCTAACAGTTCTATACAACAACTGATTCACAATGAAGATTACATGTCAGGCCCAGCCCGCCCCATTTAACTTTGCCCCGGGCCAGCCCTAACCCGGTCCATTGAACATGTCTATTCAAGTATAAAATAAAGCATAATTCTCAAAGCTAGTCTCTACAATAAAAACTAGGGTGGAATTTACAACTGATGCTATTAGGAAAGTTCAAATCTGCTGCAACTAGCAATATAAAATCTAACAGCTCACTCACCTCTGAATCTCTGATTATGTAGCAGCATACTAATATACTAATTCCAGGTTCTGTATAACTGAACAAAGCCGTCTATACTCTTAAAATCGCGAAACCTAAACAGCATCTCACATATCTCCAAATCGCAGTATCGGTCAAGGTCTCATCTGAATACACCAACATTTGCTGAGATTGAGATGTGACGAACAAAGCAACCTCTAACAACATAAAGAAGGGATCCTACTAAACCAGCACCAATCACAGGTTAGTTAGTTCAGCTACGCAGGTGTATGCTTGAGCCACTCCCGAGCATTTCGCAGCTTATGGGGCTCGACCCTGTGACCTCCAGGTCACAAGGTGAGTTTCGCACCAACTCCACCAACTTATGTTGGTTTTCAAATTGGCAATAATGAGATAAAATGATACACTCTGACCCATGAAACATCACATGTGACCCATATTGAAAAAGGGACCTCACACCTGAAGAGAAGTGTTCAGATCGACCCATGGAACATCATGTGTGAGAGTCACACATTAATAAAAGAGGAGAGTTAACCACTTAATAAGGCCAAGAGACGACTCCCCTTATTGCCACATGGTTTTAAGGTGGAACCTCCTTAGGACTTGTTAAGTGGACTCTCTTTCTTGATGACAGGTGCGCCCCCAGCCTGACCACGCCCGTATTTAACATAAACTTTAGAAGCATTATTTAAATTCTTTGTTGCATATGTATGTATACCTCAGACCACAGAACAAATTTCAGACAGATGCTCTATCTGCATCCAAGTGTATAGCAAGTCATTGCTTTTACACAACTGCACCCTTTACCTCTATTTCTCAACAACTGCATTGCCTAAGTAACCAACCAGTCACATTCTAGTTCATTGATTATAGATTTATAGAGATGAAAGCATTCTCTTTACCTCCATAGTCATCATCAGTGTTTGGATCATCTGTATTAAAGATTTTGTTTGAGAGCGTTGTGCATGTCATTTAACCCATTTTCGCATACTTTCCTTGCATGTTCGTCGAATTGGCATGTGGTCAGGAGATTGTAGAAACTACGAGCCATTGAGTGACTCCATGGTGTCTGCAGCTCTTTCTCGCCCTCAAGAGTTGATGCATCGTCATCTTTATGATATGAAGATCATAACAATTAGTATTAGATAACATTAATATAATTACAATCTACTAAAAAAATAGGAAAATTTGTTTTTTGCCACATAAAAAAATTGGAAATTAGTTTTTTACCGGCTAAAAAACTAAAACTTGTATTTTACCACATAAAAAAAAATTAAAACTTGTATTTTACCACCTGAAAATGGGAAAATAGATGAACACGTTGTGTGGGGGCCACAATAACGATAATATTTCTGATATTTTATCTTCTTTCATGATTTCATGTATTTAACTCCCTTCTCTTCTCTTGCTTCATTCTCTTCCAAGAATTCACATAATTTTTCCTACCACTAATTCACAAAATTGACAAAATTCAATGGCAGTAAAGAGAGGAGGGTGAATGAGTTAAAAAAAATCGCAGAGGGAATGTAATATATTGAAGGGAAATTGAATTAGTGCGTCTCACATAACAGTTTTATCTATTTTCTCGTTTTCAGGTGGCAAAAAACAAGTTATAGTTTTTTTTTGTAGGTGGTAAAAAACAAATTTTGAATTTTTATAGGTGGTAAAAAACAAATTTTGAATTTTTATAGGTGGTAAAAGACAATTTATCCAAAAGAATAACACAACTCTTAAATAGTGACATTATTCTTGCAAAATATAAGTTGCTCTAAAAAGTGATACGGCTAGGGTAAGGTTATTATCTACAGCAGCTGAAAAATAAACCAGCAAAATCTTTTTCAATTCACATGACCTAGTTAGAAAGTGACACGCAAAGAACCAAAAACCGACACATTAATTTAACTCCAAATATTAGAGTAGTTACCTTTGTTTTTAGTCCAAATCTCAGACTTTGTCAACTTCGTCCAACGTTTCATAATGTATTTTTCTGGGATCTCGAAAATGCAATGCATGTGCATAACTCTCAAAATATGATAGCATAGTAATCCACATTCTCGATAACTCATGCACGTACAAGAAAGTTCGAGCAATTGATCATCATATCGAACGTTGTGACTTTGTGTGAAGTCTTCATTAAGAGATACTTCATAAATCTTGGAACTCCCTTGATTAGCAGCTACCACTCGTATGTAACTACCCATTGCCATATCAAACTCTTTTTGAAAGTCATCAAACAAATCCAGTGTATATACTTCAGCTGCGTGTTTTAAGAGTTTGCACCGTGATTCGCTTGCAGGGTGTCTTTCAGTTGTACATTTGAAATTGTCACTTTCCTCCATGCTACGCCAACTTTTCACTGTATCCTCAAATATGCGGTAAAACTCAAATAAGCTCGTTGTCTCACTAGATCTGAACGATATAGCTTTCCTTATCACTTCTACTTTCTGTGAAGACAAAACTCGAGCTGAAAAGAAGTCTTTGCTTAGAGCTGTACACCACTTATCCCTCAAATCGTATAACCGTGAGAACCAAAAACTTTCTTCAAGGCCATACGTGCTGATCATCTCAGTCCAGCATTTTAAAAACTCTTCTTCATTGTCACATCCAGTCAAGCACTTATTGAAGTCATCCTTGAAAGTAGGATTGCTTTTGAGCATATCAAAATGTGATATGAAATTTGTTTGGAGATGCCATATACATAAACGAAGTCTTGCAGTTGGGAATACCTAAACAAGGAGGATAATATTAATCTTCTAGCATAGTTTAATTTGACATAACTTTTCTGTAAAGTGATAGAAGGCAACACATACGTTGTTAAAGAATTAAGAGTATAAAGTAACTATTTAAGATGTGACATACATTATCTTCAAAAAGTAACATGAATATATGTGGTTTCTAGAGCAAAGAAAGTTCAGTAATATGTGGTTTCTAAAGCAGTAAGACCGTGTAGCTAAGATGTGTTTCCTATCCAGAAGGTGACCCTATTAAGGTTGATAAAACAAAATATACATGGCTGACGTAGCTGAAGCTGTAATAAACCATACAAATTAGGTAGTATTCAACACCGGTTATAAAGTGACATGCTGAAGCTAAAAGGTGATTTGTAGTTAACTGAGTTATTTGCTCACTACAGGTACAAACAGCGGAACACTGGCATTCTGCTAGAAAACATTCTTAAACTGCATATTATATGAAAAATATATAAAACCAAACCCTTTGCACCCCCCGAGCTAGACCATGGGTTCATTAACACCGCCACAACAGACCACTGAGCCACCACAACCCCACCAGGTTTCTTCTCCCATCCCCTTGCCAGCTCACCCAACCAACACCACCTCCACTCTAATTTCTTTCTCAGAGCAACTACAATGGTAAGCTAATTATCAAATTCGTTTGTCATGCCACCTAAAATTGTAAACTAATTTATATTCTAGCTAATTTGTACCCCAATGCAAGTTAATTTACCACACTAGCTTGATATTTAATGGGTCCACTTTTACATATATTTTAATTTTATTTTAATTATAACTCATTTTCCAATTGGACATTATTCCTCAAGCAAATCAGCTTGGCCAAGCTAATTTATCAAAATCACTCTAATGGTTAAGCTAGTAGCTTGAAACTTTTGCAAATTAGAAGGAAGTCCCTAGCTACAACCATTAGAGTTGCTCTCAACTCTCCCCCCTCCCCCAGCCCACCCAAACACGTACCAGTGGTCACCACTGCATGGGAGCACCCCACATAAGGGAAAGAGGGAGGCAAGGGAAGGTGGAATCAGGACGGAGGGTGGCTTCAACAACAAAAAGAAGAGGGGCGAAGAGGAGCTTCTAGAGAGGGAAGGTGAATGGGAGGAAGGTGTTTTTAGCAGAACCTCCTTATTTTAAGGGGTTAACAAACTCTAATTCAAAACACACAAACTAAAACAATATAATCACGCTTCACAGAGACATAAATAAATTTTGCATAAAAAAAAGACAAGTAAATAATACGAGTGTTTAATATGCCATTTTAAGTTATAAAGTGACATACTCAAAATAATAAGAGCCAAAAATAAATTAAAAACTGAGAATGATTTAATTTCATTACCTTTGCAACTGCATTGGTCACCGGTAGGTTTTGGTCGGTGAATATGGACTTCGGTACAAGTCCACTCATAGAATTCTTGAAGGTTTCCAATAACCACTCAAACGTCTCCGTCTTCTCATCGGAAATAAAGGCACAAGCAAACATTGTGGTTTTCCAATGCTTGTTTATTCCAACAAATGGGGCACATATCAAACTATATCTATTTATTCTGTACGTCGTGTCAAATATTAATACATCCCTATATGCCATGTAGTCTTCTACCATCATTGAATCACGCCAAAATATGCTCACAATCTGATTGTCATCGTTGACTTTTACCCTATAGAAGAATGAACTATCATCTCTTGTTCTTTGTTGCATGACATCTAATACATTTTGCATGTCACCACCCTTTGTGTTCTTCATCTTTAACATTGAAACAAATTTCAGATAGTCAGTCTTTGTGTCACCATCAAGTTCTTTACCCCTATCTTCCATGCATAGGTACTTGCAGCAATCCATTTGCTTACTACCTGAAGCTACCATTGTTTCAATAACTTTGCCTACACATTTTGAGGTAGATAATTTTGATCTTAGACAATGACATTCTTCCTGTTTAACAAAGTCATGGTTATGGATTATGTTATGATCAGTAACAACGAATTTGCCTTCCTTAGTCATCTTAAACCGTATATATGCTTTGCAATCTGTACGTGTCTCATTGACCACTCTAACTTTCCTTTTCCTTTGGCTGGCAATAGATTCTGATCCTTCTGTGGTGGGGATCCCAATAACGCTCTTCGTTCGCACTTCTTTTCTGCCTTTGCCTCTTAAACCAGCCTTTGAACAAACAAAGTACTTTTCAAAAATGACACTATTATTACCTCTTCTCCGTGAAGTCCCCTTCCTAACACTAAATCCGAGAGCTCTTGCATGTGCCTTGTATAAATTTAGTGCATCATTGAGATCTAAAACTTCACGTCCAAGTAAACATTCACCAATACCCTGGTCATTATCATATGTATAATCTTCTTCTTGCAGGTTTTCTGTAAAGAAGTGAAACAAATCTTTGTGAACTCAAAAAACATAAGTTTGACAAAAAAAATGATATGACTGTCCTTAATTTAATGAACTCAAAGTCTTAGCAGTAGTATCAACAAGGAAAGCTTCGAAGATGACACTACAAGTCTTTAAAATGACATTTGTTTTGGAAAAGGTGACACTGGATGGAAAAATCTTGACAGGAGAACTAGCAAAAGTGTTTGAGACCCTTATAAGTTAAACGGAATCGAGGGAATTCATACCATTACCTTTCTTATTTTTAATATAAAGAAAATATTCTTTTAGAGTGACGGTGTATTAATAAAATGTACCAAGCACATTATTAATTTTAAAACTGAGTAACCGAGTAAGGGACTAGAAGTCTTAAAAGTGAAATGAAATTGTAAAATTAAAATCTCCAAGTACCTATTAAGATAAGCGCCTAGAGCAGTATTCTTCCTTCATTAGGTGACATATCTTATAAAAGAACGGGGCATACAAATGTTATTTACTTCGATGAAATCATTAATCTAAAAATGACCCTCGAATCCTTGAAAGTGAAGCATAATAGGCAAAATTATAATCTCTGACTCTCTGAGTACCTATTTAAGAACGTGATATACAAAATGTGTCTTGTATGAATTGTAATATTAATATGTTATTTATTTAAAGGTGACGCTGGATGAGTAGAGTGACATTTATTAGTCTAAAGAGTGATACCACAAACCTCTAAAAGTGAAATGAAAATGGAAAATGAAAATGTCTAAGTACTTATTTGAGGAAGCAATATACTCCCTTGGTTCTATTTTATCTTCCTACTTTAAGTACGTTTTTTTTTCTTCCTACATTTGTTGTGTGAGTTTGCGCCTTTACTCCTTTTATGGCCAAATAGATTTCTCTCTTTTATCCTCCTTTACCCAACACAAGGGTCCAAATATACTATTTGATAAACCCGTGTGACCGTGTCTCTAAACAACTATTTCTCTCCTACAAAACAGTTCAAGAAGGGATTCATTTTCCTCTAACTCTCTTTTTTTCTTGGTATTTGTTGCTACATTTAATAGGAAGATAAAAACAAAAGAACAAAAGGAGTACTATTTGTCAAAAATGAATCCGTTCTGTGTTTGAGTGAACATCTTCCATTTTGGGTTGTCCCAACTCCCATGTTTAGGTTAACATCTAAGTTCTTTCTCTCTACTTTTATTCTGAGTGGGACTCAAAGTCAGTGAACCACTCACCTACTTTTGTCTCTCTATACTCTACTTTATGTCTTTATCATTCTTTTTAATCTTCAATTCTCCACGTAAAAGTAATTGGGAACTGAGACTGAGAGAGTAACTAAAAGTTGTCAAGATTTTTGCAAAAATGATACTCATATTCCCCAAAATTGAAAGAAAAGCTGACAGTTTTGAAGTTCATAAAATGACACAAATGTTACAAAAAGTGAAAGATAAGGGCTTAAACTCTATTCTTACCATTGTCATTACCATCAGGTGAATGTTGAATATTAGTTGTGGTAGAATCTCTTTCATCTTCTCCCGTAAGACATAAATGGGTATCATCATAACTAAAAGATGTTTCCCCTGCAACAAGATAATTGATTGTCAATATTAAAGTCAAATTCTGTATCTCCTTTTGAATGATTCTGAAATGTAACCCTCCATTCTTTTTTTTCTCTTCATACTCTAATTTTTACGCCAACCAAAGTGAGAGGAGAAAAGTGCCCACATGGGGCTACTTTGTTAGAGAATAGAGAGAAATAGAGAGATGTAAAGAGTATAAAGGTAGGGGAAAAAGAAATGTAGGAATAACAAAACAGAACGGAGGGAGTAATAATTTGTAAGGAGAAATCATAAATTTTAAATAGTTCTTATTCCTACATCAATTTTTATGTTCTGTTTAAATATCCACAATGATTTTAAGTTCATAAAATGACATAAGAATTTGTAAAATGTGACAAATAAGGGCTTGAAAGTTGAAATGTATTCTTACCATTGTCATTACCATCAGATGACTGTTGATCATTGATCGACATAGGATCTCTTTCAAGATTTTCATCTTCTTCAATATAACACAACTGGGTATCAGAATTAAAAGAAGTTTCACCTGCATCGAGATTATTTATTTTAAAAATAAAAGTCAGATTTTGAGCCTCATTTTGAATGTGTGTGAAATTTAGTAATCTAAAGGAGAAATCATTCATTTTCAACAAACGTACTTGTTTCTAGGGTTTTGCTATGTCTTGTACCAAGCATCCACAGTTTTTAATGTTTTTGAGATTGAAACTAGGTTTCAGGAAGTGAGCTTTTTTTAGGTTTCTCCCATTTTGTCCGAATTGATCTGTCACTAAATTAATATGCATAGTGTACTGTTCGAGGGGATGACATGCTATCAAAATGGCAGCTTACAGCACAAGCTCGCTAAAATCCTGAAGGGGAACGTGACAGTGCAATAAATTCTGACACGGGTGAAGAGGCAACCAATAAACAACGCAAGCTCGGTTGGGAATGTGAAGTACCCGAGGACAGAGGAACTTGGAAAAAGAGATCCCTCGGCTCCTCTTTCTCTGTTTGGTAACGAGTTGTTACTTATTATGCAAGTGATCAACTTTATTAGTATAAAACTCCCTATCATGGATTTGGAGTTCTTTATACTTGTCCTTATACCTCCCATATCTCCATAATTAATTACTCCGTAAACAGTACACGTTCATTCTAATAGCAAATTTATCTGCAAGGTACATGTCAACGAGTCACTTCTCTTGAGGGTACAACTGTACAAATAGACTCCTAAAGGTCAACGGAAGCTACAGGCTATAGCATAATATATGACAAATAGAATCTTAAGAAACATAGATAATCAACATTATCAAATGAAACGGGAGTATTAATTTATTGAATACCTTGTGATGGTTCAACTTCCTCCGGATGTTGTATCCTCCTCTCTATAAGCATTTTCTTTTGGGTCTTCTTTTCCATAGTTGTTCAAAGTCTTGCAAAAATAGATACAAGGTAGAATACATCTATATGTCAAAAGTAGCAAGTGAATTAATGAACAGGAACAATAAGTTATTCTCTCTGTCACTCAGAAAGAGTATGGAGACAAGCATTCCTATATGCGGAAAACTCAAAAGCACAGCACCTCCACTCAAATCACGAAATATTCATGTCGTAATAAATAATACTCCCTCCGTCCCGGAATACTTGACCTGTTTTCCTTATCGGGCCGTCCCTTAATACTTGACCTGTTTCTAAAAATGTAAATATTCTAACAATGTTATATTATTTCTAACTCCACCCCTATTAACCCACCTACCCCCTACTCCATACAAAAAATAATTAAAAATTCAACCCCTACTCTCCCCCAACCCCACCTCTTAACCCACCTCCCACTAACTACATTAAAATAATACCCCACTATCAACTACTACCTATTAAATTAAATAAGCCAATTCAAGTTCCTTAAACTCTGTGCCAGTCAAACCGGGTCGAGTATTCCGGGACGGAGGGAGTAACACGCTTATGATGAAGAAAAATAGGACTGTCAACAAGGATTCGACTGATAAGTACAGCATGCATTAAAAAAAAAAACAGAAGGAGCATATATCACCATGATAGCATGCCGGTATATACAGCCATAATTTATAACTACTCTTGCCGATGGATAGTAGTCAACAATCCACATTGCCACGCTAGCAGATTTAAAACATTTTACCTATCATGGTAATTTTCAGGGGAACAGTTCAATAGAGTTCTTGTTTCACTGGGTACAAAAAGAATATCAACGTCATCAAGCCCTATTCAGTTCACGTTTATAAAAATAATATTCAGTTTTAATAAGTACAAACAAGTTTTGATCATTAAAAATCAGATTCAATAAGTTAAAAAGTAGTTTAATTAAAGTAAAGTTCATTTCGATAAAGTAAAAATCATAACCTCGCAACATTACACTAGTAAATCAATAAGAATCAGTTTTAATGAGTAAAAATCAGTTTCAATAAGCATAACTAAGGTTCAGTCAATAAAAATTAGTATAAGAAGAAAATATTTTTAGTGCTGTAAAAGTCAGGTGAAGTGAACGAGCATGGCCAGAGGAAATCTTTGATAAGGACTTTAAATTCATAGGGTGTTAATTTTAAAGGCACTTCATATATTGAATAGTTTTCATTATGCTCAATGATATTCAACAAGTTATAGTACATTTTCATGCATTAGCTCAAATGTTAGTCATGCAAAAATAATTGTTGACGTCTAAAGTGAAAATAGGGGGTCTAAAACTAAACTAAACTACATCGGGTTTTGATATCTCCGTGAATGCGCATTTTATCAGCATACGGACCAAAAAGACATTTCCTTTTGAATAAGACCAAAACTTACTGTCAAACCTACTATATGAGATTACAACTCCAGTGTAGCAACTGGTGAGCTCAAATCATAAATCAATGCAAGATGACTTAATATTTACGTGTTTGCCATAATTTCTAGAGTCAAAGTAGGCAAGGCTAGCCCCCAAATAAATTTAGATCAACAACTTTTTCCTACGTTCTTTAATTCATATACTACTTAACATCATAGGGCCCTTTATGGAGTTAGCTTGACAGAGTAACCCTTTACAACCAAACCCCTAGATCTTAAACTCGCCAAAAAAGATCCTACAAGTTTGTCCAGGTTATCTTCCTCGAGAAGATCACGCAAATGCTAACACAAAAAGATATGAAGCCAAAATGCAGCAGTAATTATGAGCTAGTACATTACTCGTAGTCTTCATTTTACCTTAAGTACCCATGTCGGACCCTCAACACTCTGACATAGATATGGACACTCCAACACTGCAATTTTTAGACTTTAAATCATGGAAATTTTTCACAATTTAGCCGAGTTGGACACCTGTACACGTACCCGTATCTGACACTAGTACGCGAGTCCAAGTTACATAGATTATAAGAACCTCGTGAAAAGATGGCCAAGGCACTAACTAGTTACAAAGCTATGGTCTCTTTGCAAGAACATATGCGAACATTGATCCTTTTCGTTTTCCTAGTGGAGTAATTCTTTTATGTTACCCAGTAAAAACTCACTTACTCAGTATAACCTCTACTTACGATTGTAATTCAGTGTTCAAGGCCAAAATTCTCAATTACAATTTCTCTGCTCGATGTTTAAACAATCCACTAGTTCGTTTGAGGCCAGACCCTTAAATTTGCATATCAAAATCAGAAATGTAACATCAACAAGTTCTGTAATAGCAATATGCAAAGCGAATGATTCAACCAATTCAAACCCCAAAGTACCATTAAACTAGTTCGTTTGAGTCTAGACCCTTAAATTTCCATATTAAAATCAGAAATTCAACCTCTACAAGTTCTGAAATAGCAATCTGCGAAACGAAAATGATTCAACAAATTCAAACCCCAAAGTACCATTAAACCATACACGTCCCTAAACCCTGAATTCTCAGATGATTTCCAGAAAATCCGTCAAACGGGTATAATTTCATGACGCAATGAAAAAAATTAACAATTAGAATCGCCAATTATAAACAACAAAACTCACATTGATAAAAAAAAAATCAAGTCGTCCGCATTTAATTCCAGCTAAAATTGAAAAGAATAATCACTAGACAGGCCAAATAATCCCCAAAAACAATGAAATTAATCTCAAATTCAGGAAAAATGGACAATAAAAGAGAATAAGAAGGATAATTTAGAGAAGTTTACCTAATTTTGCAGAATGATGAAGAGGGACAGGTTGATCATTGTAGACGTAAGCTTGAATTGGATTGTATTAGAGATCAAATTGACGAATAGAAGAAGAGGAATTTCTAACATATGATTGAATGTTGCGCGAAATCTAATCTAATCTAATATACAAAGGAGGCATATTTGATGAAAGATTAGAGCGCTACCTAGGATTACTAATGGTTTCGGCCAATGAAAAATAAGATTTCTAATTTCTTTTTGAATTAAAAAAAATCAAGTTCCACGTAGATATTTTAATTAATTAATTATTAATATATACAACTCCATCGAAAATCAAACACTCTAATAATTAATAAATAATCGATTGCCATGTAGATAATTAATTAGGTGCTACATAGATATTTTAATTAATAAATTAATTACTAATATATACAACTCCATCTAAAATCAAACACTCTAATAATTTAAAAATAAATCTAAAATAAAATTCATCCGAAATCAAACAATAATCTAAATTAAAATAAATAAATTTCAATTTAAAATCAAACATTAATCCAATATTAGAGAGCCACGTAGAAAAATCTAATGGCTTCGGCCAATGGAGGAATATTTGCTGAAATATTAGAGCGCCACCTAGGATTACTAATGGTTTCGGCCAATTAATGAAAAATAATATTTCTAATTTCTTTTTGAATTTAAAAATCAAGTGACACGTAGATAATTAATTAGGTGACACGTAGATAATTAATTAGGTGCCACGTAGATATTTTTATTAATTAATTACTAATATATACAACTCCATCGAAAATCAAACACTATAATAATTAAAAAATAATCGATTTCCACGTAGATAATTAATTAGGTGCCACGTAGATATTTTAATTAATTAATTATTAATATATACAACTCCCTCTAAAATCAAACACTCTAATAATTAAAAAATAAATCTAAATAAAATCATCCAAAATCAAACAATAATCTAAAATAAAATAAATAAAATTCATTTTAAAATCAAACAATAATCTAAAATAAAATAAATAAAATTCAACTTAAAATCAAACCTTAATACAATAGTAGAGCGCCACATAGAAAAATCTAATGGTTTTCCGCCAATGAAAAATAAGATTTCAAAATTAATTTTGAATTAAAAAAGTCGAGTGCCACGTAAAGAAATGATTAACTTTCACGTAAATATTTTTTATTAATTATTTATTAATATTACGCATATACATTTTCATCCAAAAACAAACACTTTCATAATAAAAAAAAATCTAAAATGAAATTCAATGCAAAATCAAAAACTAATCTAATCTAATATATAAAAGTAGTATATACATAGGATTTTTATTTAAACATAACAATTTAATAGAATCCGTGCATCGCCACCTAATGGTTTAATATACATATATAAAGGAGGCATATTTGATAAAAGATTAGAGTGCCACCTAGGATTACTAATGGTTTCGGCCAATGAAAAATAAGATTTCTAATTTCTTTTTGAATTAAAAAAAATCAAGTTCCACGTAGATATTTTAATTAATTAATTATTAATATATACAACTCCATCGAAAATCAAACACTCTAATAATTAATAAATAATCGATTGCCATGTAGATAATTAATTAGGTGCTACATAGATATTTTAATTAATAAATTAATTACTAATATATACAACTCCATCTAAAATCAAACACTCTAATAATTTAAAAATAAATCTAAAATAAAATTCATCCGAAATCAAACAATAATCTAAATTAAAATAAATAAATTTCAATTTAAAATCAAACATTAATCCAATATTAGAGAGCCACGTAGAAAAATCTAATGGCTTCGGCCAATGGAGGAATATTTGCTGAAATATTAGAGCGCCACCTAGGATTACTAATGGTTTCGGCCAATTAATGAAAAATAATATTTCTAATTTCTTTTTGAATTTAAAAAATCAAGTGACACGTAGATAATTAATTAGGTGACACGTAGATAATTAATTAGGTGCCACGTAGATATTTTTATTAATTAATTACTAATATATACAACTCCATCGAAAATCAAACACTATAATAATTAAAAAATAATCGATTTCCACGTAGATAATTAATTAGGTGCCACGTAGATATTTTAATTAATTAATTACTAATATATACAACTCCCTCTAAAATCAAACACTCTAATAATTAAAAAATAAATCTAAATAAAATCATCCAAAATCAAACAATAATCTAAAATAAAATAAATAAAATTCATTTTAAAATCAAACAATAATCTAAAATAAAATAAATAAAATTCAACTTAAAATCAAACCTTAATACAATAGTAGAGCGCCACATAGAAAAATCTAATGTTTTTCCGCCAATGAAAAATAAGATTTCAAAATTAATTTTGAATTAAAAAAGTCGAGTGCCACGTAAAGAAATGATTAACTTTCACGTAAATATTTTTTATTAATTATTTATTAATATTACGCATATACATTTTCATCCAAAAACAAACACTTTCATAATAAAAAAAAATCTAAAATGAAATTCAATGCAAAATCAAAAACTAATCTAATCTAATATATAAAAGTAGTATATACATAGGATTTTTATTTAAACATAACAATTTAATAGAATTCGTGCCTCGCACGGGCTAAAATCTAGTTTGAAGAATAATTTGTGGAGATTGTAAGATTAGGGGAGAATGAAGAGAGAAACATTCAAAGGGTTTTAATTCTGGAGAAACAGAAACGTTTTATTTGATTTAAAATATTAGGATAAATTGTTTTTCTACAAAATATGGTTTATGCACCCAGTGCACAATGCTCACTGTGCACCCTGTTTTTAAATGAACATATAGTTCAAATACAAAGAACATATTGTTCATACTCAAAGAACATATAGCCAATGAACATATAGTTCAAATGCATAGAACATGTAGTTTAAATATTTCACTAGTACATGTACATTGAAATCATTCTAAATGTTCATTAGATTTTCAATAAATGTTCAACAGGGTGCACCATGAGCACTGTGCACCCGGGTGTATAATCCAAATTGCGGTTTTTCTACCACATGCGAAAAATAAAAATAAAAATGTTTCTTTTATCATGGATAAATACTTTTTTACCATTTTAATAAAATTGAAAAATTGTTTTTAACCACCTAAAAATTAAAACTTGTACTTTATCACTTACAAGAAATTTAAATTTATTTTTTACCACCTGAAAAATAGAAAAATATATGAAAATGTTATAAAGGGAAACAATAACGGTAATATTTCTTATATGTTATATTCTTCCACGATTTCATGTATTTAACTATCTTCTCTTCCCCAACTTTCTTATATTCTTCCATAATTTTTCACCATCATTAATTCAAAAAATTGCTAAAATTTAATGGAAGTAAAGTGAGAAAGGTGAAAGAGTTAAAGAGAATCACACAAGGAGTGTAAAAATTTGGTGGGAAATTAAAGTAGGTAGCCATACATAAGTTTTTCATCTACTTTTTCGCTTTCAGAGGTAAAAAACAAGTTTTAATTTTTTTTTAAAGGTAATTTTTTATGTGGTAAAAAAAAAAATTCCGATTTTTTTAGGTGGTAAAAAACAATTTGCCCTTTTATCATCTACTCCGTAAAAAACTAAAACTTGTATTTTACCATCTAAAATAAGTTGTAAAAATTTTTACCACCTGAATACGGAAAAATAGTTTCAACGGTTATGTGACCAACTAGTTCAATTTCCCTCTAAATTTTTACACTTCCTCTACAATTCTTCTTTAACTACTTTCTGCTCCACTATTTACGTCATTTAGTGTTTTTCAATTTTGTGAATTGAAAGGGGAAAAATTTATGAATATTGAAGGAAGTAGGGGGAAAAAAGGGATTTAAGTAAATGAAATAGTGGAAAAAGAGAAATATCATGAATATTAACGTTATTGTGAAATCGTGGAAGAAGATAAGGAATTTAAATAAATGAAATTGTGGAATAAGAGAATGGAGTTAAATAAATGAAAACGTGGAAGAAACGAGCCTTTTGTTTACTTGGTATGTTAATGCATAAATAAAGACTTGAGGATTTATGTCATAATGTGGTTATTAGAAGTTAAATTGAATTAAGGACTAAAATCTAATTATAACTTACATAAATTATAACTTACATAAATTATAACTTAATCATGAAACATTATCACAAAAACAAGGATTTGAGAGAGAGTGTGTTAGGTGATTGTTGTAGAGATTATTCTGACCACCACAATGAGGTATGAGGGTTTGCATTTATAGCTTTTTGGGAAAAGTACTAGTTAGTGCCCCGGGCATGTCCCGGATAGTAGAAAAATGAATTAATTAGATTCTTATATAACTCGTTTTGAGTCTAATTAAATTTGTTACATTATAATATATTTTGCTTTGAGTATGCTTTAATAAATTTTAACATGTAAGGATTACTAACTCGTAAAAGTAATGACTAATTAGTGATGTGATAGAGACTATTAATAAATGTTTCAGATCATTTTTCTCATTGTATTAACTTAATATAATTGTGCATGTACAAGAAACAACAAAATGAATTATGGCGTACTGGTAAAAATGTGTGACTAGAAAATGAGAGGTCACAGGTTCGAAACCTATAACTAATTATATGAGATGCACAACATGTCAAAGATGCCGTTGCGGAATGTCCTAGATAATAGGAAGCGACATGTGGCGAGATGACATTCCTTGCCTTGGAGTTTTAATAATAGTATAGGTTTTGTCACTTTTTACTCTAAAATCAAAGCATATCTCTTGGCGATCTTTTGCTAGATCATGCTCTTTTAGTGGGCCTTGGGCCTAAGAGAGTTTGTACTCATACAAATAGGGAAATAGTATGAGGATTGATTTTTCATAGTGACACGTGTCAAATAGCTATAGGTTGTTGTGTCACGTCATAAGTTAACAAGAAGTAAGACACATGTCCATTGACCTTCACACGTGTAACTCGATTATTGGTCCACTGTGGACTTATCTTTTTGTCCACATCAAAAATTAATGACTTTCTTCTTCCATAATTGATGACACCAACAAAGAATCAAATTGTGACCAAAATAAATTGGACACCCATTACAAATATTTGGGCATTGTCGGTCAAAGGGTTTGATCATCGATGAATTAAAAGAGTAGAAAATACGTGTTTATTTGATGACCTAAAAATTTTGGGTCAACCATTGGTTATACTCTTAAAATTTAATTTATTTACGGTCTTCAAGATGGTTATGACCCAACCCGACCAAGGCATTACCCGACCCGACGAAAAAAACCTCAGCCCGACACAAGCATGAAGCCGTGGGCCATATATTTTTTGAAAAAAGCACGACAATGCTCGTTACTACTTGATCCAGCTACACAAATTTAGTAAAATTAGGCTTAGACTACGGCCCGTGAACACGAGCTCCACTTTTAAATTTTCGGCCTGGTCTAATGCTGAGCGGGGATGGCATGTTTGGGTAGAGCATATTACTTGCACCCGGGTAAAGATGGTTGTGGGCCGGGCCACCCGAAGACCGACCCAACACGAAAAAGCCCGACCTGGCTCGAGCACGAAAAAAGCACGGCACGACACGTGCACGAAGTCGTGGGCCATGGGTCGGGAAAAACCAGACCTGGCCCGAGCACGAAAAAAGCACGGCACGACACGGGCGCGAAGTCGTGGGCCATGGGCCGTGGGCCGGACATGGACCTTAATTTATTGGAAAAAGCACTACAAGACACGACTCGACCCGACACGACAAAGCACGCTAACTTTTGTAAAATTAGCCGTGGGCACGACGGGTTGGCTCGGTCCGACACGAAAGCCCGTGGCTTGGGCCGGACCTTGTTTTGAACTTTTCGTCCAGACACAACAAGCTGCAACACGGGTCCGTGTAGGCCCGACCTGGCTCGACCCGAAGGCCGTCTCAGTCCAAAGCCCGACCCCGCTCGGTGCACGACCATCTTTACACCCGGGAAAAAGAGTGCCTCCTCACATATTCTCTTTACATCTAAGGATAAAATGTGATGGGAGCCACTAATTAATATGAAAATACCCATAAATGCACGATACACCCGAGTATATCCAATAATTTTTATGATTTGGGCCCGTTCATACCCGAAACGCGGCCCGGCACACCGCCACCTTTACGGTCATTCGAATAACGATTGAAGCTCACATATCACAGAGACTGATTTTGAACGACACAGACATAACCATCAATGGCTTCTCCCCGGATTCTTCTCGCCGGCGACGTCAATGGCCTCCTCTCTCAGCTCTTCAAACGCGTACTCTCGGTAACCCCACCTCTCTCTCTTTCTCTCTCTTCATCGTCCTCAACCCAATGTAAAACTTCAACAGGTACTTAAATCAATTTGAAAAACTTCTTTCTGAAAAAAATCCCCTCAATTTCAGGTGAACAAATCAGCAGGTCCCTTCGATGCTTTGCTATGTGTGGGACAATTCTTCCCGGAATCAACAGAGAAACTGGAGGAGTTCATGGATTACATAGAAGGCCGCCGTGAGATTCCTATACCCACTTATTTTATCGGCGATTACGGTGTCGCCGCCCCTAAGGTTCTTTCCGCCGCCGTTAAAGAACCTGGAAATCTAGGGTTTAAGTTGGATGGGTTAAGGGTTTGTCATAATTTGTATTGGTTGAAAGGCGGCGGCAAATTCACTCTTTCTGGTTTGTATTTCTTTCAATTTTGTTTAATTTTTGTTAATTAATTTACTTGTAACCTTAGTGATTTACATTTTCCAATTTGATGAGATGAAATGAGCTGTGAATATAAGTTAGGATTTGATGGGTTTAAGTTGGATGGGTTAAGGGTTTGTCATAATTTGTATTCACTCTTTTTGGTTTGTATTTGTTTAATTTTTGTTAATTAATTTATTATAACCTTAGTTATTTACATTTTTTCCAATTTGACGAGCTGAAATGAGCTAATATAAGAAGTTTGGATTTGATGTAGGTTTTGGAATTATGTGAATTGACTTTGTTAAGTGGGTTGAGGTGCTTTGAAGCATAAAGATTGGTATTGTATGTTATGAGGAAATGCATTAGTGGGAATGGTAATAGAGGAATGCATCTATAACGGGAACTTTAATGGATCGGATCAATATAGTATCATACAGTCTTATGCGGAATCAAATTTTCTACTTGTGGGTGTTGGTAATAAGTTGAAGCAACGAGTACACTTGTGCTTGAAATTTTATTGACTTCTTGTTAAAAGGGAATGGTTAAAGATGCAATATATTTGAATGTCTTAGATCATAGTGTCAATAAAAGTAGCATATGAGCACTTATTTTGGTGATTTCCGTTCAATGTTCTTTAATACCTTGAAGAAACTTGGGATATAAACAATCAAGAAAACAAATGGTTTCTCTGTGGCATCTATTACCTAGGATGCTTATGAAAGCATATCTACACTTTGCGCTAGAGTAACTGAGTGAGGAATTTAATTGTGACCCTATACACGATCACACTAACCCGTGAACCTCAAATAAAATGGCCAGTAAGTGCTAGGAATTATTGTAAGTTTTTTAGGCATTATTTTATATAATACAAATGCAAGTGTGTGCACATGTGATGGCTATTTGGTATTTTGGTATGGATAAGCCGGAGGCAGTTTCTTTTTTTTACGGCTGATGTGTAGTATTTAATTTGTCTGTATTCCTGGGACCTTTGCCTTCCATTTTTTTTTTTATCTGAAGAATTTTAGCTCCCTACGCCTCATGTAGTTGTAGGTAGTAAATGCATTTAATAGGAGCTAGGAACAACAAATAATCATGATGCGCACATATGATGCTTCTAGTGACAGCTAAAAGTAACTTTCAGTGATTATGAATTTGTGATTGTCCTATATTGTTATATTCTTGAGGAGTTGAGGTTATTATTATATTTTTGTTTCGGAGTTTGTAAATTTCCCATGGTTATTCTAATCATCTTCAGGATTTTAGAAAGTGTGTTAAGATTATAATTAGAGAAACAACCCAATCTTAGTTTGTGCCAGTTGTATGGCTGCCTATCTAACACATAGTTTCTGCCTCTGTATCTGAGTAGCTGAATTTAATCATTAGTCACAATTTTGAAATCATATTATTGCATTGTGATTCATCTTTTGCAAGTTAAAAACTTTTCTTTTCTTATCATGCTAATTTACTTTGTTGCTAATTAGGGTTATCTGTGGCATACCTATCTGGTAGGCAATCACCAAGTGGACAACTTTTTGGAACATATAGTCAGGATGATGTGGATGCGTTGCGGGCATTAGCTGAGGAACCTGGAATAGTTGATTTGTTTCTAACATATCCTTTATTTTAGTTGTTTTACTGTTTATTTTCTACTTCTTTTCTTTCTTAAGTGTTATACTCATCAGTACTCCTGGTGCTTGTTTATTTTGAGTTTCTTAACTAGTTAAACTAATGAATGGCCTAGTGGGGTTACAAATAGGGTTGCAGCCAATGACATACCACCTGGGATATCTGATTCACCAGGAAGCGATTCCACTATTGCAGAAATGGTAGCAGAGCTTAAGCCTCGGTAAGTAATGATCATATTTTCATAAAGTTTCTACCCATTCATGCTTTGAAATGTTTGTTTTTTACTCTCAGTTTACCCAGACGAAATCGTAATTTATTGGATATGTTGATAGGGTTGTTGCTGTTTGAATTAACGTTCTCTTTCTCTCTCTATCTCCTGCAACTCGCCCTGTGTGTTCTCTAATTTTGGGTTTCAACATGATAGCTATCACATTGCAGGTTCAAAGGGTGTGTTTTATGCTCGTGAACCATACTCTAACATTGATGCTGTGCATGTGACTCGATTCTTTGGCCTTGCTCCTGTAGGAAATAAAGAGAAACAGGTTCAATTTCTTTCATCAGCTTTTATATACTCTGTACGTCGCAAGTCATATTTATTGCCATAGTATGTGATTGTACTTTTTGTAGATAGCTTCTTCTGTTTAGATCAGTCATTATCCCTAAACATCGAAACTAAGACTGTCTTTTCCCTAGCTGCTTCAATTTTACCCAATAATCCTGGTTTTTAGCCCTGCTGCATCTTACATGATGGATCACAGACTGAAGTTCCTGATCCCAGCCATCAGCCTGTCTACTAAAACCCATATATCTCAACGCATTGATCCATACCTCAGCAGCATTTTGACATCTAAAAATCAAATGTTCCATAGTTTCGGTATGTTGCTAGAACACAAGTCGGTTCATGATGAATGCCATTTTTGCAAAGCCTATGACTAGTGGCTGACCTACACTGAATAGCTAGCCACCCTATGAAAATGCATTTGGGATGAGCTGCATTATTGCATATAAGCTGCCTCACTCCACTTCACAATATCCCCTTAGAGCCTTGTACACTGGTCTAATAGAAAAATACTCATTGCATTGCAGATCATATAAACACAATTTGGTACCTGCTGCAAATATCTAATGCTGCCAGGATCTTCTTGCTCATCCAGGACACATGAGTAGGAATCTGTATTTGCAGCACCTATCTTGACATAATATGTGTGAATCCACCTAATTCAGATCCTATCTATCTTGTTTGTAACATTCTGTAAAAAATTTACATATAGCAGCTTGGTTCCAATGTTATTATGCAAGTTATATTCCAACCTCCTGCTGCCTTTGGTTAGCACATTTTGTCCCAAGCAACAAAAACTTTCTCAGAATGGCTCTTAAAACCTCTTCGCTTCCTTTCCATGAGGTAGAAGATGGTCGTTCCGTTGTCGTTCCGTTATCGCTTTGGGTCAATTGGAAACAACCTCTCTGCAATTGCAGGGGTAAGGTTGCGTACACCCGACCCCCCTTTACCCTGCTTCTTGCGGGAGCCTCTTTGATGCAATGGGGTAATAATAATGATGATGAACAAAAACTTTCTCAGAAATTACAGCACCACCTGTCCATACAATTGTTCGGCAAGCTCAGGATAATAATGTCATGTATTTCCTAGTAAAGCCTTTTACTAGTTCATGACTCAGGATTATGTTATCAACGATAACCCTCCCCTTTACAAATGCTGATCGGTTTTCATAAATCAAAAATCAAATCAGGAAGAACTTATTGCAATCTTGAAGGGAGAGTTTTAGAAATGATTTTGTATAGTGCAACATGCAATTTTTCTGAACTCCTTTACTTTACTAGCATTAGCAATATTCGGTATAAGAGTCACATAGGTGCAATTTACCTGAGAAGGCACGTATTTGAAGAAATCCTGAATGCCTGTTGTAATACTAGAGCCAATTGTTGACCAGGTCTTCTGAAATACATGACATTATATCTGTCCACTCGCGGCCATGCTGAAAATTGCTTCTTTTACCTCCTTTGCTGTAACAAGGGTGCTTTATTAAGCTTGCTGCTATATTGTCAATATAGAACCACTTTCGTTAACAGTCCTGTCCACCATAGGAAGTCTCACTGCTGCAGAACTCCATAAACCCTTGTAGAACTCAATCACCTCCAACTTGATAAGATCTCAAGTCAGAATCCTACTACCATCCTCTCTGATCACGATTTTGATAGCATTTTGACCGATTCTCTCCTATGTATATGCACAGAAGTATTTCATGTTTGCATCCCGCAACTGAATCCATGTTGCCCTTTATTTCTGTTGCCAAATGCACTCTTCTCCAACTCGAGTAATTCAGCCTGAAGTTCCTCCCTAATTGCACAAGTCTTCATTCTTCAAGTGAGCTCTCTTTAAATAATTTTTCAGGTGTTCAGAAGAGGGATGTTATGTTGTTTGTATCTCCACTCTTCTGCAACAATCTCCTTGAATTTCTCATGTTCC
This sequence comes from Spinacia oleracea, assembly GCF_020520425.1. Lineage (NCBI taxonomy): Eukaryota > Viridiplantae > Streptophyta > Magnoliopsida > Caryophyllales > Amaranthaceae > Spinacia > Spinacia oleracea. The sequence goes on along the minus strand of NC_079488.1, from coordinate 5,392,967 downwards.
ACCAGATTGAGAAAACTAAAATGCACACTCCTCTGATAATATCGAGTATAAAAAATGAGACCAGTTGGAGAGTTATCGGAAATAGATCTATCAATCATGGAGAAAATTATATTCGGTCCTTGATTATTGCTCCATGTGTAATATGCCCCCACTATTTTCCCGTGGTGAAGCTCTTACTCACCAGAGTCGTCAAATTATTTATTTTTGGCTAGATGCAACCTGTCCTCATTTAAGAGTACAAAATTAAAGTCACCACATACGACCAAAGGCTCACGGCTCACCATTGTTGGTTTGTTACTCTCCATCTGTGATATGAAAGTCATACCTCTACTCGCGTCAGTTGTATTAAAACCATACACCACTGGTACTCTTGTACTTTTACCAGTAAGAGTATCATTCACTTTAGTACAAATTCCTTGAGCACGAGATTCCTCTATTGCTATATCCACCTTATTTGGATTATAAGCCACCCAAATCTACCATTTTCAGCAAAATTGTAGTTATTAATAACACTCCAACCCCTGAACAACTATTGAGCTATCTTCTTACTCTCTCTGTCTTTAATTTTAGTTTCAAGCAAGCCACAACAATCAACCTTACTCTTAGACAAAAGGGTTTTAACCTCCTTTCCCAAAGGGCTCATTTAATATTGCTTTACAATTTATTGTATAGATATCATTTTTATATGAATATTCATGTAGTTCAAAGCTATTTGTGCATTTTTAATATTTTGTTTCATGCCTTTGAGACAAGAGTTGTAAAGGGATGTTTTTTCTTGACACATAGAACTAGATATGAGAACGACCAGTCGACCATATCATCTCTACTGAAGCTATTTTCAAATGAGGTTACGTTTCGTTCACATGAAATAAATGGTCTTGTATGAATCTTTTTAGGTCTTCTGTTCTGGTTGAAATGATATTTTTTGTTTATGATACAAACTGTCCTCTAATAATAGTAGCAATAAGAGTAGGAAAGTGAGACATTTTCTTAATAATAAAATAATTTAGAGGGGAAATTGATTTTGATCAATCCAACTTTTGTGCGGTTTGCTTAAAACAATCTCAGTTTTTAAGTAACTAGGAATAATCTTTAGGGCGCATCTTCTCAAAATGGTTCTTGTGGTATAATGTGTAGTTTTTCTTTTCTATGTTTATACTCTTCCAAATTCCAAGCCTCGTGCTCAACCAACCACCGTCCCCATTGAAACCGTCCACCAAACTACCACCGCCAGCCTCACTCTCACTGCCACCTTCACTATAATCGACCACCACTAACATCTAAACCAACTACTACCTACAAAAGAACAAGAATAGGGAGGAAGATAGTGGACGCAATGAATATTTCGTTGAGGACCCGGAGACGGAGGGATTGAAATGGGTAAAGGGAGGAGGAGGAGAGAGAAAGGGTGTCAGTGGGGCTGGATAGGAAGGAAGAGGAGAGAGAAATGGGGTCGGGGCTAGACTCTAGAGGAGGAGAAGGCAAAAATTGGGTCGGCGCTAGAGGGGAGGAGGACGAGGAGGAGAGAAAAAGGGGGTTAGGATTAGAGGGAATACATTGTATTCATTGAACGGATGTATTATTGTGATAATTAAGAAAGTCAAATTCATGTAGTTTGTCTTTAGTCTATGTTACGGAAACTTTGTTCATAAACCAAGAGGAAAATCATTTAGCTTGACAATATCTCAAATTAATACATCCTTTGGTAGAAGTCTAGAGAGGTTGGTTTTTTGAAAGAAAGTAATTAGAAAATAGTTTCAATAAAATTATTCTACATATATAGTAAGGCAAATTATGCGCCGGTTAGAAGGCTTGAAGACTGGTAAACTTATAGAATTGTGAGGTATAGGGGAAGACCAAAACTAATTTGGAAGAGGGTGATATCAATTTATTGAGGATTTTGGAAAATGCGGCGTTAGATAGGGCAGAGTGGAGAGAGATAATATATGCCGACAATTCAACATGACTTCTTTTTTCTTTTTCGATTTTCCTTTGTTTTTTTCTCTTATTTTTACTTTTTATTTATTTTTTATTTTATATCTTTGTGCCTCTTTTGTTTTCTTGTTCCCTATTTTTCGTGCCTCATTACCCTCACCTTCACTTTCTCAAATTTGCATTTTACTCTCTTTAACATAACCATTTACTTTTCTTCTATGTTACTCAGACACGGGTGTCGGTGTCGTGTCCGACAAGGTGTCGGAGTGTCTGACACTCTGATTCAAATAATTGCAGACACTCCGACACGGTCAAAGGAGTGTCTTGACTTATTTTTTAGACACGGCTCGCATATAAAGTGTCGGATAATAAAAGCGACACTTCTTATAAAATACAAAAATAAATGAAAATCGTGAGGTACAAAGTTTATTCGCCAAAAATAAAAGAGATAGTTTTAAAAAAGGTTACTGTAAGTTACAAAGAATTTTAAAAAATAAACAAAATAAAAAAAAATGAAAAGTTGAATAATAAGGGTGTGCCAAATTAATGGAAAAGATTCCTCAGAAAGAAGTAAATGCATGTGGGTTTGTTCCACGTGGCCCACCCTCTACCACACCCTTGTTTACTTTTGAAAAAGGTTACAGAAAAAAAAGGAAAAGAGAAAAGCAAGCAGTTCTTTTGCTTTCTTTCTCACTTCCATTTTTATGCCTTTTCCCTTCAGCAACACCCAAAAAAACGACGGGAAGGCAACTCGGCCATGGTGATTCTCAAGAAATTATCAATGAAAACGAAAATTGAAGATTTCATTAAGCTCGTTTTTCCTTCTACAACAAAAGCCCCAACCTATTTTTTCTTCTCTTCCCTTCCCTGACCATCAATTGTTAGATTTAGGGTTTCGAATTCTTCAAGATCCAAGTTTTAGTTCCGGGTAAGATTAATTTTATCACCTAAATCTTCATCTTAAATGGGAAAATTTGAATCTTTTTACTCCTTTTCTTCTCTCCTTCCGATTCCGACACTGCAATTCGGACCCTTTTCCGACACCGGTGTCGACACCTCCCCGTACACGTGTCGAGTGTCGTGTCGCGGGTCGGGTCGTGTCGACACCGACACCCACCGTCCGGCGGAGTGTCGGAGTAACATAGCTTTTCTTGCTTCACGTTTCATAGACGATTCCTTATGACGGTTCATGTTAGTCGTCCTCATTAAGGAGCGTCAGACATCCTATTACAGTCATATTTTTTCTATGAACTCAGATTTTTTTATTGGTTCTTTTGTTGTCAGCCCTTTTACATAGCAGAAACAAATCCATTTATAGAGAGAAGGTCAGTTTGTTGTTTGGTTACCTCACCATTCTAATTTTTCTTTTTTTCTTTTGGTTGCAGAAATTTATGCATGCAATTTCTCCAACTCCAGCATCGATAATGTCAGCAGCTGAAATAAGCACAAAACCTCCTAATACGACTTTATCCCCATACACAGTTGTTGATAATACACCTAAAACAGAGACTACCAAAAGACCAGGGGATAGTGCTCTTGAAGAACAATATTGGCGGTATGATGTGAAAAAACAAAAGAAAGGGGATGGAAATACAGAAAGGCTCTGTTTTAAATATTTGTCTTCCGGTTCATGCCCACGGGAGGAAAATTGTCATTTTCGGCATGATGAAGAGGCAAGAGAGCAATATATGGGAGGTGTGTGTTTTGATTTTCTTAATAAGGGAAAATGTGAGAGAGGTCCAGAGTGTCAATTTAAGCATAGCTTGGTTGAAGAAGGTGAAAGTAATGCAAACAAGAGATTCAGATCTCATAGTGCAACTACTAACAGGTAGGTGTATCATATGAACTTCAGCATTCTTCTATGTCTGTTGCACTTGTTGTCACTAATTTCTATGAGGACGCTGTGATGTGTTGAAGATAATGTTTTTATTTCAGTGCGACTTCTTCCTAATGTCCACTCAATATCTCCTGCTTTTATGTTCTAGACCGAGGCTTATACATGATCATATAATGTCAGGTCAAAAGAATGCTGGTTTTGCTTGTCAAGCCCCAGTGTGGAGTCTCATCTAATTATAACTGTTGGGGAAAACTTATACTGTGCATTGGCAAAAGGCCCACTGGTTGACGATCATGTGCTGTTATTACCAGTAGAGCATTCTCCAAGTACTTTATCCCTACCTCCAGATAGTCAAAGTGAGCTTTATAGATATCAGAGCAGTCTTCGGAAGTACAGCAAAACCCAAAGGAAAGAATTCATTTTCTTTGAATTGATATCTAAACGAGGAACTCATGCTAATCTCCAGGTGAGACTGTCTTCAATGTTTGTTTTTTGCTTAGTATCTATATGCATGAAAGTTTGATTGGTGACAATGACGATCTCCTACGACGATTCATGTTAGCCGACCCCAAATCATCTTGGGACTAAGGCTTTGTTGTTGTTGTTGTTGTTGTTGTTGTTGTTGTTGTATCTATATGCATGAAAAGATATTTTGCCATCATATTATGTTCTTCCTTTGTTCATTCGAACGTGTTTATGTTGTAATCCTTTTCAGACTTCCACAGCGCCTATTTCTTACCCTTAGGTTGCTGGATTTTAGTGACACCATTAAGGCAGTCAAATTGAATGAAGAAAGAGGGTCAAATATATTGTCTGAAGTAGTAGTCCTTGAAGCCAAGCATCATGGTACTAAAACCATCTTAATCCTTTTGAATGTGTAATGGGGCTAAAGATTTCTCCGGTGTTGACCTTGCTTATCATACCGTGGGAAAGAACGAAAGATAAAGAGAAAAATATCTAGTTAATGATTTTAAATAGTGACTGATCCCAACTTCTGTGTGACAATGTCTTGATGTTGTTAACTTGTTGTTCCAAACTTAGTGATTGAAACTGAATTTGCTAAATTGATCTTCGATTTAAATCAATTGTAATGTGCAATGGACTGATAAGGCGTAGGGGCACTTTAGGAAATAGATTGGTGTTGTTAGTAGCTTGAAGAAGATAGTTTGTTAGAGTAGAAGCTTTAAAAATAATGTAAGTCATGGAAAGGGAAAGTCGTGTTTGAATATCGATGAGTGTTTTATTGAGCGTTTTAAGAGTTCATTGGGAGAGAATCAAGCCTCTCGAAAGCTTGGATATCACTTACATTTGCTGTAATTTCAGTTTATTAATTAAATCTTCTTCTTCCTTAATTTTCTGCTATAGATGGTGCTCAAGCTATGTTAATTCATAGGACAATGTGAAAAGCACTACACAGTTTACAGCTGGATGCTGATGGTATGATGTGATTTTAAAGATTTTACAGTTTGAGTCAGTAGTTTTTAACGCGCTATACTCGATGTCTTTTGTGTAGGCAGTTCCTATACCACAAACCAAAGCAACGTCCGTAAAGAATATATTCAACTTAGCCGCTAAAAAGCTGGGTTTTGAATTTGAGACGATTAAAGGTACTTTATCCTTGGTTTGCTGATGTGCTAGATTCTGCTCTTTTTTGGTGCTTTGACTGTCTGTCATGCTATGAGTAGAAAATGAAAACAGAAATGATCATCTTGTTCACTAAACTTAAACTTATCTGAAATTTGTTTTAGCTGTAATTGTAAATTGAACTTGGGAGCCTCATTTTTCCTGATTTGAACTTATTTTTCCCGAAGTTATCTTATCTGAATTATTTTTCCCCAACTGAACTGTTTTCAATTTATCTGAACGTATTTTTCCTCATCTGAACTTATTTCTACCTATCTCTGAAACCAGTGGAAATAAGGTGAACATAAAAGTGTCTTGGATACATTTCTCTGCAAAAATTTGAGATTTATGTCCATGTCAGTTAGAGTGTCAGTCTATTGCTTATTTTTTTTACTATGGCAATAATGGCATACTTAATCCTATGCTCAGGACATGCAGTAGATGTTTGTTGCATGCATGTGGGGGTGGTACGAGAAAATTCAAAAACAGCGGAGGAATAAGGGGTAAGGTGGGGGACATGAACTGAGTTGAACTTCTCACAGAACCGGAGTCAATATTATTCACAGCTTACTTGAGCTCGACATGGTTAATGCTCGACATGGATGGGCTCATGTTCGACTCAAACCCGAGCTCAACTCCAACGACTAAAGAATTGAGTGAAACTATCCTCAAATTCAATTAAAAAAACTCGTGACCAGAAATTTGCTAATTTATGTAATATTCATTCCTTCTGTATTTGTTTGCACCAAATCTAAATGCCATATTATTGAGTGAAGAAAGCCGGTAAGTAGATGCGGGACCTAACTTATGGCAAATAAGTCCCAATTCCTCGTCTGAGTTTTCAACTTTTAGGTCTAAAGTCTAATTGTACCTTCGAAATTTTCAGGAAAAAGGGAAAAAATATATGCATTTACTCTGTTTTCTCTTTCATTGACCACCCTCGTTCCGAATTCACCTTCACTTTTTGAATTTTAAGGTCTTGAGTTGTACAGTTGAAAAATATCAGAAAAAGGGTGAAATACAAGATTGAATATAGCTGCTTTCCTGTTATTGAAACACCATTATTTCTGAATTCACCTCAACTCTCTCACTCTTGCCTCTTCCTCAATTAAATTCACCAAAACCTCTCTTGTAATCTTGAAGTCTGGCCCACCATCACCATACCATTACCATTATCTCAATTCTCAGTATTGTTGGGGAATAAGAAGCTTTACAAATCACCTTTTACGTCATTTATATTTTTGGTGGGTATTTGTGAATTCCTATTTCAAAATTTTGGCATCTGTGGTGTAGGTTGCTCAAAATTTTGTTTTTTATTGCAATTTAACAGAGAGGGGAGGTAAGGGGTCCCTGCTTAACATCTAAGGTCTTACCCTATTGCTGAAATTACCTGCATCAGTGGCTGCATCGATTATGTACTGTATGGTATTGGAGTTGTTGGGGGTCTACCCCATATTTTCTTCTGCATTAGGCTAATCATCAGTGGTTTCCTTTTGTTTTTCAATGATGTAGGTGACGGTATTTCTGAACCAAGAGAATTATTGAGAGCAAGGTTTGACGGAAATTCTGGTTTCTTCTACGTGGAGCTAAATGATGGCACTATACTAGGACATACTATAGATGAGAATGAAAATTTTCCTGTTCAATTTGGTCGTGAGGTAATGCTAATTGACAAGTTTAAATAATGTATCCGCTTAATTTCAATATTTGTTACTTTTTCTGCCCCACAATGTTTTTGTGCATTTGTTTGCGTGGTTGGTTACTTACTTCTCACCGTCTACAGTAGCCATGGTACTCCCTCCGTCCCTATTTGTTTGGCACATATACTATTTTAGTCCGTCCCTTAAAGATTGCCCCGTTTCCTTATATAGTAACATGTCCTCACCATTTACTCCACTTGCATAGACTCATAAAAGTATAAAAGACAAAGATACCCCCATTTCCTTACAAAATTTTGTCCAAACTCTTAATAAAAGCACATTTTTCCTATGGGGCAAACAATTAGGGACAGAGGGAGTAGCTATTAGCATTGTTGACTTATAAATGGTGAAAATGGATGTGTGTGGGAGACCTAATCCCTGTCGTGATGTTTGTTAGGTTATGGCTGGCTTACTCAAAATGCCGGATAGGGCTGACTGGAGGAACTGTATGCTTAGCAAAGATGAAGAGGTGAAAGTAGTGGAAGATTTCAAATCTCAGTTCAAGAACTTTGATCCCAATAAGGATGTCTGATTCTGGAGGCTTAGAATGCGATCCCAATGATGATAGCTGGCTTTGGAGGGTTGGAAAGCTAAGGGCTAGTTCGGTATCGTTGTTTGTTTCCAGTTTTCTGTTTTTTTTACAAAATATGAAAACCATCAAAAAGTTGTTTCCAGTCTTTTGTTGTCAGTTTTCAAATAGGTATGAGTATTTTTAGTTCATTAAAACTGAAAAACCAAAAACTAACAGTGATACCGAACAAGTTAGAAATTCGATTTTAGATCTCATTGGCTTTTGCGCTGCGTATCATCAAAGGTACTTACTTCAGATTAAAGGGAGCTTTGTTGTTCGCGCCAATATGTTTATGATTTATCCCTTATTTTATATGTGGATCTTTTACAGGAGTGGTGTTTTTACTGTTTGCAGCTTGAACCAAGATTAGCTCTGATTAATTACATGCTTGGTGATCTTACGACTTCCCGGGTACTATCTTAGTGGTATATCTGCACTGTCAAAGTTGCCCCATTTACTTTCAGAAACTTGCAGACTTGCAGTAGATTTTAGGGAAATTCTCTTTGGTAGCAATGAACTTTGTCATATTCTCAATGGTAGCAAAGTTTTTGCCAAATCCTCCCATATAGCATTGCTTCTATAATTTTTCTCTGTAGTAGCATTTTTATTTTATTTTTATAATTACCACTTAATAATTAAATAAAATAAAATTAACCTGTTCGTAATCCCATTTTAAAAAAAATTGCAGCGATTTTGGTCAAACAAAAACAGAAACTCCATTAAGTGGTTTTCATGGTTTCGGTTTGGAAAATGTCCCAGTCCGGCGATACGGAGTACTTCCCTTCTATGTCCTTTTAGGTTTGCTCTCTAATTTTTTTGACACTCTGTCTCTCAATTCATTATGGGCAGTTAATTGCTAATGAGAAGATTCAAGATTTCAACTTTGTCCCCCCTAATTCTCTATCCCCTTACATTTGTCCATTTTGTAGTATAATATTTTTTTTTCTCTATTCAATTAGTGTGAATTTGGAGATTCTTGGCAGAATATGTAGTCAAAGTGCCAATTAAAATGAACTAAAACAATTCAATATATTGCTCTTAATTGTTTTTAGGAATAGACAAGATACGCAGGACATGGATGGAAGCTGTTAAAGTAAGACTCAATTGTTTTTAGGAGAAGTTTAATGTAGTGTTACATTAGCTTCGAAACTACTAATGTTACAAAATATTGATTATTTTATAATTAGGTGGTAATTACAAAAATAATGCTACCATAGAGAAAATTTTAAAAAGTAAGGCTATTTAAGAGGATTTGGTAAATATTTTGCTACCATTGAGAATTTGCAATAGTTCATGGCTATCAAAGAGAATTTCCCTAGATTTTATGTACTTTCTACACAGGTTTGCTCCTTGTTCACCATTAAATTACCTAGTAGAAATGTGTACAATTACCCTTTGTATAAGAGGCATTGATAATGAAGCTATTTCTGGAAAATGTCCTACCCAATGGCATGTTTGGTTCGTTCTAAAGATGCTAGTGGGCTGGGCTTTGGGTGACCCATGGGCCGCAGACCTTAATGGGCCCGGTCGCGCCAAAAAACAGGGCCCAGGCCCATGTATCGGTTTGGAACGGGCCTCGGCTTGTCCCATCTTTAGTTCTTTCCTGCGACATTTCATCCATTAGACTGTTAGGAGGTAGGGGAAAAAAGTCATTTGGATCTAGTTTAGTTCGACTGCATTCTATTTTGGTCATACTTGGCCACTTGGGTGATTAGTAATTTGGTTCAGTTTTGGGTCAACTTAGGTCATTTTGTTTGAATAACATTCTGTCGGGAAATTCATTTGTTCTTTTGGTTGTGGGATGTAATGGACTAAATAAAAATGGCTCTTAATACCTCTTCGCTTCATTTCCATGAAGTAGAAGATAGTCGTCTCGTTGTCGTCTCGTTGTCGCTTTTGGGTCAATTGGAAACAACCTCTCTGCAATTGCAGGGGTAAAGTTGCGTATGTCCGACTCCCCCTTCCCCCGTTTTTTGCGGGAGCCTCTTTGAGGCAATGGCATAATGAGTCGGAAAATCATCATGTTTTGGTTTTGGGTAATTTTAAGGCAAGATGTAGTCATAAAAATGACAACATTATTCGAGTTTTGTTAGTCACGTTGTTTACTCAAAATTGGCTTATGTTAGTTGGATCGTGTACAGTTACTTTACGAGTTTTAGTGTCCGTGGGGTGCAGTCAGGATATATGCCTCCCAGTTCCGTCTAGGCGTCTATGCATAGTTAAAGATGGTTGTGGGTTGGGCCGACACGAGCACGAATTCATGGGATGGGCTTGGGTCACCTTATATTTGGAAAAAGCACGATAGATTATGATACGATAAATATGCTAAAATTTAGTAAAATTAGGCTTAGACACGATGACCTGAAACGACCTACAAGGGCCTATGGACCCGGATCCTATTTTGAATATTCTGGACTAGCCCGATGCAGAATGGACTTTGGTGTGGGCCAGGCCCGTTCAGGCCATGAAACGTGGGCTTGGCCCTCGGCTTGACCATGACCCGCCCAACATCCATCTTTAATCTTTATGCATAGGATGTGCGCACTTTATGGGGCTTGCTCCTCTCCTCTGCCAAAAGAAATACTACTCCCTCCGTCCCTTAATACTTGAACCATTTTGACTTTTTGCACTATTCACATAATTTACTTTGACCCTATTTTATTTTTAGTATATGAAAACAAATGATAGTATATAATATATTGTTTGCTTCATCTTAATATATATTTTTAAAATATTAATATTTTATAAGTTTTTATAATATGTAAATAAAAATATTTAATGGTTAAAGTTGTGCATTGACAAACGTGTCCAGTCAAAATGGTGCGAGTGTTAAGGGACGAATGGAGTATTATTTACACAAAAGAATGATATTTCTTATCATGTGAAGGAATGGTGAAGATGTGTGAGCCATCGGAAAAGACTGAATCACCAATCAAAAGAAATGTTGACAAAAGAAATGTCTCTTTTTTTCATGGATATTCTTTATTCACATGAATGGTTGTTGTTGGTTTTTTGCAAGCAAACTTAAAGCAAAAGTTGAATCTAAACTAGACACAACAAAACATAAAGGTAGTTGAAATTGATTCTCGTGAACATGTAGTTACACAAACTTTGATTAAGATAAAAGTAGGGCAAAACCCTAATTTAGATGTTGAAAGGGTTGCACATTTAATATGGTGTATGATACACTTTAAGAATAAAAATTATGCGTATTTCTTTTGTTGATAAAAGAGAGGGGCAATCCTCAAAGAAGGCTAAAGCTAAAGAAGAAAATTACAACGAAAATTTGTATAAATAAAAATAGGGAGAAGTAGCAAGCATATTGAGAGTGGGAGATAGCTCAGTTGGTTAGAGCTTCTCTCCCGGTTTTAGGTGATCCTGGGATCTATTCTCATCCCCGTCATTATGGCTCATTTGCATCAAAAAAAAAAAAAGCAAGCATATTGCTTGTCAGAATACGAGTAATCACCTCCGAGTTTACAATGATCGTCGATATTTAGAATATACTCCGTATTATTTACTACTCTCTCCGTCTCTTTTTGTTCTTTACGTTTTCCTTTTCGGGTGTTTAAAAATGATCTTTATATTTCATTTTATATTATCACATAAATGTTTTAATATTCTATCAAATTTGTGTCCTAACCAATTAAATTCATTGTTTAAATTTTCCTTGTTTAAATTTAAAAAATATAGAGAAATCTCAATGCACATTAATTAGTCGTTAACTAACGTGTAAAAGGTCAAACGTAAAGAATAAAAAGAAACGGAGGGAGTACTATTTTTATTTTTAATTTCTATTATAATAGTGACATTACTTTTAATTTAGGAATTAGTTTGGTTAAAAGAAAGGTAAAGCAATCTAAAACATCAAATTCAGAGAAGAGGGAGTACATGATTATATTATTATATAAAATATAGTGTGTAAAAACATCCTTCTAAAAAAAATGTACATCAATAACTTTTTCCAATAAGTAGAAGATGATGCAAATATACAATAAATCATGTCTGATGTTTTCCACCGGCCGTTTGTCTTGAATAGTGAAATGGTGACCCATGCTTTGGTTCCTGTCCTCGCAAGAAAACACTTTCAATTATTCCTAGGAGAATAGAAGGGATATCAAAGAAATCGATCTGATTGATCTGATTTTTTTTTTTTATATTTTAACTCGAAACGATGACTCAAAATTAACCCGAAATCCAAATTGTTTCGAAACGAAATTGACTCGAAATTGATTTAACTTGAAATGATATGATACTCGAAATTGATTAACTGGAAATTGATTTAACTTTGAAATGATCTGACACTCGAAATTGATATCGGATGGACCTGAACCGAAGTAACCTGGACCCAAAATAATTGTAAACTCGGGTCGACCCGAGCTCCATGTCTCAGGTTTCGTCTTGTCCATCAAAAATTAGTAGAAGTAAGACCAGAGTCGTCTAAATTATCATTTGTATCAATGTGAAAATGTAACATTATCATTTACTATAAGTCTAATTCCATAAATCAGTAAACTCCAAACCGTTTACGTTTATTCCGTAAATTATTTTGTAATTCTTACATGATAATAATACGGAGTATTAAAAATAATTGCATGTTTTTATGAATGACGACCAAATCTAAAACGAAATAAAATGATCAAAACTTGAAACCTAAAAAATCTGAACTAACCCGAAAAACTCAATCTAATCCGAAAAAATGGATCCAATATTGACCCGAAGTCCTTACCCAGACCGGACCCGACCATAAAACCCCAACTATATTCGAAACCCAGATAGACTCAGCCATACTCGAATCTACCCCGAAGTAAAAGTAACCCGGAATAATCCAATTCGAATGGATCCGATTTGAATCCGACATAAATGACCCGTTTACAAGGTCTAATTAGGAGCAGTTTCGTTCGGTATCGTTTTTGTTTCCAATTTTCTTTTTTTACAAAACTAAAAACCCAAAAATGAAAACCACAAAAAGTAGTTTTCGGTTTTTTGTTGTCAGTTTTCAAAATTAACATGATTACAATAGGTATGACTATTTTTTAGTTGATAATTCAATCCAAATCATATGACTTACAAAATCAAAAACTAAAAACTGACCGTGGTACCAAACGGACCCTTAAATCGTGATTTTGTTTTTGTTTGGGGGAGGATTGTGTCACTTGTGTATAATTAAGAATAGTATTGCTTAAATCGTGATTTTTTTTTTTTTTTGTTTGGGAGAGGATTGTGTCACTCGTGTGTGGTTGGGGGTTGATAGTATTTATATTCAAAATAATAATGAAAGCTATAAAAGTCAATTATCAAAGTTAAATAGAGAATGAGATAGAAGATAAGAACATCAAATGGTCCTCCTTTTTTGTACTCCTCGATCAGTTGGCAACTTCCTAGCTTCAAAACTTTTTGGCTCTTTTTGTTTACTTTAAGGGTTTTTAAGTTCATCTTAATTTTATTGTTATTGTATGTTGGCTTAATTGCTTTTTGAGTTTGTTGTTTAACTTTTTAATATTGTGTTTTAATAATTTGATGTTACTGTGGCTTCTTTGTGGTTTAAATGTTAGGTTTTCTTGTGAATTTTGATGTTGGTAATCAAATATGGTTATTAGTGTGTTGTTTGAGTGTACATACCAAATGCGTATGTCTTTTTAGGAGTATTTAGACAGTGGAGGTGTTAGGTTTACTGTATTTCTTTTTGGTTCTACTACGAGGAGTTTCCACCGCTTTCGACGAGTGGAGCATAGAGAAAAGCTGATATGTTATTGTATTGGTATTGAGAAATGTTAGGTTCCTTTGAAAGTGACCTTAGAATAAAGCTTTTAGGTCGTATGGCAAAAGAAGAAGATGTTAGTCAAAGGAACTAGGCTTTGTAATATGTTGTTGTTAGTTCGCCTATGGGATTAACTTTCGTCTATTCTCATTTTAGGTTGCGAAAAATCAACGCTTTCAAAATCCATAATTTGAAAGCAACTCCCCTTTTTTTTTGGGGGGTTCATAGCTTGCTACCAGAGTCACGTCCGATGACTCTATATGCTTGTGAGCGTTTCACAAGGTCTTTTCAACTATGTCTTGACATTTTTATATTTTCGATCCTTCCTTTGTCTTCCAAGGTTCACAATTTAACAAAGGAATACCTCCACAACTTACGTTCTATCTCCTATAAAGAAATCATGGCCAACAACGGTTTTAGCACGATTACACCTCGTTGGTGGTGCAAGCAAGACGTACACTCTCAATAAATAAGGGTGGTCGGACACAAGGAATGCCTAGTTGTTTTGTAATGGTCATTAAAGACCTTAGTCATGTAATTTGTTTACGTTGTTTTGTAATGATCTTTAAAGATCTTAGTGGCGTAATTTGGATGGTTGAATTTTCTTTTACTAATGCAAATTAATCTTATGTTAAAGAAAAAAAAATGAATATCAAAGTTAAGAGAGAATGAGAGAAATTTCTGATTGGCCCATAACACTAAAAAAAACATTAAGTGGTCCTCACTTGTTTGTTTTTTATTCAATTCAAAGCTTTATCTCATCTTTTATATTTATGTATATAATTTTTAAAATAGTTCTACTCTTATTTTGGCTATTTTTAAACAATTATACAAAAAAAAAAAAAAAAAAAACTAAGTGGAGATATTTTTTTCACACGTTTCCACTTCCTAGATGAAGAAATTCAAGATAATTACCCCCACTCATTCTCATTCCGAAAAACCAATCATCAATCTCTAGATATTATTGCAATAATGTTTTTGATGATGGAGTATTATTATATTGTTTTGTTGCTTTAATTCATACAAGTATATTTTTTTATGTATGCTTTAAAAATTACGGAGTAATAATGAAGATGCAATTACTAGAAAATGTTAAATATATTGGGTTGATTTTAATATACGAGAATTTTTTTTTCACAATTTCACCTACTCCCACCGTCTCTTTTTTACGTTTTTCTTTTTGGGTATTTCAAAATGTTCTTTATATTTCCTTTTATATTATCACATAAATGACTTATTATTCTATCAAAATTTGTGTCCAATTATTATTTTAACCAACTAAATTCATTGGGACATTAAATTTTTCACACTTTTCCATTGGGACATTAAATTTTTCTCATTTCCCAATATCAGAATTTTGATAAAAGTGAAAACATTATAAATAAACGTAATTTATCTTGTTTAAATAAAAAAATTGAGGAATCCCGATGCAAATTAATTAATCGTTAAAACGCGTGAAAAATACCAAACGTAAAAAACAAAAAGAGACAGAGGGAGTATAAAATTGCACGGATCAGATAACATGATAAATTATTTCATCAACTAAACAAATTTAAACTCAACTTGTAAGATTCGTGAAAAGTTACAAGATGCTTTTTTTCGATTATCATATTTTACGCGCATTATTTTTGAATTTTACTTGTAACTAACAACTAAAATTTGCATAATGCTTACGAATCTATCAAAATATTAGCACATCTTTAGCAATAAAAATACAAGTAAACCTCAAAGAGTATTTTCATGTTATTATTTTTTAGTGCATTTTTAGTTTGAAGCTAGTTAAGTTAATTTACAGCATTTTGAGCTTAAAAAACTTCAAAACTCGACTCGAACCAGTATACCGACGATTACGAGTTGAGTTGAGTAATATTAAACTTATCTTGGTTCAAATTCGTTTTCAACCTCACTAATCCACTGTAATTAATTTTAAACGGATGGAGTCATGGAGAAGGTACATAACAGACATGTCAAGCGACATATGTCTATTAGTCTATATGGCTCGGGTGGGCCTGGTCCCTCTATGCATAAAAATTCATAGTGTATTTTTAGTTATGCCCCACCTAAAATTTATGTATAATTATATAAGAAAATTATGTGAAACACTACCTTTAAGTTTGGTAGTTTTGTGAATTGATACCTTTTAAAAACTTTTTAAAATTTAACTACCTAATAAGTTTGGTTTGTTTGACTAACCCTACCATTTGACGTTTTTCGTTAATGTTTTCTGTCGTGTATTTCTTCTATTATTTTAAATAGCCTTGTACCTTTGTCGTTTTGTTCATTTATCATATTAAATAATCGTTGTAGTGAGGTTCAAGACGCAAAACATTAACGAAAAAAGTCAAATGGTAGTGTTAGTCAAACAAACCAAACTTATAAGGTAGTAAAATATAATTTTCTTTTTAAAAGGTGGCATTTACAAAACCACACAAACTTAAAGGTAGTATCACCAAATTTCCATTATATAATTAGCATAGTATATTGTTTATTTTTTCTACTAGTCCTCTTCGTAAAAAATATCCAAAATCCGCCATTGATGTCACATGTCATCTAGAGATTAGTAACTCCTTAATTGCTGATTAGGCATGATAAGTAAAAATAATTAATTAAGGGCACTTGTCTTAAAAGGCAAATGAAAGATAGATTTAGATAGAAAGAAGAAGGACGTGCGAAGAGCTGTTAGACACATGACACTACAATCACACAAGATTGCTGACAATCCAACAAATGCATGGTAATCAGTCAATGCAGCCCCCCCAATATTAACACTTTCCTCCATTATTTTTTTCAACCCTTTTTTTTGGGTTGATTTCCAACACTACATTTCAATAGTCACTAACAAAAGTAAAAATCCACTTTCACCCACTTTACATGTAACCATCTCTTTAATCAATTGACTGTTGGTTCAGTGGTGATTGAGTTTGAACTTGGTAGGGAGTACTCGTGTTCGATTCCCCACAACAACAATTGGAAATGGACTGAAACCTATCCACTCAAAACTCGTCCCGATTCCGGATTAGCACTAAGGGTGAACCGGGCGGTACACCAAAAAAAAAAAAAACATGTAACCGTCTCTTCAGACCGTTTAAAGAACAATTATATGCTGCGCAGTGTTAATTTTATTGAATACGTGTAATTTTAGTGACAATATATGATTTAAATAGATATGAAGTTTGAAGGTTGAAATAATAATATACTTCGTATAAATTAAATGTTAAAGAGGAAGATGGATTGGAAGATGTAGAATGAATATATTAATTAAATGGTAAATTGATGTTGAATGATGAAGATGAAATGAAAGAGGTGTTGTAGCTGTAAAATATACGGAGTAGCAAACAACAAAAGAAAAACTTGAAAAAAATAAATAAATCAAATTGATGGATAAAAGGGGATGAAACGTGGCATTTAATCAGCTATGGTTTTACTTTTTGTAGACAGGTCTAGATTTTAGCTAGTTTGACTTAATTGCCTATGAGAGTGTTTGGTGACGAGAGGTTTGTCATAAAAAAGAGATGTGAGGTGAAACTACATGTCAGTTTGACCATTTAAAAAAAAGCTATGAGAGTTTTCGATTAGAAGAGTTTTGGAAGACGATTTTGGGATGAAAAGGTTAATTTGGACCATTTTACACATTAAACGTCTACTATAATAATTAGTAGTAATATCTAATTTACCTAACACTTTTATACAAGCAACTAGTTCAACAAGCTAGTCAAATCAGATAATACAAGCAGTTTACCTCTACAAGAAATACAGAGTAACGTTTAATAACTACTCCGTAACATCTACTACGTAATAGTCGTAATTGCCCAAACATGATGTTTGTATATAAACTGGTTTATAAACAATCAAATTTTAAATATATTAGGAGTTAAGTTCAAGTCTTCGACCCCTATTTACAATTTATATTGCCCTAAAATTCATTCGCACCAAAATAAATAAATAATAAAAAAGTACATATTAAAAATAATATAAAAGTCAAAACATCATAAATAAAAAGGAAAAATATTATTAATGTAATCTTGACAAAGTTTACATGTCGGTGAAACTAAATTGTCCTCCTGCCTTACAAATGGTTCACTAAAATTCCATTTTTCACCAACTTGTCATACTTTAATCTTTGGCAGTATTCCTCTTTCTCTCTCTAATTAGGGAAGGTGAACATAATTAATTAGTACAGTGTATATATAAGTGCAACAATACCTTACTGTATTTTATTATTTCCTCTATAATTGTATATTTCTCTCTCTAATTAGGGAAGATGAACATAATTAATTAGTACAGTGTTTATACAAGTGTAACAATACCTATTTTATTTATTAAATTATTTATTTGGTCAGTTATTGGCATTTCTCTTAACTCTACAGTAGAAACGGTTCTATGGCAAGCACAGCTCTGTGCTTTCGCCAGCTTTAGAGCTCAGAGTTGCAGAAAATAAGTGGGCAAAAAAAAAGGGGATTTCTTTTTCTTTTTATTTTGGAAAAAAGAGGAAAAAGATTGCTTGGTTTTTGGGTTTTCTGTAGATTAGAAGTATATTCTTATTGCTTGAAATTTACTGCAATTTTTCTGGGTGTTCTGTGATTTTAAGCAAAATCACAATTTCTTTTTTGGGGGGTTAATTTCTTTGTTCTTGGTTTAAATTAAATGGGTGTGTTTGAATTTCTATGATTAAGGAGTTCAGAGATTAGGCTTTTACACTACTTCATGGGATGGGGTTGATGCTGCAAGTTACTTGGCAATTGATGAATCTGTTTTTCATCATTGCTACTGTTGTTCTTATTCCAGGATCTTCAGGTAAATTTTTGATTTCAAAATGTGCAATTTTTTTAGATTTTGATGTTCTAATTGTGATAAAGTTGCTAACTTTAATCAATAATCTCGTCTGGGTTATCACATTTTCTGGTTCATTGTTTTGTGTTGTTGTTTTCTTTGATTTTTCCTGTATTTTTATTGTGAGATTTTGAATTTACATAATGCTGAATGTTCTTAAATTGGTGGGCAACAGAAGAGGGGTTTGGAATAAGATATGATTCATGGGTTCTGAATTTTACCTCTGCTGTCAAAATTCCTGTGTTGTGGACAGAATGCAACAGTGATTTTTGTTTAATTTTCAGTAATATTTCATAGAATTTGAAATCTTTCGTTAAGATTGAGTTTTGAAATTAATTAAACTTCGAAATGCATGGATTCTGTGGTCTACAGTTTACCCTTGTTGCTCATTTCTCTTATGGTCCATATTGCGGAGTAGGCTCACCGCGGTAGTTATGGGATGATTCGAGGTATAGATAGTTAGATATGTAAGTATAAGAACTAGATGGTGTTGGTCTTTTAGGGTGCATTCTATTCAACTGATTTTCACTTATTGTTTCTGAACTTAACCGAACTTATCAAAACTTATTTTAGTTGTAAATTGTACTTGGTCAACCCTTGTTGCTCAGTTCTCTCATGGTCAATATTGCGGACTAGGCTCACCGCGGTAGTTATGGGATTATTCGAGGTATAGATAATTAGATATGTAAGTATAAGAACTTGATTGTTTTGGCCTTTTAGCTAGCTGATCATATTATATCTACCCTCGAGTTTGGAAAGTGTCAAAATTTATACAGTATCTGACTGTCTGTTTGTCTGCCAGTGTTACCTAATACTCTAATCACCCCACAAACCACGAATCCAAAAAGGCGAAAGATAACATGAAAATGGTACAATTTTGGTCTAATTTAGCAAATTAGGTAGCAAATTGTGTACCCGTATTAAGTTTCATACTAGCGAGTCAGATAACAGTGGTCTGCTGCTCCCATTACTGAAGGATGTTTTGGCCTTTCTAGCCTGTTTAATGACTTAACTGTAGTCTGGTTTCTGCCTTATCTTTGTTTAATAATGGCCATTCTAATGCGGGTGAATGTGATCGATAAATGCCATCTGTTGAAATTGAAATGAATGACGGCTTAGGTTAGGGTTAGTTTCACTCCTTGCAGTCAAGGATGAGGCCAGAATTTCATCATTACTGGAGGGCCTGGAGGCAAACCTTTCAAAAACAAATTCAAGTTTGTTCTATTATTTGTTATTGTAGTACTTTTTTGCATATTTGGTTCTATGGAAGTTCAAAGTAGAAATTAAGTAAACAACTTTGTTAATACAGTATGCAATTCCTAAAAGTGTCCAGCATACGAAATTTAGACGGATTCCCCTCTCATTATGACTCGTGGCTCAGCAAACGTGTATTCTCCTCTCAAAACCTCATTTGGTCATTCCTTCCTTTCAATCGGAGTTGCTGCCTGTGGCCCTGTGGGTATCTTTTAAAGTTTTTCTGTGGTTACCAATCAATTAGGGCTCGTTCGGTATCATAGTCAGTTTTCAGTTTTGGGTTTTTTGGTTTTGTAAGTCAGTTTTCAGTTTTGGGTTTTTTGGTTTTGTAAGTCATATGATTTAGATTTAATCATGAACTAAAAACTAGTCATACTTTTAGTAATCAATTCATCATGTTGATTTCGAAAACTGAGAACAAAAATCTAGAAACTACCTTTTGTGGTTTTCATATTTCTTAGTTGTACATTGCATGCCTTGGATGGGCTAGGATATTAGATTTTATATACAAATTTCTAAGAAAGAGTTATCTGGGTCAAGGCCCCTTTATGCCCCGACACAGGTCTAAGAAGCACATTTCACAAGGATATGTGGGTTTCACAGCTTCTGCAGGTGCCTGTTTCAGCCTAGGTAGATTAAATATCAAGATCAGATCAGATCAGAAAATAAAATCGCTGTTTCAATATCTCTTGTTAGTTAGTTTGTTTCTTGAGAGTTTTAGATTGCACTTTATAGTATCCTTTCCATTATATTCCTGGCAACAGTGTGGGGAATAATCTCTCAATTAGTCTAATTTGGTTAAGAAGAAGATTCTGTACATCTGAATCTGATTAAGACCTTGCTTACAGCGTGATCCGTATTGGTTTATTATTATTGTTACTGTGAAGCTGAACACTTTAGCAAACTTGAACACAATTTTGACTACCATGATCTTACGTATCGATCTGCAGGTTTTAGCGAACCTCTTTCACTGGAGTCTTCGTCTCCAATTCCTTCCATAGAAGCACAAGTACCTACTTCCATACTTGAACGAGGGCCACTACAAAATGGTAAAGTTGCTAATTTTGAATTTCTTATAGCATTCGGTGCTACAGCTTTACTGTACAAATTGTCCAAATCTAATCGGCCTTTGTTCATCTATTATTTAGGTTCCGTTGTTCAACCTCCTGTATATCCATCAATCAAGTCCCCTCCTGTAGCCGAGTTATCACATGATTTGGCACCGCCTTTACCAGCTGCTGAGCCTCCACACTATTCAACTGCACCTCCAAATGCCGAGCCATCATATAATTCAACTATTACCCCGTCTGCGAATCCACCAATGGCCATACCTCAACTGCCAACGGTTGAACCACCAGAGGCTTTACCTGTACCATCTCCTTTATCACCACCTGATGTTTCACAGCGTACTTCAAACATGCAGTCCCCTCCTCTGCCCGCTGCTGAGGCCCCAGCTATTTCAACTCCACCAACTGTTTTGGCCCCGTCAACTGTTTTGGCCCCACCAACTGTTTTGGCCCCACCAACTGCTTCCCCTCAACCACTAGTTGCGAAGCCTCCTACTAGTTCAGCTCTTCCACTGGCTGCGAAGCCACCAGATCAGCCCCCGTCGCCTGTTGTAGGAACACCACATGCTTCAGTTATCCCACCGGCTGCAAAATCGCCCGTGGCTGTACCTCAATTTCCAACTGCTGAACCACCAATTGCCGAGGCCCCAGTTATTTCAACTCCACCAACTGTTTTGGCCCTGCCATATGCTTCACCTCAACCACTAGTTACTCCATCACCACCACCACTACCACCACAACCGACTCCATCACCACCACCAGAAACATCTTCATCACCACCACCAGAAGTTTCACAACATAATTCAACCATGCTGCCCCCTCCTGCTCCTGCTGCCGAGGCCCCAGTTAACTTAACTCCACCGACTGTTTTGGCCCCTTCGCATGCTTTACCTCAGCCACCACCAGCCAAGCCTCCTCGTGGTTCATCTCTTCCATTGGCTGCAAACCCACCATATCTTATGCCTCCATTGCCTGTTGCAGAACCACCACACCCTTCAGCTGCTGCAAATCCGCCAGGTGTCGTCCCTCAACTTCCAACTGCTCAACCACCAGAATCTCCTTCACCACCACCGAGAGTTCCACACCAAACTTCAACCATGCAACCCCCTCTTCCTGTTCCTGCTGCTGAGGCCCCACTTAACTCCAATCCACCGACTGTTTTGGCTCCAACTCACGTTTTACCTCAGCCACCAGTTGCTAAGCCTCCTCATAGTTCAGCTCTTCCACTGGCTGCAAAACCACCAGACCCTAACCCCCCTATGCCTGTTGCACCTCCACCACAAGGATTGAATTTCACACCTCCTACAAAGGCATCGCCAGTTTTACCTTTGCTACCCCCTGCATTGCCGCCACAGCCTTTATATACACAGCCTCCTCCTGCTCCTCTGCCTCAATTGGGTATGACAAATGCATCATCTCCTCTACCTCAATTGGTGCCACCATATCTACCATCTTCCCCACCACAATCAGAATCTGTCCCACCACCTTATACATTGGCTCCCCCGCCACAACTGGTCTCACCACCAGCTCCTCCTCCAACTTCTACAGCGCCTTCAAATGCTTCCCGTCTTCCTCCTTCGATGGCGCCTCCTTTTGCGGACCCTCCTACAACTTTACCTTCACCATCCCCTCTGCCACCAAATGTTTTATCTTCTCCCCCGCCTCAACTATTGCCACCAGTTCTATCTTCACCTCCCCCTCAACTGATCCCACCAAATATATCATCTCCTTTACCTCAACCAATCCCAGCAATTGTGCCTTCTCCTCCACCTCAACTAACCCCACCAAATATGTCATCTCCTTTACCTCAACCGATCCCAGCAATTCTGCCTTCTCCTCCACCTCAACTAACCCCACCGATGGTATCTTCCCCTCCACTGCAACTGGTCCCACCACTTGCTTCTCCTCCAACTTCTGTGTTGCCCTCAAATGCTTCAGTTCCGCCGTCATCTTTTATGATACCTCCACCAGATTTACCTTTATACCCCCCAGCTGCTCCACCCCATGCTTCAGCTATGTTGTCACCTCCTATGCCATCACATGCATCACCTCCCTTACCTCAACTGGTCCCATCACATTCCTCATCACCTCCCTATGTTTTGCCTGCACCACCACCATTAGAGTTACCTAACATCTCCCCTCCACGTTCGTCCATTGTACCAGGAGCAGTTTCACCTCATGTTTCTCCCCCTTCTCCTTTCTTGACTCCTCCACCTTCTGTGCCATCACATTCCTCTGTTCCACCTTCTCCAGCAACGGAAAAAGCTGTTCCCTCTGCACCACCCCGTTCTTCTCAAAGGAAAGAAACACAAGAAGGAGCTCCCCCACCATCACTAATTTCTCCAGGTATGTGTCAACACATCTGAAAAGTGCAGAACCCTGCATTTTGCTTGTTTTTGTTTTATTTATCTGCGTTTCTGTCTTCATCGCAGAGAAATCACCCCCTTCAAGACCGTTGCCAGAAGGTGCGCCACCTGCCCATCAAGTTACTCCAAGATCTCTTCCTCCAATCTCTCATCAGGCAGAAGCACCAAAGCAGGCTCCCATCTCAAGACTAAATGCTTCAGGTATCCCATCAATCTTTCTGTGAGCCTTCCTGGTTGGAGAAAATATTATTCTCTTATATATTTTTGCTATACTGCTATTGCTATTATAGAGAAGTAAAATCACTCTTCATCTCAGAATAAACATCTCACATTTAATCCACTTTGGTTTTAATTGTTTAGGATGGTTTACGCGGGTGGGGGAGAGGGGGGGGGGGGGGGTTGTGGAAGCTTTTAGGAAATTTTTCGAGGACAGTATAGCTCCATACAGAAAGTATTAGGATATGTTCCAATTCTTCCAAATCAGATATTGAGGCATTTGTTTTGGAGGAAGAGTAGATAATGTGATTAATTGAGAAAAATTAAACTTCAATTTGTTATGTGGCTTCTAAACTTGCTGCAAGCTGATGAAGGCTCAAGACGAGTTTGGGATCAATTTCGGCCAAAATATTTTGACCACTCAAGGCAGTGCGTTGCAGCTTTTGGGTCTTGTGACTCTTGTCTATATGTTATGAGCTGGAGAAGATTGTTACTTGGGTGTGGGGCCGATGGGCTCTTGGGTAGAAGGTGCAACTTTTGCAGTAGGCCATGTTGGCATTTTAGCAATTTCATACATTGGCAACCGAACTCAACGCATGAGCTGGAAGAATTACTAAAAGTGTCACCACCTTTACATGCTGAAACCCATCTAACATTTGACGATTTATAATTTTTTGATAGAAAAGACATTCACAGACCCGAAATAGTCAATGTTTGTCAATTATTATGAAAATATACCACTTTAAGGTTTTCAGAATCACCATTATTTTACTTGAAGTAAACAAGGGGTTTTGGATGGTGATAACTTCCTTCTATCTTAGAAGTAGAATTCTTGATGTACCACTTTAAGATTTTCAAAACTGTTTCAAGTCAGCTCAGTGATAAGAAGTGAAATATGAGTTATACGCTCATTCAATTGAACAAACCTGGATGAAAGGTATTCCTAGATGCTGAATTCTGTAGACATCTTTCATTTATGTCTGGGAAAGAACTAAGAACACGCATACACACTAGTAGGAGAAGAAGTTGGGTTGATGATAGTTCCAAGAGGATGAACGAACTTGTGAAACTGACTAAATATGCGTGTCTTGTCTTTCTCCAATGTTTCACTTTTTCTATGAGATGCTCCTTGTTGGTAGTACTTTAAAGTTTTGAATTATATGTTTGCATAAATTTTCTATGCACTACGTATATACTGCTCAATGAACCCTTTGGTTTGAACATGTGTAACAGAGCCTGATACCTCTCCATCATCCACCCCACCTCCAAGCAATAACCCTATCAATGGTAGACATTCTTCAATGGCACCTCCAGGTAGAGCACCAGATCAATCACCAGAGGGCAAACTTTCACCACATCATGGTAAGAATATGACGAAGATATGTGTCTTTTGTGTTGATAAAAATTGTCTGTTAAACTAAATTTTTTTGGATCCTTGTTTTGTCTGAACATCTTTTAATAAAGCTCCGTCAGAACCTAAATTTGAGAGATTCAATGCAACTGCTCCTGCCCCATTTTCGTCCACAGTGTATCCTGCACGTAACAAATCACATCATTCACTACGGCATTCCCCAGATAAAGGTACTATTTGGTTTGTTTTTTTATTCTTTCTATTGATGTTAGAGACATATTATTTCTTCGGACCAAGCTTTAAAACCACTCATAGGAGGCTAGGGAAGAGTCTTAGAACTGAACACTAATTGTTACCTTGTCTACATGTTCCCTAAATATTTTCTTGAACTGAACACTAATTGGATGCGCTGAACACTTTCATCACCTTTTATTCTAGATCTAACCCATCTTCAATAGATGGTGAGCATTCAAAAAAAGTCCTTATATACTAGATCTAAGATGGGCTAATAAAATTTTTGAACCTTTCTACATTTTAATGCATCTCATCTACCACATCTATTATCTTGTTGTTAGAACACTTTCCAATACTTTTCTGAAAAGTATTTCTTTAGCTTTATTTCCAGGACTACCTCCACTAATACTTCTATGCCTCCATTGATTCACAAACCCACAAGGACGTTTGGTTTCTCTCCCGTGCATGCTTTACTATCTTCTCACTCCGCATCATGTTAAGGGATTTCATTCTTCAGTGCCTTCTCCATCAACCTCAATCTATCCATAAGCACCTCGGCCTAAGGGATAAAGTAAAATTTCTGGTCCATGTTCAATTTTTGTTCCTGCACCAGCTCAGTAAATCATTAAGGTTTCATAATGCTGCTTGAATCAGTGAAAAGATGTCTTCGTAGTAATTAATCATATATCTTTTCCTTTTAAGGTGGGAGTTGTAAGTTCATTTTTTTTGAAAGTTAAGCTGAAATTCCTTTATCCTCTAAATGCTAGTATACCAATGCCAATGGCTTGACAAAAATAACCCACTACTTCCCCATTAGTAAAGGTACTATAATATGATATACTTCCTCCGTTTTTTTAGTTGCAACATTTGGACTGTTGCACTATTCACATACTCTACTTGAACTAATTTTGGTGATTCATACTTTTGGACATCCGGTGAAAACATAGTATGTGACTATGTGCGGTCTTGTTAGATTTGTCTCAATGTATATATTCAAAATAATAAAATTTAATTATTTTTTTAACTATCGATGAGTAAAAATATTAATGGTTTAAGTTAAGTATTGAAAAACGTAAAAATAGAAACTTGCAACAAAAGAAAAACAAAGGAAGTGTGGAATTAATTTTTTTTGATGTTCTCTTATTTCAGGATCTCCGACAGCTATGGCCCCTTTACCATCTCCTCCAGGAATTCCTGAAATCACTCCTGCACCTTCACCTCTCCCGAAGGCCCCACCTAGCCATTCGGGAAGTAAGTAAAACACTTCTTGATGATTTTCATTCAAAAGTTTCAGTATCTTTTACAGAGATAGCTTATTTATTTTCATAACTTTTCCTTTTGCAAGTTCCCTTTCTCTCTCCTAAAATTTCTCCTTCTGGGTCTTCAACAAGGGAAATGAAGAAACACCTTGCACCAACAATTCGGGCATTACCGCCTCCACCTCCCAATGCAGGTTCCATAAGCCTCTCACTCTTCTTTTTCTTTTGTTTGTCTTTATCTCTTTTTCTTTATTTACATATCTAACACAAGTTGGTTGGAATTGTAGATTGTGCTTACCTTACATGCCCCGAGCCTTTTACAAATACACCTCCGGGATCACCCTGTGGTTGTGTTTGGCCAATGCAAGTTGGGCTACGCCTTAGTGTGCCTTTGTACACTTTTTTCCCGTTGGTGTCAAAATTGGCCACGGAAATTTCAACCGGGGTATTTATGAAACAAAGTCAAGTTCGCGTAATGGGAGCCAATGCAGCAAGCCAGGAATCAGATAAAACTATTGTCCTAGTTGACTTGGTACCCCTTGATGAGAAATTTGACAACATTACAGCATTTTTGACATTTCAGAGATTCTGGCACAAGCAGGTAGTCATAGACAAGTCCGTTTTTGGTGATTATGAAGTACTGTACGTACGTTATCCAGGTACTACCTCGTTACTTGATTCCTCTGATAGTTTGTTCTCTTTTTTGGTGACAAGGTAAACCATTTGAAGTAGAAGTAGAAGAATAATTAATCAAAAGGTTTTGCACGCACAAGGTGTACAATAAATTTATTTTACACCAAGATAACTTTTACCCGGTTTTTTTGGTAACTTTAACCTAGTTTTTTGCAACTTTAACCTAGTTTTGATTAACTTTTATGTTGGTAAAAAAAGTTGATAGATAAACGTTTTAAAGGGTTAAATGATTAGTTTTATACATTATTAGTGATTTTGAAGACATAATTTTTATTAAAATGAAAACTTTTATCACTAAAAAATAGATACTCCGTAACTTTTACACATAAGGGTAACTTTTAAGCATTTTGAGTTAACTTTTACTCCGGATATTGTACACCACTTGTAAATAAGAATTTGTGATAACTGTTTGTTCCGATCACTTTTATTTCACCTTTAATTCGACTCTTATTATTATAGGTCTTCCCGCGTCTCCACCTATGGCTCCTGCCGACATTGCGGTAATTAGTGGCATGCCTTACTCTGTTCAAGACCCTAATCAGAGTAAAGTGCATCCTCTGGGAGTTGATGTGCCAAAGCAGAACCATAAACGCAGACTTAGTGGCATTGTTATTGCAGCTATAGTTTTTTCAGCAATTGTTTGTGTGTTGATTTGCTGTTCTGTTGCATGGTTATTGGTATTCAGACATACAAACCGTGATCCTCAACCAGCACTAAGGCCACTAACTCCACGTGGTCTACCTTCACTTGGAAGATCATCAGGTGATTATCCTTTCACCCAGTATGGCAGTATCTTGTCTTAGTTGATACCATCCAGCATGAGTAATTCTCACTCTAATGCATATTTCAGTGGCGGTGAAACGTCTTTTGATTTTCTGTTGTACCTGATATAGAAATTGTAGAACTAGGGTTTTTTATGTCCCGGTATCAAAAAAAATTGGGGCTATCCTTCTTGTACAATATTATTATCAACTACTTCTCAAAATGTTAACTTACAACTTGATAAGGGAGGAACGAATGAACCAACACAGCAGTAGAGGTCTACAATACAAGACCAGACATGTGTTGATCTTGTTGTCTCCTTGATCTTTCTAAAGCATAACATAGCAGGTGAGAAAGGGAGTACCGGAGTAGTGTTGCAATCAGAAAAATCAGGGAACCACTTTAAAACTCAGCCAAAAGAAGGCTAAAAGAGACATGAAGGCTATGAATTAATTCCTGGTTTCTGGAATGTTTTAAAAACTCGAGTCCAATTTCTGTGAAGTGGATAGAGTTTCTGGTGGGAAATTTTCAACTACGGGTTACAAAGAAC
Organism: Spinacia oleracea; assembly: GCF_020520425.1. Classification (NCBI taxonomy): domain Eukaryota; kingdom Viridiplantae; phylum Streptophyta; class Magnoliopsida; order Caryophyllales; family Amaranthaceae; genus Spinacia; species Spinacia oleracea. The sequence continues at coordinate 5,364,958 of NC_079488.1, read as the reverse complement.
TAAATCAAATGGCTCACTTACATCCTTTACGTTCCTATTTGCTTTGTAGTAGGAATATTGGTTGAAATTTAGATTAGGGTACAAGGAATTCAGTCACTCAGGCGCATTCAACTTGGACCTGATCATCTATAGCCCGCCGGGGCCGCTAGCCCGACCCGTTGCGGAAAAGTGTGGGTTTGGGCAGCCTCATACATTTTTTAGACCAAAGCCTGAACCCGGCCCGGAAAAGCCTGTTTGGTCCAAAAAGCCGGCACCAAATTTATGGATTTCGGCATAAGTTTTTGTGTTAAAGCCCCGCCGGCCCGGCTCGAATTTTGACACCTCTAATTCAACTGTGTAGACTGCATACATTTGACACCCCTCCCCCTCTCGCAAACATCCTTCATAGGAGAGCAAGGTGTAGCACTGTTAAAGGAATGGGATAGCTAGAGTAGTGGCATCAATACAGAATGACGGTTCAACCTATATAAACATTAATTAAAATAATTATCTGATCTTTATATGTGATTTGTGACCTGATACTAATATACTATTGAGTATTGACTGTCAGATATAATTGAAGATTAATAGAAACTGAACTGTTTGTATTTCAGGGCCTACTGTAAATTCAGTTGTAAGTGGTCCGGGTTCTTCGTTGTCAATTGGATCTAGCCTTGGGACGTATGCTGGAACAGCTAAGACGTTCAGTGCAAGCGAAATTGAAAAGGCCACTGATTTCTTCAGTCCTTCAAGAATAGTCGGTGAAGGCGGTTTTGGTCTTGTTTATGGTGGTGTTCTAGAAGATGAAACTAGTGTTGCTGTAAAGGTTCTTAAGAGAGATGATCAGCAGGGAGGTCGGGAGTTCTTGGCTGAAGTTGAAATGCTTAGCCGCCTTCACCACAGGAATTTGGTCACGTTAATCGGCATTTGTACAGATGAGCACTTACGTTGCTTAGTTTATGAACTTATTCCCAATGGCAGTGTTGAATCTCATCTACATGGTAATAAATAGGATTTTTTTTTCATATTTAGCACCTTTTAAGTTTCAGGTTTTTGTATTTACCTCCTTATAAAATGTGATTTCATATTTACCACCTTAAATTTATGAAAACGTTTGTGTCCACCCCTTTTAACAGATTCTATCCAATTTTCCGTCCACGTGGGCCATATTTAACAAATTTTTTAAAATTTCACTCCTCTTTCATTAGGTTTCCAATTAGAAATGTTAGGTAAATAGAGCTAGATTGACGGAAATTTGGATGAAATTCGTCAAGAGGTGGTAAATATAAAACGTTTCATAAAATTAAGGTGGTAAATATGAAATAATATTTTATAAGGTGGTAAATACAAAACCTAAAACTTAAAAGGTGGTAAATATCAAAATATACATTTTGTGTGTCTCTCCTGTCACAGAAACTAAGACTGCTTGACTAACTGTCGGCTTTTATTGGACAGACAAAGAAACCGCTTCCCTTGATTGGGCTTCTCGGATGAAGATAGCACTTGGTGCCGCACGTGGTCTTGCCTATTTGCATGAAGACTCCAGTCCTCGAGTCATTCATAGGGATTTTAAGTCTAGCAACATCTTGTTAGAAAATGATTTCACGCCAAAAGTCTCAGACTTTGGCTTGGCTCGTTCTGCAACAGATGAAGAAAATCAACATATCTCTACACGAGTTATGGGGACTTTTGGGTAAGGAATATAATCCTTTTTCTTTTGCATGATGATCTGGAGAATATTACTGGTTCTAAAGTTTCACTGTGTTTGAGTTATTGAGTTTTCTAGTTGTTAACGACGACTTGTCGTGCATTCCTTAATTTCATATATGTTGGGGAAATGGCGATGGAGCCATGTTAATATCTTATCATTAGTATGTCAATTGACAACATGTAAATTTGGGAGTTTCAAAAATATATACTATAGAATTTGATGTATGTAATTCTCTCTTATAAAAGTACATTTCAAAAGATAGGAAAATTTGTGAAACACCGCCCGTTTAGTTTGTCACTTTTATAAGTTGCTACCTTTTAATATTTTTTTAAAAAAACAACTACTTTTGTTTTACAAAATGTTCGAGTACCACTACCTTGTGACGAATTCTTTTGTCAAATAAAGGTAATTTAAAAAAAATAAAAAATAAAAATTAAAGATAGCAATTCACATAAGTGGTAAACTAAAAGGAATTCTTTTTCCTAAAAAATAAAACCCTAAGTTTTAGTCTTGGAGCTACCATTCTGTGCAGCACAAAGGTAAAAGTACCTGTGATCTGGAAAAGTAATGAGCTTTAGGTTCTGTTCTCTTCACCTAGTCTGGTCTGATTTTTCTAGTTTCTGGTCTAGTCTGGTTTGATAACTTCCCGGTCTTGCATGTCTGGTTTGGTCTGAATGTATTTTGTGATTGCTTTTTGCTTTTTCTGGTCCGGGGTGTCTGAATTTTTCTGGTCAAGTCTGGTCTAATAAACAATAAGGATAAGGAGACCATATGCTTGCTTTTTAGTGTTAAAAAAGACCTTATGAGTTGTGATGGGATATAGATATGTTACTTTTAAGCCGATATAGCTTCGTTATACTCCGTACTATAATTAGGATTTCATGTTCCATCACTTAATTTCCTAATTTTCCTGAATTTCTTTCTGTTTTCAGGTATGTGGCTCCAGAGTACGCTATGACAGGACACCTTCTCGTAAAGAGTGACGTCTACAGTTATGGAGTCGTTCTTCTCGAGCTTTTAACCGGAAGAAAGCCCGTAGACATGTCACAACCACCGGGCCAAGAAAACCTAGCCTCATGGACAAGGCCATTCCTAACCACCAAGGAAGGATTAGAATTGATCCTTGACCCGACCCTAGGACCCGATGTATCTTTAGATAGTGCGGCGAAAGTGGCAGCAATTGCCTCGATGTGTGTGCAACCCGAGGTATCCCACCGTCCTTTCATGGGCGAGGTTGTACAAGCGTTGAAGCTGGTTTGCGATGAATGTGATGATGACTCAAAGGACGGCAACGGCAACTCTAGACGTGGCAGCCGTGAAAACTTATCAGCAGATTTTGATGATGATGATGATAAAGCAAGCCGAAGCCCGGTTTCAGAGACACAGGATTATTTACCGGCATCATATTCTTTCCAAAACTATCATCATTCTGTATCATCAGATGTTGAGAAGGGTATGTCAGTGTCTGAAAACTTCAGTAAATCAGCAAGGACAGATAGGCAGCAGACATCAGATTCTTTCCGGAGAGTACAGTCTGCGTCAGGTCCTCTGAAGACGACGAGGGCGGGCCGGAATTTTTGGCAGAGAATCAGGCTGTCTAATGGAAGTGTAAGTAAAGAAGGCTGCGGGACAGATCAGGCTGCGGGTCGAGCCTACGGATCGTGGGCATGAACAAGTGAACAGTCCAGCCCCACACAAAGCCCACTCTGCCCGGGTCCACGGGCCCTTATATCGTGCCAGACCGGGCCTATCATGTTTGTCGTATCAGGTCGGTGCGTCGGGCCTAGCGTGCTTTGTCATGCCGGGCAGCGTCGTGCCATGCCTAGTCGGGCTTTTTGCCATGACTTCGTGTTCGTGTCGGGTCGGGCCTCGGGGCATCTTTAAGTGAAAGTGAGCATGGTACCATGTATAGGTTATGGGCAGGGTCACTGAAAATGTTCAAAAACAACTTCAACTGTTCTGTTGTTTTAGTTTAGAATTTTTACGAGGTAATTAGGCATTTCGTTTTCTTTTATGTTAATATGTTTACCGAAGGATTGGAGATGGATACGAATATTCACGGGACGTTCTTGGAGGTGTTGTTTATAAGTTTACTCAAGGATGAAGGTTAGAAGACAAGAGTAATAGTTGAACATATGGTGTTAAAAGAGGTAAAGGCATTCCATCTGTTTTATTGAAATGTATAGAAGATTTTGTAACAATTGTAGTTTTTTGGAGCAGCTTTAAGTCTTTAACTGAAAGTTGCAATGTAAAAATAGTTTCTACTTATTGTTATTATTATGAATTGCTAATAAAATTGCCAAAAATGACCCCCTTGGAAAAGGAAATCCCTCTTCCTCCTTTCTCTCTTCTAGCATCAATATCAAAGACCTACTAATGAAGCCTTGACCTAGTGGTTAAGATTGGAGGTCTGTGTACTATTATAGGTCTCAGGTTCGAATCTCCCGTCCCCATTTGTAATTTATATTGGCCGTACATGAGGGTGAACTATGTTGGTATAGCGGAGGTTCAATGTAAAGCTATTGTAATGGTGTGTGTGTGTAACAAAACAGAAGGGAATGGGAGGACAGAGGAAGAAGAAGAGGAGGAAGGGAGAGGGAAGATGAGCTCGATTTAAGCTTGTTTAAGCTCAATCTCGAAATGCAAAAAGAGCTTGTCGGTGAACAAAGATCGAACAAACCAAATCTATAACGAGCCAAGCCCAAACAAGAATGTTTAAAAACTCATTCATGCTCGGGTTAGCTCAAACGCCATTAGTCCTCATCAAACGCAACTCAAACGTAACAAAACTCGGCCCAATTCGAATTTGGCCATATATTTTTGTATTATAGAAAAATTTGAAAACATTTAATAAAATTAGATGGATTCATATATTTTATGCCGTAAAGGTTACGTTATGCTCATTCAAACTCGAGCTCGAACTCGAAATGTAAAAAGGCTTTGTCCGGCAAGGTCGACCAATCCAAATTCTTAACGAGCTAAGCTCAAACAAGAATTTTTCCAATATCGTCCAAGCTCGAGTTATCTCTAATGCTAATAATTTTCACAAAAGTGGTATACAATAAATATTGTAAATCGGGGTAAAAGTTGATTCAAAATGCTTAAAAGTTGCATTTATATATGTAAAACAGTAAAAGTTATCTACTTTTTAGTGATAAATTTTTTCATTTTAATAAAAATTATTTCTTCAGAATCACTAATAATGTATAAACTTAAACATTTAACCCTTTAAAATGTTTAACTGTCAATTTTTTTATTAATATAAAAGTTATAAAAACTAAGTTAAAGTTACCTTTTTTATTTTAACTGTCAATTTTCTTATCGGGCCGTCCCTTAATATTTGACCTGTTTCTAAAAATGAAAATATTCTAACAATATTATATTATTTCTCACTCCACCCCTATTAACCCACCTACCTCCTACTCCATACAAAAAATAAATAAAAATTCAACCCCTATTCTCCCCCAACCCCACCTCTTAACCCACCTCCCACTAACTACATTAAAATAATACCCCGCTATCAACTATTACCTATTAAATTAAATAAGTCAATTCAAGTCTCTTAAACTCTGTGCCAGTTAAATCGGGTCGAGTATTCCAGAACGGGGGGAGTAATTTTTATCTAAAGCAACTCAAACCGTTTAAAACTCGACTCGACTCGACTCGTTCACACTTGTATTTACCCATAATTAAAAACACAGTTAAGTTGAATTTGTGTCTTAATATACATTCTACAAAATACAAATCTCAGTCTCCCAAAGTTCGCTGAAGCAAACCAGACCATCAGCAGATCGATCTTCGTCATCTCTAATGGTAGTTTTCTCTGTCTTCAATTTTCTGGTAATTCCTTTATAAACAAATCTGTGATCTGTGATTATTTTTCTCTTTAATGTCGACTTTCAGGCTCAATCAGCGAAGCCCATCACTAGTCCTGTTCCTCAATCGTTGTACCCAACCCTAGCCTTTCTCCTCCTCGTTTTTGGGCTAATTGTTACAGCTTCATTCTTTATGTAAGTCGATCTCTTAATTTTATATATTTTCCCCCAATTTTGTAGACATTTGCTGGTTAATTGGGTCGGATTCTGCGATTTTTAGGTGTTTTATGCTGTGATTTTGTCGATGAAATGTGATTTTCTGTTTAGATTTATTTAGTAGAATTTTCAGGAGACCTTGTGAATTTGATGAGTCGGAACTTTGCATTTTGTCGAAATCCAATATATATATGTTCATTGTTGGGTATGCTTGTTGTGAGTCTAGGTAATTTTAAATATTTCCCCCAATTTTGTAGACATTTTCTGGTTAATTGGGTCGGATTTCTGCGATTTTAGGTGTTTTATGCTGTGAATTTTGGCGATTTTAGTGTTTCGGTGATTGCTGTTTGTGTGTGTAATTGTTGTGATCTGAACCTTTGGATTGGGTACTGTGATAATGTAGTTAAACCAATATTGGAATTTTTAGTAGAATTTTCAGGGATAGACCTTGTGAATTTGATTAGTCAGAACTTTGCATTTTGTCGAATTCCATTATCCAATACATATGTTCATTGTTGGGTATGCTTATTGCGAGTCAATTTGAACCTTTGAATTGGGTACTGTGATAATGTAGGTAAACCAAAATTGGATTTTTTTTAGTAGAGTTTTCAGGGACAGACCTTGTGAATTTGATGAGTCGGAACTTTGCATTTTATCGAAATCCAATGTGTATGTTCATTGTTGGGTATGCTTGTTGTGAGTCGAGCGAATGTGATTCTGCAATGGAGATTGGGAACTAGTCACAATTACGGATTTGGGTTTCATTTAGTAGGTGTGATTGGGAAGTCGAAATACAGGAATTTTAGTTTTTATATATGTTCATTGTTGGGTATGCTTGTTGTGAGTCGAGCTAATGTGATTCTGCAATGGAGATAGGGAACTAGTTACAATTACGGATTACAATTACGGATTTGGGTTTCATTTAGTAGGTGTGATTGGAAAGTCGGGATGCAGGATTTTTAGTTTTTATATATGTTCATTTTTGGGTATGCTTGTTGTGAGTCAAGCTAATGTGATTCTGCAATGGAGATTGGGAACTAGTCACAATAACGAATTTGGGTTTCATTTAGTAGGTGTGATTGGGAAGTCGTGATGCAGGCTTTTTAGTTTTTATATATGTTCAGTGTTGGGTATGCTTGTTGTGAGTCGAGCTAATGTGATTCTGCAATGGAGATAGGGAAATAGTTACAATTACGGATTTGGGTTTAATTTAGTAGGTGTGATTGGGAAGTCGGGATGCAGGCTTTTTAGTTTTTATATATGTTCATTGTTGGGTATGCTTGTTGTGAGTCGAGCTAATGTGATTCTGCAATGGAGATCGGAAACTAGTCACAATCACGGATTTAGGTGTTATTTGGTTGGTGTGATTGGGAAGTCGGAATGCAGGCTTTTTAGTTTTTATGCTTGCTTGGTGAGAGAAATTGGAGATCGAGGGTGCAAATGAAATCCCAATTTTGCAGTCATATCATATGTTGTTTTTATGCTTGATTTGGGTTTCATTGGGTAGGTGATTGGGCAGTCGTAATGCAGACTTTTTAGTTTTTATGCTTGTTTGGTGGGAGGGATTGGAGATCGAGGGTGCAAATGAAATCCCAATTTTGCAGTCATAAGATGGGGTAGTTGGGGTATGGGCCTATAGGGGAAATGGGAAGGGTTGGTCGGCTATTCTCAGAATACATCAATACCTCATTAACTTATGAGATTTTATTAATCATCTTGGCTTAGGCTTCTTACAGTAACAGCTGGAATCTTTGCGTAGGCATGTGCTTAATCCCATTGTCATGTGCCAAACCAATGCCTTTTTTACGCACTTTTCTACTCTGGCCTTTTCCCTGCCTACATTTCCTTCACTTTAGCAAAGTAGAACTGCTGGCAACTCTACATAGTTTGTTGTGCTTTTTGTTAAATTTTAATCTCTCCCTGACTAGTATGCTACTTCAGAATCCTCGGGCGGGGTCACTCTTTTCTTTGGTTAATTTTTAATGAAAGTTGTTTGGGCAACAGTTTGAAAGAGAAGACAGTATGAAGAAGTGAGTTTTATAGTTTATACAACTTCCTGGTTATAGTTGGGAAAGAGATTCATAACTATTAACTTCTTTCCCATTAAGATTATCAGCCATTTTAGGTTGTAAACTTGAAATAGCATAACTGTTGAATAACATTACTATTGCACTCTTTCATCTTCAGTTTTATGTACATAAAATTTGTCAGTTCTACTGTATGCTTTAATGCTATGGAATTTGGTAACTTAGGTTTAGGTGTTAAGCAATTTGTTCTGCTTGATACCAGGCCTTACCCGCAAAATGGGTCTTTTATTGATTATTTGAGAATTGAGATTGAAGGAATTTTCTTCATTTCATAGATTCCTCCTAGGCAATGAAAATTTACAAATCAATCAAATGTGCGAAAAAATCATGGATTCATGGAAATAGAATCTTGTGCTCTTATCTATGCAATGTATTCTGATAATGAGCAAACTCTTTTCTGATTTCACATGTATTCCCATCACGACCCAACACGTATTGTGTCCATTTTTCCCGACACAACCCACGGCTCGACCCACCCTTACCTACACTGTGTCAGTCGTTTGTCAACCATCCCCGACCCAGAACCCACAAAATCCACCCAACCCGGCTTGTTGACTATCTCTACTTGTGTGGATGAATAATGGATGATAATAAAGGATAACAAACACAAAAGCGTATTTGGCACTTTTAGGGTTGTGTTGTTTTAAAGCAACCAAAAGAGTAACGTTTAGAGAATTTTCATATACTTACTATTTTGACAGCTAGTCATACCAACTACTTATATTCAAGAGTAACTTTAACCGCTAACCTCTCACAGTCAACATGTTAGTTATTCTGTAGTTGACGAGCTAAAGCTACTAATGGTGAGTTTTTCTGAACGGGCTTTTTAAGTGTGGAAGCAAAGGTGGAAATTATCTTAGAAACTAAGTGAAACTAATACTATGCATCTTCAACATTTGGCATATTGACCAATAAAGGTCTGGAGCCTTTGTGCTGCACTAGTTGTATGAGAGAGAAGTTCTGATTTAGACTGGAGTTTGGACTTTGGAGTGATTGAAAAAGTATGAATTCTGCATTTCTTTTTAACTGGTTGAGTAGTGTTTATTAGCTCTGGAGGAACTCTAATTAGAGGTTGGGGAACTCTAATTCTCAAGTAGACTCGTATTGGTACGCATTAATTTGGTATACGGAGACTAGTATGGTATTGGTATACCATTATATTGCTAAGAAGTACCAATACAAATCATTTGTGTTTTTGGTACTGACATATTCTGTGTTGGTTCTAAAACTGGTTGTATTTGGGCCTCACTTGATGTTTACCATTCCTCATTAACTTTGGCTGATTATATGGTATCATTGTTATTGTAAATGATGGTTCCACATATTTTTACCCAAATTCTTTTACCGTAGCTACGCGGCAACTGCATCAAAGAAGAACCGGAGTCTGGCTAAAGAACTCGTCACCGGAGCAGTTGCTTCTGTTTTCTTGGTAAGCAATGGTGGATCATCCAGTTAATTTTTTTTTACTGTTTGACATTGATGACCTGTAGTCCGTCTTGAACTAACGCAAATTCTGATCTATATTGCAGGGTTTTGGATCTTTATTTTTGCTACTATCAACCGGTGTTTATGTCTAATTTATAGTGATTCAGTCCATCTGTTTGCTATATAGAGTTATTGAGTAGTACTTAAAAGTTGCCATGTTTTGACAATTTCTCAGTTCATTGTAGCTTATGAATCATGAACTGTAATTATGAATTGGGTTGATTAGTGTTGCTTAATTTCCAGATATTTACTGTAGTATGAGGAGAAGAATTTTGATAGCGTTGGCTTAAAGCAATACAAAAGTCAGTAGGTGGATCAACACTTACATTTATGTTTCTTGTAGATGTTGGTTGACTATTGCCCTGATTGCCCTATTGCAGTTTTTTGGGTCAAATTTTGAAAACTTCTTACCATGAATTGTCATTAGCGTATAAGAAATATACTTCAGCTGTTCTTAATTAGTTGACACTGTTTGAATTTAGCACTGTTTATACACTCTCATTTCACTAGATTTTGTTTTTTTATGCGTAAGGTAAAATATAGTCATGTGAAATCTTGTTAAATTTGTTTTGATAAATATTTTTAAAGTGTCAACTTGGTATATTTTTCTTTTACATAATTAAAGATATGAATGATTAAAAATGCGCATGGGTAAATGTGACTAAAGAAATGTATCAACTAAATAAAAATGAAGGAAATATATTTTTGTAATATTAACTTTATATAATTTTTATGCTTGTAGAATAAATTATATTTATATTTTAAGTCGTGTCTTTGGAGACTGTGAAAAATCAAATGAGACAATCTTTTAGGGACGGGGTGAATACAAAGTAATCAACATAAAGTCTTTTCATTTTTAAATAAAAAGATGCAAGAAATGTCATAACGTAACTTGAATTAACATACTTTTGTATCTATTATTCTTACCATTGAGGTTTTGGTCCAGTGATTAAGATTGAGGGTTTGTGTTCGATAGGTCATATGTTCAAATCCTCCCACCTCCATTTGTAATATATATTGCCCCTTTGGCTAGGGCTGTACAAAATCCAGTAGGATCAGAAATTCGACTGAAAACGGACCGATTTTGGATAGGACTTAACAAGAGACACTTCCTAAAACGTCCAATAGATTGAGATACAAGCTCTGGAAAACCCTTAATAGCACAATAAAAATTAAAAACCTAGCTAGTCCTAGTTCTGCCACTGCAACACACGCCTCTCCTTAGACCGAACCGAAGAAACCTTAATGTAACCCTTCACGAGAGGCAAGGCAAACTACACTACCAGAAGATAGCTCTCACATCTACTAGGACAACACAACATCACAAAGCTTTGCTTAGATCTAATTAAAACACTTAAAAGTAAAATAAATTGTAAACCTATGACAAATTAAAAACTACTACTAAAAAGAGAAAACCGAAATACTACATATATAAATTAGCATAATCTATTCTAATATTTAATAGCAGGGAGGTTGGAGAGCCACGTGGCCCCCTCCTGGAATTTCAGAATTTATTTAATTTTTTTTAAAATAAAATTAAAAATTAAAAAGCCCTTGGATTCCTTTACCTTTTTCTGTTCTTTCATTCCGTCGTTTCGCTATCTACTCTCTAGCCTAAACATGAAATTCATCCGTAAACTTACTCTCCAATCTTTCATAATTCTCTTCCTTCTCGTATGAGTTCAATTCAAACGTTTTTATTTTGCAAAAATATGAAAGTGAGTAAATCTAAAATTCACTTTTCAAGAGTTTTCCTTCTCTATTTTTTCGCCAATTTCCTCCTTTTCTACAGAGTATTAGTACTATAGTCCAATTCAATTTGTGTGGAATGTGATGAATATTTTTCTCTATGGTGGAAATTCAAAGACAAAAGACGATCTAGAGAAGAAGATAATTCCAGATTGGAAATTACGACACTAAAGACAAGCCCTAAATATATGCAGAACAAGGTTTGTATTTTAATTTCAAGATTGGGTTTTATTTTCGGCATTTCAGGACATTATTATATCCATGTTGTTTCATTCGTTTCTAAAGTATTATAGTCTAATTCAATTTGTGTGGAATGTGATGAATATCTTTATCTCTTCTGTTTCGTTCGTTTTTGAAGTAGTTGTCCAGAATTTTAAGCCCATTTTCATAAATTGTTATTTTAATGTAAATAGAATATTGAATCCCACAATATTGATTGAAAAATCCCCTCATTTCTCTAAAATGAATTTGTATCAATCAACCCACTCAAGGTTTATCTCCATCTTTTTTCATTAATTAGTGGTAGTTTTCTAGGAGTTTTCTTTTTAGAAATTGAATAATTTTAACTAATTTAGAGATTCATTTTCATAATTTTTGGCATAATAAGAGGAAATTTCAATTGTTGCAGGTTTATTTGTTAGTGTTAGTCCGTGTTTGTTGTTCAAACAACTTGGTAAGTTCTCTTTTCTTCCAGAAGTTTGATCAAATCAATTTAATAGAGGATATAATGGAGACTGTATTCCATAATTATCACAAGAACTCAGTTTACAATTGCGCCTCTTCGTTACCCAGCATATTTTCTGTTCCGGTGTTGAAGTGGATGAAACAATGGGCTTCGAGTGAAGGCCCTTTTTGTGTGTGTTGAAGATCTTGCTAGCTCGAATGTGTTGTGTCCAAATCAACCTGCACAATAAACAAGTTACTATCCTCGGGGGTGTTTCCGAGGAAAGCCCCTCCGATGCCTAAGTAAGAACGATGCTCGGATTCTAGAGAGAGAAGTTCCCTAGAAGAGTAGTCTTGAGGCGTGAAATGGACGTACCTTGGTAAGTGAGCCATGCCGGCTTATTTATAGTGTTTGTACAATAAATCCCCTTAGGTTATTTATTGCAAGTGGGCCTTGGGCCTTGATTGGTGGCTGAATAGCCTTTTGGACTGTAGTGGGTTTGATGTTGTTGCTGTGAGCCCTTGGGCTTTGGACTTAATGGCCCAATTGATATTCAATTGGGATCCCAAACATTTTCTATCTGAGATTCTTGACGTTTCACACTCTAAACATTCATTTCCTTTTTCTTTTCAATTCCACTCTCTTTCTTTCTTTCTTTCTCCTTCCATTTCCCCCCCTTTCAAACCAGGTATTTCGACTAATAGCTTTTTCTAAATGTTAATTATCTCTTTCTTTGCATATGTGAACTCCCTGTACCTATGATTCTATGAATTGGTGTTCATCGCAATAATTATTTATCATCATTGCAATTCATCAAATTTGGCTATGTTATTCAATATTGGTTTGATTTGATTCTTAACTAGTATGTAACCCGGGCGTTGCCCCGGGTTTTGACTCGGATTTTTTTAATAAAATATGTGCACGTAGAGATGGTGTCATCATCAAATTATGGTGGTGACATAAGATTAGTGGCCGATCAACAACCTCCTTGATTAAACCCCACATCCAAAAATCTAAACAAAGTCGGTTCCTTTTCTTCAAAGTAATAATTGTACATTTATGAATTAAGTAATCATTCATTTTTTTTGCATTCACTTTTATTCAATGTACCTTTTATTGTAAAACGAATATATAGGATTATATGGAAAGATATTACATAAGTTGTAGTTGGTTAAGATGGTAAGAAGTGTAACTTTTAACAAAGAGGTTTGGTGTTCGATCCTTGTTAGATGTTTTTTGTTGTAATAACGTGTCATGATGCTAATAAGTGGTGACGCGGCGTAATAAGGAGAGATCTACGTGACAAGTATACATTCTTCAAAACGCTTTTTAATATATTAGTATAGATTATTATTAAGTTTTTTGTTTGGGTCTTCAAATTTGATGTTTGGATTGTGTTTATTTAGTTCAATCCATTGTTTATATTTATTTTAGCAATTCGTGTTTATTAGACTGGTAATTGATTGAATGATTTGGCTAAGGCTAACAGTATGATGATTTCTATGATATTATTATTCCAGTGAAGCTAGGATTACAGTACCAATGTTAATTAATTCGTATTTGGATGATTGCAGTTCTTGCATAATTCACTCTTTCTGGCTATTTCTTTGGCCAATTTCATTCTTTGTTGTTGGATATCTTCAGTGCCAGACATTCTATTATGAACGGTAAGAAGCATTTTCTCAATTCAACGTTTCATTGGGTCAGTTGACCCCGAAGTCCATGCGCCATCTTGTGGGGTATCGCTGGATGTGCGATTACCTCGGCTACGAGCCGTCAGTCGAGGTTTTCAAAGAGATGCATGAGCTCGTGAGGAATGCAAATGCCGAGGCTGGTTGGTGGGCCATCAACAACAAGAATAAACGGAAAGGCGAGGATCTTTATATGACCGCTTTTCCGTACGTATCCTCGATCCACGGGTGGAAAGAGCGATGGCTGTTGGTTCGTGTTCCCGTCCATCCGAAGCATCCTCACTATTTCTCACCGCCAAAGTGGTTCGTGAAGCCGGACCCTTCGATTTCGCGGGTTGGCCCTGTTGATCGAGAGAATCCTGACCACGCCATGCAGCTGGAGTGGTTTAAAGCCAAGACGGCTCGGGAGCCGATGTATTGGCTTCCGAACCTGCATTATATCACACGGGAGGTCATCCTCGCTGCTGCTGGTCTCAGTAGGATATATGACAGGGGTGAGGTTTTCTTTGCTGAGATCTAGCTTCAGTTGGGGTGTTGGCCTCCCCTTTCTTTATCCCTTTGAATCTCATCTTTTATTTTTTCTTTTGTGTAGATCAAGGCGAGAAGGCTGTTGACCCTGCGGTGCTTGGCTATCAGCTCAACGGCGAAGGGGTTCTTGTTCGTTGCCCTCCCTACGATTTTAAGGCGCAGAATCCTCGGCAGCCGAAGCTCGAGGATCACAGGTTCTCGGCTCACGCTCTTGCGCATCTGGAAGACGTTCGAGCCGACCCTTGGGATTCTCAGAACCCTGGAGAAGCTGTTCCGAGGCAGACAGTGTTTCCTGAATTGGTAACTACCTCTGATCCGGTAACGCTGATTAGTTCGTTCATTTTGTTTAGATTTTGGTTCTGCGGACTCTTGTGGTATCGATTTTGACCCTGTCTTCGGTGTTTGTTTTTCTTAGGGACCAGAGGTAACAGCTGCTGTGCCAGTTATTTCCTCTGCTTCGTCTCCTCCTTCTTTCACCGCTCCCGAAGTAAGCGATCTTACACTCGTACTCTGTTTGCCTTTTTTTTTGGTGTTTGGTCGCTTCTTATGCGCCCTCCCTTTTTTGTAGGAGTCGAAGAGGATAAAGAAGAGGAAGGCTTTGGAGAAAGAGGTGTAACACCCCGACAATTCTCTCTTTTCTAAAATAACTTTTAAATATAAAACGTAGAGAATTATCAAGGCATTATCGCCCGTGTGAAAACGTAACGGCTTATTCAGAATTTTGCAGCGGAAAACATAAAACTAACTGTAGGTTTATAAATAATCATTTTCAGAATAAATCCCAAAAACCAATCAACGAAAAACAAAGTTAATGTTACTAATTCAATAAGTTTTAAAGTCCACTTAAACAAACCAAATCCAACTTAGAAAATCAAATGAACTACAAACTCTCCAATCCCGATCCCAATGATGCATCATCTTCAACCTGTAGATGGGCAACGCTTATTGATCATTAGAGACTGCTCACCAAAGATGGGTCATCACAGGATCAATAAGGCATAGCCATGATCAACACACACAAACAAAGCACGTAATCAGCAAAGCTGAGTACTACATACTAAAACAATAATAATCCTAACATGATACTATTAAACATAATTAAGGGCAGACAAAGCATGATAATCTGACGACCATACTTAACTAGGCTAGGCTAGACTGGACTAGACTTTTACAACAATAATATTATTTTAATTGAAATAGGCAATGGACCGAGTTTTCTAGCTAGAAGTCTTCACTAAGGAAGACGAGGTACGGGCGCGACTCCGTAACCTCAGTGACTTGCGATATCGAGGGACGTTTGACTAAAAATAGGACACGGTGATCAATCCGGTCCGAATGAAAGGCCATGGGCTACCACCATGAACCCCAACTCCTGTTTGTCCGTCACTTTAGACGTGCACAGTCTAAAGCTATTGCTACTCAGTTTCACTTTACATGATTTACAAATTGACACCCTGTTATGACTCAACAATCACATAAGGCATACAACTCACATTTATTTACAACTGTTTTTATCTTGGAATTGAGTAAGTGATCACAAAGGCATCAAACAAGACTCATTCCAATTAACTCCAATCTTTCCTTTAATACTGATCAACCCCTGTATATGGGTATAAGGTTTCAACTTACTAAATAAGGTCCTCCGCCCTCATAAAGTAGTGAAAAGCTAAAAGGGAACAACAATCAACTGATCTGAATAATATACTAAGTAATCTAGTGTTCCCAATCAACATGTTTGCATCAATCTTCCATACTATCATATTATAATCCTCAAAATGCAATATAAGTTTAATATGTTCATCCAACAGTATCAAACATGCAATTTCAACCTGACTAAGTTCATCAACAACATTAACATAACCAAGTTCATCAACAATTCAACATGGTTTCAACAATTAGCACACATTCCAAGCACACAGGTATGTACGTACCTTGTGTAAACAAATTGATATGCCACTAACAATCTCAAAAGTCGTCTACAGAGAATTCTTCGCCTAACACAACCAACAAATATTCCCAATCAATTTTCGCAACCATAATAAAGCATTCTGAATACATCCTAAACATATTCAGAACCTTCCCTAACGTTAAACTTGAACATCTGATTTCCTAGCATCATAATTATTGAATTAGTGATTGAAATTCGTTGAAAACTCTTTACAAACATCATACTTTAATTTCCAGCAATATAAACTAATTTCAAACTACTCTAAAACATAATTCATGTTTAAAATCATAAAAATCATAACTTTAATAAATTCATAAACATCATACCATGGTTTTCTAACTATTAAAACCTTAAAAATTCATGCTTTAACAATTTAAAATCCTTATTTAACATGATTAATAAATCTGAAAATTAAATAATTTATTATGCAAAATATAAAATCTGATTTCTATATTTACTTAATTAAAACCGTAAATTTAAGCATGAAAACATTAATTAGATTACTAATACAAAATTAAAGCATTAAATAGTTTTAGGGTTAAAGAAATAAACCAAAACAAGAGGAAGAGAAGGGTGCTGGCCGGCGGTCAGTGATGGCGGCAGCAGGGCAGGTGGTTGGCTGACGCAAGGTGGCCGGCGGCTGGTGTCTGCGACGATGGCCGCTTGTGTTGGTGGTAGTAGTTTGCGAGTGAAGAAACAAGGAGAGAGGATGAAGAACGATGGCCGGTAGGGCTACAACGACGGTCGACGGGAGGTGCAGCAAGGTGGCGCGGCAAGGGCGGCGCAGCACCAGTGATTAGGTGGTGACGACGGTTGTGGTGGCTGTGCGAAACAGAACCCGCGATTAAGGGGGAATAAAAACGAAAGAAAGAGAAACGAAAGAGAAGAGGAAGGAGGAAGGAATTACCGTGCACAGGAGGAGGAGGAACGACGGTGGTCGGGTGGCGGTTGGTCGACGGCGGCGGCTGAGACAAGAGACCTGAGTGTTTTTTTTGTTTGCAGTTTCACGTGAAATTGAAGAGCAGGGTTTGGAAATTTTGTTCACGTGAAGTGAAATATGGGTAAGGGATTATGGGTTTACTTATCTTGGGCTTTGTCAACTTGGGCTAGGATAGAATTGAGTTTTAGGATTTCAATCCAAAATCAATTAGGATCGTCTTCTAAATTCAATCGGTTTTCGTAATTCGATTTCTTTTCAACATAAAATTCTAAAATTATTTTAATTTCATAAATCGTTGAAACATTTAAAACGTATAAAATAAATATTCATTAATTACATTTTTATTTCTAAAATTCGTAAATTCCATTTAAATATAATTAACTATACGTTAAAATATATTAATAAAATTTATAAATTTACGGGGGATTACAATCTACCCCTCTTAAAAGAAGTTTCGTCCCGAAACTTGACAAGAAATTTCCCACATTTTCCCCAAAAGCTTTTAACTTATTCTTACTAGAGAAGTACTTGTGCCACCTATGTGCACTCTTTTGTCAACTCAAAGCTGTTTGTGTTACTCATGAACACCTTTTTTTTATGCGGAGAGTCTATTTGCTTTGCCTAAACTTGTAAAATTTGCTAAAATAAGCATAAAATGCATAAAAATACCATAAAAATAGGTAAAAAGCGCGAATTTCTATCGCATTCTACCCCTCTTAAAGAAAACGAGTTACGCCCTCGTAACTCATCCCAGGGAATGACTTTGGATATTTGTACTTCACGAATCATGCCCCCAAAGCTATATTTTCATTAAAATCGTAGCAAGTGGGATTTCTACACTTCTTTCCACACAATGCCTCAACAGGTTCCATCTTAAAGCTCGCATAGTAACTATTGTTGCAAGAAATTCAATCGACTCTAGGTGGTTTTCCCAATTACCCTTAAAGTCAATAACACAGGTTTTCAACATATATTTCATTAGTAATCTCAATCTGTCTATCGGTTGCAGGGTGGAAAGCAATATTCATTTTCAATGTTGTCCCCAAGATTCAACTGGACCTTATTGCCAAAATTTCAGACTTTTGTTCTCGGTAAGGATCTTACATGTTGCCCTATAAAGGTAATGTCTCCAAATATTCGTAGATAACACCAAAACAGTTAACTCTAGGTTATGGGTTTGGTAATTAGCCTTATAAGGTTTCAATTGACGCGACATCGGCTAAATCTAGAAAGCTTCCTCACATTTCTCACTTCACTTGAAATTCTATTCCTTTTTCATCAAGTTGGTCATTGGTTTTGCTCTCTTCGAAAAGTCTTTCACAACCTCCTATAATGGTCATCTAGGCTTAGAAAACTTCAAGTATCGGACACGTTCTTTGGAGTAGGTCACTCACTCACAGCTTGAATCTTAGCATGATCTACAGAACCTCCTTCTGTTCAACTTTTCCTTGTTACCGAACCTCATTACACTTTTCATGGGTGTATAACTTTTGGGCTTAACTCTTAGCTCTTGCATCAATTCATGTATTTCTTTTCATCTTTTCCAGACAACAATGATTTCTAACGATCCTGGACCACTCAAATCGTCTCTTAGATTTATTCCCTTACGTAACATAGTTCTCAATCAATTTAGTCCTTCACTTTTCCGTTGGTGTCACTTATACACATATGACTTCAAGATTTGTATACTTCATCTAATAAAACTAGATTCTTCCTAAGCGTCTCCAAGTAATCCTCAAGTGTTTGTCATGCTCTTTCTCATTCCTTGCATAAATAGGGATATCATCAATAACATCATAACAAACTTAATTCGGAATTCGTAGAAAATCTCATTCATCAAATCCATAATTATGGCATGTGCATTGGTTAACCCAAAAGACATTACTCTAAACCCATAATGACAATAACGAGTCCTAATGAGGTCTTATAGGCCCTTATCAGCTATCCTCAATTGGTGATACTTCAAACACAATCAGTCTTCAAGAACACACTCGCCCAATTCAATTGACCCAATATGTCATCTAGGCAAAGGATACTTGTTCTTGATGGTGTTTAGCTCCCTAAAATCGATGCATAATTCCATACTCTTATCTTTTCCTTAACAAACACACAAGAGCTCCCCACGGTGATGCACTAGGCCTAATACACCCCTTAACGAAACAACTCTTGCAACTGTGTCTTAATTTGCTCATTTCGAGAGGTGTCATTCTATATGGTGCTTTAGTTATAGGTGTCGGTCCGGGATTCAACTCTATTGTGAACTCAAGGGCTCTAGCTGGTGACGTACTCGCAATTTCACTCGGAACACATCAAAGAATTCATTCACCATGGGAACATCCTCGATCTTCACTCCAACTTCTTTACTCACATCTAGCACCCTTACAGAAAAAATAGTTCACACTCCTTATCATCAATTTCCTCACTTGCATTGCAGGAATAACCCCAAGGTTCTTGGTCTTCCCAAAACGTTTATATGAGGTCAACTTTCCAATAGGGTTCCTTATACTTACTTTCTGAATTTCACAGTCCATCTTAGCCTTGTACAAACTTAGCCAATTCATCCCTAGAATTACGTCTAGGTCCCTAAAGTTAAACTTTTGTCAAATCCGAAGGGAGAACGCAATCCTTTGTCTTCAAAGGCAAGTTCTTAAATAATCTTATACACCTTATGGTTACACTAGTAGACATAATAACAGGTAAATCAATCATTCAAAATCTACTAACTTCAGACTCTTAATAACATATGACCAAACGAAAGAATAAGTTGCTCCCGAATCAAATAATGTTTTAACTAGCACGGAGTTAATAGAAAAGTACCATGAACTACGTCTGCAGAATGTTCAGCTTCATTTCTAGCCATCATGAACGGTTTTCCTGGAGCCTTATTCTGGTTGTTGTTATCATTTGCAGGTTTATTATAGTTCTCTTGATTGTTTTGTGCCCCTCCAGGCTTTGAATTTTGACCTCCAGACTGGTTAAATCTCACTTGGTTCCCACCTCCATTACTATTTTGTTCCTTTCTGTGCTTAGTGAAGCACTCATACTCCCTATGCCCCCTTTTCTGACAATAGTTGCAGGTCACTAATTCTCCTTTGCAATACTTACCAGGGTGATTATTGTTGCACCTCTTGCAGTGATACATTCTCACGGATTGCCTCCTATTGTTGTGCCCCTGACTGTTTCCTCCTCGATAATTTCCATTTCCATTTCTATTCCTATTCTCATTCATATTCCTCTTGAAATTCCCTTGGTTTTCCCGGACATTAAACACTTTTCTTTTCTTCCCAACAACGTTTTTCTCGTCCCTTAAGGACTGCAAACCATAAATATTAGCGGTTCTCTCATACACATTATCTAAAGATGTAAAGGTTTCTCCACCTAATCCCAACTGGATCTCATCGGTCAGCCCTTGCTCAAACCTCTGAGCCTTTATCTCTTCTGTGGCTACAACCTCAGGTGCAAACTCCGACAGCGCTATAAATTTTCTATAATATTCAGCCATGGTCATACTCCCCATCCCAAGGTTTATGAATTCCTGCGCTTTTCGTTTTGTTATGAAAGGAGGATAAAACTTTTCCCTCAACGCAACAACAAATGAGTCCCAATTAAATCCTTCAACAACACTTAGCCTAGTTCCATTCTCTTTCCACCATAGATCGGCCTCATCTTTTAGGTAAAGGACAGCTTGACCTACTTTCATATTTTCAGGACAGTTTACCACCCAAAATAGTTTTTCAAACTCCCTAATCCAGTTTTCTATGAAGGTCGGGTCTGCTTGCCCCTTGAAGTATGGTGGCTTAAATTTCGCAAGCCTTTCAAACATGCCCCCTGCAGAATCGGGGCGCTCAGTTCTTTCCTGGGCTAGTTTTTCCGCCAAGAGGCGAAAAACAACAGCTAGGTCATTATTGTTGGTCATCCCAGAACGCGACCTGAAATTAATATACTCTAATTCAGGTTAGAAACTTTACTTATATTATCCTCTAGCAAAGTAATATCACACCAACATCCAAAATTCACGTAAAATAAACAAACATTTACGAATGTGCAACAATTATTTACGAAGGTAATCCCCTCGATCATTTATGAATGATATTCACATACAGGGCATTCAACTGAGAAATAAGAAACACAGTCCAATCATCACGAATAACAAGGAAGCATAAAAGAAGAAACATTCCCCTTGCGTCCCAAAATAAACTTTTGATCCTTTGGATAATCAATAATCTAACTTTTACTCCTCAAAAGAATGTTTATAACAACCCCTAAATATTAACAACACACTTGTCCTCAAAATAAAATAAAAGTTCTATGATATAAACATAAACTATGGTTGGGCGAATTGTCCAACATTTTTCTCACACACCACTAAATATGTAAACATGGCTAAAGGGAGACATCATCAGACTTGTCATTTGATTCGCTATAACCTTTTAGGGTGAATAACTCATATTTAAGTTCATCATCATCATCCATATCGAAATAATAAGCTTGTTTTCTTGGCCTTGAGGATCTTCGTGGGCCTTGAAGTTGATGATTATTTTCCTCTAGCTCAGGCTCGGGCTCAGGTTCAGGCTCAAACTCAAACTCAGGCTCAGAATCAGATTCAACCCTCAGAAAGGCTTTGTAGATATCCATTTTTGTTTGACCCACAACACGGTCATACTCACGAATCGCCTCATCATCACTACCATGTGCACTTGTTTTCATTACTTCGCGACAAATGTGCTCTAGACTACGAATTCTACTGTTGTCAGGTCCATAATTTATCACATTTTCATCATCGCTCAGATCAATAAGATTGGAGTTACCGTCACTCAGAACGATAGGGTTAGAGTTTCTCCCTATTCTATTCTCTTCTATGCCAGACATGATTAGTGATCTATAACAATTAAACATAGTTTCTATGTTAGTAATTAGTACTCTCACTTACCGTATCATCCCACAATACACAATTAAGTAAGAATATATATCAATCGCAAAGCCTAGAAAAGACACGACAGTTAGCAGGTAGAGAAATTACAATCATGTTGACATAATGCAGACACAATGCTTCTATTCTATATGCCCTTTCCTATGCTACCCATCTCTCAAAATAATCATAATATATCAAACATTGAAGCATAAAAGAATAAAGCAAGAATGATTTATAAGAATTAGATTGATTAAAAGAATAATTATTAAACGATAAATAATTAAATTTTTTTTTTTTTTTTACGGTACTGTAGCAGCAGCAGCAGTAAATTTTTTTTTTTTTTTTTTTTTTTTTTTGAAAATATTAATTTGAATTTCAAAAGAATCGAAATACATTAATTAACATAAACAAGAACGTATTTCAAAGCACGTTTCAAGAGTCAATATTAAAATAAATTCAAACATTTCTAGCTAATAACTTTCAATTTATTCACTAGTGTGAAATTACTTTTACGTAACTAATTAGTTGGTTAGGCGCCTAAAATATAAAAGGTAGACACGAAATGTCAGTAAAACCTTTAGCTCAATGATACCACTTTGTAACACCCCGACAATTCTCTCTTTTCTAAAATAACTTTTAAATATAAAACGTAGAGAATTATCAAGGCATTATCGCCCGTGTGAAAACGTAACGGCTTATTTAGAATTTTGCAGCGGAAAACATAAAACTAACTATAGGTTTATAAATAATCATTTTCAGAATAAATCCCAAAAACCAATCAACGAAAAACAAAGTTAATGTTACTAATTCAATAAGTTTTAAAGTCCACTTAAACAAACCAAATCCAACTTAGAAAATCAAATGAACTACAAACTCTCCAATCCCGATCCCAATGATGCATCATCTTCAACCTGTAGATGGGCAACGCTTATTGATCATTAGAGACTGCTCACCAAAGATGGGTCATCACAGGATCAATAAGGCATAGCCATGATCAACACACACAAACAAAGCACGTAATCAGCAAAGCTGAGTACTACATACTAAAACAATAATAATCCTAACATGATACTATTAAACATAATTAAGGGCAGACAAAGCATGATAATCTGACGACCATACTTAACTAGGCTAGGCTAGACTGGACTAGACTTTTACAACAATAATATTATTTTAATTGAAATAGGCAATGGACCGAGTTTTCTAGCTAGAAGTCTTCACTAAGGAAGACGAGGTACGGGCGCGACTCCGTAACCTCAGTGACTTGCGATATCGAGGGACGTTTGACTAAAAATAGGACACGGTGATCAATCCGGTCCGAATGAAAGGCCATGGGCTACCACCATGAACCCCAACTCCTGTTTGTCCGTCACTTTAGACGTGCACAGTCTAAAGCTATTGCTACTCAGTTTCACTTTACATGATTTACAAATTGACACCCTGTTATGACTCAACAATCACATAAGGCATACAACTCACATTTATTTACAACTGTTTTTATCTTGGAATTGAGTAAGTGATCACAAAGGCATCAAACAAGACTCATTCCAATTAACTCCAATCTTTCCTTTAATACTGATCAACCCCTGTATATGGGTATAAGGTTTCAACTTACTAAATAAGGTCCTCCGCCCTCATAAAGTAGTGAAAAGCTAAAAGGGAACAACAATCAACTGATCTGAATAATATACTAAGTAATCTAGTGTTCCCAATCAACATGTTTGCATCAATCTTCCATACTATCATATTATAATCCTCAAAATGCAATATAAGTTTAATATGTTCATCCAACAGTATCAAACATGCAATTTCAACCTGACTAAGTTCATCAACAACATTAACATAACCAAGTTCATCAACAATTCAACATGGTTTCAACAATTAGCACACATTCCAAGCACACAGGTATGTACGTACCTTGTGTAAACAAATTGATATGCCACTAACAATCTCAAAAGTCGTCTACAGAGAATTCTTCGCCTAACACAACCAACAAATATTCCCAATCAATTTTCGCAACCATAATAAAGCATTCTAAATACATCCTAAACATATTCAGAACCTTCCCTAACGTTAAACTTGAACATCTGATTTCCTAGCATCATAATTATTGAATTAGTGATTGAAATTCGTTGAAAACTCTTTACAAACATCATACTTTAATTTCCAGCAATATAAACTAATTTCAAACTACTCTAAAACATAATTCATGTTTAAAATCATAAAAATCATAACTTTAATAAATTCATAAACATCATACCATGGTTTTCTAACTATTAAAACCTTAAAAATTCATGCTTTAACAATTTAAAATCCTTATTTAACATGATTAATAAATCTGAAAATTAAATAATTTATTATGCAAAATATAAAATCTGATTTCTATATTTACTTAATTAAAACCGTAAATTTAAGCATGAAAACATTAATTAGATTACTAATACAAAATTAAAGCATTAAATAGTTTTAGGGTTAAAGAAATAAACCAAAACAAGAGGAAGAGAAGGGTGCTGGCCGGCGGTCAGTGATGGCGGCAGCAGGGCAGGTGGTTGGCTGACGCAAGGTGGCCGGCGGCTGGTGTCTGCGACGATGGCCGCTTGTGTTGGTGGTAGTAGTTTGCGAGTGAAGAAACAAGGAGAGAGGATGAAGAACGATGGCCGGTAGGGCTACAACGACGGTCGACGGGAGGTGCAGCAAGGTGGCGCGGCAAGGGCAGCGCAGCACCAGTGATTAGGTGGTGACGACGGTTGTGGTGGCTGTGCGAAACAGAACCCGCGATTAAGGGGGAATAAAAACGAAAGAAAGAGAAACAAAAGAGAAGAGGAAGGAGGAAGGAATTACCGTGCACAGGAGGAGGAGGAACGACGGTGGTCGGGTGGCGGTTGGTCGACGGCGGCGGCTGAGACAAGAGACCTGAGTGTTTTTTTTGTTTGCAGTTTCACGTGAAATTGAAGAGCAGGGTTTGGAAATTTTGTTCACGTGAAGTGAAATATGGGTAAGGGATTATGGGTTTACTTATCTTGGGCTTTGTCAACTTGGGCTAGGATAGAATTGAGTTTTAGGATTTCAATCCAAAATCAATTAGGATCGTCTTCTAAATTCAATCGGTTTTCGTAATTCGATTTCTTTTCAACATAAAATTCTAAAATTATTTTAATTTCATAAATCGTTGAAACATTTAAAACGTATAAAATAAATATTCATTAATTACATTTTTATTTCTAAAATTCGTAAATTCCATTTAAATATAATTAACTATACGTTAAAATATATTAATAAAATTTATAAATTTACGGGGGATTACAAGAGGAAGGTAATCCTTCGGCGGGCAAGGGTGCTGACTCTGAGGTTCCTGAAGGTGGGGAACTTGGCTCTCAACGCGGACTGAAGAGGAAGTTCCGCGAGACTTTGGGCTCCACATCTACTTCGGTGTTGGAGCGTCTTGCGTATCCTTCCTTCGACGTGCCGATCCGGAGGGTTCCTCGGAAGGTGAGGGATACCATGGCTCAGTTTGCTCGTGCTTCTGTTCTGGGTGAAGACCCCGAGGCGCACCTCGAGTCCATGATTGGCCCCAGCGCTGCTAGGGAGAACATGCTTCGGGGCATCCCTGCTTGGCGAGTCCCTAGGCGGGAGGCGAACCACCCTACTCAAATGGCTCAGTTCCATCTGAACGAGGTAAACATCATTTCTTTCTTGCGATTTTCCTTTTCTTTTCTCTTTTTCTTTTTATTTACTGTTCCTTCCTTCATCCTCGTAGGCGCATTTCTGGTCTTCCTTCGCTGCGGAATGTCAGTACTTTGACGAAGTAAGGCTGGCCAGATTTGAGGAGCGCTATGATCATGACGTTCCCCTTCTGGATGAGAAGGCGAACACCCTCCTTGCCGAGCTTGAAGAAGCAAAGGGCTTGGTTGCCGAGTTTACTCGGGAACAGACGGGCACATTAGAGTTGCTCGGCAAGGGGATTCATGATCTCAAGGCGAAGATGGAGGTTGATGCTCGGGAGCACGAGGCCTTGAAGGTGGAGAAAGCTGAGGAGAAGGCTCGCTTCGACGTTGCGCTGCAGAGCAAGGATGCTGTCATCCTGAACCTTCGCGAGAGCGCTCGAAAGTTCACAGCTGCTCTTGAGCGGATCCCTGTGCTTGAGCACGAGGCCGAGGAGCTTAAGGCCAAGGTTCGCCAGCTCGAAGCGGAGAAAGCCCTGTTGTACACCGCCGACCAGTGTCGGGACCAATACTGGGAGGGGATCCTCGGTTGTCGCCGAATGTTCGCCAAGCACATGCCTGACTTCCAGTGGACTAAGCATGTGCCTCTGTGGCTCGAGGCCGAGGAAAACTTGGTGGAATGTCAGGCTGACAGGGACGACGCTGCCCAGGAGCGCGAAGAAGCTGTTAAAGCGCAGCAAGCTCGGAAGGTTGCCTCGGAAGGGGACACCACTGCTGGCACTTCTTCGCCGTCTGCTCTTCAGGGACGTGATGGTGACGTCCCCTAGGGACTCGGGCAGTCGTCTTCATCAGAGTCGGTTGGTTCCAGTTGAGGACCCCCGAACTTGCGCTTGATTTCCTCCCTTTTGTCTCGGCACTGCGTTGTACTTTAATAATTTCTTCCTTTCTTAGCTTTCTTTGTACTTTAGTAGGCCGATGTTTTGTCTGTTGATGGCTGCCGATTTAGCTTTTGTTTTTGAGTCATTTTTCTTTCAATTTTTGAGGATTCCTCGGTTTAATCCGAGCTTCAGTTGGTGTAATTGTATTTGTCCCCCAAATATTGAAATAAGAAATGACTTTGCTGTTTCGTATATTACCGAAGTATTTGCTTTTGAATCCACCGTTTTTCTAAGTTGTTTCCTCGTTTGCGAGTTTTCCTAATCCGTAGATCTTCCGAGACTCGTTTCGAGCCTTGCTTAGGCTCTGCGGGTGGATTCGGTAGCTTTGGACTCTCCAGATCTGTGGATCTGTTGTGAGTGTGCCTTTGGGCTTTTTAACATATGTAGATGTGTTCAGAGTCTACTTTTGAGCTCTTCAGATCCGTGGATCTGTTGAGTCTGCTTTTGAGCTCTTTTGAAGTTTGACAGTAGAGTTTGCTTTTGAGCTCTCCAGATCCGTAGATCTGTTGAGAGTCTTCTTTTGAGCTCTTTGTCGTTTGTAGACAAGTATAGAGTCTACTTTTGAGCTCATCAGATCCGTGGATCTGTTGAGTCTACTTTTGAGCTCTTTCAGTGTCTACTTCCGTTCTTCCGAGTTCTTGTGGTTCGGAAACCTCGGCAAGAAATCGCAAGTCTTCTCTTAGTTATTAGCTTCGGGAATCCGTGGATTTGAGCCGTACTTGCTATAACTGTATTCGAGGGACTTTGTTGCGAACAGAGTATCCCTGGGTACCGCGAATCTGGAGGTTCTGGACGGTACCTTGCGGGTCGTTTTTTAGTTAGCCATTTCTTGGGCCTTTGGAACCCAAGGAATGGCTACTTCGGGTTGATTTTAGCTTCGGATTGATCAGATCCGAAGTTGCATGCATAGTGATAGAATAAAAAGACATAAGGATATGTTTAATGAAACACATGGTGCCAGTGGCTTTCCTCTTTTCATTAAACGACTTACTTGGATTACAAAAGGAAGGAAGTTAGATCATACAAAATATTTCTTGAGAACATCAGCATTCCAATGGTTCTTCAAGATGGTTCCATCTAACTGTTTAAGCATAAAGGTGCCAGTCCTCTTTTCAGAGTGGATTATGTATGGTCCTTCCCATGTTGCCGAGAGTTTCCCGTGGATTTTTCCCTTCTGAACTGCAGCAGCGTTTCTGAGCACTAGGTCACCGACCTTTAGAGGTCTGGCATTGACTCTTCTGTTGTAGTGCTTGCTGACTCTTTGCTGGTACGCTACGTTCAGAGTTCTGGCCTCGTCCCGAGCTTCATCTAGTAGATCCAATGATTCGGACAGAAGTTGGTCATTGCTTTGACCATGGACTCCATCATACCTGTTGTATGCCTGGACCCTTAAGCTTTCTGTTCCAATCTCTACAGGGATGACGGCCTTGGAGCCGTAAACCAGGTGGAAGGGTGTTTGTCCTGTGGCTTCCTTCTCGGTGGTCCGAAGGGACCAAAGTGTTCCTGGGAGCTCTTCTAGCCATTTGCTTTTTTCGTCCTCGACTCTCTTCTTGAGTGCATTGAGGATGAGCTTGTTTGCGGCTTCGGCTTGGCCATTGCTCTGAGGATGGCACACTGCTGAGTAGGCGAGGTGGATACCGAACTATTTGCACCATCTTTGCAGTGGTGTGTTGTCAAATTGCTTCCCATGGTCGAAGACCAATAGCCTCGGTATTCCGAACCTTGTGATGATGTTTTGCCAAATGAACTTGCGGACCTGCTGCTCCGTGATGGAGGAGACTGCTTCGGCCTCAATCCACTTACTGAAGTAGTCGACCCCCACAATCAGCCACTTCTTCTGATTCACAGCCGAAGGGAATGGACCAATGATATCCAAACCCCATTGTGCAAATGGTAGGGGGTAGAGTGTTGCTTGTAGGGTTTGGGCTGGCTGGTGGATTGCAGGTGCGAACTTTTGGCACTTCTCGCATTTTCTTGTCAGCGCCTTTGCTTCGAAAACCATGGTGGGCCACCAAAATCCGGCCCTTAGTGCCTTGTGTGCCAGTGCCCTGCCTCCGATATGATTTCCACATATGCCGAGGTGGATTTCCCTTAGGATATAATCGGCATCGGTTGGGCCTACACATTTCAGCAGTGAGGCTGAGAATGACTTTCTCATAAGCTCTCCGTTGGCGTCAATGATGAACCACCGGTTGAACCTTTTCAGCTTCCTTGCTTGCAGCTTGTCTTCGGGAAGTTCTCCCCTCTCTTTGTATGCAATGACTGCGTCCATCCAACTTGGCTCGAGACGTATATTGCAAACTGTAGGGGGTGGCATGTCGATGCTCCTTTCTTGGTGTACTTCCACATGGACTGACCTGTTTAGGTCAGAGAGCGTTGAGCTTGCAAGTTTGGACAGCGCATCTGCTTATGCGTTTTGACCTCGGGGAATGAGTATGACTTCGAAGGATCTTAACCTTGACGTTAAGGATTTGATTTTTGCTAGGTAAGCTGTCATGCTTGGCCATTTGGCCTCGTACTCCCCTCGGATCTGGTTGGCTACGAGCTGAGAATCAGTCTTGAGACAAACATGTTCGGCTTCAAGAGATAAGCACAGCTCTATTCCTGCGATTGCTGCCTCGTATTCGGCCTCATTGTTGGTTGCTTTGAAACCGAACTTTAGGGCGTACTCTATGCTTTTTCCCACTGGGGGTATCAGTACTACTCCGGCTCCCGAGCCGTTCACTGTGGAAGATCCGTCAGTGTAGACCTCCCATGTTCTCTTGGTGTCATCTAGCACCTCTTGATATGAGCATTCGGCCAAGAAGTCTGCGAGTGCCTGTGCTTTAATGGCCGTCCTCGGCTGATACTTGATTCTGAATTCAGACAGCTCGAAAGCCCAAGCAGCCAACCTTCCCGACCTTTCTATCTTGTCTAGCACTTTCTCCAGTGGCTGGTCGGTTAGTACCACTATTTGATGGGAGTCAAAATAGGGCCTTAGTCTCCGAGCTGCTACCACCACTGCGTATGCTACTTTCTCAATGAGTGGATACCGAGTTTCGGCATCCGTCAGGGTTCGGCTGGTAAAGTAGATTGGCTGTTGCTTCTTTTCTTCCTCTCGGAGGAGTACTGCGCTTACGGTCCCGGGGCTGACTGCGACGTATAAGTGTAGAGCTTCCCCCTCTTTGGGCCTGGCTAGCGTCGGCAGTTGAGCTAGGTGAGCCCTGAGCTGTTGGAATGCATCTTTTTGCTCTTGTTCCCATGTCAGCTCGGGGTCCACTTTCCCCGGGACACCTTTCTTTTTGATGGGTTCTGCTTCTCCTCCTGGGAGGGTTTTGGGTTTTAGAGCTTTGAAGAAGGGTTCCCCTTTATCCGAAGCTTTCGATATGAATCTTGACAGTGCGGCCAACCTGCCCGTTAGCCTTTGCACGTCTCTTTTTGTCTTCGGTTCGGGTAGATCTAGCGCAGCCTGGACCTTGTCCGGGTTCGCGTCTATTCCCCTTTTGCTTACCATGAATCCGAGGAACTTCCCTGACTTTACCCCGAAGACACACTTCTTCGGGTTCAGTTTCATGTTGTGTTTCCTCAGGTCGGCGAAGGTTTCGGCCAGGTCTTTGATGTGATCCTCCTCCTTCACGCTTTTTACTATGGAATCGTCCACATTAATCTCGACGTTCCTTCCCTTTTGATCGGCGAAGACGTGATCAACTAGTTTTTGGTAGGTGGCTCCGGCATTTTTCAATCCGAAGGGCATCATTCTGTAGTTGAACACTCCCGCGCTCGTGATGAAGGCTGTCTTTGCCCTATCGTCGGGGTGCATGAATACTTGATGGTATCCTGAAAAGGCGTCCATGAAGCTCAGCAATGCGTGGCCACTGGTAGAGTCTACCAGCTGATCTATCCTCGGGAGGGGATACCAATCTTTTGGGCAGGCTCGATTCAGATCTGTGAAATCGACACACATGCGCCATGAGCCATTCGCTTTCTTGACCATGACCACATTGGCCAACCATTTGGGGTACCTGCACGGCTCGATGAAGCCTGCCTCTTGCAATTTCTTCACCTCTTCGGCGATAGCTTTGTTTTTCTCCGAGGAATAGTTCCTTTTCTTCTGTTTGATTGGCCGAGCCTCGGGACTGACATCCAGCTTGTGACATATCAACTTCTGATCTATCCCTGGCATGTCAGCCGCCGACCACGCGAAGATGTCTTTGTGATCCCTCAGCAGCTGGATCAACTCTATTCGAAGTCCCGAGCCTCGGCCTTTGCCTATTCGGACACTTCTGTCTGACTCATCCTCTAGGGAAATGTCTTCCATCTCTTGGTCTGATTCGGGGGAAAGGGTCTCTGGTCGAGCATCAACTTCTGCGGGCTTTACCAGGTTGCTCGGCCCCGCCTTTCTCCTCTTGGCCTCTTTTTCTCCACCTGGGGGAGAACTCTTCTCATCTTCGTCCTCGGGACTGTCTCCTAGCCTCGGCTTTCGGATGGCCGTGTGACAGGTTGACCTTTCCATCTCTTGGTCGCCCTTTATCCGCTCGGCGAAGCCAGCATCCGAGACATACATCATCATCTGATGGTATGTGGATGGAACTGCTTGTATCTTGTGGATCATGGTTCGTCCCATGATGACTTTATACACTGAGTCGCAGTCCATCACCAAGAATTCCTCTCGGACGTTTCTTGCCGCCAGGCCTTGGCCGATTGTAACGGGTAGGGTGATCTTTCCTCGGGGAATAGCTGCGGATCCGTTGAATCCGATCAATGGGTAACTGACCTTGGTCAGTGACTCTTCTTCCTCTTCGAGGATGAGCTGTTCGAAACAGTTCCTGAAGATGATGTTGACAGCGCTCCCTCCATCGACTGGTACTCTATGGACGTTGTGGTTGTTGAGATCCATTTCGATCACCAACGGGTCGTCATGTTTGTACTGGGTCCCGAGGCAATCATCAGCGGTGAAAGTCATGTTCGGGGGGGTAGGCTGGTTCTCCCCTACATTGCTGAAGTTGACTCGGTGGGAGAGGGCCCTTAAATGTTTCTTGCTGGCGTGGCCGGACCTTTGTCCTCCAAACACCACTAGAATTGGTTTTTTCTTTTGCCCTTCGGTCTCATGGACCCTTTTCTGGGCTTGCTCTTGCAGCTTACCAGATTTTGCTTTTTCTTTTTCTTCTCTTTCCGCCCTATGGTCAAGCAGGTAACCCTTGAGGTAGCCTCGTCGGATGAGGTCTTCGATGTTATCCTTCAACGAGTTACACTCCTCAGTGGTATGGCCGAAGTCATCGTGGAATTCACACCACTTGTTCTTGTTGCGGTGGCGGGGGTTTGACCTGAGTTTGTCTGGAAGCTTCCATTTTTCATCATCTTTGTGGAGGTTGAAGATTTCTCTTCGGGGTATGGTGAGTGGGGTATAGTTGGTGTACTTGGGTTGAAATTCACCCTTCTTCCCATCTCTCTTGGGACTCGCTTCTCTCGCACCCACCTTCTCTTTCCCCTTTTTTGAGTTGCCCTCGGGCTTACTCTGATTTGCTCTGTTATCTTTCGGATCCGAGGAACCTCTTAGCCTTGCTGCTGCCTTGTTGAACTCTTCGGTTCTGATGAACGCATCTGCCATTTGGAGCACGTCCGCTATCTTGGAGGGGTTTTTCATTGTCAGTTTGTCTTGGAATTTCCCCTCCCGTAGCGCGTGCTTCAAGGCGAAGATTGCTACGTCTGGCTGCAGGTTCGGAATATTGGTGGATTCCTTCATGAATCTGGCCATGAAGTCTCGCAGGC
Organism: Spinacia oleracea; assembly: GCF_020520425.1. Taxonomy (NCBI): domain Eukaryota; kingdom Viridiplantae; phylum Streptophyta; class Magnoliopsida; order Caryophyllales; family Amaranthaceae; genus Spinacia; species Spinacia oleracea. The sequence goes on along the minus strand of NC_079488.1, from coordinate 5,332,885 downwards.
TCTCGTCTCTTTCTTGCTGTATAGAGGTTAGCTCGGCAGTGGTTCGTTCTGGGCGATTGTTGCTCACGAACTGTACACAAAACCTCTTCTTCAGCTTCTTCCAACTTTTGATCGATCCCTTCGGCAACGATCTGAACCATTCCCCAGCGACTCCTGTCAGCGTGGTTGGGAAGTATTTGCACCAGCAGGCTTCGGAGTAGGGACTTAGAAACATCTGCTGTTCGTAAGAGATGACATGATCCCTCGGATCTGTGATTCCGCTGTACGTCAGGTGCGTTGGTAGTCTCACTTTGGGAATTGTCTCCATGAAAATATCATCCGAGAATGGGGAAGATGCTGGAGTCATGATTCTCTTTCCTAGCCTCGCCCTGATACCTTTGCTTCTCGAGTTTCCTCCAAGGGACTGCTCGGGGGCGCGTAGGGGGCTAGGAGTTCGGTCACTTCTCCTTCTCCTTCTCGACTGGCCACTTCCCTCGGGTTGTCTACTGGGCCCACAGGGGCTACCCAGCCTATCATGAACTGAAGGTCGCATTCTGCTATGGACCGAGCTTCGGATCCGAGTTCGATCACTGGCCCCACTTTGGAGAGCTTGGGGTGTTGGAGACGGTGTCGCGAACCATTCTGGCTGCTGTGCAGCTCTTTGTTGCATATCCCACGTGCTCTCTCTCCACCTTGTCATTAGGTGCGTTCCTGACATTGTGGAGAGATCTTGCTCGGGCCTCACATTGTCCTCGTCAGTCGAGGGCATGTTCAGCAATACCTGTCGCCTAGCTCTCCTTGCTTCTCGCCGCGCTGCTGCCTGGGCTTGTTCTTTCTCGTTGAAGAGGAAGTTCTGCATGATGGTGATGGCTGCGGCGAGCTCTTCTCGAGAAGGGAGTGGTCGACTAGTCGTGGCGGTGGCCCTTGTTGGCTGCGACCTCGCCACTGAGTGCAGCTGTTCGCCTCCATCGGATTCCGAATCCGTTTGGACAAGGACATCTCCTACCTGGTTGTTATCGTTGGGCATTTCCATTTTTTATGCGGAAAGTGAAGTATTTTTTGGAGCTTTCAAGTGTTCTTCCCCACAGACGACGCCAAATTGTTCCGGTGTTGAAGTGGATGAAACAATGGGCTTCGAGTGAAGGCCCTTTTTGTGTGTGTTGAAGATCTTGCTAGCTCGAATGTGTTGTGTCCAAATCAACCTGCACAATAAACAAGTTACTAGCCTCGGGGGTGTTTCCGAGGAAATCCCCTCCGATGCCTAAGTAAGAACGATGCTCGGATTCTAGAGAGAGAAGTTCCCTAGAAGAGTAGTCTTGAGGCGTGAAATGGACGTAACTTGGTAAGTGAGCCATGACGGCTTATTTATAGTGTTTGTACAATAAATCCCCTTAGGTTATTTATTGCAAGTGGGCCTTGGGCCTTGATTGGCGGCTGAATAGCCTTTTGGACTGTAGTGGGTTTGATGTTGTTGCTGTGAGCCCTTGGGCTTTGGGCTTAATGGCCCAATTGGTATTCAATTGGGAGCCCAAACATTTTCTATCTGAGATTCTTGACGTTTCACACTCTAAACATTCATTTCCTTTTTCTTTTCAATTCCACTCTCTTTCTTTCTTTCTCCTTCCATTTTCCCCCCTTTCAAACCAGGTATTTCGATTAATAGCTTTTTCTAAATGTTAATTATCTCTTTCTTTGCATATGTGAACTCCCTGTACCTATGATTCTATGGATTGGTGTTCATCGCAATAATTATTTATCATCATTGCAATTCATCAAATTTGGCTATGTTATTCAATATTGGTTTGATTTGATTCTTAATTATTATTAAGTTTTTTGTTTGGGTCTTCAAATTTGATGTTTGGATTGTGTTTATTTAGTTCAATCCATTGTTTATATTTATTTTAGCAATTCGTATTTATTAGACTGGTAATTGATTGAATGATTTGGCTAAGGCTAACGGTATGATGATTTCTATGATATTATTATTCCAGTGAAGCTAGGATTACAGTACCAATGTTAATTAATTCGTATTTGGATGATTGCAGTTCTTGCATAATTCACTCTTTCTGGCTATTTCTTTGGCCAATTTCATTCTTTGTTGTTGGATATCTTCAGTGCCAGACATTCTATTATGAACGGTAAGAAGCATTTTCTCAATTCAATTTACACATATTTTTTTTGTTCTGAAAAATCTCTTGAAATTCAGAAAATGCTAGAGTATTGATTAAATTTGCTTAATTTTATTTTCTTATACGAAGTATTTATTTCATGAAGTGTGAACTGTTGATCCCCAATTTTCCGATTTCATTGATCCACGGGTTTGTTCAATCTTTAGATCTTGGTTTCAAATAATTATAATATTATTGTAGTTTATAGAAAGAAATACTTCATATCTGTTATTCTACCCTCTCCAATGCATAATTTTGTTTAAATTTGTTGGGTTGCTGACTTTCCCTATTTAGGGGAGTAGGCCTTAATGAGGACTTATGCAAAAAACTTTGCAACTTGGTAATTGTTGGGTAAGATTGCTAACCTTTTTTTAGATTTGTTACAACTGCATATTTTTTGGGAGATAGCTAGCTAGGTATGTTGTGTGTTCCTATCATGATTGAATAGGTCCTTAATAAGGCTAATTGTTTCTCAATATTAAACACAGGTTCCCCATGTGGTATTCAATTTGAGAAGAAAATGCTCAACCTTATCTGTCTTTAGTATGATACGGAGTACCTTCAAGCCAACCTTTATTTATCATAATACCTTGGATCCCAATGTCTTTGAACCATATAGTCAATGTGGATTACGTCGGAATTTCAATTGGATTGGGTATAGTAGTTATAGTGTTACATTTATTTTTGTTTTGTAATTGCTATTGTACTTAATTATATTTCAATTCACAATGTCATATCCCTTATTAGTTCTTGGAATTCTCACAAAAAGGTTATAAGATGAATGACTTTTTTCTAATATTGTTTTAGTATTAGTTCCCTCAAAAAAAAACTTAAAGATATTACTCATATAATAGTAAAGACCGTTAAAATTAAAGGTTATCTATCTTTGACATGTAGTAACTTTTGAATTTTTTTTATTTTTTGGCTAATAAAATTTGGTTTACCACATAGGTGTTTCATGGAGTTTCGGCAACATATTGGCGACTGGAAAAATTGGATGATCCTCAATAGATAAGTTTTACATTAAACCCGCCTTCACCTTCACCTTTCCCTTACCTTTTCTTTTTTGGCAGCAATTGGAGAAGTTTTACTTGCATCAGAGATTCAGAGGCATTATCTTTGCAAGTTTTAACGTGTCTTGGAAGTATAAAATCAAGATTAAGGAAAATTTGGCAAATACAACCTAATAAAGTTCCATATTTGCCAATTACAACCTCAAACTTCTAATTTTGCCAATTACAACCTTAAACTTATACATCCATTTTAAATTACAACCCAAAATTATTTTTCGGCAAAAATCACCGGAATATGATGTCATAGTGTTATTAAATAAAATATACGGAGTATATAATTTCTATAAAAAATATTAAATAGAAAAATAAGAATTCAATTTTTTTTTTTTTTTTATAGATTATGTAATTATTTTTCTAATAACATTATGACATCATATTTCGGCGGTTTTTGATGGAAAATGATATGGGTTGTAATTTAAAATGAATGTATAAGTTTAAGGTTGTAATTGGAAAAATTAGAAGTTTGAGGTTGTAATTAACAAATAGAGAAGTTTATTGGGTTGTAATTGCCAAATTTGCCCAAGATTAAATCCCCATTTTTGTATTCCATGAATTTGGTTATATTGTAAATGAAATTACATGATATAAAGAGGCTTAGTTATCCATTATGGCTCTATTTTTAGTAACTCCTGTTATGTTTTTAGTTTTTGGAGTAATTTATGTTATGTTACCTTTTCTTTTTCAAAATTTGACCAATACAATGTTATTGATCAGTTGCGCTGCCAAAATCACACAATAATCTTCTGCTTACCAGCATTTGAATCCTTGACCTATTGCATCTCATTTCTACTTTATATCCACAGATGCCAACTACGTGTAAGGAGAATCAGGCACAAATTACTTACCATTTCTACTTATATTACCAATTTCGTAAGTTTTTGAAAAGAAACAAAAAATTAGTATAATATACTTTTGTGGTCCAGTGATGAATTTATTCATGATAAGTTCAATTTCTAAAAAGAAAATAAAAAACCGTGCATCGCACGGGTATAAAACTAGTTACATAAATTACAAAGTAATAAAGCAAGAAAACGTCTAATTTCACCAATGATGAGGTTGAAGGCACTGAATTGTAGGGAGGTGAACCAAGGATGAGATGCCATAAAACTAGATTCGAACAACCAGTTTTGAAAAGGACGACGACGGAGGTTGATATTCCATGGGAAGACTAATCAAATCATCGGCTCCTTTAACTCGTATACAAATTAAAAGCATTACATTTCAGGCCTTATGAATTGGAGCAAGTCAAAATTCATTATTCGGCTCAAAAGGCCAAAACTAGCAGACCAATGACTAAAATGCATAATTCAAACTACTCGCATCCCTTAAAGATGACCTAACTCGATAAGACACAATAGACGGTTTTTGGCCTTGTGCTTGAAGAAAGTTTGTATTGATTTCCTGATACGACGATATCTTTGTCCTTAGAGGTGACAATCGAGTCATTCGAAGTCGGGTCATAATCACGTGAATGGAATCGTCCAAGTTGATTTCAAGTTAGACTTTATTACCAAAAGTTTGAAATAATAAAATAAAGGAAAATTTGTCAGAAAGGACATTTTAAAACACAAAAATTGTGAGAAAGGACATTTTAAAAAAAAAGTTGTGAAAGAAGGCCCAATTGAATTTTGTTGTTGTGAATAAGGACCATAAGCCATATTCTGGTGGTCAACGACTGTTTTCCGGCGTTGACCATCACGTGACACGCACGTGTATAACATTTTTTTTATTAAGTTTCCCTCCAAGTTTCCCCTACCCCCAACTAACTTATTCAGATCTTAAAAAAAATAATCGATTTTCTCTCTCCTGCTCTGCTGCTCCTCCACCATTTTCTTCTTCCTTCCAACCACAAATTTCTTCTCCCCAGTTGAAATCAACCAAATTCGCGCAACCCAATTGCTTGTCGGTCCTTTTCGTACAAGATAACACTAAAAGCCCTAATTTTTTTTCCTCAAATTTCTCCAATTTTTTGGTTCTTGAAATTAGGGTTCTTAGTGTTTCCTAATTTCAAGAATCGATTTTTTTTTAAGATCTGAATAAGTTAGGTTGGGGTGGGGGAAACATGGAGGGAAACTTTTCAACAAAAAATTGTAAAAATTTAAGACACGTGCATGTCACGTGATGGTCAACGCCGGAAAACAGTCGTTGACCACTGGAATATGGCTTATGGTCCTTATTCACAACAAAAAAACCCAATTGGGCCTTCTTTCACAACTTTTTTTTAAAAGGTCATTTCTCACAATTTCTGTGTTTTAAAAGGTTCTTTCTGACAAATTTTCCTAAAACAAAACACATTGCTTAGTTGATTATCGGGGTTATTCAGTCATTGTTCTCTTCCCCTGATTTGGTGTGAGTTTTCTAGTTTAGGGACTTGTTTGGTTTGATATGATCTAATCTAGTTCGGTCTGAATGTTTTTTGTGACTGAAGTCTGTCCGAATCGGTCAAGTTCGGTCAAGATCAATATCAATATCAAATGCACTCATTTCCGATAGAGTTCGTTGGAGTCAAGTAATCGAGCAATCGAATATTACTTCGTACTTACACTTAAGCAACATCAAGCTGCTTATCACCCGAGTCAACTCTACGTAAAGATGGGTGTGGGCCGGGCTTCGGGTCGAGCCCACGGGCTGTGGCCTAACCGGGTCGGGCACACATCATGCCCACATTCTATTGTGCCGGGTCGGGCCGGCCAAACAGTTCAAAACAAGGCCCAGTCCCGGCCCGAGCTCACAGGCTTTCGTGTCGAGCCGGGCCGGGTCGTCGTGCCTAAGGCTAATTTTACTAAATTTAGCGTGCTTTCTCGTGCCGGGTCGAGTCGCGCCATGCCTTATCGTGTTCCAAAAAATGAAGGCCCAGGCCCGTCCCATGAACTGCGACTTCGTGCCCGTACCGGACCTTTTGCGATCGGGCCGGGCCGGTTCAAGTCGGGGTTCGATCCGGCCCGGCCCACATCCATCTTTGTCTCTACGCGGAGTATTTAGCAATCGAGTATTACTCCGTACTTACGCTTACAATTGTGAAGACGGTCTCTTCGCCCAGAAACCAGTTTTGTCCTGTCCGTATTGAATCAGCTCGCTCAGTTCAGGTGTCTGGAGACGACGACAACAACAGAAAACGGTGGAGAGAGAAACACAGTGAGAGAATGAGAGGGAAGAATCAACAGTCAGCAGTAGACGAGAAGTACGCACAGTGGAAGACTCTTGTTCCTGTTCTCTACGACTGGCTTGCTAATCACAACCTCGTCTGGCCTTCTCTCTCTTGCCGGTACTTTCTCTCTCTTTATTTCTTCGATTTTTAGGGTTTCAGATTGTTTGATTCTGATTTTTAGGAATGTTGATGCCCTAGATTGACTGAATTGTCGGATTTTATTTATTAGGTTATTTTTTAGGGTTAATTTGTTGAATTTCTCGCTCTTTTTAGTCGTTGCTTGTATATATATATGCATAATGGTATTTTTTTTTTGTCTGGAATGGCTGACTTAATTCATAATTGAGTTCATTTGGTGTTTTTTGCTAGAAAAAAGTCGATAAAAGTTCAGGGATGTTTCCAAGTTGATACCTTTGTTAGTTGTTGCGTGAAGTTGATAACTTTGTTCTTAGTTGTTAATTTTTGGTAGTGTTGATGTGGTGCAGAAGAATAAATTGAACCTGAATTGAGTTAATTTTTGTCGTTGCTTGTATATATACATATGCATATTTGTTTCTTGGTCCAATGGTATATTTTTTTGTCTGAAATGGCTAACTTAGTTCATGATTGAGTTCATTTGGTTCTGTTTGCTAGAAAAAAGTCAATATAGGTTCAGTGATGTTTCAAAGTTGATACTTTTGTTTGTTGTTGCTAATTTTCTGAAGTGGCGCCGAAAGGGACCTTAACAAGGGCGGTTGCGTAAAGTTGATAACTTTGTTCTTAGTTGCTAATTTTTGGTAGTGTTGATGTGGTGCCGAAGAATGAATATTTGTTTCTTTGTCTAATGGTATATTTTTTTCTGAATGGCTGACTTAATTAGTAATTGAGTTCATTTGGTGTTTTTTGCTAGAAAAAAGTCAATATAGGTTCAGTGATGTTTCCAAGTTGATTACTTGTTGCTAATTTTCGGAAATGGTGCCGAAAGGAACGTTAACAAGGGTGTGTTTACGTTTTAAAGTTGAGTTCATTTGGTTTTGTTTGCTAGAGAAACGTCAATAGAGGTTAAGTGATGCTTCCAAGTTGATACTTTTGTTAGTTGTTGCTAATTTTCGGAAATGGCAGCGAAAGGAACCTTAATAAAGGCGGTTATGTTTTAAAGTTGATAGCTTTGTTCGTAGTTGCTAATTTTTGGTAGTGTTGATGTGGTGCCGAATAATAAATTGAACCTGGATTGAGTTATTTTTTGTCATGTCCTTGGCGATATGCAAGGTTGTCAGGATCGGGATCCCACTTGGGATTGGTGAGGGAGGGTAGGATCAGATCGGTAGGATCGGATCGTAGGATCGTAAGATCCTACAAATTTGACAAATTGAGCGGCCGGAATGATAGAAGGTGGTTGGTACATGATTTTCTACTAAAAATAAGACCCCAAAACACACTTTTGGTTTCATAAAATCGAAATTAGTGTCATACATGATAATTCTACGAATGTTATTTTAAAGCTTACAATTTTACAATTCCAAATAATACAAGGAAAATACTTTTTAAGCATTACAACTTTTAGTAATTAATCTAAACAACTAACAACATAAATTAATTTTCATCATAGCCGAAATATCTGTCATCACCAAAATCGCTTAATGCCTCCAACGTTCCCGTTCATGGTCCCGTGATATTGACACCATCATAATACATCATTGTCGTCATTGATTACAATAACTTACCATATTCTAGAAGATCGAGCTTCAATTCAAGCAAAGGAGAGGGGAGAAGCGGAGAAGACGATTCTAGGGCATCACAGAGAAGACCGCGTACTCGATAGGTTTTTTTGATTTGTATTGGGCTCCAAACAGATTTTTGCTTTCTATTGGGCTTCAAACAGGCGTGGCTCAAACTTGGGCTTCATTTAAAAGGCTTAAAGCTGGATCGTTAGAATCGTACGTAGGATCGCGATTCTATACGATCCTACCGATTCAATACGATCCCTAACGATCCCACTAACGATCCTGACGCAGTTACGATTTCAGCTACGACTTGAATCGTTTTGCAAAATCTGGATCATAGGATCGTATGATCGTACGATCCGGATCACGATTCTAATAACATTGGCGATATGAGTTAATCATCTTTATTAATTTTTTTAGAGCTTTAAGAATAAGTAATATTTCAGCATTTTCTGATAGTATGCGAGCATGTTCTGGCCAACAAACTGGCTGGTCGAAGAACAATGTTAATTCAGATTTAGATGATAACAGTAGAAGCAATAAAACTTGATTATGCATTTATGCCATCGTTATGGATTACACTTAAGAAAAAATAGTAATTTTAGCATTTTTGTTCTGTTCACTAAGCGTGTTCATACCTTGCGCAGGTGGGGGCCACAGCTTGAGCAAGCTACTTACAAGAATCGGCAGCGTCTCTATCTCTCTGAACAGGCATATTTCTTCCTTCCCTCCTTTCTCTCGCTCCTTTTAATTCTTAATGGTGCAAAATTTCATTGTACATAGTTTCTGTGGTTATGAACCTATAGTTCTGCATGATAGATTTTGTATTAGGTGCAATTTTAATAGCAATGCTGTTCTAATTAACTGTGATGGTTAATCTGTTTGTACCTTTTCAGACTGATGGCAGTGTGCCCAATACGCTGGTCATAGCAAACTGTGAAATTGTAAAGCCAAGAGTTGCTGCTGCAGAGCACATTTCACAGGTGATCTTATTATTTGAAAGCATGCCCTGCTCCCCATAATATGCATATGCTTAACTAACTCTTTTTTTTCCCTTCACATTATCTGTTTCTTAAAGTAGTTACCGAGTTACTTGTTAGTATACAAATGCAATAACCTATACTTCTTTAATCTACTTTAAAGTATAAAACACAGTTATTTTGTAATCGGGGCTAAGCTGTTTGTCCTGTTTGATTATGATTGTGATAATCATCTTGAAAGTTGGCAAAATGTGATAGAAGATTGTAGATTTTGTTAACTACCTTAGTCTCAATTTCTTAGTACACCTTGTAAACAGTGGTTTTGAGTCACATTTTTCAAAGTGAACTTAAATTTCGGGAGTCTGGATTATCCTGAGAAGATGAATTAACACAAACTAATCTCTGACACAAAAGTTTACCACCCCTTCCTAGTTTGTGAAAATCGAAATGCTTGTTTTCTGTCGATTTTGTATTCAGTTTTCCTGTTTGATTTCTTGTAATATGTTATAAGTTCTTTGGTGTAGTTCAATGAAGAAGCTCGGTCACCATTTGTGAAGAAGTACAAGACCATCATACACCCTGGAGAGGTGAGAAAAATATGTCAATATTTTAGCTCCTGTTATATGCATTCTCTTGTATTTGCACATAATGGTGAAGGATGTTAAAATTTGCATGCTAGACTGCTAGAGTCTTTGTTCATGCTTATTTAATATGTGACTTTGCATCTGTGACATTTATGGCTAGTTGGCTAATTGGCTACTTTCGACATGCTTATTTAACATCTTTGCTTGACCCTTGTAAAAAAATGCACAACTCTATTCAAGCCTGGTATCCTGGATGTTTTAGAAAGTTATTAGATTAATAGACAATTCCAAAGGAAACTTAAACAGTTGACAAACATTAAGGCTTATATTCAATTGTCATCAAGCTGGTCATCTGCTGGTAGAGTGTATGCCTTTTCCAAAGTTGGTTTCAGTTTTTATGCGTGGCTTGATATCTTTTTTGCAAAAAAGTCAATTCTCTTTAAGATACTTTTAGTCCGTAAAATCATTTCTGAAGAGGACATGAACAATCGGGAATTTTTCCCATGTCTTCGCAGGTGAACAGAATCAGGGAACTACCTCAGCATAATCACATTGTTGCCACCCATACTGATAGTCCCGATGTAAGCTTTATCAAGACGTAAACCATCAATATTTTAAAGTTTTGAGTTTTGTCCTAGTTCTTTTTTGATTCTTTTTCTCTGTATAAAAAGAAGTTTATGTATAATCTTTTGTTTCAGGTTTTGATTTGGGATGTTGAGTCTCAACCTAACCGCCATGCTGTGCTAGGAGCCACTCCTTCTCGTCCAGATTTGGTAAGAAACTGTTTCTGTTGTTCAGTTCCCATCATAATTTTTCTTGAGTTATTCATTTTTCTTCAAATGAAAATCATGCAACGATCACATTCCCTGTTGCAGGTATTGACAGGACATAAAGAAAATGCCGAGTTTGCTCTTGCAACATGTCCGAAGGAACCGTATGTACTCTCTGGAGGTGGGTAGGCTGTATTCTTAGTACTTCTAGTTTTGACACATTGCCTCTGACATATTTTCTTTCTTTAGAATCTCAGTGATGCTACCATGTTTCTTTCACGGATTTGAGATTAGCTTAAAATTATGGATTATTGAGCTTGCAATTGGCTAGGTAGTGGGTATCTTACTCCATGCTCAACCATTTCGTCTTATAGAGTAGAATTGGCTCTTTATATTTGGGAGGAAGAATCAGGGAATATCAACTTTTCATTCACTACTGGGAAATATATGAATCAAAAAAATCATATGAGTATGATCCACCCCAAACAAATACTGGATGGTATCTAAAATCATCATTTTTCGTGGCAGCGTTAAAAAACATGTAATAGTTCCTTACAAAGAACAACTGTGTAGGGAGACTTGGGTATTCTTGCCTCAATTGTTGTTTCCTAGAGACGAATCCCTTAGGAGAACTACTCATACTTTGTAGTTTATTTTGGAGTACATAAAGCAGTATCTGTTGAGCTTGGGCGTCAGGGAAATCATAGCTCGCCAAAAGATTCTCCAAAAAGCTCCAGTTAACAAAATCTCATATTTTTATTTTATTTGTATAAAAGATGAGACAACATTCATACACCAATAGTAGTTCATTAAGTCTTTAGTCAAAGCTACATTATCAAAGGTACACCTAATCTTGACAAAAGCTCCCCGTTCCCTTCTCACAATTATTTCAGTAACAGGCTGCAATCTCAGATTAATCTTGGTAGTCACCTTGTATAACGTTGTACAAAATTTAAAATTGGCTGGGATAAGAATAATGCCTACTAAAAGCATGCTGCTTGAGCATCTTTCCAGTTGCAATAAGTTCAATGACCGCGTACAAAATGTCTTGGCCAACCACTTTGCAGTTAAGGACCCAGAAATAGAGTTATCAATACTTGGTATCCTGAACATAACTTACACAAGGTATCTTTAAGTTATTCCCTAGTCATTGGAGATCTCAGCTGGCATCTAAGTATTGATATCTCTATTTCTGGGTATCTAAGAAGATCTGCCTGACAAGGCTTAAAACAGCTACAGATGTGTCATAGTTGGGTATTTTTAGTTTTGAATTTCTCTGATTCCTGGTTGGTTCTGTGTAGCATTCTTATACGAGCGCTCCTCTGCATTGCTTGCTTTATTTTATAGTGCACAACTCTTGAACTTTTTATTTGCCAATTTTGTCACACTTTACACATTTAATTTTTTCCAGGGAAAGACACAACTGTAGTTTTGTGGAGTATTCAGGACCACATAACAACAACAGCCTCAGACCCATCAAGTAACAAGCCTCAAGGATCGGCGGCAACAATTGTGAAACAAAATGGAGAAAGCCCTTCTGTTGGACCTCGTGGTATCTTCCAAGGCCATGAAGATACTGTGGAGGATGTGCAGTTTTGTCCAAAAAGGTGATTTTCCAATTTGATATTAATTATTCATCCTGCGAAAGACATTTATAAGTATTGGAGATTCTTATTTTCCACTGTTTCCATTTGGTTTTGACTCTATTGCAATTATCTTGAAGTTCGCAGGAGTTCTGTAGTGTTGGTGATGATTCTTGCCTTATACTGTGGGATGCTCGAACTGGATCTGATCCAGCAATTAAGGTAAACTAAATCCTTCATTTTGAGAGTTTTAGCAGATTTTGTTAGCTACAAACAGTGGCTTATCCAGAATCTACGTATAGCGTATGAAGAATTATGTAAGTTGACTGGTTGAAGTAAACGAATAAGGGATAAAAAAATGCAAGTGTTGGAAAACGTATGTAACCAGATTCGAACATCAGCCCTCAAAGCCACACACTACCGCACTAAATTACCAACTTTCTGCACTCATTTATTTGGTTTAAAGCTGCTTCGAAAAAATTATAAAAAAGAAGTTATCTGTGTTTTTCTATTAAAAAAACAAATTTCTAACTACATCTTGCTTCCTATGCATGGAAATTTTTATGGACCTTGGAAATTTAGTCATGTTTTGCATCACTTTGTCAAGCCTAGTATCCATAAAGAAGGTGAATCTTAACAATTGAGAAGTTCTGCTTTCTCCACAGACCCTTTTTAACGGGTTATGCTGGTTTAAACAGTGTCCCCCACGGTCCTTAAAACAAGGAAGATAGAGTAAAGAAAGTAAGAAACACACTGGGAAAACACAATCTGGATAATGGTGTAATTATTAATCAGTTCAGTTTAATTGGGTTGTAGTGGTCATATAGTACTTTAATCCTCGTGTTTTGTCTTGCTACTTTTTCCTGATCCAATTAATTAGTATTTCCTTTTGATCCATGGGATTATTAAATAACCTTAATGATCATACTGAGTAGATCTTTTTTTTTCCTTTGAGGGGATTACACGGAGTAGTTCTAATTCTGATGCTATCTTAATTTCCCTAAAAAAATAACGTTATTTGAATAGAGGCTTCCAAGATTATTTTTTTCCCCCATTCTAGCTAAGTAGTCCTGTTTTTTAAGTGATTTTATACATGTAGAATCATGGACTTCCCTTTAAATGTTTTCTAGTCATTATTTGTAATCAAGTCTGGTTTTATTTATTATACGAAATGGTTATAATGATTGGTCCTATATTTTGACAGGTAGAGAAGGCTCATAATGCTGATCTTCACTGTGTTGACTGGAATCCTTTTGACGAAAATTACATCCTCACTGGGTATGTTCTGCATTATGGTTTTTCTTTATAATCTATCCAGTAGAACGGTTCAGTTTGCTTTATTTTATTCATGAGATATTCTCGCCTCTTGTATACAAGAAGGTTCAGTATAATCCATTTGTAGGTCAGTCTGGGAGGTCAAAATGAGCTCAGCCTTACCCTTACTACCATGTTTCAAGGAGTTAACATGACTACTGCATTCTTTTCTTCAGATCTGCTGATAGCACCGTTCGTATGTTTGATCGGCGTAATCTTACTTCTGATGGAGTTGGATCACCTGTTCACAAATTTGAGGGTCATAAAGCTGCTGTTCTTTGTGTGCAGGTTCTAAATGGTTTTTACATAATGATTGTAATTCGTTCTTGCATAATCTTGCCAAATCTGTTTTAACATATCCTTAATTTCAGTGGTCTCCTGACAATCCAACTGTCTTTGGAAGTTCTGCGGAGGATGGTGTTCTCAACATTTGGGACTATGAGAAGGTAAACAAGATTTAGTAACTACTCCTATAATGTTTTTGGAGCCCTATAAATGAAACAACCATAAGAAGAGGAGATAGGAAGTAGTATAGTTGTATGGAATGATTAACTTAGGTTTTGGTTGCATGATCTTGTGCTTTAAGTATTTGTCAATAGTAATCTTCTCTCTGTTACCCACCAGGCCCCTGCTTTCCACACTTCATACTTCCCCGTTCCCCTTACTTTTACAAGGTAGTGTGGTGGTGCTCTGTAGGCTGTACTGTAGCTAAGTTGTTTTCTCTTTTCTGTGCTCTGAACATTTTTGTCTCATTGTTTTGCCTCCTTTTTCTTCATTTCTCTCTCTTTGGGCATCTTCGTCTACTCTGAACTTGTCACTCACCCAGGAGGCAGCACGGTAGCGGCCTCTTCTATCAAATTCTCCTTATTATTCTGCTCTAGGTGGGAGTGTAATGCTTTTTCCATTATGTCATAGCTATCACAAGCAGCAGTTTGTTTGTGTTGGGACTGTTGGGTGGTAAGGAACTTTTCTTTGAATTTCAAGACAGTCCTTGCGGCTTATCTAACTACGTCACTTCGTGAGATTTGGTGAGATCTGAGTTGTAATAAGGCTTGTTCATAGCTGCTAACTCCGCTGCAGACCCAGAAAACAATCTGCTGGGTTGAAACTAATTCCTTTTCAATAAAGTCAATGCTTTACCCGACTATCGCTTAACACGCATGTTAAGCTAACGTCTTACATGCCGAAATAGCCTTGCTGTTCAAATCTCTTTTCTTTCAGAACCTAAAGAAAATGGCCAGATCAATCATAATTAAAGAAAGAAGGAGTTTCACGGGAAAGAGTGGTTGTCAAAGACTCAAAGGACTTCAGCAGACTTCCTGATCACTGATCGCACATTCGAAGAACAAATGCTGCACCGACTCAGGGAATGTAGAACAAAGAGGGCAAGTGTTTGCATCCTTGATGAAGCCTGCCGTTAGTTGCTTTGTGACCTCTTCTTTGATTTTCTAAGCTACATCCGGTTTCATCCGCCTCAATTTATACTGGTTGAAACTAATTCCTTTTCATTAGAAGGAGTTGTCTACCATCAAATCATGCCTTGGGAACTACAGCATATTTCTTTGAATTGCTTATTACCAAGAGGCACTCCGCACTCCTCCTGTCTGTTGATCCACATCATCCTACATATCTCTTTATCTAGCTTTCAGTTGTACCAATGTTCCCAGAAAGTCGCACATCTATTAAAGTGTCCTGCTACAAGTGGCATCTCCTTCAGTGTTACTGGTCTTTGAAACTTGAGTACATCGTCCTTGATTCAGGCTAATTGCTCCCTTCAATTCTTTTATTTCATTATTGTTATTTAAATATTTTTTAAAGCGCATAAGTTGCTATGTTAACTATCCTTGTCCTGACCACTCTTCAAAAAACATTTTACTATCCATGATTCTGTCAGTAGTCTGCTTAATCTTTTAACTATTGACTCTCATTTTTTTTTATCATCTATGGTTCCACCTTGTTTCTAAATCACAAACTCACAATCTGTTTAGTTGTTGGGCCCCACACCTATAGAAGATGTGACACTTATTTATAATTCCAGTTTCAAGCTAGGTGCTCATGTTTCTTTTTTGGATTCCCTTTTTGCTCATAAGTAACGTTGATAGGAGTAACAGGACATAATAGAGTGTATCCACTCGACTATTAAAGCTCCAGATCTGAAGTTTCCATATTCGAATTTGACTCTTAAAACTACCCTTGTTAAGCGGTGGTGAAGGATTGTCGTCGAGATGGCGGTGAAATTTGTTAACCCAAACAACAAACATATGATAACATAGACTTTTGCTCTCGTTTCTTCTTCTTTCCCTTTCTTAATGTTATTCCCTTTCCCCTTTGCGAACAAAATGCCCCCTATGTTTCATGTATCCCGTCATATGATGTTCAGACATTTATTTAGTTTTCATTGAAGTGTTTCTACATTGTTGTATGACTTATTTAATATTTCCTTTGCTGTTTTTCCAGGTTGGTAAAAAGAAAGAGCGTGGGGTAAGAACACCAAATGCTCCTCCAGGTCTCTTTTTCCAGCATGCTGGACACAGGTTAGGTTTTTTGCTCAATATATGTTTCTTCGCTTTGCTTTCTTTTCTTCGTTGTAAATATTTTGAAGACTAAGAAAATTTTCTTGCATCTATTTTGCTAAATGTTTCACTAAACCATTTTCCCTGCTTGTACACTTGCATGTCTCTAAATCTTCAATAGAGTTCTTGTTTTACGAAGTATTTAACAGAGCAAAAAACTTTTTGATACTAGAGAAAAATGGTTTGTGTATACGAAGTTGATATTTACGAAGTATTTTGCTAAATGGTTTGTGTATACGCTAGTCTGATACTAGAGCAAAAAACTTTTTGAAACGAATTTGGGTCCTTTTCCTTTTCAAGTGTTTGTTCAAATAACTCTCTTCTAATTTATATACAGGGACAAGGTGGTTGATTTTCATTGGAATACGTATGATTCTTGGACGATTGTGAGTGTTTCAGATGATTGCGATTCTAGTGGTGGTGGTGGAACACTGCAGGTATTGACTAAATTCTGATTGTTTCTTCCATTTCATTCTCCTCCCTCTCATATGTGAGCGTGTGTTTGTTTCGAGCCCAATTGCTAATTTGCTACAAGCCCCTCCAAAAGTTCCTTTGTTTTGAAGTGACGGGAATTTACATAAACACGAGGCCAAATCAGTTTTCAATGTACTTTAGTTAATTGTATTTGTTAACCTCAAACAGAAAAACTGATGTCTAGTTCTCACATAAATGTTCCGCAGATTTGGTATTGTGAGCGTGTGTTTTTTCAAGCTCAATTTCTATAAACCACCCCCCCCCCCCCCCTCCCCCCCAAAAAAATCGTTCGTTTTGAAGTGACGGGAATTTACATAAACACGAGGCCAAATCAGTTTTCAAATTTACTTCATTTAATTGTACTATCTTTGTTTCACAAAACATGCAACATTTTTCATTTGTCTCATTTGGACACTATTTATCAACCAACTTTCACCATTGTGTAATCAAAAAAACATAGTCAGGTGAGATCTTGTTAAATTCGTATCAATGCGAGGATTCCAAATATCAACTTTTTATAATCTTTACTTATACGCAATTAGAGATATTAATGTCCAAAGAAGCGTATTGGAATACTTAAAAAAAATTGTTGCATGTATTGTGAAACGGATTTAGTATTTGTTAGCAACAAACAGAAAAACTGATGTCTTCTCACATAAATGTTTCCGCAGATTTGGCGTATGAGTGATCTAATTTACCGACCAGAAGAGGAAGTTTTAGCAGAGCTTGAAGAATTCAAGTCACATGTAGTAACATGCGCTTCAAAATCGTGAGGTGAGGTAGATTCAGTTTGTTTTCCGATAGGCAATTGTAGAGTTACAAGCCTTCCTGGTCTCGTTGTGGAGTGGATGCTCTATTGTTGGCTGATGTTATGTCTATTTTTAGTTATGTAGCATGTTGATGCAAGAAATTTAGGGTATGTGAATGTGACTTATTATTTATGGGATTTAAGGGGTTTACGCCTTTTTTGGGTTCGGGAAGGTCTTCCACAATGTGGGTTTGTAATATAAACTTGTGAAGCAGTGTACTATCTAGGTTGAAGTAAGATTGTATGAAACTAGAATAGGTTGAACGGCGAATGGCAATGTATGATACTTGATTCAAGTTTGCAAGTTCGTATCGTCTTTCGATAGAGAGAAATGTTCCTCGTCCGAGGAAATGGTAGGCTAACATGGCTGCCTTTTGAATACACTTTTTCAGTTTTTTGCACTAATTTGGTTGTTTTGGTTTTTTGAGGGAAATATTTGCACAAATTTGTTGAATGGCTGATATTATGTCTCTTTTTAGTTATGTAGCATGTTGATGCAGGAAATTTAGGGTATGTGAATGTGACTAAATTATTTATGGGATTTAAGGGGTTTACTACGCCTTTTTTAGGTAGGTTCGGGAGGTCTTTCGCAATGCCTGTGGTGGAATTTGGTTTGTAATATAAACTTGTGAAGTAGTGTACTTGTATTATCTAGGTTGAAGTAAAGATGGCTGTGGGCCGGGCTTCGGGGCGTGGTCCTAATCGGGCCCACAATGTATCGGGTTGGGCCGGCCGAAAAGTTCAAAACAGGGCCCAAGTCCATGGGCTTCCGTGTCGTGCCGTCGTGCCTAAGGATAATTTTACTAAATTTAGCGTGCTTTGTCGTGCTTTTTCCAAAAAAATTAAGGCACATGCCTGGCCCACGACTTCGTGCGTGTGTAGGCTGGGTTTTTTTCGTGTCGGGTCGGGTTTCGGGTTGGCCCAGCCCACATCCATCTTTAGGTTGAAGGAAGATTGTATGAAACTAGAATAGGTTGAATGGCGAACGCCAATGTATGATGCTTGATCCCATATGCTTTGCTTTTTTCACGTTTGCAAGTTTGTCTCTTATTTTTTTTTTCCCTTTTACATCAAAAAGATTTACATAGAATTAGTAAAATAATTCAAACTATAGCATTCTTAAAGTTGAGAGTTTTATTCACCTGATTTGGTCAGATTTTGCTAGTTTCTGGTATGGTCTGGTCTGAAAGTGTGTTGTGAGTGTTCTTTGTTTTTTCTTAGTCGATCTAATAAGCAATAAGAATAAGGTGAACATAACAAAGCCTAATGAGGCACACACTTAAAGTTTCGCAAACTTCAATCGTTTTCTAGGTATATTAATAGCCATTGTAGTGTACTTAGAATTAGGTGCGCTAAAGCCTAAAGGGCAGAAGGAGTTTTGTATACATTTGGGACTAAGAGGTTCTTGTTTTTAGCGTTTGAGATCCGCTGTTTTGAACATGAGTTGGAACTCCTTTGTTTAACCTGAGTTTGAACATGGCATGTTCGATAGTTATTAGTTTTAGGAAAAATTAACAACAATAATCCAACTATTGACTATTGTTGACTATTTACTTCTTTTTTTTATCATGGTTTAATCGTCACCAATATGTTTACGTATTAAGTCGTGCATTGGAGACCGTGAAAAGTTAAATGAAGCTGTTTTTTAAAAATTCACCCATAGAATACGATCAGCTTTGAAATCCTATTGCGATGGTATGAATTGTGCTCAATAATACTAGAAACTTTTCAAACATGTACCCATATCAACAGACTATCCCACCTCCCAATACATTATAAACTAGGTAAAACCCTAATTAAAAGGTTTACCTAAGTTGTAACCCTTCAAACATCTTTTAAAAAAAAGTATATGGACATACTATACAACTATGTCACCGGACTCGGATACCCATATCGGACACGGGCACCGAAAGTTGCATGATAGTGATCCAAAATGAAGTATCGAAGTGTCCATACCCACCAACGAGTGTCTAAGATCCGACATAGGTATCTGGGGTAAAATGAAAAATTCACGTAACAGAGCTATACAACAAACCTCGACATATAGTTCTAGTCAAGTCGTTAGCTTTGGACCCTCGGCTTGGAAAGTCAAGGTGGTTAGACCATCCAAACCTTGGGGTTCATGTTCATCGATTAGAAGTGGCTCGATCGAGTCCACTATATCACGCATAAGCGGCCTCGCCTTTGGGTTGCGGTTCAAGCAATGGTAAGCTAACATGGCTGCCTTTTGTGCTCCTTTTGTAGGATACTCTCCTCCAAGTCTAGGATCTACAATGTTAAGTTGTTTCTTCTTCTCTTTAAGCAATGGAATAGCCCATTCAGTTAGGTTTTGTTCTCTTGCTGGTCGCGACTTGTCTAATGATTTTCGTCCCGTTAGAAGTTCGAGTAAGACTACGCCGAAGCTGTAAACGTCGCTTCTTGGAGTTAAATGACCTGCAAATCAAGCATTCACCAATGACTCGTTTAGTGAACAACTAGATTAGGCCTCATGCATGCATGGATATTCTAAAATTATTTGACTGATATATTTCTCTCCCGAAATTACTGCATAATTAGTGAATCTTGATCGAACATACTCATTTAATAATCATCTATGGAGTAATATGCGATTTTTGTCCTACTGCGTATTCATTACATACTTTATGCTTAATACACTAATTTGACCAAATATTCGATATACTAATATGCTAAATTGACCACAATTGAGTAAATATTTTTTTTTCATTATTAATCTAACAATTTGACTAAATATTACCAACAATTATTTTTAGCAAATATTATTACGTGTCATCTATAATTTCCATAATATATAAACAAATATTCTTTATTTGATAAACAATGGTTAAAAAAAATGATATAAAATTAAGAAAACAAAAATAAAGTAGAGATTTTTGTAGAAAATATTTCTTTGCGGGAAAATTTTACAGCCTGTTTTAGGATAATGTAATAGATAAATACTACTCCCAAAATAATAGTCACGTTAGATGGTATACCTGTCATGATATATTCCGGAGCTGCATAACCATATGTACCCATTATACGAGTGGAAACATGAGACTTATCGCCCACAGGCCCGTCTTTAGCCAGGCCGAAATCAGACAGTTTTGCATTGTAATCCTGTATTCATATTGTAGAATATGGTAAACATAGGCATGAAATTAAGGTTATTTTTTCTGGTAAACATTGAAAACAAAGTAAGTTTACAATTAAGTTCCTACCATGTCTAACAAGATGTTAGATGTCTTAAAGTCTCGGTATATTATGGGCTTCTCGGCTTCGTGTAAGTAAGCGAGTCCTTTCGCAGCACCATAAGCAATCTTCATTCTGATAGCCCAAGATAGGGGAAGCAATACTCCTGTAATAAAAACAGATAGGTTGTATGAAACAGAGCAAATGATCTAGCCATGTTATTATTGTCCATTTGGAAGTTTGATGTACCTACCTTAACTACTTCTAGGTACAACCCAATGTAGAATAGACAGATTAAAATTTAATTATCTCTAATCACAACAAAAATTACTCCATTATAGTAATGGTTGAATAATGCAATTAACTATTGTTGAGTCGTTACAATGTACTACTGCCTCGGTATTTTAATATGAGTTACACTTTCTAAATGCGGTCGAATTTTAATAGGAGTTAAATTTTCTATTTTTGGTATTGCATGATCCTTACTCTCAATTATATTAATCTTTATCTCTATCTTATGGTTCCCACACTTACTCAAATAAGTTAAAATTAGATAAGTTCAGATAATATAAGATCAAACAAAATAAATAAAATAGAACGAATCCTTAACTAAGACTTACTTGAAAACAAATTGTTCTCCACACTGCCTCGAGCCATATACTCGTATATCAGCACCCGGTGATCATCTTCACAGCAATATCCGACTAACTTCACTAAGTTAGGATGCGAAAGCTGCCCTAGGAAGATAACCTCGGCCTAGAAAACACGGTAAATTGGTTATGATTTTGGGACATATGGAGTAATAAATTAGAGTGAGAAAAAAGTCGGGTACCATGAATCGGAACCGGAACTTGTTAGGAACCCAGAACCGGTTCCGATTTTGGTTCTCATTTTCAGGAATTTGTTGCAACAAGTTCCTGTTCTAGTTCTCATTTTCAGGAACCTGTTGCAACAAGTTCCGGTTCCATTCCAGGAACCTGTTGCAAGACTCCGGTTCCTAGAATTTTGACAGGTGCCCTGTTGTGCTAACCCTAGTAATAATTAAGCTCGATATGTTTTGATATGCACTAGTAAATTACTGTAATTAAGAAGGTGGATGACTTACCAGCCATTCTCTGTGACCTTGATAACTATTGTCCCCATCATGAACCTTAACAGCCACTTGAAGTGGTTGAATACCTTTTCTTAAATCTTCAGAAATGAAACCTTTAAAAACACTTCCAAAACCTCCTCCGCCTAACAAATGATCTGCCCTAAAATTCTCAGTTACAACTTTGAGTTCTTGGAAAGTTAAAACAAGGAGTGGATTCGTTACTGAATCGCGTCCGCGTAGATCCTCCACTTCCTTAGCGTTAGAAGGCAACTTACTCACTTCTTTCGTGGTGTCCTTCTGCTCTACGGATTCTGAAAAAGATGCAAAAACATCGAAAATTCATTGCTTACGTCAAGTTAGAAGTTGGAGTACGAGTTGTGGCTTTAGGATGTAGAATAGTAATTGTTTTTATTGTAAGAATTTATGTCTCTTTGAACTTGTGGTTTACTGATCCTATTTTATCTTTACAAATATCGTATGATTATGAATGATATTGTTCTCCTCCGTTAAAACTGATGTTACCTTAGTTACCTCTAACCAAGTGACTCTTGCATATAACATGTTGACGAGTAGGGTAAACAACGGGGTCTAGCGGTCTAGCCGCATAATCACCTCATCTCGTATAAAAGTCGTCGTTAAGCTCAGTGTTATGTAATTTAGGGTGACTATGGTTCCATTTGGTTATAAAACGTTTTTATGAAAAATGATTTTTTCCCTTTTCGGTTATTTTACATTAAAATATCTATTTCTGCTAATATTTTACGTGTTTGTTTTAGTCAAGGATGAAAACTCCCTCAAATGTGGAAAAATATTTTCCACTTGAAATGAGGGGAATCACTTTTCCCCCATTTCCTCACAAACCTCCTATTTCTTCCCATCAATCTTCTCTCATCTTCTCCAATTTTTCTTTTTCTATTAAATTTCTTGTAAAGAATCAAACAAAGTAAAATTAGTTTGAAATTGTGTTTTTTCGTGAAAAATCATTTATCACTGAAAACATTTTTTGCCAAACCTAACGGAGCCTAAGCGTCGGTGTATACTATACTCTGTCTAGAATCACTACTAAAGTCACTCCAAATCACCTGAAAAATTTTAACTTCGCAAAGGGGTGACTGTTATACTCCGTACGATATAGGGTGACTAAGGTTACGTTCTATTCACCTGATTTTCGTTTATTTTCTCTGAATTCATTAGAACTTTTGAAAACATTTTTTTGTTTTAAATTGTATTTGGCTAACCTTTAATTTTCATGAATTATCTTATCTGAATGCATATTTTCCGAAATAAGTGAAAATAAATTGAACATAACATAGTCTAGGCATAAGCATCATCATATAGTATAAGTTTTGATGATTCTATAATACAACCTGAAGTCTAGATCATTTTTATTTTTATTTGCAAGGAAGAAAAGAAAAAATCATATAATTACAGAGAAAGAGAAGAAACCTGTTTTAGGATCTGAGGAAACGGTGTAGATAGAATCATGGCCCCTTCTACAATAGCAGTTACCCATTCTTAATCAAAATAATTAGCAATAATTTCTCATCAATCTTCTTCTTCTTCTTCTTCTTCTTCTTCTTTAATGGTGTAGTAAGTACAAGATCTTTGAGATATATGGGTGTTTGTTGTTATTTGTTATTTGTTAAAAGGGAGAAGAAAAAGACATGAACAAGTTTGTTGGTGAATGGTGATCGAATGAAATTGAGTACCACTACTGACTTGGGTAACTTGCTAAGTGCTTAAAATTGAAAACCCAACTAACAAACAGTCAAACACTAGTACTAACTATGTTGGGTTCACACACTTTGATGGGATAGATGATAGATGATAGATGATAGATGATAGATAGTCATATTGTTGGTAGTGCCTTCTAAATTTCATCTCACACCCACACTCCCTATTCTAGAACTTTTAAAAACGGACCCGGTCCGAGAGTCCTATCTGAATCGACCGGGACTCGAAATATTGTTAAAACAAGAAATATGTAACCCGATAAAATCGATCGACAATCGATTTTGGACCCTATGTTCAGGAGTGAACCTGAGCTGAATTTTAATTGACCCCATACTTACCTGATCCACCTGCTATGACATCAGCTTAATCCCGACTCAATAAGACCCGAAATTGAACTCAACCCGCATATGACTCAACTCGGACCCGACCTGTACCTGAAATCGAGGAACAATCCGACATGACAGAAAACCAACCCAAGTTACCGACCGAACCTGACATAAACCCAAGTGATAAAGTGACCTGACACGACCCGATCAGAATATGACTCAAAAATCATACTCGATTCAAGTAATTGTTTCATAGCTCTACACTACCCCGGAATTTCAGTTACACAATCGAGTGCAAAACACGTAAAAACAATGTTCACACAATATACAAGTGGGGACGATGAAAAATTACACCCGGATATATTATCGGCACTACTACATAATCATCCCCTTTTTCCCCTTAAGTTATGATGATTTGATGACAATTTATTTGGCTTTTGCTTCATTATTCTTTAGTTTTCTTTGTTGCCCCGTAATTGAAGTGTGCATGCTATTGTTGTTGTGTCATGTGGGAGTTAGTGCGTCTCTGCGCATTTTCATGGGCGGGCCTCCAAAATTCCAAAAAGATAATTATTACCTCACCATGATATATTCATAATAACAACAAAATTAGTAACGCTGGCACTTTCTTTATTTTCTAAAATTATTCATAATTATCAACAAAAACAAATAAATTGATTATTATTTCTTTTCATAAGTTTTATTTGTGGCCCGCCAAAGATTAGTGAGGTTCCTTAGTGGTAACTAATAATAGTAGACTTGATCATGGGCCAGTCGAGTGGGCTTTTGCACAATCTATGGCCCAGTTAAAAACTCACTATTTCGGGCCAAACATAATAGTCCAAAAAATCAGGTCCAAGACTACAATTTATGTCCACACTAGACCTGATTAAATTTTCAGAAACTACCTTATACTAGAATATTATAAATATAAATATATTGTAAGAAATTATAGTTATGTTAGTTGTAAGATGGTATATGGACCATATTAATATAATAATATATTATGCCTTTTGACCAAAGTTTTACGGCATTGACACACATGTGTTGGGTCACATGACTCGAAATCAAGCGTTTTCCCTTGTTTTTTCAGGGCATATAACAAGGTATATATCGGTTCCATGACCATCCCATAAGTGATAAGATTATGATAGATGCTCCGAAATTGAAACATTTCATCATGAAGAGCATTACACGTATGCCATGAATTTGTTTCGTGCAAAATCCGACTGCATTAATTGGAACACGATTAATTGGTGCATGTTATTGGTATCCTAATGAACTATTCGTTTCTCATGTTAGATCCCTTCAACTTCATATGATAGTGCTAACATCAAACCTTTGTAAGTGTTCTCAAATTTGACTTGCCTTCATTCTTACCCCAAAATTAGTTACTGTTAAATTGTGATTATTTGGAGTAGTGTCTTACCAAGTGTTTTTTTTACTGGGAAGAACAATATCATTACTAATTGGCATATGACATGTACAAAGATAAAATAGATATGTACACCACAATTTTATATATAAAGACATAAATATTATAATAAACAAGGTGTGTGTTGCAGCCTTCCTACTCGGGAGTACAAGGTTTATGGCCAGTCAAAGTTTTGGCACTTTGCACCGAGTTTTGGCAACCAAAGCAATCCACTGCGCCAACCGCACAAGCTATTCTTGCATTATGGTTTTCCCTATCAACACCATTCATTTTGCACATTACAGGAACACAAACAATAATTGAATCTCTGAGTCCAAAAACTATGTCAAAGTCTCTCTTAAGTTAGTGACAATTATGTACAAAAACACTAAATTGTCCACTCACAAGTCTCACTGAAAATCCAATTGGAAGTAATATTGGAGCTCAAGCAAGAAATCGTTCAAGACCCAAGCAATTTAGGTAATTTTCGAGCAAAGCAAGGATTGAAATGTCATACTTGAACATTTTCATTCTTTGAAATCATGAGCCTTTAACCTTTTCTTTATTTTATTTCCTATTTATTCATTTTTGTTATTTGTTATTCGTTTTAATCATTCATTTATAATGTTGTAGTAATTTATTTTCCGCACCTTTACTTTGCACACCTTTATTGGCTTATTTGTTTGTGTATATATTGTTGCATTGCCATCACCTTTTTCTATGTTAATCAAAGACCTACTATATTAAGTGTCATCACGACTAATAAGCTATTCTTGGACAATTGGCTTTAGGATCCCTTGTAACACAGTGCTTAATTCAAATTGGTCATCAAAATTTGTAGTTTATGTGATTTAAATGTGCCAACTCGTCCTAAACGTAGTTGCATGGTTAGGATGGTAAGCGACTCTATGTGCTTAGAAAAGACATGTCCAAAGAAAAGAAAAATATATCACTCATCCCTGAACCGGCGAACCCCCTTTGTCTTTCTTTGCCCATGTTCAGAGTCATTCAAAATGGTTTCCATGTTGACATATTAACTTGATTGAAAATCCGAAATCAAAGTTGTAGGAACCTTCAAATCAAAATTCGAAAAAGTGACGAGCTTAGGTGTGTAAATGTGCACGACTCCCCTTTGGGAATGGATTGATAAAATCAAGTAGTATGCAATCTGACCCAATATGAGGCAAGATAACCGACTAAACCCGAAAGATAAAATCAAAATTTAATTCGATTTCAAAAAATCCGATTATGCATTAGAAATGAAGTTCGTAATCAGACTCGTTGCCATCTTTAATTCCAACTTCCAAGTATGTTTTAGGAAACTAAATGAATAATTATAAGGATAAATTATTTTTTACCACCTACAAAAATCGAAAAATTATTTTTTACTACCTAAAAAAAAAAATTGTACTTTACACCTAAAAAAAAATTTAACTTGTTTTTTACCACATGACAATGGAAAAATAGATGATAACGTTATGTGGAGCCCAGTAATTCAATCTTCTTACAAGTTTTTACACTCCCTCCACGATTTTCTTTAACTCCTTCACCTTCCTCTCTTTATTGCCATTGAATTTTTTTCAATTTTATGAATTAATGGGAGAAAAAATTATGTTAATTTATGAAAGAAAATGAAGCAAGAGGAGAAAGGAGAAGAAAGTTAAATACATGAAATCGTGGAATAAGATAAAACTAGTGTGTAGCCCGGGCGATGCCCCGGTTGCTACTTTGAATAATTAAAATTCAATTTCAACTCAATATTTGACTAAGATACATGTAGACCAGAAAAGTGAAAAGATTCATTAAGTTCATCAACTACACATTTACATTACCTTCATCATGCAAAGTAATTTTTCTAATATTTTAATTGTTTAATTCACGGCTTTCCTAATATTGTAACTGTTCTTTTTATTCTAATATAGTCCATACGAAATAAGAAGTAACATAAATTAACGTGCATACAATTAGTGGTTGGTTAAGATGGTAATGAGAGTTATTCTCCAAACTTGAGGTCTTGTGTTCGAACCTCATGATATTGATTTTTGGTTGTCAATAACATCACATAACCTTGGTGAATGGATGATGTGGCGTAAGCAAGAAAGTTCTATGTGACACATAAACATTTTTCACAACGCCTTTTAGTATATTAGTATAGATGTGAATAAATAAACCACAATTGGTGGTTGGTTAAGATGGTAATGAAACTTATCGTCTACACATGAGGTCTTGTTCGAATCTCATTGCATTAGTTTTGGTTGTCTATGACATGGCATAACACTTGGTGAGTACGTGGATGATGTGGCGTAAAGGGGAGAGTACTATGTGGCACATATACATTTTTCACAATGCCTTTTAATATATTATATAGATATAGATTTCAGAAATATTATCGTTTTATCTCCCTCGACATAACATTTTCGTCTATTATTTTTTCTGTAATATATATATATATATAGATTTGCACTCAAATGAGAAGGGGCTTAAAATGAGAAGAATGAGAAGCAATCTCGTGCGTTCGCTAAGATCAGATCTAACAGCTCATACACGTCTACCTAGCGTGTTTAATAATGGCATAATTGTAAATATTGAAAAAAAAAAGTGGAGCGCTAAAAGCCGCCCCACATTACTCAAAACCGCCCCACTATTTTACTTTAATATCCTTATATAATGAAACTTTTCTCCCAAATTAATTACCCCATCTATTTTGAAGAGAGAAAGTATCTTCATCCAAACCACCACCATACACCCATAAAAAAAATTATTTAAACCAAGCAATTTTATTTGTCAATAAGTACATTAATCAATAAATTAAAAAAATACTAATTTAATTTTGATTCCACAAACTTATGCATTTTAAGTTTACACCATGGTAGAAACTTATGCATTTTAAGCTCACACCATGGCATAGACTTATGCATTTTAAGCTCCTGCCATGGTACGAGCTTAAAATTCATAAGTCTGTACCATGGTACAAGCTTAAGATGCATAAGTCTCTTAATCTTTTCTCCGAAACAAATTACATCAAATTCAACAACAAATCAAAACATTAAATAGTATAGACTTATGAGTTTTGAGCTCCGACCATGGTATACACTTATGAAGTTTAAGCTCCTTCTATGGTACGAGCTTAAACTACATAAGTCTATACCATGGTCGGAGCTCAAAACTCATAAGTCTGTACCATGGTACAGGCTTAAACTTCATAAGTCTGTACCATGGTACAAACTAGAAATGCATAAGTTTCTGAATATTTTTTTCCGAAAAAAGTCCTCTTGTGAATTTGATGTTCCACCGGTAGTCTCGGCCATGTAAAAAGTATTTCACATTATGTTTAGGGTGGGCGGTAAAAAGGGAAAAGGTAAAGGATAATGGTAAATGCTAAAATGAGGGGGTAAATAAATGGGGTATATGGGTAAAATATTAGGGCGGTTTTGAGTAATATGGGGCGGTAAATAGTAAGCCCCAAAAAAAATCTAGTAAATTATGAAAAAAAAACTCTCTCTCTCCTCGCGAGTTACTCGCATTTCTTCACTCTCCTCCATTTTTGCTCTCCTTCGTGATTCTCTATCCTCAGCGCCACCGTCTCCTCACCTGCTGCAACCACCGCGCCGCCACCATCTCCCACGCTGCCATCATCCATGCGTCGTCTCCTGTGCTGCAATTTGTAAAATTTCTTTTATTTTTATTTTCTCCTCTCCTGCGATTCAGCGAGCCACTTTCGTCCCCCAATTTTGGAGATTTATTGCTTGTTGCTTTTATTGATCTTCGATTTTCCATGTTAGTTATTTGATTTTTATTTCTTTTGTTTTTCGATTGAATTTTTGTCCTAGTTCGTTTTTCTTATTTCTGATTTTTCGATTGAGGTTTATGAATTAGGGTATCTTTTATTTGAATTAGCGTATTTTGATTATTTGTTATTTATTATGCTAATGAATTTCTCTTTCCCTCGTATTTTTTATGATTGTATGCTGTAATTTTTATAATTTGAGAGTTAGGTCGATTTCACGGGAATAATCTTTTGCTGGTTTCAATGATTGGAATAGATGTAAGAACCCTTTTCATGTCGAATAGTGTGTTGTTGTTAGAGAAGACTTTTGAGGCTAGGGAGATTACACTTTTGAACCCTGTTTGGATTCATTCTAAGGTGCTTTTACGCAATTTTGCATAGGATTGATGTGGGGATTGTTATTGATCTGGAACCTGCTAGGACTGAGGATCCGGCGTTGTCGATTGTTGGGGTGGTTTTCTGCTCATCTGATCAAATGAGCAATAAATTTACTCATTTACACAAATGAGTAAATTTATTTTGCTCATTTGTGCAAATGAGCAAAAATGAGCAAGTCTGCAGTTCGTTTGCTACTGGTCTGTTGTTGCATTCCTATTATGCTCTGGTGTTATCATATTTTCGTTTGATTTGCAGCGTAATGGTGCAAAACTGTGGTGAGTTCATTTAAAACAGATTACTATATTTCTTACTAGAGTTATAGTGACAGTATTGTCCAAAAGATCAATAAAATTTAACCATTTTATACAAACTGAAGCGAAGCTCTATCCTTTTGCAGGTACAGGAGTGACAAATATGTTGATCAATGTAAGTAAGGTTGTTGATAAATCCACCTCATATGAAGTAGAAGATATTCCAATGCTGGAAACCAGCATCACATACAGTGTATATTAATCAGTTTCTGCCAATCTTAGGTATATATATATATATATGTTGATTGTGGACTGACAAGGAAAAGCTACTTCTCCACCTTACATTAACCGAGAAACTGATCATCATACTGTTCTGTTGTCTAGTTACTAGAGAAAACCTGGATTCCCATTGTCCACCAATACATTTTGTGGAATAATATCTAGCCATTAACATCATCTTGTTTTCTTATAGGTACCAAGTGATAGCAGGAGTCATTGAACAAAGAATTCTGGATCCATTGCTTCATGATCGCAAGCTCTTATTGAGTGCAGTCTGCTTTGCAGTTCGGACAGGGAACACGCTTTTGGGTTCATTGATGTAAGAGCATCTATCCTTGCATTCATTTTAAGTAATTAGTAGTACTTTTTGTGCTCTTATATTTCTCTAATGAATTACATCTTGGCACGGGTGAGAGGTGGAATTTGCTCGATTAATTGGAGTTCAAAGGACAAGAGACTAACATTTTAACCATGAATCATATATTTTGCTATTGATCCCAGCCAGGCTGCTTTTTGCTGATTGTTTGAATGGCCTTATTTTGTTCATTGCTGAATAGTTGTTATTTCTTCCTCTTTCTGGTGCTTATAATTTATATTTTGCCAACTACGTACTTAATAAGTAGATCGATAACCTATAAATCAAAATTCGATAACCTATAGTTGTTATTTTGAGTTTGCTGTTAGATAATGGTTCTGGTTGCAGATTTGCTTTTATGAGCAAAACAATGAGCAAATATTTAAGTTTGAATTGGTTCACACGGAATGGTAAGTATATATGTATGGATCTTATGGTTTGTTTGTTACCTGAACAATTATTTCTGGTTGAGATGTTGGCTGTTTATTTGGCTAAATTACTAGAATCTGACTATATTGGCTTCCACATAGCACAAGTATCTAGAATCTAGGGTCAAGCATGTGATTAATGTTCTGGTTATTGTCTTAGGTTTTTCAAGTGGTGTTCAAAAAAATTAGATGCCATGCATTAGTTATGAAGAGGAGATACATGCAGCTTTTAGAAGACTGAAACAGAATAAAGGGAATAAACAAAGCTTCCAACTTCTATATTGAATTTGAATGTAATGTACAGAAAACGCTTTAAAGGCTTGGATTACAAGGAAGCTTTAAAGCTTAAACCCTAATTAAAAACTAATCCCAATGCCTCAAACAAGAAAAACCCTTCAAGTGGAAGGTAAAAACCTGTAGCCCAAATCTAGGGAACCAAATTAAAAATCAAAATCATAAAAATTGATGCTGATCTTTTGTAGGATGGTTCTTGGAGTACACCTATTGTTGTCGTTGAAGAGCCTTTGCTCATTTGATTCTATTTAAAAACACTAGCCTACTAGCTCAATAGGTAGAGCATTGTGCAAATGCACAAAAGATGTGGGTTCGAATCCCACGTAGGCCAATCTTTACGGTACAATGTTTTGTCAATGAGCAAGCTCATTGGAATTATCCCTGAGGGTTATGGCCAAATGAATCAGTTAGAAGACTTGGTTTTGTCAGGCAACATTTTTTCTGGTTTTTTACCAACTAGTATTTGTTCAAACACAACTATCCTCCAGAGCTTGTATATTTCAAACTGTCAATTTCTGGTGAAATCCCACCAGAAATTGGACAATTTCTGTCATTGGAAAGGCTTGATTTATCCAACAATACACTTAATGGATCGATACCGGTCGAGCTATATGGTCTGCTTAATCTGACTGATCTATATCTGTATAACAACAGTTTATGATATCTCCTGCCATCGGAAACCTCAGCAATTTGCAGACTTTGGTAAATTAGAAAACTTGATTTCCAAAAGGTAGAAAATAGCAGAATCCAAGCAAAGAAACAACAAAAAACAGAAAAGGGTGCACAGTCCGCAACCCTAACAAAACAACACAACTAGCAGATGCAAGAGAGCAGCCAGTAGCACAAACAAGAATCAACAGGACCAACTGCAGCGGAATTGAACACTGCACAACAAGTCACTCCACAATAGCAGCCATAACAACTAGCAGTTGCTAGACAAACAGAAGCAATAGCTGCACTTTAAATAACCTGCAATCAGCAGAACAATCCAGCAACAGAAAGTAGCAGCTGCAACAAACAATCACACTCATATTGCACACTGTAGAATCACAACAGAAGACAACAAATAATCACACTCATACTCCACACTGTAGAATCACAACAGAAGACAAAACAACTGAAGCAGCAGCTACAACGAACAAACCAGAAACCACAGCAGCATACTGCAACAACTGAAGTAGCAGCTACAACGAACAAACCAGAAACCACATCAGCATACTGCAACAACAGAAATCAGTACAAACATCCTGCAAACACCACTTATAAAATTTCTAAAATCCGAACTTTAATATTTGCTAATTTAGACTCAATGAGCAAAATTTTAAAATCGAAACTATAATATTTGCTCATTTAGACACAATGAGCAAAAGTTTAAAATTCAGATTTTTAATATTTGCTCATTTAGACACAATGAGCAAAAGTTTAAAATTCGGATTTTAATATTTGCTCATTTAGACACAATGAGCAAAATTTTAAAATCCGAACTTTAATATTTGCTCATTTAGACTCAATGAGCAAATGTTAAAATCCGAACTTTAATATTTGGTCATTTAGAATCAATGAGCAAATAGAAAATTTAATGAAACTATAATATTTGCTCATTTAGACACAATGAGCAAAAGTTCAAAGTTCAAATTTTAATATTGCTCATCTAGACACAATGAGCAAATGTCTAAAATCCGAACTTTAATATTTACTCATTTAAAAACAATGAGCAAAATTTTAAAATCGAAACTATAATATTTGCTCATTTAGACACAATGAGCAAAAGTTTAAAATCTGAACTTTAATATTTTTTCTCATTTTTTATCGTTTACACAAATGAGCAAATATTTTGGCTCATTTCTTATAGTTTACACAAATGAGCAAATTTTTTTGCTCATTTCTTATACTTTACACAGATGAGCAAATATTTTTGCTCATTTTTTATCGTTTACACAAATGAGCAAATATTTTTGCTCATTTCGTATAGTTTACACAAATGAGCAATTTTTTTTTGCTCATTTCTTATACTTTAGACAAATGAGCAAATATTTTTGCTCATTTATAAAATTTTAAAGTTCGGGTTTGTTAATATTCAACACTTTTGCTCATCATGCCTAAATGAGAAAATATTTTAAAATCTCAGATTACTTAACATTCAAAAAATTTGCTCATTTTTTATCGTTTACACAAATTAGCAAATATTTTTGCTCATTTTTTATCGTTTACACAAATGAGCAAATATTTTTGCTCATTTCTTGTACTTTACACAAATGAGCAAATATTTTTGATTGAGACTTCTGCAGGTTGCTTTCTGCATTCACAATATTGTATATCAAGGAAGATTTGCCTTGGAAGATTACTCGATCTTAATCTGCCTGAGGAATTGAAACTAGCTTTTGATTTCGTTGATGGGTAATGTAAGTTAGTATCTTACTTATTAATATTGCATTACATGGATTAATTAAGTAGTAGTTCAAGAATTAATATA
This sequence comes from Spinacia oleracea, assembly GCF_020520425.1. Classification (NCBI taxonomy): domain Eukaryota; kingdom Viridiplantae; phylum Streptophyta; class Magnoliopsida; order Caryophyllales; family Amaranthaceae; genus Spinacia; species Spinacia oleracea. Next base: position 5,299,727 of record NC_079488.1, on the reverse strand, counting down.
ATGTCAGAGGATTTTTATCAGGTATGATAAACCTGCAAAGGGTATGAAAATTAACTAGATGAAGGCGGGTATTCTGGAATCAGACCGTGTAGTAATTGTTAGCCCATTTTATGCACAAAAGCTTATGTCGGGTTTTGAGAGAGGAGTTGAACTCAACAAAGAAGTTCAGAGAACTGGAATCACTGGCATAGTGAACAGCATGGATGTGCAAGAATGAAATCCAACTTTTGACAAGTATATTGGTTCTAATTACGATATAACACCTATAAGTATGATTTTAAACAAGATTTTTGTATTTACAGACTTCCATGGAAGATTAAAAGGTTCTAGTGTATATAGTTTTCGGTTACTCTTTCAGGTTATGAATGAAAAGCCTCTAATAAAGGAAGCCCTGCAAGCAGAAGCCGGTCTACCTGTGGATAGGAACATCCCTTTGATTGGTTTTATAGGCACTAGGCAGGCTTGATGAACAGAAAGGTTCTGATGTTCCTGCAGCAGCAACTCCTCAATTCATCAAGGAAAATGTGCAAATTATTGTTCTTGTAAGACCAATTCTTAAGACCACACGTAGCGACAAAACCCCAGCAACAGCAGGCCACCGATATAACAGAAGCACACATATGCACCGGCAGCAACATTGCAGCAGAAACAACAGTGCAACAAAACACCAGTGCAGCAGAAGCAACAACTTCACCAGAACACCTGCAAGAACAACCTGCAACAAACAAGCAGTAGCAGCAGCACCGAAAGAAAAAAACCAGGCCAAAGGCCACAAACAACCAAGCCAAGGCAGCACCTCACCAGCCATGCCACAGGCCAGAACAAGAAGCAAGGCACAAGACATTATACCAGCTATGAAAATGAACGCGTGGTCTCTCGCAACAAGGAACTGAAACTTCAATCTCAACCACAAGCGATCAAAAGGAAATTTGCTCGCAATAAGAACCTTGAGACTTTATCCCTTATTAATAACATTAAAAGTTAAAACCTTTGTAGTTACAACAATGAAGCAAATGAGAAAATTAAAAATCGAAACTATAATATTTGCTCATTTAGACACAATGAGCAAATGTTTAAAATCCGAACTTTAATATTTTCTCATTTAGAAACAATGAGCAAAATTTTAAAATCCGAACTTTAATATTTGCTCATTTAGACTCAATGAGCAAAAAATTTAAATCGAAACTATAATATTTGCTCATTTAGACACAATGAGCAAAAGTTTAAAGTTGGGATTAATATTTGGTCATTTAGACACAATGAGCAAAATTTTAAATTCCGAACTTTAATATTTGCTCATTTCATATCGTTTACACAAATGAGCAAATATTTTTGCTCATTTTAAAATTTTAAAGTTCGGATTAGTTAATATTGAAAACTTTTGCTCATCGTGTCTAAAATGAGCAAATAAATTTGCTCATTTCTTATCGTTTACACAAATGAGCAAAATTATTTTGCTCATTTTTAAAATTTTAGAGTTCGGATTAGTTAATATTGAAAACTTTTGCTCATCGTGTCTAAAATGAGCAAATAAATTTGCTCATTTTTTATAATATATTTGCTCATTTATAATATTTTTGCTCATTTTTAAAATTTTAAAGTTCGTGTTTGTTATTGTTCAAAACTTTTGCTCATTGTGTCTAAATGAGCAAATATTTTAAAATCTCAAATTACTTAACATTCAAAAAACTTGCTCATTTTTTTTTAATTTACACAAATGAGCAAATATTAAAGTTCGGATTTTAAACTTTGCTCATTGTTTCTAAATGAGCAAATATTAAAGTTTCGAACTTAAACTTAATATTAAAGTTCGGATTTTAAACTTTGCTCATTGTTCTAAATGAGCAAATAAAAGTTCAGATTTTATACATTTGCTCATTGTTTCTACTGAGAAAATATTAAAGTTCGGATTTTAAATTTTTGCTCATTGTTTCAAAATGAGCAAATATTAAAGTTCGGATTTTAAACATTTGCTCATTGTTTCTAAATGAGCAAATATTAAAGTTCGGATTTTAAATTTTTGCTCATTGTTTCAAAATGAGCAAATATTAAAGTTTGAATTTTAAACTTTGCTCATTGTTTCTAAATGAGCAAATATTAAAGTTCGGATTTTAAATTTTTGCTCATTGTTTCAAAATGAGCAAATATTAAAGTTCGGATTTTAAAATTTGCTCATTGTTTCTAAATGAGCAAATATTAAATTTCGAATTTTAAACATTTTCTCATTGTGTCCAAATGAGCAAATATTATAGTCCGATTTTAAACTTTTGCTCATTGTTTCAAAATGAACAAATATTATAGTTTCGATTTTAAATTTATGCTCATTGTATCTAAATGAGAAAATATTTTAAAATTTTAAATGTCTTAAAATTGGCTCATTAGCTTATCTATTCATTAACTCTTTGTCTTTCAGGACATATGTTGCAATGTTTGGGGGGCATTCATCCAACCATACCAGTGTTTACACTGCAACATATGTCCTGCGTTCCTTCTCAATGAAAAGATACCTTATAATGAGAAGGAACAGAGAGCTTCCACATGTACGGTCGACATCAGATTTGCTCATTAGATTTTTTTGCTCATTTAATTTATTTATTTTGCTCATTTAAACTTTTTTTACTCTTTAGTTGTTTTTGCTCATCTAAACCTTTTTTGCTCATTAAATTTATTTTTTTGCTCATTTAAACTTTTTTTTTGCTCATTTGAGGTTTTTTTTACTCATTTACCCAAAATAAGCCAAATTTCCAAATATATACTTTCCAAAAATGCTGAAGGCTCTAACACCGGGTTGATAAAATTTTTTGAGGGAAACACTGGGTTGATAATTTGAGACAAAAATTCATTGTATTCCGAGTGTAGCCATGGCCATAGAATGTTTGATTAACCTTCAAAACTAGTTTGGCTTCTACTCCAATTTTTGCCCACTTGTTGACTAATTGATTACAAAAACAGCAATAATAACCCGCATATTTTGCTTGCTCCAATCTGTTAAACCTCAATATAAAATCAATCCAATATTTCAAAGAAACCCATAAAAACCCCAATTGAATTGAACATAAATACAAATTGACATGCTCTTCGCAACCTACACCTCGTTTTCCGCCATTGATGCTTCCATCACAACCTTCACAGTCTCACCATCTCCCTCCACCATCTCCACTCCTTCGCCGTTGCCGCCATTTCCGTTCTCCTCCACTAAAGCTCTGAATGAACTCTACTTCTCTCTCCTTTCACTACTACATTTTTGATCAAATGCAACGGTGTAAATGTAGTTAATGCAACGATTGTCTCATTACTGTTGCAACAGGTGAGGCTAATACAACGGTTTGGTCGTATCTTTCTAGGCCGTTGCATTAGGAGGGCTAATGCAACATTTCCTGCAACAGTCTATAATATGACAAGGCTAATGCAACGGCAATATGTTTTAAATAAAAAACAAAATCTAACTTGTCGCACTTAATGGGATTAAAATATATCCTACACCAAACCCTTTCCCCAAATTTTTCAAAAGAATCAAATTCCCGTGTTCCTGAAGAGAGAGAAAAGGCAGAGGAGAGAGAAACCCTAATTAGTTTTTCCATGCCTCCAATTCTCCAAATCTAGAACCCCAACTCAATCTTCTCAATTTCGTCTTCCTGTAACCAGGAGTAGCACCAAGGAGCCAAAAGTTCGAGCCTCGGTATCTGCGAAAATAGATCAGGTTGGTAAGGATTGTACCTGTTTTTTGCTGAAAAATTCTTCTGTTATGAGAAAGATCTTAAAGGTAACTTTTTTGTAGTTCCTTTCTTAATTTCCCCCAATAATTCAATTTCATTTCTTGCTATTTATCAAAATTTAGAGTAATTAAATCTTTCCAGTAATGGTTTATGTAATTGTGGCATATAAATCGAGGGTGAGGTTGGATTTGATTGTTGGAATTTTAGGGTTTGATAAGAGTGATTTGTCCGTAAATAAAGTAGGTGTGATCGAATATGTATACTCTTTCACGATAGGAAGAATTCGATTATAAAGAGTGCATTTTTTGTTCATTTTTAAATTTTGGAGTTTTAAGGGTTCTATCTTCATTTTTTTTATATAAAATATAGGGTAGTATTTGCATATTTTAGTGGTTTTTGTTCATTGTTTAGGGTAACAATGAACATTGAAAATGATATTTATGATACTAGATCTACTATGTTTCCTATGATATAGTTAGTTCTGCATATAATGGTATGTATTGGAAAGGGCTTCCAGAATTGAATGTGGCTGCCTACTGATTTGAAGATGTTGCTACTCTCTCTCCGTCCAAATAATGCTTAAAAACGTTTTGGTTAGTGTTTGATTTTTTGACAAAGTAATTTTACCAATACCTACTTCAATTTTCAGGATTTTGATTGTAATTTTATGGTTTGGTTGTGTTGCGTTCAATCTTTAGGGTACTACGGACTTTTTAATTATTTTTTGTGATTTGGATAGTTATTGTGCTTTTTCGTGTTGTAGAGTTTGATCGGAAATATATTGTGTATTGATGCCGGAAACTGTTATGGAATTTAACACTCTAGATTTTTTTAGACGTAGTTCTAGGAATCAATCTGGAAAAGAGAAGAATAAAGCTGAAAGAAAAACGTCATTGGAGAAGTAAAGTTTAATGTTAGTTTAATTTGGAGCTTTGCCTTTGTTTTTAAGTTGATTTTCTATTTTTTCACATCAGTTTTATTCATAGCTAATGCATTACCTAGAATTGGAGTTACATGCTTGATTTTCTAGACGATTGAGGTAATGAACTGCATTTACAAATGATGGGAAATTGCTATGGAAGGTTGTTCTTCCTGGTTGGTTGTTATACTTGTAATAAGATAAACTATTTAGGGCTAGTCCTTTCTATATATAATTAGATACAAGTTTATGACTAGAAAATTGTCTTAATTCTTTAACATTTCTTACAAACTCCTAGAAATCAATCCAAATTCCTAGGCTGTGTTATGGCTTTTTTACACCAGAAGATAAGGGATTCATATACTAACTCTCATTTTAACGCAAATGGCCGTGAAGCCTTTTCAGATTGAGCACTTGTAATGGATCAAGAAGTCTTTAATCTATCCGGTCGATAACTTTGTGTCTAGGAAAGGTAGGGTTCGATATTCTCATGGTTTCCCCTCTTTTCTGCATCCTGCCTTCTATATATTTTCCCCGTCCTTGGTTATTATCACATTATATACATGAGGGATCATTGTGAATTATCGTAGCAACTGGTGGTATATTTCTTATAAAATCCTGTGATATGGATCTTTGTTTAAACTTTTAGTGATTGGTTGATATGTATGTTCCATAAGATGGCACATTTAACATTAAAACATGTTGTGCTCATGCAGCCTGTAGATTATAATTATTTGATAGATGAATTGAAATTGATCAATTTTTGTGAGATATACATTTTATCTAGATAAATAAATGACTAGATATGGACAAGATTGAAATGGAGAAGTAAAGACGACACATATTAATCTTGGTTGAATTCAGCAGTTCCCTATGCTTATTTTTATAATTTTGATGTCATATTTTCGGTACTAATTTGCAATTATTATTATTTTTAAATATTTACAATTATATTTTAAGCTCTTAGTGTATGCTGGTTGAGGAAGGATGACTGAAAAGGTTTGCATTTGTCTTAGTTTGCCTATATCGATTTTTTTTTTTTTTTGGTATAATGGTTAACAAAATGCCCTGAATAACAATGCACTTTTACAAACTCTGTAATTGCTAATGTGGAGTCTTATGATCTAGTTTGCTTTTAATAATTCTGGAACTAAGAAATGGTGGTTGCCCATTTGGATCAAACTTGAGTATGCTTTAGGTTGGCTGGGAATGAATGTTTCAAGGTATTTTTCATTAAACCTTTGATCATTGTATTAACAAAACAATGTTGCTACAAATCCTGTTCATTTAGATCCAGTTGAATATGAATGTTAAGAGATGGCCCTTTGAGTCACGAATGTTGATTATCTTCTACTTGGAAGCTCTTCTTGTACTCGTTTGATGTTTTATTGTACCCAAGTTTTGGACAAAAGGTGGTGTAAATATTTACACCTTATTTTTTATGCACTCAACTAGGACTTTACTAATGTAGTCAATATTTCATAATTTTAAGGAGCAAAGTTCTATGTATTGGAGGTGGAATGACAGATACATGGCAGTGAAGCTACTGTCACAGAAAGTGAGACTAAGGAGATGGACGGTCCAAGTTCAGGCGCAACTATGTAAGTGTGTCTTGTGATTGATTTGTAATTCTAAACTCAATATCGGTTTATTTGTATATTAAATATACCCTCTATCTTTAAGTTTCCATTTTGTTCATTTTTATAGGTTCTGTTTGATTTCATGAATCAATTGGAAGAAAGGAAGGCAGAAATGGAGTAACATAGACGTATGAGGATTGAATCTCATGGCATACAGATAACTAGTCTCTGGAATGTAATGTGTAGATATTTCCATAGGAGTTTTTACTTTGATAGCTAACTTGGTAGTGTTTCACTTTGTAAGCTTATTAAAGGGTAATGATAAATTACATGTATATACATTTTCAATATCAATAAAGTATCATTTCTTACTATCACGAATTATTTCTTATTAGGTTCACATAATTTTAGAAAAATATAAATTTGATTAGGTAGGATTTGTTGCTAATGGAGCCGTTGCAATAGGTACCAACAATATTTTTTTTACGATAAATTACCGTTGCATTTAGGGAAAAAAGCGTTGCATTATCTCATTAAGCCATCGTACATACCTGCCGCATTAGCTAAAACTTCCGTCACATTAGCTAAAATACCCATCGCATTAGCTAAAATATCCGTCGCATTAACTAAAATAACCGTCGCATTATCTAGAACTTTCATCGCATTAGCTAAATAACTAATGCGACACCCCAGCTAAGGACTGTCGCATTAGATGTCCACCTAATGCAACGGTAGTAATTTACCGTCGCATCAGCTCATTGATCGTTGCATTAGGCCTAATGCAACGCCACCGGATGCAAGGGTCATTTGTTGTCGCATTAGGTCTAATGCAACGGATTTCCATGCCTACTGCAACGATTTTAGGCGTCGCATCTGATTAGAAATGTAGTAGTGTTTCTCCACCATGGAAGCCAAATCCTCGTCATCGACATTTTCTCTGTGTTGGACTGAATTTGTGCATTGTGTAGATTTAATCGAAACAAATTAAATCGCAGTTTAATTATAAATTGTTGGAAATTTGTGCAATTATTAGGATAAGATTATGATTAAAATTTAGAAGTTGAAGAATAAATGAAGAGGACAAAGGAAGAAACAGGGGTTAGAGTTGGAAGAGGAGAGAGAAAGGAGTTGATGCTGGGATTTGGTTTACCCAGGCAACGATTTTGTTTCTTTTTAATTGATGATTAATTTCATGCCGTGAGATCAATATGTTATGTACGGTTGAGATCTCTTCTCATCCTTCTCATTATAAGGACCTTCTCATTGGAGGGGGACCTATATATATATATAAGGACGTCCTTTTAGGAATTCATTTGGTCCTTTAGGAACAGCCCTTCAAATTGCTAATTTTTTTTCATTTTACTATTTAATAACTCATAATCAGATCTTGGTAACTAATTATTTGCAACTTGACAATTTAAAACAAACCTTTCAACCATTTAAATTTCAATATTATTTAATCGATGAAAATGGAAGAATTTATAATCCCGATCCATGCAGTAACATCATTTTTAATCCATTCAAGTTGAATTGGTATTTTCTTCATTATCATTTTTGTGAAGAGACATCCACCAAAATTGATCTTGGACAATTTGTTTGTGAAAATGTATGTATAACAAAAAAAGGAACGCACCTAAAATCGGGTCAAGTTCTAATTGTTCAATTTGACTCTGTAGTAATAAGATTGGCTAAGCCTTATTTGGCTACTCCAGGAGCAACACTTCATGGTCATTATGGAGAAATCATTTATGAAGGGGATACATTAGTTACATTTATATATGAAAAATCGAGGTCTGGTGACATAACGCAAGGTCTTCCAAAAGTGGAACAAGTCTTAGAAGTTCGTTCGATTGATTCAATATCCATCAATCTAGAAAAGAGGATTGATAGTTGGAACGAACGTATAACAAGAATTCTTGGAAGTCCTTGGGGATTCTTGATTGGGGCTGAGCTAACTATAGCGCAAAGTCGTATTTCTTTGGTTAACAAGATCCAAAAGGTTTATCGATCACAAGGGGTGCAGATCCATAATAGACATATAGAAATTATTGTACGTCAAATAACATCAAAAGTCTTGGTTTCAGAAGATGGAATGTCTAATGTTTTTTTCCCGGAGAACTAATTGGATTGTTTCGGGCGGAACGAACGGGACGCGCTTTGGAAGAAGCGATATGTTACCGCGCTACCTTATTGGGAATAACGAGAGCATCTCTGAATACTCAAAGTTTTATCTCCGAAGCGAGTTTTCAAGAAACTGCTCGGGTTTTAGCAAAAGCAGCTCTACGGGGCCGTATTGATTGGTTGAAAGGACTAAAAGAAAACGTTGTTCTGGGGGGGATGATACCTGTTGGTACCGGATTCAAAGGATTCGTACACCATTCAAGTCAACACAAGGACATTCCTTTGAAAACAAAAAAGCAGAATTTATTCGAGGGAGAAATGGGAGATATTTTGTTTTACCACAGAGAATTATTTGAGTCTTGTCTTTCAAAGAATTAAAGAATTTCTGTAATAGATCAAAACAACAATAATTTTTGGGGTTTATATAGAAGAAATTCATCTATTTTATCTTTTATGTATTTGTTATGGTTATTTAATTTAGTAATAAAATAAAGAAATTAAATAACCATAACAAATAGAAAGGAATTAATGGTTTTGGTTGTATATCAATGGCCAATCCAAGGTAGAAAAGAAGGTTCCATTGGAACAATTTTTTATTTCAGAATACCTCATCTCTTTAATAATATTAAAAAAAAAAAAAAGTGTGGGGAGAAATGACAAGAAGATATTGGAACATCAATTTGGAAGAGATGATGGAAGCGGGAGTTCATTTTGGTCACGGTACTCGGAAATGGAATCCTCGAATGTCGCCTTATATCTCTGCAAAATGTAAAGGTATTCATATTATAAATCTTACTAGAACTGCTCGTTTTTTATCAGAGGCTTGTGATTTAGTTTTTGATGCATCAAGTAGAGGAAAACAATTTTTAATTGTTGGGACAAAAAATAAAGCAGTTGATTCAGTAGCACGGGCTGCAATAAGGGCTCGCTGTCATTATGTTAATAAAAAGTGGCTTGGGGGTATGTTAACGAATTGGTCCACGACAGAAACGAGACTTCACAAATTCAGGGACTTGAGAATGGAACAAACGGCAGGGAGACTCGCTCGTCTTCCAAAGAGAGATGCGGCGGTGGTGAAGAGACAATTATCTCACTTGCAAACATATTTGGGTGGGATCAAATATATGACAGGGTTACCGGATATTGTAATCATCGTTGATCAACAGGAAGAATATACGGCCCTTCGAGAATGTATTACTTTGGGAATTCCAACTATTTGTTTAATTGATACAAATTGTAACCCGGATCTCGCAGATATTTCGATTCCGGCAAATGATGACGCTATAGCTTCAATTCGATTAATTCTTACCAAATTAGTATTTGCAATTTGTGAAGGCCGCTCTAGCTATATAAGAAATCCTTGATTCATAATAAAATCAAAAATTGACTTCCTAAACTCTCTATCGGTTACTAGATTTTGAATCTCAAAAACTAGTTCAAAATAACAGGGGATATTATGTAATTAATCAGTATCCGAAATAGAAAATTTTAATTAAAGTAGACAAGTCGAGAAAGAGCTGATTGAATCAAAATAATTTTTTTAAGTTATATTTCTGTAAGAGGACAATATGAATGTTCTATCATATTCAATCAACCCGCTAAAGGGGTTATATGCTATATCGGGTGTGGAAGTAGGTCAACATTTTTATTGGCAAATAGGAGGTTTCCAAATCCATGGCCAGGTCCTTATAACTTCTTGGGTTGTAATTGCTATCTTATTAGGTTCAGCTGCTATAGCTGTTCGGAGTCCGCAAACAATTCCGACTGGTGGTCAAATTTTTTTTGAATATGTCCTTGAATTCATCCGAGACGTGAGCAAAACTCAAATTGGCGAAGAATATCGCCCGTGGGTTCCCTTTATTGGGACTATGTTTCTATTTATTTTTGTTTCTAATTGGTCAGGGGCTCTTTTACCTTGGAAAATCATACAGTTACCTCATGGGGAGTTAGCCGCACCCACGAACGATATAAATACTACTGTTGCTTTAGCTTTACTCACGTCAGTAGCCTATTTCTATGCAGGTCTTACAAAAAAAGGATTAGGTTATTTTGGTAAATACATTCAACCAACTCCAATTCTTTTACCCATTAACATCTTAGAAGATTTCACAAAACCGCTATCACTTAGTTTTCGACTTTTCGGAAATATATTAGCGGATGAATTAGTAGTTGTTGTTCTTGTTTCTTTAGTACCTTTAGTGGTTCCTATACATGTCATGTTTCTTGGCTTATTTACAAGTGGTATTCAGGCTCTTATTTTTGCAACTTTAGCCGCAGCTTATATAGGCGAATCCCTGGAAGGTCATCATTTATTTGTCTTAGGAAGAGTTTATCTCCTAGTTTAGATATATGTGTATGTGTGGCTCAAGATACTCTATAAAGATAATCTATTTAGAGCATATAAATATCCAAATACATACAGTCTAGTGGTAATAGAAAAAACGATATTCGAGAAGTGTAAAAAAAAAGACGTTGGTTAGTCGAGAGGGGATACCCCTGTTATATGGAATCTAATGACTATAAGCTAATTCTTGCAGATTCGATGTTTCGAAGAATGTTCAAAAATTCGATTGAATTTCAAATATAATAGGCGGTTTACGTTATGTAAGAAACCTATGTATATTTTATATTAGATATTGACAAGTTATATATGAAAGAATATTTAATTTGCCCTACTTGAATTTGGATAGAGACACCAACCGACGAAGTCCTTTCCTATTCGTTTATGACTGCGAATTGAATGGATAAACAGACAAAATATAAAAAAAGGTCGAAGAATGATTAGAAAAAGAAAAAGGAAATGGAAAAACTCAAGTTGTATTGATTCAGAAAGACTCAACAATATAGGAACTAAAAAAATCAAGTCTTTCTAATTATTTAATAATATTAATTATTATTTCAACTGGATAAATATTAGCAATGGAATAATTAAGTCATAATGCATTGGTTGATTGTATCATTAACCATTTCTTTTTCTTTTTTTGTGTGTGTGAGGAACTTAATCATGAATCCACTGATTGCTGCCGCTTCCGTTATTGCTGCTGGATTGGCTGTAGGGCTTGCTTCTATTGGACCTGGAGTTGGTCAAGGTACTGCTGCGGGACAAGCTGTAGAAGGTATTGCGAGACAGCCCGAAGCAGAAGGAAAAATACGAGGTACTTTATTACTTAGTTTAGCGTTTATGGAAGCTTTAACAATTTTTTTTTTTTTTTTGGCAAATAAATTTGATTATATTACCAAAGTAAGGATAACACCTAGTCACAAAAACCAACTCTAAGTTCCCAACAACCTGGGAACACAGCAACTAAACACAAAGCCAACAGGCACAAGCTAAACTCTACAAGCCACACAAAACAGAATTCTACTTACAACTGACTCTATAGGATCATAGTGATCATTAAACACACTAGAATTCCTCTGAATCCACACAGCATAGACTGTCTCAATGAAGGCAATACTACACAGTTTGGCTCTTTCTTTGGTGCTCCTGCTCTGTACAGCTGCCCATCTAACCTCATCATCCCAGGTCTGAATTGTTCTCTGCATCCCCATTTGAGTAAGAACTCTACTCCAAATCTCCTTTGAATATTGACACTCAAAGAACAAATGTGTCAGTTTCTCTTCATGTACCAGACAAAATTCACATTCACCACTAATGTCTATGTCCCAGCTGATCAATCTGTCTTTGGTAGGAAGCCTGTTTTGTAAAGCCAACCAAGTAATGAAGGTCCCTTTAGGACTAGCCTTGCTGTTACAAGTGATTCTTTTCCAATGCACATGACTGGCTCCACTCTGAAGATGCTTATACATTTTACTGATTTTGAACTTGTCATTATGGACAAATTGAGTCACTCCTCCTGCTTGCATTAGAACATCTCTATACTGCCAGATCTTCCTTAATGACCAAGTTAGCCGAGATGGGATGGGCATGGTCCAAAAATCCATCTGCTTCACATAGTAAGTGTGGATCCATTTCACCCACAGTCTGTCTTGTTTCATAGATAAAGCCCAGCAGTGTTTGAGAACAGCAGCTTTATTCCATATTGTTAAGTCCTTTAGATTCCACCCACCACAACTCTTGGGAAGGCACAAGTGATCCCAAGAAACTGGGGCCTTTTTTGAGCCAATATCTGACCCTGTCCACAGAAAGCACCTGCAAATGCTTTGGATTGTCTTCATAACTTTCTTGGGCATTACAAAAATTTGACACCAGTAGAGCTGCATTCCAAACAGAACTGACTTGACCAGCTGTAATCTGCCTGCATAGGACAAGAATCTTGCAGACCAACTCTTAATTCTAGCAGTTGTTCTTTCAATAAGAGGTTTACAATCAGAGAAGCTCAACTTCCTAGTTGTCAAGGGTACCCCTAAATATTTAAAGGGGAAAACACCTTTCTAAATGCCAATTGTGGTAGCAATCTGGTTAGAAGCAACATCAGAAACACCAGCTGTATAGACTTCACTCTTATGGAGATTAGCACTGAGACCAGAAGCCTTTGAGAACTTGGTAAAAGCTCCAAAAAGAGTAATAATAGAAGGCAAATCTGCCCTGGCAAACATGAGAAGGTCATCAGCAAACATCATGTGGGTAATCTTCAATTTCTTACATCTTGGATGATAGTTAAAATCCTTTTGTGAACTCATGGCAGCCAAACATCTTGACAAATACTCCATACCCAGAGCAAAGAGATAGGGTGACATTGGATCCCCTTGCCTCAATCCCTTTTTTGCAGGAATAGGAAGGGTAGGAAATCCATTGACAAGAATAGAGTAGGAGACAGTTCCCAAACATTCCATCACCCACCTAATAAACATGTCAGGGAATCCTAATTCATGCATCATTGACTTCAGGAAGGGCCATTCCAAAGAGTCATAAGCCTTCTTGAGGTCAACTTTTATCATACACCTAGGGGAGATGTATTTCCTTGAATAACATTTCACCAGCTCAGAAGCCAGTAGGATATTATCAGCAATATTCCTACCAGGAATGAAGCCAGCCTGAGAATCATTCACCACTTCACCAATTATTGACTGCATTCTGTGAGTTAAGATTTTTGAAATCAACTTGTAAACAATGGAGCAACATGCTATAGGCCTGAAGTCTTTAATACTGGTAGCATTGTGAATTTTTGGGATTAGAGTAACAGCAGTGTTGTTTGTTTGTTTCAGAAGTTTCCCTGTGGAGAAGAAATCCTGAACAGCCACATAAATGTCATCTTTAATGATGCTCCAAGCTTCTTTGAAAAAGAAACTGTTAAACCCATCTAAACCAGGAGCTTTATTGTTGTCAATCCCTTTCAGTGCCATATCAATCTCAGCAGTTGAAACAGGAAGAACTAAAGATTGAGCTGAAGCTGCAGAAAGTTGTTTACCTTGTCTCACAACTGTAACATCAATACCCTCCAAAGTGTCTGCAGCAGAACCAATAAGACCATGATAGAAAGCTTTGATCTCATCTTTAATCTCTGCAGCAGTGGTAAGCTTCCTCCCATTAGCATCATAAATAACATCAATACTGTTCCTGGCATATCTCTCCTTTACTGCTGTGAAGAAGAACTTTGTATTTGAATCACCAGTTTTCAACCACTGGATTCTTGATTTTTGTTTGAGAGCTCCTTCATGAATACTCAGAAACTTTTTAAGCTTACCAGTGCACTCTTTTTCAGTCAGTTGAAGGTCAATATCACTAGGAGAAGCAGCTAACTGAGATTGAGTGTCATCCAGCTCTCTCCTAATACCATCAATTCTCTCCTCCAGCCTAGCAAATTCTTTCCTATGCAAAGTTTTCAGACCCTGCTTGATGACTTTCAATTTGTGCCAGAAGCTTTAACAATTTATGGATTGGTTGTAGCATTAGCGCTTTTATTTGCGAATCCTTTTGTTTAATCCGAAAAGGAAAAGAAATAGGAGAAATACACATTTCTTTTATAGTCTTGAACTTGCACGTTGCTTTTTCACATTTATAAGAAAATATCGCTCCTACACAATTACTTATTCGTTGAGAAAATAATACACGGAAAGGACTTAATTTGAGGATGAAGAATTCGTGTTACCCACTCGGTTTCTTCTTTCCTCCCCCTTTTTAGTCCGAAGGAGAAGTGTTGCAACAAAGAGAGTATTTCGAAATTCACATGAAACCTAGTACCTAATTAGTAATTCTATAAATCCAATAAGTATTATTCTTATTGGGAATCTCAATAAAAAAAATAAAATTCATTTAGAAGTAGCAAACAATTGAAATAATACAACGATTTTTTTGTTTATCTATAAGAGGAGATCATATGAAAAATGTAACCGATTCTTTCGTTTTCTTGGGTCACTGGCCATCCGCCGGGAGTTTCGGGTTTAATACCGATATTTTAGCAACAAATCTAATAAATCTCAGTGTAGTGCTTGGTGTATTGATCTTTTTTGGAAAGGGAGTGTGTGCGGGTTGTTTATTTCAAAAATAGGTTGGATTCAACCAACTGTACCGCTTTTTTTAATTAGGGCGAAAGGTGCATGATTTCACGAATGACTTCTGAAATTAATAATAAAGAAATCATATGTAAGAACTAGAGCATTTCGTGATTTGTTGGTAAATATACTTTGATTCTCTATCAACCAATAATGTGGGACCATAACATGGTTAAAACTTAATTTGTTTGAAGTCCAGGCACATCAGGGTATTCTTTCTACCACCATGTTAATACTTAAATATACCGAATACCGAGGCTAAAATTAAATAAAGTAAAGAAACATAGTTACAAATTTTTCGATATATAACACTCATGTCGATAAAATTGTTGGAATCTCTTATTTATTGTTATAGGAAAAATGTTTCGGCTTTTTTTTTATTAAGTAAATAAATGCCAAAGGCTGAGTCGATGACCTACGTATAAAATAAGAAACATTTTTGGATTTGAATAAAAAAAAAAACAACTTTGCTGACAATTACTTATATTTTTTTTTTTTGGGGGTCAGAAGAGTTCTCCGAATATTCTAGTCTTGATTAGTGATGGGTTTCCATTTTTTGTCGACTATGAACAGAGAAGAGAGGATAAGTTCATTACATTCAAAAAAGATATGGAAATTTGCCATAAAAAATTGAAGTAATTGAGCGTGAGAGCCAAATGAATTGAAAAATTCACGTTTGGTTCGGGAAGGGATCATGAATGTTTTGAAATGAATGGAAAGATAATCTACTTTCATTAAGTGATTTATTAGATAATCGAAAACAGAGGATCTTGAATACTATTCGAAATTCAGAAGAACTACGCGGAAAGGCCATTGAACAGCTGGAAAAAGCCCGGGCTCGCTTAAAGAAAGTCGAAATGGACGCGGATCAGTTTCGAGTGAATGGATATTCTGAAATAGAACGAGAAAAGATGAATTTGATTAATTCAACTTATAAAACTTTAGAACAATTTGAAAATTACCGCGTTAAGTATCCCGCCTGGGGAGTACGTTCGCAAGAATGAAACTCAAAGGAATTGACGGGGGCCCGCACAAGCGGTGGAGCATGTGGTTTATATATATATATATATATATATATATATATATATATATATATATATATATATATATATATATATATATATATATATATATATATACATTTTCCTCTATCTTACTCTTATCAATTTCACTTTTTCTTCCTTATTTTTTAATTTTTTAACTTTCCTCTCCTTTCTGGTTTGATTGGTGCCAATGACGATCTCATACGACGATTCATGTTAGCCGAATCCAAAACATTTTAGCACTAAGGATTTGTTGTTGTATCGGCCTCGATATAACACTTTCGTCTATTTTTTCATTTTTAGGTGGTAAAGTATAAATTTAATTTTTTATTTAGGTAATAAAATACAAGCTAATTCTTAGTTGATAAAAAAACAATTTATCGATTTGGTAAAAAATAATTCATCCAAATTATAATTATTTCCATAAAAATTTCAAAGAGAAAACTTAAAACTCACGAATCCTTCATTCGAAGTCATTTCATTGGCATTTCCTCTCTCCTCCTTCCTTTCTGGGCTTCTCCTCCTCTTCTTCATCTTCTTCTTCTCACTGTAATCATTCTGCAAATCAATCTCTCACACTTTCTCCCTCATCTCGATCTCGAGATCGAAGATGGGCATCCATGGCAGGAGCTCATGGATCTTCTCTCTCCTCTGCGTTCTCCTTCTCTTCTCTCAAGCTCATTCCTTTTATCTCCCCGGTGTTGCACCTCGCGATTTCCAAATGGTAACAACATTTTCTCTTCTCGACTTTCAATTCGCGTTTTTTATAATTGTATTGTATTGTAATAGTTTTGATTTATGCGGGGAAGTTGATCTGATTCGACTTGGGGATTTAGGGTTTTTTAGTTAGGATCTTACCCACTGTTTGATTTGTGTGTTCTTATTAGTTTCTGATTTTGGATCTGATTTTCCGGCTATTTTGATCTACATATGGTGTGATTTAACTTAGATTTAAATTAATCTCTGGGATTTTGTTCAGGTTTAAGATTTTAGGTGATTGATTTGTATGAAAGGATCTTTGATTTTCAGTTTTTCACTGATAATTTGATTATGAGCTGAATATATTTCGAGCTGATGCCCTGTTTCTAGTTAGAAATGTCGATTTTTGGGTACAATGACAGCTTCACACTACCACTTAGACACTGACTTAATAGATGATGATGATATATCCTTGATTATGTTATTTGAGGAATCAGAAGATTAGAGAGAATGAGGAGGAAAGACATTCAGTTGACTTAGATTTGAATTATATCCTGGATTTTATTGAGGTTTGAGATTTTTAGGAGATTGATTTGTATGGAAGGATCTTTGATTTTCAGTTTTTTGCTGATAATTTGATTATGAGCTGAATATATTTCGAGCTGATGCCCTGTTTCTATTTAAAATGTCGATTTTTGGGTACAATGACAGCTTCACACTACCACTTAGACACTGACTTAAAAGATGATGATGATATATCCTTGATTATTTTATTTGAGGAATCAGAAGATTAGAGAGAATGATGAGGAAAGACATTCAGTTGACTTAGATTTAAATTATTTCCGGGATTTTATTGAGGTTTGAGATTTTAGGTGATTGATTTGTATGGGAAGGATCTTTGATTTTCAGTTTTCCACTAATAATTTGATCATGAGCTGAATATATTTGAAGCTGATGCCCTGTTTTTGTTTAGAAATGCCGATTTTTCGGTACAGTGACAGCTTCACACTACCACTTAGACACTGACTTAGTAGATGATGATGATATAGTCGCCTATTGCTGTGCCGTGTTTTCGCCGGAGCTTATCCTTGATTCTTTTATATGAGGAATCAGAAGATTTAGAGAGAATGATGAGGAAAGACATTCAGCTGACTTGATTTGTTGGATGTATTGTGTAAATTGATTGGTTTTTGAATGTTTTATGGTTGTTTTTAAATTGTTTTAGCTTCCTATGACATTAAGATTTGTGGGGTTGGGTTGGCTACACGGCGGGGTTGAAATTGCAATACCCTGTTTTTATTTGATGCACCTTGTTGGTTTCCGTGCATTATTACTTATTGAGTAAAATGTTTATGCATACTACAACTTGTGCAGGGAGATCCTCTTCAAGTGAAGGTCAATAAGCTTTCGTCTACAAAGACTCAGCTTCCATATGACTACTATTTCTTGAAATATTGTAAGCCTAACAAAATCGTCAACAGTGCGGAGAACTTGGGAGAAGTTCTTCGTGGTGATCGTATTGAGAATTCCGTGTACACCGTAAGCTTGCAATTTTTCTGTTAATATATTGGAATATGGTTACATTATACTCCGTATTCTCTTTAGTGTTTACTGTGAATTAACAAAGGAAGCAAGTTTTTGGACCACAAAAGTTATTTGTAATTCTGAGAGCAATCTGTGTCCTTCCAATTCTAACATTATTATTGGTGTAACAGTTCAAGATGAGAGAGGAGCGGATATGTCAGGTGGGCTGCCGAATGAAACTTGATGCGGAGGCTGCTAAAAATTTCAAGGAGATGATCGATGATGAATATCGAGTTAACATGTAAGTATGCGATGGCAACTGGCAGATTTTCTTTTATGTACGCTTGAGCACCATAAGTTTATAAGCCTCTTCCCCCATCCCGTCCAGTTTTATTAGTATAGATGAAGAAAAATCATGACTGTTTTTATTTTTTAATTTATTTTATGTCTGCTTACCTTTCTATTATGGTCTAACAGGATTCTGGACAACCTTCCAGTTGCTGTGATAAGGCAAAGGAGAGATGGACAAAACAAGGTCTATGAGCATGGGTATCGTGTAGGTTTTAAGGGAAAGTACTCTGGGGTAAGTTGTATGCAATTTCGTTTACCTTTGGATTTTGTGGTGGTCTTTTCACCTTATCTTGATGCCAAAAATTGCTATGGCAGACTAATGAGGAGAAGTACTTTATCCATAACCATCTAATCTTCAAAGTGATGTACCACAAGGATCTGGAAACTGATGTTGCTCGTATAGTTGGTTTTGAGGTTACTCCTCACAGGTTTGCTCCTATCTTTGTTGAAACCGTTGGTTGTTGTCCTTTATTTTAACATGTGCATAGCGATTTCATGTTTGCTTGTTATTATTATGCCTCATGTATTTAATTACATTAATGTTGCTCGACTTGCTTCATTTTTTCTCATTTTCTACATGCTTTGTCTCATAAATACATTTAGTTATATGACTTATATCATTCAATTGTCTATGAGTTATACTCGGGGGACCAATAGCCTTACTCTTTTCAGCAAAGCCTTTTGAATGTTATCATCCTGAGTATGTTGGATGGATACTCGAAATTAGAGTTAGTATTACAAATAAGTATTACATTAAATGTGATGTGCATAGTAAATGTCAGACACTACATAAGTGGGTATTCAAAGCAAAAGTGTTCTAACTGTTAGAAGTAGAGCTTGAAAAAGAGTCCGCCCAATTCCCATCGGACGAATGCCGCCCGACCGGGCGCGCATGCAAAGTGAAAGTGGGCTAGTAATTCGCCTGACCGGGCGGATGACTCGTATTATTTCACTGTTGTGGGCGCCCGATCGGGCGGGGTCGCTCTACCGGGCGAATTAAAGAGATTGTGGTATGTTGAACGCGCACCCCAACGGTCGGTGGTCGCTAGATCGGGCTGACCATCCGACGGAGACCAAAAGACGTACTTTTATGCGTTGGCCTTGCTTCCTCGTGATTCCTTTTGTAACAACTCTTTTAATAGTTGTTTAATGAATTTAATCCTTCTGATTATCATTGATTAAGGGGGTTATAAACTTTTCATTTGTTCATGATTAATCCCATTAATTTGTGTCATTGATCTCCCTTGAGTTCTTTGGCTTCCTAGAGTTGTTTTGATTCCTCCTCTAAGTCTTGTAAATATTTGTTTTCTGATTTCGGAGTAGAGAATGGTTTTCTCTTCCAGTCCTCTTTTTTCTCTTGTTGTGGATGGAAGGTTTTCATTTCATTATTAAGGCATGATAACTCTTACCTTTTCTAGCCTTTTATCTCCTTATTCCTTTTGGGCATAAGTTCTAGTGACTTCATCTAATCACCCAAAAGTGTCTGTGTGTTAAGAGTTGTGTGAACCTTAGGGAACAAATCGGTGAATACAATTGTGCACTCGGTTGCACCGAATCTCGTTTTCAAGGCAGTGGTTTGGTTCCACGGCGTATCGACTTCCTAATCACGTTCTTATTCTTATCCTAGTATTTTGCCTTGAAAACCCAATAATTACTACAATTTGAATCCGAGATATATATTAATGGCTAAATACTATCTTATGATATGTGAGGAAATTTATGTTACAGAGTTTTGAGTGAAAGATAAGGGAAATTTAAAAGATTTCCAAAGATATTTTTATTCACGTTTTTCTGGGAGTAGTCTCAAAGGTCGACTCTGATCAAGGGTCATCCATGGTCGGATCATTCTGAAATTTTGACGCAATATTCGGGACATCATGGGCTTGATTTTCAAGGTCGGAATGTCAATTGATGATCTAGATCGTCAGTTACAACTACTACAATAAACCTGATTTTTCCGTATACGAAAAGTTAAAAGTAAATTCTTGGAGAAGATGATTGGTGAATGTTGTGATGAAGAATTGCTTGAAGATTTTGGAATGTCATACAATACGCATTTTTGATTTAATATCAAGGATACGTATTGTATGACATTCCAAAATCTTCAAGCAATTCTCCATCACGATATCCTAGCCACCATTAACCAATCATCTTCTCTAAGGATTTACTTTTGAATTTTCGATGGCACGGAGATCAAAAGACGTACTTTGTACGTTGGCCTTGCTTCCTCGTGATTCCTTTTGTAACAACTATTTTAATGGTTGTTTAATGGATTTAATCTTTCTGATATTGGAGTTTATGTTGATTATTCCCATTGATTAAGGGGGTTATAAACTCTTCATTGTTCATGATTAATTCCATTAATTTTGTGTCATTAATCTCCCTTGAGTTCTCTGGTTCCTAGGGCTGTTTTGATATCTCCACTAAGTCTATGTATATACTTGTTTTCTGGCTTTGAATATACACACATGTTGATCTCTTTCTTTCTTTCTCCTTTCTCTTGTTTGGATGGAAGATTTCCAGTTCATGGTTAAGTCATGATAACTCATATCTCTTTCAACCCTTTTTTCCTTCTCCTTATTCTTTTGGGCATAAGTTCTAGTGACTTCATCTCATCACGCAAAAGCAGTGGCGGTGCCAGGAATTTTTACTTAAGGGTTCGAAATTTTCGGACAAAATATAGTTAAATCAAATATCATAGTCCAAAATCTAAGTTACAAGCAATAATTCCATGGTGCACATGTATTATTTCAACAACATTTATTTATTTTTAAAACCGATCCTAATAGAAAGGAAAGACAAATTAATAAACCCGAATTAAGAACGAAATGCACTAATTCCCCTTAACATAACCCCTGAGACAAAAACCAAGGCAAAACAAAACTTATCCTAACCAATTTCAAAAACAAATCGGCTCTAAACAAAACATATCATAAGAAACCCTTGATTACAAGAAGCAAAAAAAATGCCAGGAGATGGGAATCGAACCCCCGACCCTTGGTATAAAAGCCGCTTAGCTTCAACCACTGCAGCGCTTGACATCCAGATGACAATATCTTGCGCTATTGTTTTTATAACTTAGTTTACTGTCTAAAACTAATCAGAATTTTGCAGTTCCTGTAAGGGTTCAGTACTTGAGTTGAACCCACTGAACCCTTACTGGCACCACCACTGCGCAAAAGTGCCTTTGTGTGTTGAGAGTGGTATAAACCTTAGGGAACGAATCGGTAAATACAATTGTACACTCCGGTTGCACCGAAACTCGTTTTTAAGGCAGTGGTTGGTTACCACGGCGCAACGATTTCCTAAACTCTTTCGTATTCTTATCCTAGTATGTTGCCTTGAAAACCCAATATTTACAACAATTTACTCGTAGGAATATAAAACCAAACACAAATTTAAGGTATACATAAAAACGTTTTTTAGCAAAACGGACAATTCTCGTGCTATGAAAGTTCTAACCTCAAGTCTCTTCTAAATTTAACTTCTTCACTGCTAACAAAAAATTAGAAGAAAATAAAACAATCAAGAAAGAGACACTTTAATTCCGTGATTTGTCAATGGAGACCTTTTGTCGTTAGCCTTTGAGAAGGAACTATTGGAAGTAAGTTAATCTTACTTAAGAGTTTCGCAACCTACCCAAGGAATGTGAATATCAAGATGTTTTCTTGAAAGGTTTTGATGACTATTCACCGGATGATTATTACGAGTTTCAACGATATACTTGTTATTTGGGAGAACCTTATCAAAGTAAGAGATTGAGTCTTTCTTGTTTTCATTATTTTGGGAACAAGTCTTATATCACTTAGATTCGTGAGAGGTTTTGACCTTTATTCCTATACTGCATATTCTTTTATCAAAGGTATGTAAAGTGATTGTTCAAGTGGTAAAACCATGAGTGGGAGTTCCCATGCTTGAAGATAAGAATTATGATTTTATGGAACTTATTTTGTGGGTTGAGTTTATCACCATAGTAATGGTACATGTACCTTATCAATATCTTGATGCATATTCATTGTGTAGAATTTTAATTCTCATTGTTGTTTAGAATAATGACTTGTGTGGAGAATTTCAATTCTTAGTTTTCCAAGGTGATAGTTTCACTTCACTAACCATTTGATTTCGGTTTACTTTATGTAACACGAACTGTTACGTATTAAGCTCCTCTTATGTCCATAAATTCATCTTTTTTCATCATTTTTTTTTCTAATATAGTGGGGGATTGTTGGAAGTAAAGCTTGAAAAATAGTTCGCCCGATGACCATCGACCGGGAGGATGACTCGTATCATTTCACAGTTGTGGTCTCCCGATCGGGCGGCAAAGCCTTTACCGGGATGCACAATTTTATTAAACGATTCGTTATCTAAGGTTTATACAACTCTCAACACACAAAGACACTTTTGGTGATGAGATGGAGTCCCTAGAACTTATGCCAAAAAGGAATAAGTAGATAAACGCTAGAAAAGATAAGACTTGTCATGACTTAATGAACGGAAAATCTTCCATCCCAAACAAGAGAAAGAAGAGGAGAGGAAGAGAATCATTCTCTATTCCAAAACCAGAAAACAAGTATTTACAGGACTTAGTGGAGGAATCAAAACAACTCTAGAAACCAAAGAACTCAAGGGAGATCAATGACACAAATTAATGGAATTAATCTTGAACAAATGAAGAGTTTATAACCCCCTTAATCAATGTGTATAATTACCATAAACCTCTAACATAATCAGAAAGATTATATCCCTTAATCAACTATTAAAAGAGCTGTTACAAAAGGAATCACGAGGAAGCAAGGCCAACGTACAAAAGTACGTCTTTTGGTCTCGGCCAGATGGTCCGCTCGATCGGGCGCCATCCGCCCGGTTCGACGCGCATTCAACAGACCACATTCTCTTCAGTTCGCTGGTCGGGCGGCCTCCGCCCGATAGGGCTCCCACAAAAGTGAAATAACACGAGCTATCTGCCCGGTTGGGCGAATTACTAGCCCACTTTGCACGCGCGCCCGGATTGAAAATTGTTAGTCATCTTTTTGGGGTGGACTAGTAGACTTTGTTTTGATATTTATCTCCAGCGCTTCTGGAACTTCTTGAATCAGATGATTGTAGCAAGCATACCTGTGATAATGTGATGGCTGAGGAACTATTCCTTTCTCCTTAAAACCCCTGATTATATCTCGAGTTCTTGACTAATTAGGCGTGATGTTAATTCATGTAAATTTGTTATTAGCCTTATCTGTATTTGTCAGAACTTTTTAGCCTTAATTTGACCTCATTTGAACTTATGAAAACGGAACATAGCCTCATTTGTTAGTGTGCCATAACGCCCACAAGTAAGACTTTAAGTAAAGCTGCGCTTTTCTTCAGCAACCGTGAATGACTGACTGTAATCATTGTATTTTTACTGTGTGAGATTATGAATTAGTATGCTGTATTCTTCTAAATTATTGATGGATATATAAGGTTGTCTACTCTTAAGCCGGGTTCTATTCTCCTTTATTGAGCCAAGGCTAAAAGGTCCTTTGGTTGAGCTAGTGGCACATGTGTTTATTGGTTTACTGCTCATCTCTTTATGTTGCAATTGGCTTGCTTCTATAAGTTAGTCATAATATGGGTGGCATAGAACCTAGAGTGTGTGTCCTATGCTTTGCATCAATTCTTATTCGTCATTGAAGAAGTAAAAGGCTTTACATTAAGACAAGTTCCTTAACCTATAGTGGCATTGCATACTCCTACAATGAAATATTAAGACCTCTTTCTGCCTTGGGGGGGGGGGGGTGTCAGGTGTGTTGATAGGGTTGCATAGGATACTTGGTGGAGCCCTTTTGAGCTTTTATAGATTTAAATGCTGGTGCAGTTTATTTATGCATGTCCTTGAGATCTTAGTGTTTGTATTTTTGAGAATTTCCAACCTTGGAATTATTCTGGTCTAGTTGTAATTTGTCATGGTCAGCACCTGGACTGATAAATGGTACTAAAACACGGCTTTCTTAAGTACACACAGCGTGTTGAGGTATCAATAATCTTTTCTGGACATTAGGCTGTCATATCTTTACTTCAGTTTGGACTTTTGAGGACGATATATTTATGTTTGAATGCTATTTCTTGATGTAAAAGTATGCCTTATGCGTTATACTAAACATATGATAGTCTGAAAGTGAATGCATGAAACTGTGAATTGGTGGTGAGGGAATGGTGACAGTCCATTAATTATAGGAGTTTTGTAGATATTTTCATAGCCCTTTTAAAAAAAAATTATCCTTGTTATCTGCTGATAGTTACGCCGGTTTAGTTACTGTCTCTATTTATAAAATAGATTTCTGTTTCGTGGACTTAATTGTAGATAAATATCAGCTATACTAGATTTTGAGAACTGATGACGAAGTCGCCAATGATGCTTAGTGCTTTTGCATGCGGGGTTCCTGAAATTGATGAGAAGTTCCAATCTTTGCTCGTGAGATGATATATTGATCCATGAGATTATTCCTTTCAGTGTTCTTGATCAATGTTTAATTCATGCTGCTCAACTGCGCTTTGGATGTGTCAGGAATAGTGAGCCATTCATAATAGGAGGCTTATTGGACTTTTTGGTCTTTTAAACATTTAAATACATCTATTCATTTCAGATTTAAATTATGTGATGCCTATAATTCTCTGTGCATGCTTCTGCTTTGGCTACTGCTATGAATCTCATTTGCTCTTGTAACAGTATTGCTCATGAGTATAAGGAGTGGAAAGAACAAGATACTCAATTGGTGACATGCACAAAAAACATTATTCAAAGTGGTACCCCGCCACAAGAGGTCGAGGCTGATAAAGAAATTGTGTTCACCTATGATGTTACATTTGAGGTATGTTATTCGCTAGGCATTGATGATAAAATTCTAAACAATCCCCTTGGTTGGCGAAATATGTCAATCAAATGGCATTCTCGTAAATATAATGAACAATTGTACAATCTAAAATTTGCAATATGCGGTCTATTTGATACTTTAAAAAAATAAAAATAAAACAAAATAATTTTAATATAAAAAGAGATTGTATATTTAATATTTACATTGTATATTTTGACAATTTATTTACGAAAATACCCCTTGATATGCTTTGCCCAGGTGCTAACTAGTGCATTGATATTTCTGTCTTATCGCTTCTTCTGAATCCTTATCTCATCTTTCCAGGAGAGTGATATTAAATGGGCCTCTCGATGGGACACATATCTTTTGATGAATGATGATCAAATCCATTGGTTCTCCATCATTAACTCCTTGATGATTGTCCTTTTCCTATCCGGAATGGTTGCCATGATCATGATGCGAACACTTTACAGAGATATAGCCAACTATAACCAGTTAGAAACTCAAGATGAAGCTCAGGAAGAAACTGGCTGGAAATTGGTTCACGGGGATGCTTTCAGGCCACCTATAAACTCTAGCCTCTTATGTGTGTATGTTGGAACCGGGGTTCAAATTTTCGCAATGACTCTAGTCACAATGATGTTTGCACTTCTCGGGTTCCTTTCACCGTCTAACCGCGGAGGGCTTATGACCGCTATGGTTCTGTTATGGGTCTTTATGGGATTGTTTGGCGGTTACTCCTCAGCCCGTTTGTACAAGATGTTCAAAGGGACCGAGTGGAAGAAGAACACGTTGAAAACCGCCTTCATGTTTCCCGGAATACTCTTCAGCATTTTCTTCGTGCTCAACGCCTTAATCTGGGGTGAGAAATCTTCAGGTGCCGTGCCTTTCGGAACTATGTTGGCCCTTATGTTGCTTTGGTTCGGCATATCGGTCCCATTAGTCTTCGTTGGAAGTTACTTGGGATTCAAGAAACCACCAATGGAGGACCCGGTCAAAACAAACAAAATCCCGAGGCAAATTCCCGAGCAAGCTTGGTACATGAAACCCATTTTCTCCATCCTTATCGGAGGCATCCTTCCTTTTGGGGCAGTCTTTATCGAGCTTTTCTTTATACTGACATCCATATGGCTAAACCAGTTCTACTACATCTTCGGCTTCCTTTTCATTGTTTTCGTTATCTTGATCATCACGTGTGCTGAAATCACGATCGTGCTATGCTACTTCCAGTTGTGCAGTGAAGATTACCATTGGTGGTGGAGGTCATACTTGACTGCTGGGTCATCTGCACTTTACCTGTTCTTATACTCCATTTTCTATTTCTTCACAAAGCTGGAAATTACAAAGCTGGTTTCTGGGATCCTTTACTTTGGGTATATGCTAATCGGTTCATATGCGTTCTTCGTACTCACCGGCACAATTGGGTTTTATGCATGTTTCTGGTTTGTGAGAAAGATCTACTCTTCTGTGAAGATCGATTAAGCAGCTGCATTCGCAAACAAGGTTACAGGAAATTAGGGTTTTGACTAATGATTTTTCAGGGAGATTTCCACTTTTAAAAACTGCAGAAGAAGAAGAAGAAGAACAATGTAGGAAGATTTTGCGCCCGTAGATTTGTTTGTATGTTCTTCAAGGTCAGCTGTACTGTAACTCTCGAGGTTCTGCACACTCAGGAAAAAAGATACTCCATTGTTTTGCAGGTGGTAGTAATGTAGGTACATGGTGTGTACTAATGTGATTTCAGAATGTTACTTGTCAAAATATTGTGACTGGATCCACATCTTTAATACTTTGTAGTATATCATACTTCAATGTTTTTATCTTAATGTAAGCTTAATTGCATTTTTATTCTATGCTAGAGTACTAGTATATTCTCGGTGTTGTGTTTTGGTTGGTCTTCTATGAAATACAGTCTGTGCCTTAGGCCTTGTTCTCTTCACTTGCTCTGATATGTTTTGATCTGATTTTTCTGGCCTGATCTAATAAGCAATAAGAATAAAGTGGCTTATCATATTCTTTCAGAAGATCTATACCGTTTGTGGGGTAAAGTGCACAAACATATCTCATAAGCGTTCAAGCGTTTTATGAACTAACTTTAGATAATAGCACTTCTTATTCAATGTAGCTTGACTCTGCAAATTTATCTTCAATCGCTAAGAGGGTGTTTGTTTTGGTATAGTATGGTTGCTTCTTTCGAGTGTTCTCTTACTTTTTCTGGTCTGGTTTGATCTGTTTTTCTAGTCTGATCTAATAAGCAATAAGAATGAAGTGACTTATCATATTGTTTCCGAAGATTTGGACCATTTGTGGGGGAAGTGCACATAATTGTGTTGTACATAACAGATCTCAGAAGCGTACATGCGTTGTATGAACTAACAATACCACTTCTTATTCAATGTAGCTTGATTCTGCAAATTTATCTTCAACTCCTAGGAGGGTGTTTGTTTTGTGGGAATTGAAGCATGGGATTTGGGAATGAGAAGATGGAATTGAAATTCCTATGTTTGTTTTGAGGGATGGAAAATGAGATGGGATTGAATATGAGAAATAAAAGGGCTCTGCTTTTTTTTTTTTTTATCCAATTGGGAGGGTAGGGAATTGAGATAGAATAAGATTAAAAATTAAATGACCAATTTCCAATTTATGGAACCAAAAGCAAAGAATATTGTGAAGGGTATTTTAGTTATTTTACCTATTATTCTCACTATATTCCCACCACGCCACCACTAAACAAGCAAGAGAAATGTAATATTTTTTCTTGAATCCCCAATTATCAATTTCCAATCTACATCCTCTTATTCCTCAAATTTTCATTTTCACATACCAAATGCGCCATAAGAGCAAGTGCTTAGGGATTTTTTTATCGTGTGATCGAGTGCTTAAATGTTACAGAGTATGAGAATTCTTATATTAACTATATATAGAGATTTAAGTTGTTTTATTTACATGGTAATTGAGATTAATAGAGTTTTGTGATGAAACTTATGAGAACATATGAGATGTTTGTTCTCCCAAACTAGTGTTTCTAGTTTGTTTATAGTTTGGTCCCTTGATCAAATTGTTTTGTTTAGGTCCGTTCGACTCTAAATTAACATATACTCCCTCCATATTTATTTAAGAGATACACTTGGCCGGACACGGGTATTAAGAAGAAGAATTGAATGAAATAAATTAATAAAACAAGTGGGGTTGGGTAGATATTTTAATAAGTAAAAAACAAGTGGGGACCATGTCATTTTAAGGGGTGGGGAGTGGTGGGGGGTGTAGATAGATTATTTAATTAGATGGTGGGTTTGATAAGTTACTAAAAGTGGCAAGTATATCTCTTAAATAAATACGGCCGGAAAAGGCAAGTGCATCCCTTAAATAAATACAGAGGGAGTAGGGTTTATGAAACCCGTTTCAACGAGTAAAATCATATCAAATAATAATGATATAATAATACTCTATCCGTCTCACATTACTTGTTACACTTTCCTTTTTCGTCCGTCTCATATTGCTTGTTACAATTTCCTTTTTCGTCTGTCTCAGATTACTTGTTACACTTCCAAATTAGGAACGACCCCACAATTATTATATTGTCTCTCTTCCCACTAAATTTTTTTGTCCCTACACCCCTTCTCATTCAATTAAAAAAATACCACAATAACTCGTATCATATTACTTTTCAATAAAATAACAATTGATAACCAAACAACCACTTATTTCCTAAACCTTTGTGCAAAGGCAAGGGTAACGAGTAATCTGAAACAGATGGACTAATAATAAAGGACAGTGTGTTTACGCTTAAGTCACTCTCAAACATTTCACAATTGATGGGGCTCGACCTGTGGCTAACTTTTTGTAAAGCTTGAGTTTGTTTGGTATAATATTAAAGATAATATCTGATCTGGTCTGATCTAATCTGATATGTATCTGATATGAACTAAGCTTTTTTTTTTTGATTTGAAATAAGTAATTGTCCATTACTCCGTAGAAGATTTTTATTTTATTAAATGAGAAGAATAGTTTCGCGAGAAACAGTCTTGAGAAGCACACAAGCCGTACACAAAATGACAATATTTATTGTTCACCGGAATAAAAGTTACTCCCTCCATCCCGGAATATTCGCAACGGCTTGACTTTTTGCACTATTCACATACTCCCTCCGTCCCAAAAATATCTTCCTGCTTTCCTAAACGAGCGTCCCAAAATTATCTTCCTGTTTCTAATTTTGGCTACTAAGGTCCCCACTTTGTCATGTACTATATTAATTAAAATTGAATTGAAAACTCCACCCATGTACTATATTCCACTTTTCCCATGTACTATATTCTCTTTCACATGTACTTTATTGCACTTTTCCATACAACTCAATCATCATTTGTACTTTATTCCACTTTTTCATGTACTATATTCCACTTTTCTTAAAATCCGTGTTTTTGGTCAAACAGGAAGATAATTATGGGACGGAGGGAGTAATTCACTTTGACCCTATTTTATTTATAGTATATGAAAATAACTGTTAGCATATAGTATATTGTTGGTTTCATCTTAATATATATTTTCAAAATATTAATATTCTATAAGTTTTTATAATATATAATTAAAGATATTAATAGTCAAAGTTGTGCATTGGCAAGCGTGTCCAGTCAAAACGTTGCGAGTATTCCGAGACAGAGAGAGTAACTCAAAATACTTAAAAGTTACCCCGTAAAATCATCTATTTTTTAATGATAAAATTTTTCATTTAAGTAAAAATTATATTTTCATAAAAATCACTATAACATTAACCATTTAACCCAAATATTATCCATCAATTTTATTTATAATACGAAGTATAAAAGTTAATCATATGAAAGTTAAAAAATCCTGATAAGAGTTAAAAGCAGGGGCGGAGGCAATATACAAATTATGGGCTCAATTGACCCCCACTTGCATTGTGAAATTTTAGATATGGTACCTTTACTAGCTCAGATCATGCCCCAATGTTCTTTGATACAAACTCAGAGACCATTATGGCGAATAGATTGTTCAGATTCCAAAATTCTTGGACTCTCGAGGATGAACCAGCTAAAATTGTTAAAAAGCATTGGAACTGCAATACTCAAGGTTCAAGATTCTTTAGAATAAGATCCAAACTAACCAACATAAAAGGCGACCTAAAAAATTGGGCGAAAGGAAAATTCTCACACAAGACCATGCAACTTAAAACTAATGCAGATAAAATTCAAGAACTTGAAGATAAGCTTATAACCCAACCGTTCAACCCTATCTGGCAAAACCACCTTTTAAGAATGCTCAAACAACGAGAAAAGATCCTCTTACAAAAACAGCACTTGTGGAAAAATTCTGCAAAAAAAACTTGGCTGAATCAAGGAGACAGAAACACGAGATTTTTCCACCAACTCATGAAACAAAGAGCCGCGAAAAACCACATCTATCGACTAAAGAATGCTGACAACCATTGGGAGGAGGGGCAAGTGAACGTTCAAAACATCCTCTTTAACTCCTTTCAAGATAGATTCAAAACATCCGTTCAGCCTGGGCGTATAATTAACCTAGATTTTCTCCCACAATTAATTTCTGATTCCGATAGGCTTAGTCTCATCGCCCCCTTCTCAGACGAGGAGATTAAAAATAGTTTCCTTACTATGAACCCGCTCAAGGCACCAGGATCAGATGGATTTGGGCCAAAGTTTTTTCAAACCTACTGGAAAACAATCGGCCCTGAAGTTACATTAGCAATAAAGAGCTTTTTCTCACACGGAAAAATGCCGCCTTTTCAGAATCACACTCTTATAGCTCTTATCCCCAAAAATGATAACCCAGAGAACCCCAATCATTTCAGACCAATCAGCCTCTGCGGCACGATCTATAAAGCTATCTCTAAACTCCTAGTCTCTAGACTAAGTCCTATTCTTCAAAAACACATAAGCCCCTTCCAAAACGCCTTCACCCCTGGCAGGTCCATCCATGATAATTTGCTTTTAGTCCAGGAGATCCTCAATGTTTTTAAGAAATCAAAATCCAAAGTTGGATGGTGTGCTCTTAAACTGGACATGGAAAAAGCCTATGACAGAATAGAATGGGATTTCCTTTGGGCTACTCTTGACAAAATGGGCTTTCCTACAACCTGGATAAACTGGGTGAAAGCAACTGTGACTACAGTTTCGTACTCTATCAAAGTTAACAACTCAACCACGGATGTTTTTACCCCGTCTAGAGGGTTAAGACAAGGATGAAGGAAATAATGCCCTTGGTCCAAGTATGCATTCTATGTTAAGTCTAATAAATGCGGTTCAGTATTAATTAACAAGTTAATAATTCAGTGAGATCAAGTGAGCTAAATGCCTAGCTAGAGGCCGCTTCAGTTCAAGTGGAATTAATGATATTAATCCACAGCTTACTCTTGACTGAACCCGTAGGGTCACACAAATAGTACGTAAACGGATCAAGTATTTAATGGCATTAAATACTCCATCTATGAATATTCGGAACCGACGGATCTTGGTTTCAGTGGGAGCTAAGATCGTCACAGGCAAGAAATGAATACTCCGGAAACGATGATATTGCCGGAAACGGAAATATGGATCGTATCGGAAATATGAATATTATCCAAGTCGTAGATGTTGCCGGAAACAGAAACATGGTACGTGTCGGAAAATATTATTGGAAATGGAAATATTACCAGAATCGGAAATATTGCCGGAAACGGAAATATTGTCAGAATCGGAAATATTGCCGGAATCGGAAAATAATTCCGGAAACGGAAATATTAAATATTTGTTCGAAACGGAAATTAATTCCGGAATCGGAAATATTAAATATTGTTCGTATCGGAAATAGATTCCGGAAATGGAAATTTAATCGGAAGCGTATCGTACGAATTAGCATCGGACGAGGCTTGCCGGACGAAGGCCCAACACGAAGCCGGGGCCATCGCCCAGCAAGCATGCGCGCCACAAGCCCAGCCAAGGCAGCGCCCAGGCCTACCGCAAGGCAGGCCCAGCGCGCGCCAAGGGCCACGGATGCGTGGGCCGTGCTGCGCGGGCTGCTGCTCGCACGCGCATGGGCAGCCCTTGTGGCTGCCGTGTGTGTGTGAGTTTGTGCTCATGCGTGATTCCTGAATCTACAAGAGTCAGTGTATGATTAAATTTCTATTCCTAATTGGATAAATTAATTAAATAGAATTCATGTAGGATTCTAATTTCAATTAATTCGTATCCTACTAGGATTACGATTCCTTTTCCATAACTCTATAAATAAAGGCCTAGGGGTCATAATTTATACACAAGTTTCAAAGTATTCAAAAGTGAGTTTTTGAGAGAAAATTAAAACACATCTTGCTCAAAAGTGCCGAAATTTTCTAGTACCTTAAGGGCGATTCTAGTTGGTCAATCTTAAGGCGGATCCGGACGTGCTGTGGACTATCTACGGAGGGACGACACTTGGAGTCCTAAAAGACTTGTTCTTGTTCGGTTCGGGCGCAGCTAGGGAGGGCACGCAACAAAGAGTATGCATCTAAATTATGCTATATGATTATGTGTAAATAATATGTTGTCCTGGGTTAATGGTTGTTTCCGCATGATCTATGTAGTGTCATATGTATCATAACCTAACAGTGGTATCACGAGCCCCTTATTATTTTCATAATCTAAATTGCATGAACATGGTTAAATATTACAAATTTGCAAGAATTAAAAGGGGTGATTAATTTTCGTAATTGTTAATTAATTGCAAATTGCGTTTATTTAATTATATGTACGCAGTTTTTCGGCAGTTTCTTCATTACTCATCCGAATTGAGTGATTTTTGTGTCAATTCCGCATGTAAAAGGCATTCTAAAATTTTGACAAAAATAGTATTTTTCTGCCGAACCCAGAATTCTCAAATTCGAAGCCTAACTATGACTTTTCGAAGGTTTTAGTTTTTCGAATGCAAAATTTCGTAAATTTAAGATGTTAAATTAAATATTTGCGATTCCTGTTGATAAATCTTGAATTTTTGATTGACCTACTGCATATGTTTAACAAGTTTGAATGCCTAGTCTTGTTAATTATGCAATCTAATTTGTAATTATGATTAATTTGTTGAAAATTAGAATAATTTAGAATTAATTTGATTTTCATAATTAATTGTAATTTAATTAGAAACCTATGATTAAAAACCACCATAAAAATTGTAAATTTACGATAAATTTTAAATTTTTATGACCTAGACTTGAATCCATATCAATCGGAAATCAATTGGATAATAAATTTTCGATTTTTCGCCCTAAAATTATGAAATTAATAATATTTATTAATTTGTCATTAATTTTAAATATAAATTTTAAAATTTTATGCGATTCGTTCAAATA
The DNA here is from genome assembly GCF_020520425.1 of Spinacia oleracea. Lineage (NCBI taxonomy): Eukaryota > Viridiplantae > Streptophyta > Magnoliopsida > Caryophyllales > Amaranthaceae > Spinacia > Spinacia oleracea. Next base: position 5,266,126 of record NC_079488.1, on the reverse strand, counting down.
ACTTGCACGCACGAAGCAATGGACGCTTCGTGTTACCCTTAAGGGGTGTTGTATAATGCGGGCATGCGACGACGAGCAAGGGAGCTCGTCGCCCGTGCGGCACGAATGCAATGAGCAAGGGCGTAGTGCACGAGCACAAGGCAGCAGCCCTGCCTTGTGTCGTGTGCCACGAGCAATGAACGAATGGGCATGGGCGAAGGGCGAGCCAAGGCAGTCGCGTGTGGGCAGCAAGCGAGCTGCGCCACAACGCGCGCTGCCTCGCACAAGTGCCACAAGTGCCACAACGCGCGCTGCCTCGCACAAGTGCCACGAGCGCTGCGCCCAGCACTGCTCGCGCGCGCAGCACGCGATGTCGCTCGCCCAGCGAGCGATGTCGCGCCCCAGCGAGCGATGGCTCGCGCGCACAGCGAGCGAGCCAGCGCGCCCAGCGAGCGATCTCGCGCGCGCGCACTGCGAGCGATAGCTCGCGTGCGATGGGGCGCTGTGCGGAGGCTTGCGATAGGACAGCAGCAGCTATGCGACGAGCGCATGGGCTGCGCGCACATGGCCAGCAATGGCTGTGTGCGTGCGGCCCATGGGCGTGCAACGCGTAGGGTGTTTGCGTTACGATTAGATCGTTTTGAATGTTTAATTTGAAAATTTCAGTTCACGTAATTTTAATTAATTTTAAAATTAATAATTTGAATTAATTTCTTGGATTTTAATTTTGAATATTATAATTATAATAAATGGAATTTATTCTAATTATTTTACTAAAATTAAAATCATGAATTAATTTAAATGCGACTGAAATTAAATTAAATTTTTGGATTCAATTATAAATTTATATGAGCTTTAAATTTTAATTAAATTTGTATGTTTCCGGTTAGACTAGAAATACAATTTTATGTTTAAAATTAGTAAAGCATATGAATTTATTGGTTTGAGTGGGAGCGCTTTTTAGTCATAAACTCTTGATTAGGTCTACAAATCCTTAAGGTTAAAACAACTCGATTAGAATTAATAAGGACTGAATAATTGGTAGATTATTGGTGCCCTTGATTAATTGCTGCAAATGTTTACGTGATGCATAATGTGTTTTACTAACCAGCTATGTGGGCCATTCATGATAATGAATGGGTGAATGGTATATATTGTATATGTACTGTTTTGCAGGTTATGAAGTGACTAGTATGGCCCAAATAGGATAGAAAATATGGTCTGCGTACCATTAATTTGAATGTAATTGGTCTAAAGCACCAAAGTTATTTTTCAATTCAAAATGGTCTGCGTACCATCAAATAGTTGTAATTAGTTATAGCTTATCCTATTTGAAGAAAATGGTGCCTCCCACGGAGATTTTCAAGACGGACTTTGAAGTCAAAGCTTCAAGATGAAGTCGGGCCATACTAGATCACAAATATCTTATGCATGTCTTAAGTTATTTATTGTTTTAAATATGTCTTAAAATGCATGAGATCATAAGCTTGATTATGTTGCATGATTAAGGATTTTAGTTCACTTAAAATCTAACCAACATAGTAAGAGCCTTAAGTTCCAAACTTAAAATTGAGTTAAAAGGTGCCATGCCAAAATATACACTTGCTTGGATATCCTTTACATCAATCTAGTAATAGTTTTCGCTCAGCGAGGTGTTACTTATTGGTCCTAAAGGGGCAAGGTACACAAATAATTGTGAGTACATGTTAGTTTTGGTGAAACTCAACGATATAAGTAAGGAGTCCTTTTATGTCGTGGCAAATTCGATAGGTTTACCTAATAAGTTCTTAGACGTACCTATCAACCAAGAATAGTTTCTAGACTATTAGCAAAAGGCTTTTGCTTACCTAAGATGTTCTAGGATTAAGTCGACAAACTGTGCTTAGTTCTTCAATGATTTTAGGATCTTGGAATCATTTTATTCACACCTGCCGGAACAATAAAATCGAATAAAATGCTAATAACTTGTTTGAATTGCATGGTTGCTTTAATTTCAAGTTATTATTCATGATAAATGTTTAGACTTTGCATGCTTCAATGTATGTTTTAATTATTGTTTATAATTAAATATCTTGCACTGCAATAAATCCTTTTAGAAAGGTAACAGTAAATTTCCTCGATTGGTAGTGAATCCAAGAACGATTCACGGAAAAGAGAGAAAGTGAGCAATTTAAAATGTACGTTTCTTATATAGACTTTTATGGTTGTTTTCGAATATCAAAATCGAATGGCAAACCAATTGGTGCTTGTGAATTTAAAATACAATGTAGTTTTGAGATCATAAAGCATTGAGTTTAAACGCTCAGCCTTACCAATGGTTAACAACCTAATATCTTTGTCCATTTATTTCTCGAATAAGTCTAGTCCCTAGACATTCGAATAGATCGATACTTAGAGAACTTTAGAAGCTTCTGGTAAGATCATCTAGTTGAAACAAAATATTCAACATAAATTAAAATGGTAAAGAACCTTGTTGGTGACATTGGACATGTCTAACAAAGTATAAAAGTCAACACTAAAGAATTCAATTCTTAAGACTATAAGAAAGGGTACAAGAAATAGGAAAACGAGGAACAAATGAAAGGAATTTACGATTCCGTTTCTACCTATAAATTTATGTTTAAAGAGAAGTGACCTAGCAATCAAACTTCCTTGGTATCATATACCGCTTGAGGTTCTTACTTCGGTAATAACTCAAATAATGGAAGCTAGGATACACTAATGACCTACAAGTGGGAAATGAAGCATGGCAATGCTACATTAGTTGTAGGGTCATCTAGTTTGTTTTAAGTCCTTTCAAAGGCTGGAACTTAATGGCTATTTTGTTCCATAATCAGCATACCTAAATTTCTGCTTCAAACACAGAAAGACTCACATTCAGAAGAACAAAAACAATGCTTGTTTGTTTGTTTATTTGAATGAAATGGTCAATTACTGGTTGAGTCAATATGCTTGATTAAAACAAACAACTCTTTAAAGAACTTTACTAGGTTCAAATCAAACCCTTGATTTGAGTTCCATTAAATCTTTGGCATTGTTGCTTAGACCATATCAACAAGTTAACATTCATAAGCTCTATTTTGATGGACTTTTGAAAGTTGGTTGATTTCTAGATCAACTTAAGACAAGCTAGTCTTACTTGTTGAAAGTAACAAAGAATATGAACTATTGTTAGAACGCCTAGACGATAGAGTTCAAAGCTAAAGAAAGGTTTTATGACTTTATTATTTCACATGGATTTGAGTGAATATAGGTTTATTTACTCAAATGTGATATAAGTTGAATCTGTTTGGCTAGTTCAAAGATTCAGAAGTATAAAATCCACTCGGCAAGAAATCATAAAGATCTAGGTTAGATCATGTTGATGATTACTTGAGACCAAATATGATCATCAATGATTGTGTGTTGTAATTTCACAATCTAGCTCCATAAGATATGGCATATCTGCGTTGGAATGATCGAAGTCAATTAGTACTTGATTCGATCAATGATGAATCATAAAGACTTTTCCTATAATTTCTAAAACAAAATGCTCAACTACCACCAAACTAAACCAAATTCGTCAAAGCTATTGAAAAGTAATTTCAGGATATCTTTTCAATTATATATATCTAAAGAGTTGCTAAACTCATTGGGAGCTTAGTGTTTGTTATTCAACAAACTAAGGCCCAAGTCTAGATATATGTTTCATTGTGATTTATTCAAATGAGACACAAGGGTATTGTTTCTACCACGAATTTTTGAGAACATAATGTTTGTTTGCTCGAAATAATGTCCTTTTGGAGATTCGTTTCCAAAATGACAAGTGGGAGAAAATAGACCTCGAAAGTTTTCGAGGCGAACAACAAACATAAACGGACATTCCGGAGGCTTTTCGAAGTGCTTCAGAAAATCCGAACTTATTCTGAAAGGACTTTAGAAGTAGCTTTTAAAGAATAGACATCTCTTAGAAGACTTTACAAGTGCTTCAAGGAGAATAGAATATTCAAAGGACTCTCAAAGTGCCTGTTGATATTCTATTGTTTGATGTTCTATACCCAAGTAGGCATAGAGTTCAAGTCACTGGAACTATGAGATTCTTCTATTAGATAGTAAGGAAACATAGAGTTCTGGTCAATGAAACTATGAGATTCTTCTATTCGATAGTGAAGAAACCTACAACTTGCAGTCAAACTATTATCATGTAGATTAATGAGTTTATGACTTGTAAGAAAGCTATGACGAAACTTAGATTCCCTAAAATGGTTAGAGGCCATATATAGACTCAAATGTTTTAAATGGTTAGAGGCCATAAAACATACTCAATGTTTTGATGACAAAATTGAAAATTTGTTGATTTGCAAGAATAGTTTCACACCTATTGGTTGCAAGTTTGTTTTAAGGATAAAAACCATCAAACATGGAATTGTGTTCACACACAAAGCTAGATTAGTTGCTAAAGGTTACAAGCAAATTCATGGCATGGATTGTGTTGAAACCTCATGCAAAATCGTAATGCTTAAGTCTATAATTCAAGCAATGATTGCATATTGGTACATATGGCAATTGGATGACAAAACGTATTCCTCAATGTTGGAATAAACTATGTACATGGTATGTCATAGGATTTGTGGATCCAAATAAATGCTTGAAAAGGAAAGCTAGCTTATGAAATCTAAATCCAGATTTAAGCAAGCAATTGGGAATTAGAACTGTATTTTAGTGAAGCTAATAAGTATTTTAGTTTCATAAAATATACATGATTCTTATAGATATATAAGAAGTTTAGTGGGAGTACTTAAAACTTAATTGGTCCTATGTGTATTACACACATATCTCTCTATTGTGAAATAACATTCAAATGCTAATGACTTAGATTTGAAATTATTCATCAATGATGGACCATGGCGAAACTTAGTACATACTGGGTATTAAGATCTATTTACAAAGATCTTATGATATTGTTTTGGATTAAGTAATGGCATTTACTAAATCAAACACGAAAGTCTCCATTGGAGATGTTCGACCCATGTGAATAAATCTAAGTAAAGGATGTTTTAACTATGTATAAGCATTTACTAAGTTAAACATCAAAGAGTCTAAATGAGATTCTTAACCTATATTATATGTCAAAGAATTTAGCTGAATTTAGTATCTACTGAAACTAGATAAGCTAAAGTTACATGAATAGAATTCAATTGGGAAATATTCTGCAAAAGAATTTATCATGTATGATATAATATGAGGATCGCCAAAAACGTATCGTATGACTTTAGGCATGACGAACATATACCAATCTCTATTGATCTAAGTGAAGATCAACTAGATTGAGATCAAGAATACTTATGGTACTTGAAAAGGTACATAGGAATAGTTCTTGATTCAAGGAAATAAAGATATGCTAAATATTGATGCTACACGCATAAACACTGGCAAAGGATCAAGTAAGACCCTTTGGAGTTAACCATTGATAAGGACGAGCTATATAGCATCGTGTTTTGAAATGGCAACATGGATTGGAGACCATGAGTTGTTGCGTGGGAAATTAAAATAATAATTTCTATGTTCTAAGATATAGTTGAAGAGTCTTCCACATATCTATGAACTGCTTGGATAGGTAAATCCAAACAAAGCATCACTAGCAACCTATACAGTTGAAGTAAAAATGATTATTGCCTAAGAAGCAATAAAACAGGGTTGTTTAAAGTTCTTCACTGAACTTGGGTAGATCACCTATCTGCTGGCTTAATGGTTCTTCATTGAAAAATGCGTAGAACCACTCTTGAAGCAAGAAAAACGTCTGCTAACTTGATGGTTCTTCATTGCAAAGTGAGTAAAACCACCATCGAAGTAAGAAAGACTATATCACATAATAAACAAACTCAAAAAAATCTTATCATCATATCTCGAAGAACATTCGATGAAAAGGATATTAAGATTGGCAAAGCATGATAACTAAACCTATGCAACAAGTGAGAAGCAACACTCACATTGTAGCACTGGAAATCAAGCATAGCTTTGAATTCCATGAATTGTTTTAGAAGATGGGTTTGAGGCCCATGGTTATAAAACATTGGGGTTGAACATTTATCATATATGAAATGTATTTTCATATTCCATTTAATCTTGGTTTAGTATTAAATGATGAGTCCCTTCAACTTGACGATATATTCAAGATAGACTGTCAGGACCAGTCCTGTGACTAAGAAATGTCTATCAAGTGAACTTGAATGTCAAAGGTTGAAAATGGTCCCTAATCGGAGTTTTCTATAAAATTGGACGCATAGAAAACGTTAGACGATTAGAATGCAAGATGACTAGTAGTTCTGTTTCTTGAACTATGTGGACATGGCAATGTCATAATCATTTGCATAGATACTTACTTTGGGAAGACTAGTATCGGACAAGACCTATGAAACTTTACTGTAAGAGATGAAAGTCTGTCATAAGTAAATTTCATTATATTATTAGACACTAAATCCTCAATACCTGAGTGATTTGAGATTACTTGTTTGAGAACTGGTTGCTTTGACGTTGACCAACCGTCGCACCGTAAAAGGAGGCTATAAAGGCAACGCTCAGGTAATCACCTATCAAACGAAGTCTAATCTCAAGATCGCAAGATTGGGATTGTCCTCCCATAAATCGGGATGAGATGCTTAAAAGTTGTACAAGGCCACTCGGAGAGCTAGAAACTGTGAAATGCATGGCCGTGCTCGGATGAATCATAGGCTATGATTATCTGTTTATTTGATCAGTTGAACTCTGAAACCGAGGAACACCTCTGGACATAATAAGGATGACAACTCTTACCTTATGTTCAAGAGCAAGCATCGAGCGACAAAGGAATTAGGAAATGCACACTTGTCCCTAAGGACAAGTGGGAGACTGAAGGAAATAATGCCCTTGGTCCAAGTATGCATTCTATGTTAAGTCTAATAAATGCGGTTCAGTATTAATTAACAAGTTAATAATTCAGTGAGATCAAGTGAGCTGAATGCCTAGCTAGAGGCCGCTTCAGTTCAAGTGGAATTAATGATATTAATCCACAGCTTACTCTTGACTGAACCCGTAGGGTCACACAAATAGTACGTAAACGGATCAAGTATTTAATGGCATTAAATACTCCATCTATGAATATTCGGAACCGACGGATCTTGGTTTCAGTGGGAGCTAAGATCGTCACAGGCAAGAAATGAATACTCCGGAAACGATGATATTGCCGGAAACGGAAATATGGATCGTATCGGAAATATGAATATTATCCAAGTCGTAGATGTTGCCGGAAACAGAAACATGGTACGTGTCGGAAAATATTATTGGAAATGGAAATATTACCAGAATCGGAAATATTGCCGGAAACGGAAATATTGTCAGAATCGGAAATATTGCCGGAATCGGAAAATAATTCCGGAAACGGAAATATTAAATATTTGTTCGAAACGGAAATTAATTCCGGAATCGGAAATATTAAATATTGTTCGTATCGGAAATAGATTCCGGAAATGGAAATTTAATCGGAAGCGTATCGTACGAATTAGCATCGGACGAGGCTTGCCGGACGAAGGCCCAGCACGAAGCCGGGGCCATCGCCCAGCAAGCATGCGCGCCACAAGCCCAGCCAAGGCAGCGCCCAGGCCTACCGCAAGGCAGGCCCAGCGCGCGCCAAGGGCCACGGATGCGTGGGCCGTGCTGCGCGGGCTGCTGCTCGCACGCGCATGGGCAGCCCTTGTGGCTGCCGTGTGTGTGTGAGTTTGTGCTCATGCGTGATTCCTGAATCTACAAGAGTCAGTGTATGATTAAATTTCTATTCCTAATTGGATAAATTAATTAAATAGAATTCATGTAGGATTCTAATTTCAATTAATTCGTATCCTACTAGGATTACGATTCCTTTTCCATAACTCTATAAATAAAGGCCTAGGGGTCATAATTTATACACAAGTTTCAAAGTATTCAAAAGTGAGTTTTTGAGAGAAAATTAAAACACATCTTGCTCAAAAGTGCCGAAATTTTCTAGTACCTTAAGGGCGATTCTAGTTGGTCAATCTTAAGGCGGATCCGGACGTGCTGTGGACTATCTACGGAGGGACGACACTTGGAGTCCTAAAAGACTTGTTCTTGTTCGGTTCGGGCGCAGCTAGGGAGGGCACGCAACAAAGAGTATGCATCTAAATTATGCTATATGATTATGTGTAAATAATATGTTGTCCTGGGTTAATGGTTGTTTCCGCATGATCTATGTAGTGTCATATGTATCATAACCTAACAAAGGAGACCCGCTATCTCCTTACCTTTTTATTTTATGCATGGAAGTTTTTATAATCATGCTGAATAATGCCAGTGCGAGACCTAACCTAGGGCTCGGATTTAAAATAGCGCCACAAACTATAAAAATCCCATGTTTAATGTTTGCAGACGATAGCCTACTTTTATGTAAAGCCACTAACTCCGCATGCCATAACTTACTCAAAGTCATCACTGACTTCTGTAAACTCTCAGGCCAATTAGTGAATTTCCATAAATCAGCTATTATCTTCTCAAAGAATATCAACCACCCCAAGAGAGATGCATTGGCCAGCATTTTTAATATGCATAAATCTGGGTCTCTAGGTCGATATCTGGGAGCTCACTTCTCAAGTTTCACACCTACAAGATCTGACTATCTACGCATCATGCAAAAAAATGAACGCTGTATAAACTCCTGGCAAGCTAACTTTCTATCCAAAGCAGGTAGAACAACGCTCATTCAAAGCAACCTTGAAACCCTCCCGTCCTACATTTGCTCTTCCTTCCTACTTCCAAGGAAGACGTGCCATCAATTGGATAATATTCATCGCCAATTTTTTTGGAACCAATCCAAGTCAGGTAATGCACTCCCTCTCATTGCCTGGAACAAAGTCTGTCAGCCTAAGGATCAAGGAGGGCTAGGTTTAAGAAGAACCTACCATCTAAATAGAGCTTTCATCGCAAAACTAGGCTGGAAAATCCTAACAGACGAAAATAACCTTTGGGCAAAAATCATGAGGAAAAAATATCTTCAGAACACAAATTTCTTCTCTGCCAAGAGAAAAATTAAAGACTCTCCTATTTGGATCAGCATTTTAAACCAACGGGAGATTTTGAGGAAAGGAATTAGATGGAAGATTGGCAATGGGAATCACATCAATTTCTGGAAAGATAACTGGGTTGGTCAATATGCCCTTTCTGATCTCCCTTGCAACTCCCCAAATAGTAATAGGGGAGACGTCTACGTGAACTCGTTCATTGATGAATCCAAAAATTGGGATATAAGGAAACTTTCTTCGTTCCTCTCACCTGAGTTGGTGCAAAAAATTAAAGGGATCCCTATCCCTGTTAATGAACTGCCTGACAACCCCATTTGGGGCTGCACAAACTCTGGAGAGTTCTCAGTTAAATCCGCTACCTGGCTTGCCCACGAACTCCCAGTCTCTGATAAAAAATGGGAGTTTAGATGGATTTGGAAACTCAATATAGCTCCAAAACTAAAGATCTTTTTATGGCAAATTTGCCATAAAAGTATTCCAACTAAAGAAACTCTTTTTCATAGGAAAATTATTCCCTCAAGTTGTTGCCCTAGATGTAACCATGCCAGTGAGAATATTAATCATCTCTTTCTCAATTGTGAGCACACAAAAAATGTCTGGATGCATAGACTAACTAAAAATTGGTTCGATTTCTCCTTCCCTATGACGGATTTCTTCAAAACTTTAGGCTACCGTAGACGGAACCAAGTTGCGCTCAGGAAGTTCATTACCGTTTGCTGGACTATTTGGAAGGAAAGGAATGCCTTAGTGTTCTCCAACAATAAGCTTTCCCCCTGCCGCTGCTATTTTAAAGCTCTTAACACCTTCAAAGAATGGGAGCTTAGACTCCAGATTGACTCACAACAACTTAGAGGTAACCATTTCAACACTCATCATCCTTCCACTTCTCTTCCAACCACCCCACATCCCATTCTTGTGCGGTGGTTCCCGCCCCCACTGGGCGCCTTCAAACTCAACTTCGACGGATCACGAAAAGACTCATCAGCAGCAGGAGGTATCATCATCAGAAACAACAATGGAGATACGGTCATCGCCAAATCTTTTAACCTGGGTAACTCGCAAGTCTACATGGCAGAAGCCCTAGCCCTTCATAAGGGCATCCAAGAGGCTATCAAACTGAATATTAAAGACATCTACATCGAAGGTGACAACCTACTTGTGATCAACTCGCTAAAAGGAATCTGGAACCCCCCGTGGAAGCTTCAAAACATTATTCAAGATAGCAGGACTCTTCTTCAGCATTTTCACTCTACCCATATCAAGCATATCTTCCGTGAAGCAAATAGAGCAGCAGATTGGATAGCTAATATAGGACATCTTATTGTTGAACCATTGTGTATCACCCCGAACTCTAGCCCTAACTTAGATAATATTGTTCAAAGTGACAGCTTAGGTTTCACCCTTGTGCGAAGGGGAACCTAAGTCTTTTTTCTTACCTTTTTTTTTAAAAAAAAAAAAAAAATTATAGTCTCGTTTGACAAAAAACACGGGTTTTAAGAAAAAATGAAATTTAATACATGAAAAAGTGGAATAAAGTACAAATGATTATTGAGTTGTACTATATGAAAAAAGTGGAACAAAGTACATGTGAAATATAATATAGTACATGCATGGAGTTTTTAATACATATTTAATTAATATAGTACATGAGAGAATGAAGACCTTAATAGCTAAAGTTAGAATTAAGACTATAACTTTGGGACGTCCAATTTAAAAAACATAACTATAATTTTAGAACAGAGGGAGTATGAGATTAATTATTTAAACCCACCAAAAATTTGTAATTTTTTTTTGCTTCCCTAAATATTTTTTTTCTAGATCCGTCACTAGTTAAAAGAGGTTGGTAAAATTTATTGTACACGTCCAAAACCTTTTGGAAGCCGTCTTCCGCCGCTCATCTCCTGTACATTTTTCCCAGTCAAGAACAAAAATAAATAAATAATTCAACCTTTTACAGAAAAACCAAAGGAAATTAACCGCATTATCCCAGAAATCGAATCCCAAATCACTTGCTCATAGGTAATTTCTTGTGTTTACTTTGTTTTATTGATTGATTATTATCATATTCCATGTGGGTTTCATCCATAAGATCAGTTTCTGGAAAAAAATTATGCAAAAACTCTTTATTTATTCATCAAAACCGTCAAAAATCTGCTTATGCTTCTGCCCAATTGAGTTCTTGGTTAACTGATTCTAGTTCTGATGAGCAATCAGTTCCATTTCCTAGCCGTAGTGGTAGTTGTAGTAGTAGTAGTAGTAGTAGTAGTTGTGATACAGAGCAGCAATTGCATGAATTAGATACCAACAAAGTTGTTGAAACCTTGAAGAGTTTGAGAAATGATCCAAAACAGGCATATTCGTTCTTTTTCGATGTAAAGGAACTAGGGTTTCGACACAATGTCGAAACGTGTATGTCCATTACTCGAATTCTTTGCAATTGGGGCTCCTCTAGATTGTTGGAAGGTTTATTGTTGTTGGTTATTAGGTCAAACAAGGAAGAATTAGGTTTTGGCATTACTGAGTTGATGGAAGTTGTTTTTGATTTACCTGAATTTGAGGGGAAGTATTATAAAGTAGTTGATGCTTTGTTGAAGGCTTATGTTAGTTTAGGTATGTTTGAAGAGTCGATCGATGTTTTGTTTCAAACGAAAAGACAGGGTTTGATGCCTTGTATATCCTCTTGTAATTACCTGATAAATCGCTTGATTGAGAAAGGTAAGCTGGACATGGCTGAAGCTATATACCAACATTTTGAGAGGATGGGTTTGAACCCTAATTTATATACTTATAACCTTATGATTAAGGTGTTCTGTAAAAAGGGTAATTTAGAGAAGGCGGGGGGTGTTTTTACGGAGATGGAGGAAGCTGGCGTCAAAGCGAATGAATATACTTGTGGCACGTTTGTTGAAGGACTTTGTTCGCTTCAAAAATCAGATATGGCTTATGAAATTCTGAAACAGTTGAGAGAAAGTAATATTCCTGTTGATAGTTTTAGTTATGGTGTGTTGGTTCATGGCTTCTGCAACGAGAATAAATTGAGTGAAGCTGAGACTGTTTTGATTGACATTGAGAACCAAGGGTTGACACCTAGTGAATTTGGTTTTCGTGCTTTGATTCAAGGATATTGTAAGAGAGGAGATATTCAAAAAGCATTGTCTCTTGAAAGTGAAATGATGTCAAAAGGTGTGAAAACAAATTGTTCCATTGTGAGTTCCATTCTTCAATGCATGTGTTCTAGGGGATCGTTTACAGAAGTTCTCAGTCAATTTGAAACATACAGGGAAATGGGTGTTTTTCTTGACGAAATTTGTTATAACGTTGTGATCGATGCTATGTGTAAGTTGGGTAGAGGGGAAGAAGCTTTGGAGGTGCTTGAACAGATGAAGATCAAAAACTTAGTCCCGGATCTGATTCACTACTCCACTCTAATCAATGGCAAATGTCTTGAGGGAAAACTTGGTGATGCCTGTAATGTTTTGAAGGAAATGAATTGTAACGGTATTGAGCCTGATGTCGTTACTTACAGTATACTTGTAGGTGGTTTTGCGAGAAAGGGGCTTGTTGAAAAAGCTTTTCTTTTTCCCAGCTATATGAAAAAACAAGGTTTCACACCTGATAGTTCTACGCATAATAAAATCATAGAAGGACTCTGTTTAGGAGGGAAGGTTAGAGAAGCTGAAAAGTATTTAAACAGTTTGGAGGAGAAGAGTTTGGACAATTACTCTGCTATGATCAATGGGTATTGTGAAGCAAGAGATCCATTAAGGGGTTTGGGTATTTTTGTCAATTTGTACAAGCAAGGAATATTTTTGCAGAAGACGTGCTGGAAGTTGCTTAGTAGCCTTTGTATGGAAGATCAAGTTGAGAATGCATTTGATTTGTTTGAGAGATTGGTGGTTGTAGAAGATTATACTTGCATCAAAATGTACTCAAAGCTTATGTCAGCATTGTGCAATTCAGGAGATATAAAAAAGGCTAGGTGGGTGTTAGACAACTGGATAGAAAAAGGATTGCAACCTGATGCGATTATGTACAGTATAATGATAAATGGGTATTGCAAGTCAAATCTTATGTTGGAGGCCTGTGACATGTTTGGTGCTATGAAGGGTATCGGTATTATGCCAGATGTGATCACTTTCACAGCTTTACTAGATGGTTGTATAAAGTCAAGCTTGAAGAATTCTCGTTCCCGCTCAAACATTTATCTATGTGAGAAAGCCACAGAATTTGAATCTGAGATGTTGGAAATGCAGCTGAAACCTGATGTTGCCTGTTATACTGTGTTAATTGACAAGCGATGCAAGTTGAATGATATCGAGGATGCCGTTCAACTGTTCAAAGAAATGATAAATGATGGTTTGCAGCCTAATATTGTGACATACTCGGTTCTCCTCTCTGGCTGTTATAGAGTACAAGATGTGGAAACAGCAGAGACCCTTTTGGATTTGATGACAACACAGGGTTTACAGCCTGATCAGATACCCAGATCACTGCAGTCAAAACTGAAACATGGTATACTAAAAGCTAAGAAAGTACAGTTCATGCCTTCAGCAAGCTAATAAATGTTTTCAGTTCCGAAATTTAAGTCAATGGGTTTGCCATTTGGACCATTGATCTAAGGTTAGTCAAATTCATCTGAGCTCTAGTGTTTATTCTCATTGATGAACTGATTGTCATTGAGCTAGATGATTATTAAAATGTTCAAAATTTTCAATCATTCTTGCATCTTTGATGCTTGGTATTTTGGAATATCCGTATATATTTCTTTGTCTGCAAACTCTTTATGTTACCCTCAATAGATCAGAAAAGAGGGAAAGTTAATGTTATTCTAGTAAGTGAGGGGGGGCTGGGGGGTAGGGGAGAAAATTAGGCTAGAGACCTAGAGTTATGAACACCAATCTTAAGAGATAAATAACTTTTTCTCTTTGATAAAATAGCCTTTGAATTTTATTTTTTATTCCTTACGTATCTTAGCGTTGCCTACTACCCCACATAACATTAGGTTTTTGTTCTCTTAGGACAATGTGTATGGGAAAATATTACCATCTAAGATGTATTTATGGCCTATCCGTGGCCTAAGATGGGTCAACTGACTACCTAATTATTTCACTCATTGCATTATAACTTCCTCTAACTTCGGTTGGACGTTTCTGCACGAGAAACCTGGTAAGCATAAAGATTGGCATGCTGAAACTTACTAATACTTCGAGTTTGGTTTATCTGCTGTCCGCAATTCTTAACTATGGTGTCTTTCTCTTCTAGGTCAAGTCTCTAGAATACGCCGGACTTGCTCCAAGGGAAGTCCTCGAGCCTTGGGAAACTTGGCAGTTCAGGGTGATAGTAACAGAAAAAATTCAGCTGTAGGACAGGAAGGTAGTGCTCTTGAAGCCTTGGTACAGCTAACACATTCTCCTCAGAAGGGGTAAGGTATCTTTTGTGGAAAAAGCAAACAACTTTTCTCTCTGTTTGTTAGATTATGTCCCTATTTGTTCATAAAATAAACTTCTATTTGACAGTGACCTATATCTTATAACTTCATTTTTTAGTCTGTATAATTGTTCTGTTTGTGCTTGAAATTTTCTTAGATTCACGTTCAACTGTGATTTGAATTCATGATGACCTGTCTTTTTCAACTCTTTTGTCTTATTATTTTTTTTATGCTTCCCGAGCAGACAGGAGAGGAGTTATACTAGGTAAAACCTTTAAAACTTCTTTTATCTACAACTAGTACAACAATTGTCAACCAAGCAAGGAACGAGCTCTGGATTCACAAATATTTGTACCTTATAAAATGGGACTATACCATGGGTCATATGCCAGTGTCTCGACATGGAAGCATTACTTCACTTTTCATTTTAGCTTGAGGGTAGAACCAAAGATTCATTTGTTATTTTGGCAGTCGGATGTAATGGATTAAATCAAAATCGCTCTTAACACCTCTTCGCTTCCTTTCCATGAAGTAGGAGATGGTCGTCCCGTTATCGCTTTTGGGTCAATTGGAAACAACCTCTCTGCAATTGCAGGGGTAAGGTTGCGTATACCCGACCCCCCCTTACCCCGCTTCTTGCGGGAGCCTCTTTGAGGCAATGGGGTAATGATAATGCTAATTTAAACCAATATGTTGGAGCTAACAAGGCTTCTATTATGTCTTGTATTCCTTCTTTCTCTCTCTTTTAGCTTTTAGTTTCTTTGTTAGGTTTTTTTATGAACATGCAGCTTTATGAAAAAGCATCGACTTATTTGAAGATGATCAAGCAACGTGTATGAGTTACCTCTTTTCTTATGCACATGTCAGTTGGTAAAATACCTTTGTCATTGACCCATTGGTGTTGGTCATGGTCTCATGGGATTTTCCCCCTGTTATTTTGTTGTAGATTACTACACAGGCATTTGCTAAGAACTACAGAGCTTCAATTGCCGACATATTTTCATTTAACTTGGTATTGTTTGGTTGCAAAGCTTTCATTGTTGTTCTTTATACTGTTGTTACATTTTTTTTCCATGAGTAATGAGTTTATGGAATTTAGGATGTCTACAACAAATTGAAGAATGGAATTCCCGTGAAAAAATAAGTTAGTGTCAGACTGTATCACCTAAGACTTCCTCTTATTAACTAGGATTGGGGAATTACGGCCAGGAAGGGTTTTTGGTTGGGAAATTGAGATGTTGAATTGATTGACTAGCCAAAGTAACAACTTAACCTGCCTTCAAACTAATTTTCTGTCAATAATTTCTTGCTGAGTGTAGAGATCAGGCTATCAACTGATTCATATCACAATTTCTTTAATTATGTATTGGGCATGAGTTTTCTTCTTGTTATTGTGTAGAATCCTATTCGCGTTAAATTTGTTGGTTTTTTTGAACACAAGTTTGAACTGGTTTCTGCAGGAACTGGGAGAGAGAAGCCTGACTACTTGGCCACAATTGATGTGGATTATGTAGTTGAAAAATATATCCATCAATCGCCTGTTCGTTATTTGGGGGGGCGAGTTCCATCATTCAGGTTGGAATTTCTGCAACTCTTGCCATGGACATCTTTTGGCAGATTTTCTCGTGCTTCCAACTTTAACGTAAGACTTCTTTTACTCGTGTATTCCTCAATGTCATCATATTTTCAATCCGAAAATCTAGCTCACTGTTACCTGATTCTCTAGCATGAAATTGGGATACGGGTTCGCCATTCTTTACCTAATTTGCTAAATTAGATCAAAAGTGTACCATTTTCATGTCATAACTGCTTCTTTGGTTCGCGGTTCGTGGGGTGATTACAGAATTAGGTAACATTGCAGTCATCATTCAATGTATCATATCTTACATATCGGTCTAAATTTGTGTGCGGTCTGTGCGCCTGCTATCTTTTCTGACAACATATGCCTCAACTGGATATCAATCCAGCATGGAGTACTGAACACACTACGTGTTTAAACTCACACAATATCACTCTTTATTTTTGAAAAGAGAAAATGTAAATTCCATCATTAGTTGAGCCTTATATAGTTTGCTTCTGCAGTGGTAGAATATGCAAAATTGCCACTGTCACGAGGAGGGGAAACAATATAGAGAGAACTTTTACGAGACTATTTTTTATTATGATTTGGTTTCTAAGCTTTTAAAAGCTAGGAGTGCCATCACTTTGCTTATCAATAGTGAAACAAGTCTTATTTCCATGAAATCTAATGTTCTAAATTATTTTTTTAACCACCTCGCCCGTCCTTGGACTTTTTCCCCCCTTAGCCATGCCTTCCTCAGTTGCTCCTTGTTCCTCTGATTTATTAGCGTGGCCTTCTCGCCCTCTCATTCTCTCTCTCTCTCTCTCTCTCTCTCTATTCTAGCTGTTTCCCTAAACTAAACATGATTAATGTGAATTTGGATCATGATTATTTATGGTTGTTTCTGGGATGAGATATTTAAATATACAGTCGATGATGAAGAGTGAGAGTGAGAGTGCGAGGAAAGAAGGAGGACAGGAAAAGGGTTTTACTTTTCAAAAACATATTAATTGCAGTAGGCTGTTGTTAGAACTTAGAAGTAACTCCTTTTCGGAGTAAAGTAGTGATCGAGTCATATGGGTCATTTCGGCATTATCCTTATTGTGCCTAGTTATTTAACAAGCATTCATGGTTGAATCATTTCCTATGTTTCATGACCTGTATTTTAGAGCTCTTCCTCTCCAGTTCTATCTCCCTATTGATAGCACAACCTGTTGTCCACGTACAAAATGCTCATCTTTATTATATACATGCATGTATGACTTCCTAGGAAGTGGAAGATTGTAGGATTGTTTGGTTGACAAAAACATGGGAAGTCATACTTACTAGGGGCTAGTTTGGTTGACACTCTAATACAAGCATTTCCTAGGAAGTGAAGAGCGAAGAGGTTGTTTGGTTGACATATGCATAGGAAGTGAAACTTCCTAGGAAGTTCTACTTCCCCTAAAGTGGGGGAAGTTGCTTACCTAGTCCTCCCTAGGTAAGTAAAACTTCCCATGGGAATTCTAACTTACTATATTCAACCAAACAAGAATACTCAATTCCTAGGAAGTTAAAATACACGTGAATTGCAAATACAAGGGAAATATAACTTTCTAAGTGCAACCAAACATCACCTAGGAAGTTCCACTTCCAACAAAATGGAGGAAGTTGCTTACCTAGGTTCTCCTGGGGTAAGTGGGACTTCCCATGGGAATTTACTTCCCATGTTTAACCAAACAATATCTCCCACTTCCTAGGAAATGCTTATACATGGGAAAAGTTTCTTCCTAGGAAGTTCTAATTCCCACGATCAACCAAACGACCCCTAAGAGTATAACCAAGGAAAGAGCGCATTTTTCACAGAGATTTACAATAAACTTCTAAAAACCAGAGAAGATACACAAGGAATGGGAGGGATGTGGGACATAGGGGAGGGAGGAAAAGAAAGATATCACTTTAAGAGACCTTATTTAGCGTATGATTTGCTTTAGGAAATAACATGCAAGAACACAAGCAATTCAGCAAGAAGAAGCTTCTCTAAATACGCAAAACCATAAAAGTTCAGTGAAAGAGAGGGGAGGTGGGAAAGGGTCAAGTGGAAAGAGTTTCAAAAATTTGCAGAGTCGTAAAGACGGGTGAGAGGGAATAGACAGCAGGAGGGTAGAGAGCAAAATATGAGGGGACCGAGTCAAATTATGGGTCAGGCCGGGTTCGGATCGGGCCATGGTTTAAAAATTCTTTCCACTAGGCCGGGCCAGGACACACTTTGGGCTAAATATAGCGGGCTTCGGGCTCGTCCCCAGGTTGTGATTTTGAGTTGCCCAAAAAATTAAAGGGCCTGTCCGGGCTGGGCCCGGAAACAGGTTTAACTTTTCCGCCCAAACCCCACTATTTTTGAAGCCGGGCTCATGATGATCAGGTATAGACTTAGATGTTAGAGAGAAGTCGTTTTTGGGTATAGCTTGTAGTTAACTTGATTATGGGTTTGTCTTGAGCCACCCAAATTAGCTTGATATAAGAATCTAATTGAGCATTAAAAAGTTTGTAGTAGTTGCTCTATAAATTTGATATAAGTTCAAATTTGATGGATGATAATCATGATATGAGGCACTGGTGCTATCAACTTATAAGCATGTGAGCATCTATTGTGAAGTGGGGGAAGTATGTTTGATGGCAATATGAGTCTTTGGAATCCTCTTCCTATGATTAGTTGTGTAAATATTTCTTCCACCGCTATTAATGTTGCTTAATTTGGTGTGAATTATGGTTCTAAAGTTGTGAATTAGTTTATGGTAAGTTCGTTAAACTATTCGGTTTTCTTTCTTTTGAATTAGTTTCTTTGAAAAGGGTGAACAGAGCCAACTTCGACAACACGTTACCTGCACATGATGGTCAATAGCTGGAAAACGGATGTCCATGCCGGAAAGTGGTCTCGGGTAGTCTCTTGCAAATAATTTTAAGTTTAAGATCAGACTTCACCCAAAAATTTATACAAGTATAAGAATTTTGAGCTATTAAATACGAGTATCATTTTTGTCAAATTTGCCTTGTAATTATGTTTGCCTCATGGTACTTTTCCAAGGTTTTGCAACGTAATAGTTCAGTTTAGTTTAGTCACTTTGTTGCTGTACTAATTAGTTGTCTAATGTAATATACATTGTAATTATGTTTACTCATGATATTTTGCCAAGGTTTTGTTGATGTAGTAGTTCGGTTTAGATATTTTGTTGCTCTGGTAATTGGTTTCACAAGGAAAGAGGGGAGTTTGTTTCGAAGTCTGTTGTACTTGAGGGTAGGGGTGTGCAAAAATTGGCTTCGGGTTTGAGAAATATCAAATTTCGGTCTTCGGTCCGGTCCGGTTCAAAATCCTGTTTTGGACCGGACCGATAATTCCTTAATAAAATATAATATAAACTATTCAAAAATATAATTCTCTCATTTACTATGTTAATATTGCTATATTATGATATATTTTATTTTATCTTACGAAAAAGCCCTTAAACAATTGGTTTTTCATATATATTTTTCATTTTACCATAATTTGTATAAAAAATAAAATATATATAGAAATAGGTCTACAATTGGTCCAAACCGGTCCGGTCCGGGTTTTGGATCGATTTTTTCGATCCGGTCCGGTTCCAATCCAGGCATGATCGATCCGGTCTTCGGGTCTTGAATTTCAAAATTTCGGTCTTCGGTCCGGTACGGGTTTGGACCGATGAACACCCCTACCTGAGGGGCTTTCCTTACTTGTTTTTCCAATTTATTTTTGGTTTGCATTGTTATAAAAATCGTATGTTAAGTTTCGCGCCCCCATGTATAATTTCTGGTTTTGTCACTGATCTAGATAGAAGTAGATGCTACTCTAGCTCGCTTGACTATATGTTTCTCCGTTGCATTCATTTGAAGAATGGACATGGAGATCAATATTCACAACAAGCTTTGTTATAGGCAATCCTCTATTCACAACAAGCTTAATTATAGACGATTCTCTCATGGAGTATGTTTTTAGGTTTTGTGAATACATCTTTTAGTCAGAAAATACTTCAAAACACGACCACGTATGGTGTGATTTATGCATTCCTTGGCCGGAAGCTTGATCATCGAACAACATGGAAGGCTGGTAAAGATTTGTTACATAAAAAGAATGAGCAGGAGAAAGGGGGAAGAATTATGAATTTGTGACGAATCTAATAGGATCTCACGTTATTATATTACTCATTATGTATAAATCATAAAAAATTGATTAAAAAGAGTGAAAAAGGTGTAAAATTACAAATGGTGAAAGACAAAAAAAAAAAAAAAAGACAGAGGAAATACTTCGCATATAGCTATAAATGTTTTTTATCCAACCAATTGGAGTCTTTAAAGTTAATAAGGTTTTGTTCTCTTTCTCTAGCAAACTGTAAAGACTTTTTGGCAACTCTTTCTCAGAGCTCACGTGGGTAGCTCCCGTCTCATGTCGCCGCCTTTAGGAGTCTTTGTGCGAGTCGTATGTGGTGAGAGTGGCACGGATCTCTCGGTTAGAGTTGACGTTAGCTTAACGCGAGCATAAATTCTTATTTATAATGGGTGTACAATAAATATTGTACTCCGGAGTAAAAATTGACTCAAAATGCTTAAAAGTTACATTTATATATGTAAAAGTTATCTATTTTTTAATGATAAATTTTTCATTTGAATAAAAATTATTTCTTCAAAATCACTAATAATGTATAAATTAATCATTTAACCCTTTAAACTGTTTATCTATCAACTTTTTAGTTTTATAATATAAAAGTTACAAAAAAATAGGTTAAAGTTACAAAAAACTGCATAAAAGTTATTTTGGTGTACAATAAATTTATTGTACACCTTGTGCGCGCAAGACCTTTTGTAACACGAGATGCTTTGGAAGCAACTCGTACATATTAGCTGCCAAAAACGGCTAAAAGGTGCGTCAAGACCATCCTCTTGAATGCTCGGGAACAAAGCAGCCCAAATTGAGCTAATTACAAATAAAATTTCTGGTCTAATCTGATCTGATTTGGTGCTTTGAATATATTATGTGAGCGTTACAAAAGGATAAAAGACCAATCAGACCAGATCATACCGGCTAGAAAAACTAAAAAAAAAAAATGGTCAAATACTATATTCAAATCAGACCAGATTAGATTATACTAGAAATTAAAAAATCAGACTGGATCATGTGAAGAGACGGTGACACGGTGCACACCCAACCCCAAGTGCAAACGCCTAACGGGCAACCCTACAATTAGGACAATTCAATATTTTGAAAGACCATAAGAAACTTCCCTCAAAAAAAGAAAAAGAAAAAAACCATAAGAAATCGAAAAGGCCACGTCAGTTGGAGGAAACAATAAGAAAAACGTGGCAACTCTCGTTTACCACGTCGACCCATACAATCCCCCTCATTTATATTCTCCCCCCCTTTCCCTCCTCTCTTTCTCACTTCCCCCCATTACTCCATTTTCTCTGTCCTCAACTACCATGTCAGACCACCCACTCCAACCCTCCAAAAAACGCCTCCCTCTCAACCACCACCACCGCCACCATCACAATGACAACCACCACCTCACTCCATCAAAAAAACCTAAACCGCCGTCTTCTCCACCACTTCTCTCACCGGAGGAGCTCAAAGCGGATGACGACGACGACGATATTTTCTGCAGCCTCGAAGAAGCAGAAGTTCATCAGCAAGAGCTCATCTCAAACCACCACCACCATCACAACGACAACAACAACCTCACTCCGTCGAAAAAACCTAAACCGCCGTCTTCTCCGCCACTTCTCTCACCAGAACTCACCGCGGATAACGACGACGATATTTTCGGCAGTCTCGAAGAAGCAGAAGCTCAACAGCAAGAGCTAATCTCAAACCTCCTCGCTTCTTCTCCTTCCAAAACGACGACGACGATGACGCAGTTTCCTTGCTTCGGAAAAGTCAGGTTCGTTTCCTACCCGTACATCCCGCTCTCTCCCTTCGATTCCTCCTCCTCTTACATCACCATCAATGGCAACGAGGAGACCTGCGGCTCGTCGTTTTCCGACGCTGATTCTTCTCTCATGGCGAGTGTCGATACTTGCGGTATTGGTAATCACATTTCCGAGGCTTTTGGTTTTCTCCGGGTTCAAAACGGTGACGTTTTTGGTTCCATGGTGAAGTCACGTGATGAGGAGGAGGAGGAGGAGGAGGAAGATGCTTGGGATTGGAGTGAGTTTCTAGGGGAAGAAGAGGTTAATTAATTAACTAATTAAGGGACTGTTTGGTTGTTGGAGGGAAATTAATTACTCTAGTTTTGTCTAAAGTTTCTTAAAATGGAAAGTGGTAAATGTGTGAGGGAAATAGGATGGAAAAGTCAGTTCACATTGTGTGAGTTTTGGAGTTTTTTTTACTGACTATTAACATTACGGAGTAGCAACTTACTGGTATTTACCGTGCACGTGAGAAGCACATGGTAAAAAAATTGTGGTAAATGTGTGAGGGAAATAGGATGGAAAAGTCAGTTCACATTGTGTGAGTTTTGGGGTTTTTACTGACTGTTAATGTTAATATTACGGAGTAGTAACTTACTGGTATTTTACCGTGCACGTGAGCAGCACATGGTAAAAAAAATTGAATAGTGGTACAAAAATAGTAGGTGTAGATTTAAAAAAAAAGAAAAAAAAAATTCACCCTCGTATAGATCGTGATTTATGTGAGTGGTGCGTTAACATCTATGATGCACACTTGCACAGACACGGTAAAAATATGTTTTTGAAACCTGTCAGACACACGACCACTTTGATACGGCGAAACGTGTTTCCATTTTAATACAAAATCTTGTTTAACACTCAGTATTCCCGTACTTATATCTCGTGTCTGTGCAACCTAGTGTTACATGAAATGTGAGAGATTTATTGTAAATGGAGTGTTAGTTATGCTCTCACTAATGAATATTATTTGATAATTATTTGTTACGTACTTGTTTATTTGCGTAATTAGGTTTATTTCCTATGTGAAAATTTTGTTATGATTGTTGTTATAGTTAATGTTAGAGAATTATAAGAAGTACTCCCTCCGTCTCTTTTTGTTTTTTACGTTTTTCTTTTTTGGTATTTTAAAATGTTCTTTACATTTCCTTTTATATTATCACATAAATGACTTATTATCCTATCAAAATTTGTGTCCAATTACTATTTTAACCAATTAAATTCATTGAGACATTAAATTTTTCACACTTTTCCATTGGGACATTAAAATTTTCTCATTTCCCAATATTAGAATTTTGATAAAAGTGAAAACATTATAAATAAACGTAATTTATCTTGTTTAAATAAAAAAATTGAGGAATCTCGATGCAAATTAATTAATCGTTAAGACGCGTGAAAAATACCAAACGTAAAAAACAAAAAGAGACGGAGGGAGTAGATTTTATGTGAAAGTTTTCAAATGCAACAAGCTAGCATGATTTTTACCAAGTGTTAGGCTAATTTAACATGAATCTTACACGATCCGTACGTAAAAGATTTTTCCATACATTATAAAAAAAAATGTCCATATATATTTGTCATATACTTGTCATATACTCATATACTCATATACATTAGTTGGTTTATAAGTTTTACCTGTCTTTCTTTACACACTATTACTAGGGTTGGATACAAATCATATATATTTAACCCACTGTTAATAAAGTGAATAAAATCACCCGAGATAATCTTTTAAGGACGGAAAAAGTAGAGTAGGTAACAACTGAATTAAACATTTTTAAGGACGGAAAAAGTAGAGTAGGTAACAACTGAATTAAACATAGCAAAACCCGAATGACAAACTTGTCTTTCTGATTTACGCATAGGACAGAAGGCTTAGCTCCGACAATATCCGGATTCGATTCGTGACGCACATCTTATCTATTGCGGATAACTCTTCCAACAAGAGTTTCTGCATACGGCGAGGTTGACCCGAGACTTCTATCAAGTTGCTTACCACGTGAGCCAAATTCTAAGTCAGTGAATGACACATTTGTCACCTCATTGAAGAGTCGAAAATTTATGTTGGTTTGCAAGTTTAAATTCGAAAAATGTAAAAGGCCGGGAATCAGTGGCGGATCCAGGATTTTAGGAATGGTGTGTCACAATAAACCGCGTATTAAACAAAAACAAAAATAAACATACAAACAGAGTGAACATCATAGAAAATTCACATAATACATGGTTTTTATTTTTACACTTTATATTTCTTGTAATATCGGTATTATGGTATATTGGTATGTCTTTCGATACTCTTTCCAAGGGATACATATCCAAGTCCTACGGTCATACGGTCAATCCCATGATTTAAAACTTGATAGGTCATATTCAATACACTATTTTGACGCCCCCTCAATTTTAGTTTGTGTAAAAAAATAATCCGAAGCATATTAATGTAACCTAAAATCATATACATTCGTTTAAATTAAACACGTGGTATATATAATTTAATACGAAAAACATAGTTCACCATAACCTATTTACTTTTTAAAGGTTTTGGAGCACAAAAATAAAATAGAGAAGGAAAAAACAAGGGGTACAACTGTACAATGTTGATATTACAATCAAACCAAACTACCCAATGACCAAGACATACGAAGTGAATAAGGAAGGTTAAAAAAAAAAAACAAGCATTGCAGAGTCGAACCCAGGTCCCGGCTGGGACAGTTAACGTTAATGAAATTGTGTAAGAAACCACTGAAGCAGAAGAATAAATGTAATACTTTATGCAGGCTAATTACATTTGTCGAGTTTTTCCCGAGGAATGGTGGGTCCTGTGACCCACCATACACAAGGCTAGTTCCGCCACTGCCGGGAATCCCGAAAAGAGTGAAATGTGGTGGGTTTTGGCGCTGGGTAAAGGTGAAAGCAGAGGTGGGTGTTAATGTGTTTATATAGTAATGGCATTGGAAAATGGTGTTCGATTCATTATTCATTATTGACAAATTAACTCAAAACGTATATCTTTATTATCAAATAAACATCAATATTTATAGTACAGCAAACATGTAACCAATTCCTACTGCAACTCAATATGCTATTCCTGACTAAGTTAATAAACCATATAACTCTTACGTATTTCTACTTTGAATGCTAGTAGGATCCTGGTGGTATCCTAATTCTATTATACTATCGTAACATCCCCCTCAAGGTGGAGCATGAAGATCTCGAATGCCCATCTTGTGAAGAAAAAATTCGAATTGTGCCTTTCCTAGTGCCTTTGTAAAAATATCTGCTAACTGGACCTTTGTAGACACATATGACGGACAAATAATGCCTTCTTTAATTGCATCTCGTATAAAGTGACAATCTGCCTCAATATGTTTTGTCCTCTCATGAAAAACTGGGTTTTGTGCTATGTGAAGTGCAGACTGACTATCACAAAACACATTCATACCATGCTTGTGCTCCACCCCTAGATCACCGAGTAATTGTTTTAACCACTTTAATTCACATGTGAGTGCTGCCATTGAACGATACTCTGCCTCTGCTGACGAACGCGACACTGTATGCTGTTTTTTAGTTTTCCAGGCCACCGGAGAAAAACCAAGTAATACGAACCACCCCGTTAAAGAACGCCGCGTTAGTGGGCAACTAGCCCAGTCCGAGTCACACCATCCTTCTAGACGTAATGCACTGTCAGAACGTAGGAGAATGCCTTGTCCAGGACATTTTTTCAAGTACCGTACTACTCTCAATGCTGCTTCCCAATGTTCCTCTTTGGTGTCTGCATAAACTGTGACAAGATATGTACTGAATATGCCAGATCTGGTCTTGTAACTGCCAAGTAAATTAGACGGCCAATAAGTCGCCTATATTTTTCTCCATCATCAAAATCCTTTCCATCTGCAAGTGCTAACTTGTGGTTTTGCTCCATCGGAAAATCCGCAGGCTTTGCACCTAACAGTCCTGTCTCAGAAATAATGTCTAAGGCATATTTTCGTTGACAGACATAAAATCCACTCTTACTGCGTGCCACTTCGAGACCTAAAAAATATTTCAGGTGTCCTAGATCCTTCATTTTAAAGCATTGGCTCAAGTAGGCTTTAAAACTATTTAATGCAAAGACATTGTTTCCTGCAATTATCATATCATCCACATATACTAGCACACTTAACTGCAAATCCCCTTTCGAAAGGGTGAACAATGAGTAATCTGAATATGACTGTTTGAATCCATACTGCTTCAGGGCAGTAGACAATTTCTCAAACCAACACCTGGGTGCCTGTTTCAAACCATACAATGATTTTTTCATCATGCAAACCATGTTAGTATTATCTTTTTGAAATCTAGGCGGAATTTTCATATAAATTTCCTCTTCTAGGTCACCATGTAAGAAAGCATTATGCACATCCATTTGATGTACCTCCCAACCTTTCACTGCTGCAACGGCTAAGAAAGTTCGAACTGTCGACATTTTAGCAACCGGTGCAAAATTTTCATTATAATCCGTACCTTCTTCCTGATGATTGCCTAGGCAGACCAATCGTGCCTTATTCCACTAGTGGAAAAACACTTATTTGCGTCGATCATTTAAGCTCATTTGCGTCGCACATTGGTGCGACGCAACTGGCATCGACGCAAATGAAAAAAGTCATTTGCGTCGCACTTTTGGGCGACGCAAATAATGGTCATTTGCGTCGCACTTTTGGGCGACGCAAATAATGGTCATTTGCGTCGCACTTTAGCTAATCTGCGACGCAAATGACTATTTTTTTAAATGTCGAAAAGTCATTTGCGTCGCAGTTTAGCTAAACTGCGACGCAAATGACTTTTCAATATGTTAAAAAAATAGTCATTTGCGTCGCAGATTAGCTAAAGTGCGACGCAAATGACTTTTTAATATGTTAAAAAAAATAGTCATTTGCGTCGCAGATTAGCTAAAGTGCGACGCAAATGACTTTTCAATATGTTAAAAAAAATAGTCATTTGCGTCGCAGATTAGCTAAAGTGCGACACAAACGACTTTAGATTTTGTTAAAAAAATAGGTTCCATTTTACTATAGTAAAATGGTAAACTCATTACTAGATAAGGCTTAAAACATAAGGACAATAAAGATAATAAATCTTACAATACGGGAAACAATCATTGTATTTCTAATAATTTATATTAAGTACCCAATACAGACCAAAAGTAAAGATCTCCATGCTGAGCGATTATCTCCCACCCCTGCACCTCCACCAGCAAGTTCAGCTTGGTGCTGCCTCCTAAACTCCTCTCCATGATCTGATCTAAGTGTAGTCTTTGTGGGAACAGCTTCAGCTTCAGCCTCAGCAAAAAAAAAGCAAACAAGGCAGACATGTGAGAAGAAAAGTCAAGAGAGAGCATTAACGCATAAAGGGAGCGCATATAAGCTGTTCAGACAAAGCAGCCATAAATGCAACGCACTACCCATGCATCTCACAACATTTATTTAACATGCAGAACAAATAATGACATGTACTTAATATAATGCACGGACAGAACAGAATGAACAGAATAGAATGCACAGAACAGCAACAGAACAACACAAAACAGAATAGCAACGAAACAGAACAGAACAGAACAACAACTAAAACGAACAGATCACACCTGCTGCTGTCAATTCTAATTTCTTCCTGGCCAAATTCTAGACATACTTTACCATTTCAGCATTAGGATTGACGACCTCAGTAAGAAGACATGCATAGAATCAAGTCCAAATTACCGGTGAGTGGTTAAATTAATAAATTCAAACAAAGTGGTGAACTCTTAGTAAAACCTTGATAGTTTTGAGAATTGAGAGTAGAATCTCTAATTTCATTGACTTGGCCAACAGTTTCAGATATCACATTAATCCATCCTAATAACATTTCTTCAAGTGGGAAAGAGATGCAAAATAAAAACATCATTCTGAAGGATTCCACAGCAAGAAAAAATAAACTACTACCAGAATTTCCTGAAATCACACCAGTGGCAGGGTTGTGACTCTGCTTTTCCAAATGACTGACAAGCTTCAGAGACAAAGAGCGGCCAGTGCCTTCATATCTGAAACAAATACATCTCAGTGACACATATGTGTATACACTTTATCTAAAAGAGGATAGATAACTCTAAGAATTATCAATTAGTATGTATTTCTATTTCATAATGACCATGAAATAGAAAAGACAGGGTGAGCATGCACATCATACCCATTCACTGTGGAGGATAAGAAAACCAGGTAGGGACCCAACAATGACTTGACAACAGGCAACGGTATAGCAGCTGCCTCGTCAAGAGCTCTGCTTGAGAGACCCTCGCATGGTTTTGAGGTTCAACGTACTGTCACAATTGTTCAGTCTGCACCAGCTACTTTCGTTTCCTCGGTCCTTGAAAGTAATGACAACTTGACAAGTAACCCCAAGGCACCTATCAGTAGATACTACAACAACAAAAAAATTCATGTTATTTAAACAGCCTGACACATGAAGATGAATTTTATACAGATTAATATATGTCGTAAACCTGCAATAAGATAAAACTAGTGAAAACACTGCCAGTTCAAGCTAACCAATAGATACACTTCACACGTCATTAAGCAGACAAAGAAACTTCAATAACTTTTTAATATAACTCTCATTGAACTGAGCGCAACTAAAGATCAATCATCCAGACTCAAACAATTCAACGATTAAAGTATTTGTAATCATTTAGTTCATAGGCACGTAGCAGCTCAGTCAATCACTATGTACATAAGAACAAATTAAAGAAACCGGACATCAATTTCATTCCTTTTTAACTTGAAATGTTAGGGGTTTCATATGTACCATCCAGGCCTCACTTACTGTCCCTATAAACTAGGCTAATCAGATTAAGTTAACTAATAGTGTTAGTTTTACGCAGACGTTTAAATGTTTAAAGGGTAAGTTATATCTCCTACCACAGAATCCACAAAGTACAACCTACAAAATCTGACTAAACACACGGTTCAAAGCTGTATGAACGAAAATAAATCAACACAGCTAGACAAAGGGACAAACTCAACTAACACAGGATTAATAAAGTCATGCATAAGCTCAACAAACTGGACAATCAACTACGCGTAAACCAATACTTGGATTCAACATGTTATAGCTTTGGTCAGAACTCAGAAGATTCAATTAATAATCAGCTTAATGCAGGAATATATAGACACAACTTCAATCTTGCCACTCAGTGACAAGGATGAGAAAACATGATATGATTCCATATTCACATATATCATACTTCGTACATGACTACCTGTACATCAAAACTACTATTTAGACCCTACATTCAATGAGCAATGAGCAAGAATAGAAGTATAAACCTTCAGGGGCCAAATAAATGCGCAGTCTCATACACAACTTAATTAACAAAGTAGCCAAGTTTACAAAAGGCACCAACAGCTAGTGTAATAATGAACTGTACAAAGCCGAAAAGCTTGCACTTACCCCTGTATGCTGCTTCTTTGCACATCTTAGCCATCTGCAAAATGCAAATACTTACATAAGTTTGTTAACAATAAGAACGTCCCAGGAACGCAAATGACGGTTGTCTAGAATCTCCACATAACATCAGTGATGAAAATATGAAATACTTCATATGTGATTAGGGATTCAAACCCTAATAAGGCACAAAGATAATTGAATTAAAAGCATGTCAAATTTCCAATTCGGGTTTGATATTGAGATACTAGAATCTGTCAAATTTCCCATCCACAAAAATCAAAACACCCTGAAATATGGGTTTTACAGAATCCACCAATATAAGTAGAATTTAAAGCTTCTGCATCAAACTTCTCATGTGATTTCCTATATTCACAGCCATATAATTGCATAACCATTTCATTACCATAAAATTAAGGAATAATTTCAATTACCCTAAAAAACAAGTGTCAAAAATTCCACAATTAGATAACAGCCAAATATTAAGTTTCTAAACACTCTAAATCAATCGCAAAACACTTCAAATACTGACGAACTATATCTAATAATCAGATTCTCGTACTAACTGAAATTAAACTCAAATTAAGCATCTTAATACATAATCTACATAGAGTTCTACGATTATTAACGAATATTGAAGTGAAATTTACTAGTTCTAAATTTCCGAAAATTCAATCAAACAACAAATTAAACCTAAAATTCCCAACCATGAACCCTAAATATATACGAATCACCAAGTAAAGTGGATGGAAATTTTCCCAATTACGCTACCAGCTTCTAAAAAACACAATTTAAACAAGAATTTTATCCAAAACCCTAATATTGAACGAATCTGTACTGTATCTGTTGCTATATAAAATCATACAATTTGATGCCAAAGAAATAAGTTGCAGATCTGACGACTCACCGGAAAACAATCTTAAATCAATCGATAACAAAAAACAAAAACCCTAGGTTCACCAAAATCAACATAAGCAAAACATGATAAACTTCGGAACTAGGGTATGAGAGAGAGAAAGTACCGGAACTACAAACCATTCATACTGCTTCGATATTTTGCCTTCATCGTCGCGCCGGAACCTAGCGTTTTTCCTCTTGTTATTTTCGCAGAGCTCTTTTCATGGACTTTGTAATTTTCGGTCTCAATTCTAGTGATTGGAATTTTTGAGGAGAGAGAAAGTTGTAGGAGTCTTCAACTGGACGAGGAGGGTGGCGGAGAAAGAGAGTTTTTGACGGTTGAGGTTTCAAGCTTTGAAATGAAGCGGATGAGAGAGAAAGAGAGGTATGGAGAAGGTAGGCGGAACATGTGTAAATGGAAAAATGGAAATGTCAGTGCGTCGCAGATTAATAAATGAGCGACGCAATTGACTGAATATCTTTCTATATGTCAACTACGTCGCTAGTTTATTAATCTACGACGCAAGATTAATTAATATTGCGTCGCAGTTTAATAAATCGACGACGCAATTGACTTAATTTAAAGATAATTCGTAATTTGCGTCGCTCAAAGTTGAACTGCGACGCAAATGATAAAATTTCAGACTAATATTCAACTGATGCGTCGCGTGTTTAAATGTGTGACGCAAATACAGCGACGCAAATGAAGAGTTTTCCACTAGTGTTCCGGATCAAGTTTCCATCCTCATCTTTCTTTTCCGTATACACCCACTTGCTTTCTAGTGCTTTCTTTCCTGGAGGTAATTTTTCTAATACCCATGTTCCTTGTCCTTCAAGTGCATCAATCTCTGCCGCCATCGCATCTCTCCATGCTTCATGTTTCATAGCCTCTTTAAATGTTTTCGGGGCTTTGCTATCTGTAATGGCTGCAATAAAATTTCTATGTTTTGCAGAAAATCGTTCATAATTAACAAAATATGTTATAGGGTAAGGAGTACCTGAGGAAGACAATGTCGTGGATGAATTTGCCGAAGGACTATTACTTTTCCGTATAGTGTGCGTGACGTGATCCCGTAGTTTAAATGACGGAACTTTTATCCGCTTTCCTCTCCCTAACTCATCCTTATTTTCTGTACCTGCTGCCTCATCTATATTGCTGTTACCCAGTGTCGTATACTCACTGCTGCTTACTGTCGCTGTTGGAAGAACTGCTTCTTTGCAGCGTGCTGGCTCAGCAGTACAGTGGGTCGCCCCGCCGTGCGCCTCATCAGCGCCCTGTGGCAGCGCCTCATCAGCGCCTTGGTGCAGCGCCTTTTTGGCACCTCGATGCAGTGTTTCTCGCATCGTGCTTTCACTGGGCTGCAGCGCCTCTTCACTTGGATGTAGCGCCTCATTGCATTTTCCTGCATCTGTGTCTACTGGCCTACCACGTGACTCCATGGTCTGCGATGCCATGTTGGGCTGCTGTCCAGAATTAATTATGGTATGTAGAACAGTGTCATAATCACTGTCATAGTTAATGATTGGCACCTCAAACTCATCTTCAATAACAGACGGACCCAAGCTTTTGGTGTACGGGAATATCTTCTCATGAAATTGAACATCTCGGGATACAAAAAATTCCCGAGTTTCCAAGTCAAACAATTGCCACCCCTTCTTCCCAAAAGGATAGCCAATAAGAATACATCGTCTTCCCCGAGAATTGAATTTATCCCCTTTACTCCTTTGATTATGAGCATAACATAGACAACCAAAAACTCGAATCAACTCATATGATGGTGTTTTCCCAAATAGCATTTCATACGGGCTTTTATTATCTAGCAATGGTGTGGGAGTCCTATTAATCAAATAACATGCCGACAAAACACACTTCCCCCAAAACTTTTTGGGTAAATTAGCTTGAAATCTTAAAGCACGGGCTACATTTAAAAGATGCTGATGTTTTCGTTCTACCCGACCATTCTGTTGTGGGGTACCAACACAAGATGATTCAAACAAAATACATTTCTTAAAAAAATAACCTTGTAGACAATTAAACTCAGTCCCATTATCACTCCGTATGACTTTAATTTTTTCATTAAATTGTCTTTTAATCATTGCAACAAAACTCATAAACATTTCTTCAACCTCAGTTTTATTTCGAAGTAAATAAATCCACACTGCTCTAGAATAATCGTCAACAATAGTCAAAAAATAATGAGCTCCACATGACGAACGTGTCTTGTAGGGCCCCCACAAATCTAGATGAACTAATTCAAACATTCTATTTGCTTTATTCATACTAACAGGAAAACTACTCCTAGTATGTTTTGCACGAGGACATACATCACATACTTTATTACTTTTTCTAACAATACTCTGTACCGGAGGAAGAAGCTTCAGAATTTTATCCGATGGATGCCCCATTCGTTGATGCCACAGCTCTACTACACAATCAGTCCCAACTGCACGCACTTTAACCGCCGGGATCCCACGGAAAATAAATAGTCCATCTACTCGTTTACCCAGGCCAATCATCCTCCTCGTCGATCGGTCCTGTATAACACATATTTTGTTAGTAAATTGAGCAGAACAATTTGATTCATCATTTAACTGCATAACAGAAATTAAATTACAGTTTAATTTTGGAGCAAATAAAACATTATGAAGCACCAATCCTCCTTCTAGTACAACGGAACCAATCTGGTTAGCATTCGCATATTGTCCGTCGGGAAGTCCGACGGAACAATTTGGTATTGTTTGAATATTCGTCAACAGTGAGAGATCGGATGTGACATGATTTGATGCTCCTGTATCTACGATCCATTCACAATCTGATTTCTTACCCTTTAATTTTGTTTTGGCAGTAGGTTGTAAAATCTCCAATATTTGTTGCACTTGGGAGTCAGTCACACCAACCAGACCTTCTGTAAGTCCTGCTTTGGAAGCAACACCTAGTTGTCCATGAGGAGTCTGCTGCGAGACTTTATTGGCACGAACTGTTACTGTTGCCCCTGTATTAGAAGAGCTGTTGCCCGGACTGCTCCGACTACCTCGGCTTCCACGGCCCCCTCTTCCTCCAGTGCGTCCATTACCTCGACCACCTCTACGGTTGGGGTCCCACCACTCCGGGAACCCATGTATATGATAACAAGTTTCTTCATCGTGTCCCCTACGGTTACAGTGATTGCAAAACCGCTCAATATTATCATCATGCTTCGTAGTGTCACGTACCCCAACCTTGAATGCCATCACATTGCTTCTGCCTCCCTTGTCTTTTCTCAGACTTTCTGTGTTTATAATGCTTTGATAAGCCTCGTCAATATCCGGCAGTGGTGTTTGTGCTAGCAATTGAGCGCGTCTATCTTCATATGGTGTATCAAGCCCTATGAGGAAGTGGTGGAGATAGTCCTCTTCTCTTATAGTTGCTACTTGTCCTGCAATATTGCACTTGCAAGCCCCGCAAGAACACTTCGGCACGCGAGCAAACATAACCAACTCCTTCCATATTGTGTGTAAACGACCATAATAATCGGTTACACTTTCATCTTGAGCCTGCCTACAATCACTAAGTTTCATCTTTAATTGACAGACCCTTGTACCGCTAACTACGCAAAATCGTTTCTTAAGATGTATCCACAATGCTCCGGCATCATCATAGTCTCCAACGGTCGATCGTAGAGACTCTTCCAATGTGTGTTTTATCCAAGAGACTAACATAGAATGCACCGCAATCCAATCTGCTAGTCTTTCGGGATCATCAATGGGTTCCGGAATTGACCCATCAATAAACCCAAACTTCCTCTTTGAAATCAATGCCCTTCGTACAGACATCGACCATTCTTCATAATTTTTCGATCCTCTTAATTTAATCGGGGTTATGATATTACCCGGACTTTCACTCGAACCTAGATAATAGGCCTTGGCAAGGATTTCCTCCTTCAAACTCTTGCCCTCTGTCGAAGGTTTCTTTGGCTCATCGTCTTCGCTAGACATGGCAGACGATCTAACTATTTTTCTGGGTTTGTTATTGCGGAAAAAAAATTAGGTTTCGTAATCTAGGCTCATGATACCATGACAAATTAACTCAAAACGTATATCTTTATTATCAAATAAACACCAATATTTATAGTACAGCAAACATGTAACCAATTCCTACTGCAACTCAATATGCTATTCCTGACTAAGTTAATAAACCATATAACTCTTACGTATTTCTACTTTGAATGCTAGTAGGATCCTGGTGGTATCCTAATTCTATTATACGAAGTACTATCGTAACAATTATTCATGCCATTTTTTGTCTTCTTCACTGGAACTTGCTGCTGTTGCTACGACTTCTTCTTTAAGCTTTAACACTGTTACTTACCCTTTGGAGTGCTTCACACGCCATACATTCTTTTTTATGTCTGTTAAACGGTGCTTTCTTATTTTCCAGTGCCAACTAGATGTTTTCATTGGCCTAATCACTTGCTAATTCAGAGCTGTCAATTTAAGACAAACGGACCGGGTTCTTCGGTTCGGGTAGTTCATTTTGCTAACGTATTAATTGGATCGGAATTCGAAAATTAACGGGTTAGGATGCACTAGCTCTTATCAGGTCGGTTATAGTCTGGTCGGGCCTAGTTCGGTCAGTTGGAATGAGTCGGGTTGTAAACTGGTTTAGTCGCACTGTAACATATTCTCGGTCAAACTCATATTGGGTTGAGTTCACATCGGGTCGGGTTCATTGGATAACGGTCTGAAATTTCATCCTTACCTCTTAATTTTGCAACGGTTACTCAACCCTAGCAAGAGTAGTAGGTTTTTTTTTTTCTCACGTAAATAAGTCACAAGAGCAATTCAAAATGCGAGAGTACAAATTTGAAAGAGGAGAATTTAAATCTATGAGTTTGTAACTTTGTAATCTGTCTACTATCGTACAAGGTTACACAAACCCTCGTTATTAACCACTAGGAATAAGGACTTCACTAGTTAGGTTTTTTTTTTTTTGGCGTTAGCACCCGGTTCACCCTTAAGGCTAATTCAGATTCGAGTCGAGTTTGGGTGAATAGGTTCCAGTCCCCTCCCAGTTGTTGTTGCGAGGGATCGAACACGAGTTCTCCCTACCAAATTCAACCCCAATTACCACTGAACCAATAGACAATTGATTACTAGTTAGTGTGACAATTGGTTCTCCCTACACGTTTTGGCATTATCTAGGGTCAAGGCTTTTTGACTGCTTTCACAGGAAATATTCGTCAAATGTCCTTGTTATTATTATCCTAGTTTATTTTTTGGACATGACCATGAACTGTCACACGGCCCACACCCTGCCACGGCCCAAATTAGATTGTGTTTCTCATCTTAAATTTACTTCCCATAAATCTATACTATTATTAAATTTCCAAGGCAATGAGTTGTCATATGTCGCTGTGATTTGACAAATTAAATGATGATGTGACATGTCATATGCACACATGCATTACTTAATTTTATTATCATTAAAATGTTAGTATCAAAGTTACTCATGACCTCTAATTCATAATATAAAGCTTTAACCATCTTTACAATGATATAACATATGACTCTAAAGTAATGAAAGAAGACAAAATTCAATCTTATAAATATCAAACATTTAATGCCAAATATATATGTGAATACTAGCCTATTATAAAAAAAAAAAAACTTAACCTTTATTAATTATTGTTGCACTGCTTCTTTAGCTAATGTATTGTGTGTTTTTTTTCCAAATATTATCATTTGTGTTATTCAATTTTTTAATAATTGATGCATTAAGAAATCTCTCGTGTTTATAAGTGAATTAGAAAAAGAAAAAAAAAGTTTTATACCGAGTATCAATCAAGTAAATTACTTGAAAAAAATAAAGTTTATACCGAGTACCAATCAAGTAAAAGTAAATTTTAATAAAAAATCATACAACATTTACAAAAAAAAAAAAAAAAAAACTTGAATCTAACAAATTTTAGTTAACTAATTATATATTTGCTAACTAATATTTATGTATATATAATAACAATTCTGCTAAAATCATTTTAAATAAAAAATTAATGTCAACATACATGTTACAACACGCGGCATCGTCCGGGCCAATAACGTACTAGTTATCTTTACAAACTTCTTAGTTCATAAACTTATCTTATCTTAATAGCTCTTAACTTATCTTGTTTGAACTTATCTTATTTAAACTTATTAATTAGTCCCGAACTTATCTTATACTCCGTAAACTTAGTACAGCTCAGTAGAATTTAAAATTTTATTTGACATTCTCACGAGAATGTAATTTATTAGACCT
The DNA here is from genome assembly GCF_020520425.1 of Spinacia oleracea. Taxonomy (NCBI): domain Eukaryota; kingdom Viridiplantae; phylum Streptophyta; class Magnoliopsida; order Caryophyllales; family Amaranthaceae; genus Spinacia; species Spinacia oleracea. The sequence continues at coordinate 5,229,539 of NC_079488.1, read as the reverse complement.
AATTGACCTCATTAGAACTTTATTACGTACTATAATTATAGTACGATTAGAACATGAGACATATAACATGTAAAGTTAGTTCTCATTTAGTTCACCGTATTTCTCCTTATCTGATTTAAACTTATTTTCTTTGATATGATACAATACGACCTGACATTTCATAATTAAGATTTAAATAAAAATATATAATTATTAATATTAAGTTATTTATAAGTGAAAAAAAATGTATTCAAATTTATAATATTGTTATAATGACTTTTGTTGGATTGCTCTCATACCCAACTCATTGCTCGTCAATTTCGCCAATATGATCCACAAGAGGGTCCGATAGCCAGTAGGCCCATTACCCCAATGGTCATTGGCCCATAGCCCACTCTAATGGCTGAACTTGTTTAATGCATTCAGAGGTAAACATATAATGAATCCACACCAAACTTAGAGCACGATTAGAGCCAACTTCCAAGTCTTAAATTTTGAATTTTGCTAACATCATAATCAATAGGAAAATACAAACTTTTATATACGACGGTCTTACATAAAATACCACCTTGACGTCATATCAGTTAAGCAATGGAATCAATTAGTTAAGCAATGAAATCAATTAGTTAAGCACTTGAACTAATTACTTAAAGACTGAAACCAATTAGTTAAGCAATGAAAATAATTACTCCAGTTAAGCACTAGAACTAATTAATTGCCAAATATAACCAATTAGTTAAACCATAAAAGTGGTCTTTCCGGTAGGGCGGTTTTACACAAAATTTGTAGATAGGAAAAGGTGGCACATACGTGGTTCGTAAATTGTGAGATAGAGAGTTGACTCTGTCCTATGAGTCTGAATCTTCTATACCATTTGTGTGCCACTTATTCTCATTGGTTAATATTAATATTATTTAGATTTGAAAGTAAAATTGGTTATCTAATTACAAATACGGAGTATCAACCGATAGGAAAATGTGGCATACAAGTAGTAAACAAGTTATGGGATAGAGGGTTTGACTATGTCCTACCTATTATTAAAATAAGACATTACGATTTGTAGAATTGAAATGTGCGGGTTTTGTCATAGCTTTAAAACGGAGTCTTGAAAACTCAATGTGTGAGTTAAATAAGATAATAGAATAATATGGTATATTAATCGAGAGGTCTTAATGAGTTTAAGGGCCGACCGGGGTGAAAACATAAATTTAACAGAGTCTAGAGATGTCTTTAAGAATAATTTAATTATTACGAAGTAAATAACTGATGGATGTTGACATGGAATATGAAGAAAGTTTTAATTCAAACCCCTTGATCTTGCTTAAGACAAAGGGTATTGTGTATGATAAGTTACAAGCTCAACTATCCCTTTCCTGTTTATTGTGTGGCTCATTTGCAACAACACAAAAAATTCATACTTTATATCCGATGTACCATTTTTTCTATTTTGAGATATCAAGAAAAATATCCAACCCCTTTCTTTTATATCGGCAATACTAAAACAAAATTAGAAAAGAAAACTACTCCGTATTCTAGTTGCGGCTTTTCATAAGTGCCAAGCTATTCGGCACTCGATATTTACTTATGTCGCCCATCTAAAAATAATAAAATTTCAAAATTACACCCAATAAAATCACATCCCGATCTACTACATACTGTGGTTTTACCTCAACTATACTTTCTCTCTCTATCATCCCAAGTTCCCAACTCCCCACCACCACCACCACCACCACCGGTTCCCTATCGTCGACGACCAACACCACACCCTAACCATCCAACATATACCATCATTTGTTTGAAGATATTATTTTTTGTACTTATTAAAATTTAAATAAGTGAAAATAAGGTCAGCTAAACATAATATGTATACGGAGTATAAATCACCTGATTTCGACACCTTTTTCCATCTTGTACATATATTAAAGGACAATCTACCAAATAATACAAACCTAAGGGCCTAGCTAGGGGTCGACAAATATAAGTTATAGACATAAAATTAGGACCATTGCATGGGTACCCTTCAAATGTAGGCCAAATTGGACAGTCGTACGTGTGGCTCAAGAATCTCAAACAATAGTGCTCCAAACAATACCAATCACCATAAATCCTAATCTATATAGGGCATCAAGGCCACCGACTCAAACTTTACTTCAACTAAAATGAGCTTATTAGTAGGAATTACTTTAATTGTAGTCAAATTATATCCATAGTTAGTTGAATAATAAATAATATAAAATGGAGGTCATGATACATATGTAAAAAATAATACTCAATAATAATAATAATCATGTTAGACCAACATAGAATTATCTTAAATGGTAAATAGTTTTTTGATGTTGCTTGAGAAAGGTCTCGAGTTCGAGCCTCACTGTATGCCTGAGTACCCTTGTTGGAAAACTCACCCTTGTTGGAAAACTCACCCATCAGCAAGGTGTGTGACACGGGTAAGATTCAGATGTCGTCAGAGTTAAGCTTGGTGAAACGGATGTGGTATGCGTAAAATAACAAAAGTAATCGTGCTAGATAAATTACAATCTTTTATGATTTACTAGTATTTGATGCGCATGATTTTTTTCATACATTTTATAAATATGAATTTATATGCAAATAATGTTTTAAATCTTAAGTAGGGGAGTTATAAACATTTTACGTGGCACGAAAGTGCTAAAGAGCGGCTTATATAATAAAGCCTAGACCCTGAAAATTAATTAAATTTGCATACTCCCTCCTTTATTTTAAGTGATTCACTTCCCATAATCTTCCGCTTTTATTTAAATGCATTATGTTCTACTATCGTTTTTATTTATCTATTGTTTATCTCTCCTACCATCTTCCATACTCTCAATTATTTCAATTTTTCCATAGAATTACCCGTGATCTTTACACATACTTACACCATCTTTTTATTGTGATGAATAATTCTTTCACTATGTTTTTTTCTACAATAAAAGTGTTTCAACTTGCTAAAAATGGAAACATACAAACTTATATAAAACATTAATTACACTGATCGACTCGTGATTTTGTCACACATTCCTATATTAATTTGAATTTCGGAAATACATTAAATTCTAATATTATATCAATATATCATTACTCTATGATATTAAAATTCAACTTAAATTTCTAAAATCTATGTCAATCAAAGTGATGCACTTAATTAATAAAAATTGAGGAAGTATTTGGCAATTAAAGCATTATGTGAAGTGTGGAGCCAAGCAACAAGTAGGAAGAAGATAGCAATCCATGACTGCTGTTTGCACAAATCTTTCCCATCATTTTCAGATCAATTACTTCTCAATTATAAAAGTTGATATGTCCACCTACTATTCCCCTATTTAAAGCACCCCTTTTAATTTGAGTACTCATTTTTTGTCCTCAAATTTTTACTTACACTAGTGTTTTTTTTAATATCGTGTGGTCAGGGTGTGTACCTATGTATTGTCGCGTGTTCAATACCTACCTACATTTGGATATAGAGTATAATTATTATATTATATTTTGAACATTTTATATTAATTTCAATTTCCAATAGATGGAAGAGATACTAGCAACAATGGTTTAGGACAATAATATCTAACCTAGTTAAAAGAAGTCATAAAGTTCTTCATAATTACCCCCTTCCTACATTCACGGAATCACGTTTGTTGATCTACAAAATAAACTATTTATTTCTTTTAGCAAATAGATAGGATGTCAACTAGTACACATATACTTCATTCTTCATACTTTGTAGCGAACACCATACAATTAGCGCTTGGAAGTGACTCAAACTTGATATGTGTAACTGAACTGATTAACCTGTGATAGGTGTTGAATTAATATAATCCTTCTCCTACTTAATAATAAAATAAAAAATATACAAATAATTACTTTAATGTATATTTCCAAATAATAATTTTGAGAGATTTGTAAGTGCATGAAGTTCTAGAACGATTGTGGTAGAAATAAAGAGAGGAATAGAAAGACATTCATCACAACATTCACAAAGAGACAATGTGGAGTAAAATTAGGAGTATTGAAATGGAGAATGACATGATTAACTATTATTGATAATGATTAATCAAACTTAGGTAACCAAAAATCATTTAATGATGTTTTTGACTTTCAAAATCTTCATTACCCCAAATAATCATATCATATTTGACTTACATATAATATCTCTATGTTTTAGACTCAAGCAATTGGCTAAAATCTTTTAACTTACCACGTACTTTTGAAAGATGCTAGTAGCCGGTTGCGCGCAGTGTGGCTGGAAATTTGAAATTTGGTATCGATGGTGTTCTAACATTCTATGAGTATGTGAAATAGTCGTGTACCACAAAAGTGAACTTATTAATCAACGTACAATTTCGGATATTTTGGATTTGATATCCCAACTTGGCTAAAATACAACATAACTCAGCTCTCTCTCTCTCAAGGTTCTAGACCTCTTAAAGTGGCTCATGTCCCATTTGTAATAAAATCCAGTGACATTTATTACACAAACACTATAAATAAGTCGCCCTAGTGCATATACCAAGGTATGGTCATTTATTATCTTCACACACACTTTAACTTAGAGAACTCTCTCTACTTTCAAACCTATTACATAGGTATCGGAGAGTCTTTCCTCAAAACACCCCCGAGGCCAGTTAACTTACTTGTGTGCATGTACTTTGAGCCAAAATACTCTCAAGAACAAGCTAGATCTCCCACTATTACGAAAGAGCCTTCATCTGAAACCCATTGTTTCATACTCGGAACAATTAATATAATTTTGTATTTTAATTGGATGTTAGCATTGTCCATTATATTCTCTAATTAATCACTACAATTATATATATAGCAATCCGTGACATGTAGCTAGCCACTGTACTCAACATGTTAAATAAAAATGAAAAACAAGAAAAAAATTAAAGAAAAAATAAATAAATAAAATAGGTGTTACTATTCATAAGGGATTGCTCCCACTTTTTAAGGGTTATAGATTTCATTATTTTAACGATAGTACTCCATCCGTCCATTCTTTTTGTTGCCGGTTTGTTACTCTCTTTGTATTTTATTAAATGACTCATTTCTCTAAAACGGCATTATTTTAATTAAATGGAGTATTTTTCATTTTAATACTCTTTTACATTTTTAATAATATATCTATTTCATTTCAAGGTTCCTACTCTCATCTACTCCCTCTTTCCCGGAATACTCGCATCGCTTTGACCGGATACGCTTGTCAATGCACAACTTTGATCACCAATATGTTTAACTACATATTATAAAAACTTATAAAATATTAATATTTTGAAAATATATATTAAGATGAAGCCAACAATATATTATGTACTAACATTTGTTCTCATATACTTTAAACAAATTAGGGTTAAAGTGAACTATGTGAATAGTGCAAAAGTCAAAACGGTGCGAGTATTTCAGGACGGAGGTACAAATATGTTTGGGAGAATCATTGTCCCCAAGATGTTGCTCTTTATGTGCTCGTGGACACTTTATCCCTAAATGACTATTTTTTTTGGGTTAACAAACGGTTCACCCTTAGAGCTAATCTGGATTCAGAGCGAGTTCTGGGTGGATATGTTCCAGTCCTCTCCCAATTGTTGTTGCGGGGGATCGAACACGCAGTCCTCCCTACCAAGTTCAGCCCCAATCACCACTGAACCAACAAACAATTGGTTGTCCCTAAATGACTGTAATATACTAGCTCGCTCTTTCACTCAAATAAAAGTAAATAAAAATATTACCCTGTTTTCTTTTATTACAATTGATTATTCAATATTTATCCCACTTATATCTTATTTTAGTAAAATCAACTCACATTTCTTAAGCTTTATGCTGGTAAAAGTGTATCCTCCCTTAATTAAAGCACAAGACACGAGAGAATTAGCCATACACTTGAGGAAACTCACATTCCTTAAACTCTGTGGCGGGAAAAAAATGAGGGAGTATACATAGTTCTAAAGTTTGTTACTTAGTATCTTGAGGAAACTTGTACTGAACCCTTTCAAAAGGAGCTTTTTGATAAATCATGATATATTGATATCTACTCCCTCTGTCTCTTTTTGTTCTTTACGTTTCCTTTTTGGGTATTTTAAATTGTTCTTTACATTTCCTTTTATATTATCACATACATGATTTAGTATTCTATCAAAATTTGTGTCCAATTATTATTTTAACCAATTAAATTCATTGGGTCATTTAATCTCTCACACTTTTCCATTGGAACATTAAATTTTTCTCATTTTCCAATATCAGAATTTTGATAAAAGTGAAAACATTATAAATAATAAACGTAATTTATCTTATTTAAATAAAAGAAATTGAGGAATTTCGATTCAAATTAATTAATCGTTAAAATGCGTGAAAAATACCAAACGTAAAGAACAAAAAGAGACGTAGGAAATAGAATTTCGTCTTACCTCTCAATAACAAATGTATTAAGATACGCATCTGCACAGTTTTTAATGACAATTAAAGGCTTGTTTAGAATATAATAAAATAATTAATGGAGATTAGAGCATTAATATTAAATGTGTAATAATATATCTGTTTTTTTGTTGTTGTTGTCTACTTATTGGGAACTGGAAGTACAAAAGAGTAACAAAGTCATGGAATTAAGGGTGTAATTAGCATTATGTTACTCTTCAAGACAAAAATAGAGATAAATAAATGGAAAATGAGATAACAATATTTACTCTTTAGGACCACTTTTGTTAGAGTGTTAGCACACAATTACACATGACACGTGTTTAAAGCCTACTCCATCTATTTCAGATTTCCAGGTCCATCGCAACATGATTACTTTTACGTTATTCAGAGCATGAACATTGGGGAGGATATATCATCCTTCCTTACACTCTCTCTCCTCCAAAGTAGTATCCTCTTTGATGTAGAAATGGAAGAGAAGATACTACCTTGGTAGAGGATTACAATATATCCTCCATGTGAAGAGGATATATGGTAATTGGGAGAGGATATATTGAGCCACGTGTCATTTAATAATTGGCTAGTTTTAAACAATTTTACATACGGTTATAATTTTATAACGGTAATAAATAAAAAATGGTAACTTATTTGTAAATAAAAAAAACACCAACGATTATATATTTTTTTCCTCTATAAAATGAACCTAATTTTAACCATATTTCATACATCTCATCTTTTTCATGATGTACTTGAAGCACACATTGTTAGTTAATTATTGTCAATGTATTGTATTGTAATATTATTAGTGTTATTTTAACAAAGTTTATTATTGTCAAGGTTACAAATCGATTTATTTTATCAATAGTAATAGAAAAATAATTTATTAGGCTAATTTATTTTGTAAATACTTGAAATTATCCCTAAATTAAATGTTTTAATAAAAAGATAATATATAGTGGGGTATGTAAAGTAGGAGAGAGAAAACAAGAGAGGATCCTCTTTAATGTGTGGAAAAAAATAAAAATAGGAAGATGAAGAGGAAGGAGATAGTGGAAAATGATGTGGAAGAAAGAGAACATGATGTGTCAAAAGGAGAAAATGAGAGAGAGTTGAAGAGAGGATATATAAATCCTCTTCAACAATCTTGCTCTCACCGGCTAACCAAGTTGATCTTGACATAATGATTGCTCAATTTGTGTCTTATAATAGGTCAGGGGTTCGATTCCAAACTGTTGGGAATGAAAACAAATCTTTGGTCAGTCCTTTACCCATGACCAATTGACCAAATTGGTTTAATTTTCCTACATCTAATAAATATCAATTGTTTAATACAATTTTTCATATAAGGCGGTCTTACAAAAAATACCACCTTGGTGTCATATAACTTAAGCAATTGAACCAATTAATTAAGCAATAGAACCAATTAGTTAAGTACTTAAACCAATTAGTTAAGCAATGAACTAATTAGTTAAGCACTAGAAATAGTTTGTTTTTTTTATTTTGATAAACCTAGAAATAGTTAGTTAAGCATTATAACTAATTAGTTAAGCAATAAAACCAATTAGTTAAACAATCAAAGTGGTCTTTTCGGTAAGGCGATTTTACACAAAAGTTTCCGGTTTTTAATCCTTTGAATTTTTTTCATCCCTTCTAAAAAGTATTGTATAGTTTATGAAAATGAAGAACAATACTTATGATAAGGGTTTTAAAAAATCAAAGAGGGAGGGACAAAATAAAACTTATGATAAGGGTTTTAAAAAATAAAAATAAAAGGGGTTTTGAAGTAGATAAGGTCGATGAGTATATAATATTTTCGTCACAAAAAAAAAGCATATATAATAGTAATAACAAAAATTCTTCAAAAAAAAAGAAGTACCAGTAATAAAAAGGATATAAATTTCCGGTTTAATTTATGGATCAAATACGTTGAATTTATTTTAATTTGCCAAATTGACAGCGTGTTCATTTTAATTTACCAAATTGTCGTCAGAGAGCAGTTTTTTTTTTTTTTTTTTTTTTTTTTTTTACCAATTTGTCATCCCCAATCACTTTTGGTCAATTGGCAATTTGTTGGAGTATGTGGCGTGAGAGGGTTAGCCATATACCTGCAGAAGTGCGGATGTTCTATATGGCTGGGGTGGACCCGATCTCCCGAGCAAAAAGTTTCGTAGTGTATTTTAAGTTACGACCCCTTAAAATTTGTGTACAATTGTATAAATTGCATACTATTGTCCCTCGTAAAAGTGTTCAAGATCTGCCACCGTCGGCCGTGGTAGCTAAAATGGAAGTAGGGCTGAATAAAAATAGAGCCCTGTCTTTTTATTATTTACTCCATAGCCAAAATCTCTTTAAAGTACGGATCATCAAAGTAAAGTTAAAGTGGGAAAAAAATTGCAAGTATGAAACTGCTAGTGTGACTGTGTCTAAAGATTACCATAAACAATCTCACCCTCTTCTTCTTTATAAATTCCTTATCAACACCTCTTTCACACCACACACAGAAACACCTCTCAATTATTTTGCTCCATTTTTCTCTCTCCTCCTTCCCTTGTTTTCATCATCTTTTCGTGAATGCCCACAAAGTGTTTGTTGTTTTGCCTCACTGAAAAAAAAAAAAAAAAAATTTAACCCAGAAAACTGTTCTGAAAACTTGTGTGAAAAATGGGGGCTGAAAGGCCAAAAGTAGTGATAATTGGTGCAGGAATGGCGGGTGTGACAGCAGCAAACAAGCTGTACACAGCAGCAGGTGGGAAACAGACTTTTGATTTGTGTGTTGTTGAAGGTGGGAAGAGGATTGGGGGTAGGATTAACACTACTGAGTTTGGTGGTGATAGAATTGAGATGGGTGCTACTTGGATTCATGGGATTTCTGGGAGTCCAGTTTATGAGATTGCTACAAAAATCAAGTCTTTAGAGTCTGAGAAACCATGGGAATGTATGGGTGGTTTGTTTGAGGAGAAACTTTCCATTGCAGAAACTCGGGCCGAAGGCGGGTTTGTGGTTAATCCTGATGTTGTTGACCCAATTTCATCACTTTTTCATAGATTAATGAGTGTTGCTCAATGTAGCCCTGAAAAGGGTGGGAAGCAGGTGAGCAGCATTGGCTCATTTCTGAAGATTGGGCTTCAAGAGTTCTGGGATTTGAGAGGTGGAAAGGTTGAAGAAGATGATGATAATGTTTGTGGGAATTGGAGCAGGAAAATGGTGGAAGAAGCTGTTTTTAGTGGATTTGAGAACACACAGAGAACATATACTGGTGCTGGTGATCTGTTTAGTTTAGATTATGCTGCTGAAAGTGAGTACAGGATGTTTTCTGGGGACGAGATCACGATCCCTCGTGGTTATATCACCATTGTTGAGTCCTTAGCTTCAGTTTTACCTCCTGGAATGATCCAGTTGGGTAGGAAAGTTGTCAAGATTGAGTGGCATAATAATGATGAAGAAGATGATGATGATCATTGTGGTAGTAGTATTATCAGTAGTTGTAACAGCAGACCTGTGAAACTGCATTTTTCTGATGGGTCAATTATGGAAGCTGATCATGTCATTGTGACAGTTTCATTAGGAGTACTAAAAGCTGGAGTAGTAGTCAGTGATGAAGAATCCGAATCCAAATCTGGGTCAGGTTTGTTTAGCCCACCACTCCCTTTTGTGAAAAGGGATGCAATTTCGAGGCTTGGGTATGGTGTTGTCAACAAATTGTTCTTACAGTTAACCCCATCATCATCAGAAGAAAGTAATGGTCAAGAAGAAGAATTTCCCTTTATGAAAATGGCGTTTTTTCGGTCTGATTCGGAGTTTAGGTATAGGAAGATACCATGGTGGATGAGGAAAACAGCTTCTATTTACCCAATCTATGACAATTCAAGAGTCTTGCTTTCATGGTTTGCTGGTAAAGAAGCTCTAGAGCTCGAGTCTCTCGAGGATGAGGCGATCATCGATGGTGTTTCGACTACATTATCGAGCTTTATCTCAAACTCTAACCCTAATCAATTCAATCATCTATGCAATGGGAAAAAGGATTCAAAGTTTGAGTTCAAGAAAGTGTTGAGGAGCAAATGGGGCACAGACCCTTTGTTCTTGGGATCATATAGCCATGTTGCAGTGGGATCTAGTGGTGATGATTTCGACACACTGGCTCAACCACTGCCTAAAATCATCCTCGAGACTACAACAACAAAGACGACAACAACAACAACAACAACAACAACAACAACACGTTCACCACCACCACCTCTACAAATCCTCTTCGCCGGGGAAGCAACACATAGAACTCATTACTCCACAACTCATGGTGCTTACTTCAGTGGTTTAAGGGAAGCCAATAGGCTTCTTCATCACTACCACTTGGTCAAACACATTACTACTACCGACATTCAGTAAAATCGGTATTTGGTGGAATCCTGAGTAAGCGTCCATGAAGCTCATCATGGCATGCCCTGCCGTGGAGTCTGCCAATCGGTCAATTTTTGGCAAAGGGAAACTGTCTTTTGGACAAGCTTTGTTCAAGTCTGTGTAGTCTATGTTGCAACAAAATAGGGGATTGTCTGAAATATTACAACTTGAATCACGAAGGAGGGTTTTTTTCTTGATCCACAGGGGCCAGAAGAGGTATATGGTGGAATCCTGAGTAGGCGTCCATGAAGCTCATCATGGCATACCCTGCCGCGGAGTCTGCCAATCGGTCAATTTTTAGCAAAGGAAAACTGTCTTTTGGACGGGCTTTGTTCCACAACAAAATAGGGATTGTTGAGTATTTTCCTTGTTTCTTTAATATTTTTTTTCTCTAGTGGTTTTTAATAGATTTTGTACAACAATATAGTACTAGTTTCATGTGTTGGGTGTCCAGAATCAGACAGCTTAGGTAAGGATCATTTAAGTATCACCCCCCGTTTGGTGGGTTTGTCTCCCTCCTAATGGACAGTTTACTTCTGTTTATTTTGTTACTTAGGACCTCGATCTCTAAATTTGTTAAGAAAAAAAATGCAAGATATTAGTAGTTGTGAAAAAGAGAGGTTGAATTGGGACAGCTATTTTTTATAGATGAACAAAAAGAAGCTTCTTTTGAATCTTTATACGAAGTATCTTGTTTTGTTGTTGTGCTACTTGTGTTTTCTTTTAGTCTCATGCTTTTTATACGAAGTAATACCTTTGTACATAAACTCTCATTTTTAACCAATAGGCTAAGACATTATTAATGAGGATAAAATATTATTATAGTATATATTTTTTTTTATACAGATAAGGAGAATAGTACATTAGGAGCCCCTCCGCACGAGGAATACTCCTAAGTAATCACTATCTAAAATGCAAAGTAACTAGGGACTAGTACAAGATTCAATACACATGGTATTGCTAACTGAATGTCCAACATTTGCTATCCAATATGCTGCTCGATTAGCTTCTCTGAAGATGTGCTTAATATCCCAAGTGTCGAAAAATTTGAGAATATCCTGGATGTCCTGGATGATATAATGGAGTTTCCATGGGATGCTCCAAGTTCCTTTGGCTGCATTGATGACTAACAGGTTATCACCTTCAATGTAAATATGCTTGCTGTTGTGATTCTTCGCTTCTTGGAGGCCTTTGTGAAGAGCGAATGCTTCTGCCATGAAAGCTTGCGTAGGGCCTAAGTTGTAAGTATGAATACTGATAGGGGTACCGTTGTTGTCGCAGATGATGAAGTCAGCTGCTGCTGATGAAGATTTGCAAGAGCCGTCGAAGTTGAGTTTGAAGGCACCCTGAGGGGAGGGGGGTGGGGGAACCAACAAACTAGCACCGGAGGATTGTGAGTAACCTTTGTGTGGGTGTGTGAAGTGAGAGGGGTGCCCTTAAGTTGATGCTGGTCAATATTAGTTCTGAAATGCCATTCTTTGAAAGATATACTGGCTTTAAAGAAGAGTCGAAAAGCATTAAAAATACTATTGTTAAAAATGCAGTCATTCCTCTCTTTCCAAAGAGCCCAAATGATGAACAAAAATTTGCAAAGAATTGTTTGATACTTTTTTAAATAACAAACTAGTGTTTTGCCCGGGCGTTGCTCCGGGTTTTACTTTTAGTAGGGTTTACTTTTTGTAAAAATGTACCCATTTTTAAAAGATTGTATTTTACATTTATATGGAAAAATATAACATACATTGTAGCTAGTTAAGATGGTAAGAAATGAAACTTTAATCCATGAGGTTTGATGTTCGATCCTTGCTACATGATTTTTTTGGTTGTCAACATGCCATGATGCTTATTAGCGGTGACGTGGCGTAATAAGGAAGGGGTATACGTGACACATATACGTTTTCATAAACGCCTTTTAATATATTAGTATAGATAGTTTCAAAAAAGTCAAAAAAAGGGTTAGAAAAATATAGCCACCTTTTAGTATGATCGAGAGTCCACACTTGTTTTGCAGTAGGACACTGTATGAAGAGGTGATTAATGTTTTCAATGTAAGTGTCACAAAGAGGGCATACATTAAAAGGTAGTATGTTTCTTTGGAAAAGGGTATCTCTAGTACGGATACTATTGTGGCAGATTTTCCTATGAATTTTTGGTGGGAGATTAAGCTTCCAAATCCATCGATATTCCCAACGAGCAAGACCGCCAGAGATATCATGTGCTAGCCAGGTTGCTGATTTGACTGAGAAATCCCCTGATGTCGTGGGTCCCCAGATTGGGGTGTCACTTATGTCAAGAATAGGGATTGGGATTCCCTTGATTTTTTGAACCAATAATTGAGGTAAAACAGTGAGTAGTTTGGTCATGTCCCATTCTTTAGAAAGAAGAATGAAATCAGCGACAACAAGGTTCATATCAACATTATCTATACTTTTGTTAAGAACAGTTAGGAGATTATTCTGCATTGCCCAATTATCAAGCCAGAAGTTAATAGAATTTTCATTCCCAATTTTCCATCGAATTCCCTACCTAAGAATATCTCGTTGTTTTAAGATATCCCGCCAAATATGCTAATGTTGCTGATTTGGTTTGCAATTGAAAAAAGAAGCGTTGGAAAGATATATTTTTTTCTAATAATTGAGGCCCACAGATTGTTGTTATTTTGGAGATTTTTTTCCAACCAAGTTTAGCTAGAAAAACCTTATTCAGAGGTCTTGTTCGTCATAGTCCTAGTCCACCTAGGGACTTAGGTTTACAGATGGTGTCCCAGGAAATGAGTGGAGTGGAATTTGACTGGAAAGTTTGTTTCCAAAAGAAATTTCTATGGCCGAATCTAATTGCTGGCAAGTCTTTTGAGGTAGTAGAAAGGGGGAGCATACATAAGCTGGGAGAGCTTCAAGATTACTCTGGATTAGAATAGCCCTCCCAACCTTAGAGATGTAATTGCCTTGATGTTTTGTGTGTGTGTGTGTGTGTGTGAAGCATTCATGTACAAAGTAATACACGTATACCCTTAGCCAATCGATCAATTTTTGGCAAAGGAAAATTGTCTTAGCCTAATGGTTAAGACATCATTATTGAGGATATTATATTACTATAGTATATTATGTGTACAGGAAAATATATCAACAAAGCTAAATTCGGAGGGACTAGTATTTGGGAATTATACTAAATGTAATATTTGCAGAATGATATAATATTTGAATAATATAATATTATATAATTATATCATATGCTTCATCATTGTGCATGTAACATCATTGTGCCTTTGATGTTTTTTTGTTGTGAAGCATTCATGTGCAAATGTATTTCGTGTGCGTGGTATCAGAGCTATCCAAAAATTTAGATTGATCCTATATGTTTCTCCACTGAATACCTGATGTTTGGGCCCCATGGGACCCACATCTAATTAATTATATACGGAGGGAGTACAATAAATCTATACCTTTATTTCACCCGATTTATCTGTGGATGAAGGATAAATCAGGTAATGGGTGGGTTGGGTGGCGAATGGAGGCAAATGAAACATCACTAAATTCACCTCTGATCCATTACCACCATTGCTTGATTCTTTACTAGAAATGAGATGTATAGGGACTTGGTGGATGACCTATTCGGTTGATTACATCATACGCGGCTAAATTTAGAGACATTATTTCAACTGATTATCATGAGTTCTACCACAATTTTTCTTTTTGGTGTAGAGAGAGCCATAGAGGACAATGCGACAAGTGATGTAAACGAGATTCAATCCCAGGTCTTGGGTAGCGGGTACTACCCCCTCATACTTTACAAACTAAATTATTTGACATCCACAATTTTACCGTAATATTCTGGTTCAACACTTGCAAAAAAAACACTAGTTTTTTGAAGAAGACACATCAATAAGGTCGGTATATATTCCAATGAATGAATTATAGGATTGTGAAAAATGGGGGAGTGGCCCTCTCAATGTCTCAATTGGTTCCAATACACTTTAAATGATTTGTGTACACGAAATAAATTGGTATCACTTGTCTTTCTCATTCATAATGAAAAAATCATGGACAAAACAACATCAATATCTTTCAATTTCCCTACCAATGGGGAAATGTTATATGACTAAGTTATGATCCTTTTCTTTATCACTAATACAAACATAATTATTAATTAAGATATCAATATCATTTGATTAATTATTACCATAAAATGTCAAAACTGATATTGATTTTTGATTATCCTTAATTGGCATTATTAGTGTTTCATGAGTGCTTTGGACCATTAATTAATTGCATTAGAATAACACCATATGACCCACTTTGATAACTAAGTATGCCACCTTTCGCTTAATTACTAGCTCCTTCTAAACTTCTATTAATACAAAATTATTTTAATTAAAGCATGAAATTAACAATAAGTAACCTCTTTTGAGACTCATTATTAACGTTTCTAAAGGGAATACATCGACATTATAGAGATATGTACAAAGATATTTAGGTACTCCATAATCAATCCGTTTGATTTATGGGAAACTAAACATATTTTCAAAGAAACTAATACAACAACAAACTGGCTTGCGAACATGATATATTTTTAGTGATAAAATGTATGTAGACCCATGTAATTGCCCGCATTTACTTTATATTCTCAATAGTGATTACTTAGGAGTGACCATTGAACGGAGAGGATCTTAATGTATTATTCTTCTTACATTCCAAAAAAAAAATGATGCACTAGTTTTGACCTACTGAATACTTGAGACACGTGTATGATAGGATCATAGGTTCATAACCCTCTTCCTATTTGTAATATTCTTGTGACCTGGTCTGGTTTGATATGGGCTCGTCTAATTTTTCACGGTCTTATCTGGTCGGTATGAATTTTTGGTATGAATTTTTCAGATCTTGTCTGTTCTGATTGGTTTGAATGCTTTCTTTAGGTGGTTTTTTTTTTTCTGGTCTGTTTTGGTCTGTTTTTTTAGGTTTGATAACATATGGTATACACTTTTCTTTTCTAGTAAAGTACTACTCCGTAATAATTTAAGAAAAATACATAATATATAATAAGAATATATAATAAGAATAAGGTTAAGAGAACACGAAAAAATCGCACAAAAACATGACACACTAATTAATTTAAGGATTTTTTGCCAAAAAGGACCTTTTATAAGCATATTTTTGCGAGAAAGGACCTTTTATGTCAAAATTGGTGAAATGGGACCTAAAATACAACATTTTTTGTTAAGTGGGACCTTTGCCCGGATTCTTGGAGTCAACCCAAGTTTCTGGCGTTGACTTCGACACGTGGCAGCCGGAAACTGCCACGTGTCAATATCCTTATTTAAAAAATAAAAAAAAATAAAAAAAAAAATTTATTAAAAAAAAAATTCCCTCCAAAACCAACATCATTTACTGAAACATTTTTACCCACAAAAAAAAAAATCAAAGTAAGATTTCATCATCATCATAATATAAGTATGAATTGTTGGCTCAATTCCACTCTGAATCATCTTCTTGTAAACACGAACTGCATCATCCGGCATTCTTCTATTCATCATCAACTTAATCAAAGCATTATACAGTTGCCCATCAGGTGGGTAACCCTTTTCCTTCAGCTCTTTTAACAAACCAAACACCATATCCATCTTTTTAAGGTTCCTAAATCTAGTAATCAAACAAGTATATACAACAGCATCTGGGTTACAACCTGAAGAAGTCATCCCATCAAAGTAAGCAACAGCTTCATTCAACTTTGAATGCTTGCACAAATCCCTAATCAATATAGTATAGGTCCGAACATTTGGGGGTGGACCCTTAACTTTCATCACCTCGAAAAGCTTGATTGCATCAGATTTCTTATTAACCTTCAACAACCCATCTAACATTATGTTATGAGTAACAACATCTGGGTTCAAACCTTGATCAATCATCTCGTTCCAGATTTCACCAGCTTCCATTAGATTCTTCATTCTACACCAACCACTAAGTAAAACTGAATTAGTCCCCAAATTTTCGCTTTTTGATGGGACATTGTCAATCTAAAACACAAATACACAACGAATTACAAAATCCCCAAATTTGGGAAGAACCCTAATTTTTTCGACCCAAAATTACAACAATTGAAGAGGATTTTGAGGGGGGAAATAGCATACCTGATTCGTGGAGGCCTGAGTAACAATTCTTGGCAAGCAATTTGAGTGAAGAAGCACTTTCCTTCAACCTTGAATCTTCAACAATGGCGTCGAGTTGAAGGAGCAGAGGAGAGAGAAGAGAATCGAGAATCGAGAATCGATTTTTTTTTTGGGTAAAACTGTTTCAGTAAAACGATGATTTTTGGGAAAAAAAATAAATTTTTTTTTTATTTTTTATTTTTTAAATAAGGATATTGACACGTGGCAGTTTCCGGCTGCCACGTGTCGAAGTCAACGCCAGAAACTTGGGTTGACTCCAAGAATCCGGGCAAAGGTCCCACTTAACAAAAAATGTTGTATTTTAGGTCCCATTTCACCAATTTTGACATAAAAGGTCCTTTCTCGCAAAAATATGCTTATAAAAGGTCCTTTTTGGCAAAAAATCCTTAATTTAAATTATAGTGGGTCATTATCTCCCTTTGTGACCTCGGCACAAGCTTGTTTCATAAAAAAAGAGCTTTATTTAAGCACAAACACAAACTTATGACAAGACCACCCATTAAACGTTAAAGAATTTTCCTTTATACCTGGAAAACCAAAACCTTTTTGAAACCAAAAAATCTAGTTAGTTGAGCATTAATCTTTATTAATAATGGAAAGAAGAATCATGAAAACTACTAATACAAAAAAGGGGCAATATTCACTAATTTAAGATGAAATTTATACTAATGGTTTTTTTTTTGGCTTGCTTGAGAAAGAGGCTTAGAATTATGTATAGCCGTTGGAAATTACTCCGAGGGGGCTAGTTATACGGGATACGTATAAACCTGCCGATAGTAACCCTTACAAAAATATGACAGGAAGGCATCACCTAGCAAATGCCCTGTTAGCCGGTGAAGTAAGCTCTAGTCAGGATCCCTTCCTATCGGTAGACGTCAATGATGCGATGTGATGGTTATAAAGGTCAAAAGGTCATGTGGAATGGCTCGTACCCTCCATGTATCCGATCCACCAATATAAATGGGCTTCATTTATTGCGAAAGGTATGCTATATGATTTGAGCATCGGAGGGGATTCTCAAATCACACCCAAGACTAGCTAACGTTCCTACCTGTGCACACTCTTACCAGCACAAAGAATCCCAAGACACTAAGCATGCTTCTTTAATCGTTCCCATTCCATACCAGACCAATATATATAATTCCTAATTGTTTTGAGAGTTACATTAGAGTATCTAGGGACCCTACTCAAATTGGGACATCACTCACATTATCGAACTTTTTGATTTGCTTATCTAGTGAAGTAAGCACCAATTAATTTAAAGATGAGTCAATTTTGTGTACTTTGAGTGCATGGGATATTTTCCTTTTTGAAGTAAAGGGACCTAATCTCCACCAAAAGCAATAAAAATTAATTTATTACTCTCTCCGTCTCTTTTTATTTATTCTGAAGCTTTTTTGCATAGAATTTTGCGAAAATGAAAACGTATAGAGAAGAAAGTGAGTTGATAAATAATAGGACTCAACTAATAAAAAAATATAGAAGAAACGAGGCACGGGACATCACTAAAAGAAATGGAACAAGTGAAATGAGACGGAAATAGAACCATAAGTTCTAATGTTTATAAATAATCTTTTCCCAAATGTAATTGACTAGTACTTTTGAGCAAACTATCCCATAGTGGTGATTTGCAAATCTTGGACTGAAAAAAGACACCAAACATTGGGGACAATTTTGCTTTATTCACACTAAATTAAGTAAAAAGGGCTTATCGTTTTCTATGATATCATTAAATATGGTGAAATGGTATAGAGTATATTATTAGATAGAAATGAATTTACAATGTTATCACAGTGGGATCAAGTTTGTTATAAAGAGTTTTAACCAAAGAAAGAAAAGTTTGATTTAAAGAGGACCTAGCATAAAAGAAGGTCCTTTAATAATTTAGTATATGTTGAGAAATCTAGATGCCTACACATAGGACATACTATAGGTTAGGTCTTTTCCTAAGACCAGTTTGGTCCAACTAATCAAAATGTGACAATTGATGGTCTTATCTCATCATCACATCTACTAATAAGGGTATGTTTAATTAAATTTATATGAAGTATAAAGGTATTATTGACACCACTATAGCTTAGATCTACATGCAACTGAATCGTATTTTAAACCTCTCAAAAATACATTTTTATAGCTTAAAAGCACATACATTTCAAAAGAACATATTGTACATAAAATGAACATATTATCCAAAGGTATGCAATTAACCATTAAAGGAATTGAAATCTAACACTTGAACAAATCTATATATATATATATATTATTAAAACTCCAAGGCAATCCATGTCATCTCGCCATGTGTCGCGATGATTTGGCAAGTGACATGGCGTCATCACGCCACATCAAATGCACACACTTTTGTTAATTGTGTCTTCACAAAAAAATGTTGGTATGTATCATCAAACTCATGACCTCTCATATGTTAATACAAAGTTTTATCCATCTTTCCAACAACATACGTTATAACTTTAAAACAATTAAACAAAAGTAAAATTCATTCTTACCTATGTGTAAAATTTAATGGCCAAATTTAAGATAACAATTTTTTTCTCTTCATATTTATTCATTAAATCAAACATAAAACAATTAAATTAATAGAAAAAATAATGTTATTTATTTTAGCTAATCAAATTGTGTTTTTTTCCTACAAAAGTATTTCGACTTTATAACTCATTTTACAGTTGTAACTTAAATTTTGTACGGAGGATAAATTACAAGTAAAAAAGTACATAAACTAAAGTTTTACACAAACAATGTAAATTACTCAAAGATTAAAAAGAAACTCAAACAATATCAAACACTCTGGGACATCGCCCGGGCCCCGGGCCACTAACTAGTTGGGGTTTTCAAACTTGAGCGCAAATGATTTGAGAGAATATGTAAATTGTTGTTGGTTGCTCACCTCTTAGGTTTAGGTTTTTTTTCTTAATTGGAAAAAAGTACTTCAATTATAGAATTTGAAAAAATAAACAAAAATATGTGCTTTGAAATTGTAAAATACAAAACAATACATGTAACCGAGTGTACCTTCTAATTTGTGTAATTTTATTGTTCTTGGCAAATGGAAGCAGGCAACACCTTTTCCAATTCCTTAAAAAAAGGAAAAGCATAGAAAATCAAGAAGATAAACATGTGGCAAGCCAAACATTCTATTCTAAATAGATATCAGAGATGGACCATATATAAGCCTGATTTATTCCTATCCTAAAACTTATTGGTAATAAGTGTAGTATCTCACCAATCTTATATGTTAGTCAATATCCGAGGAAGTATTTTTGCATATCTGATATGTGCTTGCAAATGCATATTATAGGAAAAAGACAAAATAGGAAAAAGACAAAAAATAAATTGAATGGTACTTTTTTTTATTTATAGAAGGGTACTTTTTTTTAACCGGAATGGTATTTGTTTTTACATGAATGACACATTATTTTTCCCCTATTTTGTCGTTTTGTTGACTGATGCAACACATATCAGATAGCCGCCTCGCCAACCTCGTCAATATCCCTCTATTTCTTCTATGTGAAACACTTAGTCTCAACTCACATGTGGATTAGTCTTCTCAACATATAGTGCCTTTATAGATGGCGGTGAGCCGATGAGGAAAATTGGCAAACTTGACAAGGAAGAAAAGTATCAAAGGCAGACTAAGATCCATACATGTTGATGATTAGGAAAATAATGCGTCTGTTGCCAATAACAACCAACATTCTAATAATCAAACCAACAATGGAGCTACTGAATTATTGGAGTGTTGAAATAAAGATTATCAAAATCAGACTTTAGAGCAACTACAGAACTATTCTATTGTTCTATTGTCATCAGAATTCAGAGTCACTGGATGACAATCAAAATAATGCAAGCTTTAAGAACTTAATTCTGAACCACAAAATAAGTACCAGTATAAGTCATATAACCAAAACAACAAAATATTATGTACATATTTCTGGAAAAGCCCCCTGTTATATATGAATCAGTTCCTAAAATGACTCCCAACTTACCCTTTCTCCTTCCCAAGTCTCTGTAGGTGTACCTATTAAGCTTAAGAATCTCACTTCTTATATCTGCCAATCAAAACTGAGAATTTTATGGAAGCGTTGCTGCTAAAAATGGCTGAAAGACTTAAACAAACATCAGCGATCTCTACAATACTCGTTCATACCTCAACTCTTTAGTACTCCCTCCGTCCCATATTTATAGTCTCATTTGACTAAACATGGGTTTAAAAAAAAGTGGAATATAGTACATGGAAAATTGGATATAATACATTTGAGTGAGAAAGTAGAATATAGTACATGGAAAAGGGAATAAAGTACTTGGGGAATTGGAATATAGTACATGAGGGAAGTTTTGTTGGATTTTCAATGCATTTTTAAAAAATATATGGGAAAGTGGGAAATTTAATGGCCAAAAATAGAAATAAAACTATAATTTTAGAACGCTCAAAATAGAAACGTGACTATAAAAAGGGACGGAGGGAGTATTAACCATGGATAATACTAGCTAATAACTTTGATAAAGGAACTCCGGGTTTATATGCTTCATTTTTAGCCAAGTGTGTAAACTGGCATCAGGCTAGCACTCGGTCTATCTTTGTTTTCATCTTGTATAACTTCACAAGGCAACTACAACAACCAACCATCTTGACTCTATTACTCTGCATGCATTTCTGGCAGAGTTCCGCATGATTTGTTACATGACATTATGGTTGCATTTTTATGCTCCCACCACCAATCAAAGTTTTCCCTCATCACACAATTCGCCTTTAGATACTTTCACAGTTTCACGTTTCACAATTTCACTACTTATTTCACTGATACGCCCCCTGTCCCCTTTTTGTTAGCCCCATTTGCCATTTTGGTTTGTCCCCAAAAGATTGATCCAATTACAAAAAATGCTCATGGGACCACAACTTACATTTGGTCCCACCATTTTTGTCTTTTCTCAATTCCACAATCCCAACTCTTAATAAAGCAAATTTGGAGCATGGGGCAAACAATTAGGGACGGAGGGAGTATTACTCTACTAGAGATTGCCCAACACAACTACTAGTAGTGCTGCTTGGACTATAAGAAGAGTGGCTAGTTTAGGATGAGAGCGTGGAAGATAATACCAAAAACATCTCTTGATATAATGTTCACAATAATAACTTCTCAATTTTGTAAATAATATCCTCCTGATCCGGATACATAATATCCTCCTGATCCGGATATTCTTCTTCTTTCCTTAGTTGTAGTATTACGTACATATTTGCACAACTCCCTTGTAATATATAAATGTATTCCGTTGTGAAGCTCATCAATAATATGTATTCAATTCTTCCTTACATGGTATAGTAGAATTCAAACGTCCATCTTTTTCTCTACCAACATTTTCATGGCATCAAACAACAACGATGTCGAACCTTCGCACCCCTTCATTGTAAGCCTTCAAATGCCAACAAGGCACACTATGATATGTGCCTCGGCTCATGCCATTCATTCTCATGTCAACGGCCCACTGACAACACCACAGGCTTACATTGCAACAACCAGTAATGCCACACTTCCGACAACATGGCTCCTTGATTCTGGCGCCACTCACCATGTCACTTACGACATGTCAAACTTATCCTTCATACATCCGTATGTTGGAACCAAAGTGATTGTCATGGGCAATGGCACTGGTGCCCCTATTACTCACATTGGCTCGCGTATTCTCCTTACATCTCCTTCTAACTCTATTCATTTATTGAATGTTCTATGTGCACCCAATATGACTCGCAACATCATTTCTGTTTCCCAATTATGTGCCGATAATAATCTTGTCATTGAGTTCTTACCCGATTCCTTCATAATCAAGGACAATCTCACAAGGGCACATCTTATCAAGGGTCCAAATAGGCAAGGGATTTATGAGTTGCCGTCTTTTCCATCAATTCTTGCCTTTTCCAGCGTCAACGAACCGACAATTTGGCAATAAATTGGCATCATATGCTACTTTCAAGAATCGCTTGTCAGATTTTAGAATCAATGTTTTCGGATTTTTTCTTTTTTTCTTTAAATTGTGGTGTATACCAATACAACAAAGTCATAAGCTTCCATTCAATAAATCAAGATTAGTATCTCACGCTCCTCTTGAAATTATTTACACCAATTTATGGACTTTCCTAATTTATCTTCATAATTTCAAATACTATGTTGCGGGAGCCTTACCCCGCTTCTTGCGGGAGCCTTTTTGAGGCAATGGGGTAATGATAATGATGATGAATTTCAAATACTATGTTGTGTTTATTGATCACTTACCGAATGATCATTTACCATACATCTGGTTCTATCCTCTCAAAAATAAATCCTACACTAAGCTAGCTTTTCATTCAAAGCCTCAACATAAAATATCTTAAGAAGTCTATCAAAATCCTTTACTCACAACACTAACGGCTTGAACAATGTCTGATAGAGTACAAACCATATCATAAATTATGCTCCAATCCGCATTTGCATAAGGAATGGGTGACATGAACTCCTCGTCTTCATTGGAACTAGGAGACTCTGATGATGACAATTTGAAATGAGATGCCAAAGGAACGGACACAGGCTTGGCATTCAACATATGAAATCGCTCAAAACCTTTTCAATGTACTTTTCTTAGTACAAGTACAAACTCCGTCTTTCACGATCTCGTATGATTATTTTTATGTTGAGAATCTTCCTTCGACCCAAAATCCTTCATTTCAAATTCCCCTTTCAACATCTCTTTCACCTCATGAACCTTAAACGTGTCTTTTGCTACAACAAGCATATCATCAACGTATAACAAAAGATACAACAAATAGCCATTACTCACCTTATTCAAGTAAATACAACTACGGTACTCACTCCGGGAGAAACAATGCCCCAACAGAAATTGGTCAAACCGTTCATACATTGCTGAGGTGATTGTTTCACCATAAAACGACTTCTTCAACAAGCACACATGCTTCTCTTGCCCTCAACAACAAACCATCCAGTTGTCACATGTAAATCTCATCCTTAAGCTCTCCATGCAAGAAAGCATCTTCATATCCAATAGCTCAACTCCAAATCATGCATGGCAACAAGAGCAAGTAATGTACGAATGGAAGTATGTCTTACCACTATTCTCATTGTAATCGGCTCCGGAACTTGGCTAAAACCGTGTGCTATGACTAGACCTGTCAAACGGGTCGGTCGGGTCGGGTTGTGAAAATTTACTTTCGGGTTCGGGTTGAATCGGGTCGGTCACTTTCGGGTTCGGGTTTATAAATGCTTGTTCAAGACCCAGAACTTTCGGGTTCGGGTCGACCCAACGGGTTGAGAGATTTTAAAACACGCATTATATTTTCATTAATTTAGGTGAAAAATATACAAAATATTGGCACAAGTTAACAAATTTTCCTACGAAAGTTTATATTTTGTCAAATTCAATCATAAAATGGCGTATAATTCAAATTAAAATCATATTACACAGAACAATAGTAAAAACAACGTGTCTTTTATGCTTAAATTTTCTCATAATCTCATTTATTGCTATAAATACAATGATTTTCAATCGGTCGGGTCTAAAACGGGTTCGGTCGGGTTTTGACCCATTCCTTTTCGGGTTGTTCGGGTTCGGATAAAATCGGGTTACGGGTCACAAAATCTTGTTCAGGACCCAGTATTTTCGGGTCGGGTTCGGGTCGGTTTTCGGGTTGGGTCGATTTTTGACAGCTCTAGCTATGACTCTTGCTTTGCACATTGACAACTCAATTTCCTTAATCCCCTCTTAGTATTTGTAGACCTATTAGCAATCAACAATTCTCTTACCCAACAGTGTTTCTACAAGCTCCCATGTTTGGTTATTTTGAAGAGACTCCATCTCTTCTGCCATGGCTACTTGCCACTTTCCGGAGTTAACAGTCCCTCGTTGCTTCGTTTTATGAGTGACTCAAGATCAATGATATCACTTGCGACACTCAAATCATAAGCCGCCATCTACTTAAATTGAACAAGACCGTAGGCTTAATAGGCCAGTTAGTATTATGTTGTGCAAGACTTGATTTTTGCCCATAGCGAGTTTGTTCCTTCCTAGGTGTGGTGACCTTCCTATAAAAGAAAATATCCACCTTTTGTGGTGTTTCTACGCCACCATCATCATCATCAAGAACATCTTCTACATCCTTCTCATGAGTTTCATCACCATTAACACCCCCGCCTCATTCCCAACAAGGTTAAAAGAAGAGGTCTCTTCTTTATGGATAAACACATACTCATTGAAAGTGAAATCTCGGTTATAAATGATTCTTGATGAACTAGGGTCCAAAATCTATAGCCTTTGACCCAATCCATGTATCATAAGAAGATACACTGCTTTGCTCGTGGCTCCAACTTCCCATCATTCACATAAGCATAAACCGGAGAACCAAATACCCTCATTCCGGAAAGATCCGCTGGCAAACCCGACCACATCTCCTCTGTCGTCTTCAACCTAAGAGCGGTACGTGATGACAAGTTTGCCAAATGAGCCGCCATTTTTACCGAATCGGACCAAAATACCTTGCTTAATCCCGCTTGAAACAACATTCAACGAGCCTTTTTCGAGCAAAGTCCTTTTCATCCTTTCCGCCACTCCATTTTGTTGTGGTCTACCGGCAGAGTGCGACGCTGGACAATCCCAAGCTTTTTGCAAAACTTGGTGAACTCTTTCTCAAAGGACACATTGTCCGTTCACAACCTTTTACTTGCTTTCATGTTTGCTTCTCAATCAAAATCTTCCAATCTTGGACCTCTTCAAATACTTGATCTTTACTTTTCAAGAACACTCGCACCTTCCTTGAATAATCATTAATAACGGTGACCACCCAAAGATGACTTCCCATGATCAGATTTCCCAAACCGTCGTCCATCTTGAGGGGGTTTGTGGAAGATAATATCAAGAACATCTCTTGATATAATCTTCACAATAATATCTTCTCACATCTTCGACTACTTAATATACTAGGAGCAGATTATCTTTTACTAATGCAAATAATATCCCCTTGATTGTGTACATAATATCCTCCTGACCGGATATTCTTCTCCTTTCCTCGGTAGTAGTATTCGTACATATTTGCATAACTCTCTTGTAATATATATTCTGCTATAAGGCTCGATAATATGTATTCAATTCTTCTATAAAGAGAGGAGCTTTAACATCCTCCTCCCTCCACCCAAACTCTATGAATATCCAGCTTAGGCGCTCGAGTTTCACTCTCGAAGACAATGGCCTCCGTCTTTGTTGGACATTTGGGCATAGGCATGTTGCTCTTGTCTCCCTTGTCTGCTGACATCAACTTCAATTGTGGGTAAAAACTAAAAAGCAACTACCTTCCATCTCAAGTCTCAAATTAAAAAACCAGACACGAGTCTGATTCTCAAAACTTGTTTTAGAATTAAGTCAATTAACCATTAATTCTGTTGAAACATATAATCAACAAGAAGTTTTACCGCAAAATACATCCGTAAGATCATTACTTATTTAAAGCATTTCACTGATAATAAGTTCAAAAGGTTTTACTATAAATATCGAATGTGGTGCATTGTGGCTAAGGTCTCCCTCCCTAGATCATTTTCACGAGATCCATAGCTTCTACCCCTCACAATAATCAGTAAACAGGACAGGAGGACTTCTTTGACCAAGACCAGATAACGCAAGTCAGAACTCACTAGGCGACTCATACGACAAATACAAATTTTGGCTGAAAGTGTGACTGGATGATTTGGAATTTTGGATGTTAACTAGAATGTGGATCTTCTGAGGTGTATAGGTTGACAAAGAGAGGTGTTTGACTGTGTTGACTTAGAGTTGAAGAAAATGATAGATGAGGTTGGTGCAAAAAGTTATAATACCCAAAATATTTGGGAACTTTATACTTGTATAAGGAATAGAATTTAGGATTACCAGCAGGAGAGCATAATAAAGTTGTAAACAAACTCTGTAAAATGGACGAAAACTAACGTTTGACAACTAGCCTTAACATGGAACAGTAGGATTTTTAGGTATCTGCATCTTAGTGTTGTCAGATAATTCACGGATTTCATTCAAGACTTGATCCATAATTTCCAAGAAAAGATTGTCAATTGAAAACTTCCATATCTGTTCCCTTCGTTCTCAAAATCTTAGAAGCAAAACGAGGACTTCTCAATCTGACTAATGTCCCATGAAAATAAGATTTGGTTTTTCTTCCCTTCCCTACTTCTCCCCTTATGCTCAAGACTCAACAGCTGAGGATGAATGGAGTGTAACAATCTCAGATCTAATTGCTGGTTTGTACCATGAGTTCACAACCTAGGAAGATGCTTAGCTGTTTCTAAGTTTGAGAAGTATCCTGTTGATGCTGAAAGTTGTAACTGGAAGTTATTTTAAGGTCTATACTCTACAGTTTACTACTTGTACCACATTGAACTTAGGGTATCGAGCTATATTGCATAAAGATCAGAACTCGAGTCATCTTAAGAGTACTATTAAAAAAAAATCATCCTAGGAGTTGCTTCTGCAAGATTAACCTGTTTATAGTCTTGCAGTATTCGAGGTCAATTCTGACATAATCAATTTCTATTACAAATCTAAAAATATTCATATAGATACTGTCAGATTAATGGTTAAAGTTTAAAACCGACTTTACAAGTGAAAACATGTTCATAATATGGAATGGTGTTTTTACAATTACTATGTAATATTAGGGAAATATTAGTGGTGTTCCTGTACTTTTATCAATGGTAATCAAAATATTTTCCGATTCCCAATGACCCTGTACTTCTTTAATTTACTAAGTGGCATTAGCGACCTTAAACATTAATGGTTAATAAGCTATTTTGAGTTAACCACGGTCCCAGGCCAACCATCCTCTTTCATTTCTCTCTTTTACTTCACTAAACCTTCTTCTTGTAACACCATCATCGACCATTAACACCCTAACTCCACCTTCACCAATATTCTGCCCCAACACCAAGCTCCAAGCACCCTTACCATTGGAGCAACAACAACCCACCACTCCTCGCAATCACCCAAATCAAGCAACAACTACAACCTTTTGCTGCTCCCAGCACATCACAAAAACCACAACAACCACTATAAACCAAAGCTACAATTGAGTAGAGAGAAAAAGAAGGTCGACATTCATCCACTGTGCACTGTGACTCACCGGGAAGAAGAGGAGGTGGTGGTGGTTGGGCTTCGCTAGTGGTGGCCGACGGATCTTTTATTTCCCTGATTGATTCTTACTCCTTACCTTTGGTGTACTCCTTGTTGCAGTAGGTGGATCCCCCCATTCTTAATGGAGGAAGAAGCCAGGCCAGTCTCGGTTGGGCGAGGTTGTGGGTTTGACGGTGGACAGTATTGGGACGGTGGCAGGGTGCCGACGGGAAAGAGAAGATGGGTCATGTGAGCGGTATGGCCATTGGATCCTTGTTTGAATTAGTGGAGAGAGGAAGAGGTTGAATGATGAGGATGATGGATAAGGGTACTAGACTACTAGGTTGGTAAATTGATGATGGGTTAACCGATTAACCGTGGTTAATAAACGTTAGATTTAAAGAAGTGTATACCAAAAGTGATCATTAATATCATGCTTAGTAAATTTAAGAAGTCAAGGTTACCATTGCGAATCAGGAAAAACTTTGGTTACAATTGATAGTCAAGGATCACCAAAAACTTTGGTTAACAGGAAGAAAATTATTGTCAAGTTTGATTAATTTTGTAAGCAAATGTCAAATGTGGCCTATAAGTTTAGACTTAGGAAGCATCGTGCGCGATTTATTATCTTCAACAGTAAAGCGCTACTCATGAATAATCTAAAAAAATCTGTAATCCATCCCAAATTAGAATATATTGACAATCCATCATTTCAAAAGATGATCATACTCCAATTCCATAAATGGTTTTTCTATCTCGTGTTTGGTTCCGCTTATCTCTATGGAGAGCTTAATTTTAATGGAAAATCTGGACACTAAAAACTCAAAGAAGTGCAGGGCTTTTTTCCAGAAAATTTCCTTTATTAGCTGATGGGATTTAAATGTATACAGTTGTTCTAAGCACAATAATGCTGAATCAATCTGGGTTAGTATATCTCAAATTGGTGACAAATTCAGCATTATTGAATTAGACAAATATTTCCTCTTTCAAACAATATAACACCAAAAAAGCTGATTTATCCTCTATCATTTGTTCTACTAAAAATTAAAGTAGATCAATTGACCCATACACCACAACTACTTTTCACACAAGCAGCCAAATCTACAGAAACATAAACCTAATATCCACAGTTGTGACTTGTGAAGCAGTGCATCATACGACTAAACATTCAGATGTGAAAAAGTATCAAATATAAAAGGTATCAGGGTTGTTAAACCTGTACCTGAGCTCCTCGCAGGACTGTTGGTAGAAATTCAATGACAGATATTGTCATGGACTCATGCAGACGGGCTCCAGGTGAAAACCCTCATAGATCTGGTTGTCCCCCACTGGATTAGGCATAGGACAGTCTGACTGTTATTGGTTATCAAGTTTGTTTCGATTTTCCATCACATTCTATGCGTGAAGATCGCAAGGAAAAAAAGATGATTAAAGTTGCTGACAGTAGTGCTGACGCGTAAGTAACAACAGACACTGTTCTTGAGTGAGACTTGATCCCCGCTGGAATGCTCCACACAATATCATCAAGTTCCAGAGAACCGTTGCTAGTAATGGGTGACAAAGAACAGCTTTGAGCAGGTGACGTTCCATGCATTTTGCAGTACATATACAAGTCAGGAGCACCAAACCTGACTTTTGAATATCCACTTTCTTCCAGAGGCTGTTAAAATACATGAAATCGTACAAGATACTTAGAAATGAATAAAAATAACCACCACACACATACAAATAACATAGCCAAGTGAATTGGAAGGTGGAAGCAATACATGCTTAGCTATAATTTCTTTTAGGCTGCAGTAAATTAGTGAATGCTTCCATCTGCTAATGAACTAAGCTAGGATCCCTATAACCTTTCTGATTTTACAATGAACATACAGAATCTTTTAGTTAACAATATGAAGTCTAAATGCCTTATGTTCTGAACTACCTCAATCATCTGTTAGATAGGCGATATAGATTCTTATCAAACAAGAAATACGTAAATGGTGAATGCAAATTTAGAAAAGTCCTTAACAATAGGCAGAACATCAGGGTCACTGTGATCCATATCAGTGCATTAAATAACACAGTTCTGCTGCTTAGCAGATGCATAACTTATTCTGGCAAAACAAGATATTCTCCTAATTGGAATGTCTACCAAGAATTGATGTTTACAACATACATTAAAATATCAGCACTCAGCACCATTTATCCAAGTGTAGTATGCTTTTCTCTAAACCCTCACCCAGTGTCCAAACACCAAAACAGGGGCAGAAAGTCCACACTTATATTATACTTACATGAACTCAGCCCCAAAGCATTCACCACTTCAACAAAAAAGATGTCTAGGGTAAGGAGAACTTCAAAAACAAATTTCTAATGATCTTGAATAAGCATTTTGAAGTTCTCCTGGAATCATCTACTTCCTCGGCTATTTTAGTTGTACCTTATTGACTTTCATATTTTCTATCGCACAACTTTAACCATTATAATATTTAGTAAGACATTTGTAAATTTTATAAAAATTTGATATTTAGAAAATAGTCAAAGTGTCCATTTCCGATGGAGCCAAAGATTCTTCTTTTGGCTGTGGGATGTAATGGACTAAATCAAATTGGCTCTTAAAACCTCTTCGCTTCATTTCCATGAAGTAGAAGATGTTCGTCCCGTTTTCATCCCGTTGTCGCTTTTGGGTCAATTGGAAACAACCTCTCTGCAATTGTAGGGGTAAGGTTGCGTACACCCGACCCCCCTTACCCCGCTTCTTGCGGGAGCCTCTTTGAGGCAATGGGGTAATGATAATGAATGATGAGAAAATAGTCAAAGTAAACCGTGAATAGTGCAAAAAGTCGTTGGGGTACCAAAAACAACGGAGGAATAGTTTTAGAATCAAATGAAGTTTAGGACAATATAAAACATGTCACATTTTTGCTTATTTTTTCTTCTATTTTTGTAATGTAATAGCTTAAGAATACCAAATCTATAGCTTTAGGTAATAAATACACAAGTTAGAGCACTTTGATATAGATTAATTATATGCAAACATAAGCAGATAAGATCTATCCGATGGAAAATATTACTGTATTCTTCATATTCCAAGGTCAGATGATTGATTCCGAAAATTTTGAACAGAATCTAAAACACACTGCAAGGTACTTAATCTACCAAGCAGACTCTTTCCTTATGTGCTACAACACCAAAAAATAAAGTAACAGTGCCTCTGTAAAAGCACCAATAGCTCATTTCACAAATTCGGAATTCGTTGCAAATAAAATCAAGATTCAGCTTCATATATGCTGAAGTCTTGACATTACTGCTCCATCAAAGCAAGAAACACTTTTTGATAAAATGGTTCATGTACGCAGAAACCTTTAGGCAAAACATATTAACAAAAAGCTCAAATATTAATATTTCACAGAGCCGGAAAATTTTAGGCAAACAAATCGCTTCCACAAGTAAAGATACTATGATAATTTATAACAGTGCTTACAGGATATCGAGCATGCAATGGTATCTCTATCTTGAACTCTAGCACAGTCTCCTGACCTGCTGAATTATTCAAGGCTGTATCTAAGTGAACTTCAACAATTGACTGATTGGAAAGAAAGGATGGCAACTCCAAATTAGCATCTCCGAAAACATAAGCATCCTTGAATGCTGCAGCAAAGAGCCGTTGGAGTCAATGTCATGAAAGAATGAGAAGGCAAAAACTTAAAGGCAAAAACTTAAAGATATATATAAAAAGTACCTCCACGGTAAATTAGATGTTGAAGCTCAAAAGGATCAGCAAAAACCCCAGATGGTAGTCTTTCAATGATTATGATCTCACACATTTGTGAGGAAAAGTCAGCAATCAGATTTGGCTGAATGCTTAATCTGACAGATGAAGATAGACGGCGATGAGAACCCTCTCCAATCAAACGGCGCTCTAATTGTAAAAGTTTAGAAAATGTTGGCTCAGAGCCAACTAGAATCTTATGTTTCATATACTCTAAAAAATTTGAATCGGTGAAGCTATCATATTCCCTGGAAAACGACTCCAGAGCATATCTTGCAAAACAAGGAGAGGAACTGGTGCTGTGCTTCATGTAGTCACCATTATAGTTATTAAGACTTTCCTGGAAAAATATGATAAGAGGAGAAGATGAAGAAATTTCAAAGTGAAACATGCATAAATCAAACTTTCCATCTCCTTGCCCAGCTAAACAAGGAAATAAACAAGAGTTTGCAATACCATTTCTGTTCCAAATTGAAGTTTAATCAACAAAATTCAAAGGAGATGAAGAATAATAGAAATACATGTAGAGTCATTGTTGTTAAACTAATACGTCACAAATTCTTATATTTCTCAAAAGCTATTAGATTTTATGCAAAAAGAGGAACAGAGAGATGGTACTAGTTAGTAAATGAAGAAAAAAGACATCTTTTAACAAAATAACAATCACACAAAGAGATTTGGTCATGGGTTGAGAACGGGAATTGAAATCTACGAGATCTATTAATCAGAACTCAACGAAAAGATAACCGGGTTCAACAAAAGTAACAAATCAGTAATATCCTCTGCAATTGTATGTTATGTTTATAAGATGATCGTATCTCAAAGCACCAAAATGATTCTAACAACTGCAGGCTGGTTCGAAATCAAGTCTAATTCCCCCCTCGCACACAACAAAAACAAGGATTGCATCAGGCAATTTTATCACTAATTTTCAGCCAATACCTACTTGAAACATACAGAAAACTCACACGATATACAACATGATCCACTGTCAACATCACATCTACCAGCACATATTCACACCTGCTTCCCCCCATAACGTGGTAGGGCAGTGCTTATGGCCGAAAACTTCCGAAGCCTTCCAAAAAATAGAGAGGTGAAAAGTCTATCACTCTCACCCAACAACCTCAACAGAAGCTTGAGCATGCCACAGCCTCAACTAAAAGGTCCAGATATTGTGGCAGGGAATTGCTATGACTTACGAACTTCGTACAATACCCGATTAAGGAAGAAGTCAACATTACAGGTAGCCTCACCCAAACTATTCCAAGACTATTAAAGAGGTTGTATCATCCTTTTGAGAAACATAAACAAACCTTCAATAGCTCATTATCATGAGTCTCATGACACAAGACCCACAGACCTAATTATCCAAAAACTTCAAATCCATGAAACGGTGAAATAATGGGATAATCCTGCCCAACAACCGATTAGGAACCTCGGCTAAACGAATTTTCTTTCCCATTTAGAATCATTATCACACCTCTGCAACAATGCCATACATTTAGACCACCCTAAAGTTTTCAATAGCATAAAGATACAATCAAAACCCCTTCTTGCTACTAGTCAGTGACACCTGACACCACAAAACCCTAATTAAAAGCCTAATCAACCTAGATAGAGCAATCCAATTGTACCAATCTCATAAAAGAAATTAATTAAAAGAACAACACAGAATTCATAAAAGCAGCATTTTTACAATGTCATTGATCTTCTAAACACATTGCAGATCATATATTTCACAATCCAAGAACAATAAAGTGACGTACAATTAAATAAAGATAAATTAGAAATCAGAGAATAATTCAGGATATAATTACAAACCTGATTTGAAGTTGAAGAGGTAATACGAATGGTGAAATGAAGAACAATCGTCGCAATTAGAATATGGACTGGAGATTTTCCGAATTTAACACCCATTTTTTCAATTTCTCTCTAAAATTGGGTATTAATTAGAACTGATTAAGTAAACAAATGGATAGATTTTGAACTGATCATTATCCGAAACTCCTCGCTAACTAGTGCCGCCGCCTTTGCCCAGCGATGTCATCACTCAACGACATCTCCGTCACTTCCGCCCTCCCTGGATATCTCCGCTGCCAGAAAGGTGGGTGCTGCGGTGGACCGGCGGTGGAGGGAAGGGTCAGATGGTGGGAGGAGTAGTTGTTACGGTGGTTGCGTGAAGAGGTGTTAGTTACCAGAAGGAAGGATGTATGAGAAAATTGTGGCCGGTTTAACTATTAGTATATCGGGGTAGAGTTCGGGTTCGAGCTCGGTTCGAACTTTAATTTTGAGCTTGAATTCGGCTCGATTAATGGATCTACTGTTTGGGTTCGAGTTTGAGCTCGGCTCAAATTGACTCGATAACAATTCGAGCCAAATTATTTTCCGAGCCAAATTATTATCCGAGTTCTACTTTTAAATTTACTTTAACAAGATTTTTGGTAAAATAAATCTTATGAATATATAGTGTTAAATAATTAAATGCAATCAATCATAATCTAATCTTCTATATCTATCTATCTATCTATTACTATATACTAAAAGAGACACCAGGAATGACACGTGTCAATTCCTGGTGCGATTTTTTCCCGCCAAAATCACTTTCCCAAAAAAAGTGTATCTGTTTAATTTTATATTTATTCTACCTTATTTAAAAAAAACTATTTATGTATAAGAAATAAAATTTAGTTTATAAATTATGCCAATAATATATACGGCGTAATAATAATTATTCTAAATTGTTGATATTTTAGTCAATTTGCTATATTAATAATGAAAAATATATCACTCAATATTTTGGTGAAATTATCATATTAGCATTTAAATATGCATATTATATGAATAAATTTAAACGAGTATGTTAAAAATGTTATAACTATGAAGTAGTTTGTGAGATATTCAGTTAAATATTTTGTGAAAAAAATTATCAAAATCCGTGCGTGCACGGGATTTAATCTAGTATCTATACTAAAAGAGAAGTCCCTAAAACCACGGCTGCCACATGTCGCACTCTCATTAAAAGATTTCCCGCTCTTTTGTCCTGCCTTAATTAAAGGAATTAACTTTATGTAAATAAATTATTTTATGGCAACACTATCTTATTTATTATGCCATTACTTAAAAACAATTATTATATGCTTTTGCATAAAGAATAATAAATAAAATTAACAACTTAATTGTTAAATATTGTCGTATACGGGATACATTATTTTAGTCAATTGATGATTTAATAAGGTCATAGTATCCAAATTATTCTACTAATTACTGTATTTACATGATTAATTTAGGAATGTATCCCATTAATTGTTATGAC
Organism: Spinacia oleracea; assembly: GCF_020520425.1. Classification (NCBI taxonomy): domain Eukaryota; kingdom Viridiplantae; phylum Streptophyta; class Magnoliopsida; order Caryophyllales; family Amaranthaceae; genus Spinacia; species Spinacia oleracea. Next base: position 5,194,358 of record NC_079488.1, on the reverse strand, counting down.
CCTATGAATCATTAAAATACGGGTAACTTACTTCCTTTTTGATGCATATAATTATATGTTGACATATATATTTACTAGTCTTATATGCACGCGATGCGTGCGAAATTATTAAAAATTAAAATTGTTTTGTTACAACTAATCATAACAAATATTAAGCACTAAAAAATCATCTGGTCCGGAGGTCACGACCTTGGGCTCTAGGAAATCTTTCTTTTGGTATTTTGGCGATCTTTTTGTTTGGAGTGAGTGATTGTCTTTGTTGTCTTTCTTTATCCCACCATTTTGACCTTCGATCTTGTATACCTTGATCTTCGTTTCTACCGTTAATATTTCTAATCACCATTATCAATTTTTCTCTATTTAAAAATATATCTTTTTACTAAATTAGTAGAACATAAATTGCAAAAGTATTACTTGTTTGGGGGAAAGATAAACCTAATAAAAAAAAAAGAACATTTTTTATTTGGTGAACAAAAGCAAAATGAAACATCCTGATTCACCTAATACAGTCATTGGCATCTCAATGGCTCTACATCAAACACCTAATTCACCTAATTCAATCCTTGGCATCTACATATTAATCTCACCTCTTTTGCTCCACCGAAACCCCAACTTCCTCTCCCTTCAGATTTAGCCATCAACAAACTCCCCTGCAATTCCCAAGCGCATTTCCAATTTCATGCCACCGAATTATCGAATTGATTTATTGAACTCGAAAGATGTGGAGTTCAATTGCTGATTTGAAAGAAAATCTAAATAAAATTTCTCTTGATGTCCACGATGATTACGACGAAGAAGATGAACTCTCGATCCATGGCTACGATTCTCTCTACTCTGATCGTAGGCGTTCACACAATCTTGTTCATTCCAAATCGCCTTCAGATTCTCCTATTAGAATGGAAATGATTCTCAGTACGTTTCCTAGGTACCGGAGTTTTTTTCTTCTCTTCGAATTTTCAATTGTTGAGCTCAGTACTCAAATTCGCTGTAATTTGATGGAATTGTTAAATTTTATAGTCGACAACTTCAATCTCTGCTGAAATATTGCGATTGGAATTTTAAAATACTCACCATTATTGATTTGGAAACTTCTAATTTTTAATTCTGACCCTCCCGGAGGTTTAGCCTTTTATTACCTTTGATTTGAGGCATTTACTGCTCTTTACGGTTTTGTATGATTAATTTCCTGATTGAATGTGAAATGATTGTTGTTTTAATACCTTTATTGCTCCTTGATTTTAGGAATTTACTACTAATTTGGTCTTAAGATTTCCTTATTGAATGCGAATTGATTGACGTTTAAACAATTAATTAGCCAAAAATACTGGCACTCAAAAAGTTTGCCCGATTTGTTATTATTTTCAGTTTTTAAAATCTGTATTTAATCAACTTTTTAAAATAATAAATAATTAGATTTACAGTGAAATATAAGAGGGTATTTTAGTATATTTGTTTGGGGACACCAAAAGTGGTGTTACTGGAATACCCCTCCCCTGTTGGCTTATAGAATAGAGATCTTATAGTTTTACACTCGGTAGTTATTTATAGTGTGTTAGTAAATTACTTTATATATATGCGGTTGAGCTTTTATATAAAGTAATTATTTTCTTAATTTTTTGAGGGAAAAAGTAATTATTTTCAAGATGAGTATTTATTTGGTACTTTTTGACAGTGAATATTTGGTGAATTACAGATGAAAAGAGAGGCCCTAAAAACAAAACTGACACGTATCGTTCTCACATTATATTGAATAATTGGATATATTTAGATTGGAGAAACTTATATAATACGCCGGAAATATCTATAAACAAAATTAAGCTATCACAAATTTCTATCTATTTATATCTATATTACTTACACGAACTTTTAATAAAACCCGGTGAACAATAAATTACTGAATAGCGGACCAAACTAAGTAAATACGTGTGTAGTAAATACAATTAAATAGGAGATATTAAGTAATTAACATAACAATAATGTTTTCTACGAGTAGAAAATATAAAAAGGATAATGTACGTAGCAATTTATGAATTGATATAATATTTTTCTTTTGATATATTCATCAAATATACTTTTGTAAAAAATAATTATTCATCCATTTCATAAGTTATACCAACCTTAGCAATTAATGAATTGATATAATATTTGTCTTTTGATATATTCATCAAATATACTTTTGTAAAAAGTAATTATTCCTCCAATATAAGTTATACCAACCTTTTTTATTTTTTGAGGGGAAGTTATACCAACTTACTCTATCAATACATACTATGAAACATTAATTGAGGAGGGATAGTATAAAAGTGTGTACTTTTTTAGAATTAAGAGAGATATTGTAGTTGTGCTATAATTTGGGGTTGAATAGGATAACAGGGGATACACCTTGACAAACAATGATTCAAGAAAAACATTGAAAGAATGTTAAGGAACAGGTTAAACTAAAAGTGAAAAGAAAATTAGTGCATTATCTAAATAATACTCTCTCCGCTTCACAATGATATTCCAATTTTTATTTTTCACGTTTTTCAATGTACATTTTGTATCATTAATAGCTATAATTATACATTAGGTAAAATTATAAAATTTTGATATTATTAAAATATGTATTGAGACGAATCAAATAAGACCCCACATGAATCTGTTTTTCCTTATGCAATGAAAATAATTTAAAAGATTGTATTCAATTGTAAATAGTGTCAAAACTCTAAATTGGAACATCATTATGGGAGTGTTAACATGTTATCTAAGATTAAATAATACAGAATTACAGATTAGTAAGTATTACGATAAAAACTATTGTCCATTGGAAGGAATAAATGTTCTCATTGCAAGATTGAACACTTAATATTTTAACATAGTTATGTGAAGCAAACACGTACTCTAACAATAATGTTGCTAATTTAAAATAATTATATTAAAAAATATAATTAGCACTGGAAAAAAAATCCTTAACATTTAAGAGTATAAACATATTTAAGGGTGATCAATAGCCAAAAAGAATAGTATGTATGCTTAATTAATTTTTGTGATAAATTTTTTAAAAAGTTGGTAGATAAAGCAAGTATTAATCTGGACTATATGGTGAATCGAGCAAATAAGGTGGGTGGAGAAGCAGATGGCGGGTATAAGTTAGGCGGGTGGATCTAGACTATATGGTGAAAGTGTTGCAACTGAGGTTTGAGACTTTAAGGCGTTGAATAAATTTAGCAACTGTCATAAAAAAAACTCGATAGAGTATTTTCTTATCTTATATAATTCATTCCCGTGTATATTAATTTGTAACTATTACATACAATAAAAAAAAAACATACGTAATAGTGCGGGTCAGGGGCGAACATACTGAATCCCTCTCGTATCGATAAATTAAGTACGAAGTATATTTTAGGTTTTATTCAAATATAATTTAGATTTGTCAACCATGCGTGTACCGATTTTCATATTAATTAAAAATATGATCCTCAATGACTTTTTAGTTTTTTACTTCGATCAATTCTATAATTTTATAAAAACTCAAATAATCAAATAAGATGTCAAGCCCGAACTAAATACACACAGATTGGGTGGTTACTAAATAAAAATTGAGATTTAATGCAATCACATCTTTTCGAGTTCTACAATAAGAAAATGCAAATATTTATACTCTACCCCGTAAAATCCATGTACACTAAACGAATATGATAATGCAAATAGTTATATTAGTATCGAAATGTGGATATTAATGTAAATTTATGAAGTGAAATTTTGGGTTAACAAGTTGTAAATATTAAAGCGTAAAACTTTCACATCTATATAAATTAATTATTTATAATATGTAATTATGTAAATTTAATTGCAGTACTCCCTTCGTTCTTTAATGTTCTTCCCATTTGGAATTTTGACACTATTCACAATTAAAGAGAATCTTTTGAATTACTAATAATATCTAAGAAAAAATATAGTCATGTGGGATCTCATTTGATTCGTCTCAATGAGTACTTTAACAATGTGAAAATTTATAATTTTTAATAACATGTAATTAAATATATTAACCATGTAAAATATGCATTGGCAAATGTGCCAAAATGAAATAGAAAGAACATTTAGGAACATATATATGGAGTATGAGTTTCATATCATCACTTTAGTAAAATAATATTTACAATTTTAAATTAGTAAGAGCTTAATATTTGAAGTTTACTAACTGTGCAATTGCACGGGTACTATACTAGTATACATATATAAAGGAGGCATATTTGTTGAAATATTAGAGCGCCACCTAAGATTACTAATGGTTTAGGCAAATGAAAAACAAGATTTCTAATTTCTTTTTGAATTAAAAAAATCAAGTTCCACGTAGATATTTTAATTAATTAATTATTAATATATAGTCCTAATATATACAACTCCATCGAAAATCAAACACTCTAATAATTAAAAAATAATCGATTGCCACGTAGATAATTATTTAGGTGCTACATAGATATTTTAATTAATAAATTAATTACTAATATATACAACTCTGTTAGGTTATGATACATATGACAAAACATAAATCATGCGGAAAACCTTAATGCCAGGAAACATATTATTTACACATAATCAGTTAGCATAATTTAGGTGCATACACTTTGTAGCGTGCCCTCCCTAGCTGCGCCCGAACCGAACAAGAACAAGTCTTTAGGACTCCAAGTGTCGTCCCTCCGTAGATAGTCCACAGCACGTCCGGATCCGCCTTAAGATTGAAGTATAATTTTCGGCAAATTATGGGCAAGAATGTGACTGAATTTTCTGCTCAAAAATCACTGTTTTATTGTATGAATACTTGTTGAAAAACTAGTGTATAAATTTATGACCCTAGGCATATATTTATAGAACCATGGAAAGGATTTCGAATCCTGTTAGAATACTAATTAATTAATTAGAATCCTTTTAGAACTCTAAATAATTAATTTAATCTTTTAGGATTAGGATTTAATCAATGCACGAATTCCGATAGCTTTAGGATTCGTATAGCACGTACACACGCACCGCACGAGCACTGCACGCCCATGCGCAAGCCTCGCGGCCCACGCTGAGCGCACGGCGCACAGGCCCACTGCCCGCAGCCCATTTGTTTGATACGTGCGCGCGCGCCAAGCCTTGGCTGGGCCTGGCCTTGCGCTGGGCCTGGTCGAGGCCTTGGCGTGTTTGCTTGATGCGTGTGGCTTGCTGGGCGACAGCCTGGCTTCGTGCTGGGCCTTCGTCTAGCAAGCCTCGTCCGATGCTAATTCGTACGATACGCTTCCGATTAAATTCCCGATTCCGGAATTCATTTCCGATACGAACAATATTTAACATTTCCGATTCCGGAATTAATTTCCGTTTCGAACAAATATTTAATATTTCCGTTTCCGGAATTATTTTCCGATTCTGATAATATTTCCGATTCTGACAATATTTCCGTTTTCGGCAATATTTCTGATTCCGGTAATATTTCCATTTCCGATAATATTTTCCGATACGTACCATGTTTCCGTTTCCGGCAACATCTACGACTTGGATAATATTTATATTTCCTATACGATCCATATTTCCGTTTCCGGCAATATCATCGTTTCCGGAGTATTCATTTACTTGCCTTTGACGATCTCAGCTCCCACTGAAACCAAGATCCGTCGATTCCGAATATCCATAGATGGAGTATTTAATGCCATTAAATACTTGATCCATTTACGTACTATTTGTGTGACCCTACGGGTTCAGTCAAGAGTAAGCTGTGGATTAATATCATAATTCCACTTGAACTGAAGCGGCCTCTAGCTAGGCATTCAGCTCACTTGATCTCACTGAATTTATTAACTTGTTAATTAATACTGAACCACATTTATTAGACTTAACATTAAATGCATACTTGGACCAAGGACATTATTTCCTTCAGTCTCCCACTTGTCCTTAGGGACAAGTGTGCATTTCCTAATTCCTTTGTCGCTCGATGCTTGCTCTTGAACATAAGGTAAGAGCTGTCATCCTTATTATGTCCAGAGGTGTTTCTCGGTTTCAGAGTTCAATTGATCAAATAAACAGATAATCATAGCCTATGATTCATCCGAGCACGACCATGCATTTCACAGTTTCTAGCTCTCCGAGTGGCCTTGTACAACTTTTAAGCATCTCATCCCGATTTATGGGAGGACAATCCCAATCTTGCGATCTTGAGATTAGACTTCGTTTGATAGGTGATTACCTGAGCGTTGCCTTTATAGCCTCCTTTTACGGTGCGACGGTTGGTCAACGTCAAAGTAACCAGTTCTCAAACAAGTAATCTCAAATCACTCAGGTATTGAGGATTTAGTGTCTAATAATTTTAATGAAATTTACTTATGACAGATTTTCATCTCTTACAGTAAAGTTTCATAGGTCTTTCCGATACTAGTCTTCCCAAAGTAAGTATCTATGCAAATGATTATGACATTGCCATGTCCACATAGTTCAAGAAACAGAACTACTAGTCATCTTGCATTCTAGTCGTCTAACGTTTTCTATGCGTCCGTCTTTATAGAAAACTCCGACCAGGGACCATTTTCAACTTTTGACATTCAAGTTCACTTGATAGACATTTCTTAGTCACAGGACTGGTCCTGACAGTCTATCTTGAATATTTCGTCAAATTGAAGGGACTCATCATTTAATAAACCACAAATTAAATGGAAAAATGAATTTTATTCATTTATTGTGAATGATTAACCAATATTGTTTTACAAAGTATTAAACTCTAAAACTTTAAAACATTAAACAAGGATATCAAAGCCATTCTCCAATATGCTTGATTCCCATAGGTGCAGTGTGCGAGTTGTGCTTCGCCTGCGACAGAGGTTTAGTCAATGGATCTGAGATGTTGTCATCAGTTCCAATCTTTCTTATCTCGACTTCTTTTCTTTCAACGAACTCTCGTAGAAGGTGAAATCTACGAAGTACATGCTTGACTCTTTGGTGGTGTCTAGGCTCCTTTGCCTGTGCAATAGCTCCGTTATTATCACAATATAGGGCTATTGGTCCTTTAATGGAGGGGACTACACCAAGTTCACCTATGAACTTCCTTAGCCATATAGCTTCCTTTGCTGCTTCATGTGCAGCAATGTACTCCACTTTAGTTGTAGAATCCGCAATGGTGCTTTGCTTAGCATTTTTCCAGCTTACTCCACCTCCGTTGAGGCATAAGACAAACCCAGACTGTGATCTGAAATCATCCTTGTCGGTTTGGAAACTTGCGTCCGTATAGCCTTTAAAAATTAATTCATCATCTCCACCATATACCAGGAAGTCATCTTTGTGCCTTTTCAGGTACTTCAGAATATTCTTGGCAGCAGTCCAATGTGCTTCTCCTGGGTCTGACTGGTATCTTCTCGTAGCACTGAGTGCATGCGCAACATCCGGGCGTGTACATATCATAGCATACATTATTGAACCAATCAATGATGCATATGGAATCCCACTCATTCGTCTACGCTCATCAAGTGTTTTTGGGCACTGAGTCTTGCTTAGAGTAATTCCATGAGACATGGGTAGGTAGCCTCGCTTGGAGTCTGCCATCTTGAACCTTTCAAGCACCTTATTGATATAAGTGCTTTGACTAAGTCCAATCATCTTTTTAGATCTATCTCTGTAAATCTTGATGCCCAGTATGTACTGTGCTTCTCCTAGATCCTTCATCGAAAAACATTTCCCAAGCCAAATCTTGACAGAGTTCAACATAGGAATGTCATTTCCGATAAGTAATATGTCGTCGACATATAGTACTAGAAAAGCAATTTTTCTCCCACTGACCTTCTTGTATACACAAGATTCGTCTGCGTTCTTGATGAAACCAAAGTCACTGACTGCTTCATCAAAAGTTCAAAACGTATATTCCAGCTCCTTGATGCCTGCTTCAATCCGTAGATTGATTTCTTTAGCTTGCATACCTTTTTAGCATTCTTTGGATCCTCAAAACCCTCAGGTTGTGTCATGAACACAGTTTCTGTTAAAACGCCGTTTAAGAAAGAGGTTTTGACATCCATCTGCCATATTTCGTAATCGTAATATGCAGTGATTGCTAACATTATCCGAATAGACTTTAGCATTGCAACTGGTGAAAAAGTTTCATCGTAATCCACACCGTGGACTTGCCTGTAACCTTTTGCAACCAATCTAGCTTTGAAAACTTCTAGTTTCCCATCCTTGTCCTTTTTCAGTTTGAAAACCCATTTGCTTCCTATGGCTTGGTAGCCATCTAGCAAATTGACCAAATCCCAAACTTGGTTTTCTGACATGGAGTCTAATTCAGATTGCATGGCTTCTTGCCATTTCTTGGAGCTAGGGCTCGTCATAGCTTGTTTTTAAGTCGTAGGTTCATCACTTTCAAGTAATAGAACGTCATAGCTCTCGTTCGTCAAAATACCTAAGTATCTTTCCGGTTGAGATCTATATCTTTGCTATCTACGCGGGGTTACATCTCTAGATGGTCCATGATTCTCACCAGATACTTCTAAAGATCTCTGAGTTTCATCTTGAATGTCATCTTGAGCATTCTCTAGAGTTTATTGTTCGACTCGAATTTCTTCGAGGTCTACTTTTCTCCCACTTGCCATTTTGGAAATGTGATCCTTTTCCAAAAAGATACCATCTTGAGCAACAAACACCTTGTTCTCAGATGTATTGTAGAAGTAATACCCCTTTGTTTCCTTTGGATAGCCCACAAGGATACATTTGTCAGATTTTGGATGAAGTTTGTCTGAAATTAATCGTTTGACGTATATTTCACATCCCCAAATCTTAAGAAAAGACACATTTGGAGGCTTTCCAAACCATAACTCATATGGAGTCTTTTCAACAACTTTAGACGGAGCTCTATTTATAGTGAGTGCAGCTGTATTTAGTGCATGTCCCCAAAATTCTATTGGAAGTTCGGCCTGACCCATCATTGATCTAACCATGTCTAGCAAGGTTATGTTCTTCCGTTCCGACACACCGTTCCATTGTGGTGTTCTAGGAGGAGTCAATTCTGATAGAATTCCACATTCTTTCAGATGGTCATCAAATTCATAGCTCAGATATTCACCGCCTCTATCAGACCGCAGAGCCTTAATCTTCTTGCCTAATTGATTCTCTACTTCACTCTGAAATTCCTTGAATTTGTCAAAGGATTCAGACTTATGCTTCATTAGGTAGACATAACCATATCTACCGAAGTCATCAGTGAAAGTGATAAAGTAGTTGAAACCACCTCTAGCATTTGTACTCATTGGTCCACATACATCTGTATGGATTAAACCCAATAGTTCAGTTGCTCTTTCTCCAACTTTAGAGAAAGGTTGCTTTGTCATTTTTCCAAGTAAACATGATTCGCACTTACCATAATCCTCTAAGTCAAATGGTTCTAGAATTCCTTCCTTTTGAAGTCTTTCCATGCGTTTCAAGTTAATATGGCCTAATCGACAATGCCACAGATAGGTGAGATCTGAATCATCCTTTTTGGCCTTTTTGGTATTTATGTTATAAACTTGTTTGTCGTGATCTAATAAATAAATTCCATTGACTAATCTAGCAGATCCATAAAACATCTCTTTAAAATAAAACGAACAACTATTGTCTTTTATTAAAAAGGAAAATCCCTTAGCATCTAAGCAAGAAACAGAAATTATGTTTTTAGTAAGACTTGGAACATGGAAACACTCTTCCAGTTCCAAAACTAGCCCAGAGGGTAACGACAAATAATAAGTTCCTACAGCTAATGCAGCAATCCGTGCTCCATTTCCCACTCGTAGGTCGACTTCACCCTTGCTTAACCTTCTACTTCTTCTTAGTCCCTGTGGATTGGAACATAAGTGTGAGCCACAACCTGTATCTAATACCCAAGAAGTTGAATTACCAAGTATACAGTCTATAACGAAAATACCTGAAGATGGAACGACTATTCCGTTCTTCTGATCTTCCTTTAGCTTTGGACATTCTCTTTTGTAATGGCCTATTCCATCACAATAAAGACAGCTTGATGTGGACTTGTCCTGCTTTGTTTTGAAGGAAATAATGCCCTTGGTCCAAGTATGCATTTAATGTTAAGTCTAATAAATGCGGTTCAATATTAATTAACAAGTTAATAATTCAGTGAGATCAAGTGAGCTGAATGCCTAGCTAGAGGCCGCTTCAGTTCAAGTGGAATTAATGATATTAATCCACAGCTTACTCTTGACTGAACCCATAGGGTCACACATAGTACGTAAACGGATCAAGTATTTAATGGCATTAAATACTCCATCTATGGATATTCGGAATCGACGGATCTTGGTTTCAGTGGGAGTTGAGATCGTCAAAGGCAAGAAATGAATACTCCGGAAACGATGATATTGCCGGAAGCGGAAATATGGATCGTATCGGAAATATAAATATTATCCAAGTCGTAGATGTTTCCGGAAACGGAAACATGGTACGTATCGGAAAATATTATCGAAAATGGAAATATTATCGGAAATATTGCCGGAAACGGAAATATTGTCAGAATCGGAAATATTATTGGAATTGGAAAATAATTCCGGAAACGGAAATATTAAATATTTGTTCGAAACGGAAATTAATTCCGGAATCGGAAATGTTAAATATTGTTCGTATCGGAAATGAATTCCGGAATCGGGAATTTAATCGGAAAGCGTATTGTACGAATTAGCATCGGACGAGGCTTGCTAAACGAAGGCCCAGCACGAAGCCAGGACGACGCCCAGCAAGCCACACGCATCCAACATCACGCCAAGGCCTCGACCAGGCCCAGCGCAAGGCCAAGGCCCAGCCAAGGCTTGGCGCGCGCGACAGGCTCAACGATGGGCTGCGACAGTGGGCCTTAGCGCTGTGCGCTGTGCGTGGGCCGCGAGGCTTGCGCATGGGCGTGCGGTGCTCGGGCGCTACGTGCGTGCGTGCTATACGAATCCTAAAGCTATCGGAATTCGTGCATTAATTAAGTCCTAATCCTAAAAGATTAAATTAATTACTTAGAGTTCTAAAAGGATTCTAATTAATTAATTAGTATTCTAACAGGATTCGAATTCCTTTTCCATGGTCCTATAAATATATGCATAGGGTCATAAATTTATACACGAGTTTTTTTAACAAGTATTCATACAATAAAACAGTGATTTTTGAGCAGAAAAATCTGTCACATTCTTGCCCATAATTAGCCGAAAGTTATAGTACCTTAAGGGCGATTCTAGTTGGTCAATATTAAGGCGGATCCGGACGTGCTGTGGACTATCTACGGAGGGACGACACTTGGAGTCCTAAAGACTTGTTCTTGTTCGGTCCGGGCGCAGCTAGGGAGGGCACGCTACAAAGTGCATGCATCTAAATTATGCTAAATGATTATGTGTAAATAATATGTTTCCTGGCATTAAGAATTTCCGCATGATTTATGTTTTGTCATATGTATCATAACCTAACAGTGGTATCACGAGCCTCTTATTATTTTCATAATCTAAATTGCATGACATGGTTAAATTTTACAAATTTGCAAAGAATTAAAAGGGGTGATTAATTTTCGTAATTGTTAATTAATTGCAAATTGCGTTTATTTAATTATATGTACGCAGTTTTTCGGCAGTTTATTCGTTACTCATCCAAATCGAGTGATTTTTGTGTCAATTCCGCATGTAAAAGGCTTTCAAAAATTTTGACAAAAAGAACTATTTTTCGGCCGAACCCAGAATTCCCAAATTCGAAGCCTAACTATGACTTTTCGGAGGTTTCAGTTTTTTGAACGCAAAAGTTTGTAAATTTAAGATGTTAAATTGAATATTTGCGATTCTTGTTGATAAATCTTGAGTTTTGATTGACCTACAGTATATGTTTAACAACTTTGAATGCCTAGACTTGTTAATTATACAATCTAATTTGAAATTATGATTAATTTATTGAAATTCGAATAATTTAGAATTGATTTGATTTTCATAATTAATTAATAATTTAATTAGGTATCCATGATTAAAAACCACCATAAAAATTGTTAATTTATGATAAATTTTAATTTTTATGACCTAGATTTGAATCCATGTTAATCGGAAATTAATTGATTAATAAATTTTCGATTTTTCGCCCTAAAATTATGAAATTAATATGATTTACTAATTTTTCTTAGATTTTAAATTAAAAATTCTAATTTTTTTTATGAATTCGCTCATGAAAGTTGCACGCACAAAGCAAAGGAAGCTACGTGTTACCCTTAAGGGGTGTTGTATAGTGCGGGCACGCGACGACGAGCAAGGGAGCTCGTCGCCCGTGCGGTACGAATGCAGCGAGCTACCAAGCATGGCGCGCGCGCGAGGCAAGGCATCCTGGGCGTGTGTGCTGTGTGGATGGGCGAAGGGCGATGGGCGTGGCTCGATGAGACGAGGCGCGCACGCGAGGGCGAGAGCTGGGTCGCCCAGCGATCGCTACTCTGCGCACCAACGAGCGCTACCTCGCCACGAGGGATTGCTCGCGCCTAGCGATCGATGCATCCCTTCGAGAGCTGCTGCGATGCATGCGGGCGAGCAGGCTGCGCGCAAGCGTGGCTTGGCTTGCTGTGTTTGCGCGTGGCTGCTGCTGCATTGTGCCAAGGGCATGCGATCGGTCGTGTACTCGATGGGGCTTGGGCGCAAGCCCAAGTGCTCGTCGTGTTACGATTGAGTCGTTTTGAATTTTAATTGAGATTTTCAGTTCGGAAATAATTTTAATTAATTTTAAAATTAATAATTTAAATTGTTTTCTTGGATTTTAATTTTGAATATTATAATTATTATAAATTTTAATTTATACTAATTATTTTACCAAAATTAAAAACCTTGAATTAATTTAAATTCATTTAAATCAACTGAAAATAAATTAAATTAAATGGATTCAATTATAATTTTATATGAGCTTTAAATTTTAATTAAACTTGTATGTTTCCGGTTAGACTAGAAATACAATTTTATGTTTAAAATTAGTAAAGCATATAAAGTTATTGGTTTAAGTGGGAGCATTTTTAGTCATAAACTCTTGATTAGGTCTACAAATCCTTTAAGGTTAAACAACTTGATTAGAATTAATAAGGACTGAATAATTGGTAGATTATTGGTGCCCTTGATTAATTGCTGCAAATATTTATGTGATGCATACAATGTGTTTTACTAACCAGCTATGTGGGCCATTCATGATAATGAATGGGTGAATGGTATATATTGTATATGTACTATTTTGCAGGTTATGAAGTGACTAGTATGGCCCAAATAGGATAGAAAATATGGTATGCGTACCATTAATTTGAATGTAATTGGTCTAATGCACCAAAGTTTGTTTTTCAATTCAAATATGGTCTGCGTACCATCAAATAGTTGTAATTAGTTTAATTATAGCTGATCCTATTTAAAGAAAATGGCGCCTCCCACGGTGAAATTCAAGAAGTTTCCAATCCATTTTCAAGACGGACTTTGAAGTTGAAGCTTCAAGATGAAGTCGGGCCATACTAGATCACATTTATCTTATGCATGCTTTAAGTTATTGCTTTTAAATATGTCTTAAATATGCATGAGATTATGGCTTGATTATGTTGCATGATTAAGGATTTTAGTTCACTTAAAATCTAACCAACATAGTAAGAGTCTTAAGTTCCAAAGTTTAAAAATTGAGTTAAAAGGTGCCATGCCAAAATAACACTTACTTGGATAACCTTTACATCAATCTAGTAATAGTTTTACGCTCAGCGAGGTGTTACTTATTGATCCTAAAGGGGTAAGGTACACAAATAATTGTGAGTACATATTAGTTTTGGTGAAACTCAACGATATAAGTAAGGAGTCCTTTTATGTCGTGGCAAAATTGATAGGTTTACTTAATAAGTTCTTAGACGTACCTATCAACCAAGAGTAGTTTCTAGACTATTAGCAAAAGGCTTTTGCTTACCTAAAATATTTTAGAATTGAGTCAAAATACATAATGTGCTTAATTCTTCAATGATTTTAGGGTCTTGGAATCATTTTATTCACACCTGCCGGAACACTAAATTTGAATAAAATGCCAATGACTTGTTTAAATTGCATGATTGCTTTAATTTTCAAGTTATTACTCATGATAAATGTTTAGACTTTGCATGCTTCAATGTATATTTCAATTATTGTTTATAATTAAATATCTTGCATTGCAGTAAATCCTTTTAGAAAGGTAACAGTAAATTTCCTCGTTCACGGAAATGAGAGAAAATGAGCAATTTAAAATGTACGTTTCTTTTAGCGACTTTTATGGTTGTTTTCGAGTATCAAAGTCGAATGGCGAACCGATTGGTGCTTGTGAATTCAAAATACAATGTAGTTTTGAGATCATAAAGCATTGAGTTTAAACGCTCAACTTTACCAATGGTTAACAACCCAAAATCTTTTTTCCATTTAATTCTCGAATGAGTCTAGTCCCTAGACATTCGAATAGATCGATGCTTAGAGAACTTTAGAAGCTTCTGGTAAGATCATCTAGTTGAAAGTTAATATTCAACATAAAATGGTAAGAACCTTGTTGGAGTGACATTGGACATGTCTAACAAAGTATAAAAGTCAACACTAGAGAATTCAATTCTTAAGACTATAAGAAAGGGTACAAGAAATAGGAAAACAAGGAACAAATGAAAGGAATTTACGATTCCGTTTCTACCTATAAGTTTATTGTAGGGGAATACAGTTAAACATAATAACATGTGTGGAACAATCCCCAAAGCCAGGAAACATGTATAAAGCACAGATTAAGCATACTTACATTCGAAGCGTGTTTTCCACAATAATCCGTCAACGAACACGAACAAAGAACTCCAATTGTCGTTCCTCTACTTGGTTCACCGACACGATCAGATCCGTCTTGATAATCATAGCTTAGACAATTGACCAAGAGATTTGCCTTTTGGGATGAACACACTATGGAGGCACAGAGAGAATTAAGGTTCTCTGTTTTTGTTAGGTTATGATACATATGACAATTCATAAATCATGCGGAAAAACCATAAAGCCAGGAAAGCATATTATTTACACATAATCATTTAGCATAGTTTAGATGCATACACTTTGTTGCGTGCCTTCCCTAGCTGCGCCCGAACCGAACAAGAACAAGTCTTTAGGACTCCAAATGTCGTCCCTCCGTAGATAGTCCACAGCACGTCCAGATCCGCCTTAAGCTTGACCAACTAGGATCGCCCTTAAGGTACTTAGAATTTTCGGCTATTGTAGGCAATTATATGACTGAATTTTTACTCTCAAAAATCACTTTGAATACTTGAACCGTATATACAAATAATGACCCTAGGCCCTTATTTATAGAGGTATGGAAAAGGAATTGTAATCCTACTAGGATGTGGATTTGTTAATTAGAACTTTATTAGGACTCTAAATAATTAACAAAGCAAATCTAATAGGATTAGGATTTTAACCTTCGCACGAATCTTAATAGGATTAGGATTTCCCGCACACGCATCGTACAAGCCGTGCACCCGCGCAGGCCTTGCGGCCCACGACAAGCGCACAACCCATGTGCGGTGCTGCGCGCGCGCGCGCCCTTTGCTGGGCCTGGCCTTGCGCTGGGCCTGGTCGAGGCGTGCGTTGCTGCGTGCGGCTCGATGGGCGATGGCCTGGCTTCGTGATGGGCCTTCGTCTAGCGGGCCTCGTCCGATGCTAATTCGTACGATACGCTTCCGATTAAATTCCCGATTCCGGAATTCATTTCCGATACGAACAACATTTAATATTTCCGATTCCGGAATTAATTTCCGTTTCGAACAAATATTTAATATTTCCGTTTCCGGAATTATTTTCCGATTCCGATAATATTTCCGATTCTGACACTATTTCCGTTTCCGGCAATATTTCCGATTCCGGCAATATTTCCATTTCCGATAATATTTTCCGATACGTACCATGTTTCCATTTCCGGCAACATCTACGACTTGGATAATATTTATATTTCCGATAGGATCCATATTTCCGTTTCCGGAAATATCATCGTTTCCGGAGTATTCATTTCTTGCCTGTGACGATCTCAGCTCCCACTGAAACCAAGATCCGTCGATTCCGAATATCCATAGATGGAGTATTTAATGCCATTAAATACTTGATCCGTTTACGTACTATTTGTGTGACCCTACGGGTTCAGTCAAGAGTAAACTGTGGATTAATATCATTAATTCCACTTGAACTGAAGCGGCCTCTAGCTAGGCATTAAGCTCACTTGATCTCACTGAATTATTAACTTGTTAATTAATACTGAACCGCATTTATTAGACTTAATATTATATGCATACTTGGACCAAGGGCACTATTTCCTTCAGTCTCCCACTTGTCCTTAGGGACAAGTGTGCATTTCCTAATTCCTTTGTCGCTCGATGCTTGCTCTTGAACATAAGGTAAGAGTTGTCATCCTTATTATGTCTAGAGGTGTTCCCCGGTTTCAGAGTTCAACTGATCATATAAACAGATAATCATAGCCTATGATTCATCCGAGCACGGCCATGCATTTCACAGTTTCTAGCTCTCCGAGTGGCCTTGTACAACTTTTAAGCATCTCATCCCGATTTATGGGAGGACAATCCCAATCTTGCGATCTTGAGATTAGATTTCGTTTGATAGGTGATTACCCGAGCGTTGCCTTTATAGCCTCCTTTTACGGTGCGACGGTTGGTCAACGTCAAAGCAACCAGGTCTTAAACAAGTAATCTCAAATCACTCAGGTATTGAGGATTAAGTGTCTAATAATTTTAATGAAATTTACTTATGACAGATTTTCATCTCTTACAGTAAAGTTTCATAGGTCTTGTCTGATACTAGTCTTCCCAAAGTAAGTATCTATGCAAATGATTATGACATTGCCATGTCCACATAGTTCAAGAAACAGAACTACTAGTCATCTTGCATTCTAATCGTCTAACGTTTTCTATGCGTCCAATTTTATAGAAAACTCCGACTAGGGACCATTTTCAACCTTTGACATTCAAGTTCACTTGATAGACATTTCTTAGTCACAGGACTGGTCCTGACAGTCTATCTTGAATATATCGTCTAATTGAAGGGACTCATCATTTAATAAACCACAAATTAAATGGAAAAATGAATTCTTTTCATTTATTGTGAATGATTAACCAATAATGTTTTACAAAGATTTAAACTCTAAAACTTTAAAACATTAAACAGGGATATCAAAGCCATTCTCCAATATGCTTGATTCCCATAGCTGCAGTGTGCGAGTTGTGCTTCGCCTGCGGCAGAGGTTTAGTCAATGGATCTGATATGTTGTCATCAGTTCCAATCTTGTTTATCTCGAATTCTTTTCTTTCAACGAACTCTCGTAGAAGGTGAAATCTACGAAGTACATGCTTGACTCTCTGGTGGTGTCTAGGCTCCTTTGCCTGTGCAATAGCTCCGTTATTATCACAATACAGGGCTATTGGTCCTTTAATGGAGGGGACTACACCAAGTTCACCTATGAACTTCCTTAGCCATATAGCTTCCTTTGCTGCTTCATGTGCAGCAATGTACTCCGCTTCAGTTGTAGAATCCGCAATGGTGCTTTGCTTAGCACTTTTCCAGCTTACTGCACCTCTGTTGAGGCAGAAGAAAAACCCAGACTGTGATCTGAAATCATCTTTGTCGGTTTGGAAACTTGCGTCCGTATAGCCTTTAACAATTAATTCATCATCTCCACCATAGACCAGGAAGTCATCTTTGTGCCTTTTCAGGTACTTCAGAATATTCTTGGCAGCAGTCCAATGCGCCTCTCCTGGGTCTGACTGGTATCTGCTCGTAGCACTGAGTGCGTACGCAACATCCGAGCGTGTACATATCATAGCATACATTATTGAACCAATCAATGATGCATATGGAATCCCATTCATTCGTCTACGCTCATCAAGTGTTTTTGGGCACTGAGTCTTGCTTAGAGTTATTCCATGAGACATGGGTAGGTAGCCTCGCTTGGAGTCTGCCATCTTGAACCTATCAAGCACCTTATTGATATAAGTGCTTTGACTAAGTCCAATCATCTTTTTAGATCTATCTCTGTAAATCTTGATGCCCAATATGTACTGTGCTTCTCCTAGATCTTTCATCGAAAAACATTTCCCAAGCCAAATCTTGACAGAGTTCAACATAGGAATGTCATTTCCGATAAGTAATATGTCGTCGACATATAATACTAGGAAAGCAATTTTGCTCCCACTGACCTTCTTGTATACACAAGATTCGTCTGCGTTCTTGATGAAACCAAAGTCACTGACTGCTTCATTAAAACGTATATTCCATCTCCTGGATGCCTGCTTCAATCCGTAGATTGACTTCTTTAGCTTGCATACCTTTTTAGCATTCTTTGGATCCTCAAAACCTTCAGGCTGTGTCATAAACACAGTTTCTGTTAAAACGCCGTTTAAGAAAGCAGTTTTGACATCCATCTGCCATATTTCATAATCGTAATATGCAGCGATTGATAACATTATCCGAATAGACTTTAGCATTGCAACTGGTGAAAAGGTTTCATCGTAATCCACGCCGTGGACTTGCCTGTAACCTTTTGCAACCAATCTAGCTTTGAAAACTTCAAGTTTCCCATCCTTGTCCTTTTTCAGTTTGAAAACCCATTTGCTTCCAATGGCTTGGTAGCCATCTGGCAAATCGACCAAATCCCATACTTGGTTTTCAGACATGGAGTCTAATTCAGATTGCATGGCTTCTTGCCATTGCTTGGAGCTAGGGCTCGTCATAGCTTGTTTGTAAGTCGCAGGTTCATCACTTTCAAGTAATAGAACGTCATAGCTCTCGTTCGTCAAAATACCTAAGTACCTTTTCCGGTTGAGATCTATATCTTTGCGATCTACGCGGGGTAACATTTCTAGATTGACAATGATTCTCACCAGATTCTTCTAAAGATCTCTGAGTTTCATCCTGAATGTCATCTTGAGCATTCTCTAGAGTTTGTTGTTCGACTCGAATTTCTTCGAGGTCTACTTTTCTCCCACTTGTCATTTTGGAAATGTGATCTTTCTCCAAAAAGACACCATCTCGAGCAACAAACACCTTGTTCTCAGATGTATTGTAGAAGTAATACCCCTTTGTTTCCTTTGGATAGCCCACAAGGATACATTTGTCAGATTTTGGATGAAGTTTGTCTGAAATTAATCGTTTGACGTATACTTCACATCCCCAAATCTTAAGAAAAGACACATTTGGAGGCTTTCCAAACCATAATTCATATTGAGTCTTTTCGACAACTTTAGACGGAGCTCTATTTATAGTGAGTGCAGCTGTATTTAGTGCATGTCCCCAAAATTCTAATGGAAGTTTGGCCTGACCCATCATTGACCTGACCATGTCTAGCCAGGTTCTGTTCCTCCGTTCCGACACACCGTTCCATTGTGGTGTTCCAGGAGGAGTCAATTCTGATAGAATTCCACATTCTTTTAGATGGTCATCAAATTCATAGCTCAGATATTCACCGCCTCTGTCAGACCGCAGTGCCTTAATCTTCTTGCCTAATTGATTCTCTACTTCACTCTGAAATTCCTTGAATTTGTCAAAGGATTCAGACTTATGCTTCATTAGGTAGACATAACCATATCTACTGAAGTCATCAGTGAAAGTGATAAAGTAGCTGAAACCACCTCTAGCATTTGTACTCATTGGTCCACATACATCTGTATGGATTAAACCCAATAGTTCATTTGCTCTTTCTCCAACTTTAGAGAAAGGTTGTTTTGTCATTTTGCCAAGTAAACATGATTCGCATTTACCATAATCCTCTAAGTCAAATGGTTCTAGAATTCCTTCCTTTTGAAGTCTTTCTAAGCGTTTCAAGTTTATATGGCCTAATCGACAATGCCACAGATAGGTGAGATCTGAATCATCCTTCTTTGCCTTTTTGGTATTTATGTTATATACTTGTTTGTCGTGATCTAATAAATAAAGTCCATTGACTAATCTAGCAGATCCATAAAACATCTCTTTAAACTAAAACGAACAACTATTGTCTTTTATTAAAAAGGAAAATCCCTTAGCATCTAAGCAAGAAACTGAAATGATGTTTTTAGTAAGACTTGGAACATGGAAACACTCTTCCAGTTCCAAAACTAGCCCGGAGGGCAACGACAAATAATAAGTTCCTACAGCTAATGCAGCAATCCGTGCTCCATTTCCCACTCGTAGGTCGACTTCACCCTTGCTTAACTTTCTACTTCTTCTTAGTCCTTGTGGATTGGAACATAAGTGTGAGCCACAACCTGTATCTAATACCCAAGAAGTTGAATTAGCAAGTATACAGTCTATAACGAAAATACCTGAAGATGGAACGACTGTTCCGTTCTTCTGATCTTCCTTTAGCTTCAAGCAATCTCTCTTCCAATGCCCCTTCTTCTTGCAGTAGAAGCATTCGGATTCAGAAGTGGGTTGACTGACCTTCCTCTTTACAGATTTGGCGCCAGTTTGCTTAGTTGGGCTGGCCTTGTTGCCACCTTTCTTAGCATTCCTCTTCTTTCCAGATTTCTTGAACTTGCCCCCACGCACCATAAGCACATCCTGCTTATCACTTTTTGAGCGTCTTTTCAGCGGTCTTCAGCATACCGTGAAGCTCAGTGAGCGTTTTGTCCAGACTATTCATACTGTAGTTCAGTTTGAACTGATCATACCCGCTATGAAGAGAATGGAGGATGGTGTCTATAGCCATTTCCTGAGACAATTGCTGATCCAGCCGACTCATATTCTCAATGAGTCCAATCATTTTGAGAACATGTGGACTTACGGGCTCGCCTTTCTTAAGCTTGGTCTCAAGAATTTGCCTATGAGTCTCGAATCTTTCGACTCGAGCCAGATCTTGGAACATGTTCTTCAACTCACTGATGATTGTGAAAGCATCTGAGTTGATGAACGTTTTCTGCAGATCTGCACTCATGGTGGCGAGCATTAGACATTTCACATCCTTGTTGGCATCAATCCAACGATTGAGGGCTGCCTGAGTGACCCCGTCGCCTGCGGCTTCGGGCATCGCCTCTTCTAGGACATACTCCTTTTCTTCCTGCATAAGAACTATTTGCAAGTTCCTTTGCCATTCAAGGAAGTTTTTCCCGTTCAACTTCTCCTTTTCGAGAATTGATCGAATGTTGAATGAATTGTTGTTTGCCATATTTAAAACTACAATTGAAAAGAATAAACAAATAAATAACCATTCACAGTTTCTCTTAATAAACTTAAATTCTAGCATACATGCATAATTCAATGTTCATTAAGCATTTTATTCAAGTTATGTGTTCCGGCAGGTGTGAATAAAATGATTCCAAGATCCTAAAATCATTGAAGAACTAAGCACAGTTTGTCGACTTAGTCCTAAACCTATCGATTTTGCCACGACATAAAAGGACTCCTTACTTATATCGTTGAGTTTCACCAAAACTAACATGTACTCACAATTATTTGTGTACCTTGCCCCTTTAGGACCAATAAGTAACACCTCGCTGAGCGAAAACTATTACTAGATTGATGTAAAGGATATCCAAGCAAGTGTATATTTTGGCATGTCACCTTTTAACTCAATTTTTAAGTTTGGAACTTAAGGCTCTTACTATGTTGGTTAGATTTTAAGTGAACTAAAATCCTTAATCATGCAACATAATCAAGCTTTTGATCTCATGCATTTTAAGACATATTTAAAAGCAATAAATAACTTAAAACATGCATAAGATAAATGTGATCTAGTATGGCCCGACTTCATCTTGAAGCTTTAACTTCAAAGTCCGTCTTGAAAATCTCCGTGGGAGGCACCATTTTCTTCAAATAGGATAAGCTATAATTAAAACTAATTACAACTATTTGATGGTATGTAGACCATATTTGAATTGAAAAACAACTTTGGTACTTTAGACCAATTACATTCAAATTAATGGTACGCAGACCATATTTTCTATCCTATTTGGGCCATACTAGTCACTTCATGACCTGCAAAACAGTACATATACAATATATACCATTCACCCATTCATTATCATGAATGGCCCACATAGCTGGTTAGTAAAACACATTATGCATACATAAACATTTACAGCAATTAATCAAGGGCACCAATAATCTACAAATTATTCAGTCCTTATTAATTCTAATAAAGTTGTTTTAACCATAAGGATTTGTAGACCTAATCAAGAGTTTATGACTAAAAAGGGGTCCCACTTAAACCAATAAATTCATATGCTTTACTAATTTTAAACATAAAAATGTATTTCTAGTCTAACCGGAAACATACAAATTTAATTAAAATTTAAAGCTCATATAAATTTATAATTGAATCCAAAAAGTTTAATTTAATTTCAGTCGTATTTAAATAAATTCATGATTTTTATTTTAGTAAAATAATTAGAATAAATAAAATTTATTATAATTACAATATTCAAAATTAAAATCCAAGAAGATAATTTAAATTATTAATTTTAAAATTAATTAAAATTACGTAAACTGAAAATTTCAAATTAAAATTTCAAAACGATCTAATCGCAACGCAACAATCCCACGCAACGCACGCCCATGGGCCACACGCACACAGCCATCGCTGGCCATGTGCGCGCAGCCCATGCGCTGCGTCGCATCGCTGCTGCTCACCATCGCAAGGCATCACGCGAGCTGGTGCTCGCTGCGCGCGCCAGCGCTCGATGCACGCGAGCAATCGCTCGCTGCGCTCGCTTGCCAGCGCTCGATCCATGCGAGCCATCGATCGCTGCGCGCCTGCCTTTCCCGCACGCGAGCTTGCGCTCATCGCACGGGGCAGCAGTATGCGAGCTGTCGCTCGCTGCGCGCGAGGCTCCGCATGCTTGCGCGAGGCAGTGCGCGCTGTGGCGCAGCACGCTTGCTGCCCACACGCGACTGGTCGTGCCTTGCTCTCGCCCCTGCCCACACGCCCATTGCTCACAGCCTACGACACAAGGCAGGGCTGCTGCCTTGTGCTCGTGCACCATGCCCTTGCTCGCTGCATTCGTACCGCATGGGCGACGAGCTCCCTTGCTCGTCGTCGCATGCCCGCACTATACAACACCCCTTAAGGGTAACACGTAGCGTCCATTGCTTTGTGCGTGCAAGTTATATGAGCGAGTCGCATAAAAATTAAAAATTTATATTCAAAATTAATGACAAATTAATAAATAATATTAATTTCATAATTTTAGGGCGAAAAATCGAAAATTTATTATTTAATTGATTTCCGATTAACATGGATTCAAGTCTAGGTCATAAAAATTTAAAATTTAACATAAATTTACAATTTTTTATGGTGGTTTTTAATCATAGGTATCTAATTAAATTATAACTAATTATGAAAATCAAATTAATTCTAAATTATTCCAATTTTCAACAAATTAATCATAATTACAAATTAGATTGCACAATTAACAAGGCTAGGCATTCAAACTTGTTAAACATATACTGTAGGTCAATCAAAAATTCAAGATTTATCAACAAGAATCACAAATATTTAATTTAACATCTTAAATTTACGAAATTTTGCATTCGAAAAACTTAAACCTCCGAAAAGTCATAGTTAGGCTTCGAATTTGAGAATTCTGGGTTCGGCCGAAAAAGACTATTTTTGTCAAATTTTAGAATGCCTTTTACATGCGGAATTGACACAAAAATCACTCGATTTGGATGAGTAACGAAGAAACTGCCGAAAAACTGCGTACGTATAATTAAATAAACGCAATTTGCAATTAATTAACAATTACGAAAATTAATCACCCCTTTTAATTCTTGCAAATTTGTAATTTTTAACCATGTTCATGCAATTTAGATTATGAAAATAATAAGAGGCTCTGATACCACTGTTAGGTTATGATACATATGACAATTCATAAATCATGCGGAAAAACCATAAAGCCAGGAAAGCATATTATTTACACATAATCATTTAGCATAGTTTAGATGCATACACTTTGTTGCGTGCCTTCCCTAGCTGCGCCCGAACCGAACAAGAACAAGTCTTTAGGACTCCAAATGTCGTCCCTCCGTAGATAGTCCACAGCACGTCCGGATCCGCCTTAAGCTTGACCAACTAGGATCGCCCTTAAGGTACTTAGAATTTTCGGCTATTGTAGGCAATTATATGACTGAATTTTTGCTCTCAAAAATCACTTTGAATACTTGAACCGTATATACAAATAATGACCCTAGGCCCTTATTTATAGAGGTATGGAAAAGGAATTGTAATCCTACTAAGATGTGGATTTGTTAATTAGAACTTTATTAGGACTCTAAATAACAAAGCAAATCTAATAGGATTAGGATTTTAATCTTCGCACGAATCTTAATAGGATTAGGATTTCCCGCACACGCATCGTACAAGCCGTGCACCCGCGCAGGCCTTGCGGCCCACTACAAGCGCACAGCCCATGTGCGGTGTTGCGCGCGCGCGCGCCCTTGGCTGGGCCTGGCCTTGCGCTGGGCCTGGTCGAGGCGTGCGTTGCTGCGTGCGGCATGCTGGGCGATGGCCTGGCTTCCTGCCGGGCCTTCGTCTAGCGGGCCTCGTCCGATGCTAATTCGTACGATACGCTTCCGATTAAATTCCCGATTCCGGAATTCATTTCCGATACGAACAACATTTAATATTTCCGATTCCGGAATTAATTTCCGTTTCGAACAAATATTTAATATTTCCGTTTCCGGAATTATTTTCCGATTCCGATAATATTTCCGTTTCTGACACTATTTCCGTTTCCGGCAATATTTCCGATTCCGGCAATATTTCCATTTCCGATAATATTTTCCGATGCGTACCATGTTTCCGTTTCCGGCAACATCTACGACTTGGATAATATTTATATTTCCGATACGATCCATATTTCCGTTTCCGGAAATATCATCGTTTCCGGAGTATTCATTTCTTGCCTGTGACGATCTCAGCTCCCACTGAAACCAAGATCCGTCGATTCCGAATATCCATAGATGGAGTATTTAATGCCATTAAATACTTGATCCGTTTACGTACTATTTGTGTGACCCTACGGGTTCAGTCAAGAGTAAGCTGTGGATTAATATCATTAATTCCACTTGAACTGAAGCGGCCTATAGCTAGGCATTCAGCTCACTTGATCTCACTGAATTATTAACTTGTTAATTAATACTGAACCGCATTTATTAGACTTAATAATATATGCATACTTGGACCAAGGGCACTATTTCCTTCAGTTTTCTCCTAGGGTTGTGTGTAATCTGAATTGTGATTGCAGTAGTTGGAAATTAGGTCATAAGGTTATTTACATAACCTTACTAACCGACCAAGCCATAAGGCAAGGCCGGCTAGCAAGCCCGCGCTGCGTCACACGGACACGCACAGCGAGCTGGGCCGTGGGCCGCGCTGCTGCTGCTGTGTCGTGGTCTTGGCCCGCGCGCGCACACATCTGCTCGGCCATGGGCCAGCGCTGTTGTGTCGCCTTGCTTGCTTGCCTAGCGCGCGCGCCCATGGGCCTTAAGTGCTTCGTGCACTCGGCTCGTGGGCCGCTCCTCGTATCCGCGTTTAATATATTTCCGATATATTATTTATCGTTTCGTATACGACGAATCACCGTCGTACGATACGATTTATTCGTTTCGCCTAGCTTACGAATATTCGCGATACGATATATGATTCCGATGCAAGGTCGTATCGTATAATACGTTTCCAACTTAAATCCCGAAAAGCTATTAAATGAATTTCCGATTTATTTAATCCGGTGATCTGTTACGTGTCATTGGTGTGACCTTGTAGGTTCAGTCAAGAGTAAGTTGTGAGTTCAATATCCATTAGAACTCACTGATCGGAAGCATTGCTCCAGCTAGCTGTTCCGATCACTTGATCTCACTGAATTAATTGTTCGCAATTAATCTAAACCTTGGTATTAGACTTAATGCACCTTGGGTGAAGGACATATTTCCTTCAATCTCCCACTTGTCATTCAGACAAGTGTGCATCCACATTCCTTTGTCGCTTAGTGTTACTTACTGAACATAAGGTAAGATCCAAGCCATCCTTATTAGGTCCAGAAGTGTTCCTCGGATTACAGGGTTCAACTGTCAAACTTTTGTAGAAGGTTAAGCCTAACCATTCTGAGCACGACCATGCATTTTTACAGTATCTAACTCTCCGAGAGGCCTTGTTACACAACAACACCATATCCTATCAAAGATAGGAGGACAATCCATTCTTGCAATCTATGAACACTCACTTTGATTCATAGTACGCCGAATAACTGCTTTTATAGCCTCCTTTTACGGTGCGACGTTTAGCTAGTATCAAAGCGAACTAATTCTCAAACGAGCAGACATAATCGCTCATATTCTGAGGAACGGTTTCTAATCACCATTAATGAGAACTACCTATGACATGACTTTAATCTCTTAAAGCGTTCTCATGGTCATTCCGATACAAGATCCAATAAGTATCTATGCAAAAGATTCTGACATCCAGTCACTCTAGTTAAAGAAACAGAACTAAGTAATCTACTTGCAATCTAATCTTCATTAGTCATTGGTCGTCCACCTTTCAATGACCTGGATTAGGGATCCTTTGTGATTTCAATATTCAAGTTCACTTATGGGTGTTTCTTTGCCAAAGAATCCATCTTGACATCCCATTTGAATGATTTGAATCACATGGACTTATCATTTAATTCTAAACCACAATTAAATGAATATGAAATAATAAATTTCAAAAATATGAAATGGTTAAACCAATTGTTTTAAACATAGATCTAACAGATGTTCTAAAACAATACTTAGAAAATCAAAGCCATTCTCCCACATGCTTGATTCCCATGGTTGCTACATGTGTGTTGTGTTTCACTTGTGGCAACGGTTTAGTCAATGGATCCGCGACGTTGTCGTCAGTTCCAACCTTGCAAATCTCAATTTCCTTTCTTTCAACGATCTCTCAAAGTATATGAAATTGCCGCAGTACGTGCTTGGACTTATGGTGGCTCCTAGGCTCCTTTGCCTGGGCAATGGCTCCGCTATTGTCACAATACAAAGCCACTGGTCCTTTAATGGAGGGGACAACACCAAGTTCTTCGATGAACTTCCGAATCCAAACAGCTTCCTTTGCTGCTTCTGAGGCAGCAATGTACTCGGCTTCAGTTGTAGAATCCGCAATAGTGCTTTGCTTTGCACTTTTCCAGCTTACTGCTCCGCCGTTGAGGTAGAACACAAACCCAGACTGTGATCTGAAATCATCTCTGTCGGTTTGAAAGCTTGCGTCCATATAGCCCTTAACAATCAACTCATCTGTACCACCATAAACCAGAAACTGATCCTTGGTCCTTTTCAGGTACTTTAGGATGTTCTTGGCAGCAGTCCAATGCGCCTCACCTGGTTCTGACTGGTATCTGCTCGTTGCACTTAGTGCGAATGAAACATCACGCCTTGTACAAATCATAGCATACATGATGGATCCAATAGCCGAAGCGTATGGAATTCCACTCATCTTTCTACGCTCATCAGATGTTTTGGGACACTGATTCTTGCTTAGATATACGCCATGTGACATGGGTAGATGGCCTCTCTTGGCTTCCATCATATTGAACCTAGCTAGCACTTTGTCAATGTAAGTGCTTTGGCTTAGTCCAATCATCCTTTTAGATCTATCCCTATAGATCTTGATGCCCAATATGTAATGTGCCTCTCCTAAGTCCTTCATTGAGAAACACTTCCCGAGCCAAGTCTTTACAGACTCCAACATAGGAATGTCGTTTCCAATAAGCAGTATGTCGTCAACATACAAGACTAGGAATGCAATTTTACTCCCACTGACCTTCTTGTATACACAAGATTCGTCCTGATTCTTGATGAAGCCAAACTTATTGACTGCTTCATCAAATCGTTTATTCCAACTCCTTGATGCCTGCTTTAGTCCGTAGATGGACTTCTTAAGCTTGCATACCTTTCCTTGGTTCTTTTGATAGACAAAACCCTCTGGCTGTGTCATGAACACAGTCTCTTCAAGAACACCGTTCAAGAAGGCAGTTTTGACATCCATTTGCCATATTTCATAGTCATGAAAAGCGGCAATCGCAAGGATTATCCGAATAGACTTAAGCATCGCGACTGGAGAAAAGGTTTCATCGTAGTCAACGCCGTGAACTTTCCTGTAACCTTTTGCTACCAATCTAGCCTTGTATATGTATACAATTCCATCTTTGTCTTTCTTCAATTTGAAGACCCATTTGCATCCGATAGGTGTGAACCCATCCGGCAAATCAACCAAATCCCAGACTTGATTTTCAGACATGGAGTCTATTTAAGATTGCATGGCCTCTAACCATTTAATGGAGCTTGGGCTCGTCATAGATTGTTTGTAAGTCAAAGGTTCATCACTATCTGTGAGGGGGTCGAAAAAGCGCGAGGCTAATGCGTGACCTTGTCCCTCGTGGGTGTGACGATTCTTTTTATTCAATCAAGTGTAATTGGATTTCCTGTGAGTTTACACCCAATTGACTAGTAATATAGGAGTCGCCATTCAGTTTTTAACGACAATGAGAAAAACTGACAAAACCCGGTTATCGTGACATAAAGGGAGTGCAATTATGTTTGACCACGACGGCCGTAGGTTCCCTTGTGATCCCTGGTGTGGGGATCTCTCAACATACACCCGCAAGGTAGAGATTGAGGGTTCGGGGGACTGTAACTACCGAGAGGAGTACTCGCTCGTCGATAACTCCAGAGGCAGGATATCCTTACTAGCTCAGCATAAATAATTGAAGGGACATGCGTTAACTATTAAACTAATCTGAATTGATTTTAACAATATGCAACATATAATACTAAAACGATCGTGATTATCTGATTTAAATAGCATTAAGGGACCTAGCATGATAATCCGATTTCCCAAAAATATTATATTTGTTAGGCGTGATAGAACAATCATATTAGGTTAGTTTAACAGTTCATAAAAAGGGCGAGGAAAGCAGTTAAATCATCGAAAAGGGACACATCACGACGCACCCTTGAGAGGTGCGTCACGGTTCTCAGAAAACTAACCACTTTGACTTTGCTATTTCTCCTTTTTATTTAACGAATCTCAATAATGGGACAGGATACGTTCTGTTCGATTTATGGATCGATTGCGACAGAACGCGTGAACAGTTTCGCAGCGAGATGCTTAGGCTAAGGGTTGGAGTCAATACTCAGAATATATTATGTGTTGTTGTGTGTTCACGTCGAAACTAGGGGCCTATTTATAGGGAAGAGTTCGTGGAAAGATAGAATTGCAGAGTTCTAATCCGCAAAGAATTAGGAAAAGAAACGTACCCAGGTATTTTCAGCGCCCAGGCCTGGGCGCCGAAGATTTCGGCGCCCAGAGCCAGGCGTTGAAAATAGGGTCTGGGCAGTTTTGTTTAGTCAGATTCGGATTCCTAAAATCCGTAGAGTTTGAGATTAATTCGAGTCTTTTAGCGCGTATCAATTTTATGACGGAATGCGTCTGGGCCCGTTACGAACTCTAGGCTCGTTAGGATTTTAATTAATACGTAACTCCTATTTCCGAATCCTATTAGGAATAGGATTCTCGCGGTTTTCTATCTCATTTAGGATTTATGTTGGAATGCAACACCTAATTCTGACAGGTTTCTATCTTTTATGATTTGCCACTTTTAGACGCTACCTTTTACGGCAGTTACTATTTTTAGCAGGTTTCAATAAATAGCAGGTTCCGGGTGAAATGAAATGGGGAATCGAGATTCGTTTATTTTATAGGAGATGCGTTGTCAAGTGGAGTTTTTATGCTTTCATCATCGAACCTTTCCCTTGCGGGAATGGGGATAAAAGTAGGTGTCTACACTATCCAATATGAGAACGTCTAAGTTTTCAGTCAAGAGGACGCCTGTCCATCTGTCCGGCTGAAAAATAGTTCTATTTGACCTACGAGGGGCAACAACGTTTTGAGGAACTACTCCCACTGGCTCTTCTAAAGACCTTGGAGGTTCATCAACTTGAAATGCTTCTAAAGAGTTTTGAGTTCGTTGTTCGTCTCGAATCTCTTCGAGGTCTATTATTCTCCCACTTGTTGTGAGGGGGTCGAAAAAGCACGAGGCTAATGCGTGACCTCGTCCCTCGTGGGTGTGACGATTCTTTTTATTCAATCAAGTGTAATTGGATTTCCTGTGAGTTTACACCCAATTGACTAGTAATATAGGAGTCGCCATTCAGTTTTTAACGACAATGAGAAAAACTGACAAAACCCGGTTATCGTGACATAAAGGGAGTGCAATTATGTTTGACCACGACGGCCGTAGGTTCCCTTGTGATCCCTGGTGTGGGGATCTCTCAACATACACCCGCAAGGTAGAGATTGAGGGTTCGGGGGACTGTAACTACCGAGAGGAGTACTCGCTCGTCGATAACTCCAGAGGCAGGATATCCTTACTAGCTCAGCATAAATAATTGAAGGGACATGCGTTAACTATTAAACTAATCTGAGTTGATTTTAATAATATGCAACATATAGTACTAGATGGAACGCGATTATCTGATTTAGATTGTTTTAAGGGACCTAGCATGATAATCCAATTTCCCAAAAATATCATATTTATTAAGCGTGATCGAACAATCATATTTTAGTTAGTTTAACAGTTCATAAAAGGGCGAGGAAAGCAATTAAACCATGGAAAAGGGACACATTACGACGCACCCTTGAGAGGTGCGTCACGGTTCTCAGAAAACTAACCACTTTGACTTTGCTATTTCTCCTTTTTATTTAACGAATCTCAAATTATGGGACAGGATACGTTCTGTTCGATTTATGGATCGATTGCGACAGAACGCGTGAACAATTTCGCAGCGTGAGGCTTAGGCTAGGGGTTGGAGTCAATACTCAGAATATGAATTGTGTGTTGTTGTCTTTTCACGTCGAACTTAGGGCCCTATTTATAGAAAAGAGTTCGTGGAAAGATAGAATTGTAGAACTCTAATCCACGAGGAATTAGGAAAGAACATGTCCCAAGTATTTTCAGCGCCCAGGCCTGGGCGTCAAAGATATCGGCGCCCAGCTCTGGGCGTTGAAAATAGGATCCAGGCAATTTCAGCGCCCAGGGCTGGGCGTTGAAATTGATGTTTGGGCCGTTTCTTTGTCAGATTCGGACTCTTAGAATCCGGAGTGTATGAGACTTAATCGAGTCTTTTAGTGCGTATCAATTTTATGACGGGATGCGTCTTGGCCCGTTACGAACTCCAGGCTCGTTAGGATTTTAATTAATACGTAACTCTTATTTCCGAATCATATTAGGAATAAGATTCTCGCAGTTTTCTATCTCATTTAGGATTTATGTTGGAGTGCAACACCTAATTCTGACAGGTTTCTATCTTTTATGACTTGCCACTTTTAGAAGCTACCCTTTACGGCGGTTACTATTTTTAGCAGGTTTCCATAAATAGCAGGTTTCTACAAATAGCAGGTTTCAGGTGAAACGAGAAGGGTGATTGAGATTCGTTATTTTATAGGAGATGCGTTGTCAAGTGGAGATTTATGTTTTCATCATCGAACCTTCCCTTTCGGGAATGGGGACAAAAGTAGGTGTCTACAGTTAGCCCCCACTTTGACTGAGTCTTGGAGTAAGATGATGGTCAAAGTATTAGACGGAGTGCGTCACACAAGCCAAGGGGACCTGTTTTTTGCGAGGGTCTCACGAGCCCCCGAGTGATAACATTTGACTTAAGGGTTATCACTTTGAAGTGTCGACATATCCCTCACGTGTCATTGGGATTTGTCAACTGATAGTATAGAAACTTCCTCACTTTGTCATTGGAAGGATCTAAAGGTGCGTAGAAACTCCCTCACTTTGTCATTGGGAGTAGCTACAGATGTTTTCGAAATCAAAGCTATAAAG
This sequence comes from Spinacia oleracea, assembly GCF_020520425.1. NCBI lineage: Eukaryota > Viridiplantae > Streptophyta > Magnoliopsida > Caryophyllales > Amaranthaceae > Spinacia > Spinacia oleracea. The sequence goes on along the minus strand of NC_079488.1, from coordinate 5,162,527 downwards.
TGTAATTGGGCCTGGCCAAGCCCAATCACGAGGTAATTTTTTTTTAAAAGATTCTCATTTTCAGGGTTAGCTAAACGAGAAAATCCCCTTGTTTTTATAGGACGTAAAACGAAGGAAAATCCAGCACATCGTTCTTTTTGGAAAAAACGGAAAACCAATACTTTAATTTTTGGAAAAAAGGAAAAACTACTCACATCGCTCTTTTTTTTGGAAAAACGGAAAACCAATAACTACTCACATCGCTCTTTTTTGGAAAAAACGGAAAACCAAAAGCTACTCACATCCTTTTTGGGAAAAACGGAAAACCAAAGGCTACTCACATCGTTTTTGGGAAAAATGGAAAACCAAAAGCTACTCACATCGTTTTTGGGAAAAACGGAAAACCAAAGGCTACTCACATCGTTTTTGGGAAAAACGAAAACCAAAGGCTACTCACATCGTTTTTGGGAAAAACGGAAAACCAAAGGCTACTCACATTGTTTTTGGGAAAAACGGAAAATCAAAGGCTACTCACATCGTTTTTGGAAAAAACGGAAAACCAAAAAAAGTTATCGCTGCAGCGACTAAGGACCTGCGCGGTTTAGTGACGCAGACCCCGCCGGCTAAAGATGGCGAGCCTGTCCGCTAAGGGTGGACGTCCCTGAATTCGTTTTTTTTCGACTTGGAACTCGCGTGGTTGGTGACGCGATCCTGCCCACTAAGATGGGCAAGTTTCCTACTTTTTTCATCGTGATTTCTTTTTGAGAATTTCTTTTATTCATTCTTGCAGGAGCGAATTCTTTGGGGGATGCTCGGATTTATTTGCAACCTGAAGGTGGGTTGACAACGTGCTTAGACGGACCATTGTCTCGTGGTCATCATCTTTCATGGTTTTGAGCTAGTATTTACGGCTCAATTTTGCCACTACTTGGGTCCTTGATTAGGGGACTATGTATAAGTATCAACGGCGACCTTTGTCTTGAGGTCGTAATCCGGTTTTATTTTTTTATATCCAAACTCGGGACTTCGTACAGTGTAGTCTGGGAATATTGTTTTAACTTTGCATACTTTCTTTTAGGATATTATTTTCTTTCGAGCCCCTAAGCACTCGTGCTTGACGGTCATTTTTTGTCAAAGAGGTTCCTACGCATTTTGTAATGTCTTTGATCGTGTTTGGGATCGTGCTCGTAAGTGCGAGCGATCTTTGTAGTGGTGTGCTACTTTGACAAAGTCGTGAGGTGCGACTTTCGGCAATTTTCAAGTCGAATGAGTACGGCAGGGCCCACTAGAAGTTAGGGCCTTTTTTGAGCCTGGGTACATTTTCGGCGCCCAGGCCTGGGCGTTGAAATAATTCACGCCCAGGTGGGGCGTTGAAAGTGTTGTTTGGGCTGGTCTTTTGATGACACAGTTGGCCTCTTGTTCATTCGTTTATTTCACTTGGAAGTTCTATGTATTCTCTTTTCTTTTGTTTTTTCTTTGTTTTTAGAACGTGATGATTTTCTTGAGAAGCCGTAGCCGATTGGTGGACTACGGTGCTTGTCGCTTTGGGGCGATTATTTTAAGGAACTGTTGCTCTTAAGGCGTACAGTTATTGCGATAGTTAGGCGAGTCTATATGGCCCGAGGAACATACCTTGAGGCGTAAGACTTTGACCGTTCTTGTTGTTGTATATTTTTCCTTTTAACGCGTTCGTGAATATTCGATACTTAGAACGATGATATGTACGTGCGAATGAGCGTTCATAGAATGGCCGTTGTGTGCGGTTCCATTAATCAGTTTGCTTGAATCATTTTTTTTTTGAGCAATGACTGATTTCGAATAGTTTGCTTAGAAGCTTAGTACACTAGTAGAAAAAACCCTTGTTGCAGCCCCCTTGTTGCAGCGTACATGTATTAATACGCTTCAATAACCAGTCGGTCAACGCGGGTCAAACCCTTTAAAGGGTTATCGCAGCGTACATTTTAATTGTTCGCAGCGAAAGTGTATGTTGCAGCGTACAAAATAAACGCCCGCAATAACATCCAGACTTTGTCGCAGCGTACATGCTATTGCCCCCTGCAACAAGTCCGCGTTTCAAAATATTTTGCTGCAATAACGTTATTTCGTCAATAGCTTTTTCACTTAACAAAATATCTCAAAATTTTATTTCCCAGCGCTCTCTCAACTCCTTCTCTCCAAGCATCTGGCCTTCGAACTCAGCCGTCGAACTCAGCCGCCGTCGAACTCAGCAGCCGTCGAAATCAGGCGTTGCTCGGCCCTGCGTCGCTGTCTTCGCCGGTGGGTCTGTGTTCTCGCCTCATCTCCCCCATCGCGTTCTGTTCTCGCTGTCACAGTCCCAAGTATTTCGATCTCTTACTCTCTCTTGCGCGAATCTGTTTGAGGAGGTATAGTTTTCCAACTTTTTGTGTTTGTTTTTCCCTAATTTCGTATTTTTAGGGTTTGCTTTCAGTCAATTCTTGATTTTTCCCCCAATTTCGTATTTTTAGGGTTTGATTACATAAATTATTCTTATTTTTTGTGTTAATTAATACATTTTTTTTCCGATATTGATTGTTGGGGTTTGATTTTTTTTTCCGATTTTGATTGTTAATTTAACTTGGGGACATTTATATGACGGTTTATTAATATAATGGGGAATTCCTTCATTATTGCATTTTAGACTTCAGAGATTCATATTAAATGTATCAGTTTACTTGACTCAAGCTTGGTATGAAATGTGTGTGGATTATGATTGTATTGGACCATTGGTGTTTAATGTTTATGCTTCATGGTAATACATTGGGTTATAATGGTTTATGTTATTCAAGATTATATTCATTGACTGAAATAGTTGTTGTTGTTTAGCCTTGTTTTTCATTAAGAGATAAGCATGCTATGATTTGCTTTTCTGTTGTTGCTGCAAATTTCCCTACCTTTTTTCTTTAACAATCGAAATGTGTTGGTTATGAAGCCTATTACAGATCTTAATTACTGTTTTATTTATTTATTTTTGTGCAATTTTGGCTAATTCTTTCAATTGGGTTGCTATTATATTTATCAAATGAGAAATTAATTGGTGTTGGAAAGTTAGCAAATGTGTAATTTAGTGTTGCACAGATTCTGGTTAGTTTCTACACTTGATACTCCGAGTATGTATTTTGGGTACGATAAAACTCTGACGTCTTTAATTAATGTTAGAGCTTAGTAAAACTAAAAATCAAACTATTTTTAATTACTTAATTTGATTTGGACATAAGCTAGATGAATCTATTTGGATGGTTGGTGTTATTGATATGTTCATGAAAGGGTGCCAAGTCCCCAAATTTCTCCAATTGTTGTACACTACGTGTATGCATGAGACATATAAGCACTATCAATATAGTCGAGTATTATTACATACTACGAGTAGTCAAGTATTATTATGTACTCCCTATATCGGTATATGATGTGTGATCAGTATCGAGTGAATTAAGCTAACATATTTGTTTACAAAACCCTCCAAAATTATGAGTTTATAGTGAGTGAAACCTAAAATCCAAAGTTAAACGCTGAATTTTCCGTGGAGCCAGTCCATGGAATATGAGATTTACAAGGCGACAAATGCACTCAAAAGCTATAACAAGGTATCTACGCATTTTTTCCGAATTAATATTTATAATTCTTACTTTGGCCGCACTTCAGGTGGGATTGAACTTGTGAACTCGTTATGCAGTGAGTAATATATATCTGATTTAAGTGTTGGGTTTTGTTTAAGGGTATGTATATATTCTTTAGTAGTAGCTTATGGCTTGGTAGTGTGGTGAACTGTGAAAGATCCTAGCTACTTGTTTTTAGTTGGCTTTGTATCAGTGTGTGTTGTGTACCTTGTAGTTTGGGTAACAGATACAATTTCCTGCTGTCTAGATACAGCAAAGAAATGAATATCACCTAGTTGTTTCAGTTCATGGTTCAAACATCAGAACTTCAGAAGCTGTAAAAATGATCATGGACCTTCGTCTGAGGGTCAGTTGTACTCTTTTGTATCTGCTACATATACTAGATAGTTTTGTACAACTTGTCAATTGTGATGAATCTGTGGGCACTAATAGATCAACACCTGTCTTCCTATATGTACAGGTTCAGCAGTTCAGCCCGAGCTCCATGTTGGTAACCAAAAATAGTGAAAGAAAGGAATTGTTTGGTTTGGGACCATTCAAAGAGTTCGTCAGATTGATCATATACTACTTCAGTTTTCATCACTTACCGAAAAACTATACAGTTTGATCTTTGAGGTGTTAAACTCAGAACTCTTACTGATGGGAATTACAGGGGAGTGTCCCCCCTGGATAGCGGACACTAGTCTCACCACTAGAGTTCCCTGCCAGACTCGCGTAGTTACAATAATTATAAACCTTGGTTATCTTTTTAATGTTGGCTGATGATTTAATTGAAGCAATTTTTTTTTAGAACAACAATTTTACTTCACAGCCATTAAATTTAGGATATGTTCATGTTGCTGAGAGTTTTTTTGTTGAAATGGTAGAAGACTAACAAATTTCCTTTGTCATCCTGTCTTTGCTAAGTGTTTTTATTGGCTGAATCATGTCTTATTAACATTGCAGGGAGATGTATCTTACAAGTTTGGGATCATGCAGCAGCACTCCAAACATGGAGAAGTCCTTTGTGTCGCCGTCCCATTGCTCGTTAATACCTACTGATGCTTCCCAGCAACAACGCGTTAATCCAGAAGTTGCAAATATTTTAGGGAGACTAGAAATGTATAATCGTCGATATGGTGAACACTTCAGTGGTTTCATGCAGGTACATACCGTTATAAAGACTGTTTTCTATTATTTTTTTTGCTAAATCTTATCTCATGAGGGAATATATATGTACATCTGACATTTTGGATCACTAGTACTCCACTAGACTTCTCTTCAGGTTTGGTTGTTCATATTTTGGCATACTATGTCAGGCAGAAGGTAATAACTAGATCATAGGACATGCACTGATATCATAGATGGAGTTGTTCTGGTTCATGTTTAGAGGTGGACAGTTGGTCATCTTTCATAATATTAGCCAATTCATAAGTTATAACCTGATTTGGCCCGTGAAATTTGAATAAACTTGCTGCAAATATGTACTTTGTCCGGCTAATATTTGTCCCCAAATTCTAAATGTTTTCATGTTTACATGTTATATCCTTCGGTTTAAATGAACCACATTATTAAAATTTGGAGATTTTGGACTTGAGGATGCTGCAAGTTAGAGACTAATGCAATAATATTTGCTGAAATCAAGTCCTAGAACATGGTTAATATACGGTAACAAGTGGAGTGTTTCCTACTTTCCTTGTTGGTCCTTAATAGATACAAAGTACGGAGTAATAAACACTACTTGCTATTATGATCAATCCTCAAAGGATTTACTTTACAATAAACCTTAATTTATATGGACCGATACAACATGGAGTCAGGCCAATATCTCCAAACCATCATCAAACTATGATAAATAAACTGAAACTTCATGAAAAACAATAATAAAGCACAAAACTTCATCATCTTAGTCTTTAGTTACTCATTTATAAACAACTCATATTTTGGCTAAAATGATATTTTCGTCCCCAACTTGAACTAAAGAATCCAATGACTCATTTCAAACTCATTACATGATAAATGTGCTTAGTTTTAAGTTTCCAAGACTCTTTGCAATGTATTTATGCACATTTAAGGCTCATTGGGTCGTTATAGGCTATATTTAGGCTCAAATGACATTTTTGCTCCGAACATTGAACTAAAGAATCTAATGACTCATTTTAAACCTTTTACATGATTAATATGCATAGTTTTAACTTTCTAAGACTCATTTCAATCTATTTATTCACATTTAAGGCTTATTGGGTCGTTATAGGTCATATTAAGGCTAAAATGAAGCATTTTCGCTCCCAACTTTGAACTAAAGAACCTAAGGACTCATTTTATACTTATTACATGTTTAATATGAATATTTTTAACTTTCTAACACTTATTCCAATCTACTTATGCAAATTTAAGGCTTGTTTGGTCGTTATAGGTCATATTAGGCTAAAATGAGGCTTTTTTGCTCCCAAATATGAAATAAAGAACCTTAGGACTCATTTTAAACATATTAAATGTTTTATATGATTAGTTTTAACTTTCCAAGACTTAATCCAATCTATTTATGCACATTCGAGACTTCTTTGGCCGTTATAGGTCATATTTAGGCTAAAATGACATTTTCGCTCCCAACTTTGATCTAACGAACTTAAAAACTAATTTCAAACTTATTACATGATTCATATGATTATTTTTAACTTTTCAAGACTCAATCCGATCTATTATTCACATTTGAGACTTGTTTGGTCGTTATAGGTCATATTTAGGCTAAAATGAGACATTTTCGCTCCTAACCTTGAACTAAAGAACCTAAAGACTCATTTTAAACCCTTTACATGATTAATATTCTTAGTTTTAAGTTTCCAAGACCCTTTCCAATCTATTTACGCACATTTAAGGCTCATTGGGTCGTTATAGGTCATATTTAGACTAAAATGACATTTTCGTTCCCAAATGTGAACTAAAGAACCTAATGACTTATTTCAAACTTATTACATGTTTAATATGCTTATTTTTAAAGTTTTCAAATACTCATTTCAATCTATTTATGCACATTTAAGGCTCATTGGGTCGTTATGAAGGAAATAATGCCCTTGGTCCAAGTATGCATTCAATGTTAAGTCTAATAAATGCGGTTCAGTATTAATTAACAAGTTAATAATTCAGTGAGATCAAGTGAGCTGAATGCCTAGCTAGAGGCCGCTTCAGTTCAAGTGGAATTAATGATATTAATCCACAGCTTACTCTTGACTGAACCCGTAGGGTCACACAAATAGTACGTAAACGGATCAAGTATTTAATGGCATTAAATACTCCAACTATGGATATTCGGAATCGACGGATCTTGGTTTCAGTGGGAGCTGAGATCGTCACAGGCAAGAAATGAATACTCCGGAAACGATGATATTGCCGGAAACGGAAATATGGATCGTATCGGAAATATAAATATTATCCAAGTCGTAGATGTTGCTGGAAACGGAAACATGGTACGTATCGGAAAATATTATCGGAAATAGAAATATTGCCGGAAACGGAAATATTGTCAGAATCGGAAATATTATCGGAATCGGAAAATAGTTCCGGAAACGGAAATATTAAATATTTGTTCGAAACGGAAATTAATTCCGGAATCGGAAATATTAAATATTGTTCGTATCGGAAATGAATTCCGGAATCGGGAATTTAATCGGAAGCGCATCGTACGAATTAGCATCGGACGAGGCCTGCCAGACGAAGGCCCAGCACGAAGCCGGGCCATCGCCCAGCAAACCAAGCGCAACAACCACACGCCAAGCATGCGACCAGGCCCAGCGCAAAAGCCAGGCCCAGCCGAAGCTTGGGCGCGCGCGGGGCTGCGACGAGTGGGCTGGCGCTGTGCGTGGGCCGCAAGGCCTGCGTGCGGTGCTAGCGTATTACTCGAAGTGTGTTACTCGAATCCTAAGGCTACCGGGATTCGTCATATGATTAAATCTAATCCTAAAAGATTTAGTTTATTTAATTAGAGTCCTAGTAGGATTATAATTAAATAAATTAGTATCCTAATAGGATTCCAAATCCTTTTCCATAACTCTATAAATAGGTGCCTAGGGTCACATATTTACAACCAGTTTTCAAGTATTCAAAGTGAGTTTTTGAGAGAAAAATTCAGTCACACAATTGCCTAAAAGTGCCGAAAATAATAGTACCTTAAGGGCGATTCTAGTTGGTCAATCTTAAGGCGGATCCGGACGTGCTGTGGACTATCTACGGAGGGACGACACTTGGAGTCCTAAAGACTTGTTCTTGTTCGGTTCGGGCGCAGCTAGGGAAGGCACGCAACAAAGAGTATGCATCTAAACTATGCTAAATGATTATGTGTAAATAATATGTATTCCTGGCTTAATGGTTGTTTCCGCATGATTTATGAATTGTCATATGTATCATAACCTAACAGTGGTATCACGAGCCTCTTATTATTTTCATAATCTAAATTGCATGAACATGGTTAAATATTACAAATTTGCAAGAATTAAAAGGGGTGATTAATTTTCGTAATTGTAAATTAATTGCAAATTGCGTTTATTTAATTATACGTACGCAGTTTTTTGGCAGTTTCTTCGTTACTCATCCAAATCGAGTGATTTTTGTGTCAATTCCGCATGTAAAAGGCATTCTAAAATTTTGACAAAAATAATCTTTTTCTGCCGAACCCAGAATTCTCAAATTCGAAGCCTAACTATGACTTTTCGGAGGTTGTAGTTTTTCGAATGCAAAATTTCGTAAATTTAAGATGTTAAATTAAATATTTTCGATTCTTGTTGATAAATCTTGAATTTTTGATTGACCTACTGTATATGTTTAACAAGTTTGAATGCCTAGCCTTGTTAATTATGCAATCTAATTTGTAATTATGATTAATTTGTTGAAAATTAGAATAATTTAGAATTAATTTGATTTTCATAATTAATTATAATTTAATTAGATACCTATGATTAAAAACCACCATAAAAATTGTAAATTTATGATAAATTTTAAATTTTTATGACCTAGGCTTGAATCCATGTTAATCGGAAATCAATTGAATAATAAATTTTCGATTTTTTCGCCCTAAAATTATGAAATTAATATTATTTATTAATTTGTCATTAATTTTAAATATAAATTTTTTAAATTTTATGCGATTCGCTCATATAACTTGCACGCACAAAGCAATGGACGCTACGTGTTACCCTTAAGGGGTGTTGTATAGTGCGGGCATGTGACGACGAGCAAGGGAGCTCGTCGCCCATGCGGCACGAATGCAATGAGCAAGGCCATGGTGCACGAGCACAAGGCAGCAGCCCTGCCTTGTGTCGTGGGCTATGAGCAATGGACGAATGGGCATGGGCGAAGGCAAGGCACGGCATTCGCGTGTGGGCAGCAAGCGAGCTGCGCCACAGCGCGCACTGCCTCGCGCAAAGCGTGCAGAGCCTCGCGCGCAGCGAGCGCAAGCTCGCGTGCCACGAGTGCTCCGCCCAACGTCGATGCCTCGCATAGCGAGCGACGGCTCGCAGCATCGAGCGCTGGCAAGCGCGCACAGCGAGCGCTGGCGAGCGAGCGCAGCGAGCGATGGCTCGCGTGCATTGAGCGCTGGCGCGCGCGCAGCAAGCACCAGCTCGCATGAGGCCTTGCGAAGGAAAGCAGCAGCAGCGATGCGACGCAGCGCATGGGCTGCGCGCACATGGCCAGCGATGGCTGTGTGCGTGTGGCCCATTGGCGTACGTCGCGTAGGGTTGTTGCGTTGCGATTAGATCGTTTTGAAATTTTAATTTGAAATTTTCCGTTTACGTAATTTTAATTAATTTTAAAATTAATAATTTAAATTATTTTCTTGGATTTTAATTTTGAATATTGTAATTATAATAAATTTTATTTATTCTAATTATTTTACTAAAATTAAAATCATGAATTAATTTAAATACGACTGAAATTAAATTAAACTTTTTGGATTCAATTATAAATTTATATGAGCTTTAAATTTTAATTAAATTTGTATGTTTCCGGTTAGACTAGAAATACATTTTTATGTTTAAAATTAGTAAAGCATATGAATTTATTGGTTTAAGTGGGAGCCCTTTTAGTCATAAACTCTTGATTAGGTCTACAAATCCTTAAGGTTAAAACAACTTGATTAGAATTAATAAGGACTGAATAATTGGTAGATTATTGGTGCCCTTGATTAATTGCTGCAAATGTTTACGTGATGCATAATGTGTTTTACTAACCAGCTATGTGGGCCATTCATGATAATGAATGGGTGAATGGTATATATTGTATATGTACTGTTTTGCAGGTTATGAAGTGACTAGTATGGCCCAAATAGATAGAAAATATGGTCTGCGTACCATTAATTTGAATGTAATTGGTCTAAAGTACCAAAGTTGTTTTTCAATTCAAATATGGTCTGCGTACCATCTAATAGTTGTAATTAGTTTTAATTATAGCTTATTCTATTTGAAGAAAATGGTGCCTCCCACGGAGATTTTCAAGACGGACTTTGAAGTTAAAGCTTCAAGATGAAGTCGGGCCATACTAGATCACATTTATCTTATGCATGTTTTAAGTTATTTATTGCTTTTAAATATGTCTTAAAATGCATGAGATCAAAAGCTTGATTATGTTGCATGATTAAGGATTTTAGTTCACTTAAAATCTAACCAACATAGTAAGAGCCTTAAGTTCCAAACTTAAAAATTGAGTTAAAAGGTGCCATGCCAAAATATACACTTGCTTGGATATCCTTTACATCAATCTAGTAATAGTTTTCGCTCAGCGAGGTGTTACTTATTGGTCCTAAAGGGGCAAGGTACACAAATAATTGTGAGTACATGTTAGTTTTGGTGAAACTCAACGATATAAGTAAGGAGTCCTTTTATGTCGTGGCAAAATCGATAGGTTTACCTAATAAGTTCTTAGACGTACCTATCAACCAAGAATAGTTTCTAGACTATTAGCAAAAGGCTTTTGCTTACCTAAGATGTTTTAGGATTAAGTCGACAAACTGTGCTTAGTTCTTCAATGATTTTAGGATCTTGGAATCATTTTATTCACACCTGCCGGAACAATAAATTCGAATAAAATGCTAATAACTTGTTGAAATTGCATGATTGCTTTAATTTTCAAGTTATTACTCATGATAAATGCTTTATAATTAAATATCTTGCACTGCAGTAAATCCTTTTAGAAAGGTAACAGTAAATTTCCTCGATTGGTAGTGAATCCAAGAACGATTCACGGAAATGAGAGAAAATGAGCAATTTAAAATGTACGTTTCTTTTAGCGACTTTTATGGTTGTTTTCGAATATCAAAATCGAATGGCAAACCAATTGGTGCTTGTGAATTCAAAATACAATGTAGTTTTGAGATCATAAAGCATTGAGTTTAAACGCTCAGCTTTACCAATGGTTAACAACCTAAAAATCTTTTTTCCATTTAATTCTCGAATGAGTCTAGTCCCTAGACATTCGAATAGATCGATGCTTAGAGAACTTTAGAAGCTTCTGGTAAGATCATCTAGTTGAAACAAAATATTCAACATAAATTAAAATGGTAAAGAACCTTGTTGGTGACATTGGACATGTCTAACAAAGTATAAAAGTCAACACTAGAGAATTCAATTCTTAAGACTATAAGAAAGGGTACAAGGAATAGGAAAACAAAGGAACAAATGAAAGGAATTTACGATTCCGGTTCTACCTATAAATTTATGTTTAAAGAAAAGTGACCTAGCAATCAACCTTCCTTGGTATCATATACCGCTTGAGGTTCTTACTTCGGTAATAACTCAAACAATGGAAGCTAGGCTACACTAATGACCTACAAGTGGGAAATGAAGCATGTCAATGCTACATTAGTTGTAGGGTCATCCAGTTTATTTTAAGACCTTTCAAAGGCTGGAACTTAATGGCTATTTTGTTCCATAATCAGCATACCTAAACTGCTTCAAACACAGAAAGACTCACATTCAAGAAAAACAAAAACAATGCATGTTTGTTTGTTTGTTTATTTGAATGAAATGGTCATTTACGGGTTGAGTCAATATGCTTGATTAAAACAAACAACTCTTTAACAATAAAAACTTTACTAGGTTCAAATCAACCCCTTGATTTGAGTTCCACTAATCTTTGGCATTGTTGCTTAGACCATATCAACAAGTTAACATTCAAAATCTCTGTTTTGATGGAATTTTGAAAGTTGATTGATTTCTAAATCAATTTAAGACAACTAGTCTTACTTGTTGAAAGTAACAAAAGATATGAACTATTGTTAGAACGCCTAGACAATAGAGTTCAAAGCTAAAGAAAGATTTTATGACTTTATTATTTCACATGGATTTGAGTGAATATAGGTTTATTTACTCAAATGTGATATAAGTTGAATCTGTTTGGCTAGTTCAAAGATTCAGAAGTATAAAATCCACTTGGCAAGAAATCATAAAGATCTAGGTTAGATCATGTTGATGATTACTTGAGACCAAATATGATCATCAATGATTATGTGTTGTAATTTCACAATCTAGGTCCATAAGATATGGCATATCTTAGTTGGAATAATCGAAGTCAATTAGTACTTGATTCGATTAATGATGAATCATAAAGACTTTTCCTATAATTTCTAAAACAAAATGCTCAACTACCACCAAACTAAACCAAATTCGTCAAAGCTATTGAAAAGTAATTTCAGGATATCTTTTCAATTATATATATCTAAAGAGTTGCTAAACTCAGTGGGAGCTTAGTGTTTGTTATTCAACAAACTAAGGCCCAAGTATAGATATATGTTTCATTGTGATTTATTCAAATGAGACACAAGGGTATTGTTTCTACCACGAATTTTTGAGAACATAATGTTTGTTTGCTCGAAATGATGTCCTTTTGGAGATTCGTTTCCAAAATGACAAGTGGGAGAAAATAGACCTCGAAAGTCTTCGAGGCGAACAACAAACATAAACGGACATTCCGGAGGCTTTTCGAAGTGCTTCAGAAAATCCGAACTTATTCTTTAAGGACTTTAGAAGTGGCTTTAAAGAATAGACTTCTCTTAGAAGACTTTACAAGTGCTTCAAGGAGAACAGAATATTCAAAGGACTTTCAAGTGGCTATAGATTCCCTAAAATGGTTAGAGGCCACATATAGACTCAAATGTTTTAGATGGTTAAAGGCCATAAAACATAACCAATGTTTTGATGACAAAATTGAAATTTTGTTGATTTGCAAGAATAGGTTCACACCTATTGGTTGCAAGTTTGTTTTAAGGATAAAAACCATCAAACATGAAATTGTGTTCACACACAAAGCTAGATTAGTTGCTAAAGGTTACAAGCAAATTCACGATGTGGATTGTGTTGAAACCTCATGCAAATTCGTAATGCTTAAGTCTATAATTCAAGCAATGATTGCATATTGGTACATATGGCAATTGGATGACAAAACATCTTCCTCAGTCAAATGTTGGAAGAAACTATGCACATGCTATGTCATAGGATTTGTGGATCCAAATAAATGCTTGAAAAGAAAAGCTAGTTTATAAAATCTAAGTACAGATTTAAGCAAGCAATTGGGAATTAGAAATGTATTTTAGTGAAGCTAATAAGTATTTTAGTTTCATAAAATGTACATGATTCTTATAAATATATAAGAAGTTTAGTGGGAGTACATAAAACTTAATTGGTCCTATGTGTATCACACACATATCTCTCTATTGTGAAATAACATTCAAATGCTAAATACTTAGATTTGAGATTATTCATCAATGATGGACCAAGGCGAAACTTAGTACATACTGGGTACTAAGATCTATTTACAAAGATCTTATAATATTGTTTTGGATTAAGTAATGGCATTTACTAAATCAAACACGAAATACTCCATTGGAGATATTCGACCCATGTGAATAAATCTAAGTAAAAGAATGTTTGAACTATGTATAAGCATTTACTAAGTTAAAACATCAAAGGATCTAAGTGAGATTCTTAACCTATATTATATGTCAAAGAATTTAGCTGGATTCAGTATCTACTGAAATTGAATGAGCTAAAGTTACATGAATAGAATTCAATTGGGAATTATTCTGCAAAAGAATTTATCATGTATGATATAATATGAGGATCGCCAAAAATGTATCGTATGACTTTAGGCATGACGAACATATACCAATCTCTATTGATCTAAGTGAAGATCAACTAGATTGAGATCAAGAACACTTATGGTACTTGAAAAGGTACATAGGAATAGTTCTTGATTCAAGGAAATAAAGATATGCTAAATATTGATGCTACACGCATAAACACTGGCAAAGGATCAAGCAAGACCCTTTGGAGTTAACCATTGACAAGGACGAGCTAAAGAGCATCGTGTTTCGAAATGGCAACATGGATTGGAGACCATGAGTTGTTGCGTGGGAAATTAAAATATTAATTTCTATGTTCTAAGATACAGCTGGAAAGTCTTCCACATATCTGTGAACTGCTTGGATAAGCAAATCCAAACAAAGCATCACTAGCAACCTAAACAGTTGAAGTAAAAGTACTTATTGCCTAAGAAGCAATAAAACAGGGTTGTTTATGTTAAAAGAGTTCTTCACTGAACTTGGGAAGATCACCTATCTGCTGGCTTGATGGTTCTTCATTGAAAAATGCGTAGAACCACTCTTGAAGCAAGAAAAAGGTCTGCTAACTTGATGGTTCTTCATTGAGAAATGCATAGAACCACCATTGTAGCGAGAAAGACTAGATCACAAAATAAACATACTCAAAAGATCTTATCATCTATCTCGAAGAACATTCGATGAAAAGGATATTAAGATTGGCAAAGCATGATAACTAAACCTATGCAACAAGTGAGAAGCAACACTTACATTGTAGCACTGGAAATCAAGCATAGCTTTTAAATTCCATGAACTGTTTTAGAAGATGGGTTTGAGGCCCATGGTTGTAAAATAATGGGGTTGAACATTTATCATATATGAAATGTATTTTCATATTCCATTTAATCTTGGTTTAGTATTAAATGATGAGTCCCTTCAATTTGACGATATATTCAAGATAGACTGTCAGGACCAGTCATGTGACTAAGAAATGTCTATCAAGTGAACTTGAATGTCAAAGGTTGAAAATGGTCCCTAGTCGGAGTTTTCTATAAAATTGGACGCATAGAAAACGTTAGACGATTAGAATGCAAGATGACTAGTAGTTCTGTTTCTTGAACTATGTGGACATGGCAATGTCATAATCATTTGCATAGATACTTACTTTGGGAAGACTAGTATCGGACAAGACCTATGAAACTTTACTGTAAGAGATGAAAATCTGTCATAAGTAAATTTCATTAAAATTATTAGACACTAAATCCTCAATACCTGAGTGATTTGAGATTACTTGTTTGAGAACTGGTTGCTTTGACGTTGACCAACCGTCGCACCGTAAAAGGAGGCTATAAAGGCAACGCTCAGGTAATCACCTATCAAACGAAGTCTAATCTCAAGATCGCAAGATTGGGATTGTCCTCCCATAAATCGGGATGAGATGCTTAAAAGTTGTACAAGGCCACTCGGAGAGCTAGAAACTGTGAAATGCATGGCCGTGCTCGGATGAATCATAGGCTATGATTATCTGTTTATTTGATCAGTTGAATTCTGAAACCGAGGAACACCTATGGACATAATAAGGATGAAAACTCTTACCTTATGTTCAAGAGCAAGCATCGAGCGACAAAGGAATTAGGAAATGCACACTTGTCCCTAAGGACAAGTGGGAGACTGAAGGAAATAATGCCCTTGGTCCAAGTATGCATTCTATGTTAAGTCTAATAAATGCGGTTCAGTATTAATTAACAAGTTAATAATTCAATGAGATCAAGTGAGCTGAATGCCTAGCTAGAGGCCGCTTCAGTTCAAGTGGAATTAATGATATTAATCCACAGCTTACTCTTGACTGAACCCGTAGGGTCACACAAATAGTACGTAAACGGATCAAGTATTTAATGGCATTAAATACTCCAACTATGGATATTCGGAATCGACGGATCTTGGTTTCAGTGGGAGCTGAGATCGTCACAGGCAAGAAATGAATACTCCGGAAACGATGATATTGCCCAAATAGATAGAAAATATGGTCTGCGTACCATTAATTTGAATGTAATTGGTCTAAAGTACCAAAGTTGTTTTTCAATTCAAATATGGTCTGCGTACCATCTAATAGTTGTAATTAGTTTTAATTATAGCTTATCCTATTTGAAGAAAATGGTGCCTCCCACGGAGATTTTCAAGACGGACTTTGAAGTCAAAGCTTCAAGATGAAGTCGGGCCATACTAGATCACAAATATCTTATGCATGTTTTAAGTTATTTATTGTTTTAAATATGTCTTAAAATGCATGAGATCAAAAGCTTGATTATGTTGCATGATTAAGGATTTTAGTTCACTTAAAATCTAACCAACATAGTAAGAGCCTTAAGTTCCAAACTTAAAAATTGAGTTAAAAGGTGCCATGCCAAAATATACACTTGCTTGGATATCCTTTACATCAATCTAGTAATAGTTTTCGCTCAGCGAGGTGTTACTTATTGGTCCTAAAGGGGCAAGGTACACAAATAATTGTGAGTACATGTTAGTTTTGGTGAAACTCAACGATATAAGTAAGGAGTCCTTTTATGTCGTGGCAAATTCGATAGGTTTACCTAATAAGTTCTTAGACGTACCTATCAACCAAGAATAGTTTCTAGACTATTAGCAAAAGGCTTTTGCTTACCTAAGATGTTCTAGGATTAAGTCGACAAACTGTGCTTAGTTCTTCAATGATTTTAGGATCTTGGAATCATTTTATTCACACCTGCCGGAACACATAATTTGAATAAAATGCTTAATAAACATTGAATTATGCATGTATGCTAGAATTTAAAGTTTATTAAGAGAAACTGTGAATGGTTATTTATTTGTTTATTCTTTTCAATTGTAGTTTTAATATGGCAAACAACAATCAAAACATCATCATGGGTTCTGAGCTTATGGTCAAGCTGAACCTGACAAATTTTCTTGAATGGGAAGCTAAGCTAGTTGAAATAGTCAAACTCAATGGACTTGAGTATGTACTGTCACATCCCATGCCAAGCTACTATGCCAGAGACATGACCCCTGAGAGATTTTACGCCTGGGATGCGGATCTCAAAAAGGTTATGAGTCTCATGCTGAACAATATCCCTGATGATTGGGCTAGAAGGTTTGTAGCCTATGAACCTTTTACGCTCATCAAGAATCTGAGGGATATCTGTCGTGGAAGTACGGAGGACAGGGACCTGAACGTCCATGAGTTGATTGAATCAATGTCTGGTCTAAAGGTTAGTTCTCCCAACAGGTGTTATAGGATGGAGGTCCAAGAAACACATGTTCAGCTCCTTCGCACTAAACAAAGGGTAGGCGTCCCACTGAGGTTCCATGTGGATCTTATGTGTTCATATTTTGATCGCCTAAGTCTACTAGGAACACCAATAAGCGAAAGGATGGCAGTCTCTGTCTTGCTCAATTCACTACACAGTGGGTTTGGTCGCTTCAAGCAACTATACCTAAGTGAACCAAGAGAAGAAACAGTTGCAAAATTTATTCACCTTGTCAGAAAGGCTGAAATAGTACTGGACTGTGAAGCCAAAGATTTACTCAAGGCTAGAAAGAGACCATTCAAGAAAGGTGGAAAGTCCAAGGGCAATGCTAAATCAAAGCAGGACAAGTCCACATCAAGCTGTCTTTATTGTGATGGAATAGGCCATTACAAAAGAGAATGTCCAAAGCTAAAGGAAGATCAGAAGAACGGAACAGTCGTTCCATCTTCAGGTATTTTCGTTATAGACTGTATACTTGCTAATTCAACTTCTTGGGTATTAGATACAGGTTGTGGCTCACACTTATGTTCCAATCCACAGGGACTAAGAAGAAGTAGAAAGTTAAGCAAGGGTGAAGTCGACCTACGAGTGGGAAATGGAGCACGGATTGCTGCATTAGCTGTAGGAACTTACTATTTGTCGTTGCCCTCCGGGCTAGTTTTGGAACTGGAAGAATGTTTCCATGTTCCAAGTCTTACTAAAAACATCATTTCAGTTTCTTGCTTAGATGCTAAGGGATTTTCCTTTATAATAAAAGACAATAGTTGTTCGTTTTATTTTAAAGAGATGTTTTATGGATCTGCTAGATTAGTCAATGGACTTTATTTATTAGATCACGACAAACAAGTATATAACATAAATACCAAAAAGGCCAAAAAGGATGATTCAGATCTCACCTATCTGTGGCATTGTCGATTAGGCCATATAAACTTGAAACGCTTAGAAAGACTTCAAAGAGAAGGAATTCTAGAACCATTTGACTTAGAGGATTATGGTAAATGCGAATCATGTTTACTTGGCAAAATGACAAAGCAACCTTTCTCTAAAGTTGGAGAAAGAGCAAATGAACTATTGGGTTTAATCCATACAGATGTATGTGGACCAATGAGTACAAATGCTAGAGGTGGTTTCAGCTACTTTATCACTTTCACTGATGACTTCAGTAGGTATGGTTATGTCTACCTAATGAAGCATAAGTCTGAATCCTTTGACAAATTCAAGGAATTTCAGAGTGAAGTAGAGAATCAATTAGGCAAGAAGATTAAGGCACTGCGGTCTGATAGAGGCGGTGAATATCTGAGCTATGAATTTGATGACCATCTGAAAGAATGTGGAATTCTATCAGAATTGACTCCTCCTGGAACACCACAATGGAACGGTGTGTCAGAACGGAGGAACAGAACCTTGCTAGACATGGTCAGGTCAATGATGGGTCAGGCCGAACTTCCATTAGAATTTTGGGGACATGCACTAAATACAGCTGCACTCACTATAAATAGAGCTCCGTCTAAAGCTGTCGAAAAGACTCCATACGAATTATGGTTTGGAAAGCCTCCAAATGTGTCTTTTCTTAAGATTTGGGGATGTGAAGTATACGTCAAACGATTAATTTCAGACAAACTTCATCCAAAATCTGACAAATGTATCCTTGTGGGCTATCCAAAGGAAACAAAGGGGTATTACTTCTACAATACATTTGAGAACAAAGTGTTTGTTGCTCGAGATGGTGTCTTTTTGGAGAAGGATCACATTTCCAAAATGACAAGTGGGAGAAAAGTAGACCTCGAAGAAATTCGAGTCGAACAACAAACTCTAGAGAATGCTCAAGATGACATTCAGGATGAAACTCAGAGATCTTTAGAAGAATCTGGTGAGAATCATGGTCAATCTAGAAATGTTACCCCGCGTAGATCGCAAAGATATAGATCTCAACCGGAAAGGTACTTAGGTATTTTGACGAACGAGAGCTATGACGTTCTATTACTTGAAAGTGATGAACCTGCGACTTACAAGCAAGCTATGACGAGCCCTAGCTCCAAGCAATGGCAAGAAGCCATGCAATCTGAATTAGACTCCATGTCTGAAAACCAAGTATGGGATTTGGTCGATTTTCCAGATGGCTACCAAGCCATTGGAAGCAAATGGGTTTTCAAACTGAAAAAGGACAAGGATGGGAAACTTGAAGTTTTCAAAGCTAGATTGGTTGCAAAAGGTTACAGGCAAGTCCACGGTGTGGATTACGATGAAACCTTTTCACCAGTTGCAATGCTAAAGTCTATTCGAATAATGTTAGCAATCGCTGCATATTACGATTACGAAATATGGCAGATGGATGTCAAAACTGCTTTCTTAAACGGCGTTTTAACAGAAACTGTGTTTATGACACAGCCTGAAGGTTTTGAGGATCCAAAGAATGCTAAAAAGGTATGCAAGCTAAAGAAGTCAATCTACGGATTGAAGCAGGCATCCAGGAGCTGGAATATACGTTTTGATGAAGCAGTCAGTGACTTTGGTTTCATCAAGAACGCGGACGAATCTTGTGTATACAAGAAGGTCAGTGGGAGCAAAATTGCTTTCCTAGTATTATATGTCGACGACATATTGCTTATCGGAAATGACATTCCTATGTTGAACTCTGTCAAGATTTGGCTTGGGAAATGTTTTTCGATGAAGGATCTAGGAGAAGCACAGTATATATTGGGCATCAAGATTTACAGAGATAGATCTAAAAAGATGATTGGACTTAGTCAAAGCACTTATATCAATAAGGTGCTTGATAGGTTCAAGATGGCGGACTCCAAGCGAGGCTACCTACCCATGTCTCATGGAATGACTCTAAGCAAGACTAAGTGCCCAAAAACACTTGATGAGCGTAGACGAATGAATGGGATTCCATATGCATCATTGATTGGTTCAATAATGTATGCTATGATATGTACACGCCCGGATGTTGCGTACGCACTCAGTGCTACGAGCAGATACCAGTCAGACCCAGGAGAGGCGCATTGGACTGCTGCCAAGAATATTCTGAAGTACCTGAAAAGGCACAAAGATGACTTCCTGGTCTATGGTGGAGATGATGAATTAATTGTTAAAGGCTATACGGACGCAAGTTTCCAAACCGACAAAGATGATTTCAGATCACAGTCTGGGTTTGTCTTCTGCCTCAACGGAGGAGCAGTAAGCTGGAAAAGTGCTAAGCAAAGCACCATTGCGGATTCTACAACTGAAGCGGAGTACATTGCTGCACATGAAGCAGCAAAGGAAGCTATATGGCTAAGGAAGTTCATAGGAGAACTTGGTGTAGTCCCCTCCATTAAAGGACCAATAGCCCTGTATTGTGATAATAACGGAGCTATTGCACAGGCAAAAGAGCCTAGACACCACCAGAGAGTCAAGCATGTACTTCGTAGATTTCACCTTCTACGAGAGTTCGTTGAAAGAAAAGAAGTCGAGATAAGCAAAATTGGAACTGATGACAACATATCAGATCCATTAACTAAACCTCTGCCGCAGGCGAAGCACAACTCGCACACTGCAGCTATGGGAATCAAGCATATTGGAGAATGGCTTTGATGTCTCTGTTTAATGTTTTAAAGTTTTAGAGTTTAAATCTTTGTAAAACATTATTGGTTAATCATTCACAATAAATGAAAAGAATTCATTTTTCCATTTAATTTGTGGTTTATTAAATGATGAGTCCCTTCAATTTGACGATATATTCAAGATAGACTGTCAGGACCAGTCCTGTGACTAAGAAATGTCTATCAAGTGAACTTGAATGTCAAAGGTTGAAAATGGTCCCTAATCGGAGTTTTCTATAAAATTGGACGCATAGAAAACGTTAGACGATTAGAATGCAAGATGACTAGTAGTTCTGTTTCTTGAACTATGTGGACATGGCAATGTCATAATCATTTGCATAGATACTTACTTTGGGAAGACTACTATCGGACGAGACCTATGAAACTTTACTGTAAGAGATGAAAGTCTGTCATAAGTAAATTTCATTAAATTATTAGACACTAAATCCTCAATACCTGAGTGATTTGAGATTACTTGTTTGAGAACTGGTTGCTTTGACGTTGACCAACCGTCGCACCGTAAAAGGAGGCTATAAAGGCAACGCTCAGGTAATCACCTATCAAACGAAGTCTAATCTCAAGATCGCAAGATTGGGATTGTCCTCCCATAAATCGGGATGAGATGCTTAAAAGTTGTACAAGGCCACTCGGAGAGCTAGAAACTGTGAAATGCATGGCCGTGCTCGGATGAATCATAGGCTATGATTATCTGTTTATTTGATCAGTTGAACTCTGAAACCGAGGAACACCTCTGGACATAATAAGGATGACAACTCTTACCTTATGTTCAAGAGCAAGCATCGAGCGACAAAGGAATTAGGAAATGCACACTTGTCCCTAAGGACAAGTGGGAGACTGAAGGAAATAATGCCCTTGGTCCAAGTATGCATTCTATGTTAAGTCTAATAAATGCGGTTCAGTATTAATTAACAAGTTAATAATTCAGTGAGATCAAGTGAGCTGAATGCCTAGCTAGAGGCCGCTTTAGTTCAAGTGGAATTAATGATATTAATCCACAGCTTACTCTTGACTGAACCCGTAGGGTCACACAAATAGTACGTAAACGGATCAAGTATTTAATAGCATTAAATACTCCATCTATGAATATTCGGAACCGACGGATCTTGGTTTCAGTGGGAGCTAAGATCGTCACAGGCAAGGAATGAATACTCCGGAAACGATGATATTGCCGTAAACGGAAATATGGATCGTATCGGAAATATAAATATTATCCAAGTCGTAGATGTTGCCGGAAACGGAAACATGGTACGTGTCGGAAAATATTATCGGAAATGGAAATATTGCCAGAATCGGAAATATTGCCGGAAACGGAAATATTGTCAGAATCGGAAATATTGTCAGAATCGGAAATATTACCGGAATCGGAAAATAATTCCGGAAACGGAAATATTAAATATTTGTTCGAAACGGAAATTAATTCCGGAATCGGAAATATTAAATATTGTTCGTATCGGAAATGAATTCCGGAATCGGAAAATTTAATCGGAAGCGCATCGTACGAATAAGCATCGGACGAGGCCTGCCGGACGAGGCCCAGCACGAAGCCAGGCCATCGCCCAGCAAGCCAAGCGCGCCGCACAAACAGCCACGCCAGGCCCAGCGCAAGGCCAGGCCCAGCAGGCTGCGCGCAGCGCGCAGCGCGCGCAGCGCGCACAGCACGCGCAGCGCGCGCGTGCGCTGAGTGGGTTGCTGCTCGCGCGCACGCATGGGGCCCATCGTGGCTGCCGTGCGTGTGTGTGCAAGTGTTTGTGTTCGTGCACATTTCCTAAAACATGCAGAGTTCGGTTAATGATTAAATTCCTAATTCTATTTGATAAATTAATTAAATTAGAGTTCTTGTAGGATTCTAGGTTTAATTAATTTGTATCTGAATAGGATTTCGATTCCCTTTCCATACCGCTATAAATATGAGGCTAGGGCTCACAATTTATAACACAAGTTTCAAAGTATTCAAAGTGAGTTTTTGAGAGAAAAATTCAGTCACACATTTGCCTATAAAGTGCCGAAAATATTAGTACCTTAAGGGCGATTCTAGTTGGTCAATCTTAAGGCGGATCCGGACGTGCTGTGGACTATCTACGGAGGGACGACACTTGGAGTCCTAAAGACTTGTTCTTGTTCGGTTCGGGCGCAGCTAGGGAAGGCACGCAACAAAGAGTATGCATCTAATCTATGCTAAATGATTATGTGTAAATAATATGTTTTCCTGGGTTTATGGTTTTTCCGCATGATTTATGAATTGTCATATGTATCATAACCTAACAGTACATGCATATGTACGCTGCAAAAAAGTACTTTTTGCAGCGAACATTGTACGCTGCAACAAGTTCAGACTTGTTGCAGGCCCCCCAGTTGCAGCATACGATGTACGCTGCAACAGGGGTCTAAAAGCCCGCTGCAATAAGGGTTTTTTCTACTAGTGGTAGGGTTCTGGCCTATTCACGAGGTGGGCTCAAACATCGTGCCCTTTCGATTGTTCAAACATTTGCTTCGAGATTTTTTTTATTTTGCTATGGTTGTTTCGTAGCTTGGAGCCCCCAAGTATGCATGTTGGGATGCTTCCTTTTGGCGTACGATTTTCGTAGGTTCTTTCGAGAAAGATGCCTTGGGGTTTCGCTCGTGTAGGTGCGAGCTATCCCTTCCGTGGTAGGTAATGTTTTGCTACCTTTAATCCTTAATGTAGAAGTCGTGTGGCTCGCATTTGGGCGATAAGTAGTCTTTGCCTCTTACTCTTGGTCGTGCTTGCATTGGTGCAATGTGCCTTACCTTTTTTAGACTTGTACTGTGGGATGGTTGAACTTATGGTGCAACGTAGGCTCGTGTGGCCTAACGGCGTGTCTTAGAACATTCCTCCAAGTGTTGGGATACCATTATTATTTTTTGCATTGGAGTACTTCGTCACGCCTTGTTCAGGTGCTCGAACAAGTGTAGCACCTTCTGCGTGGGTTTGCACGACTTATTACTTCGTTCGATGCGAGGATTCATAGGTATTTCTTTCTTATTTTTATATCCGGGTAAAACATGGCTAGCAGAAAGATTCAGCGCCCAGGTTGGGGCGTTATAGATATCGGCGCCCAGCTCTGGGCGTTGAAAATGATTTCTGGGTATATTTTGACAGTTCTTATCCTTGATTTTTTTTCTTTCGCTTTTGCTTTGGAACGATGTAGACTGTGTAACGAGCGCTTTATAGGGCGAGCGTTATGTGCAGTGGTTTGGTCGGAGTTTTGGTGACTCGCGATTTTCAGTTACCCTTGATAGTGGGGTGACTTTATATATTCTAAGTGGTGCTTAGAATTTGGGAGGGGTTGTAGCCATTCTAAGGTTCGTTTTACATGATCAAACCTTAGGATTGTGCCCCTATGACGTATGTATAGCATTAGCGTCGAGAATTTGCGATGAAATCGTCACTTCGAGCATTTTTAGAGTGTTTTTCTCAAGCCCCCAACTGTAGCTACGGGATTGGCTTGGTGCTATAATGCTTGGCATACGTTTTTATGCATTCATGGTGACATGGATCACGAATAGTTTGAACCAGACTCGTTTTAGAGCGAGGTACGTTCGAGTAGTGATTTTGCTACTTCTCTTGTAAATGTTGTATTGTGCGACATTGCCATGGTCAAGGTAGTCACATGTTGTAGTATGCCTTGGCCAAAAGCTAGGTGCCTTTCTTTACCCATAATCATATTTAGAAATCTTTTTGACTCACTTGCAACATCGAGATAAACGCATACTTAGATTAAACCAAGGACACTTTATTATGTTCGAAAAAGTTTTTGAAAATTATTTGAAAATTATTTAAAATCCGAATCCTACTGTGTACAATCCGAGGTGTCCTAAGAAAGTTGACTTATAGAAGGGTTCGTACATGATTATATGAGTGAATCAAAATACTGTTACGATTTTTGGAATGTTGTCTAAGGATTTGCTGGAAGCCAGGGTGCAGGCGTCAAGATATACTTGTGCTCGTTTGGCGTATGCTTTAGGCTTTTAGGGCCATCTTTTCCAGAATTTGCGGGAATATAAACTGTTTTCAAATCGACTTAGATTTACTTGGTGTATGTCTGCATAAAAGGTCAAGGTATACTTAGTTCTTTCCCTAGCTCTTTCATTTCAATTTTTAGCCCCCAGTTGCTATTATGTCTTCCCATTAATGATGCTTTTAGATTTCGATTTTAGATGCCCGTGTCATATGTCTGAGTAGGGTGAGCCTTGGTTAAGTGCCAAGTCCTATTGACAATGTCTGTTTTTTTTCCCCAAAGGGGATTAGCAAGCATTTGAATTACCATGAACGGGTGCCCTGAGTTCGAAGGAACGATGGGGTGATGCCGTAGAACAATCCTCTTTATTGCAAGCTTACTGCCTTTACTACTTGTCGGCGACTATGACTGTGTCTAGGGGTGAAAGAAGGTCTTTAAGCGAACGACTATGTCTAGTGGTGAAAGAAGGTCTTTAAGTGAGTTAGTTCGCTTTAGGGAGGGTCAAGTCGAGTATTTTAGAGGTCATGGACGCTTGCGCTAGCCCCCATTCAATTGAGGCAAAGCGATCTTTTTGAGTCTTGGCTAAGTGCCTAGGAGTGTGAGTGCTCCTCCTGGCAAGGGTATGTGCCCTTATTATTTTTCGATGTGTGCTCGTTTTGGCATCTTGGTGACTTGGATTCTTCCTTTGACTTTTCTTTCGACTTGGGTTGCAAGTAATTAAATTTCAATAAGGGACTTCTATTCTTTATTCTTGTTTTTCTATAGGCTTTAATAGTTTTGCAAATTGGTTGGACCGAATCATGGATTGCCTACGTATCCGCCTTAAATAGATTTAATTTGGAATCAGGTCTTGCGTAGTTCTTAGCCTAGAAAATGGTTTCTTAGAATGCCGATTTTAAACAAGTACATTCTGAGGTGGAAACATATTATTTGAAACGGTAGAATAAGTGAAGTTTATTAATATTTTAATCTGCTGCCTTGCCGTAAGCCAAAAATTTGTTTTATATTTTTTTTAGTACATGTATTTTTTTTGGTGGTACGTATATCTGAATACGTGTTGTACCCCTCCAAGTGTTCTTTATTTTTCCGTGCATGTGCGGATAAAATGACGAGCACTTCTGGACAAAATTTGGCAGGCAGAGAGATTCAGCGCCCAGGCTGGGGCGTTAAAGATTTCGGCGCCCAGCTGTAGGCGCTGAAAATGATTTCTGGGCGGATCTTTTTTGGTGCGCTAAATGCTTTTTTTTTCTTTTAGACTAACTTTAGAGGCGCTTTGCAAAGTTCCTTTTTTATTATTTATTACTTTTTTGTACTTTTCATTTGTATTCTTTTTTTTATTCGTGACGCAAGACGGTTTGAAAGACAGGTTTGAATGAGATAGGATAAGTTGTATATGTATTAGTCGAGCACGAGGATTACATCAACCAAGGCCAATGAATAGCATGGGGACAGCTCAAGGGTATAGGATGTATCCACACAAGTTATATGGTCATTATGCTAATGGTGGCGTAAGAACAGGTTTGGGCTTTGGAAATAATGGGTATGACGCACGTGTCAATGGCCGTGCGTGGTTTGCGGTTGACAACAAGTCCGAGAACAAGAGTCGAGGTAATGGTTTCTTGGGTTATGGCGATGAGAACATGGATGGGTTAAATGAGCTGAACAGGGGCCCCAGAGCGAAGGCGTCTAAGAACATAAGGACTGGAAAGGGTAGACATCGTAGAACTTTATGTAGCTTTTGTGGCATAATTTGAATTGGTTGACTTAGTTCTTTTCCTTCGTTTACTTGGGTAAATGTTGCACTTTGGGAGGTACGGGATAAGTATTCCATGGCTCGCTCTTTTCGCTCTCCCTTTTCTCTTTCTATTTTTTCTTTTTTTGCTTGGGATTTCTCCCCAACATAAGTCCTTCAATTTTTTTTTATTTGGGCTAAAAGGTAGATGGTTGTGGTTTTTGAGTCACGAGGCGAGACTGAGTGAGCCTCGTTTGGTAGGCCTATAGTGGACCTTTAACTTTAGTAGGCCTAGGGTGGACCTTTAGCTTTAATAGGCCTAGGGTGGACCTTTTAATTGTCTTACTTTGCAAGCGTATTTAGTCGTTTCTTAAAATGTGCAAATAGCGTAGGTTCAAAATGTTATTTTTACCTTATTGAAATTTAACGAAAGAATTACATCGAAAATAATCTCTCTTTTTTTTGCTTCTTTTCAGATTCCAGTTTTCGGGATTTAATTGGAAGTTGTGATTTAGACACGAACTTTCATTAACTTTTCTGATTATAACCCGTGTATGAATACAAGGAGGTGGCCTAGACTCAAAATAATGACGTGGCGTAAGCCTATAACACTTACCCAAGCGACTCTCAGACTTAGGCTAATTGGACCATAATTTTCGTTGATTGACACTTTAGATTTTAACCCTTGGGTGTTCATTTGTCATGCGCCATTTTGCTTAATGTTGGCAAGGTAGTTAGTTGGGGAGATCGAATTTTCATTTTTGTAAGACTAGAATCATTAGTGCGGCTTCTCTCTTAGTGTGTATTGCTTTACCCCAATGGTAGCCTTAGGGCATGCCGATTTGGGTATTTTCATGGTTTGTCATGTTGCATTCATGGAAAATCTTTTAGTCCTTACTTAGGAATACTTCAAGGGGCGAGTGGCTCGAGAGGACTATGATAGTCGTGACCCAATTTGATCATAAGCCTTGAGGCCATTAATTTTTTGCCAATGGTATTGACACCTTAGGTTCACTTTGGGGGTTGTGCGACTATGGAGGAATGATTTTCAGAATATGACTGTTTCCATTTTGCAAATACTTGAATTAAATAATATGTTCTTTTTATTGGTGAGAGAGAGTATTGAGGCCGTAGACTCTTAGCAATGGATGACAATATATGGGTGCTTATTGATTTAAATGTTAGGAAGGGAGACTCAATATGGTTTAACCTTTTAACTTGCAGAACGACACCAAGCATTAGGACCGATTCTATGGATAAGACAACTAAGACTTAGGATTTGGATTGTACTTTGGCATAGCCTAGTCTAGACTCGGATTTATTTATTATTTATTTTTTCTTGAAGACTTTATTCGAACATTATTTTTTGAATACTTTGCCCATGTGACATTCAAGGTCGTTTAATTAGCATGCTCGGTTTTGGTGCCGAGCATTGTCGTCATAGGAGGCCTAACAACGACACAAAGAGTTATTTTATTTTTTTACAAGTCGCTTTTAGAATCGAGTGCCTTTTCATACGCTCTTGCAGCAATTTTTACGAAAGGTTTTTTTTGCTACGTGTATTTTTTTACGCGGGCACCGAGGCTGCTGCGCCTGACCAGAAGGCCAGGCAGCAACTTCAGCGCCCAGCGGTGGGCGTCAGAAATTTTAGCGCCCAGCCAGGGGCGTTGTAAATGCGTCTCTGGCTGGTTCTCGTTTTAAGTTTTCGTCTACTTTTGTTTTTGCGACTTTGTTTTTACGCGTTGTGCAGCGTTTGTGGGATTCGTTACGGCCATCCCGAGCGTCGCTTATTTTTGTGGCGATCGTTCGGGCTTGCGGAACACGTATTTTGGTATAACTCTTTGGCCAATTGGTTCATGAATGTTTGGGCAATTTTTAAGGTCGTTGGTTTTTCTAGGACATTTTGTCACACACAATCATATATTTCGCTACACATAACTAACATTCCATCATGAGGCAATAATAACATGTCATGTAGTTTATGATAGGCTTCTATGGGTAGTTTTTTGCGCCTGGCTTGGTACCGCTTCTATCGTAGATCCAACACATGCCCTGGTCGAGGTAGTGCCTTCAACAGACGAATTTCGCTCAAGAGGCCAACCCGCAAGTGCAAGCCAAGGGGGCATGCAGGCGAGAGGGACCTAATGAACGAGCGATTGGGTTTGGGACGGGTGTACTACTGGCGAAAAAGCCGAGTGGACAACATTCGAAGCGTATGCACCCCCCGGTTGGCGATGGGTATCCTTAGTCCCAACTCCCGAGATGAAACACCAAGGGAGCCAAGATTCGTTATGCGGTTCTGTCCGTTCACATTAATATGCTGATTTTCAGGTCGTCCCAACTTGATGGGGAAATAAACGCGGGGTAGGATCGTTTCACCCTTCGGCTATTTTGATTACCTACAAGCACGAGTATTTCCTTCACTATCCCCAGCAGAGTCGCCACTGTGAGGGGGTCGAAAAAGCACGAGGCTAATGCGTGACCTCGTCCCTCGTGGGTGTGACGATTCTTTTTATTCAATCAAGTGTAATTGGATTTCCTGTGAGTTTACACCCAATTGACTAGTAATATAGGAGTCGCCATTCAGTTTTTAACGACAATGAGAAAAACTGACAAAACCCGGTTATCGTGACATAAAGGGAGTGCAATTATGTTTGACCACGACGGTCGTAGGTTCCCTTGTGATCCCTGGTGTGGGGATCTCTCAACATACACCCGCAAGGTAGAGATTGAGGGTTCGGGGGACTGTAACTACCGAGAGGAGTACTCGCTCGTCGATAACTCCAGAGGCAGGATATCCTTACTAGCTCAGCATAAATAATTGAAGGGACATGCGTTAACTATTAAACTAATCTGAGTTGATTTTAATAATATGCAACATATAGTACTAGATCGAACACGATTATCTGATTTATATTGTTTTAAGGGACCTAGCATGATAATCCAATTTCCCAAAAATATCATATTTATTAAGCGTGATCGAACAATCAGATTTTAGTTAGTTTAACAGTTCATAAAAGGGCGAGGAAAGCAATTAAACCATGGAAAAGGGACACATTACGACGCACCCTTGAGAGGTGCGTCACAGTGCTCAGAAAACTAACCACTTTGACTTTGCTATTTCTCCTTTTTATTTAACGAATCTCAAATTATGGGACAGGATACGTTCTGTTCGATTTATGGATCGATTGCGACAGAACGCGTGAACAATTTCGCAGCGTGAGGCTTAGGCTAGGGGTTGGAGTCAATACTCAGAATATGAATTGTGTGTTGTTGTCTTTTCACGTCGAAATTAGGGCCCTATTTATAGAAAAGAGTTCGCGGAAAGATAGAATTGTAGAACTCTAATCCACGAGGAATTAGGAAAGAACACGTCCCAAGTATTTTCAGCGCCCAGGCCTGGGCGTCAAAGATATCGGCGCCCAGCTCTGGGCGTTGAAAATAGGATCCAGGCAATTTCAGCGCCCAGGGCTGGGCGTTGAAATTGATGTTTTGGCCGTTTCTTTGTCAGATTCGGACTCTTAGAATCCGGAGTGTATGAGAATTAATCGAGTCTTTTAGTGCGTATCAATTTTATGACGGGATGCGTCTGGGCCCGTTACGAACTCCAGGCTCGTTAGGATTTTAATTAATATGTAACTCTTATTTCCGAATCATATTAGGAATAGGATTCTCGCAGTTTTCTATCTCATTTAGGATTCATGTTGGAGTGCAACACCTAATTCTGACAGGTTTCTATCTTTTATGACTTGCCACTTTTAGAAGCTACCCTTTACGGAAGTTACTATTTTTAGCAGGTTTCCATAAATAGCAGGTTTCTATAAATAGCAGGTTTCGGGTGAAACGAGAAGGGTGATTGAGATTCGTTATTTTATAGGAGATGCGTTTTCAAGTGGAGATTTATGTTTTCATCATCGAACCTTCCCTTTCGGGAATGGGGACAAAAGTAGGTGTGTACACTTGTCAATTTGGAAATATGATTTCTTTCAAAAAGACACCGTCACGAGCAACGAATACCTTGTTGTCTGACTTGTTGTAGAAGTAATACCCCATAGTTTCCTTTGGAAACCCAACGAAGAAACATTTGTCAGATTTAGGTTGTAGCTTGTCCGAAATTAATCGCTTGACATATGCTTCGCAACCCCAAATCTTCAGAAAAGACAACTTTGGAAGTTTCCCAGTCCATAATTCGTATGGAGTCTTTTCAACAGCTTTTGACGGAGCACGATTCAGTGTGAGTGCTGCAGTTTGCAACGCATGTCCCCAGAACTGTAAAGGAAGTTCGGCCTGACCCATCATTGACCTGACCATATCGAGTAAGGTCCTGTTTCTCCGTTCCGACACTCCATTCCATTGAGGTGTCCCCGGAGCAGTCAATTCAGAAAGAATACCGCATCCTTTCAGATGGTCATCAAACTCGTGGCTAAGATATTCACCTCCTCAATCCGATCTTAGAGCTTTGATTTTCTTGCCATGTTGATTCTCTACTTCATTTTGAAATTCTCGGAATTTCTCAAACGATTCAGACTTGTGCTTCATTAAGTAAATATAGCCATATCTACTGAAGTCGTCCGTAAACGTTATGAAATAGTTGAACTCACCTCTAGCTTTCGTACTCATAGGCCCACATACGTCCGTATGTATTAGCCCTAGTAGTTCGCTTGCTCTTTCTCCCACCTTTGAGAAAGGTTGCTTTGTCATTTTGCCAAGTAAACAAGATTCGCATTGATCAATCTTCTCTAAGTCGAATGATTCTAGAATTCCTTTCCATTGAAGCAATTCCATGCGCTTTATGTTTATATGGCCTAATCGACAATGCCACAGAAATGTGAGATTCGAATCACCAGTTTTAGCCTTTTTGGTATTTATGTTATAAATGTGTTTGCTCGTATCTAGCACGTAAAGACCGTTTTCTTGTTGTGCTGAACCATAAAACATTCCATTCAAAGCAAAAGAAAACTATTGTCTTTAAATTGAAGGAAAATTTGGTAATATTAATCCAACCTTTGACCGATTTTCTTTTATTAAGCCCACCTACGACATATTTTTTAATAATCCCACCTTTATTACCTAACAACTTTTATTGGGCCCAACAGGTCATAAAACTGTTGTAAGCGGCATTATTTCTCTACATGGCAGTACTCTCTCTCGATATATTCAGTCATCATCATCAATTCATCACCATCTCGTTGACTTTTTCACCGATTACCGGCCACTTAGGCCCAATAAAAGTCGTCGGGTAGTAAAGGTGGGATTATTAAAAAATATGTCGTAGGTGGGATTAATAAAAGAAAATCGGCCAAAGGTTGGATTAATATTACCAAATTTTCCTAAATTGAAAACTAAAACCTTTAGAATCCAAACTTGAAACGGAAATGATGTTTCTGGTGATACTAGGAACATAGTAACAGTTTTCTAGTTCCAAAACAAACCCACTAGGCAAATAAATAAAATAAGATCCTACGGCTAATGCAGCAATCCGTGCTCCATTTCCCACTCGTAGATCCATCTCGCCTTTATCAAGCTTTCTACTTCTCCTTAGTCCCTGTGGATTGGAACATAAGTGTGAGCCACAACCAGTATCTAATACCCAAGAAGTAGAATTAGCTAGATTACGATGTATAACATACATACCTGAAGGAGAAGCAACGTTTCCGTCCTTCTCTTTCTTTAATTTGGGGCAATCTCGCTTGTAATGACCAATTTCATTACAATTGAAGCATTGCGATGTGGAAGGAGAAGCATTCCTCTTCATCTTGCTCTTAGAAGGCGCCAGATGCCCTCCGGGAGTGGACGAAGATGCAGCCTTGCTTTTCTTCCCTTTGCCTATTTTCTTGAATTTAGTGCACCTCACATTCAAAGGGTGTTGATTGAACTTAAGGATTTTCTCGCATTTCATGAGTAATTCCACAAGTTCAGAGAATGTGCTCTCTTTCTGATAAAAGAGATAATGCATCTTAAAACCCTCATAATCCTTATGAAGAGAATTCAGCACTAGTGCAATAGCTACCGACTCTTTGATGGAACCACCAAGTCTCTCAATTGTGAAAAATAATCCAGACACCATATCCACATGAGACCGAATTGATGTGTTTTTGTCCATCTTAACAGAGTAGATGCGCCTTTGTGCCTCCAGAAGTTCGACTTCTAGGCACGACTTGCGTGGGGTTATGAGCTTGAGATTGCTCATCGAATTAGCCAATTCGTCAACCCCATTGCCACCAGTTTGGTACAAGGGTCGAAAACCCGCACACTTATCCTCGAGGATACTTAGGAGAGCTTGAGGTTCAAAAGTAATGAACCTCCCTCTCCAACTCTCAGGGATAGACTTAAGGATGAACTCCGTGACAAGGTACTTGTGAAGTGCCCAACTTCTGTACCTTTCAGGAGTCATGCCTCGCGCATCATAGCTAGGGAAAGGTTGTTCAATGACATAATGTATGCCATTAACTTTCAAAACTTCGACAAGTTTCCCTTTCCATTCAAGAAAATTAGTCAAGTCTAACTCGACATCCAGAATTTCAGATGATATGATTGTTGTTATGTTTGCGACCATTTTGATTACTACAATCGAAAAGAATTTGCAATAAATAACCATTCATACGATTCAATAACTTTGAAATAAAAGCAAACATGCAATCATTAAAGCTATTAAAACATTTCATTCATGCAAAAAGCAAAAACATGGTCCGAAATGAATGAAACGATTCCAAGACCCCAAAAGTCCTAAATCCTTAAGCAGCTTTAGCATGTCTTAAGTATTTTAAGATTTTAGGTAAGCAAAACCTATTGCTAGTAATCTCCAAATTACTCTTGGTTAATAAATTAATGCCATAATTTATCCCATTGCCACAACTTAATGCCATTGTTGTTTGAGTTATACCCACAATCAACGTGCTCCTTTAGGACGCCTTACCATCTAAGTCAACTAAAATAGCACCTCGCTTTAGCGTAAACCTACTATCTTAGATCCCTAGATTTTTGTAAGTGTTGATTTGGAAGGCAATTTTTAAAACTCAATATTACTTGGACCTAGTTGTTTCTATGTTAGTTCGATTATTTAGTGAACTTAAAACTAATCGATTCATAGGAAACAACCTGTTCATGCAAAGCATACATACATTCATACATTCACGCATAATATATATATATATATATTAAATTTTCATAAATAATTGGTGATCTAGTATGGCCCAAAACTTCTTGTCTTGAAGCATCCAATCTTCATCACCTCCTTGTTAGCTTGGCATCGTCTTGAATATTCGTTCAAATGCTAACTTAAAGTTCTAAACTAGAAATACTTGAAAATAATAAATTACATCAAAATTTCCATGGTACGCAGACCATATTTTAAAACTTTACATTCAAAGATAGAACGGTGCGCAGACCGTATTTAACTATCCTAAATTTGGCCATACTAGTCACTTGGAGTACCTGCATTGCATAAAATATATATTCTACGCATTCACCCATTCGTATGCTAAAACGAATGGCCCATGTTAATATGCAAGTATTTACGTGAATTAATTAAAATTCACGTTCACATAAACGCGTCCTAAAAGATTAATCAATTTCCAAATTATTAATCCTTAGACTTTATTCTAATTAAAATTGAATTTAATTAAAATAATGCGACCTACGAAATAATTAAAATAATTATTTCATTTTAATTTCATTTAGTGGCTCCCACTCAAACCAATAATTATTCCGGATAATTAATTATGAAATATTAAATTAAAACTCGCGGCCCGGCCCAAGCAAATAAAATATCAAATTAAATATCCCGTTAGCCCAAATTAATGCAAATAAGTCAAGCCCAACAAAAAAAATTGTCATGTGCTTACTTGGGCTAGGCTTGCGCCCAGCCCATTAGCATTGCGTGGCCTATGATGCACACGAGCATAGCCCGCAGCCATCGCAGCCGTCGCATGGCCTACGAGGCATGCGAGCATAGCCCGCACCCATCGCATGCCAGCGCACGCGTACCCGCAGCATCGCTGCTTCCCTACGTGCCTTGCTCGACTCGTCGTAGC
The DNA here is from genome assembly GCF_020520425.1 of Spinacia oleracea. Taxonomy (NCBI): domain Eukaryota; kingdom Viridiplantae; phylum Streptophyta; class Magnoliopsida; order Caryophyllales; family Amaranthaceae; genus Spinacia; species Spinacia oleracea. The sequence goes on along the minus strand of NC_079488.1, from coordinate 5,128,216 downwards.
GCATCGCTGCACCATCGCAAGGGCTTGCGCCCTGCAATGCGCGCAACACACGCCCTTGACCTCTCGCCCAGCGCGCGCGGCACGCAGCGTGCATGCTGCTGCCCGCGTTGCTGCGACTCGATTGCGCACGGTAGCTCGCATGGCTCGTCGAGCCACACGCCCACCACACACATGTGTTCATGCCTTTGGTTCGTGATACGGACCAACTTAATTAAAATTAAATTTAATTTCACGAACTTGCATTAATTTTATTTTTCAAAAAGTTACGATTTTTATTTTCGAAAAACAACGATTTTTAACGATTCAATAAACTTTAAAGACAATCCAATTTCGTAAAATTATTAAATCAAGGGCTAACAATATTCAAACTTTTAAGAACGAACGAATCAACATTTAAAGTTTGAACTTTTAATTAATAAAATCCGAAACTTTATATCGTTCATAAACAATTAAATTTCAGATTATTAATAATTTGGTTTAAGTGCGATTCAAATTAACGAAACCATTCAAAATTTTAATCCTATAATTTTTAAAATTAGCCACTGACCCATGTAATTATACCCCTTCCCCAATTAATCGAATTATTAATCCAAAATTAATTAAAATTCAATTAGGGTTGTAAATTTTACGAATTGGGGAAAGGCAAAATTAGGGTTTATACTTATCGGAAAAATCTAACATTTTTACCATAGATCATTCATGTACCCAGCAATATTGTGTCAAAATTTCAAGCAATTCCGAGTCGTTTAGGTCGACCTTTTAATTGAATTACTGTCCGACACATTTAATTTTTAATGAAAAATTAACAAAACGCCCAAAAACTGATGCTTCGAGGCCTGTTTTCGCAATTTTATTCCCATGAATTGATCTTAGAAAATCGTTTTCCATCAGATTAGGGTTTTAAAAATCGAAAAAGCGAATATTTTTGATTTCGGAACTGCCAATTTCGCAATTAATCCAATAATTCGAAAAAATTCCGAAAAATCAACAAAAATTCCAAGAATTTCGACAATGCAAAAACAATAATAATCATGCTAATTCATGCTATGAATATATAAGGCTCATGATACCACTGTAGGGGAATACAGTTAAACATAATAACATGTGCGGAACAATCCCCAAAGCCAGGAAACATGAATAAAGCACAGATTAAGCATACTTACATTTGAAGCGTGTTTTCCACAATAATCCGTCAACGAACACGAACAAAGAACTCCAATTGTCGTTCCTCTACTTGGTTCACCGACACGATCAGATCCGTCTTGATAATCGTAGCTTAGACAATTGATCAAGAGATTTGCCTTTTGGGATGAACACACTATGGAGGCACAGAGAGAATTAGGGTTCTCTGTTTTCTCCTAGGGTTGTGTGTAATCTGAATTGTGATTGCAGTAGTTGGAAATTAGGTCATAAGGTTCTTTACATAACCTTACTAACCGACCAAGCCATAAGGCAAGGCCGACTAGCAAGCCCGCGCAGCGTCACACGGACACGCACAGCGAGCTGGGGCGTGGGCCGCGCTGCTGCTTATTAGGTAATGATACATATGAAAATTCATAAATCATGCGGAAAAACCATAAAGCCAGGAAAGCATATTATTTACACATAATCATTTAGCATAGTTTAGATGCATACACTTTGTTGCGTGCCTTCCCTAGCTGCGCCCGAACCGAACAAGAACAAGTCTTTAGGACTCCAAATGTCGTCCCTCCGTAGATAGTCCACAGCACGTCCGGATCCGCCTTAAGCTTGACCAACTAGTATCGCCCTTAAGGTACTTAGAATTTTCGGCTATTGTAGGCAATTATATGACTGAATTTTTGCTCTCAAAAATCACTTTGAATACTTGAATCTTGTATACAAAGAATGACCCTAGGCCCTTATTTATAGAGGTATGGAAAAGGAATTGTAATCCTACTAGGATGTGGATTTGTTAATTAGAACTTTATTAGGACTCTAAATAACAAAACAAATCTAATAGGATTAGGATTTTAATCTTCGCACGAATCCTAATAGGATTAAGATTTCCCGCACACGCATCGTACAAGCCGTGCACCCGCGCAGGCCTTGCGGCCCACGACAAACGCACAGCCCATGTGCGGTGCTGCGCGCGCGCGCCCTTGGCTGGGCCTGGCCTTGCGCTGGGCCTGGTCGAGGCGTGCGTTGCTGCGTGCGGCTCGCTGGGCGATGGCCTGGCTTCGTGCTGAGCCTTCGTCTAGCGGGCCTCGTCCGATGCTAATTCGTACGATACGCTTCCGATTAAATTCCCGATTCCGGAATTCATTTCCGATACGAACAACATTTAATATTTCTGATTCCGGAATTAATTTCCGTTTCGAACAAATATTTAATATTTCCGTTTCCGGAATTATTTTCCGATTCCGATAATATTTCCGATTCTGACAATTTTTCCGTTTCCGGCAATATTTCCGATTCCAGCAATATTTCCATTTCCGATAATATTTTCTGATACGTACCATGTTTCCGTTTCCGGCAATATCTACGACTTGGATAATATTTATATTTCCGATACGATCCATATTTCCGTTTCCGGTAATATCATCGTTTCCGGAGTATTCATTTCTTGCCTGTGACGATCTCAGCTCCCACTGAAACCAAGATCCGTCGATTCCGAATATCCATAGATGGAGTATTTAATGCCATTAAATACTTGATCCGTTTACGTACTATTTGTGTGACCCTACGGGTTCAGTCAAGAGTAAGCTGTGGATTAATATCATTAATTCCACTTGAACTGAAGCGGCCTCTAGCTAGGCATTCAGCTCACTTGATCTCACTGAATTATTAACTTGTTAATTAATACTGAACCACATTTATTAGACTTAATATTATATGCATACTTGGACCAAGGGCACTATTTCCTTCAGTCTCCCACTTGTCCTTAGGGACAAGTGTGCATTTCCTAATTCCTTTGTCGCTCGATGCTTGCTCTTGAACATAAGGTAAGAGTTGTCATCCTTATTATGTCCAGAGGTGTTCCTCGGTTTCAGAGTTCAACTGATCAAATAAACAGATAATCATAGCCTATGATTCATCCGAGCACGGCCATGCATTTCACAGTTTCTAGCTCTCCGAGTGGCCTTGTACAACTTTTAAGCATCTCATCCCGATTTATGGGAGGACAATCCCAATCTTGCGATCTTGAGATTAGACTTCGTTTGATAGGTGATTACCTGAGCGTTGCCTTTATAGCCTCCTTTTACGGTGCGACGGTTGGTCAACGTCAAAGCAACCAGTTCTCAAACAAGTAATCTCAAATCACTCAGGTATTGAGGATTTAGTTGTTAGGTTATGATACATATGACAATTCATAAATCATGCGGAAAAACCATAAACCCAGGAAAACATATTATTTACACATAATCATTTAGCATAGATTAGATGCATACTCTTTGTTGCGTGCCTTCCCTAGCTGCGCCCGAACCGAACAAGAACAAGTCTTTAGGACTCCAAGTGTCGTCCCTCCGTAGATAGTCCACAGCACGTCCGGATCCGCCTTAAGATTGACCAACTAGAATCGCCCTTAAGGTACTATTATTTTCGGCACTTTATAGGCAAATGTGTGACTGAATTTTTCTCTCAAAAACTCACTTTGAATACTTTGAAACTTGTGTTATAAATTGTGAGCCCTAGCCTCATATTTATAGCGGTATGGAAAGGGAATCGAAATCCTATTCAGATACAAATTAATTAAACCTAGAATCCTACAAGAACTCTAATTTAATTAATTTATCAAATAGAATTAGGAATTTAATCATTAACCGAACTCTGCATGTTTTAGGAAACGTGCACGAACACAAACACTTGCACACACACGCACGACAGCCACGATGGGCCCCATGCGTGCGCGCGAGCAGCAGCCCACTCAGCGCCCACGCGCGCTGCGCGCTGCGCGTGCTGTGCGCGCTGCGTGCTGTGCGCGCTGCGCGCAGCCTGCTGGGCCTGGCCTTGCGCTGGGCCTGGCGTGGCTGTTTGTGCGGCGCGCTTGGCTTGCTGGGCGATGGCCTGGCTTCGTGCTGGGCCTCGTCCGGCAGGCCTCGTCCGATGCTTATTCGTACGATGCGCTTCCGATTAAATTTTCCGATTCCGGAATTCATTTCCGATACGAACAATATTTAATATTTCCGATTCCGGAATTAATTTCCGTTTCGAACAAATATTTAATATTTCCGTTTCCGGAATTATTTTCCGATTCCGGTAATATTTCCGATTCTGACAATATTTCCATTTCCGATAATATTTTCCGACACGTACCATGTTTCCGTTTCCGGCAACATCTACGACTTGGATAATATTTATATTTCCGATACGATCCATATTTCCGTTTCCGGCAATATCATCGTTTCCGGAGTATTCATTCCTTGCCTGTGACGATCTTAGCTCCCACTGAAACCAAGATTCGTCGGTTCCGAATATTCATAGATGGAGTATTTAATGCTATTAAATACTTGATCCGTTTACGTACTATTTGTGTGACCCTACGGGTTCAGTCAAGAGTAAGCTGTGGATTAATATCATTAATTCCACTTGAACTGAAGCGGCCTCTAGCTAGGCATTCAGCTCACTTGATCTCACTGAATTATTAACTTGTTAATTAATACTGAACCGCATTTATTAGACTTAACATAGAATGCATACTTGGACCAAGGGCATTATTTCCTTCAGTCTCCCACTTGTCCTTAGGGACAAGTGTGCATTTCCTAATTCCTTTGTCGCTCGATGCTTGCTCTTGAACATAAGGTAAGAGTTGTCATCCTTATTATGTCCAGAGGTGTTCCTCGGTTTCAGAGTTCAACTGATCAAATAAACAGATAATCATAGCCTATGATTCATCCGAGCACGGCCATGCATTTCACAGTTTCTAGCTCTCCGAGTGGCCTTGTACAACTTTTAAGCATCTCATCCCGATTTATGGGAGGACAATCCCAATCTTGCGATCTTGAGATTAGACTTCGTTTGATAGGTGATTACCTGAGCGTTGCCTTTATAGCCTCCTTTTACGGTGCGACGGTTGGTCAACGTCAAAGCAACCAGTTCTCAAACAAGTAATCTCAAATCACTCAGGTATTGAGGATTTAGTGTCTAATAATTTAATGAAATTTACTTATGACAGACTTTCATCTCTTACAGTAAAGTTTCATAGGTCTCGTCCGATACTAGTCTTCCCAAAGTAAGTATCTATGCAAATGATTATGACATTGCCATGTCCACATAGTTCAAGAAACAGAACTACTAGTCATCTTGCATTCTAATCGTCTAACGTTTTCTATGCGTCCAATTTTATAGAAAACTCCGATTAGGGACCATTTTCAACCTTTGACATTCAAGTTCACTTGATAGACATTTCTTAGTCACAGGACTGGTCCTGACAGTCTATCTTGAATATATCGTCAAATTGAAGGGACTCATCATTTAATAAACCACAAATTAAATGGAAAAATGAATTCTTTTCATTTATTGTGAATGATTAACCAATAATGTTTTACAAAGATTTAAACTCTAAAACTTTAAAACATTAAACAGAGACATCAAAGCCATTCTCCAATATGCTTGATTCCCATAGCTGCAGTGTGCGAGTTGTGCTTCGCCTGCGGCAGAGGTTTAGTTAATGGATCTGATATGTTGTCATCAGTTCCAATTTTGCTTATCTCGACTTCTTTTCTTTCAACGAACTCTCGTAGAAGGTGAAATCTACGAAGTACATGCTTGACTCTCTGGTGGTGTCTAGGCTCTTTTGCCTGTGCAATAGCTCCGTTATTATCACAATACAGGGCTATTGGTCCTTTAATGGAGGGGACTACACCAAGTTCTCCTATGAACTTCCTTAGCCATATAGCTTCCTTTGCTGCTTCATGTGCAGCAATGTACTCCGCTTCAGTTGTAGAATCCGCAATGGTGCTTTGCTTAGCACTTTTCCAGCTTACTGCTCCTCCGTTGAGGCAGAAGACAAACCCAGACTGTGATCTGAAATCATCTTTGTCGGTTTGGAAACTTGCGTCCGTATAGCCTTTAACAATTAATTCATCATCTCCACCATAGACCAGGAAGTCATCTTTGTGCCTTTTCAGGTACTTCAGAATATTCTTGGCAGCAGTCCAATGCGCCTCTCCTGGGTCTGACTGGTATCTGCTCGTAGCACTGAGTGCGTACGCAACATCCGGGCGTGTACATATCATAGCATACATTATTGAACCAATCAATGATGCATATGGAATCCCATTCATTCGTCTACGCTCATCAAGTGTTTTTGGGCACTGAGTCTTGCTTAGAGTCATTCCATGAGGCATGGGTAGGTAGCCTCGCTTGGAGTCCGCCATCTTGAACCTATCAAGCACCTTATTGATATAAGTGCTTTGACTAAGTCCAATCATCCTTTTAGATCTATCTCTGTAAATCTTGATGCCCAATATGTACTGTGCTTCTCCTAGATCCTTCATCGAAAAACATTTCCCAAGCCAAATCTTGACAGAGTTCAACATAGGAATGTCATTTCCGATAAGCAATATGTCGTCGACATATAATACTAGGAAAGCAATTTTGCTCCCACTGACCTTCTTGTATACACAAGATTCGTCCGCGTTCTTGATGAAACCAAAGTCACTGACTGCTTCATCAAAACGTATATTCCAGCTCCTGGATGCCTGCTTCAATCCGTAGATTGACTTCTTTAGCTTGCATACCCTTTTAGCATTCTTTGGATCCTCAAAACCTTCAGGCTGTGTCATAAACACAGTTTATGTTAAAACGCCGTTTAAGAAAGCAGTTTTGACATCCATCTGCCATATTTCGTAATCGTAATATGCAGCGATTGCTAACATTATTCGAATAGACTTTAGCATTGCAACTGGTGAAAAGGTTTCATCGTAATCCACACCGTGGACTTGCCTGTAACCTTTTGCAACCAATCTAGCTTTGAAAACTTCAAGTTTCCCATCCTTGTCCTTTTTCAGTTTGAAAACCCATTTGCTTCCAATGGCTTGGTAGCCATCTGGCAAATCGACCAAATCCCATACTTGGTTTTCAGACATGGAGTCTAATTCAGATTGCATGGCTTCTTGCCATTGCTTGGAGCTAGGGCTCGTCATAGCTTGCTTGTAAGTCGCAGGTTCATCACTTTCAAGTAATAGAACGTCATAGCTCTCGTTCGTCAAAATACCTAAGTACCTTTCCGGTTGAGATCTATATCTTTGCGATCTACGCGGGGTAACATTTCTAGATTGACCATGATTCTCACCAGATTCTTCTAAAGATCTCTGAGTTTCATCCTGAATGTCATCTTGAGCATTCTCTAGAGTTTGTTGTTCGACTCGAATTTCTTCGAGGTCTACTTTTCTCCCACTTGTCATTTTGGAAATGTGATCCTTCTCCAAAAAGACACCATCTCGAGCAACAAACACTTTGTTCTCAGATGTATTGTAGAAGTAATACCCCTTTGTTTCCTTTGGATAGCCCACAAGGATACATTTGTCAGATTTTGGATGAAGTTTGTCTGAAATTAATCGTTTGACGTATACTTCACATCCCCAAATCTTAAGAAAAGACACATTTGGAGGCTTTCCAAACCATAATTCGTATGGAGTCTTTTCGACAGCTTTAGACGGAGCTATATTTATAGTGAGTGCAGCTGTATTTAGTGCATGTCCCCAAAATTCTAATAGAAGTTCGGCCTGACCCATCATTGACCTGACCATGTCTAGCAAGGTTCTGTTCCTCCGTTCTGACACACCGTTCCATTGTGGTGTTCCAGGAGGAGTCAATTCTGATAGAATTCCACATTCTTTCAGATGGTCATCAAATTCATAGCTCAGATATTCACCGCCTCTATCAGACCGCAGTGCCTTGATCTTCTTGCCTAATTGATTCTCTACTTCACTCTGAAATTCCTTGAATTTGTCAAAGGATTCAGACTTATGCTTCATTAGGTAGACATAACCATACCTACTGAAGTCATCAGTGAAAGTGATAAAGTAGCTGAAACCACCTCTAGCATTTGTACTCATTGGTCCACATACATCTGTATGGATTAAACCCAATAGTTCATTTGCTCTTTCTCCAACTTTAGAGAAAGGTTGCTTTGTCATTTTGCCAAGTAAACATGATTCGCATTTACCATAATCCTCTAAGTCAAATGGTTCTAGAATTCCTTCTCTTTGAAGTCTTTCTAAGCGTTTCAAGTTTATATGGCCTAATCGACAATGCCACAGATAGGTGAGATCTGAATCATCCTTTTTGGCCTTTTTGGTATTTATGTTATATACTTGTTTGTCGTGATCTAATAAATAAAGTCCATTGACTAATCTAGCAGATCCATAAAACATCTCTTTAAAATAAAACGAACAACTATTGTCTTTTATTATAAAGGAAAATCCCTTAGCATCTAAGCAAGAAACTAAAATGATGTTTTTAGTAAGACTTGGAACATGGAAACATTCTTCCAGTTCCAAAACTAGCCCGGAGGGCAACGACAAATAGTAAGTTCCTACAGCTAATGCAGCAATCCGTGCTCCATTTCCCACTCGTAGGTCGACTTCACCCTTGCTTAACTTTCTACTTCTTCTTAGTCCCTGTGGATTGGAACATAAGTGTGAGCCACAACCTGTATCTAATACCCAAGAAGTTGAATTAGCAAGTATACAGTCTATAACGAAAATACCTGAAGATGGAACGACTGTTCCGTTCTTCTGATCTTCCTTTAGCTTCAAGCAATCTCTCTTCCAATGCCCCTTCTTCTTGCAGTAGAAGCATTCGGATTCAGAAGTGGGTTGACTGACCTTTCTCTTTGCAGATTTGGCGCCAGTTTGCTTAGTTGGGCTGGCTTTGTTGCCACCTTTCTTAGCATTCCTCTTCTTTCCAGATTTCTTGAACTTGCCCCCACGCACCATAAGCACATCCTGCTTATCACTTTTGAGCGTCTTTTCAGCGGTCTTCAGCATACCGTGAAGCTCAGTGAGCGTTTTGTCCAGACTATTCATACTGTAGTTCAGTTTGAACTGATCATACCCGCTATGAAGAGAATGGAGGATGGTGTCTATAGCCATTTCCTGAGAAAATTGCTGATCCAGCCGACTCATATTCTCAATGAGTCCAATCATTTTGAGAATATGTGGACTTACGGGCTCGCCTTTCTTAAGCTTGGTCTCAAGAATTTGCCTATGAGTCTCGAATCTTTCGACTCGAGCCAGATCTTGGAACATGTTCTTCAACTCACTGATGATTGTGAAAGCATCTGAGTTGATGAACGTTTCCTGCAGATCCGCACTCATGGTGGCGAGCATTAGACATTTCACATCCTTGTTGGCATCAATCCAACGATTGAGGGCTGCCTGAGTGACCCCGTCGCCTGCAGCTTCGGGCATCGCCTCATCTAGGACATACTCCTTTTCTTCCTGCATAAGAACTATTTGCAAGTTCCTTTGCCAGTCAAGGAAGTTTTTCCCGTTCAATTTCTCCTTTTCGAGAATTGATCGAATGTTGAATGAATTGTTGTTTGCCATATTAAAACTACAATTGAAAAGAATAAACAAATAAATAACCATTCACAGTTTCTCTTAATAAACTTTAAATTCTAGCATACATGCATAATTCAATGTTTATTAAGCATTTTATTCAAATTATGTGTTCCGGCAGGTGTGAATAAAATGATTCCAAGATCCTAAAATCATTGAAGAACTAAGCACAGTTTGTCGACTTAATCCTAGAACATCTTAGGTAAGCAAAAGCCTTTTGCTAATAGTCTAGAAACTATTCTTGGTTGATAGGTACGTCTAAGAACTTATTAGGTAAACCTATCGAATTTGCCACGACATAAAAGGACTCCTTACTTATATCGTTGAGTTTCACCAAAACTAACATGTACTCACAATTATTTGTGTACCTTGCCCCTTTAGGACCAATAAGTAACACCTCGCTGAGCGAAAACTATTACTAGATTGATGTAAAGGATATCCAAGCAAGTGTATATTTTGGCATGGCACCTTTTAACTCAATTTTTAAGTTTGGAACTTAAGGCTCTTACTATGTTGGTTAGATTTTAAGTGAACTAAAATCCTTAATCATGCAACATAATCAAGCTTTTGATCTCATGCATTTTAAGACATATTTAAAACAATAAATAACTTAAAACATGCATAAGATATTTGTGATCTAGTATGGCCCGACTTCATCTTGAAGCTTTGACTTCAAAGTCCGTCTTGAAAATCTCCGTGGGAGGCACCATTTTCTTCAAATAGGATAAGCTATAACTAATTACAACTATTTGATGGTTCGCAGACCATATTTGAATTGAAAAATAACTTTGGTACTTTAGACCAATTACATTCAAATTAATGGTACGCAGACCATATTTTCTATCCTATTTGGGCCATACTAGTCACTTCATAACCTGCAAAACAGTACATATACAATATATACCATTCACCCATTCATTATCATGAATGGCCCACATAGCTGGTTAGTAAAACACATTATGCATCACGTAAACATTTGCAGCAATTAATCAAGGGCACCAATAATCTACCAATTATTCAGTCCTTATTAATTCTAATCAAGTTGTTTTAACCTTAAGGATTTGTAGACCTAATCAAGAGTTTATGACTAAAAAGCGCTCCCACTTAAACCAATAAATTCATATGCTTTACCAATTTTAAACATAAAAATGTATTTCTAGTCTAACCGGAAACATACAAATTTAATTAAAATTTAAAGCTCATATAAATTTATAATTGAATCCAAAAAGTTTAATTTAATTTCAGTCGCATTTAAATTAATTCATGATTTTAATTTTAGTAAAATAATTAGAATAAATAACATTTATTATAATTATAATATTCAAAATTAAAATCCAAGAAAATAATTTAAATTATTAATTTTAAAATTAATTAAAATTACGTGAACTGAAATTTTCAAATTAAACATTCAAAACGATCTAATCGTAACGCAAACACCCTACGCGTTGCACGCCCATGGGCCGCACGCACACAGCCATCGCTGGCCATGCGCGCGCAGCCCATGCGCTCGTCGCATAGCTGCTGCATCCCTATCGCAAGCCTCCGCACGCATTGGTGCTCGCTGCGCGCGCCAGCGCTCATCGCACGCGGGCTATCGCTCGCAGTGCGCGCGCGACATCGCTCGCTGGGCGCGCGACATCGCTCGCTGGGCGCGCGAGCCATCGCTCGCTGGGCGCGCGACATCGCTCGCTGGGCGCGCGGCATCGCTCGCTGGGCGGGCGACATCGCTCGATGTGCGCGCGAGCAATGCTAGGCGCAGCGCTCGTGGCACGCGAGCTTGCGCTCGCTGCGCGCGAGGCTGCGCGCTCTTGTGCGAGGCAGCGCGCGTTGTGGCGCAGCTCGCTTGCTGCCCACACGCGACTGCCTTGGCTCGCCCTACGCCCATGCCCATTCGTCCATTGGTCGTGGCACACGACACAAGGCAGGGTTGCTGCCTTGTGCTCGTGCACTACGCCCTTGCTCATTGCATTCGTGCCGCACGGGCGACGAGCTCCCTTGCTCGTCGTCGCATGCCCGCATTATACAACACCCCTTAAGGGTAACACGAAGCGTCCATTGCTTCGTGCGTGCAAGTTATATGAACGAATCGCATAAAAATTTAAAATTTATATTTAAAATTAATGACAAATTAATAAATAATATTAATTTCATAATTTTAGGGCGAAAAAATCGAAAATTTATTATCCAATTGATTTCCGATTGTTATGGATTCAAGTCTAGGTCATAAAAATTTAAAATTTATCGTAAATTTACAATTTTTATGGTGGTTTTTAATCATAGGTTTCTAATTAAATTACAATTAATTATGAAAATCAAATTAATTCTAAATTATTCTAATTTTCAACAAATTAATCATAATTAATAATTAGATTGCATAATTAACAAGACTAGGCATTCAAACTTGTTAAACATATGCAGTAGGTCAATCAAAAATTCAAGATTTATCAACAAGAATCGCAAATATTTAATTTAACATCTTAAATTTACGAAATTTTGCATTCGAAAAACTAAAACCTTCGAAAAGTCATAGTTAGGCTTCGAATTTGAGAATTCTGGGTTCGGCAGAAAAATACTATTTTTGTCAAAATTTTAGAATGCCTTTTACATGCGGAATTGACACAAAAATCACTCAATTCGGATGAGTAACGAAGAAACTGCCGAAAAACTGCGTACGTATAATTAAATAAACGCAATTTGCAATTAATTAACAATTACGAAAATTAATCATCCCTTTTAATTCTTGCAAATTTGTAATATTTAACCATGTTCATGCAATTTAGATTATGAAAATAATAAGGGGCTCGTGATACCACTGTTAGGTTATGATACATATGACAATTCATAAATCATGCGGAAAAACCATAAACCCAGGAAAACATATTATTTACACATAATCATTTAGCATAGATTAGATGCATACTCTTTGTTGCGTGCCTTCCCTAGCTGCGCCCGAACCGAACAAGAACAAGTCTTTAGGACTCCAAGTGTCGTCCCTCCGTAGATAGTCCACAGCACGTCCGGATCCGCCTTAAGATTGACCAACTAGAATCGCCCTTAAGGTACTATTATTTTCGGCACTTTATAGGCAAATGTGTGACTGAATTTTTCTCTCAAAAACTCACTTTGAATACTTTGAAACTTGTGTTATAAATTGTGAGCCCTAGCCTCATATTTATAGCGGTATGGAAAGGGAATCGAAATCCTATTCAGATACAAATTAATTAAACCTAGAATCCTACAAGAACTCTAATTTAATTAATTTATCAAATAGAATTAGGAATTTAATCATTAACCGAACTCTGCATGTTTTAGGAAACGTGCACGAACACAAACACTTGCACACACACGCACGACAGCCACGATGGGCCCCATGCGTGCGCGCGAGCAGCAGCCCACTCAGCGCCCGCGCGCGCTGCGCGCTGCGCGTGCTGTGCGCGCTGCGTGCTGTGCACGCTGTGCGCGCTGCGCGCTGCGCGCAGCCTGCTGGGCCTGGCCTTGCGCTGGGCCTGGCGTGGCTGTTTGTGCGGCGCGCTTGGCTTGCTGGGCGATGGCCTGGCTTCGTGCTGGGCCTCGTCCGGCAGGCCTCGTCCGATGCTTATTCGTACGATGCGCTTCCGATTAAATTTTCCGATTCCGGAATTCATTTCCGATACGAACAATATTTAATATTTCCGATTCCGGAATTAATTTCCGTTTCGAACAAATATTTAATATTTCCGTTTCCGGAATTATTTTCCGATTCCGGTAATATTTCCGATTCTGACAATATTTCCATTTCCGATAATATTTTCCGACACGTACCATGTTTCCGTTTCCGGCAACATCTACGACTTGGATAATATTTATATTTCCGATACGATCCATATTTCCGTTTCCGGCAATATCATCGTTTCCGGAGTATTCATTCCTTGCCTGTGACGATCTTAGCTCCCACTGAAACCAAGATCCGTCGGTTCCGAATATTCATAGATGGAGTATTTAATGCTATTAAATACTTGATCCGTTTACGTACTATTTGTGTGACCCTACGGGTTCAGTCAAGAGTAAGCTGTGGATTAATATCATTAATTCCACTTGAACTGAAGCGGCCTCTAGCTAGGCATTCAGCTCACTTGATCTCACTGAATTATTAACTTGTTAATTAATACTGAACCGCATTTATTAGACTTAACATAGAATGCATACTTGGACCAAGGGCATTATTTCCTTCATTAGTGTCTAATAATTTTAATGAAATTTACTTATGACAGATTTTCATCTCTTACAGTAAAGTTTCATAGGTCTTGTCCGATACTAGTCTTCCCAAAGTAAGTATCTATGCAAATGATTATGACATTGCCATGTCCACATAGTTCAAGAAACAGAACTACTAGTCATCTTGCATTCTAATCGTCTAACGTTTTCTATGCGTCCAATTTTATAGAAAACTCCGACTAGGGACCATTTTCAACCTTTGACATTCAAGTTCACTTGATAGACATTTCTTAGTCACAGGACTGGTCCTGACACTCTATCTTGAATATATCGTCAAATTGAAGGGACTCATCATTTAATAAACCACAAATTAAATGGAAAAATGAATTCTTTTCATTTATTGTGAATGATTAACCAATAATGTTTTACAAAGATTTAAACTCTAAAACTTTAAAACATTAAACAGGGATATCAAAGTCATTCTCCAATATGCTTGATTCCCATAGTTGCAGTGTGCGAGTTGTGCTTCGCCTGCGGCAGAGGTTTAGTCATTGGATCTGATATGTTGTCATCAGTTCCAATCTTGTTTATCTCGACTTCTTTTCTTTCAACGAACTCTCGTAGAAGGTGAAATCTACGAAGTACATGCTTGACTCTCTGGTGGTGTCTAGGCTCCTTTGCCTGTGCAATAGCTCCGTTATTATCACAATACAGGGATATTGGTCCTTTAATGGAGGGGACTACACCAAGTTCACCTATGAACTTCCTTAGCCATATAGCTTCCTTTGCTGCTTCATGTGCAGCAATGTACTCCGCTTCAGTTGTAGAATCCGCAATCGTGCTTTGCTTAGCACTTTTCCAGCTTACTGCACCTCTGTTGAGGCAGAAGACAAACCCAGACTGTGATCTGAAATCATCTTTGTCGGTTTGGAAACTTGCGTCCGTATAGCCTTTAACAATTAATTCATCATCTCCACCATAGACCAGGAAGTCATCTTTGTGCCTTTTCAGGTACTTCAGAATATTCTTGGCAGCAGTCCAATGCGCCTCTCCTGGGTCTGACTGGTATCTGCTCGTAGCACTGAGTGCGTACGCAACATCCGGGCGTGTACATATCATAGCATACATTATTGAACCAATCAATGATGCATATGGAATCCCATTCATTTGTCTACACTCATCAAGTGTTTTTGGGCACTGAGTCTTGCTTAGAGTTATTCCATGAGACATGGGTAGGTAGCCTCGCTTGGAGTCTGCCATCTTGAACCTATCAAGCACCTTATTGATATAAGTGCTTTGACTAAGTCCAATCATCCTTTTAGATCTATCTCTGTAAATCTTGATGCCCAATATGTACTGTGCTTCTCCTAGATCTTTCATCGAAAAACATTTCCCAAGCCAAATCTTGACAGAGTTCAACATAGGAATGTCATTTCCGATAAGTAATATGTCGTCGACATATAATACTAGGAAAGAAATTTTGCTCCCACTGACCTTCTTGTATACACAAGATTCGTCTGCGTTCTTGATGAAACCAAAGTCACTGACTGCTTCATTAAAACGTATATTCCAGCTCCTGGATGCCTGCTTCAATCCGTAGATTGACTTCTTTAGCTTGCATACCTTTTTAGCATTCTTTGGATCCTCAAAACCTTCAGGCTGTGTCATAAACACAGTTTCTGTTAAAACGCCGTTTAAGAAAGCAGTTTTGACATCCATCTGCCATATTTCGTAATCGTAATATGCACCGATTGCTAACATTATCCGAATAGACTTTAGCATTGCAACTGGTGAAAAGGTTTCATCGTAATCCACACCGTGGACTTGCCTGTAACCTTTCGCAACCAATCTAGCTTTGAAAACTTCAAGTTTCCCATCCTTGTCCTTTTTATGTTTGAAAACCCATTTGCTTCCAATGGCTTGGTAGCCATCTGGCAAATCGACCAAATCCCATACTTGGTTTTCAGACATGGAGTCTAATTCAGATTGCATGGCTTCTTGCCATTGCTTGGAGCTAGGGCTCGTCATAGCTTATTTGTAAGTCGCAGGTTCATCACTTTCAAGTAATAGAACGTCATAGCTCTCGTTCGTCAAAATACCTAAGTACCTTTCCGGTTGAGATCTATATCTTTGCGATCTACGCGGGGTAACATTTCTAGATTGACCATGATTCTCACCAGATTCTTCTAAAGATCTCTGAGTTTCATCCTGAATGTCATCTTGAGCATTCTCTGGAGTTTGTTGTTCGACTCGAATTTCTTCGAGGTCTACTTTTCTCCCACTTCTCATTTTGGAAATGTGATCTTTCTCCAAAAAGACACCATCTCGAGCAACAAACACCTTGTTCTCAGATGTATTGTAGAAGTAATACCCCTTTGTTTCCTTTGGATAGCCCACAAGGATACATTTGTCAGATTTTGGATGAAGTTTGTCTGAAATTAATCGTTTGACGTATACTTCACATCCCCAAATCTTAAGAAAAGACACATTTGGAGGCTTTCCAAACCATAATTCATATGGAGTCTTTTCGACAGCTTTAGACGGAGCTCTATTTATAGTGAGTGCAGCTGTATTTAGTGAATGTCCCCAAAATTCTAATGGAAGTTTGTCCTGACCCATCATTGACCTGACCATGTCTAGCAAGGTTCTGTTCCTCCGTTCCGACACACCTTTCCATTGTGGTGTTCCAGGAGGAGTCAATTCTGATAGAATTCCACATTCTTTCAGATGGTCATCAAATTCATAGCTCAGATATTCACCGCCTCTGTCAGACCGCAGTGCCTTAATCTTCTTGCCTAATTGATTCTCTACTTCACTCTGAAATTCCTTGAATTTGTCAAAGGATTCAGACTTATGCTTCATTAGGTAGACATAACCATATCTACTGAAGTCATCAGTGAAAGTGATAAAGTAGCTGAAACCACCTCTTTTGTACTCATTGGTCCACATACATCTGTATGGATTAAACCCAATAGTTCATTTGCTCTTTCTCCAACTTTAGAGAAAGGTTGCTTTGTCATTTTGCCAAGTAAACATGATTCGCATTTACCATAATCCTCTAAGTCAAATGGTTCTAGAATTCCTTCCTTTTGAAGTCTTTCTAAGCGTTTCAAGTTTATATGGCCTAATCGACAATGCCACAGATAGGTGAGATCTGAATCATCCTTTTTGGCCTTTTTGGTATTTATGTTATAAACTTGTTTGTCGTGATCTAATAAATAAAGTCCATCACTAATCTAGCAGATCCATAAAACATCTCTTTAAAATAAAACGAACAACTATTGTCTTTTATTAAAAAGGAAAATCCCTTAGCATCTAAGCAAGAAACCGAAATGATGTTTTTAGTAAGACTTGGAACATGGAAACATTCTTCCAGTTCCAAAACTAGCCCGGAGGGCAACGACAAATAATAAGTTCCTACAGCTAATGCAGCAATCCGTGCTCCATTTCCCACTCGTAGGTCGACTTCACCCTTGCTTAACTTTCTACTTCTTCTTAGTCCCTGTGGATTGGAACATAAGTGTGAGCCACAACCTGTATCTAATACCCAAGAAGTTGAATTAGCAAGTATACAGTCTATAACGAAAATACCTGAAGATGGAACGACTGTTCCGTTCTTCTGATCTTCCTTTAGCTTCAAGCAATCTCTCTTCCAATGCCCCTTCTTCTTGCAGTAGAAGCATTCGGATTCAGAAGTGGGTTGACTGACCTTCCTCTTTACAGATTTGGCGCCAGTTTGCTTAGTTGGGTTGGCCTTGTTGCCACCTTTCTTAGCATTCCTATTCTTTCCAGATTTCTTGAACTTGCCCCCACGCACCATAAGCACATCCTGCTTATCACTTTTTGAGCGTCTTTTCAGCGGTCTTCAGCATACCGTGAAGCTCAGTGAGCGTTTTGTCCAGACTATTCATACTGTAGTTCAGTTTGAACTGATCATACCCGCTATGAAGAGAATGGAGGATGGTGTCTATAGCCATTTCCTGAGAAAATTGCTGATCCAGCCGACTCATATTCTCAATGAGTCCAATCATTTTGAGAACATGTGGACTTACGGGCTCGCCTTTCTTAAGCTTGGTCTCAAGAATTTGCCTATGAGTCTCGAATCTTTCGACTCGAGCCAGATCTTGGAACATGTTCTTCAACTCACTGATGATTGTGAAAGCATCTGAGTTGATGAACGTTTTCTGCAGATCTGCACTCATGGTGGCGAGCATTAGACATTTCACATCCTTGTTTGCATCAATCCAACGATTGAGGGCTGCCTGAGTGACCCCGTCGCCTGCGGCTTCGGGCATCGCCTCTTCTAGGACATACTCCTTTTCTTCCTGCATAAGAACTATTTGCAAGTTCCTTTGCCATTCAAGGAAGTTTTTCCCGTTCAACTTCTCCTTTTCGAGAATTGATCGAATGTTGAATGAATTGTTGTTTGCCATATTTAAAACTACAATTGAAAAGAATAAACAAATAAATAACCATTCACAGTTTCTCTTAATAAACTTAAATTCTAGCATACATGCATAATTCAATGTTCATTAAGCATTTTATTCAAGTTATGTGTTCCGGCAGGTGTGAATAAAATGATTCCAAGATCCTAAAATCATTGAAGAACTAAGCACAGTTTGTCGACTTAGTCCTAAACCTATCGATTTTGCCACGACATAAAAGGACTCCTTACTTATATCGTTGAGTTTCACCAAAACTAACATGTACTCACAATTATTTGTGTACCTTGCCCCTATAGGACCAATAAGTAACACCTCGCTGAGCGAAAACTATTACTAGATTGATGTAAAGGATATCCAAGCAAGTGTATATTTTGGCATGGCACCTTTTAACTCAATTTTTTTTTTAAGTTTGGAACTTAAGGCTCTTACTATGTTGGTTAGATTTTAAGTGAACTAAAATCCTTAATCATGCAACATAATCAAGCTTTTGATCTCATGCATTTTAAGACATATTTAAAAGCAATAAATAACTTAAAACATGCATAAGATAAATGTGATCTAGTATGGCCCGACTTCATCTTGAAGCTTTAACTTCAAAGTCCGTCTTGAAAATCTCCGTGGGAGGCACCATTTTCTTCAAATAGGATAAGCTATAATTAAAACTAATTACAACTATTTGATGGTACGCAGACCATATTTGTATTGAAAAACAACTTTGGTACTTTAGACCAATTACATTCAAATTGATGGTACGCATGCCATATTTTCTATCCTATTTGGGCCATACTAGTCACTTCATGACCTGCAAAACAGTACATATACAATATATACCATTCACCGATTCATTATCATGAATGGCCCACATAGCTGGTTAGTAAAACACATTATGCATACATAAACATTTGCAGCAATTAATCAAGGGCACCAATAATCTACAAATTATTCAGTCCTTATTAATTCTAATCAAGTTGTTTTAACCTTAAGGATTTGTAGACCTAATCAAGAGTTTATGACTAAAAAGGGCTCCCACTTAAACCAATAAATTCATATGCTTTACTAATTTTAAACATAAAAATGTATTTCTAGTCTAACCGGAAACATACAAATTTAATTAAAATTTAACGCTCATATAAATTTATAATTGAATCCAAAAAGTTTAATTTAATTTCAGTCGTATTTAAATTAATTCATGATTTTAATTTTAGTAAAATAATTAGAATAAAATTTATTATAATTACAATATTCAAAATTAAAATCCAAGAAAATAATTTAAATTATTAATTTTAAAATTAATTAAAATTACGTAAACTGAAAATCTCAAATTAAAATTTCAAAACGATCTAATCGCAATGCAACAATCCCACGCAACGCACGCCCATGGGCCACACGCACACAGCCATCGCTGGCCATGTGCGCGCAGCCCATGCGCTGCGTCGCATCGCTGCTGCTCACCATCGCAAGGCATCACGCGAGCTGGTGCTCGCTGCGCGCGCCAGGGCTCGATGCACGCGAGCATCGCTCGCTGCGCTCGCTTGCCAGCGCTCGATCCATGCGAGCCATCGCTCGTTGCGCGCCTGCCTTTCCCGCACGCGAGCTTGCGCTCATCGCACGAGGCAGCAGTATGCGAGCTGGCGCTCGCTGCGCGCGAGGCATCGACGCTGTGCGTAGCGCTCGTGGCACGCGAGCTTGCGCTCGCTGCGCGCGAGGCTCCGCATGCTTGCGCGAGGCAATTCTCAAATTCGAAGCCTAACTATGACTTTTCGAAGGTTTTAGTTTTTCGGATGCAAAATTTCGTAAATTTAAGATGTTAAATTAAATATTTGCGATTCCTGTTGATAAATCTTGAATTTTTGATTGACCTACTGCATATGTTTAACAAGTTTGAATGCCTAGTCTTGTTAATTATGCAATCTAATTTGTAATTATGATTAATTTGTTGAAAATTAGAATAATTTAGAATTAATTTGATTTTCATAATTAATTATAATTTAATTAGAAACCTATGATTAAAAACCACCATAAAAATTGTAAATTTACGATAAATTTTAAATTTTTATGACCTAGACTTGAATCCATAACAATCGGAAATCAATTGGATAATAAATTTTCGATTTTTTCGCCCTAAAATTATGAAATTAATAATATTTATTAATTTGTCATTAATTTTAAATATAAATTTTAAATTTTTATGCGATTCGTTCATATAACTTGCACGCACGAAGCAATGGACGCTTCGTGTTACCCTTAAGGGGTGTTGTATAATGCGGGCATGCGACGACGAGCAAGGGAGCTCGTCGCCCGTGCGGCACGAATGCAATGAGCAAGGGCGTAGTGCACGAGCACAAGGCAGCAGCCCTGCCTTGTGTCGTGTGCCACGAGCAATGAACGAATGGGCATGGGCGAAGGGCGAGCCAAGGCAGTCGCGTGTGGGCAGCAAGCGAGCTGCGCCACAACGCGCGCTGCCTCGCACAAGTGCGCGCAGCCTCGCGCGCAGCGAGCGCAAGCTCGCGTGCCACGAGCGCTGCGCCCAGCACTGCTCGCGCGCGCAGCGCGCGATGTCGCTCGCCCAGCGAGCGATGTCGCGCACCAGCAAGCGATGGCTCGCGCCAGCGAGCGATGGCTCGCGCGCGCAGCGCGCGATGTCGCTCGCCCAGCGAGCGATGTCGCGCCCCAGCGAGCGATGGCTCGCGCGCACAGCGAGCGAGCCAGCGCGCCCAGCGAGCGATCTCGCGCGCGCACTGCGAGCGATAGCTCGCGTGCGATGGGGCGCTATGCGGAGGCTTGCGATGAGACAGCAGCAGCTATGCGACGAGCGCATGGGCTGCGCGCACATGGCCAGCAATGGCTGTGTGCGTACGGCCCATGGGCGTGCAACGCATAGGGTGTTTTGCGTTTCGATTAGATCGTTTTGAATGTTTAATTTGAAAATTTCAGTTCACGTAATTTTAATTAATTTTAAAATTAATAATTTGAATTAATTTCTTGGATTTTAATTTTGAATATTATAATTATAATAAATGGAATTTATTCTAATTATTTTACTAAAATTAAAATCATGAATTAATTTAAATACGACTGAAAATAAATTAAATTTTTGGATTCAATTATAAATTTATATGAGCTTTAAATTTTAATTAAATTTGTATGTTTCCGGTTAGACTAGAAATACAATTTTATGTTTAAAATTAGTAAAGCATATGAATTTATTGGTTTGAGTGGGAGCGCTTTTTAGTCATAAACTCTTGATTAGGTCTACAAATCCTTAAGGTTAAAACAACTCGATTAGAATTAATAAGGACTGAATAATTGGTAGATTATTGGTGACCTTGATTAATTGCTGCAAATGTTTACGTGATGCATAATGTGTTTTACTAACCAGCTATGTGGGCCATTCATGATAATGAATGGGTGAATGGTATATATTGTATATGTACTGTTTTGCAGGTTATGAAGTGACTAGTATGGCCCAAATAGGATAGAAAATATGGTCTGCGTACCATTAATTTGAATGTAATTGGTCTAAAGTACCAAAGTTATTTTTCAATTCAAATATGGTCTGCGTACCATCAAATAGTTGTAATTAGTTATAGCTTATCCTATTTGAAGAAAATGGTGCCTCCCACGGAGATTTTCAAGACGGACTTTGAAGTCAAAGCTTCAAGATGAAGTCGGGCCATACTAGATCACAAATATCTTATGCATGTTTTAAGTTATTTATTGCTTTAAATATGTCTTAAAATGCATGAGATCAAAAGCTTGATTATGTTGCATGATTAAGGATTTTAGTTCACTTAAAATCTAACCAACATAGTAAGAGCCTTAAGTTCCAAACTTAAAAATTGAGTTAAAAGGTGCCATGCCAAAATATACACTTGCTTGGATATCCTTTACATCAATCTAGTAATAGTTTTCGCTCAGCGAGGTGTTACTTATTGGTCCTAAAGGGGCAAGGTACACAAATAATTGTGAGTACATGTTAGTTTTGGTGAAACTCAACGATATAAGTAAGGAGTCCTTTTATGTCGTGGCAAATTCGATAGGTTTACCTAATAAGTTCTTAGACGTACCTATCAACCAAGAATAGTTTCTAGACTATTAGCAAAAGGCTTTTGCTTACCTAAGATGTTCTAGGATTAAGTCGACAAACTGTGCTTAGTTCTTCAATGATTTTAGGATCTTGGAATCATTTTATTCACACCTGCCGGAACACATAACTTGAATAAAATGCTTAATAAACATTGAATTATGCATGTATGCTAGAATTTAAGTTTATTAAGAGAAACTGTGAATGGTTATTTATTTGTTTATTCTTTTCAATTGTAGTTTTAATATGGCAAACAACAATCAAAACATCATCATGGGTTCTGAGCTTATGGTCAAGCTGAACCTGACAAATTTTCTTGAATGGGAAGCTAAGCTAGTTGAAATAGTCAAACTCAATGGACTTGAGTATGTACTATCACATCCCATGCCAAGCTACTATGCCAGAGACATGACCCCTGAGAGATTTTTCGCCTGGGATGCGGATCTCAAAAAGGTTATGAGTCTCATGCTGAACAATATCCCTGATGATTGGGCTAGAAGGTTTGTAGCCTATGAACCTTTTACGCTCATCAAGAATCTGAGGGATATCTGTCGTGGAAGTACGGAGGACAGGGACCTGAACGTCCATGAGTTGATTGAATCAATGTCTGGGCTAAAGGTTAGTTCTCCCAACAGGTGTTATAGGATGGAGGTCCAAGAAACACATGTTCAGCTCCTTCGCACTAAACAGAGGGTAGGCGTCCCACTGAGGTTCCATGTGGATCTTATGTGTTCATATTTTGATCGCCTAAGTCTACTAGGAACACCAATAAGCGAAAGGATGGCAGTCTCTGTCTTGCTCAATTCACTACACAGTGGGTTTGGTCGCTTCAAGCAACAATACCTAAGTGAACCAAGAGAAGAAACAGTTGCAGAATTTATTCACCTTGTCAGAAAGGCTGAAATAGTACTGGACTGTGAAGCCAAAGATTTACTCAAGGCTAGAAAGAGACCATTCAAGAAAGGTGGAAAGTCCAAGGGCAATGCTAAATCAAAGCAGGACAAGTCCACATCAAGCTGTCTTTATTGTGATGGAATAGGCCATTACAAAAGAGAATGTCCAAAGCTAAAGGAAGATCAGAAGAACGGAACAGTCGTTCCATCTTCAGGTATTTTCGTTATAGACTGTATACTTGCTAATTCAACTTCTTGGGTATTAGATACAGGTTGTGGCTCACACTTATGTTCCAATCCACAGGGACTAAGAAGAAGTAGAAAGTTAAGCAAGGGAGAAGTCGACCTACGAGTGGGAAATGGAGCACGGATTGCTGCATTAGCCGTAGGAACTTACTATTTGTCGTTGCCCTCCGGGCTAGTTTTGGAACTGGAAGAATGTTTCCATGTTCCAAGTCTTACTAAAAACATCATTTCAGTTTCTTGCTTAGATGCTAAGGGATTTTCCTTTATAATAAAAGACAATAGTTGTTCGTTTTATTTTAAAGAGATGTTTTATGGATCTGCTAGATTAGTCAATGGACTTTATTTATTAGATCACGACAAACAAGTATATAACATAAATACCAAAAAGGCCAAAAAGGATGATTCAGATCTCACCTATCTGTGGCATTGTCGATTAGGCCATATAAACTTGAAACGCTTAGAAAGACTTCAAAGGGAAGGAATTCTAGAACCATTTGACTTAGAGGATTATGGTAAATGCGAATCATGTTTACTTGGCAAAATGACAAAGCAACCTTTCTCTAAAGTTGGAGAAAGAGCAAATGAACTATTGGGTTTAATCCATACAGATGTATGTGGACCAATGAGTACAAATGCTAGAGGTGGTTTCAGCTACTTTATCACTTTCACTGATGACTTCAGTAGGTATGGTTATGTCTACCTAATGAAGCATAAGTCTGAATCCTTTGACAAATTCAAGGAATTTCAGAGTGAAGTAGAGAATCAATTAGGCAAGAAGATTAAGGCGCTGCGGTCTGATAGAGGCGGTGAATATCTGAGCTATGAATTTGATGACCATCTGAAAGAATGTGGAATTCTATCAGAATTGACTCCTCCTGGAACACCACAATGGAACGGTGTGTCAGAACGGAGGAACAGAACCTTGCTAGACATGGTCAGGTCAATGATGGGTCAGGCCGAACTTCCATTAGAATTTTGGGGACATGCACTAAATACAGCTGCACTCACTATAAATAGAGCTCCGTCTAAAGCTGTCGAAAAGACTCCATACGAATTATGGTTTGGAAAGCCTCCAAATGTGTCTTTTCTTAAGATTTGGGGATGTGAAGTATACGTCAAACGATTAATTTCAGACAAACTTCATCCAAAATCTGACAAATGTATCCTTGTGGGCTATCCAAAGGAAACAAAGGGGTATTACTTCTACAATACATCTGAGAACAAAGTGTTTGTTGCTCGAGATGGTGTCTTTTTGGAGAAAGATCACATTTCCAAAATGACAAGTGGGAGAAAAGTAGACCTCGAAGAAATTCGAGTCGAACAACAAACTCTAGAGAATGCTCAAGATGACATTCAGGATGAAACTCAGAGATCTTTAGAAGAATCTGGTGAGAATCATGGTCAATCTAGAAATGTTACCCCGCGTAGATCGCAAAGATATAGATCTCAACCGGAAAGGTACTTAGGTATTTTGACGAACGAGAGCTATGACGTTCTATTACTTGAAAGTGATGAACCTGCGACTTACAAGCAAGCTATGACGAGCCCTAGCTCCAAGCAATGGCAAGAAGCCATGCAATCTGAATTAGACTCCATGTCTGAAAACCAAGTATGGGATTTGGTCGATTTGCCAGATGGCTACCAAGCCATTGGAAGCAAATGGGTTTTCAAACTGAAAAAGGACAAGGATGGGAAACTTGAAGTTTTCAAAGCTAGATTGGTTGCAAAAGGTTACAGGCAAGTCCACGGTGTGGATTACGATGAAACCTTTTCACCAGTTGCAATGCTAGAGTCTATTCGAATAATGTTAGCAATCGCTGCATATTACGATTACGAAATATGGCAGATGGATGTCAAAACTGCTTTCTTAAACGGCGTTTTAACAGAAACTGTGTTTATGACACAGCCTGAAGGTTTTGAGGATCCAAAGAATGCTAAAAAGGTATGCAAGCTAAAGAAATCAATCTACGGATTGAAGCAGGCATCCAGGAGCTGGAATATACGTTTTGATGAAGCGGTCAGTGACTTTGGTTTCATCAAGAACGCAGACGAATCTTGTGTATACAAGAAGGTCAGTGGGAGCAAAATTGCTTTCCTAGTATTATATGTCGACGACATATTGCTTATCGGAAATGACATTCCTATGTTGAACTCTGTCAAGATTTGGCTTGGGAAATGTTTTTCGATGAAGGATCTAGGAGAAGCACAGTACATATTGGGCATCAAGATTTACAGAGATAGATCTAAAAAGATGATTGGACTTAGTCAAAGCACTTATATCAATAAGGTACTTGATAGGTTCAAGATGGCGGACTCCAAGCGAGGCTACCTACCCATGTCTCATGGAATGACTCTAAGCAAGACTCAGTGCCCAAAAACACTTGATGAGCGTAGACGAATGAATGGGATTCCATATGCATCATTGATTGGTTCAATAATGTATGCTATGATATGTACACGCCCGGATGTTGCGTACGCACTCAGTGCTACGAGCAGATACCAGTCAGACCCAGGAGAGGCGCATTGGACTGCTGCCAAGAACATTCTGAAGTACCTGAAAAGGCACAAAGATGACTTCCTGGTCTATGGTGGAGATGATGAATTAATTGTTAAAGGCTATACGGACGCAAGTTTCCAAACCGACAAAGATGATTTCAGATCACAGTCTGGGTTTGTCTTCTGCCTCAACGGAGGAGCAGTAAGCTGGAAAAGTGCTAAGCAAAGCACCATTGCGGATTCTACAACTGAAGCGGAGTACATTGCTGCACATGAAGCAGCAAAGGAAGCTATATGGCTAAGGAAGTTCATAGGAGAACTTGGTGTAGTCCCCTCCATTAAAGGACCAATAGCCCTGTATTGTGATAATAACGGAGCTATTGCACAGGCAAAAGAGCCTAGACACCACCAGAGAGTCAAGCATGTACTTCGTAGATTTCACCTTCTACGAGAGTTCGTTGAAAGAAAAGAAGTCGAGATAAGCAAAATTGGAACTGATGACAACATATCAGATCCATTAACTAAACCTCTGCCGCAAGCGAAGCACAACTCGCACACTGCAGCTATGGGAATCAAGCATATTGGAGAATGGCTTTGATGTCTCTGTTTAATGTTTTAAAGTTTTAGAGTTTAAATCTTTGTAAAACATTATTGGTTAATCATTCACAATAAATGAAAGGAATTCATTTTTCCATTTAATTCGTGGTTTATTAAATGATGAGTCCCTTCAACTTGACGATATATTCAAGATAGACTGTCAGGACCAGTCCTGTGACTAAGAAATGTCTATCAAGTGAACTTGAATGTCAAAGGTTGAAAATGGTCCCTAATCGGAGTTTTCTATAAAATTGGACGCATAGAAAACGTTAGACGATTAGAATGCAAGATGACTAGTAGTTCTGTTTCTTGAACTATGTGGACATGGCAATGTCATAATCATTTGCATAGATACTTACTTTGGGAAGACTAGTATCGGACAAGACCTATGAAACTTTACTGTAAGAGATGAAAGTCTGTCATAAGTAAATTTCATTAAATTATTAGACACTAAATCCTCAATACCTGAGTGATTTGAGATTACTTGTTTGAGAACTGGTTGCTTTGACGTTGACCAACCGTCGCACCGTAAAAGGAGGCTATAAAGGCAACGCTCAGGTAATCACCTATCAAACGAAGTCTAATCTCAAGATCGCAAGATTGGGATTGTCCTCCCATAAATCGGGATGAGATGCTTAAAAGTTGTACAAGGCCACTCGGAGAGCTAGAAACTGTGAAATGCATGGCCGTGCTCGGATGAATCATAGGCTATGATTATCTGTTTATT
Organism: Spinacia oleracea; assembly: GCF_020520425.1. Lineage (NCBI taxonomy): Eukaryota > Viridiplantae > Streptophyta > Magnoliopsida > Caryophyllales > Amaranthaceae > Spinacia > Spinacia oleracea. Next base: position 5,101,007 of record NC_079488.1, on the reverse strand, counting down.
TGATCAGTTGAACTCTGAAACCGAGGAACACCTCTGGACATAATAAGGATGACAACTCTTACCTTATGTTCAAGAGCAAGCATCGAGCGACAAAGGAATTAGGAAATGCACACTTGTCCCTAAGGACAAGTGGGAGACTGAAGGAAATAATGCCCTTGGTCCAAGTATGCATTCTATGTTAAGTCTAATAAATGCGGTTCAGTATTAATTAACAAGTTAATAATTCAGTGAGATCAAGTGAGCTGAATGCCTAGCTAGAGGCCGCTTCAGTTCAAGTGGAATTAATGATATTAATCCACAGCTTACTCTTGACTGAACCCGTAGGGTCACACAAATAGTACGTAAACGGATCAAGTATTTAATGGCATTAAATACTCCATCTATGAATATTCGGAACCGACGGATCTTGGTTTCAGTGGGAGCTAAGATCGTCACAGGCAAGAAATGAATACTCCGGAAACGATGATATTGCCGGAAACGGAAATATGGATCGTATCGGAAATATGAATATTATCCAAGTCGTAGATGTTGCCGGAAACGGAAACATGGTACGTATCGGAAAATATTATTGGAAATGGAAATATTACCAGAATCGGAAATATTGCCGGAAACGGAAATATTGTCAGAATCGGAAATATTGCCGGAATCGGAAAATAATTCCGGAAACGGAAATATTAAATATTTGTTCGAAACGGAAATTAATTCCGGAATCGGAAATATTAAATATTGTTCGTATCGGAAATAGATTCCGGAAATGGAAATTTAATCGGAAGCGTATCGTACGAATTAGCATCGGACGAGGCCTGCCGGACGAAGGCCCAGCACGAAGCCAGGCCATCGCCCAGCAAGCACGCACGCCACAAGCCCAGCGCGCGCCAAGGCCACGGATGCGTGGGCCTTGCTGCGTGGGCTGCAGCTCGCACGCATGGGCAGTCCTTGTGGCTGCCGTGTGTGTGTGAGTTTGTGCTCATGCGTGATTCCTGAATCTGCAAGAGTCAGTATATGATTAAATGTCTATTCCTAATTGGATAAATTAATTAAATAGAATTCATGTAGGATTCTAATTCCAATTAATTCGCATCCTACTAGGATTACGATTCCTTTTCCATAACTCTATAAATAAAGGCCTAGGGGTCATAATTTATACACAAGTTTCAAAGTATTCAAAAGTGAGTTTTTTGAGAGAAAATCAAACACACATCTTGCTCAAAAGTGCCGAAATTTTCTAGTACCTTAAGGGCGATTCTAGTTGGTCAATCTTAAGGCGGATCCGGACGTGCTGTGGACTATCTACGGAGGGACGACACTTGGAGTCCTAAAAGACTTGTTCTTGTTCGGTTCGGGCGCAGCTAGGGAGGGCACGCAACAAAGAGTATGCATCTAATTATGCTATATGATTATGTGTAAATAATATGTTTCCTGGGTTAATGGTTGTTTCCGCATGATCTATGTAAATGTCATATGTATCATAACCTAACATATACGACTTGGATAATATTTATATTTCCGATACGATCCATATTTCCGTTTCCGTCAATATCATCGTTTCCGTAGTATTCATTTCTTGCCTTTGACGATCTCAGCTCCCACTGAAACCAAGATCCGTCGATTCCGAATATCCATAGGTGGAGTATTTAATGCCATTAAATACTTGATCCGTTTACGTACTATTTGTGTGACCCTACGGGTTCAGTCAAGAGTAAGCTGTGGATTAATATCATTAATTCCACTTGAACTGAAGCGGCCTCTAGCTAGGCATTCAGCTCACTTGATCTCACTGAATTATTAACTTGTTAATTAATACTGAACCGCATTTATTAGACTTAATATTATATGCATACTTGGACCAAGGGCACTATTTCCTTCACTGCTGCTGTGTCGTGGTCTTGGCCCGCGCGCGCACACAGCTGCTCGGCCATGGGCCAACGCTGTTGTGTCGCCTTGCTTGCTTGCCTAGCGAGCGCCCATGGGCCTTGAGTGCTTCGTGCACTTGGCTCGTGGGCCGCTCCTCGTATCCGCGTTTAATATATTTCCGATATATTATTTATCGTTTCGTATACGACGAATCACCGTCGTACGATACGATTTATTCGTTTCGCCTAGCTTACGAGTATTCGCGATACGATATACGATTCCGATGCAAGGTCGTATCGTATAATACGTTTCCAACTTAAATCCCGAAAAGCTATTAAATGAATTTCCGATTCATTTAATCCGGTGATCTGTTACGTGTCATTGGTGTGACCTTGTAGGTTCAGTCAAGAGTAAGTTGTGAGTTCAATATCCATTAGAACTCACTGATCGGAAGCATTGCTCCAGCTAGTTGTTCCGATCACTTGATCTCACTGAATTAATTGTTCGCAATTAATCTGAACCTTGGTATTAGACTTAATGCACCTTGGGTGAAGGACATATTTCCTTCATTTATGTTTAAAGAGAAGTGACCTAGAAATCAAACTTCCTTGGTAACATATACCGCTTGAGGTTTTTACTTCGGTAATAACTCAAACAATGGAAGCTAGGCTACACTATTGACCTACAAGTGGGAAATGAAGCATGGCAATGCTACATTGGTTGTAGGGTCATCTAGTTTGTTTTAAGTCCTTTCAAAGGCTGGAACTTAATGGCTATTTTGTTCCACAATTAGCATACCTAAATTTCTGTTTTCAAACACAGAAAGACTCACATTCAGAAGAAAAAAAACAATGTTTGTTTGCTTGTTTATTTGAATGAAATGGTCATTTACGGGTTGAGTCAATATGCTTGATTAAAACAAACAACTCTTTAACAATAAAAACTTTACTAGGTTCAAATCAAACCCTTGATTTGAGTTCCACTAATCTTTGGCATTGTTGCTTAGACCATATCAACAAGTTAACATTCATAAGCTATATTTTGATGGACTTTTGAAAGTTGATTGATTTCTAGATCCATTCAAGACAAGCTAGTCTTACTTGTTGAAAGTAACAAAAGATATGAACTATTGTTAAAACGCCTAGACGATAGAGTTCAAAGCTAAAGAAAGGTTTTATGACTTTATTATTTCACACAGATTTGAGTGAATATAGGTTTATTTACTCAATGTGATATCAGTTTGAATCTGTTTGGCTAGTTCAAAGATTCAGAAGTATAAATCCCACTTGGCAAGAAATCATAAAGATCTAGGTTAGATCATGTTGATGATTACTTAAGTCAAGAATGATCATCAATGATTGTGTGTAGTAAAATTCACAATCTAGCTCTATAAGATATGGCATATCTAAGTTGGAAAGATCGAAGTCGATTAGTACTTGATTCGATCAATGATGGATCATAAAGACTTTTCCTATAATTTCTAAAACAAAATGCTCAACTACCACCAAACTAAACCAAAATTCGTCAAAGCTATTGAAAAGTAATTTCAGAATATCTTTTCATCATATATCTAAAGAGTTCCTAAACTCAGTGGGAGCTTAGTTTTTGTTATTCAACAAACTAAGGCCCAAGTATAGATATACGTTTCATTGTGATTTATTCAAATGAGACACAAGGGTATTGTTCCTACCACGAATTTTTGAGAACATAATGTTTGTTTGCTCGAAATAATGTCCTTTTGGAGATTCGTTTCCAAAATGACAAGTGGGAGAAAATAGACCTCGAAAGTCTTCGAGGCTAACAACAAACATAAAATGGAGATTCCGGAGGCTTTTCGAAGTTCTTTAGAAAATCCGAACACTTATTCTTTGAGGACTTTAGAAGTGGCTTTAAAGAATAGACATCTCTTAGAAGACTTTACAAGTGCCTCAAGGAGAACAGAATATTCAAAGGACTTTCAAGTGGCTATTGATATTCTATTTGTTTGATGTTCTATACTCAAGTAGGCATAGAGTTCAAGTCACTGGAACTATGATATTCTTCTATTAGATAGTGAAGAAACATGGAGTTCAGGTCACTGAAGCTATGCGATTCTTCAATTAGATAGTGAAGAAACCTACAACTTGCAGTCAAACTATTATCATGTAGATTAATGAGTTTGTGACCTGTAAGAAAGCTATGACGAAACCCAGATTCCCTAAAATGGTTAGAGGCCATATATAGACTCGAATGTTTTAAATGGTTAGAGGCCATAAAACATACTCAATGTTTTGATGACAAAATTGAAATTTTGTTGATTTGCAAGAATAGTTTCACACCTATTGGATGCAAGTTGTTTTTAAGGATAAAAACCATCAAACATGAAATTGTGTTCACACACAAAGCTAGATTAGTTGCTAAAGGTTACAAGCAAATTCACGGTGTGGATTGTGTTGAAACCTCATGCAAAATCGTAATGCTTAAATCTATAATTCAAGCAATGATTGCATATTGGTACATATGGCAATTGGATGACAAAACGTATTCCTCAATCAAATGTTGGAAGAAAACTATGTACATGGCATGTCATAGGATTTGTGGATCCAAATAATGCTTGAAATAAATGCTAGCTTATGAAATCTAAGTACAGATTTAAGCAAGCAATTGGGAATTGGAATTGTATTTTAGTGAAGCTAATAAGTATTTTAGTTTCATAAAATGTACATGATTCTTATAGATATATAAGAAGTTTAGTGGGAGTACGTAAAACTCAATTGGTCCTATGTGTATCACACACATATCTCTCTATTTTGAAATAACATTCAAATGCTAATGACTTAGATTTGAAATTATTCATCAATGATGGACCAAGGCGAAACTTAGTACATACTGGGTATTAAGATCTATTTACAAAGATCTTATGATATTGTTTTGGATTAAGTAATGGCATTTACTAAATCAAACACGAAAGACTCCATTGGAGATATTCGATCCATATGAATAAATCTAAGTAATGAATGTTTAAACTATGTATAAGCATTTACTAAGTTAAACATCAAAGGATCTAAGTGAGATTCTTAACCTATATTATATGTCAAAGAATTTAGCTGGATTTAGTATCTACTGAAACTAGAATGAGGTAAAGTTACATGAATAGAATTCAATTGGGAATTATTCTGCAAAAGAATTTATCATGTATGATACAATATGAGGATCGCCAAACACGTATGTATGACTTTAGGCATGACGAACATATACCAATCTCTATTGATCTAAGTAAAGATCAACTAGATTGAGATCAAGAAAAACTTATGGTACTTGAAAAAGTACATAAGAGTAGTTCTTGATTCAAGGAAATAAAGATATGCTAAATGTTGATGCTACACACATAAACACTGGCAAAGGATCAAGCAAGACTCCTTTGGAGTTAACCATTGACAAGGACCAGCTAAAGAGCATTGTGTTTTGAAATGGCAACATGGATTGGAGACCATGAGTTGTTGCGTGGGAAATTAAATATTAATTTCTATGTTCTAAGATACAGCTGGAAAGTCTTCCACATATCTATGAACTGCTTGGATAAGTAAATCCAAACGAAGCATCACTAGCAACCTATACAGTTGAAGTAAAAGTACTTATTTCTTAAGAAGCAATAAAACAGGGTTGTTTATGTTAAGGAGTTCTTCACTGAAATTGGGTAGATCACATGTTTACTGACTTGATGGTTCTTCATTGCGAAATGTGTAGAACCACCATTGTAGCAAGAAAGACTAGATCACAAGATAAACATACTCAAAATATCTTATCATCCTATCTCGAAGAACATTCGATGAAAGGATATTAAGATTGGCAAAGCATAAAAACTAAACCTATGCAACAAGTGAGAAGCAACACTTGTTAGGTTATGATACATATGACATTACATAGATCATGCGGAAACAACCATTAACCCAGGACAACATATTATTTACACATAATCATATAGCATAATTTAGATGCATACTCTTTGTTGCGTGCCCTCCCTAGCTGCGCCCGAACCGAACAAGAACAAGTCTTTAGGACTCCAAGTGTCGTCCCTCCGTAGATAGTCCACAGCACGTCCGGATCCGCCTTAAGATTGACCAACTAGAATCGCCCTTAAGGTACTAGAAAATTTCGGCACTTTTATGAGCAAGATGTGTGTTTTAATTTTCTCTCAAAAAACTCACTTTTGAATACTTTGAAACTTGTGTTATAAATTGTGAGCCCTAGCCTCATATTTATAGCGGTATGGAAAGGGAATCGAAATCCTATTCAGATACAAATTAATTAAACCTAGAATCCTACAAGAACTCTAATTTAATTAATTTATCAAATAGAATTAGGAATTTAATCATTAACCGAACTCTGCATGTTTTAGGAAACGTGCACGAACACAAACACTTGCACACACACGCACGGCAGCCACGATGGGCCCCATGCGTGCGCGCGAGCAGCAGCCCACTCAGCGCCTGCGCGCTGCGCGCTGCGCGTGCTGTGCGCGCTGTGCGCGCTGCGCGCTGCGCGCAGCCTGCTGGGCCTGGCCTTGCGTTGGGCCTGGCGTTGCTGTTTGTGCGGCGCGCTTGGCTTGCTGGGCGATGGCCTGGCTTCGTGCTGGGCCTCGTCCGGCAGGCCTCGTCCGATGCTTATTCGTACGATGCGCTTCCGATTAAATTTTCCGATTCCGGAATTTATTTCCGATACGAACAATATTTAATATTTCCGATTCCGGAATTAATTTCCGTTTCGAACAAATATTTAATATTTCCGTTTCCGGAATTATTTTCCGATTCCGGTAATATTTCCGATTCTGACAATATTTCCGTTTCCGGCAATATTTCCGATTCTGGCAATATTTCCATTTCCGATAATATTTTCCGATACGTACCATGTTTCCGTTTCCGGCAACATCTACGACTTGGATAATATTTATATTTCCGATACGATCCATATTTCCGTTTCCGGCAATATCATCGTTTCCGGAGTATTCATTTCTTGCCTGTGACGATCTTAGCTCCCACTGAAACCAAGATCCGTCGGTTCCGAATATTCATAGATGGAGTATTTAATGCCATTAAATACTTGATCTGTTTACGTACTATTTGTGTGACCCTACGGGTTCAGTCAAGAGTAAGCTGTGGATTAATATCATTAATTCCACTTGAACTGAAGCGGCCTCTAGCTAGGCATTCAGCTCATTTGATCTCACTGAATTATTAACTTGTTAATTAATACTGAACCGCATTTATTAGACTTAACATAGAATGCATACTTGGACCAAGGGCATTATTTCCTTCAGTCTCCCACTTGTCCTTAGGGACAAGTGTGCATTTCCTAATTCCTTTGTCGCTCGATGCTTGCTCTTGAACATAAGGTAAGAGTTGTCATCCTTATTATGTCCAGAGGTGTTCCTCGGTTTCAGAGTTCAACTGATCAAATAAACAGATAATCATAGCCTATGATTCATCCGAGCACGGCCATGCATTTCACAGTTTCTAGCTCTCCGAGTGGCCTTGTACAACTTTTAAGCATCTCATCCCGATTTATGGGAGGACAATCCCAATCTTGCGATCTTGAGATTAGACTTCGTTTGATAGGTGATTACCTGAGCGTTGCCTTTATAGCCTCCTTTTACGGTGCGACGGTTGGTCAACGTCAAAGCAACCAGTTCTCAAACAAGTAATCTCAAATCACTCAGGTATTGAGGATTTAGTGTCTAATAATTTAATGAAATTTACTTATGACAGACTTTCATCTCTTACAGTAAAGTTTCATAGGTCTTGTCCGATACTAGTCTTCCCAAAGTAAGTATCTATGCAAATGATTATGACATTGCCATGTCCACATAGTTCAAGAAACAGAACTACTAGTCATCTTGCATTCTAATCGTTTAACGTTTTCTATGCGTCCAATTTTATAGAAAACTTCGATTAGGGACCATTTTCAACCTTTGACATTCAAGTTCACTTGATAGACATTTCTTAGTCACAGGACTGGTCCTGACAGTCTATCTTGAATATATCGTCAAATTGAAGGGACTCATCATTTAATACTAAACCAAGATTAAATGGAATATGAAAACACATTTCATATATGATAAATGTTCAACCCAAATGTTTTATAACCATGGGCCTCAAACCCATCTTCTAAAACAATTCATGGAATTCAAAGCTATGCTTGATTTCCAGTGCTACAACGTGAGTGTTGCTTCTCACTTGTTGCATAGGTTTAGTTATCATGATTTGCCAATCTTAATATCCTTTTCATCGAATGTTCTTCGAGATATGATGATAAGATCTTTTCGAGTTTGTTTATTATGTGATCTAGTCTTTCTTACTTCGATGGTGGTTTTATTCATTTTGCAATGAAGAACCATCAAGTTAGCAGACGTTTTTCTTGCTTCAAGAGTGGTTCTACGCATTTTTCAATGAAGAACCATCAAGCCAGCAGATAGGTGATCTACCCAAGTTCAGTGAAGAACTTTAAACAACCCTGTTTTATTGCTTCTTAGGCAATAATTACTTTTACTTCAATTGTATAGGTTGCTAGTGATGCTTTGTTTGGATTTACCTATCCAGGCAGTTCATAGATATGTGGAAGATTCTCCAACTATATCTTGGAACATAGAAATTATTATTTTAATTTCCCACGCAACAACTCATGGTCTCCAACCCATGTTGCCATTTTCAAAACACGATGCTCTATAGCTCGTCCTTATCAATGGTTAACTCCAAAGGGTCTTGCTTGATCCTTTGCCAGTGTTTATGCGTGTAGCATCAATATTTAGCATATCTTTATTTCCTTGAATCAAGAACTATTCCTATGTACCTTTTCAAGTACCATAAGTATTTTTGATCTCAATCTAGTTGATCTTCACTTAGATCAATAGAGATTGGTATATGTTCGTTATGCCTAAAGCCATACGATACGTTTTTGGCGATCCTCATATTATATCATACATGATAAATTCTTTTGCAGAATATTTCCCAATTGAATTCTATTCATGTAACTTTAGCTTATCTAGTTTCAGTAGATACTAAATTCAACTAAATTCTTTGACATATAATATAGGTTTAAGAATCTCATTTAGACTCTTTGATGTTTAACTTAGTAAATGCTTATACATAGTTCAAACATCCTTTACTTAGATTTATTCATATGGGTCGAATGTCTCCAATGGAGTCTTTCGTGTTTGATTTAGTAAATGCCATTACTTAATCCAAAACAATATCATAAGATCTTTCTAAATAGATCTTAATACCCAGTATGTACTAAGTTTCGCCATGGTCCATCATTGATGAATAATTTCAAATCTAAGTCATTAGCATTTGAATGTTATTTCACAATAGAGAGATATGTGTGTGATACACATAGGACCAATTAAGTTTTATGTACTCCCACTAAACTTCTTATATATCTATAAGAATCATGTATATTTTATGAAACTAAAATACTTATTAGCTTCACTAAAATACAATTCCAATTCCCAATTGCTTGCTTAAATCTGTACTTAGATTTTATAAACTAGCTTTACTTTTCAAGCATTTATTTGGATCCACAAATCCTATGACATACCATGTACATAGTTTTCTTCCAACATTTGATTGAGGAAAATGTTTTGTCATCCAATTGCCATATGTACCAATATGCAATCATTGCTTGATTTATAGACTTGAGCATTACGATTATGCATGAGGTTTCAACACAATCTATGTCATGAATTTGCTTGTAACCTTTAGCAACTAATCTAGCTTTGCGTGTAAACACAATTTCATGTTTGATGGTTTTTATCCTTAAAACAAACTTGCAACCAATAGATGTGAAACTATTCTTGCAAATCAACAAAATTTTAATTTTGTCATCAAAACATTGAGTATGTTTTATGGCCTCTAACCATTTAAACATATAGTCTATATATGGCCTCTAACCATTTTAGGGAATCTATATTTCGTCATAGCTTTCTTACAAGTCACAAACTCATTAATCTATATGATAATAGTTTGACTGCAAGTTGTAGGTTTCTTCACTATTTAATAGAAGAATCTCATAGTTTCATTGACCTGATCTCTATGTTTCTTCACTATCTAATAGAAGAATCTCATAGTTTCAGTGACTTGAATTCTATGCCTACTTGGGTATAGAACATCAAACAATAGAATATCAATAGCCACTTGAAAGTCCTTTGAATATTCTGTTCTCCTTGAAGCACTTGTAAAGTCTTCTAAGAGATGTCTATTCTTTAAAGCCACTTCTAAAGTCCTTAAAGAATAAGTTTGGATTTTCTGAAGCACTTCGAAAAGCCTCCGGAATGTCCGTTTATGTTTGTTGTTCGCCTCGAAGACTTTCGAGGTCTATTTTCTCCCACTTGTTATTTTGGAAACGAATCTCCAAAAGGACATTATTTCGAGCAAACAAACATTATGTTCTCAAAAATTCGTGGTAGAAACAATACCCTTGTGTCTCATCACAATGAAACATATATCTATACTTGGGCCTTAGTTTGTCGAATAACAAACACTAAGCTCCCACTGAGTTTAGCAATCTCTAGATATATATTATCGAAAAGATATTCTGAAATTTCTTTTCTATAGCTTTAACGAATTTAGTTTAGTTTGGTGGTAGTTGAGCATTTTGTTTTAGAAATTATAGGAAAAGTCTTTATGATTCATCGTTAATCGAATCAAGTACTAATTGACTTCGATTATTCCAACTAAGATATGCCATATCTTATGGAGCTAGATTGTGAAATTACAACACACAATCATTGATGATCATATTTGGTCTCAAGTAATCATTAACATGATCTAACCTAGATCTTTATGATTTCTTACCAAGTGGATTTTATACTTCTGAATCTTTGAACTAGCCAAACAGATTCAACTTATATCACATTTGAGTAAATAAACCTATATTCACTCAAATCCATGTGAAATAATAAAGTCATAAAATCTTTCTTTAGCTTTGAACTCCATTGTCTAGGCGTTCTAACAATAGTTCATATCTTTTGTTACTTTCAACAAGTAAGACTAGTTGTCTTAAAATGATCTAGAAATCAATCAACTTTCAGAAGTCCATCAAAATAGAGCTTATGAATGTTAACTTGTTGATATGGTCTAAGCAACAATGCCAAAGATTTGTGGAACTCAAATCAAGGGGTTGATTTGAACCTAGTAAAGTTCTTTAAAGAGTTGTTTGTTTTAATCAAGCATATTCACTCAACCTGTAATTGACCATTTCATTCAAATAAACAAACAAACATTGTTTTTTTTTTCTTTGAATGTGAGTCTTTCTGTGTTTGAAGCAGAAATTTAGGTATGCTGATTATGGAACAAAATAGCCATTAAGTTCCAGCCTTTGAAAGGACTTAAAACAAACTAGATGACCCTACAACTAATGTAGCATTGCCATGCTTCATTTCCCACTTGTAGGTCATTAGTGTATCCTAGCTTCCATTGTTTGAGTTATTACCGAAGTAAGAACCTCAAGCGGTATATGATACCAAGGAAGTTTGATTGCTAGGTCACTTCTCTTTAAACATAAACTTATAGGTAGAAACGGAATCGTAAATTCCTTTCATTTGTTCCTCGTTTTCCTATTTCTTGTACCCTTTCTTATAGTCTTAAGAATTGAATTCTTTAGTGTTGACTTTTATACTTTGTTAGACATGTCCAATGTCACCAACAAGGTTCTTTACCATTTTAATTTATGTTGAATATTTTGTTTCAACTAGATGATCTTACCAGAAGCTTCTAAAGTTCTCTAAGCATCGATCTATTCGAATGTCTAGGGATTAGACTCATTCGAGAATTAAATGGACAAAGATATTAGGTTGTTAACCATTGGTAAAGCTGAGCGTATTAAACTCAATGCTTTATGATCTCAAAACTACATTGTATTTTGAATTCACAAGCACCAATTGGTTTGCCATTCGATTTTGATATTCGAAAACAACCATAAAAGTCGCTAAAAGAAACGTACATTTTAAATTGCTCACTTTCTCTCATTTCCGTGAATCGTTCTTGGATTCACTACCAATCGAGGAAATTTACTGTTACCTTTCTAAAAGGATTTATTGCAGTGCAAGATATTTAATTATAAACAATAATTAAAACATACATTGAAGCATGCAAAGTCTAAACATTTATCATGAATAATAACTTGAAATTAAAGCAACCATGCAATTCAAACAAGTTATTAGCATTTTATTCGATTTTATTGTTCCGGCAGGTGTGAATAAAATGATTCCAAGATCCTAAAATCATTGAAGAACTAAGCACAGTTTGTCGACTTAATCCTAAAACATCTTAGGTAAGCAAAAGCCTTTTGCTAATAGTCTAGAAACTATTCTTGATTGATAGGTACGTCTAAGAACTTATTAGGTAAACCTATCGATTTTGCCACGACATAAAAGGACTCCTTACTTATATCGTTGAGTTTCACCAAAACTAACGTGTACTCACAATTATTTGTGTACCTTGCCCCTTTAGGACCAATAAGTAACACCTCGCTGAGCGAAAACTATTACTAGATTGATGTAAAGGATATCCAAGCAAGTGTATATTTTGGCATGGCACCTTATAACTCAATTTTTAAGTTTGGAACTTAAGGCTCTTACTATGTTGGTTAGATTTTAAGTGAACTAAAATCCTTAATCATACAACATAATCAAGCTTTTGATCTCATGCATTTTAAGACATATTTAAAACAATAAATAACTTAAGGCATGCATAAGATAAATGTGATCTAGTATGGCCCGACTTCATCTTGAAGCTTTGACTTCAAAGTCCGTCTTGAAAATCTCCGTGGGAGGCACCATTTTCTTCAAATAGGATAAGCTATAACTAATTACAACTATTTGATGGTACGCAGACCATATTTGAATTGAAAAATAACTTTGGTACTTTAGACCAATTACATTCAAATTAATGGTACGCAGACCATATTTTCTATCCTATTTGGGCCATACTAGTCACTTCATAACCTGCAAAACAGTACATATACAATATATACCATTCACCCATTCATTATCATGAATGGCCCACATAGCTGGTTAGTAAAACACATTATGCATCACGTAAACATTTGCAGCAATTAATCAAGGGCACCAATAATCTACCAATTATTCAGTCCTTATTAATTCTAATCAAGTTGTTTTAACCTTAAGGATTTGTAGACCTAATCAAGAGTTTATGACTAAAAAACGCTCCCACTTAAACCAATAAATTTATATGCTTTACTAATTTTAAACATAAAAATGTATTTCTAGTCTAACCGGAAACATACAAATTTAATTAAAATTTAAAGCTCATATAAATTTATAATTGAATCCAAAAAGTTTAATTTAATTTCAGTCGTATTTAAATTAATTCATGATTTTAATTTTAGTAAAATAATTAGAATAAATAAAATTTATTATAATTACAATATTCAAAATTAAAATCCAAGAAAATAATTTAAATTATTAATTTTAAAATTAATTAAAATTACGTGAACTGAAATTTTCAAATTAAACATTCAAAACGATCTTTAATCGTAACGCAAACACCCTACGCGTTGCACGCCCATGGACCGCACCCACACAGCCATTGCTGGCCATGTGCGCGCAGCCCATGCGCTCGTCGCATAGCTGCTGCTTCCCCATCGCAAGCCTCCGCACGCATTGGTGCTCGCTGCGCGCGCCAGCATTCATCGCACGCGAGCTATCGCTCGCAGTGCGCGCGCGACATCGCTCGCAGGGCGCGCGACAGCGCTCGCTGGGCGCGCGAGCCATCGCTCGCTGGGCGCGCGACATCGCTCGCTGGGCGGGCGACATCGCTCGCTGTGCGCGCGAGCAATGGTGGGCGCAGCGCTCGTGGCACGCGAGCTTGCGCGCTCTTGTGCGAGGCAGCGCGCGTTGTGGCGCAGCTCGCTTGCTGCCCACACGCGACTGCCTTGGCTCGCCCTTCGCCCATGCCCATTCGTCCATTGCTCGTGGCACACGACACAAGGCAGGGCTGCTGCCTTGTGCTCGTGCACTACGCCCTTGCTCATTGCATTCGTGCCGCACGGGCGACGAGCTCCCTTGCTCGTCGTCGCATGCCCGCATTATACAACACCCCTTAAGGGTAACACGAAGCGTCCATTGCTTCGTGCGTGCAAGTTATATGAACGAATCGCATAAAAATTTAAAATTTATATTTAAAATTAATGACAAATTAATAAATAATATTAATTTCATAATTTTAGGGCGAAAAATCGAAAATTTATTATCCAATTGATTTCCGATTGTTATGGATTCAAGTCTAGGTCATAAAAATTTAAAATTTATCGTAAATTTACAATTTTTATGGTGGTTTTTAATCATAGGTTTCTAATTAAATTACAATTAATTATGAAAATCAAATTAATTCTAAATTATTCTAATTTTCAACAAATTAATCATAATTACAAATTAGATTGCATAATTAACAAGACTAGGCATTCAAACTTGTTAAACATATGCAGTAGGTCAATCAAAAATTCAAGATTTATCAACAAGAATCGCAAATATTTAATTTAACATCTTAAATTTACGAAATTTTGCATTCGAAAAACTAAAACCTTCGAAAAGTCATAGTTAGGCTTCGAATTTGAGAATTCTGGGTTCGGCAGAAAACTACTATTTTTGTCAAAATTTTAGAATGCCTTTTACATGCGGAATTGACAAAAAAATCACTCAATTCGGATGAGTAACGAAGAAACTGCCGAAAAACTGCGTACGTATAATTAAATAAACGCAATTTGCAATTAATTAACAATTACGAAAATTAATCACCCCTTTTAATTCTTGCAAATTTGTAATATTTAACCATGTTCAAGCAATTTAGATTATGAAAATAATAAGGGGCTCGTGATACCACTGTTAGGTTATGATACATATGACATTACATAGATCATGCGGAAACAACCATTAACCCAGGACAACATATTATTTACACATAATCATATAGCATAATTTAGATGCATACTCTTTGTTGTGTGCCCTCCCTAGCTGCGCCCGAACCGAACAAGAACAAGTCTTTAGGACTCCAAGTGTCGTCCCTCCGTAGATAGTCCACAGCACGTCCGGATCCGCCTTAAGATTGACCAACTAGAATCGCCCTTAAGGTACTAGAAAATTTCGGCACTTTTATGAGCAAGATGTGTGTTTTAATTTTCTCTCAAAAAACTCACTTTTGAATACTTTGAAACTTGTGTTATAAATTGTGAGCCCTAGCCTCATATTTATAGCGGTATGGAAAGGGAATCGAAATCCTATTCAGATACAAATTAATTAAACCTAGAATCCTACAAGAACTCTAATTTAATTAATTTATCAAATAGAATTAGGAATTTAATCATTAACCGAACTCTGCATGTTTTAGGAAACGTGCACGAACACAAACACTTGCACACATACGCACGGCAGCCACGATGGGCCCCATGCGTGCGCGCGAGCAGCAGCCCACTCAGCGCCTGCGCGCGCTGCGCGCTGCGCGTGCTGTGCGCGCTGTGCGCGCTGCGCGCAGCCTGCTGGGCCTGGCCTTGCGCTGGGCCTGGCGTTGCTGTTTGTGCGGCGCGCTTGGCTTGCTGGGCGATGGCCTGGCTTCGTGCTGGGCCTCGTCCGGCAGGCCTCGTCCGATGCTTATTCGTACGATGCGCTTCCGATTAAATTTTCCGATTCCGGAATTTATTTCCGATACGAACAATATTTAATATTTCCGATTCCGGAATTAATTTCCGTTTCGAACAAATATTTAATATTTCCGTTTCCGGAATTATTTTCCGATTCCGGTAATATTTCCGATTCTGACAATATTTCCGTTTCCGGCAATATTTCCGATTCTGGCAATATTTCCATTTCCGATAATATTTTCCGATACGTACCATGTTTCCGTTTCCGGCAACATCTACGACTTGGATAATATTTATATTTCCGATACGATCCATATTTCCGTTTCCGGCAATATCATCGTTTCCGGAGTATTCATTTCTTGCCTGTGACGATCTTAGCTCCCACTGAAACCAAGATCCGTCGGTTCCGAATATTCATAGATGGAGTATTTAATGCCATTAAATACTTGATCCGTTTACGTACTATTTGTGTGACCCTACGGGTTCAGTCAAGAGTAAGCTGTGGATTAATATCATTAATTCCACTTGAACTGAAGCGGCCTCTAGCTAGGCATTCAGCTCACTTGATCTCACTGAATTATTAACTTGTTAATTAATACTGAACCGCATTTATTAGACTTAACATAGAATGCATACTTGGACCAAGGGCATTATTTCCTTCAACACTCACATTGCAGCACTGGAAAACAAGCGTAGCTTTGAATTCCATGAACTGTTTTAAAGATGGGTTTGAGGCCCATGGTTGTAAAACATTGGGGTTGAACATTTATCATATATGAAATGTATTTTCATATTCCATTTAATCTTGGTTTAGTATTAAATGATGAGTCCCTTCAAATTGACGATATATTCAAGATAGACTGTCAGGACCAGTCTTGTGACTAAGAAATTTCTATCAAGTGAACTTGAATGTCAAAAGTTGAAAAAGGTCCCTGGTCGGAGTTTTCTATAAAGATGGACGCATAGAAAACGTTAGACGACTAGAATGCAAGATGACTAGTAGTTCTGTTTCTTGAACTATGTGGACATGGCAATGTCGTAATCATTTGCATAGATACTTACTTTGAGAAGACTAGTATCGGACAGACCTATGGAACTTTACTGTAAAAGATGAAAATCTGTCATAAGTAAACTTCATTAAAATTATTAGACACTAATCCTCAATACTTGAGTGATTTGAGATTACTTGTTTGAGAACTGCTTACTTTGACGTTGTCAACCGTCGCACCATAAAAGGAGGATATAAAGGCAACGCTCAAGTAATCACCTATCAAACAAAGTCTAATCTCAAGATCGCAAGATTGGGATTGTCCTCCCATAAATCGGGATGAGATGCTGAAAGTTGTACAAGGCCACTTGGAGAGCTAGAAACTGTAAAATGCATGGCCGTGCTCAGATGAATCATAGGCTATGATTATCTGTTTATTTGATCAGTTGAACTCTGAAACCGAGAAACACCTCTGGACATAATAAGGATGAAAACTCTTACCTTATGTTCAAGAGCAAGCATCGAGCGACAAAGGAATTAGGAAATGCACACTTGTCCCTAAGGACAAGTGGGAGACTGAAGGAAATAATGCCCTTGGTCCAAGTATGCATTTAATGTTAAGTCTAATAAATGCGGTTCAGTACTAATTAACAAGTTAATAATTCAGTGAGATCAATTGAGCTGAATGCCTAGCTAGAGGCCGCTTCAGTTCAAGTGGAATTAATGATATTAATCCACAGCTTACTCTTGACTGAACCCGTAGGGTCACACAAATAGTACGTAAACGGATCAAGTATTTAATGGCATTAAATACTCCATCTATGAATATTCGGAATCGACGGATCTTGGTTTCAGTGGGAGCTGAGATCGTCAAAGGCAAGAAATGAATACTCCGGAAACGATGATATTGACGGAAACGGAAATATGGATCGTATCGGAAATATAAATATTATCCAAGTCGTATATGTTGCCGGAAACGGAAACATGGTACGTATCGGAAAATATTATCGGAAATGGAAATATTACCGGAATCGGAAATGGAAATATTACCGGAATCGGAAATATTGCCGGAAACGGAAATATTGTCAGAATCGGAAATATTATCGGAATCGGAAAATAATTCCGGAAACGGAAATATTAAATATTTGTTTGAAACGGAAATTAATTCCGGAATCGGAAATGTTAAATATTGTTCGTATCGGAAATGAATTCCGGAATCGGGAATTTAATCGGAAAGCGTATCGTACGAATTAGCATCGGACGAGGCTTGCTAGACGAAGGCCCAACACGAAGCCAGGCCGACGCCCAGCAAGACACACGCATCCAACATCACGCCAAGGCCTCGACCAGGCCCAGCGCAAGGCCAAGGCCCAGCCAAGGCTTGGCGCACGCGATAGGCCAGCTCAGCGATGGGCTGCGACAGTGGGCCTTAGAGCTGTGCGCTGTGCGTGGGCCGCGAGGCTTGCGCATGGGCGTGCGGTGCTCGGGCGCTACGTGCGTGCGTGCTATACGAATCCTAAAGCTATCGGAATTCGTGCATTGATTAAGTCCTAATCCTAAAAGATTAAATTAATTACTTAGAGTTCTAAAAGGATTCTAGTTAATTAATTAGTATTCTAACAGGATTCGAATTCCTTTTCCATGGTCCTATAAATATATGCCTAGGGTCATAAATTTATGCACGAGTTTTTCAACAAGTATTCATACAATAAAACAGTGATTTTTGAGCAGAAAAATCTGTCACATTCTTGCCCATAATTAGCCAAAAATTATAGTACCTTAAGGGCGATTCTAGTTGGTCAATCTTAAGGCGGATCCGGACGTGCTGTGGACTATCTACGGAGGGACGACACTTGGAGTCCTAAAGACTTGTTCTTGTTCGGTTCGGGCGCAGCTAGGGAGGGCACGCTACAAAGTGTATGCATCTAAATTATGCTAAATGATTATGTGTAAATAATATGTTTCCTGTCATTAAGGTTTTCCGCATGATTTATGTTTTGTCATATGTATCATAACCTAACATGTTTTAGCATTGCCCTTGGAATTTCCACCTTTCTTGAAGTGTCTCCCTTTAGCCTTGAGTAAATCTTTGGCTTCACAGTCGAGTATTATCTCAGCCTTTCTGACAAGGTGAACAAATTCTGCAACTGTTTCTTCTCTTGGTTCACTTAGGTATAGTTGCTTGAAGCGACCAAACCCACTGTGCAGTGAATTGAGCAAGATAGAGACTGCCATCCTTTCGCTTATTGGTGTTCCTAGAAGATTAAGGCGATCAAAATATGAAAGCATAAGATCCACATGGTACCTTAGTGGGACGCCTACCCTTTGTTTAGTGCGAAGGAGTTGAACATGTGTTTCTTGGACCTCCATCCTATAACACCTGTTGGGAGAACTAACCTTTAGACCAGACATTGATTCAATCAACTCATGGAAGTTCAGGTCCCTGTCCTCCGTGCTTCCACGACAGATATCCCTCAGATTCTTGATGAGCGTAAAAGGTTCGTAAGCTACAAACCTTCTAGCCCATTCATCAGGGATATTGTTCAGCATGAGACTCATAACCTTTTTGAGATCCATATCCCAGGCGGCAAATCTTTCAGGGGTCATGTCTCTGGCATAGTAGCTTGGCATGGGATGTAACAGTACATACTCAAGTCCATTCAGTCTGACTATTTCAACTAGCTTAGCTTCCCATTCAAGAAAATTTGTTAGGTTCAGCTTGACCATAAGCTCAGAACCCATGATGATGTTTTGATTGTTGTTTTCCATAGTAAAACTACAATTGAAAAAGAATAAACAAATAAATAATCATTCACAGTATCTCTTAATAAACTTAAATTCTAGCATACATGCATAATTTAATGTTCATTAAGCATTTTATTCAAGTTATGTGTTCCGGCAGGTGTGAATAAAATGATTCCAAGACCCTAAAAACCATTGAAGAATTAAGCACATTATGTATTTAGACTCAATTCTAAAATCTTTTAGGTAAGCAAAAGCCTTTTTCTAATAGTCTAGAAACTACTCTTGGTTGATAGGTACGTCTAAGAACTTATTAGGTAAACCTATCGATTTTGCCACAACATAAAAGGACTCCTTACTTATATCGTTGAGTTTCACCAAAACTAACATGTACTCACAATTATTTGTGTACCTTACCCCTTTAGGATCAATAAGTAACACCTCGCTGAGCGTAAAACTATTACTAGATTGATGTAAAGGTTATCCAAAGTGTTATTTTGGCATGGCACCTTTTAACTCAATTTTTTAAACTTTGGAACTTAAGGCTCTTACTATGTTGGTTAGATTTTAAGTGAACTAAAATCCTTAATCATGCAACATAATCAAGCCAAAATCTCATGCATATTTAAGACATATTTAAAAGCAATAAATAACTTAAAGCATGCATAAGATAAATGTGATCTAGTATGGCCCGACTTCATCTTGAAGCTTCAACTTCAAAGCCCGTCTTGAAAATGGATTGGAAACTCCGACTTGAATTTCACCGTGGGAGGCGCCATTTTCTTCAAATAGGATAAGCTATAATTAAACTAATTACAACTATTTGATGGTACGCAGACCATATTTGAATTGAAAAACAAACTTTGGTGCATTAGACCAATTACATTCAAATTAATGGTACGCAGACCATATTTTCTATCCTATTTGGGCCAAACTAGTCACTTCATAACCTGCAAAACAGTACATATACAGTATATACCATTCACCCATTCATTATCATGAATGGCCCACATAGCTGGTTAGTAAAACACATTGTATGTATCACATAAATATTTGCAGCAATTAATCAAGTGCACCAATAATCTACCAATTATTCAATCCTTATTAATTCTAATCAAGTTGTTTAACCTTAAAGGATTTGTAGACCTAATCAAGAGTTTATGACTAAAGGCTCCCACTTAAACCAATAACTTTATATGCTTTACTAATTTTAAACATAAAAATGTATTTCTAGTCTAACCGGAAACATACAAGTTTAATTAAAATTTAAAGCTCATATAAAATTATAATCGAATCCATTTATTTATTTTTCAGTTGAATTAAATGAATTTAAATTAATTCAAGGTTTAATTTTAGTAAAATAATTAGTATAAATTAAAATTTATAATAATTATAATATTTAAAATTAAAATCCGAGAAAACAATTTAAATTATTAATTTTAAAATTAATTTTAAAATTAAAAGTAAAATTATTAATTTTAATTAAAACAATTTAAATTAATTAATTTTAAAATTATTAATCCGAGATAATACTCGACTGTGAAGCCAAAGATTTACTCAAGGCTAAAGGGAGACACTTCAAGAAAGGTGGAAATTCCAAGGGCAATGCTAAAACATGTTAGGTTATGATACATATGACAAAACATAAATCATGCGGAAAACCTTAATGCCAGGAAACATATTATTTACACATAATCAGTTAGCATAATTTAGGTGCATACACTTTGTAGCGTGCCCTCCCTAGCTGCGCCCGAACCGAACAAGAACAAGTCTTTAGGACTCCAAGTGTCGTCCCTTCGTAGATAGTCCACAGCACGTCCGGATCCGCCTTAAGATTGACCAACTAGAATCGCCCTTAAGGTACTATAATTTTCGGCTAATTATGGGCAAGAATGTGACTGATTTTTCTGCTCAAAAATCACTGTTTTATTGTATGAATACTTGTTGAAAAACTCGTGTATAAATTTATGACCCTAGGCATATATTTATAGAACCATGGAAAGGATTTCGAATCCTGTTAGAATACTAATTAATTAATTAGAATCCTTTTAGAACTCTAAATAATTAATTTAATCTTTTAGGATTAGGACTTAATCAATGCACGAATTCCGATAGCTTTAGGATTCCTATAGCACGTACACACGCACCGCACGAGCACCGCACGCCCATGCGCAAGCCTCGCGGCCCACGCTGAGCACACGATGCACAGGCCCACTGCCCGCAGCCCATTTGTTTGATACGTACGCGCGCGCCAAGCCTTTGCTGGGCCTGGTCGAGGCCTCGGCGTGTTTGCTTGATGCGTGTGGCTTGCTGGGCGACGACCTGGCTTCGTGCTGGGCCTTCGTCTAGCAAGCCTCGTCCGATGCTAATTCGTACGATACGCTTCCGATTAAATTCCCGATTCCGGAATTCATTTCCGATACGGATAATATTTAACATTTCCGATTCCGGAATTAATTTCCGTTTCGAACAAATATTTAATATTTTCGTTTCCGGAATTATTTTCCGATTCCGATAATATTTCCGATTCTGACAATATTTCTGTTTCCGGCAATATTTCCGATTCCGGTAATATTTCCATTTCCGATAATATTTTCCGATACGTACCATATTTCCGTTTCCGGCAACATCTACGACTTGGATAATATTTATATTTCCGATACGATCCATATTTCCGTTTCCGGCAATATCATCGTTTCCGGAGTATTCATTTACTTGCCTTTGACGATCTCAGCTCCCACTGAAACCAAGATCCGTCGATTCCGAATATCCATAGATGGAGTATTTAATGCCATTAAATACTTGATCCGTTTACGTACTATTTGTGTGACCCTACGGGTTCAGTCAAGAGTAAGTTGTGGATTAATATCATTAATTCCACTTGAACTGAAGCGGCCTCTAGCTATAGGCATTCAACTCACTTGATCTCACTGAATTTATTAACTTGTTAAATAATACTGAACCGCATTTATTAGACTTAACATTAAATGCATACTTGGACCAAGGGCATTATTTCCTTCAAACTCCATCTAAAATCGAACACTCTAATAATGAAAAAATAAATCTAAAATAAAGTTCATCCAAAATCAAAATAATCTAAAATAAAATAAATGAAATTCAATTTAAAATCAAACATTAATCCAATATTAGAGCGCCACGTAGAAAAATCTAACGGCTTCGGCCAATGGAGGAATATTTGCTGAAATATTAGAGCGCCATCTAGGATTACTAATGGTTTCGGCCAATTAATGAAAAATAATATTTCTAATTTCTTTTTGAATTAAAAAAATCAAGTGACACGTAGATAATTAATTAGGTGCCACGTAGATATTTAAATTAATTAATTACTAATATATACAACTCCATCGAAAATCAAACACTATAATAATTAAAAAATTATCGATTTCCACGTAGATAATTAATTAGGTGCCACGTAGATATTTTAATTAATTAATTACTAATATATACAACTCCGTCTAAAATCAAACACTATAATAATTAAAAAATAAATCTAAAGAAAATTCATCCAAAATTAAACAATAATCTAAAATAAAATAAATAAAATTCTATTTAAAATCAAGCAATAATCTAAAATAAAATAAATAAAATTCAATTTAAAATCAAACATTAATCCAATATTAGAGCGCCAAATAGAAAAATCTAACGTTTTCCGCCAATGAAAAGTAAGATTTCAAAATTAATTTTGAATTAAAAATGTCGAGGGCCACGTAAAGAAATGATTAACTTTCACGTAAATATTTTTTATTAATTATTTATTAATATTACGCATATACAATTTCATCCAAAAACAAAAACTTTCATAATAAAAAAAAATCTAAAATGAAATTCAATGCAAAATCAAAAACTAATCTAATCTAATATATAAAAGTAGTATATACATAGGATTTTTATTTAAACATAACAATTTAATAGAATCCGTGCATCGCACGGGCTAAAATCTAGTAACTAATTATAATTGGGGGTGTATGTAATTGATATAGTATACTGAAATAAGTATTCTTGGTTCATGATTCAAGAGTAAAGATGATTGTGGGTCGGGCCGGCCCCAAAGCCCGATCTGACCCGGCATGAAAAAAGCCCGGCCCGGCACTAGCACGAAAAAAACACGGGCACAAAGTCGTGGGTCGGGCATGGGCCTTAATTTTTTGGAAAAAGCACGACAAAGCACGGCACGACTCAACCCGGCACGACAAAGCACGCTAAATTTAGCAAAACTAGCCTTAGGCACGACGGGTCGGTACGAAAGCCCGTGGGCCTGGGCCCTTTTTCTAACTTTTCGGCCCAACATGACACGAAACAATGTGGCCCTAGTGTGGGCCCGACCCGGTTAGGCCCACGACCCGAAGCCCGGCCCGGCCAACGACCATCTTTATTCAAGAGTAAGAAGGTAAAGAAACGAAGTTAAAAAAGATAAGAGATATAATAATAGTTGAGTATGTATTGGGACATACTCCCTCCGTCCCATAATACTCGACCTGTTTTGACCGGACACGCTTGTCAATGCACAACTTTGACAACCAATTTCTTTAACTACATATTATAAAAGTTATAAAAATATTAATATTTTGAAAATATATATTAAGATGAAGCCAACAATATATTATATACTAACATTTGCTTTCATATTCTAGAAATAAAATATGGTCAAAGTAAATTATGTGAATAATGAAAAAAGTCAAAACGGGTCGAGTGTTAAGGGACGAAGGGAGTATAACGGAGTCCTTTTTTGCTCTCTATAATGCGAAAGTCAATTGATTATAAATTTAGTTTTTTTGGAAAAAGTAATTGATAAGGTTCGCGAGATTTTGAGCCGAACTTTGTAGAGTTTGACTTCAGCTCGTTAATGAATCGAACTATATTCTTGAGCTTGATATTGAGTTTGACTCGTTTATAAACGTAACGAACTCGAATCAAAGTTTAATCGAGGCGATTTCAAACTGTTCACGGGTAGTTCTGTTCGTGTCCACCCCTATTCATGATCAATAACTGTTATTGATGAATAATTAATTAATACTACAGATCCAATGCCATAATTGTAAAAAAAAAATATAGACTTTAAAAGTAGTTCTGTTTCTGGAGGGAGTAATGTCTTCCTATAACATGATATGGAGTGGTATTACCTATCAAGGACCCTATTGAAGTGGAATTTTATTTTTTTGGTACAATGTAAGATAAAGGACCCTATTGAATTGGAACCTCGCACATGCATTTCCAACCAGACTTGCAGGTCAGAACTATTGGAAGTGAAAGAGATTATAAAGGAAATCCTCACATCCAAAGAGCCCCTAACGGGGTTTGATCCTATAACCTTGAGGTTATGAGGCCAAGCCTTTACCATTACGCCAAGTCTTGCTTGGTACCTAAAACCAATTTACTTGATCGACTGATTTGACTGGTAATTGGCCGAGTACAAATGTATAATAAAACTGTATTGCTAATGGAATGATGGAAAATAAAACTGAAAATAACAGTGCTAATAATATGCATTTCATATTTGATTGATTTTCTTACAGAGTTTACAAATGATATGAGCATAGGTAGAATATACAAATGAGGGAGAATGTCGACTTCAGAGCATATCATGTCTGCAACAATTTCTAGCCCCTAAAGTTTACAGTTTTCTGTTGTAATTTCTTGCATTCAGAAAGATGTATATATCTCTAAATCGTCGCGTATTTTATGTACAAACCACAACTTTGTTGCAAGTTTTCTTGGCAGGATTTTCATAGAGTAATATATAGCAGCATATATTCACCTCTTAAAAGCTCCTCAGCAAAGGGTGCTTATCATATATACCAGAAACAGAACCAATTCAGCTATCATATACTGTATTTCAACTGCAGGTTTTGACTTTGCACTTACATATCTGTTCTTTTTACCAATGAAATTCCCCTCGGATTACCTCCCATCTCTTCGAAAACAACCAGAAGATTACCACTCGGTCTCAACCATGAGCGTGGAACATGGTACCTATAATAATATGACATATATACTAGATTAGTTCCCGTGTCACTCCTGTTGTTTGTTTTAGTATAATATGACATATATTTGTCAAAATGACTGAAAATTTTGCAACTAGGAAATACCGAATAATTGTTTTTACCTCCTTAATAACTAAAACTTGTATGTTACCAACAAAAAAAATAATTTAAAATTTGTTTCTTACCAACTAAAAAATGGAAAAATAGATGAAAACGTTATGTGGGGCCAGAATAACGGTAATATTTCAGATATTTTTTATCTTCTTCCACATTTTCATGTATTTAACTCCCTTTTATTCCTCTGCTTCTTTCTCTTCCATGAATTCACATAATTTTTTCCCCAATAATGTGCAAAATTGACAAATTTCAATGGCAGAAAAAATAGGTGGGTGAACCGTGAAGGAGTGAAAAAAAATCACCAAAAAATTAGAGAAAAATTGAATTAGTGGGCCCCACATAAAAGTTTCATCTATTTTTTTGTTTTCAAGTGGTAAAAAACAAATAATAATTATTTTTAGGTGGTAAAAAACAAAATTTCGATATTTGTAGGTGGTAAAAAATAATTTATCCAATATCAAAAGAAAGGGATTTTTCGTTACCATCTTTGTGAGGGTTGTCCACATTGGCCTAGACATTTAGTCTCAGTGAAAGTTCCAGCATAATTGCACTGCCCACATTTGCCACTCGCTTTGTTTGCAGGCCAATGACGGCCTATGCTTTCACCATTGATCCACATTTGCCCCTTTCCCATGCTGCTCATATCTAATGCCAGTGGATCATTTCCTGCTGGTGTACTGAAAGTTGTCTGAAAATTTTGAAGCAGAAAAGTCAGATTACTTGTATGATTACTTGTGCAGAGAAGAAACAGACTTGTGGTTTAACTTGAAGATCAGGTTAAGATGTTCTCACCTTATACCATGTCAATGGCTGCTTTTGCACGGCTGCTGATTGTTCCCACTCCACGGAAGAACTGCCACTGATAGTATGTAGACCAAGATTTTCACCTTTCATTCCTACCTGCTCACAGAAGTACAGATTTTGAGTGTCTTTCTGTATAAAGTTCCCATTTTTCGGCTATGTCGACTTATTTCAGACAAAATAAATTCAAATAAGTTCAGTTAAGTTCAGAAAAAATAAGAATTTATGACATTTTCACGCACAAAAAAGTTCATTTCAGATAAAATAAGTTCAGTTAAATTTAGATAATATAAGTTCAGACAAAATAAGTTTAAAAAAACAAAAGTTTTTGCTTGACATTTTAAGCCTTCTTTTGAACCTTAAAGCCTGTTAACAAACAGGAAAACTGAGAGCATTGTCAGAACAGACCTTGTAAGACCATTTTGACCTTGTCAAGTCCCATGTTCCTTCGCGCAGACCCTTTAATGTAATCGGACCAAGAACACCTTGATTGTACTTTTCAAAGTGTACACCAACATTCTGAAAGAAATTCAACAAAAAATCAGATAGGTTAACATCAATGTACATAAGATGTTACAGTTGCTAGTGACTACTGACTAGTGAGCTTTGGTCAGAAGAATACTTCATGAAAAAATGAAACTAACCGCGAGTCCAACTGCAGCACTTAGTAATGAAATCTTGTTCATACCAGCCCTTAACTGCACCTTCTTGCTGAATGTCAACTGTGGTGTCTCCAATGAGCCATAAGCAGTGCCTGAAAATCATAGGTATATAGATGGCAAGTTTAATAAAATAGGAAGATGAAAAGAAATACATGTTGCAGAGAAATATCATACTATAATCTTTATTCTTTTAACCAATTTTTTTTTTTTTTTACTACCTACAAAAATATGAAAGATTGTTTTTAATATCTAAAAAACTAAAACTTGTATTTTACCATTAAAACTTGTTTTTTACCACCTGAAAACGGAAAAATAGATGTAACTTTTATGTGGAGTCCACTAATTCAATTTTCCTCAAATTTTCTACACTCCGTGTGTGATTTTCTTTAACTCTTTCACCCACCTCTCTTTAATGCCATTGATTTTGGTCAATTTTGTGAATTATTGGGGTAAAAATTATGTGAATTCATGAAAGAGAAGAAACCAGGGGAATAGAAGAAAGTTAAATACACGAAAACGTGGAAGAAAAGAAAATATCATAAATATTACCGTTATTGTAGCCCCATATAACGTTTTCATCTATTTTTCCATTTTGCAGGTGGTAAAAAACAAGTTTTAATTTATTTATTTTTTAGGTGGTAAATACAAGTTTTTGTTTTTTTAGGTGGTAAAAAAAAACTTATCGATTTTTTTAGGTGGTAAAAAAGCAACTTATCCTTCTTATTGCTTATTATATCAGAATAGAAAATCATACCAGATCGGAAAAAGCAAAAACACTTACAGAAAGGAAGCAATCAGACCAGACCATACCAGACTAAAAACTAGAAAAATCATATTAGACCAGATGAAGAGAACAAGGCCTTAATCTACCTTGAAACTGGCCATTAACAAACACATGTAATGTATGTCCTGCTGACATTATTGTAAGAATTGGTTCTTCTGAGCTTTTCACGGTGACACTGAAACGCAAATTAAAACAGAAATTATCAATATAACTCTCATGGAAGAAAATTAGAATAAAAATTTGAAAAAAATATTATCATGTAAAGAAAGAGGACATACTCTGTCATGTACCACAAGTAGTCAGAGTTATCTCTAGTGACATTCAATTGTTCATATAACCCTGAACCTGAGAAAGTACTGTCATCATCATCTGATGGAGTTTCATCAATGTAGGATTGCCATGAGAAACCATTAACTGGTGTCATCTTTGCATGGTAGCGCGGAGCTGAAACCTGTAAAAAGAAAGATTCATAGAAGAAAATTAGTAAAAAGATTGAATGGAAATGAAGCGAAACAATATATCAGTTTTCTGTCTAACAAAATATTTGATGTTATAATATGTACCCTTGCAGTGTTGTAAACTTCTTTCTTGCAACCTGGTAGGATGCTAATGGACCATGGAGGCAGCTCATATTGAGTACCACTGAAGGTAACTTTCACACTCCATTGAGTGTCATAATTTGCCAAGAAAGCTGCACAACTCCCTGAATTTGAACTGTACACATGAGCCTGCAAAAGTATTTTTTGATCAAATTAGGTGTCAATTAAGGCTATGTTCTGTTCGACTTATTTTGACTTATTCCAAGACAAAATAAGTTCAGATAACTCAGTTAAATTCAGAAAAGTTCAGTTAAAATCAGTTCAGAAAAAAAAAAAGTTCTTTTCATACATTCTCACACACAAATAAATTTATTTCAGACAAAATAAGTTCAGTTAAGTTCAGATAATAGTAAGTTCAAACAAAATAAGTCGAATAGAACGGGGCCTAAGCATATGATTGTCGTGGTTTCAGGTTTTCAGAAGAAAAGAAGACAACAGTACTGAGAAATAATCCAACTACCTCTTGGTTTTTTCCAAGCTTGGTCACTCTTGCATCTGCAGAAACTAAGGCAGGCTCACACATTTTGATTGCTTTGTGCAGATTTTTCAGGTGAGTAAATTTTGGTTCCCTTCGTAAACCTATACATATGTCAAAATTCAAAGTATTACACAAACAGTTCATCTACATAAAAACTCTCCTAGACAAGAATGTTTTGTTTTGATATGATTTTACCATATTCATCAAGTGGAGCATCATAGTCATAGCTCGTAGCAACAAAGCGACCAGCAGTGTTTCCGAAGTTTGTTCCTCCATGAAACTGAGGAAAACAAGCAACAGAACAAGCAAAATCAGTACTAGTAAACATAAGTTGACAGTTCATACCCAAATTAGTGCTCAACATAAGTTGACAGTTAGTTCATAATCAACTGATGAAAACAAGCAACAGAATAAGCAAAATCAGTACAAGTAATTATACAAGTTGACAGTTTATAATCAAATTAGTGCTTAATATGTTTTGTTACCATGTAATAGTTAACAAATGAACCACCATTCTGTATGAATCTTGCAACTGAAAAGGCAACATCTTCTGCAGGTCTGTAAGGAACAGCTCCACCAAATTTTGTGTACCTTCAGAAATTTATGCAAGTAACCAATTTTCAGACAATGGTGTTATGATCTTAAGAAGTACTCCCTAAATGTTTTTCCCGTTTTCTTTTAAGGTGTCAAAGAATGATCTCATTTCTTTTCTTTCCTTTCCTTTTTAATCTACCCTTTGTAATATGTGTGCTTATAACCTCGTAATTCTATTGGTTGGTTGGTTTAAGATTGGATGGATTAATAAGTTGACAGTTTTATTCCTTAAATTCTATTGGCTCATAACCCTTATAACTATTTTGTTTTCTTGTGAAAAAAATGAATCAAAAAACAACAAATCCCCATAAAAGTACAACAATAATTGTTACTCCGTATCTTGTAATGTTCCCTTCTCTTTAATAATCACGTAAAATGGCAAACGGGAAAAATATTTAGGGGCGGAGGGAGTACGAAATGGGAACACGACAAAAGGCGATGTATAAACATGTGTGTGTGAGTGTGACATACCAGCCAGTCCAATTTTCTGTCCACATCTTGGGTTTAGACTTGGAGTTGGGCTCAAAATTTTCGCAGTAGAAACCATTGCAGGTGTTAATCTGTCATAGTCAGATGCCAAAATTTGGTTAGTGAATGAAATGAATGTATGAATTGGGTGCAACCCAATCAAGGAAATATGATGCTAGGTGAAAATAATACCAAATGGAAACATTAGAACAACATAAAATTGGTGAAACATCATTTCAAATGAACCTCTTTCTGATCAATTATTACATAACGTAACTACGGCCTTGTATGGTAAAGAGAGGTTTATGGGCTTTTTTTCAGAGCTGTGGACCACTTTTAGAAGTTTCACTAGTCAAAACCTCTAAAAGGCGTGTTTGATAAAAAGAATTATTGAAGAGAGGATTAAGCTAAAACCTCCCATTTGAAAAAGCTCCTTTCACCAACTTTTTGCTTAGAGGATTGTGTATGTAACATTATAAAAAGACATTCTATCCATAATTGCTATTCTTAAATGCTATAAAAGACAAATGTCCATAAATGTCTATCTTACACAATAAAATAGTTAACAGCTATGAGCAAACCTCTACATGTTAACAAACACATACACAAATAGCTAGTCAAATCTGTTAAATAAAAAACTAATCAGCTAACTGATAATGTAAACAGTAAACAGCTAAACGCTAAACTCTAAACTCTAATTATCAAAAAGGGACTAAACCTTTTATGTTATATCATGATGAGCAATGAGAAAATACCATTTTTAGGGGATCGGAATTGTAAGTTTTAATTTGGGAAATGACAATTTTGGGTTTAGAAAAAACAAAAAGAAGATTGACTTACAACATCACCAGGGGCATCATCTTGCTTGCACATGATCCAAGGTACCCCAGCATTAAGGCCCTCAGCCATTTTGGCAGCCCAGTTTGTGTAGGCTTTACCAGGAGCACCTATTTCCCATTCTACTGGTCCATACTCATTTTCTATCTGTTACATTGTGAAAAAGTAACATAGAAATTTAAATGAGTTAAAAGATGATTAAAAGTTTCACAAATTATAAAATAAAGAGGTAAAAAGAAGTCATAACTTGATTGGTCAAAGGATCAAACTCATCAAGATACATTAACATCAGGTAAAGTTAGTAACGTCACTTCAGTTGTTTACAGAGTAGTTGTTTTATGAGATCACGTCAGAATACACACATGACGTTAGTTAATGAAAGTCAATAACAATTTCAGTTATGCAAATATGGTGTATTCTAATAAATCAGTAACAATCATTAGAACTTTCTTCTCAATAACACTTTGATAAATATGTTGTACGAGGTAAGTAAGTAACGTCACTTCAGTTGTTTGCCGAGTAGTTGTTTTATGAGATGACGTCAGAATACACACATGCCATTAGTTAATGAAAGTCAATAACAATTTCAGTTATGCAAATATGGTGTACGAGGTAAGTCAATAACGTCATTTCATTTGCTTTATGAGATGACGTAAGAATATATACTTGACGTATTCTAATAAATCAGTCACAATCATTAAAACTTTCGTCTCAATAACACTTTGATAAATATGTTGTACGAGGTAAGTAAGTAACGTCACTTCAGTTGTTTTATGAGATGACGTCAGAATATAAACTACGTGTACGACTAGTTTAATGAAAGAACAATATCAAACCTGAGACAATATAATTGGACCTCCTTGCCAGTGGAAGAGCTTTTCTGCCTTCATCATGTTGACAATCTTGGCTGTAAATTCTTGCATTTTTTCCTTCATTTTACAAAATTTCCAAACAAATTAGAAAACATGTTAGCCACAAATTATGCTAAACTTTATGTGATTAATAATATTTAAGATAAAAGAAAAGATGTTTTTTAGTTACAAAAAAGACAAAAAGAAAGAGATCAATAAATAAATAAATAAACTAGTGACTCACTTTGAAAGGCCCATTGTCAGTTCTGAATTCAATACCAGGCACATACTTGAGCCACACAGGAAATCCCCTGAATATAAAAAACAGAACAATATCCATTAGGAAATTAAAATTGATAATTAAATTGAAAAAACAAAAGGTGGTTGAGTGAATATTAGACAAAAGAAAAGCACCATCCACTTTTCCTGTACACTAATTTTATTTATTAATTTATTTATCTAATTTGATTATTGTCAATTTCTTGGTTAGATCTAGTGACGAATCCGGAAAGTGTAGGTAGTGGGATCACTACTTAGAAATTAATGATAATAAAAAAAATTAACTGAAATTAAGTATTTTTTAGAAATATTAATGAAAAATTACTAAAATTAGGTAAATTTTTTCGGCAAGTGGGGTCACGACCCCACTTAAAGCCCATGTATCCGCCACTGGTTAGGTCAGGTTCTTTCAAGTCGAGTGTCCACATTGTCTAGAACTTTTGTAAGAAACCGACCCTTTTTTTTGTACGATTTTTTCTCTTGCAAAAAGGTGTTTATGTTTGTCATATGTTTTCTCGTATATATACTCTATTAAAAATTGTACTTTTATCGAAAGTTAGAAAAAGGTCGGCCGATTTATATACTTCTATATTAATTTATAGGAATATAATTTGATCAGTATTGGAAATATATAACAAATATGCATTACCCAAAGTTCCATTCAGCGCAAACAAAGGGTCCAATCCTTAGATGAACGTAAAGTCCAGCTTGCTGTATTAATTTAATGAACTTTACCAAATCATATCTTCCTTCAAAATTAAACTGCAAAATGTAATAATTAAGTAAATTATATTAATATTAATATTAACCCAAAAAAACTAATAAAAGGAAAAAGAAAAAAAAAAAGGTAAGAATTAGGAGTACCTTGCCAGGAGAAGGCTCATGCCCATTCCAGAAAACGTAAGTTTGAATTACATCCAATCCATTTTCTTTTGCTTTTTGTAAAAGATCAGGCCACATCTACAATACAATTCATGTTACAACCAATTCTTGTAAGAAAAAAATAAATCAGATAAGTTCAGTTAAAATAAATTCGAAAAAAAATAAAGTTGGGTCAAGTACAATTTAGTTCTACGGAGTAATAAATTCATTTAAGTTTAGATAAGATCAGTTAAAAAGAAAAAATGAAAACGAGGTGAATAAAACACACTCTTGATCACCAAGTATCTCTCATATAGTCATATGCATATTACTCTTGCAAACTTTTTATATGAACTTCCTATAATACCCTTAATGAGAGCCTGACACAACGTAATAACAAAAGTTGCACGAGTAAAGACTCAGAGTCACGTTTGAATTCGCCGCTCTCATTTATAATTTGTATTACTCACTTAGCTCGTTCGCACCAAAAAACAAAAAACGTAATAACACGTTTTAATCTAGTGGTTAAGACTCAGAGTTCACGTTCGAATTCGCCGCTCTCATTTATAATTTGTATTACCCACTTAGCTCATTCGCACCTTAAAAAACAAAAACAAAAAATAAAAAAAATAAATTTGAATCCCATTCCATTGGTCTATCTTACATAATTAGTTATGCTCTCAAAAATTTAAAAAAAAATAAAATAAAAAATACGAATTAGATAAATTATGGAACAGAAGATTCGAACTAGAGATAAACGGGAAATATCGTTAAAAGGGGAAGTGAATGTAATACCTCGGGGGTACTTCGGGGATAGTGAATAGAACCAGAGAGGAGAATCCTCCTCTGTTTATTAATAGTAATGGCTTTATTATCATACCAAACATTTGCAGAAACAGGGGAAATTATTGATAAACATATGTAACCCAACATAATTACCATAATAATATTAATCATATTTTTATTAATTCCCATCATTTTTTGTGTTTTATGATTGGAAAATGAAGATGAAGAAGAAGAATTAAGGGTTGTTTGGTATTTTGAGGAGAGAGAAAAAGAGGGAGGGAGTTGAGTTGTTTGTTGGTTGAGTTTGAAGAAGTTGCGAATTGGGAGGGTGGAGGAGCTGAATTTAAACATAGTTTTGTGGGACCAGTTTTTGTGTTTGATCCTCTCTGACACGGAAAGTTTTTTTTTTTTCCCCCTTTTTTTTAAGGCTTTCATCTAATGTTGGAAATGGGTCAGATTTGGATCGGGCGGAATACTATCCGTATTCATCACTCGTATCCATCTGCACTATTCGGTTTATCCGTCAATTGGTTGAGTCATCACCCGCATTCCATACATCCATCATCTGCGGGTGAGCCGTGTGGGTCGTGTGATATTCGGGTGAAAAATATTATGGAGTAACCATTAAAAAATAACCACCTAATGATTAACCAAAAAAAGAAAAAAGTTTGTATACTTACATTTAATTTCGATTACCAATTGTTTGTTGGTTCAGTGATCATTGGTGCTGAACTTGGTAGGGAGAACTCGTGTTCGATTCCTCGGAACAACAATTGAGAGGTTACTGGAACCTATCCACCAGAACTCGCCCCGAATCCGGATTAGCCCTAAAGGTGAATCGGGTGCGCTAACACCAAAAAAAAAACATTTACTTTCGACCCATATAATTACTTCTCATCACGCGCTACTTATATCCAAAAATAATTCAATTAACGGTAATCTTTATAAATAATGGATTTACCAACCCCTTTTATGTTTAAAATATAAATATAAAAATAAATCTATAATAAATGGATGACGGTTCGGGTGATAAATGATAGTGAATTAGGTGATATCACTCGTATCCGGCCGGTATTCTTCACCTGCTTCATCCATCACCCAATTTTCATCAATTTAACTCAGGTTTTCATCCGTTTTAATATACCTGGTAATTGAGTTATTAATTAAATCATTTATGTATATTTCCGTCCCTAGATGCCTTTATCCAAACATGGAATAATAGGAAATAAATCAAGTAATTACGTTTTGTTTCCTTTTTCTTTTCTTAGACTTTTAACAAACATAATTTATGGGGGCTAATAGAAAATAGATAAATAAATAAAAGGATAAGGTTCAACTAATTTTGAATATAGGCGCCCAATTTGGGGTAGATATTATTACTCATTTGTTGAGTAGTTAAGTCACATTTTTGGATTGCCCAAGCTTCAACTTTTGTTTCAATACAAAGCAAAAATTATCCCCTCAAACAAAAAAATACAGAGCAAAATTACAAAATAAAAAATACAAAGCAAAACTCATGGATGTGAGGTTTTCGACTTTTTGTATTCTTCTCATTTCGAGTAATGAGGTTTTGATAATATTCAATTTGTGTATTTAACGTTAGACAAACGTATATGTCCAAAAAAAAAAAAAAAACATTAGACAAACATTGTTTTTTTTAAGAAAAATTAATCATTAATAAAACGTCATACCAGAAACATATAGATCTAACAATACATAACAATTGAATGTTGCGTTCTATTCACCTGATTTCCACTTATTTTTCCTGAACTTATCTTATCTGAACTTATTTGAACTTAACTTAACTTATCTGAACTTATCTAAACTTATTAGAACTTATCAAAACTTATTTTAGCTATAAATTGTACTTGGCCAACCCTTATTTTTCTTGAACTTATCTTATCTGAACTTAACTGAACTTTTCTGAACTTATCTGAACTTATTTTTCCTGAAATAAGTGAAAATAAGGTGAACAGAACATGGCCAATATACTTTTCTATGTATGGATCGGAGTAGGATCATAGGACCCTATGATTAGTCGTTTTCGTACGTAGCTACTCGGTTATAATCCATAATCGTAACAATTTGAAAATCTAATTGACATGTGAGTTAAATGAATGTCCTGATACAAAACTATACATGATTAAAATGCAGGCCAAATTTAGGTTTGGGCAGGTTCACCAAAAAAAACATTCGCTATGTTACACAGAGTATCAAACTAGATTAAAAATTCAACCCAAAACTTGCTATTTATGATCATTTCGGAACGGTTAATTTTATAATTAAAATTTAGGATCAATGAGAACATCCGAACTGAGGGAGAATTACACAATCTCACACTATCATGCATTTTTCATTTTTGTATGTTAAATTAATATATCACCCACAAGTAGGACTACTAATAATTTCGTCATAATCAATGGATGAGTAAGAATTGAAAATTGGTTATAATAGAATCTCCAATCCAGAATATATTATTCTAGACATGAGATCGAAACGAAATACCGTAATTATTGTGGAATCTTTTTTATATTTACCACCTTTTAAGTTTCACGTTTTTATATTTACCAACTTGTAAAATTATATTTTATAATAAATACAAAATGATAAATATCAAAATATAACAAGTTGTACGGACGAGAGAAATGCAAGGAATTGTCATTTTATTTTGTCTTGTCCTTTGTATTAAAATTAAAGGTTGTCTTACCAATAATCAAAGGCATATTGCGTCTAAGTGTTGATTTCTCTAGCTTATAATATAATACTTTGAATCTAACACTATAATGCATATTCATTATTCTTCATTATTGTTTGAGAAAATAAATTAATTAAGGTTATTGGTTATATTATTCACTTTATTATATTAGATTCAGTCTATGCAAATATAGCAATATCAACCAAGAGGAGAAAGTGACACACAAATGATACACAAATCATTTGACAGAAGATTCAGACTCGTATACTATTGTTTTAAGTGTGCTAATTTTTACACTACTTAATTTGTCTTGGTTTTTCATCACCGAAAAGAGGAAAACGTTGACCTGTTGTCGTTTTGATGAATAATTGACTAATTATCTTAATTTTTAAACTAAAGAATTTTAAACTAAAGAATTTTAAACTAAAGAACATCTTAATTAATTTATTACTTAATTAGATTTTTCTCTTAATTTGTGTATCTTTAAAGATGTATTAATTGAAATAATTAAACCAAACTGTTGAAGAAAACAAAGACGTTTTGATGAAATCATGTCGTCAATAATATTTATTGACAACTAACATCATCAATTCCATCCAAACTTTGACCTACGTAGTACGTACCCTATCAATCAATTATTATCCGTATTTTCATCTACCACTCTTCTTATAACGAAGTTGTTTTCAAATGTCAAAATGATCCAACAATGATTAACGTTGAAAAATTTCCCTATTCAACCTAATTCGGGTTAGCGTGTTATCTTTGAGAGTGTGAAAGGAAGGTCTTTCTCAAAGTATTTTTCGTGAGATTAAACTCCGAGTCTTATTATTACTCCTTTAAAAGGTGCAATCGATCCATTACCATTAAAATTAGTGTATCTTTTTTAAAATTATTAGATAAGAAGAAGAGACCTCATATTAGTCAGTCCAGTTACGCAGTTCTTCGCTTGAGTCACTCTCAAACATTTCGCAGCTGATGGGGCTAAGGTGAATTCTCTTTTAACTCTACCAACTCGTGTTGGTTAAAGTTAGTGTGTTTTGATGCTTGACCTTTAAATGAAGATATGAATATAATGAACTTGTAAACTAAAGGATATGAAATTTATTAAAAACAAACTAGCAACTACTGCCAACTAGCTAAAAATGCTTTGCAGTGCATTAGATTGTTTGACAATTTGGTTAAACTAATTAAAATGATAGTGATTTCTGATATAACTTCAACTTCTTGTTAAAATAGTCGTAGGGATTAGTTATATTATTTCACCAACATTATTATGTCTATTAGCAAAAAAAAATATGATATATTAACAAGAAAAGTTGTCACTTTTTTTGAGTTGTAAGAAAAGTTGTCACTTTATATACATAAATCCGGTTATATATGTCGTCTACGGCTAATTTGTGTCTTTCTATTTCTTTTTTTGGTAGGTTTTGGTGTTACTCCACATGCTAATAATTAATGTAAAATGGTGTAATGCATCTCGATTCAACATTAACAAATACAATCATATACATCTGGGATTGAACCAATTGCCTATTGGTTTAGTGGTGATTGGGGTTGAACTTGTGTTCGATCACCCGCAACAACAATTGGGAGGGGACTGGAACCTATTCACCCAGAACTCGCCCCGAATCCGGATTAGCCCTAAGGGTGAATCGGGTGCTAACACCAAAAAATATACAACTGCGATTGACATTAGTGGTTAATGGTCTCTTAACTAAGGTCTCGAGTTCAAGCCTTGAGTATGGAACAAACCTCAGTTGTGGGGATGATGTCCATCGAGGTACACATACAATGATACAAACTCCCCAGGAGATTAGTCCACTCGCCGAAGGCGGTGTGAACTACTCGTAGTAGAACCAAAAGAAAAATCATACACAACTACTCTCTCCGTTCCATAATATGATGTTTCGGTTTAAACTTTTGACACTATTTACATTTGAAGAAAACTATTTCTAATACATAAGAAAAAGAACATATTCATAGGAGGCTCTTCGAATTTTGATTATGTTTGTTTTGTCAATGGTAATTTTAAGATGTAAATTATGTCTAATTTTTCCATGTCATTTACGTCAATAAACTCGGGAATTTCCTTATAAAACAGAGGGGGAAAAAAGTACTTGGAAGTGAAGGGATAATTGAAATATCGTAAGCAATAATAGTGATTAATGAAGTGTAATGTGTACCTAACTAATAACATCACTCTCTTGCAGTGTGATCACTACGTGCAATTATGAGTGTGCTTCCATCATCTACAAATTAACATTATCCCCTATATTTCCTATATGCATACATTCAAATTTCAATGTATTAATTAATTATTAAGAATAATTAATCAATTCCCTTTGATTCTACGACACCACCACGACGACAGCAATCTCTCTTCTCTTTTTCTTTTAGGGTTTATAAAATTTAGGGTTTTTTAGATTTAAAATAGCCAAATTTATTCGAAATAATTTGGCTATTCCCGATCCTTTCTCTTCAATTATGTTTTTTTGTAATGTTTGATTTCAATAAAACTACATATTTTCAGTGTAATAAGTACCCCTATGATGGGTTTGATTCTAGTTAAGTTTTTGTATTTATTTTAGTTCATGTTATTTCTTTGGTGTAGTTCTCCTCTCCACGGCTCTCCTCTCTCTCTCTCCTCCAAACCCTAGCCTCCATTGGTAATTTTTGAGGGGCTTCCATCGGTTTTTACCGGTGAAAAGCCCCAATTGCTTTGTTTTCTTGTGTTCTTTCCTTTAGTTTTATTTTTGTAGGTTTAATAATGCGTCCTCCTCCAGAGAAGAACGATTCTCCCTTGAAAGACAGGGTTTTTTCTCCTTTCTTTTTGAAAGGTTTTCTGCTTTTGTGTGAGTATCGAGTCGAGGGGTGTTGTTTGTGTATTTCATGGTGGAAATTGTGCTGTTTATATGATGTATGCACTTTAAAGATCAAGATCAATCCGGGATATGAAGCAGATTCAATTTTCAAGATGACTATAACGTTTATAACGAGGTCCTCAATACAACGAAAAGATGCTTTGACATCGAAGTTATTTCATGGTTACACATATACCATGGTTCCGGAGCCGTTCTTCGGTATTTGGTCATTTAGTTATTTGGAAAAAAGAATTTGTTATTGTATTTTAGATTTGTTCTTGTTCTTGTTTATGGAAAATTTTGATTGTAGATGCCGTGTGGCTTTTTTTTAATGAAAATTTCCCTTACCCGTCAAAAAAATATATATTTCTTTGGTGAAAGATTTGTGCTAGATCGAAAAGAAGGTCAAATTTTCGACTACGAATCAGGCGGAAATCATATTTACCACTGCTACAACAGATCTATATATTCTCTTGTCGAAGAAAATTGTAAATCACAGCGATATAAAAGAGAGTATACAAAATGTTCGATATATTACGATCATAACTATGGCGAAAGGAAGTTTTTAATTTGACTTGATTGTTATGTATTTGTTAGATTTAATTTTTTTACATAAATGTTGTATGACTTTTTAGCAATATATTAATTTGATTATAAAAAATGTTACCAAGTTTAAAAAAAATTGACATTTACCAATTATATTACTCCGTGTTAGGGTGTGTTCTGCGGTTGCGTTTAAGGTAGCGGGTAGCGTTTTGACCTAGTCAAGAAACTACTTGTAAAACCTGTAAGTGTTTGGCAAGGTAGCAATTAGCGGTAGCGTTATATGTGTTCTGCAGCAGCGTTATATGTTCCTTGTATAGATTGGTGTTCACACTTATAAATAAGCCTAGTGGTTTAAAGCCCAACACGCTGGTTAACGGAATCTAAAAGTAACACCAACATAGAAAATAAAGTAACACCAGTCTATACAAGGAACTTATAACATGAAACTGTAATAAAACAAAAAAAAAAGTAACAACGAATATAATGTATAAGTAACAGTGTAACATGCACCACCATATAAATTCACATAACACCAGTGTATACAAGTAACCTCTAACATGAAACTGCAATAAAATTAGAAAAGTAACATCGAATATAGTGTATAAGTACTACCAACATAGAAAGTCAAGTAACGTTTCTATACAAAAAACCTCTTACATGAAATTGAAGAAACTGCAGTAAAACAAGAAAAGTAACAACCAATACAATGTATAAGTAACAACAGCACAAAAAGTCAAGTAACACCAGTTAATAATCTTCTCCATAATAGCTTTGTGCGTCACACCATCAAGTTGATGGTGTTGCTGGTCACATAGAAGACGCACTGAATTATTAGCTTTTAAGGTAGTGGGTAACGTTTGACAAACTTATAGTAAAGTTTTAAATAATATTTCAGCGTTTATTTTATTTTACAACATCAACCGCTACTTTCACCGAACACTCATATTGATTACCCGTTATTTAACAGTTAATCGCTACCCGCTACTCAACCGTTAACCGTTACATTTGCGGAAAAGGGCCTTAGACAATTAGACAAAATAGGCATTGACCTCATTAGTACTCAATCAATTAGTGTGGCATTAGGATAGAAATGGGGCCCAAAGAAACGACTTCTAACAAACACACATCTAGCTGGCGAATCTCAACTGAGCCCCCTGATCGAACCAACTGTTGGTAAGTTGTCAAAACTTCATGTGCGAAGTTAACAACTTAATTCTTAGGTTGTTAGATTTACATGACAACCGTCGTTTGTTTGTTTCACTTTACTATTTACTAGGTTGCTCAACTATGTTTTGTTGTACCAATCTTTTCTTACCTTTCTTCTTTTCCCTTTTTATTTTATATTGGGTGATGATAAAAGTCGCAAATTGCAACAACATTTAGTTGTCGCAATACATAAACTACACATCATCAGAATATTTTTACTATCAATGCAATATTTTTACTATGAAAATATATAAATAAGGTATTCGTTATAAAAAATGAAACAAATTAGAATATTAAGATTTTTCTATTTTTTTTGTAACATGTATAATAGATTATATATAAGTTAAATATTTTAATTTCCAATTTGAATCATGACATATAAGCATGTCATGTCATCATTGTGACACAGCTTAAAAGTCGCATGTTACGACCTTTATCATTTTCGTTTTATTTTAACCCATTTATGCATTTTAAAAGATGAATGTAATAATTAGTTCTTGTTGGTAAGTTTACCAAGTTGTTGTATTAATGGAAAATGACTAATCACTAATGACTAATGACCTAATGCAATTTCATGGAAAATGACTAATCACTAATGACTAATGACCTAATGCAAAATCTAAAGGTAGATTGTGTATGGTTTGGCGAAAAACATTTTTCAAGAAAAAATAAAAAATAAAATTTGTTTTTTTCCTGAATTTGTTTGCATGGTTCCTTAAAAAAAACGGATTTTTCATGAAATGCCCCCGAGGTTTGCTTTAATGCACCAAATACCCCTAAACTTTTCAGAATGCACCAAATACCCCCGAGGTTTTAAAAAATAACACAAAATGCCCTTAATGAGCATTTTCCGTCCATTCCGTTAAGTATCCGTTAATATTTTTTATTTTTTTTGTTTTCCTTTTTTTTCTTTCTCTTTCCGTTTCTTTGTTCTGTCTCCTTCTTCTTCCTTCTTCCTTCTTCCCAGGGAGTCTGCAAACCAATCCTCCAAACTTCATCATCTCTGCTCCTTTCTCTCTCCCTCTGCTAGTCCTCCAAATCCATCATCTTTGCTCTTTTCTCTCTCCTCCTTCCAAATCTGTGAACTCCATCGCCACCCACAACCACCGAGGAACCCTTCATCTTCTCTTCTCCTTTTCTTTCTTAAATCCAGAAAATCAACCTTTACATCCCAGAAAAATCAGCAAAAAATCAACGATTATATCACCAAAAACATTTGCAACAAGATCTCAAAAAAAACCCTCTAATTTAAAGCTAAACCCCGAAAAAATCGTAGCAATCTCGTCCACGGATTCTAGGCGTTTGTGGTGGTTCTGGGAGCCATTTGGGTCTCCTCACCATAGTCTTTCTCTCTCTCCAAATTTGATTTATTTTGATGGTTTTGATGCTTTGTGATTTATCTGGATTTTCAATTTGTTTGCGGTTTGCAACAATTTAGATTTTCTTGCAATAATTTGGGTTTGAAATAATCTGGGTTTGCAATAGATTGTAGAGATGATGGTGGTGGTGGAAGAAGAAAAAGACTGATTTTGGTTGGTTTTAATGGTTGGGTTTTGTGATGATAATGATGGTGAAGAACATGAGAGAGAAATTGGGCGAGAATGAGAAGGAAAAAGGGCGGGGTAAAATGACGTGGTGAAGACGAATTTGCAGAACCAAGCACCACCATCAAAGCAATATCTGAATTTGCAGGAAGTTTTTTGGGAGATGATGGTGGCGTGGTGAAGACGAATGAAGAAGCAAGCAACTTCATATTTTTGGGTCAATTTGTTTTTGTTTTTTTTGTTTTTTTAATAGTTAATTAGATTTTTAGGGGCTTAATTTTTTTAGATAATAGTTACTTAATTTTTTAGGGGTTTAATTGATTTAATTAGGTGCTAATATTAGGATTAGTAGAGAAAATTGTTGAGGAAGGGTAAAAAAGTAAATTCACGCTAACGGAGCCATCGCTCGCAGTGCGCGCTCGCCAGCGCTCGCTGCGCGCGCTCCATAGCTCGCTGTGCGCGCGAGCCATCGCTCGCTGGGCGCGCGACATCGCTCGCTGTGCGCGCGAGCAACGCTGGGCGCAGCGCTCGTGGCACGCGAGCTTGCGCTCGCTGCGCGTGAGGCTGCGCGCTCTTGCGCGAGGCAGTGCGCGTTGTGGCGCAGCTCGCTTGCTGCCCACACGCGACTGCCTTGGCTTGCCTTTCGCCCATGCCCATTTGTTCATAGCTCGTGGCCCACGACACAAGGCAGGGCTGCTGCCTTGTGCTCGTGCACCATGCCTTGCTCATTGCATTGGTGCCGCACGGGCGACGAGCTCCCTTGCTCGTCGTCGCATGCCCGCACTATACAACACCCCTTAAGGGTAACACGAAGCGTCCATTGCTTTGTGCGTGCAAGTTATATGAACGAATCGCATAAAAATTTAAAATTTATTTTTAAAATTAATGACAAATTAATAAATAATATTAATTTCATAATTTTAGGGCGAAAAATCGAAAATTTATTATTCAATTGATTTCCGATTGTTATGGATTCAAGTCTAGGTCATAAAAATTTAAA
The DNA here is from genome assembly GCF_020520425.1 of Spinacia oleracea. Classification (NCBI taxonomy): domain Eukaryota; kingdom Viridiplantae; phylum Streptophyta; class Magnoliopsida; order Caryophyllales; family Amaranthaceae; genus Spinacia; species Spinacia oleracea. Next base: position 5,057,823 of record NC_079488.1, on the reverse strand, counting down.
ATTTTATCATAAATTTACAATTTTTATGGTGGTTTTTAATCATAGGTTTCTAATTAAATTATAATTAATTATGAAAATCAAATTAATTCTAAATTATTCTAATTTTCAACAAATTAATCATAATTACAAATTAGATTGCATAATTAACAAGGCTAGGCATTCAAACTTGTTAAACATATACAGTAGGTCAATCAAAAATTCAAGATTTATCAACAAGAATCGCAAATATTTAATTTAACATCTTAAATTTACGAAATTTTGCATTCGAAAAACTAAAACCTTCGAAAAGTCATAGTTAGGCTTCGAATTTGAGAATTCTGGGTTCGGCAGAAAAAAACTTTTTTTGTCAAAATTTTAGAATGCCTTTTACATGCGGAATTGACACAAAAATCACTCGATTTGGATGAGTAACGAAGAAACTGCCGAAAAACTGCGTACGTATAATTAAATAAACGCAATTTGCAATTAATTAACAATTACGAAAATTAATCACCCCTTTTAATTCTTGCAAATTTGTAATATTTAACCATGTTCATGCAAATTAGATTATGAAAATAATAAGGGGCTCGTGATACCACTGTTAGGTTATGATACATATGATATTACATAAATCATGCGGAAACAACCATTAACCCAGGAATACATATTATTTACACATAATCATATAGCATAATTTAGACGCATACTCTTTGTTGCGTGCCCTCCCTAGCTGCGCCCGAACCGAGCAAGAACAAGTCTTTAGGACTCCAAGTGTCGTCCCTCCGTAGATAGTCCACAGCACGTCCGGATCCGCCTTAAGATTGATCAACTAGAATCGCCCTTAAGGTACTAGAATTTTCGGCACTTTTGAGCAAGATGTGTGATTGAATTTTTCTCTCAAAAACTCACTTTGAATACTTGAAAACTCGTTATAAATTGTGAACCCAGGCCACATATTTATAGGGGTATGGAAAGAGAATTGGAATCCTATTAGGATACGAATTAATTAAACTTAGAATCCTACAAGAACTCTAATTAATTAATTTATCAAATAGAATTAGGAATTTAATCATTAACCGAACTCTGCACGTTTTAGGAATCGTGCATGAACACAAACTCACACACACACACACGGCAGCCACGATGGGCCGCCCATGCGCGTGCGTGCGAGCAGCAGCCCACGCAGCGAGGCCCACGCAGCCGCGGCCTTGGCGCGCGCTGGGCCTGCCTTGCGGTAGGCCTGGGCGCTGCCTTGGCTGGGCTTGTGGCGCGCGTTTGGCTTGCTGGGCGATGGCCTGGCTTCGAGCTGGGCCCTCGTCCGGCAGGCCTCGTCCGATGCTTATTCGTACGATACGCTTCCGATTAAATTTCTGATTCCGGAATTCATTTCGGATACGAACAATATTTAACATTTCCGATTCCGGAACGTTTCGAACAAATATTTAATATTTCCGTTTCCGGAATTATTTTCTGATTCCGATAATATTTCCGATTCTGACAATATTTCCGTTTCCGGCAATATTTCCGATTCTGGCAATATTTCTATTTCCGATAATATTTTCCGATACGTACCATGTTTCCGTTTCCGGCAACATCTACGACTTGGATAATATTTATATTTCCGATACGATCCATATTTCCGTTTCCGGCAATATCATCGTTTCCGGAGTATTCATTCCTTGCCTGTGACGATCTCAGCTCCCACTGAAACCAAGATCCGTCGATTCCGAATATTCATAGATGGAGTATTTAATGCCATTAAATACTTGATCCGTTTACGTACTATTTGTGTGACCCTACGGGTTCAGTCAAGAGTAAGCTGTGGATTAATATCATTAATTCCACTTGAACTGAAGCGGCCTCTAGCTAGGCATTCAGCTCACTTGATCTCACTGAATTATTAACTTGTTAATTAATACTGAACCGCATTTATTAGACTTATCATAGAATGCATACTTGGACCAAGGGCATTATTTCCTTCAGTCTCCCACTTGTCCTTAGGGACAAGTGTGCATTTCCTAATTCCTTTGTCGCTCGATGCTTGCTCTTGAACATAAGGTAAGAGTTGTCATCCTTATTATGTCCAGAGGTGTTCCTCGGTTTCAGAGTTCAACTGATCAAATAAACAGATAATCATAGCCTATGATTCATCCGAGCACGGCCATGCATTTCACAGTTTCTGGCTCTCCGAGTGGCCTTGTACAACTTTTAAGCATCTCATCCCGATTTATGGGAGGACAATCCCAATCTTGCGATCTTGAGATTAGACTTCGTTTGATAGGTGATTACCTGAGCGTTGCCTTTATAGCCTCCTTTTACGGTGCGACGGTTGGTCAACGTCAAAGCAACCAGTTCTCAAACAAGTAATCTCAAATCACTCAGTTATTGAGGATTTAGTGTCTAATAATTTAATGAAATTTACTTATGACAGATTTTCATCTCTTACAGTAAAGTTTCATAGGTCTTGTCCGATACTAATCTTCCCAAAGTAAGTATCTATGCAAATGATAGATTATGACATTGCCATGTCCACATAGTTCAAGAAACAGAACTACTAGTCATCTTGCATTCTAATCGTCTAACGTTTTCTATGCGTCCAATTTTATAGAAAACTCCGATTAGGGACCATTTTCAACCTTTGACATTCAAGTTCACTTGATAGACATTTCTTAGTCACAGGACTGGTCCTGACAGTCTATCTTGAATATATCGTCAAATTGAAGGGACTCATCATTTAATAAACCACAAATTAAATGGAAAAATGAATTTTTTTCATTTATTGTGAATGATTAACCAATAATGTTTTACAAATATTTAAACTCTAAAACTTTAAAACATTAAATAGAGACATCAAAGCCATTCTCCAATATGCTTGATTCCCATAGCTGCAGTGTGCGAGTTGTGCTTCGCTTGCGGCAGAGGTTTAGTTAATGGATCTGATATGTTGTCATCAGTTCCAATCTTGCTTATCTCGACTTCTTTTCTTTCAACGAACTCTCGTAGAAGGTGAAATCTACGAAGTACATGCTTGACTCTCTGGTGGTGTCTAGGCTCTTTTGCCTGTGCAATAGCTCCGTTATTGTCACAATACAGGGCTATTGGTCCTTTAATGGAGGGGACTACACCAAGTTCACCTATGAACTTCCTTAGCCATATAGCTTCCTTTGCTGCTTCATGTGCAGCAATGTACTCCGCTTCAGTTGTAGAATCCGCAATGGTGCTTTGCTTAGCACTTTTCCAGCTTACTGCCCCTCCGTTGAGGCAGAAGACAAACCCAGACTGTGATCTAAAATCATCTTTGTCGGTTTGGAAACTTGCGTCCGTATAGCCTTTAACAATTAATTCATCATCTCCACCATAGACCAGGAAGTCATCTTTGTGCCTTTTTAGGTACTTCAGAATGTTCTTGGCAGCAGTCCAATGCGCCTCTCCTGGGTCTGACTGGTATCTGCTCGTAGCACTGAGTGCGTACGCAACATCCGGGCGTGTACATATCATAGCATACATTATTGAACCAATCAATGATGCATATGGAATCCCATTCATTCGTCTACGCTCATCAAGTGTTTTTGGGCACTGAGTCTTGCTTAGAGTCATTCCATGAGACATGGGTAGGTAGCCTCGCTTGGAGTCCGCCATCTTGAACCTATCAAGCACCTTATTGATATAAGTGCTTTGACTAAGTCCAATCATCCTTTTAGATCTATCTCTGTAAATCTTGATGCCCAATATGTACTGTGCTTCTCCTAGATCCTTCATCGAAAAACATTTCCCAAGCCAAATCTTGACAGAGTTCAACATAGGAATGTCATTTCCGATAAGTAATATGTCGTCGACATATAATACTAGGAAAGAAATTTTGCTCCCACTGACCTTCTTGTATACACAAGATTCGTCTGCGTTCTTGATGAAACCAAAGTCACTGACTGCTTCATCAAAACGTATATTCCAGCTCCTGGATGCCTGCTTCAATCCGTAGATTGACTTCTTTAGCTTGCATACCTTTTTAGCATTCTTTGGATCCTCAAAACCTTCAGGCTGTGTCATAAACACAGTTTCTGTTAAAACGCCGTTTAAGAAAGCAGTTTTGACATCCATCTGCCATATTTCGTAATCGTAATATGCAGCGATTGCTAACATTATCCGAATAGACTTTAGCATTGCAACTGGTGAAAAAGTTTCATCGTAATCCACACCGTGGACTTGCCTGTAACCTTTTGCAACCAATCTAGCTTTGAAAACTTCAAGTTTCCCATCCTTGTCCTTTTTCAGTTTGAAAACCCATTTGCTTCCAATGGCTTGATAGCCATCTGGCAAATCGACCAAATCCCATACTTGGTTTTCAGACATGGAGTCCAATTCAGATTGCATGGCTTCTTGCCATTGCTTGGAGCTAGGGCTCGTCATAGCTTGTTTGTAAGTCGCAGGTTCATCACTTTCAAGTAATAGAACGTCATAGCTCTCGTTCGTCAAAATACCTAAGTACCTTTCCGGTTGAGATCTATATCTTTGCGATCTACGCGGGGTAACATTTCTAGATTGACCATGATTCTCACCAGATTCTTCTAAAGATCTCTGAGTTTCATCCTGAATGTCATCTTGAGCATTCTCTAGAGTTTGTTGTTCGACTCGAATTTCTTCGAGCTCTACTTTTCTCCCACTTGTCATTTTGGAAATGTGATCTTTCTCCAAAAAGACACCTGTTAGGTTATGATACATATGACATTACATAGATCATGCGGAAACAACCATTAACCCAGGACAACATATTATTTACACATAATCATATAGCATAATTTAGATGCATACTCTTTGTTGCGTGCCCTCCCTAGCTGCGCCCGAACCGAACAAGAATAAGTCTTTAGGACTCCAAGTGTCGTCCCTCCGTAGATAGTCCACAGCACGTCCGGATCCGCCTTAAGATTGACCAACTAGAATCGCCCTTAAGGTACTAGAAAATTTCGGCACTTTTATGAGCAAGATGTGTGTTTTAATTTTCTCTCAAAAAACTCACTTTTGAATACTTTGAAACTTGTTATAAATTGTGAGCCCTAGCCTCATATTTATAGGGGTATGGAAAGGGAATCGAAATCCTATTCAGATACAAATTAATTAAACCTAGAATCCTACAAGAACTCTAATTTTAATTAATTTATCAAATAGAATTAGGAATTTAATCATTAACCGAACTCTGCATGTTTTAGGAAACGTGCACGAACACAAACACTTGCACACACACGCACGGCTGCCACGATGGGCCCCATGCGTGCGCGCGAGCAGCAGCCCACGCAGCGCCCGCGCGCGCTGCGCACTGCGCGTGCTGTGCGCGCTGTGCGCGCTGCGTAGCCTGCTGGGCCTGGCCTTGCGCTGGGCCTGGCGTGGCTGTTTGTGCGGCGCGCTTGGCTTGCTGGGCGATGGCCTGGCTTCGTGCTGGGCCTCGTCCGGCAGGCCTCGTCCGATGCTTATTCGTACGATGCGCTTCCGATTAAATTTTCCGATTCCGGAATTCATTTCCGATACGAACAATATTTAATATTTCCGATTCCGGAATTAATTTCCGTTTCGAACAAATATTTAATATTTCCGTTTCCGGAATTATTTTCCGATTCCGGTAATATTTCCGATTCTGACAATATTTCCGTTTCCGGCAATATTTCCGATTCTGGCAATATTTCCATTTCCGATAATATTTTCCGATACGTACCATGTTTCCGTTTCCGGCAACATCTACGACTTGGATATTTATATTTCCGATACGATCCATATTTCCGTTTCCGGCAATATCATCGTTTCCGGAGTATTCATGTCTTGCCTGTGACGATCTTAGCTCCCACTGAAACCAAGATCCGTCGGTTCCGAATATTCATAGATGGAGTATTTAATGCCATTAAATACTTGATCCGTTTACGTACTATTTGTGTGACCCTACGGGTTCAGTCAAGAGTAAGCTGTGGATTAATATCATTAATTCCACTTGAACTGAAGCGGCCTCTAGCTAGGCATTCAGCTCACTTGATCTCACTGAATTATTAACTTGTTAATTAATACTGAACCGCATTTATTAGACTTAACATAGAATGCATACTTGGACCAAGGGCATTATTTCCTTCAGTCTCCCACTTGTCCTTAGGGACAAGTGTGCATTTCCTAATTCCTTTGTCGCTCGATGCTTGCTCTTGAACATAAGGTAAGAGTTGTCATCCTTATTATGTCCAGAGGTGTTCCTCGGTTTCAGAGTTCAACTGATCAAATAAACAGATAATCATAGCCTATGATTCATCCGAGCACGGCCATGCATTTCACAGTTTCTAGCTCTCCGAGTGGCCTTGTACAACTTTTAAGCATCTCATCCCGATTTATGGGAGGACAATCCCAATCTTGCGATCTTGGGATTAGACTTCGTTGGATAGGTGATTACCTGAGCGTTGCCTTTATAGCCTCCTTTTACGGTGCGACGGTTGGTCAACGTCAAAGCAACCAGTTCTCAAACAAGTAATCTCAAATCACTCAGGTATTGAGGATTTAGTGTCTAATAATTTAATGAAATTTACTTATGACAGACTTTCATCTCTTACAGTAAAGTTTCATAGGTCTTGTCCGATACTAGTCTTCCCAAAGTAAGTATCTATGCAAATGATTATGACATTGCCATGTCCACATAGTTCAAGAAACAGAACTACTAGTCATCTTGCATTCTAATCGTCTAACGTTTTCTATGCGTCCAATTTTATAGAAAACTCCGATTAGGGACCATTTTCAACCTTTGACATTCAAGTTCACTTGATAGACATTTCTTAGTCACAGGACTGGTCCTGACAGTCTATCTTGAATATATCGTCAAATTGAAGGGACTCATCATTTAATAAACCACAAATTAAATGGAAAAATGAATTCATTTCATTTATTGTGAATGATTAACCAATAATGTTTTACAAATATTTAAACTCTAAAACTTTAAAACATTAAACAGAGACATCAAAGCCATTCTCCAATATGCTTGATTCCCATAGCTGCAGTGTGCGAGTTGTGCTTCGCCTGCGGCAGAGGTTTAGTTAATGGATCTGATATGTTGTCATCAGTTCCAATTTTGCTTATCTCGACTTCTTTTCTTTCAACGAACTCTCGTAGAAGGTGAAATCTACGAAGTACATGCTTGACTCTCTGGTGGTGTCTAGGCTCTTTTGCCTGTGCAATAGCTCCGTTATTATCACAATACAGGGCTATTGGTCCTTTAATGGAGGGGACTACACCCAGTTCACCTATGAACTTCCTTAGCCATATAGCTTCCTTTGCTGCTTCATGTGCAGCAATGTACTCCGCTTCAGTTGTAGAATCCGCAATGGTGCTTTGCTTAGCACTTTTCCAGCTTACTGCTCCTCCGTTGAGGCAGAAGACAAACCCAGACTGTGATCTAAAATCATCTTTGTCGGTTTGGAAACTTGCGTCCGTATAGCCTTTAACAATTAATTCATCATCTCCACCATAGACCAGGAAGTCATCTTTGTGCCTTTTCAGGTACTTCAGAATATTCTTGGCAGCAGTCCAATGCGCCTCTCCTGGGTCTGACTGGTATCTGCTCGTAGCACTGAGTGCGTACGCAACATCCGGGCGTGTACATATCATAGCATACATTATTGAACCAATCAATGATGCATATGGAATCCCATTCATTCGTCTACGCTCATCAAGTGTTTTTGGGCACTGAGTCTTGCTTAGAGTCATTCCATGAGACATGGGTAGGTAGCCTCGCTTGGAGTCCGCCATCTTGAACCTATCAAGCACTTTATTGATATAAGTGCTTTGACTAAGTCCAATCATCTTTTTAGATCTATCTCTGTAAATCTTGATGCCCAATATGTACTGTGCTTCTCCTAGATCCTTCATCGAAAAACATTTCCCAAGCCAAATCTTGACAGAGTTCAACATAGGAATGTCATTTCCGATAAGCAATATGTCGTCGACATATAATACTAGGAAAGCAATTTTGCTCCCACTGACCTTCTTGTATACACAAGATTCGTCCGCGTTCTTGATGAAACCAAAGTCACTGACTGCTTCATCAAAACGTATATTCCAGCTCCTGGATGCCTGCTTCAATCCGTAGATTGACTTCTTTAGCTTGCATACCTTTTTAGCATTCTTTGGATCCTCAAAACCTTCAGGCTGTGTCATAAACACAGTTTCTGTTAAAACGCCGTTTAAGAAAGCAGTTTTGACATCCATCTGCCATATTTCGTAATCGTAATATGCAGCGATTGCTAACATTATTCGAATAGACTTTAGCATTGCAACTGGTGAAAAGGTTTCATCGTAATCCACACCGTGGACTTGCCTGTAACCTTTTGCGACCAATCTAGATTTGAAAATTTCAAGTTTCCCATCCTTGTCCTTTTTCAGTTTGAAAACCCATTTGCTTCCAATGGCTTGGTAGCCATCTGGCAAATCGACCAAATCCCATACTTGGTTTTCAGACATGGAGTCTAATTCAGATTGCATGGCTTCTTGCCACTGCTTGGAGCTAGGGCTCGTCATAGCTTGCTTGTAAGTCGCAGGTTCATCACTTTCAAGTAATAGAACGTCATAGCTCTCGTTCGTCAAAATACCTAAGTACCTTTCCGGTTGAGATCTATATCTTTGCGATCTACGCGGGGTAACATTTCTAGATTGACCATGATTCTCACCAGATTCTTCTAAAGATCTCTGAGTTTCATCCTGAATGTCATCTTGAGCATTCTCTAGAGTTTGTTGTTCGACTCGAATTTCTTCGAGGTCTACTTTTCTCCCACTTGTCATTTTGGAAATGTGATCCTTCTCCAAAAAGACACCATCTCGAGCAACAAACACTTTGTTCTCAGATGTATTGTAGAAGTAATACCCCTTTGTTTCCTTTGGATAGCCCACAAGGATACATTTGTCAGATTTTGGATGAAGTTTGTCTGAAATTAATCGTTTGACGTATACTTCACATCCCCAAATCTTAAGAAAAGACACATTTGGAGGCTTTCCAAACCATAATTCGTATGGAGTCTTTTCGACAGCTTTAGACGGAGCTCTATTTATAGTGAGTGCAGCTGTATTTAGTGTATGTCCCCAAAATTCTAATGGAAGTTCGGCCTGACCCATCATTGACCTGACCATGTCTAGCAAGGTTCTGTTCCTCCGTTCCGACACACCGTTCCATTGTGGTGTTCCAGGAGGAGTCAATTCTGATAGAATTCCACATTCTTTCAGATGGTCATCAAATTCATAGCTCAGATATTCACCGCCTCTATCAGACCGCAGTGCCTTAATCTTCTTGCCTAATTGATTCTCTACTTCACTCTGAAATTCCTTGAATTTGTCAAAGGATTCAGACTTATGCTTCATTAGGTAGACATAACCATGCCTACTGAAGTCATCAGTGAAAGTGATAAAGTAGCTGAAACCACCTCTAGCATTTGTACTCATTGGTCCACATACATCTGTATGGATTAAACCCAATAGTTCATTTTCTCTTTCTCCAACTTTAGAGAAAGGTTGCTTTGTCATTTTGCCAAGTAAACATGATTCGCATTTACCATAATCCTCTAAGTCAAATGGTTCTAGAATTCCTTCCCTTTGAAGTCTTTCTAAGCGTTTCAAGTTTATATGGCCTAATCGACAATGCCACAGATAGGTGAGATCTGAATCATCCTTTTTGGCCTTTTTGGTATTTATGTTATATACTTGTTTGTCGTGATCTAATAAATAAAGTCCATTGACTAATCTAGCAGATCCATAAAACATCTCTTTAAAATAAAACGAACAACTATTGTCTTTTATTAAAAAGGAGAATCCCTTAGCATCTAAGCAAGAAACTGAAATGATGTTTTTAGTAAGACTTGGAACATGGAAACATTCTTCCAGTTCCAAAACTAGCCCGGAGGGCAACGACAAATAGTAAGTTCCTACAGCTAATGCAGCAATCCGTGCTCCATTTCCCACTCGTAGGTCGACTTCACCCTTGCTTAACTTTCTACTTCTTCTTAGTCCCTGTGGATTGGAACATAAGTGTGAGCCACAACCTGTATCTAATACCCAAGAAGTTGAATTTGCAAGTATACAGTCTATAACGAAAATACCTGAAGATGGAACGACTGTTCCGTTCTTCTGATCTTCCTTTAGCTTCAAGCAATCTCTCTTCCAATGCCCCTTCTTCTTGCAGTAGAAGCATTCGGATTCAGAAGTGGGTTGACTGACCTTCCTCTTTACAGATTTGGCGCCAATTTGCTTAGTTGGGCTGGCCTTGTTGCCACCTTTCTTAGCATTCCTCTTCTTTCCAGATTTCTTGAACTTGCCCCCACGCACCATAAGCACATCCTGCTTATCACTTTTGAGCGTCTTTTCAGCGGTCTTCAGCATACCGTGAAGCTCAGTGAGCGTTTTGTCCAGACTATTCATACTGTAGTTCAGTTTGAACTGATCATACCCGCTATGAAGAGAATGGAGGATGGTGTCTATAGCCATTTCCTGAGAAAATTGCTAATCCAGCCGACTCATATTCTCAATGAGTCCAATCATTTTGAGAACATGTGGACTTACGGGCTCGCCTTTCTTAAGTTTGGTCTCAAGAATTTGCCTATGAGTCTCGAATCTTTCGACTCGAGCCAGATCTTGGAACATGTTCTTCAACTCACTGATGATTGTGAAAGCATCTGAGTTGATGAACGTTTTCTGCAGATCCGCACTCATGGTGGCGAGCATTAGACATTTCACATCCTTGTTGGCATCAATCCAACGATTGAGGGCTGCCTGAGTGACCCCGTCGCCTGCAGCTTCGGGCATCGCCTCATCTAGGACATACTCCTTTTCTTCCTGCATAAGAACTATTTGCAAGTTCCTTTGCCAGTCAAGGAAGTTTTTCCCGTTCAACTTCTCCTTTTCGAGAATTGATCGAATGTTGAATGAATTGTTGTTTGCCATATTAAAAACTACAATTGAAAAGAATAAACAAATAAATAACCATTCACAGTTTCTCTTAATAAACTTAAATTCTAGCATACATGCATAATTCAATGTTTATTAAGCATTTTATTCAAATTATGTGTTCCGGTAGGTGTGAATAAAATGATTCCAAGATCCTAAAATCATTGAAGAACTAAGCACAGTTTGTCGACTTAATCCTAGAACATCTTAGGTAAGCAAAAGCCTTTTGCTAATAGTCTAGAAACTATTCTTGGTTGATAGGTACGTCTAAGAACTTTATTAGGTAAACCTATCGATTTTGCCACGACATAAAAGGACTCCTTACTTATATCGTTGAGTTTCACCAAAACTAACATGTACTCACAATTATTTGTGTACCTTGCCCCTTTAGGACCAATAAGTAACACCTCGCTGAGCGAAAACTATTACTAGATTGATGTAAAGGATATCCAAGCAAGTGTATATTTTGGCATGGCACCTTTTAACTCAATTTTTAAGTTTGGAACTTAAGGCTCTTACTATGTTGGTTAGATTTTAAGTGAACTAAAATCCTTAATCATGCAACATAATCAAGCTTTTGATCTCATGCATTTTAAGACATATTTAAAACAATGAATAACTTAAAACATGCATAAGATAAATGTGATCTAGTATGGCCCGACTTCATCTTGAAGTTTTGACTTCAAAGTCCGTCTTGAAAATCTCCGTGGGAGGCACCATTTTCTTCAAATAGGATAAGCTATAACTAATTACAACTATTTGATGGTTCGCAGACCATATTTGAATTGAAAAATAACTTTGGTACTTTAGACCAATTACATTCAAATTAATGGTACGCAGACCATATTTTCTATCCTATTTGGGCCATACTAGTCACTTCATAACCTGCAAAACAGTACATATACAATATATACCATTCACCCATTCATTATCATGAATGGCCCACATAGCTGGTTAGTAAAACACATTATGCATCACGTAAACATTTGCAGCAATTAATCAAGGGCACCAATAATCTACCAATTATTAAGTCCTTATTAATTCTAATCAAGTTGTTTTAACCTTAAGGATTTGTAGACCTAATCAAGAGTTTATGACTAAAAGCGCTCCCACTTAAACCAATAAATTTATATGCTTTACTAATTTTAAACATAAAAATGTATTTCTAGTCTAACCGGAAACATACAAATTTAATTAAAATTTAAAGCTCATATAAATTTATAATTGAATCCAAAAAGTTTAATTTAATTTCAGTCGTATTTAAATTAATTCATGATTTTAATTTTAGTAAAATAATTAGAATAAATAAAATTTATTATAATTACAATATTCAAAATTAAAATCCAAGAAAATAATTTAAATTATTAATTTTAAAATTAATTAAAATTACGTGAACTGAAATTTTCAAATTAAACATTCAAAACGATCTTTAATCGTAACGCAAACACCCTACGTGTTGCACGCCCATGGGCCGCACGCACACAGCCATTGCTGGCCATGTGCGCGCAGCCCATGCGCTCGTCGCATAGCTGCTGCATCCCCATCGCAAGCCTCCGCACGCATTGGTGCTCGCTGCGCGCGCGAGCGCTCATCGCACGCGAGCTATCGCTCGCAGTGCGCGCGCGACATCGCTTGCTGGGCGCGCGAGCCATCGCTCGCTGGGCGCGCGACATCGCTCGCTGGGCGGGCGACATCGCTCGCTGTGCGCGCGAGCAATGCTGGCTGTGCGCGCGCGAGTCCTCGCTCGTTGTGCGCGCGAGCAATGCTGGGCGCAGCGCTCGTGGCACGCGAGCTTGCGCTCGCTGCGCGCGAGGCTGCGCGCTCTTGTGCAAGGCAGCGCGCGTTGTGGCGCAGCTCGCTTGCTGCCCACACGCGACTGCCTTGGCTCGCCCTTCGCCCATGCCCATTCGTCCATTGCTCGTGGCACACGACACAAGGCAGGGCTGCTGCCTTGTGCTCGTGCACTACGCCCTTGCTCATTGCATTCGTGCCGCACGGGCGACGAGCTCCCTTGCTCGTCGTCGCATGCCCGCATTATACAACACCCCTTAAGGGTAACACGAAGCGTCCATTGCTTCGTGCGTGCAAGTTTTATGAACGAATCGCATAAAAATTTAAAATTTATATTTAAAATTAATGACAAATTAATAAATAATATTAATTTCATAATTTTAGGGCGAAAAATCGAAAATTTATTATCCAATTGATTTCCGATTGTTATGGATTCAAGTCTAGGTCATAAAAATTTAAAATTTATCATAAATTTACAATTTTTATGGTGGTTTTTAATCATAGGTTTCTAATTAAATTACAATTAATTATGAAAATCAAATTAATTCTAAATTATTCTAATTTTCAACAAATTAATCATAATTAAAAATTAGATTGCATAATTAACAAGACTAGGCATTCAAACTTGTTAAACATATGCAGTAGGTCAATCAAAAATTCAAGATTTATCAACAAGAATCGCAAATATTTAATTTAACATCTTAAATTTACGAAATTTTGCATTCGAAAAACTAAAACCTTCGAAAAGTCATAGTTAGGCTTCGAATTTGAGAATTCTGGGTTCGGCAGAAAATTATTATTTTTGTCAAAATTTTAGAATGCCTTTTACATGCGGAATTGACACAAAAATCACTCAATTCGGATGAGTAACGAAGAAACTGCCGAAAAACTGCGTACGTATAATTAAATAAACGCAATTTGCAATTAATTAACAATTACGAAAATTAATCACCCCTTTTAATTCTTGCAAATTTGTAATATTTAACCATGTTCATGCAATTTAGATTATGAAAATAATAAGAGGCTCTGATACCACTGTTAGGTTATGATACATATGACATTACATAGATCATGCGGAAACAACCATTAACCCAGGACAACATATTATTTACACATAATCATATAGCATAATTTAGATGCATACTCTTTGTTGCGTGCCCTCCCTAGCTGCGCCCGAACCGAACAAGAACAAGTCTTTAGGACTCCAAGTGTCGTCCCTCCGTAGATAGTCCACAGCACGTCCGGATCCGCCTTAAGATTGACCAACTAGATTCGCCCTTAAGGTACTAGAAAATTTCGGCACTTTTATGAGCAAGATGTGTGTTTTAATTTTCTCTCAAAAAACTCACTTTTGAATACTTTGAAACTTGTTATAAATTGTGAGCCCTAGCCTCATATTTATAGGGGTATGGAAAGGGAATCGAAATCCTATTCAGATACAAATTAATTAAACTTAGAATCCTACAAGAACTCTAATTTTAATTAATTTATCAAATAGAATTAGGAATTTAATCATTAACCGAACTCTGCATGTTTTAGGAAACGTGCACGAACACAAACACTTGCACACACACGCACGGCTGCCACGATGGGCCCCATGCGTGCGCGCGAGCAGCAGCCCACGCAGCGCCCGCGCGCGCTGCGCGCTGCGCGTGCTGTGCGCGCTGTGCGCGCTGCGCAGCCTGCTGGGCCTGGCCTTGCGCTGGGCCTGGCGTGGCTGTTTGTGCGGCGCGCTTGGCTTGCTGGGCGATGGCCTGGCTTCGTGCTGGGCCTCGTCCGGCAGGCCTCGTCCGATGCTTATTCGTACGATGCGCTTCCGATTAAATTTTCCGATTCCGGAATTCATTTCCGATACGAACAATATTTAATATTTCCGATTCCGGAATTAATTTCCGTTTCGAACAAATATTTAATATTTCCGTTTCCGGAATTATTTTCCGATTCCGGTAATATTTCCGATTCTGACAATATTTCCGTTTCCAGCAATATTTCCGATTCTGGCAATATTTCCATTTCCGATAATATTTTCCGATACGTACCATGTTTCCGTTTCCGGCAACATCTACGACTTGGATAATATTTATATTTCCGATACGATCCATATTTCCGTTTCCGGCAATATCATCGTTTCCGGAGTATTCATTTGTTGCCTGTGACGATCTTAGCTCCCACTGAAACCAAGATCCGTCGGTTCCGAATATTCATAGATGGAGTATTTAATGCCATTAAATACTTGATCCGTTTACGTACTATTTGTGTGACCCTACGGGTTCAGTCAAGAGTAAGATGTGGATTAATATCATTAATTCCACTTGAACTGAAGCGGCCTCTAGCTAGGCATTCAGCTCACTTGATCTCACTGAATTATTAACTTGTTAATTAATACTGAACCGCATTTATTAGACTTAACATAGAATGCATACTTGGACCAAGGGCATTATTTCCTTCAACACCATCTCGAGCAACAAATACCTTGTTCTCAGATGTATTGTAGAAGTAATACCCCTTTGTTTCCTTTGGATAGCCCACAAGGATACATTTGTCAGATTTTGGATGAAGTTTGTCTGAAATTAATCGTTTGACGTATACTTCACATCCCCAAATCTTAAGAAAAGACACATTTGGAGGCTTTCCAAACCATAATTCGTATGGAGTCTTTTCGACAGCTTTAGACGGAGCTCTATTTATAGTGAGTGCAGCTGTATTTAGTGCATGTCCCCAAAATTCTAATGGAAGTTCGGCCTGACCCATCATTGACCTGACCATGTCTAGCAAGGTTCTGTTCCTCCGTTCCGACACACCATTCCATTGTGGTGTTCCAGGAGGAGTCAATTCTGATAGAATTCCACATTCTTTCAGATGGTCATCAAATTCATAGCTCAGATATTCACCGCCTCTATCAGACCGCAGTGCTTTAATCTTCTTGCCTAATTGATTCTCTACTTCACTCTGAAATTCCTTGAATTTGTCAAAGGATTCAGACTTATGCTTCATTAGGTAGATATAACCATACCTACTGAAGTCATCAGTGAAAGTGATAAAGTAGCTGAAACCACCTCTAGCATTTGTACTCATTGGTCCACATACATCTGTATGGATTAAACCCAATAGTTCATTTGCTCTTTCTCCAACTTTAGAGAAAGGTTGCTTTGTCATTTTGCCAAGTAAACATGATTCGCATTTACCATAATCCTCTAAGTCAAATGGTTCTAGAATTCCTTCCTTTTGAAGTCTTTCTAAGCGTTTCAAGTTTATATGGCCTAATCGACAATGCCACAGATAGGTGAGATCTGAATCATCCTTTTTGGCCTTTTTGGTATTTATGTTATATACTTGTTTGTCGTGATCTAATAAATAAAGTCCATTGACTAATCTAGCAGATCCATAAAACATCTCTTTAAAATAAAACGAACAACTATTGTCTTTTATTAAAAAGGAAAATCCCTTAGCATCTAAGCAAGAAACTGAAATGATGTTTTTAGTAAGACTTGGAACATGGAAACATTCTTCCAGTTCCAAAACTAGCCCGGAGGGCAACGACAAATAGTATGTTCCTACAGCTAATGCAGCAATCCGTGCTCCATTTCCCACTCGTAGGTCGACTTCACCCTTGCTTAACTTTCTACTTCTTCTTAGTCCCTGTGGATTGGAACATAAGTGTGAGCCACAACCTGTATCTAATACCCAAGAAGTTGAATTAGCAAGTATACAGTCTATAACGAAAATACCTGAAGATGGAACGACTGTTCCGTTCTTCTGATCTTCCTTTAGCTTCAAGCAATCTCTCTTCCAATGCCCCTTCTTCTTGCAGTAGAAGCATTCGAATTCAGAAGTGGGTTGACTGACCTTCCTCTTTACAGATTTGGCGCCAGTTTGCTTAGTTGGGCTGGCCTTGTTGCCACCTTTCTTAGCATTCCTCTTCTTTCCAGATTTCTTGAACTTGCCCCCACGCACCATAAGCACATCCTGCTTATCACTTTTGAGCGTCTTTTCAGCGGTCTTCAGCATACCGTGAAGCTCAGTGAGCGTTTTGTCCAGACTATTCATACTGTAGTTCAGTTTGAACTGATCATACCCGCTATGAAGAGAATGGAGGATGGTGTCTATAGCCATTTCCTGAGAAAATTGCTGATCCAGCTGACTCATATTCTCAATGAGTCCAATCATTTTGAGAACATGTGGACTTACGGGCTCGCCTTTCTTAAGCTTGGTCTCAAGAATTTGCCTATGAGTCTCGAATCTTTCGACTCGAGCCAGATCTTGGAACATGTTCTTCAACTCACTGATGATTGTGAAAGCATCTGAGTTGATGAACGTTTTCTGCAGATCTGCACTCATGGTGGCGAGCATTAGACATTTCACATCCTTGTTGGCATCAATCCAACGATTGAGGGCTGCCTGAGTGACCCCGTCGCCTGCAGCTTCGGACATCGCCTCATCTAGGACATACTCCTTTTCTTCCTGCATAAGAACTATTTGCAAGTTCCTTTGCCAGTCAAGGAAGTTTTTCCCGTTCAACTTCTCATTTTCGAGAATTGATCGAATGTTGAATGAATTGTTGTTTGCCATATTAAAAACTACAATTGAAAAGAATAAACAAATAAATAACCATTCACAGTTTCCCTTAATAAACTTAAATTCTAGCATACATGCATAATTCAATGTCTATTAAGCATTTTATTCAAGTTATGTGTTCCGGCAGGTGTGAATAAAATGATTCCAAGATCCTAAAATCATTGAAGAACTAAGCACAGTTTGTCGACTTAATCCTAGAACATCTTAGGTAAGCAAAAGCCTTTTACTAATAGTCTAGAAACTATTCTTGGTTGATAGGTACGTCTAAGAACTTATTAGGTAAACCTATCGATTTTTCCACGACATAAAAGGACTCCTTACTTATATCGTTGAGTTCCACCAAAACCAACATGTACTCACAATTGTTTGTGTACCTTGCCCCTTTAGGACCAATAAGTAACACCTCGCTGAGCGAAAACTATTACTAGATTGATGTAAAGGATATCCAAGCAAGTGTATATTTTGGCATGGCACCTTTTAACTCAATTTTTAAGTTTGGAACTTAAGGCTCTTACTATGTTGGTTAGATTTTAAGTGAACTAAAATCCTTAATCATGCAATATAATCAAGCTTTTGATCTCATGCATTTTAAGACATATTTAAAAGCAATAAATAACTTAAAACATGCATAAGATAAATGTGGTCTAGTATGGCCCGACTTCATCTTGAAGCTTTGACTTCAAAGTCCGTCTTGAAAATCTCCGTGGGAGGCACCATTTTCTTCAAATAGGATAAGCTATAACTAATTACAACTATTTGATGGTTCGCAGACCATATTTGAATTGATAAATAACTTTGGTACTTTAGACCAATTACATTCAAATTAATGGTACGCAGACCATATTTTCTATCCTATTTGGGCCATACTAGTCACTTCATAACCTGCAAAACAGTACATATACAATATATATACCATTCACCCATTCATTATCATGAATGGCCCACATAGCTGGTTAGTAAAACACATTATGCATCACGTAAACATTTGCAGCAATTAATCAAGGGCACCAATAATCTACCAATTATTCAGTCCTTATTAATTCTAATCAAGTTGTTTTAACCTTAAGGATTTGTAGACCTAATCAAGAGTTTATGACTAAAAAGCGCTCCCACTTAAACCAATAAATTCATATGCTTTACTAATTTTAAACATAAAAATGTATTTCTAGTCTAACCGGAAACATACAAATTTAATTAAAATTTAAAGCTCATATAAATTTATAATTGAATCCAAAAAGTTTAATTTAATTTCAGTCGTTATTTAAATTAATTCATGATTTTAATTTTAGTAAAATAATTAGAATAAATAAAATTTATTATAATTACAATATTCAAAATTAAAATCCAAGAAAATAATTTAAATTATTAATTTTAAAATTAATTAAAATTACGTGAACTGAAATTTTCAAATTAAACATTCAAAACGATCTAATCGTAACGCAAACATCCTACGCATTGCACGCCCATGGGCCGCACGCACACAGCCATTGCTGGCCATGCGCGCGCAGCCCATGCGCTCGTCGCATAGCTGCTGCATCTTCCATCGCAAGCCATCGCACGCTGTGGTGCTCGCTGCGCGCGCGCCAGCGCTCGTCGCACGCGAGCCATCGCTCGCAGTGCGCGCTCGCCAGCGCTCGCTGCGCGCGCTCCATAGCTCGCTGTGCGCGCGAGCCATCGCTCGCTGTGCGCGCGAGCCATCGCTCGCTGTGCGCGCGAGCCATCGCTCGCTGTGCGCGCGAGCCATCGCTCGCTGTGCGCGCGACATCGCTCGCTGTGCGCGCGAGCAACGCTGGGCGCAGCGCTCGTGGCACGCGAGCTTGCGCTCGCTGCGCGCGAGGCTGCGCGCTCTTGCGCGAGGCAGTGCGCGTTGTGGCACAGCTCGCTTGCTGCCCACACGCGACTGCCTTGGCTTGCCTTTCGCCCATGCCCATTTGTTCATAGCTCGTGGCCCACGACACAAGGCAGGGCTGCTGCCTTGTGCTCGTGCACCATGCCTTGCTCATTGCATTGGTGCCGCACGGGCGACGAGCTCCCTTGCTCGTCGTCGCATGCCCGCACTATACAACACCCCTTAAGGGTAACACGAAGCGTCCATTGCTTTGTGCGTGCAAGTTATATGAACGAATCGCATAAAAATTTAAAATTTATTTTTAAAATTAATGACAAATTAATAAATAATATTAATTTCATAATTTTAGGGCGAAAAAATCGAAAATTTATTATTCAATTGATTTCCGATTGTTATGGATTCAAGTCTAGGTCATAAAAATTTAAAATTTTATCATAAATTTACAATTTTTATGGTGGTTTTCAATCATAGGTTTCTAATTAAATTATAATTAATTATGAAAATCAAATTAATTCTAAATTATTCTAATTTTCAACAAATTAATCATAATTACAAATTAGATTGCATAATTAACAAGGCTAGGCATTCAAACTTGTTAAACATATACAGTAGGTCAATCAAAAATTCAAGATTTATCAACAAGAATCGCAAATATTTAATTTAACATCTTAAATTTACGAAATTTTGCATTCGAAAAACTAAAACTTTCGAAAAGTCATAGTTAGGCTTCGAATTTGAGAATTCTGGGTTCGGCAGAAAAAGACTATTTTTGTCAAAATTTTAGAATGCCTTTTACATGCGGAATTGACACAAAAATCACTCGATTTGGATGAGTAACGAAGAAACTGCCGAAAAACTGCGTACGTATAATTAAATAAACGCAATTTGCAATTAATTAACAATTACGAAAATTAATCACCCCTTTTAATTCTTGCAAATTTGTAATATTTAACCATGTTCATGCAAATTAGATTATGAAAATAATAAGGGGCTCGTGATACCACTGTTAGGTTATGATACATATGATATTACATAAATCATGCGGAAACAACCATTAACCCAGGAATACATATTATTTACACATAATCATATAGCATAATTTAGACGCATACTCTTTGTTGCGTGCCCTCCCTAGCTGCGCCCGAACCGAGCAAGAACAAGTCTTTAGGACTCCAAGTGTCGTCCCTCCGTAGATAGTCCACAGCACGTCCGGATCCGCCTTAAGATTGATCAACTAGAATCGCCCTTAAGGTACTAGAATTTTCGGCACTTTTGAGCAAGATGTGTGATTGAATTTTTCTCTCAAAAACTCACTTTGAATACTTGAAAACTCGTTATAAATTGTGAACCCAGGCCACATATTTATAGGGGTATGGAAAGAGAATTGGAATCCTATTAGGATACGAATTAATTAAACTTAGAATCCTACAAGAACTCTAATTAATTAATTTATCAAATAGAATTAGGAATTTAATCATTAACCGAACTCTGCACGTTTTAGGAATCGTGCATGAACACAAACTCACACACACACACACGGCAGCCACGATGGGCCGCCCATGCGCGTGCGTGCGAGCAGCAGCCCACGCAGCGAGGCCCACGCAGCCGCGGCCTTGGCGCGCGCTGGGCCTGCCTTGTGGTAGGCCTGGGCGCTGCCTTGGCTGGGCTTGTGGCGCGCGTTTGGCTTGCTGGGCGATGGCCTGGCTTCGAGCTGGGCCCTCGTCCGGCAGGCCTCGTCCGATGCTTATTCGTACGATACGCTTCCGATTAAATTTCCGATTCCGGAATTCATTTCGGATACGAACAATATTTAACATTTCCGATTCCGGAATTAATTTCCGTTTCGAACAAATATTTAATATTTCCGTTTCCGGAATTATTTTCTGATTCCGATAATATTTCCGATTCTGACAATATTTCCGTTTCCGGCAATATTTCCGATTCTGGCAATATTTCTATTTACGATAATATTTTCCGATACGTACCATGTTTCCGTTTCCGGCAACATCTACGACTTGGATAATATTTATATTTCCGATACGATCCATATTTCCGTTTCCGGCAATATCATCGTTTCCGGAGTATTCATTTCTTGCCTGTGACGATCTCAGCTCCCACTGAAACCAAGATCCGTCGATTCCGAATATTCATAGATGGAGTATTTAATGCCATTAAATACTTGATCCGTTTACGTACTATTTGTGTGACCCTACGGGTTCAGTCAAGAGTAAGATGTGGATTAATATCATTAATTCCACTTGAACTGAAGCGGCCTCTAGCTAGGCATTCAGCTCACTTGATCTCACTGAATTATTAACTTGTTAATTAATACTGAACCGCATTTATTAGACTTATCATAGAATGCATACTTGGACCAAGGGCATTATTTCCTTCAGCTGTAACAAACAGCGTAAAATGATTGTAGAGGGAAAACTTTTTTTTTTGGATAACGTTTTACTCTATACCAAACACTCCCTTAGGTATTTTGTACTTATATTATTTGAATTTAGGTTGTGTTCTATTCACCTGATTTTCACTTATTTTTTATGAACTTATCTTAACTTATTAGAACTTGTCAAAACTTATTTTAGTTATAAATTATACTTGACCAACCCTTATTTTTCCTGAACTTGACTGAACTTATCTGAACTTATTTTTCCTGAAATAAGTGAAAATAAAGTGAACAGAACAAAGCCTTAACTGAACTTATTTGAACTTATGTTATATGAAAAAACTTATTTTGTCTGAAATAAACTTATTTGTGTTTAAAAATGTCTGGAAAAAACTTATATTATCTGTACTTAATTAAACTTATCCGAGTTTATTTGATCTGAAATAAGTTAAAATAAATCAAACAGAACAAATCTTTAATATGAATGGAGAATATGAAGTGAGAGTGATTGATGCACTATCCTTTAGTAATTGCACTGTTTTCTGTTTGTTTATTTCCCAACTATCTCAAAATAATATGGATAAGTTGACGACGTGGATGAATAACTTCAGTGGGCCTTATAAAGTTCAAGTTGATACCATTCATGTGTTGGCCTTCTTATCTAAGACAACAGAAAATGTTTATGCAATTTTCCAATTTGATGGTTCGCTTTTGAAATTGATTCCCCTTATTAGAAAGGCTACTTCAAATATCACTACCAATTGTTCACATTTATATATTCATATACTTCATGTATCAAGATTTTGTTTATTATGGAGTACACATTCTGTCTCGGTGGCGGATCTTAGACAGTTTTACGAGAGACGTCGATAGAAGAAGTAATCAATATATTATGTCATTCAAATTTTGAAGAAAATCTGTTTATTTAACATATGAAAATAAGCAAATTAGAGAACATAAACTTTTTGTTCGGATGTGCTATTGTTTATTTTTGCGAATGAGCCACAAGGGCGGGGATGAGAATCGATCTCAGGATCACCTGAAACCGGGATGGACTCTAACCAACTGAGCTTTCTATTGTTAAATACACACAAAGTTTTCTTCTTTTAAGATAAAAAGTACTCCCTCTGTATTTTAAAAAGAGATACACTTTCCTTAAACGATTGTATTTTAAAAAGAGATACACTTTCCTTTTTTTGACATGTTTTGTTCCACGCTTCCAATTATATTAATATTTATCTCTTTCTTGTGGTTCCTACACTTACTCACATCATCTTTTTAATATAATAAATAATTCACCCACTACCCAACTTTCATCTTATTTTAATACATCCAAATCACCCTCCTAAAACTGTGTGTCAGTCAAAGTGTATCTCTTTTTAAAACACGAAATAAGAAAATAGAAAATTTGATGTCAATAAAGATTCTATTTTATTATTAGTTTTCGTGTACAGAGAGCCACAAAGAGCAAAACAACAAATGATGTAAATGAGATTCGATCTCATGTCTTGAGTACCAGACACTCAATACTTTTTACAAACTAAACTAGTTAACATCTGCAAATTCATGAAAAAAGCTAAACAGTTTGCAATACAAGGATAATGTATTTAATGTGAGTTATAAAGCGGATAAGATTGTGTTGAATGAGTTATGAATCGAACATTCTTAGCCATTGACATTTCAAAAAAATGATAAATATCAAAATTGAGAAATACTAGTAGTTTGAAAAATTAAAAAGTGAAGAGGAGATTTGATGAAATGTATACTTCTATCATTCGTTATCAAAGGATTTAGGAATCACTTGGAAAGGAAGTTTTAGCAATTATCCAAAAATTTGATGGGACAACTTTGTTAGGGTTGGCCCCTAATCAAGAAAGCACACAATACATATCCAAACTTATGGATAATTGGATAGGCAGTAGGCCCATCATCCATTTACTTAGGGAATTAGGATTAATGAATGGAAAGTAAGTTGATTCCGACATTAATTATGTAGATAAGGATTGATTCTAATGCTAATTACATTTTGCAATTGGAAATAACAATAACTAACAACTTAAAGAATCAATTCTAAAAGACACCCAATTCACTTAGGGGCGCTATTTTCCACCTTCAAAAGCATGGTCCGATACGAGCACGAAGTCGTCATGTGGATCAGGCCCGACCCACAATTTTTGGAGAAAATTATGACAAGGCACGGTCCGACCCGATAAAGTGCACTAAATCTAGTAAAATTAGGCTCAGATAGACGACCCGACCCGGTCAGTACGAGAACCCATGGACCGGGTCATATTTTGAAATTTTTGGCCCAACGCGATACAAAGTGAGTTTGACATGGGCGGGCCTGCACAGGCCCACGACTCATGGGCTCAGCCTAAAGACCGACCCGGTCCACAACTCGTGGCTCGGCCCAAAGACCGACCCGACACACAACTCGTGGGTTCGGCCCAAAGAATGGCCCGACACAAACTTCTTTACCATCACCTACAAATCATGCATTCTCTTAGGAGTGGCAAATACCAATCTTGTGTAGCTTATCCCTTGACTCGGCCCAAAGACACGACCCGACCCAGCATGACAAAGCACGCTAAATTTAGTATAATTTGTTAGAAACTATACTTTGAATTATGAAAAACGAAAATACGGAAACTAGATTAGGACGAGATAATCTCTGTCCTTAGGATAATATTAGCCCCCACTATATTGCTGATGGGATTCAAAGCTAATCTACCCCCAGGATTCCCTAATCAAATGAACGGATTACAACAAGATCATCCATTCTCATGAACATGTATTTATCAGAAATATGAATGAAAAACGTAATTAACATTAACCTTCTGCCTTAGGTTAAATAGGAAAATAGTATGGCAGTTACAAAATAACCGCCTCTGATATTATCCTATAAACTCAAAATAATTAATTAATATTTTAATTAATCAAAATATTAATAACCGCAAAAAGATTAATCGTTAATTAAATCCTTAAATAAAGGATGCGCGTGCTAAGTGCTAAGTAAATAATATATAGCCATATTATTAACCCAATACTAACAACCAAGCCCAAAGCCCCACTTGGCCCAATGACTTAAGCCACAACATATTTGATAAGTCAAGCACATGGACATATTTAAAGATATCCAAAAGTTTATATTTCTTCCACAGGTTGAAAACTCACATATAACAAAGTGAAGACTATATCTAACATAATTAGACTTAGGCACGACGGCACAACTTGACCCGATCCGTTGGAACGTGGGTCTGGGCTATATTCCGAAATTTTCGGCCTGACATAATACAAGTGTGCTTGGTGTGGGTTAGACCCGTTTAGGCCATCGACCCAAAGCCCGACCCAAAGGCACGAACTGACCGACATGCAACCAGTATAACTAGTATAGATTCAGGCATATGCGTAACAAAGAATTGAAAAGGTTAATCCTCATAATCATTGAATACTTGAACTCGAAAGCATTCGATATACAACATGGGTTAGGAAGTGGAAATTTCCACTATCAAATTCGAGAAATGTAAGTATATGTTAGAAATAGAATATGCCTTGAATCGGTCATAATTAACCTAGTTGTATTATGTAATAAGTATTCCTCAAGATCAATAAAGTCTTCACCTTCTCTACACGTGGAAGTAGCTAACATGTTGTTAGTGAACCACGTTAATTACATCTTTGTGTTCTTTAGTTACGTTCTTTACTGTCTTTCTTGCATCCGTTATAACAGTATATCACAGAGCACCAATAAATGACAACAACCAACATCAATGCTAAAGAATACTGCAGGATTGCCTCCTTGATCGTTCAGCTGAAACCAGGTAGATATAGTACCATTATTAAGTACAGTATGTAAATGTTATAACGGAAGCAAGAAAGACAGTTAAGAACATAAATAAAAAAATAAAAAAAATAAAAAATACAACTAGGTTATGACCTAACAGTCTATATAGACATATAATATTCTCTAGGCAGATCTGGAAAAACCCAGAAAATAGGCCCAAAACAGATAACCCTAGTTCAAAATAATAGATATCTAGGACTGCCTCCGTGATCGTTCAGCTAAAAGCAGGTAGATATAGTAGCATAATTAAAGTACGGTAGATATTGTAATGAAAGCAAGAAAGACAATTAAGAATGTAAATAAAGAACGTAAATAAAGAACACACATATATATTACATAATATTACTAGGTTATGACCTTAACAGTTTATATAGACAGACAATACTCTCTTGACAGATGCAGAAAACCCCCAAAAAATAGACCCAAAACAGATACTCTAGTCCAAAATAACATATACCCTAATCCCAGGATTGCCCAGGATGCGCGATTCTGTGAATTATTACAGTAATAAGGACTAAGGATGCCAGAAGTATTACAAACTTTTGTAATACTTCTGACATCCTGACTTAATAAAACAGTTTTCAAAATCGATCATTGGTTAACCAAGATCAGAGCATATTAATGGTCAAAAAATGAAGTATAAAATGTAAGATAGGTATTCTGAATCTATTACTTAAATAAAATAGTTTTCAAAATCATTTGTAAAAGTACAGAAATTTGGGAAGCATGACATGAAAACTAATGCAAAAGAGATGGATCTCCTTACTTGTTGTTAGACTTATTAGGATGGAATTGGAGAATATGTGACTAAGGGTATCACAAGCATCAGGCATAACGTGCATGTCAACAAAAACGCTGTATTTTCAAATATTTAAAACATTCAGTTATACAAATTAAACCAAATTTGATTAAGTTCTTAAATAATGAATGAATCAATCATCTACACTAGCATAATAAGAAAATAACATATGTAACGCTTAGACCTATCAAAAATCGATCCAAAACTGAAACTCGACCCAAAACTGAAACTCGACCCAAAACCGGCCTGAACATACTGGGTATCACCTGAACCCGATTTTATCCGAACAATCCAATAACTAATGGATCAAAATCCGAAGGAACTCTTTTTTTACCCGACCAATTGAAAATCGTTGTATTTAGAGTATTACATGAGATTATGAGGAATTTTAAGACAATAAATACGTTATTTAATTTTTACTATTGTTAGGTGTAATATGATATTGATTTGAAATATACGCCATTTTATGGTTAAATGTGACTAAATAAAAACTTATGTAAATGAAAATTTGTTAATTTATGCGCATATTCTTTATATATTATTACCCAAATTGACGTAACCCGTTGGGTGGACCATACCCGAAAGTTCTAGTCTGGAACAAATATTTGTAAACCTGAAAGTCACCCACCCGAATCAACCCGCCATGCGGCCCGTTTGATAGGTCTATTAACGCTTATTAATTCGAAGATTAAAGGTCTAACCTCCTGTTGACATCCTAGTATTACGAACATCATGGGGACTAATCCTTGAATACCTCGAACGAAATGGCCAAATTGAGCTCAACCGGTTCCAATTAAAGCACCTTCGAGGCCTACCATCTTCAATACTCGACCCTTCCGATTCGATAACTCCTCCTACACCTTCACATTGTCGAACCGAGCTAACCGGTAGCTCGGTTCGACAAACCGGGCACGAGTTGTGCAACCTTAACCAAGGTACAATGCAATCAGAATGATACACATGTTTGCATGGTAGTTCTCTTACTTCACTTCCTACTTCAAACTCCTCCTTACAAACGGGACACTCCGAGCCCCCCTCGGCCACGTGCTCCGCCGTGAGCTTCACGAGTGGGACGGCTTCGATGGCGGTGTCCGGTGCCGGTGGCGGGCCCTGGCGGTCGTTCTCTGTAAGGTCGTTGATAAGTTGTTGTAAGCCCGGTCCAAGGAAATAGTTCCTTGGATCGGACTCCATTTGGGGGGGCCTACCGACTTGGCTTACTGCGGCCCCCCCTTGTGGCTGGAAGCCCGTGGGCCTTACGACGATCCACCTAGGTCGGGGACGTAACCCGGGTTCAACATCCCAGTCATCCCTCGTCCTGTTCGAAACCTGTGGGACCCGAACCCATCTCGGTCGTTCTGTAGTAGGCCCTTCGAGCACAACATCCCTATTACTAGACCGTTGTCGTGAGACCGTCCAAGGGGTGTCGGGTTCATGGTTACGTACCCTCATAGGCGGGTCAAGCATGAGGGCCAAGGCTTCGAGAAGACGGGCTTGAGGGGACGGGTCGTCGTACGTAAAATCCAAAATCAATCTTGGTCTTGGGATTTCCATCTCACTCAAAAACTGACCGAAACATCGAGGACATACGATTTCCGACGGGTTGTCCGAGGAGAGTCGGACAATCCGTCGGCATTGGTAGCACCAATAAGAATCGTAAATACGGGTCGGGTTTGATCGAGTTCGAGGAGGACTTAAAGACATTTGCTAATAATGGTTGTTTGAGTTGGGAAGTTGTAACATTTTGGGGCTACTTATAACATGTTGCATATTGGACAGAAAAATAGGAAAGGAATAATTTATGGGCATGTAGAAAGTGATTCTTTTTCTTTGTGTTTTCTTTCTGTTTTTGTGAGTTTCATTGTCAAAGTAATGAGTTGAGTGAGCCATGTGCAAACCTATTTGATTTGCCCAAGAAGAAACGTTACAATTTGAGATGCTCATTTCTTTCAACACAAGTTACTATCATAAATGGCTTGGGTAGTTGGGTGTTAACGGGCCGAGCTAGTTACCTTGAAAGTTGAAACTTTTTGAGTGGGTTGGGTTTATGTGTCTGGTGGATTTTGTTTCGTGGTTTGGGTTGGGTGGGTCGGGTGAACCGTGGGGGATTGTATCGGTCGGGTGGAATGGGTTAACATGGGTTGTTGTTGGAAAAACTCGGCCCACAACACATCAAGAACTATTTCCAGGCTTGGCGGATTGTGTCATGGGTCATAAATAGCCTAATTCACTTTGACGTTTTTAAAGCCTTAAAGATTTATACTTTCGTATTGAATAAATACTATTTTCTCTTTACTGTTTTTAAGTCCTTATATATCTCCTTTGGTGGCAAAAACATATTTTTTGTTTTTGATCTTATGAAAAGCTCTCCAATATAAAAGTCAACTCTCGAGCCGATGTTAAAAATGTATTTCCCGTTTAACTCTTTAAAATTTTGTTTATTATAATTAATCACTTTGATGATTTTACAGCCTTAGAGATTTCTACTTTGGTATTGAATAAATACTATTTTCTCTTTAGTGTTTTTTAATCCTTATATATCTACTTTGGTGGCAAAAAATATTTTTTGTTTTTTTTTAAAGTTTTTTGAAAAGCTCTCCAATATAAAAATCAACTCTCGAGCCGATGTTAAAAATATGATTTCCCGTTTTACTCTTTAAAATTTTGTTTATTATAATTAATAAATTATATTATCAATTTGAAAACAAGAAAACAGCTAAACGACCAACTACGAATATACAATATATTTCATATAAGTTAGCTTTAAAATAATCATGCATGCATTGTGTGCTTGTAGAGCTAGAAGATAGATTAATGACCTTATTTTCCTCATCTAGTATAGTCTGATTTATCTATTTTCTGGCCAGATCTAATCTGATCTAATTTAATTATTTTTTGTGAGTGGTTTTTCCTTTTTCTAATATGATCTGATACGATCTGATTTTTCTATTTTGATCCAATAAGTAATGAACATTCTTTTTAAACATTTAGGACAAGGAGGAGGGAGCTAAATTAAGGATAATTTCTTCAAAAGTGAGTTGTCTTTTTATCAACAAGTTTTCTTCTTCTACTACATCTCTGGAAAATCTAAATAGTGTTCGTCACTCCCAAACACCAAAAAAAAGCGCCGAAAAACTCGAATACAGAAAATAAAGCGTCATTTCGTCCCATCCATGGCTTCTCGACTTCAACGCCACAAATTTGCCTGGAGAGTTCTTATGGTTTCAAACTTCGGTGTTGCAGGTTACTCCTCCCCTAATTGCTCTACATTTGCTATTAATTACAGCTTTTCTGTTCCTTAATTGTTCCTTAATTGTTGAGTAATTACTTCTAATTTTGCAATTTATCGCTGGATTTCTCCTTGTTTCTTTCGGTTGTTGCAATTTTGATCACACTTTTTATTGTGTTTGAGTTATACTTCGAATTGGGGTAACGCAATCGAAAGAAGGATCTCGTTTGTGATTGTTCGGACAATTATTTCTGGTTTCTAGGGTCTTGATGTGTAATACACATTGTTTTTAGATTTTCTTGGGGGTTTAGGGATACCGTCATACCGGGTATGTATTAGAAGGGTTTTGTTTGCCATAGTGGATGAACAGATGAACTGCAGAAGAAGGGGGGTAGAGAAATTAGGGTGTGGGTTGAATACTTGAATTCTTGGTAAAATGATTATTCGGTTTCCCTCTCTTCGTTAATCCCATTCATTTCTCAAGATTACAGTCGAGCAAAAGGGCTTGTATTGTCTAGCAGAATAGTTTACATTCAGAAATCTTGATATTATTTGAGTTGAGGGTGTTGTACTAGTGTAGTGTAGTTCTTGTTAAGATGATTATTCGATTTCCTCGCTTCATTAATCCCATTCTTTTTTCAAGATTACATTTGAACAAACTCGTATTGTCTATCAGAATAGTTTAAATTCAGAAATCTTGATATTCTTTGATTTGAGGGAATTGTACTAGTGTAGTATAGTGTTATCAGGATTTTGCAAATGATGAGCATATAGAATTATGGACTTCTTAATTTTATGGTGGAGGCTAGATTATTTACAGAATACAGATATCTCAATGTTGACAAATCACGCCATATCCAAGTCCTATCTGAGCAATCATCTTTTATGGGTGACTACTGACTAGGCAATGATAGGGAATCTAACACTAGATAGATGATTACTTGTGGGTTTTGGAGAATGTATTCATCAATTGTCACCCTTAGGCCTTAGCTGAGGTATTACCTAATACTTCATATGTTGACTAACTAGAAGCGATTATCTGATTGATGACCAACATTGTTGAAGTTCAGGAATCTTGCATTTTTAGCTTCGGCAGTACAGTTTGATAAAGAGGTTGGGGTACGGGGTAGGGGGTAGGGGAAGGTAACAACATGATCACTCAAACTTTGTTGTTTATCAGTAGCTTGCCTAGTTACCTCAACTTCTTTTGAGTTTTATTCTGGTATAATTTGTAAGACTTCAAAGAGCAAACATAGTTTTCCTGTGCGTAGATTTGTATGGATCTCGAACTTAGCTGTACTAGTTATTTGTCAGTTGTTTTCTTTCTTTCTGTCCTTTGTCTCTGTCTCTTGTACATGATAATCATTATCCTTCTGCTGTTACCTCTTAGCACCAGCAGGGTTGGAATTCATAATCTGATCTCAAGAGTCTACATCAGGCATTGTTTGGTTGAGTTTTTGATGCTGTTGTATTTGCATGCCATGTATGTCATGGACTGTTCTAACCATTATTCAGATTGCATTCTGACTGAGATTCATCTCGTTCTAGCCACTTCAAAACTTTGTATGCCTTACTATTTTTGTGAATTCTTGAAGGTGAACACTTATGTAGTTGTGTTGAATGTGTGGTAGTAAGATGATCCTGCTATTTCTTTGTGTCATAAAAAAGATTTCTTCTGCTTCACACAACTTTATGAGTGGTTATGTGTTAGCGTGTCGCCCATTGTTTGAACTTTGAACAGCATCTGCTTAGCATGAATGTTTAGAAGAATGTCTTACCTGTCTAGTTATGATCTTTCTAATTTGCTTCACCCAGTTCCTTTGTGTTTTGAAGACCAATATTGATAAACCAAGTAGTTCAAATTGATCTGTGTTGGTCAGACTCTTTGATATAGACCAAAGAACTCATGCCTGGTTTAATATACTCAAGTATTCGGAACATGGCATTCAGAATTTCACACTAATTGACTTAAGATTCTGGTAATGGTGCTCTCATAGTGGCCTCCAATCTTTTTTTGAGAGAAAGATAGCACGGGCATTTAGTATAGTAAATCAATTTCCGCCAAAGCAGTGATGCTTTGTGGGAACGAACCAATACAAAATAACTCAGAGTTACTACTTGTATCCCACCTTGCCACCATGTGGGCTACAGTATTACATGCCCGTTTAACATGAGAAAAAACACAATAATCAAAATTAAGGCTATCATTCCTAATGTCGTCATAGATCAAGTAGATAGGAGAAAACCCAATGACCGTACTCTTTGCTGCATGTATTACATTGAGAGCATCACTTCCAACCACTATATGACCATATGCAAATCTCCTAGCAATGTGTAGACCATACCTTTACCGCCTTTGCCTCTGCTATATCTGGAGAAGTAGCTTGTATCTTTTTTGTTGCAGCCACTAATAGCTTCCCCTCACTATCTCTGACCACTACCCCAAGAGCTGCCATAACACCATCAACTTAGTGTGCGTCAGTATTTATCTTTATTACCCAGGCATAGGACAAGACCATGAGGATGGAGACTGCACAACCATATTGGTTGAGTTTGAAGGCATAAAAACCTTCTTCGTGTAGCTCCGATATTCCTCTACCATTCTCACATAACCAGTAGCTATTGTTACAGCATCAGGCTTCTCGTGCTCGAAAAATATCTTATTTCTACACGTCCAGGCAGCCCACATTAGAGCAGCCATCGTGCGCAAGTCATCTGGCCTCATCTTTCTCTTAAGCCATATCCATCTCGCATCTAAAGAAGACGTAGGAGCATCGATCAACTCGGTCTTTAGCACACTGTGTTCCCATATCGTTCTTGCTGCAGTACACTCGAACAAAGCATGAATTATCATCTCATTGTCCGACCCACATATTGGCCATATGGCATTTGGTGCAATGTGACGATATACTAGTCTTTCTCTAACTGCCAGACTTCCTTTTGCAAGCTCTCCACAAGAAATGTCTCAATTTTGGTGGTCCATCTATACTCCAAATACCTCTCCAAATCTCCTCATCAGACATAGCTTCACTCACTGACTCCAGCAGTCCCAGTTTTGCCAGCCAATACCCCGCCTTAACAGTATATACACCATCTTTTGATTGTCTCCAGTAAAGCTTGTCTTTTGTAGATCTCTCGTCTTCAGAAATGATGCATTAGGTTTATGTTTATTCGCTATTATAAGATATGTGTGAATTACAATTAACAGGACACTATTGTTTTTGTCATTGTCTAGAAGATTGGAGTAATTTATACTCTTATTACAATATTTTATCCTCGAAGATAAGACCATTCCAATATGTGCTTAAAATTTCTGATTTGAAATTGTTTTTGCCGCTTTGTTAATTATCTTTGCCCTTCTTTCTAGGTGTTTGTTGTATTGGATGCAATTAGGAAAGAATTTTATTTGTTAGTTCATTTAGTTATGTTTTTAATGCTTAAACTTTAATAGATACTTGATGGAAAATTTTCAACAAATGCAGCTTATATTTTTGGAATGAATAAAAAGAAAGAGGGAAGTTCGAAAAGCGAAAAACATGAAGAAGCTCCACTTGTTGCTGGTACAAGTACATCAAAAGTCAGTTCCGAGCCAAAAACTGAACCACCAACCCCAATTGCAGAGATTTTACCAGCAGTCATCAGTTTCATGGAGGAGCCAGGATTCAACCCTGAAACTTCAACTGGTACAAGTGCACCAATGGTCAATTGTATGGAGGAATCAGAAATGATACCAGCTACCCCAATTGCCGAGCTTGTGAAGGTGCGTGAGCCAATTGCCGAGGATCAACAACGACAGCTTTTCGGGTGGATGTTGGATGAGAAGAGAAAGGTAAAAACCAAAGACAGAGATGAAAAGAAGCAAATTGATGAAGATAAGGCCATACTCAAGCAGTTTATCAGGGAGAAATCAATCCCTGATATTTAGCCCAGACCTGTTCAATGGGGTGGGTTAAGGCCAGGCCGGGCCAAGAGCCTGGTTGTTCGGATCCAGCCCGTTAAAATTTTAGCCTCTATAACTGTCGCTGCCTTTATTCTTTGAACCTGGTTGTTCGGGTCCTGCAACTTGTCTGTCTAACTCTAACAGGAAATATCTCAGAGGTTTGAGCCATTTTTTTGGGTGCTCAATTTAGTGGTTTTAGGGCTGTGTTAGGGGTAAATATTCATGCCTACGTTTTTACGGAGTATAAAGGAATTAACTCCATTTCAGAGTTAAAGAGTTTTCTAATACCAGAAATTTGTTCATTTGTGAACCAGAACGTTTATGAAGCTGATCAAGGAAAGAATTTTCAATATTCAAAGGGCTTGTGAATTTGTGATCATTGATCTGTTTAATGACTAAGAAGATTGTATTATGTTGATTCCTTATACTGCATATGTGTTTTCTTCAGCATTTTAATGTCTTAGGTTCATTAGAAAATGATTGAAATCGGGAACAAAGGCACGCGCCACTCCTAGGTAAAGATGGATGTGGATCGGGCTTTGTGCTGAGCCCATGGGCCGTGACCTGAACGGGCCTGCCCCCCCCCCCCCCCCCAAACCCTCTTTGTGATGGGCTGGGCCGAAAATCGTCAAAATGCAGCCTAGACCCTCGTGACAGACCGGGTCGGGCTATCGTGCCTAAGCTTAATTTTACTAAATTTAGCGTGTTTTGTGGTGTTGTGCCGTACCGTGTCGTACTTTTAAAAAAAAAATGCAGCCCAAGCCCGGTTTCACAGCCCACAACTTCGTGTCCAGGCCGGGCTGTGTTTTTGTGTCGTGTCAGCCCCGTGCCACAACCATCATTACTGATATGACAACCAAGTTATTTAAATCCATATACTCCCTCCATATTTAATTAAAATATACACTTCTCAATAATTTTAAGACGTTAGGTTTTACATTACTTTTCTAAAAACCAAAAATAAAGTTTCTATGAAAGAGACAAATATATGATTTAGGCATGTGAAAATTTGAGGTCACTAATGAAAAATCTTTCAATTTTGGTGGGTCCTAACTCCTAAGTCATAGATGCCTTCATCTCTGAGGTTCATCCACATCCAATCCTCAATACCATCCTATCATCATAAGCTTATCAAAATTTCCCTAATTTTTTTTTTATCTTCATTTTCTTACTGATAATCTGCATTTAATCTTCATTTTTGTTTTCAATGCCGGGAACTATCCATGTTTCGGGTAAGTGGTAGCTACTTCATGTTTCTGTTAATTCTGATTTTAGTTTGTGTATCAAGAAGTCAGTTATATAACTAATTTAACTATTTTTTATGTGTTTTTTTTACCAGTACTAGAATTGGTTGGACTTCCATCTCCACCACAATCTTCATCAATGGGTGTTAAGGGTATGACAACTAACCATTTAATGTTGTTTGAATATCTTTTTTTGTCACAATATATGTTGAATCGGTCAAGTCCCCTTACTACAACGCCCCAACACGTTGATCTGTTATTCTGCAATAGAGTTATCTGTTTTGGTTCCATTTCCAGGCTTTTCTGCTTCTGTCTAGAGAGTACTGTATAAACTCTTTTAGGTTATAACCAGTTGAATTCTGTAACCAACTGACGTAGTTAACACATTGTTAGTGAACCACATTAAATATTTGTGTTCTTTATATTTACGTCCTTAATCGTCTTTCTTGCTTATGTTATAACATTCTTGATCTCTAGTTTGTGTAATTTTTTATACTCTTTTTGGACAATGCAGTTTCTATGGGTAAACAAGCACATGAGATGCAGGACAAGGAGTCATCTTCTT
The DNA here is from genome assembly GCF_020520425.1 of Spinacia oleracea. NCBI lineage: Eukaryota > Viridiplantae > Streptophyta > Magnoliopsida > Caryophyllales > Amaranthaceae > Spinacia > Spinacia oleracea. The sequence goes on along the minus strand of NC_079488.1, from coordinate 5,022,675 downwards.
TGTAATGTCACTCAACTTCATCATTTTAATTAAACTTCATGATACATTGTGTTAAACTACATTTTATAATTAAAATCTGATTATGGAAATTAATTTTTGTGTTTTGGGATATTTTAGTGCATTAGCATCACTTCGAGACAATCTGAATGTGTCAATACATGACTATGAAGGGAATGAAATAGCACATACAGGTTTGTAAACTATATATATATGTCCATTTTTTTTAACTAATTTGGTAGGATTAGTGATTTTACTGATAAAAACAAAGTTGATTTGCAGATGTTCTAGCTAGATCCATTGTCGAAAAGGGTACTTGGGATGATTCATTCCCTCTGAAAGACGGTGGGCATATTCGTATGAGACTGCATTTTATTCTGACAGAAGAGGAATTGAATAGGATTCGTAGAATGGTAAATATCTCTGTCAGAATTTTTTGACTGAATTAGGCTTTGTTTTGTTCACCTTATTTCCACTTATTCAGTTAATCAGATAAGATAAGATAAGTTCAGAAAAAATAAGTGAAAAACAGGTGAATAGGACACACCTTGTAAAAACTTTTGATGCTTTTGAAGGGATTAGCATTTACAATTGAATAAATCACTGTCAAAGTATGACTGAAATTTATGCATCTGAGTCTGTAGATTGTAGGAGTTGTTTCATCGCCATTCTTTTGCCTTCAGAAGTTTGACTGAATTGTTCAGGAGAACTAAGTTCAGTTAAAATCAGATAGGATGAGTTCAAAAAATATAAAGCAGCTGAATAGGGTATCTGTTTTGGTAAATATCGAATTATTCCTACAACAGAACCTGTACAATTATAGAAATTGTCGATACTTTTGAAGGGATTCATAGAATGGTAAATATATGTCAGAATTTTGACTCAATTAGAGGAAAAATAAGTTCAGAAAAAATAAGTGAAAAACATGTGAATAGAATGCACCCTTAATCCTACAACAAAACCTGTGCAATTATAGAAACTGTTGATACTTTTGAAGGGATTAGCATTTACAATTGAAGCTCTCAAAGTATGACTTCTTTTATACATATATCTCTCTGATTCTATACGAGTTGACTGAATTAACACCTTATTTCCACTTATTTCATGAAAATTAAGTTCAGTTAAGTTCAGATAAGATATAGTTCAGATAAATAAGTGCAAAACAGGCAAACAGGACAAATAAGTTAGTTAAGTTCTGCTCACCTTACTTTTGAAGGGATTAGCATTTACAATTGAAAAACTGTCAAAGTATGACTGAATTTTATACATATATCTATCTGAGTCTGTACGAGTTGTTTCATCGCCATTCTTCTGCCTTTTCATGCTTTAATATAATTTGTAGGAGTAATTTTGACTTGCAGAGAGAATCTGCAGCTCGGAAAAAGCAGGAGGATCTTCTGAAGAGGAGTCGTAGTAGCTCAGATTTAGCAGGTTCTTCTGGTGGTAGGTCCGCATCATCTATTGTTCTTCAGCTTTTTACTGTCATGAATTGTTTGATCATTAAGCATGAGGAATTTTTTTTATTTTTTTTGAGATTAGTAAAATGTGTCGCAATCCTACATGTCACTCGCTTAATGGTACCACAAGGGTGCCACAGAGGACGCAACTCATCAAATTATTTTTACTATCAACGCCATACTTTTACTATGAAAACATTTAAATAAGTTAATCCATAAAAAAGAATGAAATAATTTTTTAATCATAGTTATAGTTAATATATAATGTATTTGCTTTGATCTTGTAAATCAAAAATTAAAAAATAGAAATGACAATCTAATATTATAGAAGTATTTTTTATGTAATTGAAAAAAATAGTTGCGATACAAATAATTTGTCTCAAATTGCGACCTTTTTTTTCTCTTTACATGCGATTCTGAACTGAAATTGATATCAGATCATCTGCATCTTCACAAGATTCACTCAAATCACGGTATCAGACTCAGGAAAGAAGTGTGGAATCCACGATATCTGCTGATTCTGATGTTGAAGTTCTGAATAAAGCTCAACCTGGTCAGAAGAAACAAGTAATTCCTGTCATGTTTTTTAGTTAAAAGTTCTTTCTTTGTATAATTCTTTGATCACATAAAAATGTGTTTCAGTTACACTTTACTGCAAAAACAGGTATTTTCCACCTCGAAATCAACTGGGGCGTTGGATAAGTTGCCGGCTTATCAACAGTTGAAGGAAAGAATTGAAGGAAAAAACGCGGAGCAGCAGAGTGATCAGTTGGATAAAACACCGAGCAATGTAAGGAAAACGAGACTTGCCTTTGAAAGTAGTCAACTGAAGGTAATCTGTTTACTGTCAGTTATGTTCGTAATGTCTGTCTTTTACGGTTTTACCTATGTTACTCGGACTCTTCGTATCACCTCAAGTACCCCTCATTGGGTCCCACCATGAGTATGGACAATTAGACACACATTTAGGAACCAAAGTACGGAAATTTTAATAAAATATCCGAATTTAATACATTTAGGAACCAAACTATGTTATCTTCACCTTATTCATATTGCTTATTAGATCATACCAGAAAAAATAGACCAGACCAGAAAAAAGAAAAAAGCACTCACAGGAAGCCACCAGTCCAGATGAGAGCAGACCAGACAGAAATTAGAGAACAAGGCCATACTCGTTTTTGACTAGAATACTTGAGTCCGAGTAACATAGTCTTTAGCTAGCTGCAAATACGCCATCAAAATGAGATACCAAGAATTTTTTTCGTTTTTTGGAAAATCAGGAAGAATCGCATGCTACTAATAAAACGTGGGAAACAACTCAGTTAAGCAGTAGTGTTACAGTGGACATTCCTTCCAATGAGCCAAGCTTAAAGAAGATCAGTACTAAACCAGTTTCGTCCAAATTAGAAACAGCACTGAATCCTTCAACTTCAGAGGAAATAGGGGAAGAACGAGGGAAATTGTTACGTGCTACTACTAATAAAACAAAGAAAACGGCTCAATTATTAAGCATTAATACTACAGTGGATACTCCTTCCAAAGTGCCAATCTTAAAGAAGACGGTTATTTTCGATACTAAACCAGTTTTGTACAACTTAGAATCAGTACCAGTTCCTCCAACTCCAGAAGAAATAGGGAAACTATTTACTGCTGCTAATAATGAAACAGAAGCAGCTCAGTTGAGCAGTAATACGAGAGTGGATACCCCTTCTAAAGAGCCAATCATAAAGAACATAGTTGCTGCTGTAAATTCCGAGACAGCACCTGCTCCTGCGACTCAAGAGGAAACAGGGAAAGAAAGAGGGGAATTGTTACTTGGTAATAATAAAACAGAAGAAACAGATCAGTTAACAAGTAATAAGAGAGCGGATACTCCTTCTAAAGTGCCAATCGTAAAGAAGATAGTTGCAGAAAATTCAGAGGAAATAGGGAAAGAAAGCAGTAAACTGTTACTTGCTAGTAGTAGTACAGCAAAGGAAACAGCTGCTCAGTTAAGCAGTAATACAGCAGTTGATACTCCTTTTAAAGTGCCGTTCTTGAAGAAGATAGTTGCAGCAAAATCAGAGGATATAGGGAAAGAAAGTAGTAAAATGTTACTTGCTAGTAGTACTACAGCAAAGGAAACACCTCAGTTAAGCGGTAATGCAGCGGTTGATACTCCTTTTAAAGTACCGTTCTTAAAGAAGATAGTTGCAGCAAATTCAGAGGAAATAGGGAAAGAAAGCAGTAAACTGTTACTTGCTAGTAGTAAAACAAAGGAAACACCTCAGTTAAGAAGTAATGCAGAAGTGGATACTCCTTTTAAAGTACCGTTCTTAAAGAAGATAGTTGCAGCAACTTCCGAAACAGCACCTGCCTCGTCGACTTCAGAGGAAATAGGGAAAGAAAGCGCTAAAACGTTACTTGCTAGTAGTAGTAGTACAGCAAAGGAAACAGCTCAGTTAAGAAGTAATGCAGCAGTGCATACTCCTTTTAAAGTACCGTTCTTAAAGAAGATGGTTGCTGTAAATTCTGAAACAACACCTGCTCCTTCGACTACAGAGGAAATAGGGAAAGAAAGCGCTAGCAGTACAACAAAGGAAACAGATCAGTTAAGCAGAAATACTAGAGTTGATTCTCCTTTTAAGGTTCCATTCTTACAAAATGCAACAGTTGCTGTGAATTCTGAAACAGTTTTGTCAAATCCAGAAACAACAGCAGCTTCAGAAAACAATGAGGAGATAAAGACACTGAGAAAGGTTCATACATCACCGGTTTCTTTGAAGTCGCTTCTTGAAGCATTACCAAGAAGAAAACAGCCTTCTACCAACGGCGTTTTAGGCATTGAGAAGAAATGGAGAAGCAAACAATGGAGATTGAACCAAAAAAGGGGAAAATCCAAAGTACTTGTTGGGAATGAGCAATGCTCAATTCATAGCTTTCGCGGCTGGGTTTTCTTGGATGAAATGATAAGCCCGTGTGTTTTAGATGAACCTGAAGGTTGTATTTCCCATTGCAGTCAAGATAATGATCAAGAAAAGGTCAGTCCACAGCTAGATCCATCACCGAGATAAAGGTTATTCTAGTATTTGCCTTCTTTTTTTATCCTAGAAAAATATAACACACTAGTTCATTTACTAATGCATTCTTGCAATTTGGCACACTCATCAACTTCTTCAAAAACAACTTGCTTGAGTTTTATGAAATAAGTTAATCACGGTGGTAAAGAGACATGGACTAACAGATAATTATGATGTTTAGGTTTTGTTCTCTTAACCTTAATATTATTGTTAATTAAAGCACCAGTAAAATCAGACCAGACCAGAAAAGGCAAAAAACACTCACAGAAAACATTCAAACCACACCAGATTAGACCAGAAACTAGAAAAAATAGATCAGATCAGGTGAAGAGAACAAGGCCTTAGTGCTGTGTGATATGTCGTATTAATACAAGTAGATTGAGAAAATGAAGCTCTTTATAAGGGGGGTGCAATTTATCTATGTGCTATTATGGTGTACTGTCAAAGTTCGTGTAAAGGAAACTTCTGAAATGTTTCTTCTTTATTGTGATTTCAGCTCAAAGATACTGGTAATGCGCAAATAAAAAGGGAGAAGAGTTCTACTGAATCGAAAAAGCTGGAGTCGGACAGAAAACCTAACAACATGTCTTTCAATGGACCAGGAGGACAGGTTTTGTTTCCACTCAATCTCCATCAGTTGGTTTCAGAAAATAGTGTCAGAAAATACGTAAAGATTAAAATTGTTCATATTTTTGCAGGTAGTGAAGATTGCGATCATGGCAGGGTTTGGCCTACTCGTGCTCCTTACAAGACAGGGAAAATAAAGGTACAACTCTTTACATTTTCCGTTTCTTAAAAACAGACAGTGCTTTATACTTGAATGCATTGCTATCATTCAAGGTTTAACGTTTAAGTTCTGTTAGAATATGCCTTGAATCGGTTAGGTCCCCTAACTGCAACGCCCGTTATTCTGGACTAGAGTTATCTGCTTTTGACCTATTTTCTGTGTTTTTCCGCATCTGTCTATAGAGTACTATATAAACTTCTTAGGTCATAAACTATTTGTATTCCTCAAGATCAATAAAGCTTTCCTATGCTAACAAGTTAAATCAGTGTGTCTTTTTTAATTTACGTTCTTAGTGAACCACGTTAATATTTGTGCCTCTCTTTATTTACGTTCTTAATTGTTTTTCTTGCTTCCGTTATAACAAGTTCCTTTGCATGTTTTTCTTTTGACCTGCATGGGACGCTCACTGATCCTCGATTTCTCCTATAAAATGCAGATGATTCATCCAATGGCTAATTTTGCGACCAGCTTAAGATGAGATTATCATACAAAAGCATCAGATCGACATGGATGTAAACGTATATGATATTGCTTTGTGTAATTATGTTAATGTAAATCCATCAATTACCGCGTTTTTTCATCTTGTAACAGACTTCTTTCAGGAAATCATAGTCTCAGTAACAGGAACAAGAAGAGAAATTTTGTACAAGCTAGTATCTTTGAAGAAAATGAATAAATGATAGTGGGTAAATCCAAGTTTAACACTTGAGGCAAACATAACCTTTTGGCAAACTATACTCCTTAAATTCAACTATGCATGTTATTTAGAGTTGAAGCATGCATGGCGTGTATTTGAATCTAGTTATATATAGATGAACATGATCACGAAATGGATAGATAACCTCTAGAAGTGTTGAGGATCATGGATTTGATGTCTCCTTTTGAGATTCCCTATTTTACCCTTATATTTTACTTTACCCACTTATAAAATCAATAAATACGAATTATATACTTTTAAATTAGAAAATACTACGGAGTACAAATTAGAAGATATACCCGGTTGTATGTAGCTCTACATGTAACTGGGTTTAAACACATTTTTGCGGTTTAAAAGAACATTTTTGCATTTTAAAAGAACATTTTTGCGGTTTAAAAGCACAATTTTACAATTAAAAAACACACACAAGTTTCAAAAAAAAGTTCTTTTTACTTTAATGATTGTGTTGTATTCAACAATATGTTCTTTTAAAGAGGATGTGTGCTTTTGTTTATAAAATTGTTCTTTTAATTGGTATATATATGCTTTTAAACAATAAAAATTTGTTTTTTTGAAGGATTAAAAATACTAAACGACCCGGTTGTATGTAGAGCTACATACAACCGGGTGTACCTTCTACCAATTGAGAAAAACCTAGCCTTTCATCTATAAGTTGGGGAAAAAAAATTAAAACCAGAAAAACCTTTTTGAGTGGACAAAACAACTTTTTCTTAGACACACGTACAAATCCCATGAATAAACAGTTAAACGCTATTCCGTAGTACTCGTACAGAGTAATAAATACACTAACTGTTTGGACTCAAATAAAATACTCTCCTACAATCACATAGGAGTATAATGACAAGATACTCTAGATTACACACTCTATATTTATCGAAATAACGTATTTTGTTTACATGTATGCACATATTATGTTCTTTTGAGTGCGCATCTAGCTAGAATCGTATATTTATCATTTAATCATTTTATACATATGTTATAATATTGTTCAAGATAACCCAGATTTACCACACGAAAAAAACAAGGTAATCAGATTGCACGCTATATTTTCCATAAAAGAACTCTTTATTATAGCTAATTTAACAAAATTATTTACGGAATAAAATATAATTAAATTAGTTCAACATGAAGACACAAGAATGTCAGGATGGCCGAGTGGTCTAAGGCGCCAGACTCAAGTTCTGGTCTTCGTAAGAGGGCGTGGGTTCAAATCCCACTTCTGACAAAATTCAATTTTTTTTTTTTTTTTTTTTGTTTTTTGTGAATTTAAGTTCATTTTTTAGATTTATAAATTACTTTTTTTGTAAATATTTATTACACTTTATTGATCACCAAGTATAATGTGAACATGTTGTTAACCTTGTATATAGTTTGTACATGTTATTTATTGAGTTGTTTAATTTGATGGAGAATGTTACTTCGTATTACATGTTAGGGAATGTTTGTTTTGGTGTAAAATGTTTTCATGAATAATAATTTTCCTATTTTCTATCATTTTAAGTCGTTAGGAATGATAGGGATGTAAAACAATTTTTCATAACTCACTCAAATGTGGAAATTTTCATTTGAAAAAAGGGAAACCACTCTTCGATCTTCCTATCAATCTTTACCTATCTTCTCCCATTTTCCTTTTTCTATGAATTTTCTTGTAAGGAATTAAACAAAAAAAAACTAGATTGGAGTTGTGTTCTTACCTTGGACGATGTTTTCAATGAAAAATCATGTTTCGCTGAAAATATTTTACACCGAATCAAACGAATCCTTAAATCATGTAATGATATCAAGGGCTGTCAAATTAGGTCATCCGTCGATTAAGGTCCAGGTATAATCAGACAATGGTTTGTGTACATGGGATCATTGTGCGAAAGAATTATTTTCCGTCAATATTATTGGTTTTACTTCAATGTATTTATACACATTACAAATTTGGTAATTATGTTAGCTAGGAAAATATACACAATAATATTTGCACAATAAACTAGATTATTTACATAATCTATCGTTGTGCTCATGCAGATTGAATGTGTGAATTTCTTTTTTCCGGATTACTCCGATTTTTGTCGGATATCCACATGATCCTCCTAACCACTATTGCCATTTCTGTGTTAATTAATTTTTATCCATATTTTCTTAATACATACAAATGTATTAGGAGGAGAGCTTCATTATATTCAACTAGTCTTCTATGCACGCGATGCGTGCGAGATAATATCTGAACTTTAAATTATTTTATTGCAACTAATCACCAATAATAATATGCCACAAAATTTGTTCACAAAGTTCATCTAAAGAAAAAATATACATCATTCCTATTTTTTGGGTAAAATATACATCATTCCTATTATTACAGTGTACAAAGCAGAGTAAAAAAGCACTAATAGCATGTTGGTCCATTTGCAGGTAAGCATCCTCCAAAGTCTTGTCTGGTGGAATTAATATACATTGCTTCCTCTCGTTGAGGTAGTCCCACACTTGGAACTGTTCACATTCCTTCATTAGTTTAATACTTTCGCAAGCATCTAGTCGTATATGAACGCGATACTTGCGAAAGTATTAACAAACTTAAAATTGTTTTGTTACAACTAATCACAACAAATATTAAACACTAAAAACTCATCTGGTCTGGGTATTCACGACCTTGGGCTCTAGATGATCCTTCTTTTGGCATTTCGGCAATCTTTTTGTTCTGAGGTGAGTCTTGTCATTTTTTTTATCCCGTCACTTCGGCCTTCGATCTTGCGTACCTTGATTTTCGTTGCTAACGTTAATACATCTAATCACCATTATTAGATTTTCTCTATTTAAAAAATTCTTTTTTTCTAAATTAGTAGAGAAATCGTACATTGCAAAAAAGCATTCCTTCTTAGGAAAAAGATAAAGGGATAAACTATATCTATATTTTAATCTAAAAAAATAACATTTTTTTTTTCTTAAAGAACCAGCCCATAAACAAAAGAAAAAATAGCCCTAAAAAAAACAATTATACAAAAGATAAAATAAACCTTTTATTTTTTAATACACAAAAACATCAAAACACCTAAACTCATTGGATTCTCCGCATAACTACTCTCGCCTCCTCTTTCTCCATGTCTCGTCCTCATCCTCTTTTCCTCCTCCCTGTTCCATCACTTTCCAATCACCGGAAATCTCCTATTCGTGTACCTCCGCTCATCTGACCCGCCGATATTTCAAGCAATTGGACTCATGTTAAGAAGCCTACTGTGTATCTGCATGATGCAATTTTCTCATTCAATTGATCGTCACTGGAACTCTCTAAAATCATCTCGATTCTTCTGACTACGGAGTATCTCTATTCGAATCGAAGTGATTTTGCAGCTGTTCAAGCTAAGAAGAGTGATATATCTTCTGATTAAGGTGTAAGTATGGTGGATTATCATTGATTCTGGACATTTTTGTTGTCCGATTCGTTACTTATTTGTGGGAAACGATTGGGTTTTATAGCTCTTAATTTTAGGCGTTTTGTAATTGAATTAATTTGTGAAATTATGGAGGCCCTTTACTGCTCTTGATTTTGGGCGCTTTTGTAACTGCTCCTTGATTTTAGGCGTTTTGATTGAATGTAATTCCTGATTGAATGTTAATTGACGTTTAAACAATTAATGAGCCAAAATGCTGGCACCGAAAAAACAAATTCTGATTTGTTTTGATTTTCAGTTTTGAACCATAATTTGTTATTTTTTTTAAATAATAAATAATCAGATTACAGTAATACGAAGTATATAATTGTGAAATATTATGGGTATTTCAGTATTTTAAATTGGGGACACCAAAAGTGTTATTACCGAAAAACCCTCAGCTCTTCCCTTATAGAATAGAGATAATTGGTTGTATTTTGGATTGAACAATTTATTAATACAAAACCATCCTAAGTGAGAAGATTAATAAGCTAAGTCATTCACGACGAATCATTGAGTATGTCCATTGTACGAAGTAGTATTCACGCATACGATTTGTGGCACGTGCGTGATATTTTATAAATAAAAATTACAATTCTATATTGAGTGGGTCTCCTATGAGACCGTCATACACGTAGCACCGCTGATGTCAGTATTAAGCAATATAACTATTGATTAAAAAACATAATTATTTGATTGGAGAGTATAATAAATAATAGTGACTATAGCTATTTGATCATATCGTAACTATCTAATTTAAAAGTATAAATACTTGTTACGATAGTATAATAGAATTAGGATACCACCAGGATCCTACTAGCATTCAAAGTAGAAATACGTAAGAGTTATATGGTTTATTAACTTAGTCAGGAATAGCATATTGAGTTGCAGTAGGAATTGGTTACATGTTTGCTGTACTATAAATATTGGTGTTTATTTGATAATAAAGATATACGTTTTGAGTTAATTTGTCATGGTATCATGAGCCTAGGTTACGAAACCTAATTTTTTTTCCGCAATAACAAACCCAGTAAAATAGTTAGATCGTCTGCCATGTCTAGCGAAGACGATGAGCCAAAGAAACCTTCGACAGAGGGCAAGAGTTTGAAGGAGAAAATCCTTGCCAAGGCCTATTATCTAGGTTCGAGTGAAAGTCCGGGTAATATCATAACCCCGATTAAATTAAAAGGATCGAAAAATTATGAAAAATGGTCGATGTCTGTACGAAGGGCATTGATTTCAAAGAGGAAGTTTGGGTTTATTGATGGGTCAATTCCGGAACCCATTGATGATCCCGAAAGACTAGCAGATTGGATTGCGGTGCATTCTATGTTAGTCTCTTGGATAAAACACACATTGGAAGAGTCTCTACGATCGACCGTTGGAGACTATGATGATGCCGGAGCATTGTGGATACATCTTAAGAAACGATTTTGCGTAGTTAGCGGTACAAGGGTCTGTCAATTAAAGATGAAACTTAGTGATTGTAGGCAGGCTCAAGATGAAAGTGTAACTGATTATTATGGTCGTTTACACACAATATGGAAGGAGTTGGTTATGTTTGCTCGCGTGCCGAAGTGTTCTTGCGGGGCTTGCAAGTGCAATATTGCAGGACAAGTAGCAACTATAAGAGAAGAGGACTATCTCCACCACTTCCTCATAGGGCTTGATACACCATATGAAGATAGACGCGCTCAATTTCTAGCACAAACACCACTGCCGGATATTGACGAGGCTTATCAAAGCATTATAAACACAGAAAGTCTGAGAAAAGACAAGGGAGACAGAAGCAATGTGATGGCATTCAAGGTTGGGGTACGTGACACTACGAAGCATGATGATAATATTGAGCGGTTTTGCAATCACTGTAACCGTAGGGGACACGATGAAGAAACTTGTTATCATATACATGGGTTCCCGGAGTGGTGGGACCCCAACCGTAGAGGTGGTCGAGGTAATGGACGCACTGGAGGAAGAGGGGGCCGTGGAAGCCGAGGTAGTCGGAGCAGTCCGGGCAACAACTCTTCTAATACAGGGGCAACAGTAACAGTTCGTGCCAATAAAGTCTCGCAGCAGACTCCTCATGGACAACTAGGTGCTGCTTCCAAAGCAGGACTTACAGAAGGTCTGGTTGGTGTGACTGACTCCCAAGTGCAACAAATATTGGAGATTTTACAACCTACTGCCAAAACAAAATTAAAGGGTAAGAAATCAGATTGTGAATGGATCGTAGATACAGGAGCATCAAATCATGTCACATCCGATCTCTCACTGTTGACGAATATTCAAACAATACCAAATTGTTCCGTCGGACTTCCCGACGGACAATATGCGAATGCTAACCAGATTGGTTCCGTTGTACTAGAAGGAGGATTGGTGCTTCATAATGTTTTATTTGCTCCAAAATTAAACTGTAATTTAATTTCTGTTATGCAGTTAAATGATGAATCAAATTGTTTTGCTCAATTTACTAACAAAATATGTGTTATACAGGACCGATCGACGAGGAGGATGATTGGCCTGGGTGAACGAGTAGATGGACTATTTATTTTCCGTGGGATCCCGGCGGTTAAAGTGCGTGCAGTTGGGACTGATTGTGTAGTAGAGCTGTGGCATCAACGAATGGGGCATCCATCGGATAAAATTCTGAAGCTTCTTCCTCCGGTACAGAGTATTGTTAGAAAAAGTAATAAAGTATGTGATGTATGTCCTCGTGCAAAACATACTAGGAGTAGTTTTCCTGTTAGTATGAATAAAGCAAATAGAATGTTTGAATTAGTTCATCTAGATTTGTGGGGGCCCTACAAGACACGTTCGTCATGTGGAGCTCATTATTTTTTGACTATTGTTGACGATTATTCTAGAGCAGTGTGGATTTATTTACTTCGAAATAAAACTAAGGTTGAAGAAATGTTTATGAGTTTTGTTGCAATGATTAAAAGACAATTTAATGAAAAAATTAAAGTCATACGGAGTGATAATGGGACTGAGTTTAATTGTCTACAAGGTTATTTTTTTAAGAAAGGTATTTTGTTTGAATCATCTTGTGTTGGTACCCCACAACAGAATGGTCGGGTAGAACGAAAACATCAGCATCTTTTAAATGTAGCCCGTGCTTTAAGATTTCAAGCTAATTTACCCAAAAAGTTTTGGGGGGAGTGTGTTTTGTCGGCATGTTATTTGATTAATAGGACTCCCACGCCATTGCTAGATAATAAAAGCCCGAATGAAATGCTATTTGGGAAAACACCATCGTATGAGTTGATTCGAGTTTTTGGATGTCTATGTTATGCTCATAATCAAAGGAGTAAAGGGGATAAATTCAATTCTCGGGGAAGACGATGTATTCTTATTGGCTATCCTTTTGGGAAGAAGGGGTGGCAATTGTTTGACTTGGAAACTCGGGAATTTTTTGTATCCCGAGATGTTCAATTTCATGAGAAGATATTCCCGTACACCAAAAGCTTGGGTCCGTCTGTTATTGAAGATGAGTTTGAGGTGCCAATCATTAACTATGACAGTGATGATGACACTGTTCTACATACCAGAATTAATTCTGGACAGCAGCCCAACATGGCATCGCAGACCATGGAGTCACGTGGTAGGCCAGTAGACACAGATGCAGGAAAATGCAATGAGGCGCTACATCCAAGTGAAGAGGCGCTGCAGCCCAGTGAAAGCACGATGCGAGAAACACTGCATCGAGGCGCCAAAAAGGCGCTGCACCAAGGCGCTGATGAGGCGCTGCCACAGGGCGCTGATGAGGCGCACGGCGGGGCGACCCACTGTACTGCTGAGCCAGCACGCTGCAAAGAAGCAGTTCTTCCAACAGCGACAGTAAGCAGCAGTGAGTATACGACACTGGGTAACAGCAATATAGATGAGGCAGCAGGTACAGAAAATAAGGATGAGTTAGGGAGAGGAAAGCGGATAAAAGTTCCGTCATTTAAACTACGGGATCACGTCACGCACACTATACGGAAAAGTAATAGTCCATCGGCAAATTCATCCACGACATTGTCTTCCTCAGGTACTTCTTACCCTATAACATATTTTGTTAATTATGAACGATTTTCTGCAAAACATAGAAATTTTATTGCAGCCATTACAGATAGTAAAGCCCCGAAAACATTTAAAGAGGCTATGAAACATGAAGCATGGAGAGATGCGATGGCGGCAGAGATTGATGCACTTGAAGGACAAGGAACATGGGTATTAGAAAAATTACCTCCAGGAAAGAAAGCACTAGGAAGCAAGTGGGTGTATACGGAAAAGAAAGATGAGGATGGAAACTTGATCCGGAATAAGGCACGATTGGTCTGCCTAGGCAATCATCAGGAAGAAGGTACGGATTATAATGAAACTTTTGCACCGGTTGCTAAAATGTCGACTGTTCGAACTTTCTTAGCCGTTGCAGCAGTGAAAGGTTGGGAGGTACATCAAATGGATGTGCATAATGCTTTCTTACATGGTGACCTAGAAGAGGAAATTTATATGAAAATTCCGCCTGGATTTCAAAAAGATGATACTAACATGGTTTGTAGGATGAAAAAATCGTTGTATGGTTTGAAACAGGCACCTAGGTGTTGGTTTGAGAAATTGTCTACTGCCCTGAAGCAGTATGGATTCTAACAGTCATATTCAGATTACTCATTGTTCACCCTTTCGAAAGGGGATTTGCAGTTAAGTGTGCTAGTATATGTGGATGATATGATAATTGCAGGGAACAATGTCTTTGCATTAAATAGTTTTAAAGCCTACTTGAGCCAATGCTTTAAAATGAAGGATCTAGGACACCTGAAATATTTTTTAGGTCTCGAAGTGGCACGCAGTAAGAGTGGATTTTATGTCTGTCAGCGAAAATATGCCTTAGACATTATTTCTGAGACAGGACTGTTAGGTGCAAAGCCTGCGGATTTTCCGATGGAGCAAAACCACAAGTTAGCACTTGCAGATGGAAAGGATTTTGATGATGGAGAAAAATATAGGCGACTTATTGGCCGTCTAATTTACTTGGAAGTTACAAGACCAGATCTGGCATATTCAGTACATATCTTGTCACAGTTTATGCAGACACCAAAGGAGGAACATTAGGAAGCAGCATTGAGAGTAGTACGGTACTTGAAAAAATGTCCTGGACAAGGCATTCTCCTACGTTCTGACAGTGCATTACGTCTAGAAGGATGGTGTGACTCGGACTGGGCTAGTTGCCCACTAACGCGGCGTTCTTTAACGGGGTGGTTCGTATTACTTGATTTTTCTCCGGTGGCTTGGAAAACTAAAAAACAGCATACAGTGTCGCGTTCGTCAGCAGAGGCAGAGTATCGTTCAATGGCAGCACTCACATGTGAATTAAAATGGTTAAAACAATTACTCGGTGATCTAGGGGTGGAGCACAAGCATGGTATGAATGTGTTTTGTGATAGTCAGTCTGCACTTCACATAGTACAAAACCCAGTTTTTCATGAGAGGACAAAACATATTGAGGCAGATTGTCACTTTATACGAGATGCAATTAAAGAAGGCATTATTTGTCCGTCATATGTGTCTACAAAGGTCCAGTTAGCAGATATTTTTACAAAGGCACTAGGAAAGGCACAATTCGAATTTTTTCTTCACAAGATGGGCATTCGAGATCTTCATGCTCCACCTTGAGGGGGGATGTTACGATAGTATAATAGAAGTAGGATACCACCAGGATCCTACTAGCATTCAAAGTAGAAATACGTAAGAGTTATATGGTTTATTAACTTAGTCAGGAATAGCATATTGAGTTGCAGTAGGAATTGGTTACATGTTTGCTGTACTATAAATATTGGTGTTTATTTGATAATAAAGATATACGTTTTGAGTTAATTTGTCAATACTCTAATCTAATTTAAAAGTATTTTTTAAGAAATTGGACCTATACATAAGATCATCATATATAGCGAAAAACTTAACATTTTATGTTAAGTGGTGGTAATTTTAAGGTTTAGACAAATTAAATGTGGTAATTTTGATTTTTTTTTTTTTTTTTTTTTTAATGTTGTAAGTTTGAAAACTGGACTTTATAAGGTGATAATTATGGGAAAATCCTAAAACTTGGCATTTGCAGGAGTCAATTCCTTTTGATGACTCCTCTTCAACCACTTGATCAATTTCACCTTATTGCGCTTCATTAGGGTCTTCCTACACTTTCAGGACACGCTCAACAACTTCAACCATATAAATCAACTCAATAACGGGTGAAGTTTGATCCTTTTCGGTCCACACTTGTTTCTTGCAATTTTCGCGATAAACAACCTCCTTTAGGTTCAACTCCGGTATGTGCAACATGTAACTTGTGAAACTTGTGACTTGAGCATGCTTACGCTTTGCATATGGTTGTCTTCTCTGAACTCTAAAGTTAGCATCCATAACCACGAGAATCATAAGTAGGTCATTCTTATATATATATTTTAACCATTCCTTTCATTCTGTTCAACTTAGTAGGCTCAACATTTCAGACTTTTATCCCCACTTCAACACTATCAACAATCATCCAGGTCTTGTAACTTTCATATAGGAAAACGGGTGCTCCTCGCACAGTAATATTCCAACGTAGTAGACTCATGTAGTATTGGTGGGATCTTATGCCTCTATCCTCTGGAATCGGGTTGAGTAGTATCTCATGACGTACCATCTCATCACTCCACACGGAAACAAGTATATGTGTGCCCAAACAAGGCCGAAAGTCGAGTGAAGGTTAGACAACTAGAACCGCCCACCATAGTTGTCAAGTTCCACCATGGAATCACCTATTACAATTAAAAAATAAACTTGCACCCCAAGTTAACAAGTCTATGCAAAAATATAATACTAAATTTAAATGATAGATCACACACCATGAAGTTTTCTAAAATACTATAGGAGCACATTCACTCAAATTCCTTAGTAGTATCAGAAAATAAAGCGATATAAATTGAGTTAGGGATTTTATTCCCTCATAATTACCACCTTATAAAATATAAAGTTCAGTTTTTCAAACTTATCCCCTTAAAAAAAATATTATTTTAACTATTAAGTGATGATAATTTTGAAAATTTAGACAAATTTAAGGGGTAACTTTGAAATAATTTTTTTTAAGCTTGGTTTGAAAAACTAACCTTTACAACATGTTAGGCCCTGTCCGTTATCGTTTTTTGTTTCCAGTTTTTTTGTTTTTACAAAACTAAAAATCAAAATATGAAAACCACAAAAAGTAGTTTCAAGTTTTTTGTTGTCAGTTTTCAAAATCAACATCATTAGTATAAGTATGATTAATTTTTAGTTCATGATTCAATCTAAATCATATGACTTTCAAATTCAAAAAACCAAAAATTGAAAACATACAGTGATGCCGAATGGGGCCTTAGTTATGGCGAAGGTGACTTTGATTGTGTACGAAGATGACGAAGGTGACTTTGATTGTGGCAATACAACTCACTTGAAAGTTGCTGATTTCCTCACCACCCCTGAAGGGAATAATTAATCCTTAGAGTCGTTTATGGTAATTTAAAGAATAAAACTTTATTTACTTAGATTCATGATATTTTATTTTGGATTTTGTTTGTTTGAACTATGATTTTATATGACATTGTTAAATTACGGTTATTGAGTTTTCTTATTGATATTTCATTTATTTGAAGAACATGAATACCCCTCAAGTTCAGTTAGCAATGAATGGTGAAAATTTATGCTTAGCAGACAGTGCAACTACTCATACCATACTGAAAAGCAAGAGATATTTCTCTCATTTGAAAATGAAAGAAACTAGTGCGAGTACTATATCAGGTAATGCAAAGATAATGGCTCCGGAAGAGAAAATATATTATTGCCTATGGGAACGAAATTTGAAATCATTGATGCATTATATTCTCCCAATTCTCAAAGAAATTTATTGAGCTTTAAAGATATTCGACATAATGGATATCACATTGAGACAATAAGTGAAGGAAATTTTGAATACCTTCTGTGAGGGGGTCGAAAAAGCACGAGGCTAATGCGTGACCTCGTCCCTCGTGGGCGTGACGTTGTCAGATCAAGTGTAATTGGATTTCCTGTGAGTTTACACCCAATCGACTAGTAATATAGGAGTCGTCATTCAGTTTTTAACGACAATGAGAAAAACTGACAAAACCCGGTTATCGTGACATAAAGGAAGTGCCATTATGTTCGACCACGACGGCCATAGGTTCCCTTGTGATCCCTGGTGTGGGGATCGCTCAACGTACACCCGCAGGGCAGAGATTAAGAGTTCGGGGGACTGTAACTACCGAGAGGAGTGCTCATCGATAATACTCCAGAGGCTGGTTATCCTTACTAGTTCAGCATAAATAATTGAAGGGACATGCGTTAAACTATTAAACTATTCTGAATTGATTTTAGCAATATGCAACACATAATACTAAATCGATCGTGATTATCTTATTTAGATTTATTTAAGGTACCTAGCATGATAATTCAATTGTCCAGGGTATTATCTTATTAGGCGTGATAGATCAATAAAATTAATAGTTTGACAATTTTATAAAAGGGTGATGAAAGCGATTAAATCATATGAGGGACACATTACAACGCACCCTTGAGAGGTGCGTTGTGGTTCTCAGAAAACTAACCACTTGGCTTTGCTATTTCTCCTTTTATTTAACGAATCTCGGGTTTCCAAGCAATGTTCCAGTATTTAGGCTTAATTCATCAAGCTACAGGGGGCAGGGTGCGTTCTGTTCAACTTTTGGGTCGATTGCGACAGAACGCTGGATCAATTTCGCAGCGTGAGGCTTAAGCTTAAGGCTAGAGTCAATACTCAGATTATGGAATTGTGTGTGTTATTTTCACGTCGATTTTAGGCTGTACTTATAGGAAAAGAGTGTGTGGAAAGATAGATTTTAAGATACGAATCCAAAAAGAATCCGGAGATAAAACTGCCCCAGGCACTTTCAGCGCCCAAGGCTGGGCGCCGAAGATTTCGACGCCTAGATCCAGGCGTTGAAAATGGGATCTGGGCCGAGATCTTTGTCAGATTTGGACTCTTAGAACACGGAGCTTTTGAGATTTATCCGAGTCTTTTAGTGCGTATAACTTATGACGGAATGCGTCTGGGCCCGTTACGAACTCTAGGTTCGTTAGGAATTTAATTAATACGTAACTCTTATTTTCGAATTATACCTGGAATGCAAATTCTATCTCTTTTAAGATTTATGTTGGAGTGCAACACCTAATTCTTACAGGTTTCTGTCTTTTATGACTTTGCCACTTTTAACAACGACCTTTTATGGCAGTTACTATTCTTAGCAGGTTTCTATAAATAGCAGCTTTGGCTGAAATGAAAGGGTGATTGAGATCCGTTATTTTATAGGAGATGCGTTGCCAAGTGGAGATTTATGTTCTCATCATCGAACCTTCCCTTTCGGGAATGGGGACAAAAGTAGGCGTCTACAGTTAGCCCCCACTTTGACTGAGTCTCGAGATGAGACGATGGTCAAAGTACTAGACGGAGTGCGTCATACAAGCCATGGTGTATGTGACCTGTTTTGCGAGGGTCTCACGAACCCCCGAGTGATAACATTTGACTTAAGGGTCATCACTTGAAGTGTTAACACATTCCTCACGCGTCATTGGAATTTGTTAACTAATAGTATAGAAACTCCCTCACTTTGTCATTGGAAGTATCTAAAGATGTTTTCGAAATCAAAGCTATAAAGTGTAACTAGGCCTGGCCAAGCCTAATCACGAGGTAAAACGCTTTTAAAGATTCTCATTTTCAGGGTTAGCTAAACGAGAAAACCCCCTTGTAAAACGAAGAAAAATCCAACACATCGCTCTTTTTTGGAAAAGCGGAAAACCAATCCTTTGATTTTTGGAAAAGGGAAACCATCCTTTGATTTTTGGAAAAGGGAAACCATCCTTTGATTTTTGGAAAAGGGAAACCATCCTTTGATTTTTGGAAAAGGGAAACCATCCTTTGATTTTTGGAAAAGGATAAACCGGGAAAAGTTATCGCTGCAGCGACTAAGGACCTGCGTGGTTAGTGACGCAGACCCCGCCCGCTGAAGGTGGGCGAGCCTGTCTGTTGAGGGTGGACACCCCATCCGATAGAAGTGGACGAATCTATTTTGATGTTTTGAAAATAAGGACCTACGCGGTTTGTGACGTAGACCCCGCCCGCTGAAGGTGGGCGAGCCTGTTTTTGTTTTGAAGATTTTATTTTCTTTTCATTTTCAAAAACTGAGGACCTGCGCGGTTAGTGACGCAGACCCCGCCCGCTGAAGGTGGGCGAGCCCTGTCCGCTAAGGGTGGACGCCCCGCCCGCTGGAGGTGAGCGAACCTGAATTCGTCTTTTCGATTTGGGACTCGCGTGGTACGTGCCGCGATCTTGCCCGATTGAGGTGGGCAAGTCTCTATTTCATTTGTTCTTGTGATTTCTTTTGAGAATTTCTTTTTATTCATTCTTGTAAGAGAGAATTCTTTCGAGGGATGCTCGGATTTAGTTGCAACCTGAATGTGGGTTGACAACGTGCTTAGACGGACCATTGTCTCGTGGTCATCATCTTTCATGGTTTTGAGCTAGTCTTTACGGCTCAATTTTGCCACTACCTGGGTCCTTGATTAGGGGACTATGTATAAGTATCAACGACGACCTTTGTCTTGAGGTCGTAATCCGGTTTTATCTTTTGAGATTATCCAAACACGGGACTTCGTACAGCGTAGTCTGGGAATATTGTTTTAACTTTGCATACTCTCTTTTGAAATATATATTTTCTTTCGAGCCCCCAAGCACTCGTGCTTGACGGTCATTTCTTGTCAAAGAGGTTCCTTGGGGATACGCATTTTGTAATGTCCTTGATCGTGTTTGGGATTGTGCTCGTAAGTGCGAGCGATCTTTGTAGTGGTGTGCTACTCTTAACAAAGCCGTGAGGTGCGACTTTCAGTAAAGAAATCGGCAATTTTCGAGTCGAATGGATACGGCAGGACCCTATAGAAGTCAGGGCTTCTTCTGGGCCTGGGCTCATTTTCGGCGCCCAGGCCTGGGCGTTAGAAATAATTCACGCCCAAGTGGGGCGTTGAAAATATTGTTTGGGCTGGTCTTTTGATGACACAGTTGGCCTCTTGTTCGTTCGTTTATTTCACTTGGAAATTCTACGTATTCTCTTCTCTTTTGTTTTTCTTTGTTTTTGGAACGTAGAATTTCATTAGAGATCACAATGAGTTGAGTGATCGTGATGATTTCTCGAGAAGCCGTAGCCGATTGGTGGACTACGGTGTTTGTCGCTTTGGGGCGATTATTTAAAGGAACTGTCGCTCTTAAGGCGTACAGTTATTGCAATAGTTGGGCGAGTCTATATGGCCCGAGGAACATACCTTGAGGCGTAAGACTTTGATCGCGTATATATTTTTTATTTTGCTACGGTCGTTTCGTAGCTTGGAGCCCCCAAGTATGCATGTTGGGATGCTTCCTTTAGGCGTACGATTTTTGTAGGTTCTTTCGAGAAAGATGCCTTGGGGTCCCGCTCGTGTAGGTGCTAGCTATCCCTTCCGTGGTAGGTAATATTTTGCTACCTTTAATCCTTAATGTAGAAGTCGTGTGGCTTGCATTTTGAATTTGGGGGATAAGTAGTCTTTGCCTCATACTCTTGGTCGTGCCCGCATTAGTGCAATATGCCTTACTCTTTTTTTTTTAAGACTTGTACCGTGGGATGGTTGAACTTATGGTGCGACTTAGGCTTGTGTGGCCTAACAGCGTGTCTTAGAACATTCCTCCAGGTGTTGGGATATCATTATTATTTTTTGCATTGGAGTACTTCATCACGCCTCGTTCAGGTGCTCGAACAAGTGTAGCACCTTCTGCGTGGGTGTGCACGGCTTATTACTTCGTTCGATGCGAGGATTCATAGATGTTTCTTTCTTTTTTTTATCCTTGATTTTTCTTTCGATTTTTCTTTGGAACGACGTAGACTGTGTAACGGGCGCTTGTAGGGCGAGCGTTATGTGCAGTAATTTGATCGGAGTTTTGGTGACTCGCGATTTTCAGTTACCCTTGTTAGTGGGGTGACTTTATATATTCTAAGTAGCGCTTAGAATTTGGGAGGGGTTGTAGCCATTCTAAGGTTCATTTTACACGATCAAACCTTAGGATTGTGCCCGTATGACGTGTGTATAGCATTAGCGTCGAGAATTTGAGATAAAATTGTCATTTCGAGCATTTTTAGAGTGTTTTTCTCAAGCCCCCAATTGTAGCTACGGGATTGGCTTGGTGCTATAATGCTTGGCATACGTTTTTATGCATTCATGGTGACATGGATCATGAATAGTTTGAACCAGACTCGTTTAGTGCGAGGTACGTTCGAGTAGTGATTTGCTACTTCTCTTGTAAATGTCGTATTGTGCGACATTGCCATGGTCAAGGTAGTCACATGTTGAAGTATGCCTTGACCAAAAATCTAGGTGCCTTTCTTTACCCATAATCATATTTAGAAATCTTTTTGACTCACTTGCAACATCGAGATAAACGCATACTTAGCTTAAACCAACGACACTTTATTATGTTCGAAGAAGTCTTTGAAAATTATTTGAAATCCGAGTCCTACTGTGTACAATCCGAGGTGTCCTAAGTAAGTTGACTTATAGAAGGGTTCGTACAGGATTACATGAGTGAATCAAAATACTGTTACGATTTTCGGAATGCTGTCTAAGGATTTGCTGGAAGCCAGGGTGCAGGCGTCAAGATATTACTTGTGCCCGTGTGGCACATGCTTTAGGCTTTTAGGGCCATCATTTCCAGAATTGCGGGAATATAAACCGCTTTCAAATTAACTTAGATTTACTTGGTGTATGTCTGCACAAAAGGTCAAGGTATACTTAGTTCTTTCCCTAGTTCTTTCATTTCAATTTTTCGCCCCCAGTTGCTATTATGTCTTCTCATTAATGATGCTTTCAGATTTCGATTTTAGATGCCCGTGTCATATGTCTGAGTAGGGTGAGCCTTGGTTAAGTGCCAAGTCCTATTGACAATGTCTGATTTTTTCCAAAGGGGATTCACAAGCATTTGAATTACCATGAACGGGTGCCCTGAGTTCGAAGTGAAGGAAATAATGCCCTTGGTCCAAGTATGCATATAATGTTAAGTCTAATAAATGCGGTTCAGTATTAATTAACAAGTTAATAATTCAGTAAGATCAAGTGAGTTGAATGCCTAGCTAGAGGCCGCTTCAGTTCAAGTGGAATTAATTATATTAATCCACAGCTTACTCTTGACTGAACCCGTAGGGTCACACAAATAGTACGTACACGGATCAAGTATTTAATGGAATTAAATACTCCATCTATGGATATTCGGAATCGACGGATCTTGGTTTCAGTGGGAGCTGAGATCGTCAAAGGCAAGAAATGAATACTCCGGAAACGATGATATTGCCGGAAACAGAAATATGGATCGTATCGGAAATATAAATATTATCCAAGTCGTAGATGTTGCCGGAAACGGAAACATGGTACGTATCGGAAAATATTATTGGAAATGGAAATATTGCCGGAATCGGAAATATTACCGGAAACGGAAATATTGTCAGAATCGGAAATATTATCGAAATCGGAAAATAATTCCGGAAACGGAAATATTAAATATTTGTTCGAAACGGAAATTTATTCCGGAATCGGAAATATTAAATATTGTTCGTATCGGAAATAAATTCCGGAATCGGGAATTTAATCGGAACCGTATCGTATGAATTAGCATCGGACGAGGCCTACCAGACGAAGGCCCAGCACGAAGCTGGGCCATTGCCCAGCAAGCCACACGCAAGAGCCGAGCCACGCCAGGCCCAGCGCAAAGGCCAGGCCCAGCAGCGGCCTCGGCAGGCGGGGCTGCGGGATGGGCTTCGTCGAGAAGGGCTGGTGTTGTGCGTGGGCCGCAAGGCCTGCGTACGGTGCTAGCGTATCACTCGAAGTGTGTTACTCGAATCCTAATGCTACCGGGATTCGTCATATGATTAAATCCTAATCCTAATAAAGATAGAATTTGTTTAATAGAGTTTTAATAAGATTCTAATTAAATAAATTAGTATCCTAATAGGATTCCAAGTCCTTTTCCATAACTCTATAAATAGGTGCCTAGGGTCACATATTTATATCGAGGATTTCAAGAATTCAAACAATAAAAAGCTAAGATTTTTAAGTAGAAAAATCAGCCATATTCTTGCCCTATTAGCCGAAAATATATAGTACCTTAAGGGCGATTCTAGTTGGTCAATCTTAAGGCGGATCCGGACGTGCTGTGGACTATCTACGGAGGGACGACACTTGGAGTCCTAAAGACTTGTTCTTGTTCGGTTCGGGCGCAGCTAGGGAGGGCACGCTACAAAGTGTATGCATCTGAATTATGCTAAATGATTATGTGTAAATAATATGTTTCTTGGCTTTATGGTTTTTCCGCATGATTTATGTTTATTCATATGTATCATAACCTAACAGTGGTATTACGAGCCTCTTATTATTTTCATAATCTAAATAGCATGAACATGGTTAAATTTTACAAATTTGCAAAGAATTAAAAGGGGTGATTAATTTTCGTAATTGTTAATTAATTGCAAATTGCGTTTATTTAATGATATGTACGCAGTTTTTCGGCAGTTTCTTCGTTACTCATCCAAATCGAGTGATTTTTGTGTCAATTCCGCATGTAAAAGGCATTCTAAAATTTTGACAAAATAAGTATTTTTCGGCCGAACGCAGAATTCCCAAATTCGAAGCCTAACTATGACTTTTCGGAGGTTTTAGTTTTTCGAATGCAAAAGTTTGTAAATTTAAGATGTTAAATTAAGTATTTGCGATTCTTGTTGATAAATCTTGAGTTTTTTTTATTGACCTACAGTATATGTTTAACAATTATGAATGCCTAGAATTGTTAATTATACAACCTAATTTGTAATTATGATTAATTTGTTGAAATTCGAATAATTTAGAATTGATTTGTTTTTCATAATTAATTAATAATTTAATTAGGTATCCATGATTAAAATCCACCATAAAAATTGTTAATTTATGTTAAATTTTTAATTTTTATGACCTAGATTTGAATCCATGGTTAATCGGAAATTAATTGATTAATAAATTTTCGATTTTTCGCCCTAAAATTATGAAATTAATATGATTTATTAATTTGTCATTAATTTTGAATTAAAAATTTTAAATTTTTATATAACACGCCCATAAATCTTGCACGCACAAAGCAATGGACGCTACGTGTTACCCTTAAAGGGTGTTGTATGGTGCGGGCATGCGACGACGAGCAAGGGAGCTCGTCGCCCATGCGGTACAATGCAGCGAGCAAGGGCCATGGCACACGAGCACAAGGCAGCACGCTGCCCTTGTGTCGAGTGTTGTGCGCACAATGGGCGAGTAGGCAAGGGCGATGGGTCAAGGCGCAAGCCAGCGGGCAGACGCGTGTGGGCAGCAAGCGTGCTGCGCCAAAGCGCGCGCTGCCGCGCCCAGCGAAGCAAGCAGACGCGAAGCAAACAGGCGCGACGAGCGAGCGGGCTGCGCGCAGCGTGGCCTGTGCTTGCTGCGTTGCGTGTGGCCTGCTTGCGTGGTGCTATACGATCAGTCGAGGGGCGTTAAGCCTCGTGCACTTGACGGGGCTTGGGCGCAAGCCCAAGTGCTCGTCGTGCTACGATTGAGTCGTTTTGAATTTTAATTTGAAATTTTCAGTTCGGAAATAATTTTAATTAATTTTAAAATTAATAATTTAAATTGTTTTCTCGGATGTTAATTTTGAATATTATAATTATTATAAATTTTATTTATACTAATTATTTTACTAAAATTAAACCTTGAATTAATGTAAATTCATTTAATTCAACTGAAAAATAAATTAAATAAAATGGATTCAATTATAATTTTATATGAGCTTTAAATTTTAATTAAATTTGTATGTTTCCGGTTAGACTAGAAATACATTTTTATGTTTAAAATTAGTAAAGCATATGAATTTATTGGTTGAAGTGGGAGCAATTTTAGTCATAAACTCTTGATTAGGTCTACAAATCCTTTAAGGTTAAAGAACTTGATTAGAATTAATAAGGACTGAATAATTGGTAGATTATTGGTGCCCTTAATTAATTGCTGCAAATATTTATGTGATGCATACAGTGTGTTTTCACTAACCAATTATGTGGGCCATTCATGATAATGAATGGATGAATGGTATATATTGTATATGTACTGTTTTGTAGGTTATGAAGTGACTAGTATGGCCCAAATAGGATAGACAATATGGTCTGCGTACCATTAATTTGAATGTAATTGGTCTAAAGCACCAAATTTGTTTTTCAATTCAAATATGGTCTGAGTACCATCAAATAGTTGTAATTAGTTTAATTATAGCTTATCCTATTTGAAGAAAATGGCGCCTCCCACGGGGAATTTCAAAAGAAGTTTCCATCCATTTTCAAGAGGGACTTTAAAGTTGAAGCTTCAAGATGAAGTCGGGCCATACTAGATCACAATTATCTTATGCATTCTTTAAGTTATTTATTGCTTTTAAATATGTCTTAAATATGCATGAGATTGTGGCTTGATTATGTTGCATGATTAAGGATTTTAGTTCACTTAAAATCTAACCAACATAGTAAGAGCCTTAAGTTTCAAACTTAAAAAATTGAGTTAAAAGGTGCCATGCCAAAATAACACTTACTTGGATATCCTTTACATCGATCTTAGTAATAGTTTTCCGCCATAGCGAGGTGTTACTTATCGATACTAAAGGGGTAAGGTACACAAATAATTGTGAGACATGTTAGTTTTGTTGAAACTCAACGATATAAGTAAGGAGTCCTTTTATGTCGTGGCAAATTCGATAGGTTTACCTAATAAGTTCTTAGACGTACCTATCAACCAAGAGTAGTTTCTAGACTATTAGCAAAAGGCTTTTGCTTACCCAAAAGATTTTAGAATTGAGTCAAAATACATAATGTGCTTAATTCTTCAATGGTTTTTAGGATCTTGGAATCATTTTATTCACACCTGTCGGAACAATAAATTCGAATAAAATGCTAATAACTTGTTTAAATTGCATGAATACTTTAATTTTCAAGTTATTACTCATGATAAATGTTTAGACTTTGCATGCTTCAATGTATGTTTTAATTATTGTTTATAATTAAATGTCTTGCACTGCAGTAAATCCTTTTAGAAAGGTAACAGTAAATTTCCTCGATTGGTAGTGAATCCAAGAACGATTCACGGAAATGAGAGAAAATGAGCAATTTAAAATGTACGTTTCTTTGGGCGACTTTTATGGTTGTTTTCGAGTATCGAAATCGAATGGCAACCCGATTGGTGCTTGTGAATTCAAAATACAATGTAGTTTTGAGATCATAAAGCATTGAGTTTAAACACTCAGCTTTACCAATGGTTAACAACCTAATATCTTTGTCCATTTAATTCTCGAATGAGTCTATTCCCTAGACATTCGAATAGATCGATTCTTAGAGAACTTTAGAAGCTTCTGATAAGATCATCTAGTTGAAACAGAATATTCAACATAAATAAAATGGTAAGAACTTTGATAGAGTGACATCGGACATGTCTAACAAAGTATAAAAGTCAACACTAAAGAATTCAATTCTTAAGGCTATAAGAAAGGGTACAAGAAACAGGAAAAACAAGGAACAAGTGAAAGGAATTTACAATTCCGTGTCTACCTAAAAGTTTATGTTTAAAGAGAAGTAACCTAGCAATCAAACTTCCTTGGTATCATATACCGCTTGAAGTTCTTACTTCGGTAATAACTCAAACAATGGAAGCTAGGATACACTAATGACCTACAAGTGGGAAATGAAGCATGGCAATGCTACATTAGTTGTAGGGTCATCTAGTTTGTTTTAATTCCTTTCAAAGGCTGTAACTTAATGGCTATTCTGTTCCACAATCAGCATACCTAAATTTCTGTTTTCAAACACAGAAAGACTCACATTCAGAAGAACAAAAACAATGTTTGTTTGTTTATTTGAATGAAATGGTCATTTACGGGTTGAGTCAATATGCTTGATTAAAACAAACAACTCTTTAACAATAAAAACTTTACTAGGTTTAAATCAAACCCTTGATTTGAGTTCCACTAATCTTTGGCATTGTTGCTTAGACCATATCAACAAGTTAACATTCATAAGCTCTATTTTGATGGAATTTTGAAAGTTGATTGATTTCTAGATCAATTCAAGACAAGCTAGTCTTACTTGTTGAAAGTAACAAAAGATATGAACTATTGTTAGAACGCCTAAACAATAGAGTTCAAAGCTAAAGAAATATTTTATGACTTTATTATTTCACATGGATTTGAGTGAATATAGGTTTATTTACTCAATGTGATATAAGTTTGAATCTGTTTGGCTAGTTTAAAGATTCAGAAGTATAAAATCCACTTGGCAAGAAATCATAAAGATCTAAGTTAGATCATGTTGATGATTACTTAAGTCAAGAATGATCATCAATGATTGTGTGTAGTAAAATTCACAATCTAGCTCCATAAGATATGGCATATCTAAGTTGGAATGATCGAAGTCAATTAATACTTGATTCGGTCAATGATGATTCATAAAGACTTTTCCTATAATTTCTAAAACAAAATGCTCAACTACCACCAAACTAAACCAAATTCGTCAAACTATTGAAAAGTAATTTCAGAACATCTTTTCGATAATATATATATCTAAAGAGTTGCTAAACTCAGTGGGAGCTTAGTGTTTGTTATTCGACAAACTAAGGCCCAAGTCTAGATATATGTTTCATTGTGATTTATTCAAATGAGACAGAAGGGTATTGTTTCTACCACGAACTTTTGAGAACATAATGTTTGTTTGCTCGAAATAATGTCCTTTTGGGGATTCGTTTCCAAAATGACAAGTGGGAGAAAATAGACCTCGAAAGTCTTCGAGGCGAACAACAAACATAAACGGACATTCCGGAGGCTTTTCGAAGTGCTTCAGAAAATCCGAACTTATTCTTTAAGGACTTTAGAAGTGGCTTTAAAGAATAGACATCTCTTAGAAGACTTTACAAGTGCTTCAAGGAGAACAGAATATTCAAAGGACTTTCAAGTGGCTGTTGATATTCTATTGTTTGATGTTCTATACCCAAGTAGGCATAGAGTTAAAGTCACTGAAACTATGAGATTCTTCTATTAGATAGTAAAGAAACATGGAGTTCAGGTCACTGAAGCTGTGCGATTCTTCTATTAAATAATGAAGAAACCTACAACTTGCAGTCAAACTATTATCATGTAGATTAATGAGTTTGTGACTTGTAAGAAAGCTATGACGAAACCCAGATTCCCTAAAATGGTTAGAGGCCATATATAGACTCAAATGTTTTAAATGGTTAGAGGCCATAAAACATACTAAATGTTTTGATGACAAAATTGAAATTCTGTTAATTTGCAAGAATAGTTTCACACCTATTGGTTGCAAGTTTGTTTTAAGGATAAAAACCATCAAACATGGTATTGTGTTCACGCACAAAGCTAGATTAGTTGCTAAAAGGTTACAAGCAAATTCATGGCGTGGATTGTGTTGAAACCTCATGCATAATCGTAATGCTTAAGTCTATAGTTCAAGCAATGATTGCATATTGGTACATATGGAAATTGGATGACAAAAACAAATTCCTCAATCAAATGTTGGAAGAAACTATGTACATGGTATGTCATGAGATTTGTGGATCCAAATAAATACTTGAAAAAGAAAGCTAGCTTATGAAATCTAAGTACAGATTTAAGCAAGCAAATTGGGAATTAAAACTGTATTTTAGTGAAGCTAATAAGTATTTTAGTTTCATAAAATGTACATGATTCTTATAGATATATAAGAAGTTTAGTGGGAGTACATAAAAACTTAATTGGTCCTATGTGTATCACACACATATCTCTCTATTGTGAAATAACATTCAAATGCTAATAACTTAGGTTTGACATTATTCATCAATGATGGACCATGGCGAAACTTAGTACATGCTGGGTATTAAGATCTATTTACAGAGATCTTATAACATTGTTTTAGATTAAGTAATGGCATTTACTAAATCAAACACGAAAGACTCCATTGGAGATATTCGATCCATATGAATAAATCTAAGTAATGAATGTTTTAACTATGTGTAAGCATTTACTAAGTTAAACATCAAAGGATCTAAGTGAGATTCTTAACCTATATTATATTTCAAAGAATTTAGCTGGATTTAGTATCTACTGAAACTAGAATGAGCTAAAGTTACATGAATAGAATTCAATTGGGAATTATTCTGCAAAAGAATTTATCATGTATGATATAATATGAGGATCGCCAAAAAAACGTATCGTATGACTTTATGCATGACGAACATATACCAATATCTATTGATCTAAGTAAAGATCAACTAGATTGAGATCAAGAAAAACTTATGGTACTTGAAAAAGTACATAGGAATAGTTTTGATTCAAGAAAATAAAGATATGCTTTATATTGATGCTACACGCATAAACACTGGCAAAGGATCAAGCAAGATTCCTTTGGAGTTAACCATTGACAAGGACGAGCTAAAGAGCATCGTGTTTCAAAATGGCAACATGGATTGGAGACCATGAGTTGTTGCGTGGGAAATTAAAATAATAATTTCTATGTTCTAAGATACAGCTGGAAAAGTCTTCCACATATCTGTGAACTGCTTGGATAAGTAAATCCAAACAAAGCATCACTCGCAACCTAAACAGTTGAAGTAAAAGTACTTATTGCCTAAGAAGCAATAAAACAGAGTTGTTTATATTAATGAGTTCTTCATTGAACTTGGGAAGATCACATGTCTGTTGACTTAATGGTTCTTCATTGCAAAATGCGTAAAACCACTAATGTAGCAAGAAAGACTAGATCACAAAATAAACATACTCAAAAGATCTTATCATCATATCTCGAAGAACATTCGATGAAAAGGATATTAAGATTGGCAAAGCATGATAACTAAACCTATGCAACAAGTGAGAAGCAACACTCACGTTGTAGCACTGGAAATCAAGCATAGCTTTGAATTCCATGAACTGTTTTAAAGATGGGTTTGAGGCCCATGGTTGTAAAACAATGGGGTTGAACATTTATCATATATTCCATTTAATCTTGGTTTAGTATTAAATGATGAGTCCCTTCAATTTGACGAAATATTCAAGATAGACTGTCAGGACCACTCCTGTGACTAAGAAATGTCTATCAAGTGAACTTGAAAGTCAAAAGTTGAAAATGGTCCCTTGTCGGAGTTTTCTATAAAGATGGACGCATAGAAAACGTTAGACGACTAGAATGCAAGATGACTAGTAGTTCTGTTTCTTGAACTATGTGGACATGGCAATGTCGTAATCATTTGCATAGATACTTACTTTGGGAAGACTAGTATCGGACGAGACCTATGAAACTTTACTGTAAGAGATGAAAATCTGTCATAAGTAAATTTCATTAAAATTATTAGACACTAAAACCTCAATACCTGAGTGATTTGAGATTACTTGTTTGAGAACTTGTTACTTTGACGTTGACCAACCGTCGCACCGTAAAAGGAGGCTATAAAGGCAACGCTCATGTAATCACCTATCAAATGAAGTCTAATCTCAAGATCGCAAGATTGGGATTGTCCTCCCATAAATCGGGATGAGATGCTTAAAAGTTGTACAAGGCCACTCGGAGAGCTAGAAACTGTAAAATGCATGGCCGTGCTCGGATGAATCATAGGCTATGATTATCTGTTTATTTGATCAGTTGAACTCTGAAACCGAGAAACACCTCTGGACATAATAAGGATGACAACTCTTACCTTATGTTCAAGAGCAAGCATCGAGCGACAAAGGAATTAGGAAATGCACACTTGTCCCTAAGGTAAGTGGGAGACTGAAGGAAATAATGCCCTTGGTCCAAGTATGCATATAATGTTAAGTCTAATAAATGCGGTTCAGTATTAATTAACAAGTTAATAATTCAGTGAGATCAAGTGAGCTGAATGCCTAGCTAGAGGCCGCTTCAGTTCAAGTGGAATTAATTATATTAATCCACAGCTTACTCTTGACTGAACCCGTAGGGTCACACAAATAGTACGTAAACTAATCAAGTATTTAATGGAATTAAATACTTCATCTATGGATATTCGAAATCGACAGATCTTGGTTTCAGTGGGAGCTGAGATCGTCAAAGGCAAGAAATGAATACTCCGAAAACGATAATATTGCCGGAAACAGAAATATGGATCGTATCGGAAATATAAATATTATCCAAGTCGTAGATGTTGCCGGAAACGGAAACATGGTACGTATCGGAAAATATTATTGGAAATGGAAATATTGCCGGAATCGGAAATATTACCGGAAATGGAAATATTGTCAGAATCGGAAATATTATCGAAATCGGAAAATAATTCCGGAAACGGAAATATTAAATATTTGTTCAAAACGGAAATTTATTCGGGAATCGGAAATATTAAATATTGTTCCTATCGGAAATAAATTCCGGAATCGGGAATTTAATCGGAAGCGTATCGTACGAATTAGCATCGGGCGAGGCCTGCCAGACGAAGGCCCAGCACGAAGCCGGGCCATCGCCCAGCAAGCCACACGCACCACACGCAACAGCCGAGCCACGCCAGGCCCAGCGCAAAGGCCAGGCCCAGCAGCGGCCTCGGCAGGCGGGGCTGCGGGATGGGCTTCGTCGAGAAGGGCTGGTGCTGTGCGTGGGCCGCAAGGCCTGCGTACGGTGCTAGCGTATCACTCGAAGTGTGTTACTCGAATCCTAATGCTACCGGGATTCGTCATATGATTAAATCCTAATCCTAATAAAGATAAAATTTATTTAATAGAGTTTTAATAAGATTCTAATTAAATAAATTAGTATCCTAATAGGATTCCAAGTCCTTTTCCATAACTCTATAAATAGGTGCCTAGGGTCACATATTTATATCGAGGATTTCAAGTATTCAAACAATAAAAAGCTAAGATTTTTAAGTAGAAAAATCAGCCATATTCTTGCCCTATTAGCCGAAAATATATAGTACCTTAAGGGCGATTCTAGTTGGTCAATCTTAAGGCGGATCCGGACGTGCTGTGGACTATCTACGGAGGGACGACACTTGGAGTCCTAAAGACTTGTTCTTGTTCGGTTCGGGCGCAGCTAGGGAGGGCACGCTACAAAGTGTATGCATCTGAATTATGCTAAATGATTATGTGTAAATAATATGTTTCCTGGCTTTATGGTTTTTCCGCATGATTTATGTTTATTCATATGTATCATAACCTAACACGAAGGAACGATGGGGCGATGTCGTAGAACAATCCTCTTTATTGCAAGCTTACTGCCTTTACTACTTATTGGCGATTATGACTGTGTCTAGTGGTGAAAGAAGGTCTTTAAGTGAGTTACTTTGCTTTAGGGAGGGTCAAGTCGAGTACTTTAGAGGTCATGGACGCTCGCGCTAGCCCCCATTCAATTGAGGCAAAGAGATCTTTTGAGTATTGGCTAAGTGCCTAAGAGTGTGAGTGCTCCTTCTGGCAAGGGTACGTGCCCTTATTATTTTTCGATGTGTGCTCATTTTGGCATCTTGATGACTCAGATTCTTCCTTTGACTTAAATTTTTCTTTCGACTTGGATTTCAATAAGGGACTCTATTTTTATTCTTGTTATTCTATAGACTTTAACATTTTTGCAAATTGGTTGGACCGAATCATGGATTGCCTACGTATTCGCCTTAAATAGATTTAATTTGGAATCAGGTCTTGCGTAGTTCTTAGCCAGAAAATGGTTTCTTAGAATGCCGATTTTAAACAAGTACGTTCGAGTGGAATCGTAATGTTTGAAATAGGGCGAAATAAGTGTACGAAAATTTTGGAGCGCGCGTATTTTGCGTATTTTAAATGATCTTCTACACCCCAAGTGTTCGTTATTCTTCCGCATGTATATAGGAAAATATACGAACACTTTTAGGAATTGGGAGTTGAAAAGTGATAAGCAAGAACGGCGCCCAGGGTTGGGCGTTATTATTTTTGGCGCCCAAGTCTGGTCGTTGAAAACGTGTTCTGGGCTGCCTTTTTGTGCTGCTCCTTTTCGTTTTGTGCCAAATATTTGCGAATCTTTTTTGTGCGCTAAATGCTTTTTTTTTTTAGACGAACTTTAAAGGCGCTTTGCAAAGTTTCTTTATTATTATTATTATTATTATTATTATTATTATTATGGGAAACCACCAAAACGTTACAAGCTTAACAAGCTACAAAGATCAAGTAAACTACAAGAAGTTGGTGGGGAGCCGAGATACAATCTGAAGGAAATAATGCCCTTGGTCCAAGTATGCATTCTATGTTAAGTCTAATAAATGCGGTTCAGTATTAATTAACAAGTTAATAATTCAGTGAGATCAAGTGAGCTGAATGCCTAGCTAGAGGCCGCTTTAGTTCAAGTGGAATTAATGATATTAATCCACAGCTTACTCTTGACTGAACCCGTAGGGTCACACAAATAGTACGTAAACGGATCAAGTATTTAATAGCATTAAATACTCCATCTATGAATATTCGGAACCGACGGATCTTGGTTTCAGTGGGAGCTAAGATCGTCACAGGCAAGGAATGAATACTCCGGAAACGATGATATTGCCGGAAACGGAAATATGGATCGTATCGGAAATATAAATATTATCCAAGTCGTAGATGTTGCCGGAAACGGAAACATGGTACGTGTCGGAAAATATTATCGGAAATGGAAATATTGCCAGAATCGGAAATATTGCCGGAAACGGAAATATTGTCAAAATCGGAAATATTACCGGAATCGGAAAATAATTCCGGAAACGGAAATATTAAATATTTGTTCGAAACGGAAATTAATTCCGGAATCGGAAATATTAAATATTGTTCGTATCGGAAATGAATTCCGGAATCGGAAAATTTAATCGGAAGCGCATCGTACGAATAAGCATCGGACGAGGCCTGCCGGACGAGGCCCAGCACGAAGCCAGGCCATCGCCCAGCAAGCCAAGCGCGCCGCACAAACAGCCACGCCAGGCCCAGCGCAAGGCCAGGCCCAGCAGGCTGCGCGCAGCGCGCAGCGCGCACAGCGCGCACAGCACGCGCAGCGCGCAGCGCGCGCGGGCGCTGAGTGGGCTGCTGCTCGCGCGCACGCATGGGGCCCATCGTGGCTGCCGTGCGTGTGTGTGCAAGTGTTTGTGTTCGTGCACGTTTCCTAAAACATGCAGAGTTCGGTTAATGATTAAATTCCTAAATTCTATTTGATAAATTAATTAAATTAGAGTTCTTGTAGGATTCTAGGTTTGATTAATTTGTATCTGAATAGGATTTCGATTCCCTTTCCATACCGCTATAAATATGAGGCTAGGGCTCACAATTTATAACACAAGTTTCAAAGTATTCAAAGTGAGTTTTTGAGAGAAAAATTCAGTCACACATTTGCCTATAAAGTGCCGAAAATAATAGTACCTTAAGGGCGATTCTAGTTGGTCAATCTTAAGGCGGATCCGGACGTGCTGTGGACTATCTACGGAGGGACGACACTTGGAGTCCTAAAGACTTGTTCTTGTTCGGTTCGGGCGCAGCTAGGGAAGGCACGCAACAAAGAGTATGCATCTAATCTATGCTAAATGATTATGTGTAAATAATATGTTTTCCTGGGTTTATGGTTTTTCCGCATGATTTATGAATTGTCATATGTATCATAACCTAACAGTGGTATCACGAGCCCCTTATTATTTTCATAATCTAAATTGCATGAACATGGTTAAATATTACAAATTTGCAAGAATTAAAAGGGGTGATTAATTTTCGTAATTGTTAATTAATTGCAAATTGCGTTTATTTAATTATACGTACGCAGTTTTTTCGGCAGTTTCTTCGTTACTCATCCGAATTGAGTGATTTTTGTGTCAATTCCGCATGTAAAAGGCATTCTAAAATTTTGACAAAAATAGTGTTTTTCTGCCGAACCCAGAATTCTCAAATTCGAAGCCTAACTATGACTTTTCGAAGGTTTTAGTTTTTCGAATGCAAAATTTCGTAAATTTAAGATGTTAAATTAAATATTTGCGATTCTTGTTGATAAATCTTGAATTTTTGATTGACCTACTGCATATGTTTAACAAGTTTGAATGCCTAGTCTTGTTAATTATGCAATCTAATTATTAATTATGATTAATTTGTTGAAAATTAGAATAATTTAGAATTAATTTGATTTTCATAATTAATTGTAATTTAATTAGAAACCTATGATTAAAAACCACCATAAAAATTGTAAATTTACGATAAATTTTAAATTTTTATGACCTAGACTTGAATCCATAACAATCGGAAATCAATTGGATAATAAATTTTCGATTTTTTCGCCCTAAAATTATGAAATTAATATTATTTATTAATTTGTCATTAATTTTAAATATAAATTTTAAATTTTTATGCGATTCGTTCATATAACTTGCACGCACGAAGCAATGGACGCTTCGTGTTACCCTTAAGGGGTGTTGTATAATGCGGGCATGCGACGACGAGCAAGGGAGCTCGTCGCCCGTGCGGCACGAATGCAATGAGCAAGGGCGTAGTGCACGAGCACAAGGCAGCAGCCCTGCCTTGTGTCGTGTGCCACGACCAATGGACGAATGGGCATGGGCGTAGGGCGAGCCAAGGCAGTCGCGTGTGGGCAGCAAGCGAGCTGCGCCACAACGCGCGCTGCCTCGCACAAGAGCGCGCAGCCTCGCGCGCAGCGAGCGCAAGCTCGCGTGCCACGAGCGCTGCGCCTAGCATTGCTCGCGCGCACAGCGAGCGATGTCGCCCGCCCAGAGAGCGATGTCGCCCGCCCAGAGAGCGATGTCGCGCGCCCAGCGAGCGATGTCGCCCGCCCAGAGAGCGATGTCGCGCGCCCAGCGAGCGATGTCGCCCGCCCAGAGAGCGATGTCGCGCGCCCAGCGAGCGATGTCGCGCGCCCAGCGAGCGATGGCTCGCGCGCCCAGCGAGCGATGTCGCGCGCCCAGCGAGCGATGTCGCGCGCCCAGCGAGCGATGTCGCGCGCGCACTGCGAGCGATAGCCCGCGTGCGATGAGCGCTGGCGCGCGCAGCGAGCACCAATGCGTGCGGAGGCTTGCGATAGGGATGCAGCAGCTATGCGACGAGCGCATGGGCTGCGCGCACATGGCCAGCAATGGTTGTGTGCGTGCGGCCCATGGGCATGCAACGCGTAGGGTGTTTGCGTTACGATTAGATCGTTCTGAATGTTTAATTTGAAAATTTCAGTTCACGTAATTTTAATTAATTTTAAAATTAATAATTTAAATTATTTTCTTGGATTTTAATTTTGAATATTATAATTATAATAAATGTTATTTATTCTAATTATTTTACTAAAATTAAAATCATGAATTAATTTAAATGCGACTGAAATTAAATTAAACTTTTTGGATTCAATTATAAATTTATATGAGCTTTAAATTTTAATTAAATTTGTATGTTTCCGGTTAGACTAGAAATACATTTTTATGTTTAAAATTGGTAAAGCATATGAATTTATTGGTTTAAGTGGGAGCGCTTTTTAGTCATAAAACTCTTGATTAGGTCTACAAATCCTTAAGGTTAAAACAACTTGATTAGAATTAATAAGGACTGAATAATTGGTAGATTATTGGTGCCCTTGATTAATTGCTGCAAATGTTTACGTGATGCATAATGTGTTTTACTAACCAGCTATGTGGGCCATTCATGATAATGAATGGGTGAATGGTATATATTGTATATGTACTGTTTTGCAGGTTATGAAGTGACTAGTATGGCCCAAATAGGATAGAAAATATGGTCTGCGTACCAATAATTTGAATGTAATTGGTCTAAAGTACCAAAGTTATTTTTCAATTCAAATATGGTCTGCGAACCATCAAATAGTTGTAATTAGTTATAGCTTATCCTATTTGAAGAAAATGGTGCCTCCCACGGAGATTTTCAAGACGGACTTTGAAGTCAAAGCTTCAAGATGAAGTCGGGCCATACTAGATCACAAATATCTTATGCATGTTTTAAGTTATTTATTGCTTTAAATATGTCTTAAAATGCATGAGATCAAAAGCTTGATTATGTTGCATGATTAAGGATTTTAGTTCACTTAAAATCTAACCAACATAGTAAGAGCCTTAAGTTCCAAACTTAAAAATTGAGTTAAAAGGTGCCATGCCAAAATATACACTTGCTTGGATATCCTTTACATCAATCTAGTAATAGTTTTCGCTCAGCGAGGTGTTACTTATTGGTCCTAAAGGGGCAAGGTACACAAATAATTGTGAGTACATGTTAGTTTTGGTGAAACTCAACGATATAAGTAAGGAGTCCTTTTATGTCGTGGCAAATTCGATAGGTTTACCTAATAAGTTCTTAGACGTACCTATCAACCAAGAATAGTTTCTAGACTATTAGCAAAAGGCTTTTGCTTACCTAAGATGTTCTAGGATTAAGTCGACAAACTGTGCTTAGTTCTTCAATGATTTTAGGATCTTGGAATCATTTTATTCACACCTGCCGGAACACATAATTTGAATAAAATGCTTAATAAACATTGAATTATGCATGTATGCCAGAATTTAAGTTTATTAAGAGAAACTGTGAATGGTTATTTATTTGTTTATTCTTTTCAATTGTAGTTTTTAATATGGCAAACAACAATTCATTCAACATTCGATCAATTCTCGAAAAGGAGAAGTTGAACGGGAAAAACTTCCTTGACTGGCAAAGGAACTTGCAAATAGTTCTTATGCAGGAAGAAAAGGAGTATGTCCTAGATGAGGCGATGCCCGAAGCTGCAGGCGACGGGGTCACTCAGGCAGCCCTCAATCGTTGGATTGATGCCAACAAGGATGTGAAATGTCTAATGCTCGCCACCATGAGTGCGGATCTGCAGAAAACGTTCATCAACTCAGATGCTTTCACAATCATCAGTGAGTTGAAGAACATGTTCCAAGATCTGGCTCGAGTCGAAAGATTCGAGACTTATAGGCAAATTCTTGAGACCAAGCTTAAGAAAGGCGAGCCCGTAAGTCCACATGTTCTCAAAATGATTGGACTCATTGAGAATATGAGTCGGCTGGATCAGCAATTTTCTCAGGAAATGGCTATAGACACCATCCTCCATTCTCTTCATAGCGGGTATGATCAGTTCAAACTGAACTACAGTATGAATAGTCTGGACAAAACGCTCACTGAGCTTCACGGTATGCTGAAGACCGCTGAAAAGACGCTCAAAAGTGATAAGCAGGATGTGCTTATGGTGCGTGGGGGCAAGTTCAAGAAATCTGGAAAGAAGAGGAATGCTAAGAAAGGTGGCAACAAAGCCAGCCCAACTAAGCAAATTGGCGCCAAATCTGCAAAGAGAAAGGTCAGTCAACCCACTTCTGAATCCGAATGCTTCTACTGCAAGAAGAAGGGGCATTGGAAGAGAGATTGCTTGAAGCTAAAGGAAGATCAGAAGAACGGAACAGTCGTTCCATCTTCAGGTATTTTCGTTATAGACTGTATACTTGCTAATTCAACTTCTTGGGTATTAGATACAGGTTGTGGCTCACACTTATGTTCCAATCCACAGGGACTAAGAAGAAGTAGAAAGTTAAGCAAGGGTGAAGTCGACCTACGAGTGGGAAATGGAGCACGGATTGCTGCATTAGCTGTAGGAACTTACTATTTGTCGTTGCCCTCCGGGCTAGTTTTGGAACTGGAAGAATGTTTCCATGTTCCAAGTCTTACTAAAAACATCATTTCAGTTTCTTGCTTAGATGCTAAGGGATTTTCCTTTATAATAAAAGACAATAGTTGTTCGTTTTATTTTAAAGAGATGTTTTATGGATCTGCTAGATTAGTCAATGGACTTTATTTATTAGATCACGACAAACAAGTATATAACATAAATACCAAAAAGGCCAAAAAGGATGATTCAGATCTCACCTATCTGTGGCATTGTCGATTAGGCCATATAAACTTGAAACGCTTAGAAAGACTTCAAAGGGAAGGAATTCTAGAACCATTTGACTTAGAGGATTATGGTAAATGCGAATCGTGTTTACTTGGCAAAATGACGAAGCAACCTTTCTCTAAAGTTGGAGAAAGAGCAAATGAACTATTAGGTTTAATCCATACAGATGTATGTGGACCAATGAGTACAAATGCTAGAGGTGGTTTCAGCTACTTTATCACTTTCACTGATGACTTCAGTAGGTATGGTTATATCTACCTAATGAAGCATAAGTCTGAATCCTTTGACAAATTCAAGGAATTTCATAGTGAAGTAGAGAATCAATTAGGCAAGAAGATCAAGGCACTGCGGTCTGATAGAGGCGGTGAATATCTGAGCTATGAATTTGATGACCATCTGAAAGAATGTGGAATTCTATCAGAATTGACTCCTCCTGGAACACCACAATGGAACGGTGTGTCAGAACGGAGGAACAGAACCTTGCTAGACATGGTCAGGTCAATGATGGGTCAGGCCGAACTTCCATTAGAATTTTGGGGACATGCACTAAATACAGCTGCACTCACTATAAATAGAGCTCCGTCTAAAGCTGTCGAAAAGACTCCATACGAATTATGGTTTGGAAAGCCTCCAAATGTGTCTTTTCTTAAGATTTGGGGATGTGAAGTATACGTCAAACGATTAATTTCAGACAAACTTCATCCAAAATCTGACAAATGTATCCTTGTGGGCTATCCAAAGGAAACAAAGGGGTATTACTTCTACAATACATCTGAGAACAAAGTGTTTGTTGCTCGAGATGGTGTCTTTTTGGAGAAGGATCACATTTCCAAAATGACAAGTGGGAGAAAAGTAGACCTCGAAGAAATTCGAGTCGAACAACAAACTCTAGAGAATGCTCAAGATGACATTCAGGATGAAACTCAGAGATCTTTAGAAGAATCTGGTGAGAATCATGGTCAATCTAGAAATGTTACCCCGCGTAGATCGCAAAGATATAGATCTCAACCGGAAAGGTACTTAGGTATTTTGACGAACGAGAGCTATGACGTTCTATTACTTGAAAGTGATGAACCTGCGACTTACAAGCAAGCTATGACGAGCCCTAGCTCCAAGCAATGGCAAGAAGCCATGCAATCTGAATTAGACTCCATGTCTGAAAACCAAGTATGGGATTTGGTCGATTTGCCAGATGGCTACCAAGCCATTGGAAGCAAATGGGTTTTCAAACTGAAAAAGGACAAGGATGGGAAACTTGAAGTTTTCAAAGCTAGATTGGTTGCAAAAGGTTACAGGCAAGTCCACGGTGTGGATTACG
Source organism: Spinacia oleracea (assembly GCF_020520425.1). Taxonomy (NCBI): domain Eukaryota; kingdom Viridiplantae; phylum Streptophyta; class Magnoliopsida; order Caryophyllales; family Amaranthaceae; genus Spinacia; species Spinacia oleracea. Next base: position 4,981,927 of record NC_079488.1, on the reverse strand, counting down.
ATGAAACCTTTTCACCAGTTGCAATGCTAAAGTCTATTCGAATAATGTTAGCAATCGCTGCATATTACGATTACGAAATATGGCAGATGGATGTCAAAACTGCTTTCTTAAACGGCGTTTTAACAGAAACTGTGTTTATGACACAGCCTGAAGGTTTTGAGGATCCAAAGAATGCTAAAAAGGTATGCAAGCTAAAGAAGTCAATCTACGGATTGAAGCAGGCATCCAGGAGCTGGAATATACGTTTTGATGAAGCAGTCAGTGACTTTGGTTTCGTCAAGAACGCGGACGAATCTTGTGTATACAAGAAGGTCAGTGGGAGCAAAATTGCTTTCCTAGTATTATATGTCGACGACATATTGCTTATCGGAAATGACATTCCTATGTTGAACTCTGTCAAGATTTGGCTTGGGAAATGTTTTTCGATGAAGGATCTAGGAGAAGCACAGTACATATTGGGCATCAAGATTTACAGAGATAGATCTAAAAAGATGATTGGACTTAGTCAAAGCACTTATATCAATAAGGTGCTTGATAGGTTCAAGATGGCGGACTCCAAGCGAGGCTACCTACCCATGTCTCATGGAATGACTCTAAGCAAGACTCAGTGCCCAAAAACACTTGATGAGCGTAGACGAATGAATGGGATTCCATATGCATCATTGATTGGTTCAATAATGTATGCTATGATATGTACACGCCCGGATGTTGCGTACGCACTCAGTGCTACGAGCAGATACCAGTCAGACCCAGGAGAGGCGCATTGGACTGCTGCCAAGAATATTCTGAAGTACCTGAAAAGGCACAAAGATGACTTCCTGGTCTATGGTGGAGATGATGAATTAATTGTTAAAGGCTATACGGACGCAAGTTTCCAAACCGACAAAGATGATTTCAGATCACAGTCTGGGTTTGTCTTCTGCCTCAACGGAGGAACAGTAAGCTGGAAAAGTGCTAAGCAAAGCACCATTGCGGATTCTACAACTGAAGCGGAGTACATTGCTGCACATGAAGCAGCAAAGGAAGCTATATGGCTAAGGAAGTTCATAGGAGAACTTGGTGTAGTCCCCTCCATTAAAGGACCAATAGCCCTGTATTGTGATAATAACGGAGCTATTGCACAGGCAAAAGAGCCTAGACACCACCAGAGAGTCAAGCATGTACTTCGTAGATTTCACCTTCTACGAGAGTTCGTTGAAAGAAAAGAAGTCGAGATAAGCAAAATTGGAACTGATGACAACATATCAGATCCATTAACTAAACCTCTGCCGCAGGCGAAGCACAACTCGCACACTGCAGCTATGGGAATCAAGCATATTGGAGAATGGCTTTGATGTCTCTGTTTAATGTTTTAAAGTTTTAGAGTTTAAATCTTTGTAAAACATTATTGGTTAATCATTCACAATAAATGAAAAGAATTCATTTTTCCATTTAATTTGTGGTTTATTAAATGATGAGTCCCTTCAATTTGACGATATATTCAAGATAGACTGTCAGGACCAGTCCTGTGACTAAGAAATGTCTATCAAGTGAACTTGAATGTCAAAGGTTGAAAATGGTCCCTAATCGGAGTTTTCTATAAAATTGGACGCATAGAAAACGTTAGACGATTAGAATGCAAGATGACTAGTAGTTCTGTTTCTTGAACTATGTGGACATGGCAATGTCATAATCATTTGCATAGATACTTACTTTGGGAAGACTAGTATCGGACGAGACCTATGAAACTTTACTGTAAGAGATGAAAGTCTGTCATAAGTAAATTTCATTAAATTATTAGACACTAAATCCTCAATACCTGAGTGATTTGAGATTACTTGTTTGAGAACTGGTTGCTTTGACGTTGACCAACCGTCGCACCGTAAAAGGAGGCTATAAAGGCAACGCTCAGGTAATCACCTATCAAACGAAGTCTAATCTCAAGATCGCAAGATTGGGATTGTCCTCCCATAAATCGGGATGAGATGCTTAAAAGTTGTACAAGGCCACTCGGAGAGCTAGAAACTGTGAAATGCATGGCCGTGCTCGGATGAATCATAGGCTATGATTATCTGTTTATTTGATCAGTTGAACTCTGAAACCGAGGAACACCTCTGGACATAATAAGGATGACAACTCTTACCTTATGTTCAAGAGCAAGCATCGAGCGACAAAGGAATTAGGAAATGCACACTTGTCCCTAAGGACAAGTGGGAGACTGAAGGAAATAATGCCCTTGGTCCAAGTATGCATTCTATGTTAAGTCTAATAAATGCGGTTCAGTATTAATTAACAAGTTAATAATTCAGTGAGATCAAGTGAGCTGAATGCCTAGCTAGAGGCCGCTTTAGTTCAAGTGGAATTAATGATATTAATCCACAGCTTACTCTTGACTGAACCCGTAGGGTCACACAAATAGTACGTAAACGGATCAAGTATTTAATAGCATTAAATACTCCATCTATGAATATTCGGAACCGACGGATCTTGGTTTCAGTGGGAGCTAAGATCGTCACAGGCAAGGAATGAATACTCCGGAAACGATGATATTGCCGGAAACGGAAATATGGATCGTATCGGAAATATAAATATTATCCAAGTCGTAGATGTTGCCGGAAACGGAAACATGGTACGTGTCGGAAAATATTATCGGAAATGGAAATATTGCCAGAATCGGAAATATTGCCGGAAACGGAAATATTGTCAGAATCGGAAATATTACCGGAATCGGAAAATAATTCCGGAAACTGAAATATTAAATATTTGTTCGAAACGGAAATTAATTCCGGAATCGGAAATATTAAATATTGTTCGTATCGGAAATGAATTCCGGAATCGGAAAATTTAATCGGAAGCGCATCGTACGAATAAGCATCGGACGAGGCCTGCCGGACGAGGCCCAGCACGAAGCCAGGCCATCGCCCAGCAAGCCAAGCGCGCCGCACAAACAGCCACGCCAGGCCCAGCGCAAGGCCAGGCCCAGCAGGCTGCGCGCAGCGCGCAGCGCGCACAGCACGCGCAGCGCGCAGCGCGCGCGGGCGCTGAGTGGGCTGCTGCTCGCGCGCACGCATGGGGCCCATCGTGGCTGCCGTGCGTGTGTGTGCAAGTGTTTGTGTTCGTGCACGTTTCCTAAAACATGCAGAGTTCGGTTAATGATTAAATTCCTAAATTCTATTTGATAAATTAATTAAATTAGAGTTCTTGTAGGATTCTAGGTTTGATTAATTTGTATCTGAATAGGATTTCGATTCCCTTTCCATACCGCTATAAATATGAGGCTAGGGCTCACAATTTATAACACAAGTTTCAAAGTATTCAAAGTGAGTTTTTGAGAGAAAAATTCAGTCACACATTTGCCTATAAAGTGCCGAAAATAATAGTACCTTAAGGGCGATTCTAGTTGGTCAATCTTAAGGCGGATCCGGACGTGCTGTGGACTATCTACGGAGGGACGACACTTGGAGTCCTAAAGACTTGTTCTTGTTCGGTTCGGGCGCAGCTAGGGAAGGCACGCAACAAAGAGTATGCATCTAATCTATGCTAAATGATTATGTGTAAATAATATGTTTTCCTGGGTTTATGGTTTTTCCGCATGATTTATGAATTGTCATATGTATCATAACCTAACACAATCTGGGCCCCCACTCCTCTAGCTATGGCGAACCCGATCCTGCTGAAAATGTGGGCAGCTGCCCGTGCCCCTATGTCTTGAGCCCTGGAGTACGTCTGGACCCGCTTCAGCAACGAAACAGCCCCTTTCTCTAACTCCCCAAAAGAAGAGAAGGAAAAAGGAAAGAAACCGTAACCCAAAGCCCTACAACGTGCCGCATACTTAACCTGCTTCCGCTGCGCAGCAACCGCCACAACCCGACCCGGAACGAAGTCTGACAACCCAGATTGCGTCATAGGTGAAGACCCAGTCAAGTCAACACACACATCTACACCGCCATCCCAAGAATAAAGCAATATATCTGCAGGACGAAGAGCTCCATCACTCTCACTAGTCAGCCCAACATCAACCTCCTTTCGAGCAGAAATCCCCGACCGGCAGCAAATATCCAAAAGGGTATCACGAACAACATTATGTCGATGTTTGATACCCACGATCCCAGCACAAGACACGGCATGATCCCCATAAATATCCCCAACGAAAACCCGAGAGCAAGCAGAACACGGCGTCGAATCAGAGAACAACGGAATACCCAACCGATAGCAAAGAACCGAACGATAAGTCTTACCGTTCATAGTCTGGCCTAAACCCGAGATGGGGACTGCCCGCAACCAAGCTGAGGAGTGATCCCCCTGCTGGGATTTCCAAAGGGCAACATGACGCGAAGATAAGGAGTAGGCGGATACCGCATCAGCAGTAACCTTCGTGAAATATATGTCTGCCAATTTCTTCATGAGAGTGGGGGCAGCGATTTCACTAGGGCTACTCATAAGGTCGCTCTCCACGGTCCTATTGAAAAGACCAAGAGCATCATCAAAGGCCGACCCCAGACCATCAACACCTGAAAGCCGAAGAAGCGAATCCTGCAAACCAGAAGACTGCAAACGGGATGCAAGAAAAGCATAATGCCGAACATCACCATCTGAATAAACACCCAATCCTCCATACGAATAAGGCAAGGTAGCAAGACGCCATTGCCAGCCACCGAACCCAGGTCCCGAAGCAGTCACGATACGCTCTAAAGAAGCCCGAAGAGCCACATCAAAAGAAACTTGGGCCGCTTCAAAAAGATGAGGTGGACAAGTGCGCATAGCAAAATAGAGTTTAGAAACTCCAGTGCACGCACGAAGAAGCAACAACTCACACTGGGGATCATTAAGCTTAGCTACAGCATCCATCAACACAACAGTCTTCGACACCCGTCGCGAAACCAACTCCTTACAAAAAGAGGAATCTGTACTGACTGGACCACCAAGCAACTTAACACCAAGCGCGGGACGAGCAATATCAGTAGGAAAGACACCCTCTAGACGACTGCGTGGGTCCTCCGAAGGCCAGAAAACCTCTGTCTTCTCAACATTAACATGGAGACCTAAATGAGGACCCTCCTCCAAAATCAACTCCAAGACCTTTCCAACCACCAAAGTGTCACCAACGATAGTGCCATCATCCAAGTACCACGCCTGCAGAGATAGATCAAAAGAGTCCCTGATTCGACACACCAATGGATGTAGAACCAAAGAAAATAGCAAAGGGCCGAGAGGATCCCCTTGCTGCACACCTTGACAAGACCACAAGGTATGCTCCCCATAATACAACCGTGCTGGAGAAGAGTAGCAGAATTCAACCCAACGCGAAAGAGCAGGACAATGTAGCCGAACCTCACGCAACAAAGCCGAACGATCAACCAAATTGAATGCATTCTGAAAATCCACCAATAACATAGAGAGGCCAACATCGGCCCCACGAGCCTCAACCAAACGATTGACAGCATGGAGAATAGCCTCACCACCTGCTGGAACCCCAACTCCAAACTGAAGCCCCCCAAAGTAGTTCCCTAAACGCGGACCAATCATAGCAGCCCCAACCTTAGAAACAAGACGCCTCCAAATAGTGCCCACAGCAATAGGCCGAATACCACCACCCGGCTTAACAAGTGGCGTAAGAGGAGCACTAGCAATATATCCACCAAGCTCAGCAGGACACTTTCCAGCAAGAAAGAGATTAACTACCTGAGTGATAGAGTCCACCAACTCATCAGAAACAGCTACAGCAGCACCACCCAAGCAATCCAAAAGGTGTTGAGCACGCAAGCCATCTCTACCGCACGAAGTACCACGCGGAAAGCCCCTAATCTGCTCCATCACAACAGCGGAGGAAGCAGTAAGGTGATGATCAACTGGGATATCCGGAAAGGTAGGTTCCGGAACTGAAGGGTGCTTTGCTTGCAAATCAGCAAGAGTAGCATCATTGTAAGGGGCAAGACCTGAGGACGAAAGAACTCTAACGGCAGCCGTGTAGTGACCGTCAGAAATGTTTCTCTTGCATTGCTTAATATTACGCTCCGCCAAATCATGGTCGTCGTCAACATCCAATAGAGGGGGAGACACGCTAGCCAATGTGTCCATAACAAGCTGCTCAGAACCACCAGGCACACCCCAAGAACGAATAGCAGCGGTGATACTCTCTTCCTGACGACGACGCCTAACACCGGATGAACACTCACGATTACTCCGCGGAGAAAAAGTCGTGAGGACACAAAGAGGTAACACGAGCAACTGAACCCAACAAGCGATGTCATCTGATCTGCAAATCACCTTATCAAGCGCCCCTTTCAGAACCCGCGAAAAACCCAAACGACATTTGGGAGGGATGGATTTCACAGAACGCAACCGCTTAGACAACAAAGAGTCTAGAAGAGCAACATCAAAAGAAAAATGATGTTCCCGAGGCGCATCAGAAGAAGGCAGCTCGGAAGTAGGAGCTAGGGGTTTTTGAATACCATAGAGAATAAAACGGGGAATACCATCCCCAGAATCAGGAGGGTCCACAAAAACAGTACTAGAACCACTGCCATGTCGACACCTAGTACGATGAGTATGAGTCTTGAAACAATCTCCACATAGCCAAATTCCCATACGACGAAAGGTCACCTCAGCCGAAGTAAAAACCTGCAAATTGGTAGTAAGGGAATGACGGGTAGCATCCCGCACACCAAAGCAACAGTGACGATCCCGTAAGTGAGTGAGCAGAGAACTCCTCACCAAACCACGCCCACCTCCATCCTGGCACCCGCTAAGTCCCACAAAAGGGCAATGAAACTTCTCCACAGAAGCCGCCATATCAAAGCCCTTCAACCAAAAAGTAACTCCAACGTCACTGCACCGGAAACTGAAACTGAACACACCGAATTACCAAAATCTGAACACCGAAACTGAAATCGACAGCACCAAACTGCAAGAAACTCAACGCCCAAAACTGAAACTGATTTCGCCACAAAACCACCGTCACTTCGCAACACAAACCACTTTGTTTCTTTAATTTTACCACAGGTATGCCGTGGTGATGGCTGAAGAACACACCAAACTTTGGCAATTCGGTATGCCCAAACTAGCAAGGACCACACAACAACAATGCACAACCAATGAGACCCTGAGGTTGGCTGCGCCACAACAAGCGGGCTACCCAAAAATGCAACCGCCACCAACACAACAACCACTCTGCACCAACACAGCAACTGTAACCGCAAGACAACCGCACACCAACACAACAAACACAGAAACACCCGTCGATCGAAACAGAACAATACCACACAGAGAACGAATAAACCACCGCAACCGAACGAACAACACCACCGTATTAATTCAAACTGAAAATCCCAACTACACCGGAACAAGGTTCACTGCTGCCGGAAACTGCCGTCGACCCACAACAATAAACTGCACCTATAACCACAACACCGTCGCTTATTTCAAACCGCAACCAAGTCGCAATTTCACACTCAACAATAAACTGCACAACAAACTCCTGAACTGCCTTCGAACTCGCCGTTATCCGGTATCGATGTCGCCGGAAATGGACAGCCTAAACGCTGAAACTGCACCTATAACCGCTGAGAATTGCACCGTGAAACTGCACCCAAAAACCGCTGATAATTCTCCTAGGAACTGCACCTATAACCGCCGATTACCTTCGTGGTAGCACTGAACCGCCGTGGAACCACCACTGGATACGCCGGGTACCCCTACACGTCGTCGGTGAAGATGGCGAAGAACACCATCGTGCCCTAATCGCCTCTGTAGAGAGAAAAAATATTATTATTATTATTATTATTATTATTATTATTATTTTACGTTAAGCGTAGAATGTACTTTTCATTTGTCTTTTTTTTTTATTCGTGACTCAAGACGGCTTGAAAGATGGGTTGAATGAGATAGGATAATTTGTATAGGTATTAGTCAAGCATGAGGATTGGAAAGGGTAGAAGATCGTAGAACTTTATGTAGTTTTTGTGGTATGATTTGGATTGGTTGACTCAATTCTTTTCCTTCGTTTACTTGGGTAAATTTCGCACTTTGGGAGGTACGGGCTAAGTATTTCATGGCTCTCTCTTTTCGCTCTCCCTTTTCTCTTTCTCTTTTTTCTTTTTTGCTTGGGATTTCTCCCCCTTTTTATTTGGGCTAAAAGGTAAATGGTTGTGGTCTTTGAGTCACGAGGCGAGACTGAGTGAGCCTCGTTTGGTAGGCCTATAGTGGACCTTTAATTTGTCTTACTTTGCAAGCGTATTTAGTCGTTTCTTAAAATGTGCAAATAGCGTAGATTCAAAATGTTGTTTTTACTTTATTGAAATTTAACGGAAGAATTACATCGAAAATAATTTTTTTGCTTCTTTTCAGATTCCAGTTTCCGGGATTTAATTGGAAGTTGTGATTTAGACTCGAACTTTCATTAATTTTTCTGATTATAACCCGTGTATGAATACAAGGAGGTGGCCTGGACTCAAAATAATGACGTGGCGTAAGCCTATAATACTTGACCAAGCGACTTTCAGACTTAGGCTAATTCGACCATAACTTTCGTTGGTTGACACTTTAGATTTTAACCCTTGGGTGTTCATTTGTCATGCGCCATTTTTCTTAATGTTGGCAAGGTAGTTAGTTGGGGAGATCGAATTTTCATTTTTGCAAGACTAGAATCATTAGTGCGGCTTCCCTCTTAGTGTGTATTGCTTTACCCCAATGGTAGCCTTTGTTAGGTTATGATACATATGACAATTCATAAATCATGCGGAAAAACCATAAACCCAGGAAAACATATTATTTACACATAATCATTTAGCATAGATTAGATGCATACTCTTTGTTGCGTGCCTTCCCTAGCTGCGCCCGAACCGAACAAGAACAAGTCTTTAGGACTCCAAGTGTCGTCCCTCCGTAGATAGTCCACAGCACGTCCGGATCCGCCTTAAGATTGACCAACTAGAATCGCCCTTAAGGTACTATTATTTTCGGCACTTTTTAGGCAAATGTGTGACTGAATTTTTTCTCTCAAAAACTCACTTTGAATACTTTGAAACTTGTGTTATAAATTGTGAGCCCTAGCCTCATATTTATAGCGGTATGGAAAGGGAATCGAAATCCTATTCAGATACAAATTAATTAAACCTAGAATCCTACAAGAACTCTAATTTAATTAATTTATCAAATAGAATTAGGAATTTAATCATTAACCGAACTCTGCATGTTTTAGGAAACGTGCACGAACACAAACACTTGCACACACACGCACGGCAGCCACGATGGGCCCCATGCGTGCGCGCGAGCAGCAGCCCACTCAGCGCCCGCGCGCGCTGCGCGCAGCCTGCTGGGCCTGGCCTTGCGCTGTTTGTGCGGCGCGCTTGGCTTGCTGGGCGATGGCCTGGCTTCGTGCTGGGCCTCGTCCGGCAGGCCTCGTCCGATGCTTATTCGTACGATGCGCTTCCGATTAATTTTTCGATTCCGGAATTCATTTCCGATACGAACAATATTTAATATTTCCGATTCCGGAATTAATTTCCGTTTCGAACAAATATTTAATATTTCCGTTTCCGGAATTATTTTCCGATTCCGGTAATATTTCCGATTCTGACAATATTTCCGTTTCCGGCAATATTTCCGATTCTGGCAATATTTCCATTTCCGATAATATTTTCCGACACGTACCATGTTTCCGTTTCCGGCAACATCTACGACTTGGATAATATTTATATTTCCGATACGATCCATATTTCCGTTTCCGGCAATATCATCGTTTCCGGAGTATTCATTCCTTGCCTGTGACGATCTTAGCTCCCACTGAAACCAAGATCCGTCGGTTCCGAATATTCATAGATGGAGTATTTAATGCTATTAAATACTTGATCCGTTTACGTACTATTTGTGTGACCCTACGGGTTCAGTCAAGAGTAAGCTGTGGATTAATATCATTAATTCCACTTGAACTGAAGCGGCCTCTAGCTAGGCATTCAGCTCACTTGATCTCACTGAATTATTAACTTGTTAATTAATACTGAACCGCATTTATTAGACTTAACATAGAATGCATACTTGGACCAAGGGCATTATTTCCTTCAGTCTCCCACTTGTCCTTAGGGACAAGTGTGCATTTCCTAATTCCTTTGTCACTCGATGCTTGCTCTTGAACATAAGGTAAGAGTTGTCATCCTTATTATGTCCAGAGGTGTTCCTCGGTTTCAGAGTTCAACTGATCAAATAAACAGATAATCATAGCCTATGATTCATCCGAGCACGGCCATGCATTTCACAGTTTCTAGCTCTCCGAGTGGCCTTGTACAACTTTTAAGCATCTCATCCCGATTTATGGGAGGACAATCCCAATCTTGCGATCTTGAGATTAGACTTCGTTTGATAGGTGATTACCTGAGCGTTGCCTTTATAGCCTCCTTTTACGGTGCGACGGTTGGTCAACGTCAAAGCAACCAGTTCTCAAACAAGTAATCTTCAAATCACTCAGGTATTGAGGATTTAGTGTCTAATAATTTAATGAAATTTACTTATGACAGACTTTCATCTCTTACAGTAAAGTTTCATAGGTCTCGTCCGATACTAGTCTTCCCAAAGTAAGTATCTATGCAAATGATTATGACATTGCCATGTCCACATAGTTCAAGAAACAGAACTACTAGTCATCTTGCATTCTAATCGTCTAACGTTTTCTATGCGTCCAATTTTATAGAAAACTCCGATTAGGGACCATTTTCAACCTTTGACATTCAAGTTCACTTGATAGACATTTCTTAGTCACAGGACTGGTCCTGACAGTCTATCTTGAATATATCGTCAAATTGAAGGGACTCATCATTTAATAAACCACAAATTAAATGGAAAAATGAATTCTTTTCATTTATTGTGAATGATTAACCAATAATGTTTTACAAAGATTTAAACTCTAAAACTTTAAAACATTAAACAGAGACATCAAAGCCATTCTCCAATATGCTTGATTCCCATAGCTGCAGTGTGCGAGTTGTGCTTCGCCTGCGGCAGAGGTTTAGTTAATGGATCTGATATGTTGTCATCAGTTCCAATTTTGCTTATCTCGACTTCTTTTCTTTCAACGAACTCTCGTAGAAGGTGAAATCTACGAAGTACATGCTTGACTCTCTGGTGGTGTCTAGGCTCTTTTGCCTGTGCAATAGCTCCGTTATTATCACAATACAGGGCTATTGGTCCTTTAATGGAGGGGACTACACCAAGTTCTCCTATGAACTTCCTTAGCCATATAGCTTCCTTTGCTGCTTCATGTGCAGCAATGTACTCCGCTTCAGTTGTAGAATCCGCAATGGTGCTTTGCTTAGCACTTTTCCAGCTTACTGCTCCTCCGTTGAGGCAGAAGACAAACCCAGACTGTGATCTGAAATCATCTTTGTCGGTTTGGAAACTTGCGTCCGTATAGCCTTTAACAATTAATTCATCATCTCCACCATAGACCAGGAAGTCATCTTTGTGCCTTTTCAGGTACTTCAGAATGTTCTTGGCAGCAGTCCAATGCGCCTCTCCTGGGTCTGACTGGTATCTGCTCGTAGCACTGAGTGCGTACGCAACATCCGGGCGTGTACATATCATAGCATACATTATTGAACCAATCAATGATGCATATGGAATCCCATTCATTCGTCTACGCTCATCAAGTGTTTTTGGGCACTGAGTCTTGCTTAGAGTCATTCCATGAGACATGGGTAGGTAGCCTCGCTTGGAGTCCGCCATCTTGAACCTATCAAGCACTTTATTGATATAAGTGCTTTGACTAAGTCCAATCATCTTTTTAGATCTATCTCTGTAAATCTTGATGCCCAATATGTACTGTGCTTCTCCTAGATCCTTCATCGAAAAACATTTCCCAAGCCAAATCTTGACAGAGTTCAACATAGGAATGTCATTTCCGATAAGCAATATGTCGTCGACATATAATACTAGGAAAGCAATTTTGCTCCCACTGACCTTCTTGTATACATAAGATTCGTCCGCGTTCTTGATGAAACCAAAGTCACTGACTGCTTCATCAAAACGTATATTCCAGCTCCTGGATGCCTGCTTCAATCCGTAGATTGACTTCTTTAGCTTGCATACCTTTTTAGCATTCTTTGGATCCTCAAAACCTTCAGGCTGTGTCATAAACACAGTTTCTGTTAAAACGCCGTTTAAGAAAGCAGTTTTGACATCCATCTGCCATATTTCGTAATCGTAATATGCAGCGATTGATAACATTATTCGAATAAACTTTAGCATTGCAACTGGTGAAAAGGTTTCATCGTAATCCACATCGTGGACTTGCCTGTAACCTTTTGCAACCAATCTAGCTTTGAAAACTTCAAGTTTCCCATCCTTGTCCTTTTTCAGTTTGAAAACCCATTTGCTTCCAATGGCTTGGTAGCCATCTGGCAAATCGACCAAATCCCATACTTGGTTTTCAGACATGGAGTCTAATTCAGATTGCATGGCTTCTTGCCATTGCTTGGAGCTAGGGCTCGTCATAGCTTGCTTGTAAGTCGCAGGTTCATCACTTTCAAGTAATAGAACGTCATAGCTCTCGTTCGTCAAAATACCTAAGTACCTTTCCGGTTGAGATCTATATCTTTGCGATCTACGCGGGGTAACATTTCTAGATTGACCATGATTCTCACCAGATTCTTCTAAAGATCTCTGAGTTTCATCCTGAATGTCATCTTGAGCATTCTCTAGAGTTTGTTGTTCGACTCGAATTTCTTCGAGGTCTACTTTTCTCCCACTTGTCATTTTGGAAATGTGATCCTTCTCCAAAAAGACACCATCTCGAGCAACGAACACTTTGTTCTCAGATGTATTGTAGAAGTAATACCCCTTTGTTTCCTTTGGATAGCCCACAAGGATACATTTGTCAGATTTTGGATGAAGTTTGTCTGAAATTAATCGTTTGACGTATACTTCACATCCCCAAATCTTAAGAAAAGACACATTTGGAGGCTTTCCAAACCATAATTCGTATGGAGTCTTTTCGACAGCTTTAGACGGAGCTCTATTTATAGTGAGTGCAGCTGTATTTAGTGCATGTCCCCAAAATTCTAATGGAAGTTCGGCCTGACCCATCATTGACCTGACCATGTCTAGCAAGGTTCTGTTCCTCCGTTCTGACACACCGTTCCATTGTGGTGTTCCAGGAGGAGTCAATTCTGATAGAATTCCACATTCTTTCAGATGGTCATCAAATTCATAGCTCAGATATTCACCGCCTCTATCAGACCGCAGTGCCTTAATCTTCTTGCCTAATTGATTCTCTACTTCACTCTGAAATTCCTTGAATTTGTCAAAGGATTCAGACTTATGCTTCATTAGGTAGACATAACCATACCTACTGAAGTCATCAGTGAAAGTGATAAAGTAGCTGAAACCACCTCTAGCATTTGTACTCATTGGTCCACATACATCTGTATGGATTAAACCCAATAGTTCATTTGCTCTTTCTCCAACTTTAGAGAAAGGTTGCTTTGTCATTTTGCCAAGTAAACATGATTCGCATTTACCATAATCCTCTAAGTCAAATGGTTCTAGAATTCCTTCTCTTTGAAGTCTTTCTAAGCGTTTCAAGTTTATATGGCCTAATCGACAATGCCACAGATAGGTGAGATCTGAATCATCCTTTTTGGCCTTTTTGGTATTTATGTTATATACTTGTTTGTCGTGATCTAATAAATAAAGTCCATTGACTAATCTAGCAGATCCATAAAACATCTCTTTAAAATAAAACGAACAACTATTGTCTTTTATTATAAAGGAAAATCCCTTAGCATCTAAGCAAGAAACTGAAATGATGTTTTTAGTAAGACTTGGAACATGGAAACATTCTTCCAGTTCCAAAACTAGCCCGGAGGGCAACGACAAATAGTAAGTTCCTACAGCTAATGCAGCAATCCGTGCTCCATTTCCCACTCGTAGGTCGACTTCACCCTTGCTTAACTTTCTACTTCTTCTTAGTCCCTGTGGATTGGAACATAAGTGTGAGCCACAACCTGTATCTAATACCCAAGAAGTTGAATTAGCAAGTATACAGTCTATAACGAAAATACCTGAAGATGGAACGACTGTTCCGTTCTTCTGATCTTCCTTTAGCTTCAAGCAATCTCTCTTCCAATGCCCCTTCTTCTTGCAGTAGAAGCATTCGGATTCAGAAGTGGGTTGACTGACCTTTCTCTTTGCAGATTTGGCGCCAGTTTGCTT